>NC_037328.1:51691819-52941819 GCF_002263795.3 Bos taurus
CAACTATGAAAATAATCATCAACTACTTAATTGAGAGAACATTAATTTATATCATATGTAGCTTAAAGAATAATAATTTAATTTAAATGCCTGTGAATAGTTTTGAGAAAGAAGTCTGTTACGAATAAGACAGAAAAATTGAAATTGGAAAGAGAAAAGATAATAGTGCTGATGTCTTGTCAGCCTGTACTAAAACACAATTATAATAATGGACTATTGTGAATCAAAGAAAACAAGCAAATATAATCTCTGTGTAAAAAAAGGCTTATTGTGTTCCAAGCTGTGTGAAGACAAAGGCACCTCTACTAACCTCAAAGAGGTTTTAAATTTGGTCATAAATGAGCACTTTACAGAATTTTCCATTCAATTACATTATACTTGTCAACTTGCCAAAGTAGAATAGCATACTCAAAACCTTATATATTAAAATATATCAATTTTCCATCATAGTTGTTGAGGACTTACTATATGTGCCTAAAAATATATTTGACATTAAGGTCCCAGAGGGCTTAAAATATACTATGAAAGTAAATTATTTCACTATTATTATCATCATAAATTCAAGCAGTGTAGCATAAAAAATACGTCTATCTAATGAGATCGGTTTTCGATTAAGGCCTTTCAAAAGACTTTACATAAATATTTTTCAATAACTTACTAGAAAACCTAAAATGGCCTAGATGACTGAAGTTATGTTTTGGAACATCTAATCTAACAGCACCTTTGTCCACCAGAGAGAAAACCTCCAAAACTGTTTCAGGTTTTCTGCCATGATTAGAGTCAAGGAAAGTCTGAAGGAGATAAATATAAAACAAAGTAAAGAAAATAAAAGTGGGGCTTTGGTCCTATTTTGGCATTGTCTTTCTTTGGGAATGACAAAGAATGCTCAAACTACCACACAATTACACTCATCTCACACGTTAGTAAAGTAAAGCTCAAAATTCTCCAAGCCAGGCTTCAGCAGTACATGAACCGTGAACTTCCAGATATTCAAGCTAGTTTTAGAAAAGGCAGAAGAAGCAGAGATCAAATTTCCAACATCCACAGGATCATCGAAAAAGCAAGAGAGTTCCAGAAAAACATCTATTTCTGCTTTATTGACTATGCTAAAATCTTTGACTGTGTGGATCACAATAAACTGTGGAAAATTCTGAAAGAGATGGGAGTACCAGACCACCTGACCTGCCTCCTGAGAAATCTGTATGCAGGCCAAGAAGCAACAGTTAGAACTGGACATGAAACAACAGACTGGTTCCAAATAGGGAAAGGAGTACATCAAGGCTGTATATTGTCACCCTGCTTATTTAACTTATATGCAGAGTACATCATGAGAAACGGTGGGCTGGAAGAAGCACAAGCTGGAATCAAGATTGCTGGGAGAAATATCAATAACCTCAGATACACAGATGACACCACCCTAATGGCAGAAAATGAAGAAGAACTAAAGAGCTTCTTAAAAGTGAAAGAGGAGAGTGAAAAAGTTGGCTTAAAGCTCAACATTCAGAAAACAAAGATCACGGCATCTGGTCCCATCACTTCATGGCAAATAGATGGGGAAACAGTGGCTAACTTTATTTTTCTGGGCTCCAAAATCACTGCAGATGGTGATTGCAGCCATGAAATTAAAAGACACTTGCTCCTTGGAAGAAAAGTTATGACCAACCCAGACAGCATATTAAAAAGCAGAGATATCACTTTGTCAACAAAGGTCCATCTAGTCAAGGCTATGGTTTTTCCAGTAGTCATGTATGGATGTGAGAGTTGGACTACAAAGAAAGCTGAGCACAGAAGAATTGATGCTTTTGAACTGTGGTGTTAGAGAAGACTCTTGAGAGTCCCTTGGACTGCAAGGAGATCCAACCAGTCCATTCTAAAGCAGATCAGTCCTGGGTGTTCTTTGGAAGGAATGATGCTGAAGCTGAAACTCCAGTACTTTGGCCACCTCATGCGAAGAGTTGACTCATTGGAAAAGACACTCATGCTGGGAAAGACTGAAGGTGGGAGGAGAAGGGGATGACAGAGAATGAGATGGTTAGATGGCATCACCGACTCAATGGACATGGGTTTGGGTGGACTCCGGGTGTTGGTGATGGACAGGGAGGCCTGGCATGCTATGGTTCATGGGGTCACAGAGTCGGAAACAACTGAGCGACTGAACTGAACTGAACTGAACTTGGTTCTATTTTTAAAACTCTAATTAATCTGAAGTAATCTGTAATTGTGGGGGCAGAAGTTGAGTTTGTTCAGAGAATACAAAGCAGTTAAAGCAAATGAAGATTTTTGGGTGGCTATTTTGTGGTCACATATCAGCAGAGTGCAGTGCAATAAACAGAAGATAAAGCTTTGACCCTTACTCTTAAGAAACTTTCAACCCATTAGGATAGGTCAGGTTGCGTAATTTTAGACAAAGGGCAAAAGTTTAGGAAAAGTCACCCAAAAAGTTTCATTGAACTTTAAAGAATGGGCAGTATTTGTAGACAGAGGAAAAAGGCGAGGAAGGCCAGGTGAGAAAAATGGCATGATGATTCTTTAGTGTGGTGATGAACCAGGCATATTCGGATAGGTGGAAGGGATCAGTCTGACAAGTGGAGACCATCATGCTAAATTCCATAACATGAGAAGCAGACATCACTGAGCCAGCAGGCAGAAAGGGCAGACAAAGGTAGATGAAGATTTATAAGACGTTTGAAAGCATCTGGAAGTAGGGTGGATTTACATGTAAACTGGAAGTTGAGCATCCTACTTTAACCATTGGCATGTGAATAATGAGACTCCCCCCTGCCCACTGCAATGATGTTTTGAAGTACAATCCTGAAGTTTCTACTTCCATTCAATATTTTTTTCCACAAATATTTGTCAAGCCAAATAAAATTTTTATTAAATATCTACATAGAAAGGCTCATAACCAAATAAACAAGTCCAATATCTTTCCTCCAGGCAGCCAGCCCCATATCACCATCCTGAGATGGCCAGGAATATGCTGATCTTCTAATCCTACCAGCAACTTGTTGCTTCTTTCTCAGAGCCTGGCCACTGATCCTACTGTCAAATGTGAGGCTTCAGTTCACAGCTGAAGTGATATCCTTTGACTTTCCAATGATATCCTTTCTCTTTTCATCACTCTGCCCTCACCTCAGTAAACCTTCAACATGAAGTAAGGAGACTGTCCCCTCTCATCATCCCAAGGCTACACAATCAAGGGTGTCTAAATCGGACTGGAATTTTTAGTCATTCGTTAGAGCAACTTGGCTTCAAGCCTGACATCACTTGGCTGATTTGGGACATTTTTTGACCGACTGTCAATTCATCAACTTCAACCCACTTTCCCCCTCACCAGTGGAAAAAGGTACGAGAGCAGTCCACTTTCCAACTGCAATTTTTGCCAACATTGTGACTTTGGAAGACTTGTTGACTCCTCAACCCACAATCACCAATGTCTATCCCAGAGTATCAGTAACATTTAATCTCAGAGATCAAAGCCTATATATTTGATCTCTCCTCTCCACTTCTTCTTAATCACTAAAGTCTTCATGTAAATTTACCCACCATTTTCTGGATGCCCTTCAGTTGCCACCTCTCAATAGTTTCATAAAAATTTTAAATCCGATTTCACAAGATGCTTGTCACGGTGAGGAAAAGATAAATATTTCAATTAGTAGCTAGAGATGAGGAGAGCAAGAGAGACAGACACAGAGATTATTGAAGTCTTAGGTGTTTTGTTCTTATTACATTGATTCCTTTCTATTATTTAACTGTGCTTCAATAAGTACAATTTAAGACTAAATGCAACTAATTTGGTGACTATAAAAAGAGTCTAAAGTGGACTGCAGCAATAACATGTTGAATAAAAATATGTATTGCAGCTTCATAAAAAAATGGGCATTTACCTCTCAAGTGTTTGAATAGATCTGACATATTTACTTTTAAAGTAGTTTATTGCTCAAGCTTAGTAGGTGGATATATTCAATTACGATAAAGCATTACAAAACATTAAGTACTTCTCTGCTAATCTCAAGATAGTGACAAATTAAGAAGCACAATGTAAATATGTTTTCCTAGATTAGAATAAAAATAAAGAATGCAATTCAAAGAGTGATTACAAATTGGCAAATCTTAGAACCATAAAACTCTCTGCTCAAAATCCAAAATAATGATTAAAATGAAAATTTAGAATGGCACAGTCAACTGCCAATATAGATGAGCATAATGGTCTACAAGTCACCAAAGATTTTATCTATTCTAAGACATCTAAATGGCTAAATTTAACATCAAAATAATAAGTGAATGAATCCTGAGAAAGCAACAGAAACACTTAGACTATTTTTGTCCCTTCAGTACAAATTGAATTTAGCTGTGGAAGAAGCATCTCAACTGTTTCCGGTCTCTGAGAACATGCTGGGCCACTTATAACATCCTGGTGCATTGTTTGCTTTTTGATAGCAAACAAGATAGACTGATTGATCGAGTCACTCATAGGTATTCATCCGATCAACAAATATTTGCTGAAGGATTATCATGTCAGACACTAGGAGAGAGGATTTTCCCACATCACTTAATTGAAATTCAACAAGGATTCTCATGTTATAATGAGGATTAAATGAATTCGTATTCGTACAGTGTTTAAAACAGTGTGTGGCACATAGCAAGTGCTATATAAATGTTTGTTAAATAAATTATGTTGAGGAGTCGATTGTAATATGATCTTGGCACAAAGTTTTGGTTGTTCCATTTCTTCTTTCTCAAATGTTTCTATGTGCACAAGAGATAATGGGAAAACCCTGAAATTCCATCCTGGAAGCACCTGGTACATGTTCATGAAACATTCAAGGCAATATCTTCCCATAAAAAATCACCTGATAGAAAAGTTCCCTGCAGAAACAAAAACTCTGTAAGACTAGCATAACAGATTTACCTTGCCTTTAAACATTTGTTTAGAGGTGGATGAAACTGGAGCCTATTATACAGAGTGAAGTAAGCCAGAAAGAAAAACACCAATACAGTATACTTACACATATATATGGAATTTAGAAAGATGGTAACGACAACCCTGTATGCAAGACAGCAAAAGAGACACAGATGTATAGAACAGTCTTTTGGATTCTGTGGGAGAGGAAGAGGGGAGGGGACGATTCGGGAGAATGGCATTAAAACATGTATAATATCATATAAGAAATGAATCGCCAGTCCAGGTTCAATGCAGGATACAGGAAGCTTGGGGCTGGTGCACTGGGATGACCCAGAGGGATGGTATGGGGAGGGAGATGGGAGGGGGGTTCAGGATGGGGAACAGTGTACACCCGTGGCGGATGCATGTTGATGTATGGCAAAACCAATACAATATTGTAAAGTTTAAAAAAATAAAATAAAATAAAGGAAAAAAATAAAAATAAATAAATAAACATTTGTTTAGCAGGTATTTACAAAACACTAAATAAAAGGATCTCCTGCTGCTGCTGCTAAGTTGCTTCGTCATATCCGACCCTGTGCGACCCCATAGACAGCAGCCCACCAGGCTCCCCCGTCGCTGGGATTCTCCAGGCAAGAACACTGCAGTGGGTTGCCATTTAACTTCTCCAATGCATGAAAGTGAAAGGTGAAAGTGAAGTCGCTCAGTCGTGTCCGACTCTAGCAACCCCATGGACTGCAGCCTACCAGGCTCCTCCATCCATGGGATTTTCCAGGCAAGAGTACTGGAGTGGGGTGCCACTGCCTTCTCCGAAATAAAAGGTTCTAATTGTCATTTAATTTTCATAATAACCCTATGATACTGTCATTACCCTACTTTACAGATGAGAAAACTGAGGCGCAGAGAGGCTGAGTACCTTGCCCAGTAGTAAGAGGTGCAGCCTAAATTCAGACCCAGAGAGTCTGGTTCCAGAGTCCAAGTTCCTAAACACTAAGTTAAAATGTGGGTATAAAAAGGGGCCTATGTTTATTAATATAAAGATCCTCACCAACTCTGTCTCCCCAAGTCATAATTGTTCTGCCTATATTGGTTTACTTGTCATGTACTCCATACTGGGAAAGAAAATCAGCACAGATTTACCTTACGTAAAGACACACATTGAGGGGCACTTTGAAATATGTACCCCCTAAACCATACAGAAAGTCACAAAGGAGAATTGAGGTGCCAAATGAGAGTCCAGGGCTTAAGTGTCTAAAACTTCACGTGATCATATTATTAACTAACCACTTTTGGCATTCAAATGTACTTTACAAGAAGAGCTGGAATCCTTCAAGTATTGTCAAAGAACAGAGTAGGCATATATCCTCCTCAACTGATCAGAGGAAATTTCAACCTCTTTGCCCTCATCCTAGCCACTGCCCACCCTCACCCTCACTCTCACTCCCCCACCCCCACTCTCAGTTAATCCACTACAAATGAGGGTATGTATGCAAACTCTCCCCACTCCAATACTCTTGCCTGGAAAATCCCATGGATGGAGGAGGCTGGTGGGCTACAGTCCATGGGGTCGCTAAGAGTCAGATACAACTGAGCGACTTCACTTTCACTTTTCACTTTCATGCATTGGAGAAGGAAATGGCAACCCACTCCAGTGTTCTTGCCTGGAGAATCCCAGGGACGGGGGATCCTGGTGGGCTGCCGTCTTTGGGGTCGCACAGAATTGGACACGACTGAAGCAACTTAGCAGCAGCAGCAGCAGCATGCAAACTGTAGATCACAAAAGGCAGCAAGTACCAGTAACAGGAAGCATCTTTTTCATATGAGAAAAATTACAATTGTGGAAGATGTTTGAAAGTTGTCTTTAAGTTAGAAATCCTGCCTAAGAGAATAGCAAAGGAAACAGACTTTTCCCAAATAGTCAAAGACAAAGATGAATTTTAAAGTGGGACAATGTATCCCCCTTTCCTGAAGACCAAAGAGACATTTCGGCAATTTACCAAGAAGAATTAAAGCTAGAAACCAGCCAATAATTTCTCTGACTCAGAGACAAAGATCAAGAAAGACCCATCCCAGTTCTTTTTAAAGACAGTAAAGTTGGCTTCTCCGTTCTTCCCACAGTTTCACTCTGATGAGTGAAAGCAGAAAAGAGTTTAACAGAATGCAGAGCCTTTTTAGAATGTTTGCAACCACAGACCCTGCCAACTGCTGCTTCCTCGTTACTTGAGCACATTCCGGACCACTGAAGCTGGGCTGTCAGCTCCTGCTCAGACGATGATGATTCAATAAACAGAGAGACTTCAATATGTTTTCTGCCCCAAATGTTTAAACCAGACATAGAGCCTTCACAGTCCTCATGCCTGAGCCTCCCACAACCGCTCAGCCTAACCAGTTACTCTATCAATCATGATTATGTGGTGCCCCCCTCTGGCCTCATGGCAGCAATTTAATTTAGCTCCTCTAAGATACTGAAAAGAATTCCTAAACCAAAGTCCAGGACAAAATCACAACCTTGTTTTGTCTGCACTTATAATTATTCCAATTTTCCAGAGCAAAGGAAAATTTGTTGAGGCTGCTCAATTTTAAAGTCACAGTATAGTCAAGATGATAAAATTTTGCTTTATGTATTTATAAATACGCCCCAAGGAGACAGACAACTCTCAGTTTTTCACAGTTAAGATAACCAGGCCACCTGGACTCTGCTCAGAAGATTAAGGCAATTTACTTAGCAGAAATCATTACATAAAACTCAAACAGCCTTAGAACACTGTGCAGTTGGAATCTATTTAAAAAAAAAATACCCTCAGACTAAATAATATACTTGTTCCATGGGGTCACAAAGAGGTGGACATGACTGAGCAACTAAGCTGTGTTAGATCTGATTCAGGAGAATGGCTCAGTCTCACCAAGCTTATTCCAATGAATTTAAATCAAGTCAGTTCAGTTCAAAGTAATTCATCAAGAGTATAGCACAAATTCTTGCCCTATATTTTCAGATATTTTCTTTATCCCATGAGAAATAGGATCCTCAGCATGAAAAATTAGAAATCAATGTCAGAGTTCAAATATGAGACACAGCAAAAGGTGCTGGAAGACTTTTCATGTTTTTATGGGTAAAGAAGGCAATTTCCTTATTTGTAAAGTAAAGATTTTGGATTAAATGGAAAAAAAATAATATTACTTGTTGAAGTCAAGCAACTCCTATTATCTCAAAGTTATTCACCAGCCTTCACCCCAGTCCCATGGATACAAGTTATGTCCAATCACAGAAAGCTGCCAGAATCCCAAAGCGAGTTTCTTCTCTATATCTAAGGCCTCCTGCACTCTGGCCACTCCCTTTGGGATGATCATATTCTTCCTGTTCCATCAACATGCTCTGATCTCTTTTAACGACAGCACAGACTTTGGCTTCCAGCTTATGTCATTAAGCAGTTGGGCCAGGGGATAGGGCACTCATGTCCATAGTTACTAAGAGAGAGCTGCGCCAGTACAAGTGCCAGAGATAAGGCTAAGAAAGCAGACCCCATTGGTTTCCAGACAGCACTAATGGAATCAGACCCTGATGGACCAGAATGACAAGGGAAAGTCAAGCTGTAAAAGCAAGAAGGTGAAGAGTCAAGGAGACTCCTTGTGGGCGACAGGAAGTTGAACATGGAGGAAGTCTGTTCAGGGCCTTGGATTTTGGCAGACATGAAGAAGACAGATGTAAGACACACAGGGAGGATCACAGGGCATCCCTAATTCTTCCTTTCTTGCCCTTCATTCAGAGTTTTGAAATTCAGGGACTTCCTGGATTGGAACTGATTCTTTTTTTCTAAGTCATAAAAAATAAAACTGAAAAAGTCACTGAGGAAAAAAAAGCAATTAAAATTCAACTTTGGGATAAAAAGCAAATCAAGGGCATGACCATAATACTTTTCTGAAAACCTCTGAAGCAATTAAGTTTATGCTCAGTAAATATTCTTATTTGGAAAAAATGGCCCAAGGAAGACACTAATAAAATAAATCACAGTTAGTCCTAGATCCTATGGAAACCAATTATTTAGTCCTTCGACAAAAAATCAGATGGGCAGGAAGCCACATATATAGCATGCACTAAACATTATAAGTATCAGAGTTTATAAGCCAAAGGTGTGTCTACCAGTAACTGTTTTATTCTCCCTTAATATCATCTATAATGCAACACCTGGTAAAATTATCCAAGTAAATAGGTAAACAGCAATTTCCAGTGGTGAACAGAAGTGACATTTCCTCACTACAAAAATATTTTCTTTGGCAGATGAGACTAGTCAAATCAGAAATCTACTGATACTGAAATCACACAACCAAATTCCCTTTCATAGCATTTACTGCATTGTATTAGAGTTGTTAATAACTTTACTTACTGTCGTAAGTAGTGTAATATTTGTCTTTTCATCACCAATTCCTTTCAGAAGGTTTGATATATAATAGGTCCTCAAATAATGTTTCTTTGAATTCAACCTGATGTCCCTTTTGGGATTCCCTGGTGGTTCAGATGGTAAAGAGACTGCCTGCAATGTGGGAGAGCCGGGTTCAATCCCAGGGTTGGGAAGATCCCCTAAAGAAGGAAATGGCTACCCACTCCAGTATTCTTGCCTGGAAAATCCCATGGCCAGAGGAGCCTGGCAGGCTATAGTCCATGGGGTCTCAAAGAGTCGGATATGACTGAGCAAGCAAGTAACACTCTCACTAGACAGCAAGTACAAGTTCTGACTTTCATAGCTAGGTAATTTTTTTTAGTGGATGAGGGCCTAATCTGGGAAAAGTGAAAATGAAAGTTGCTCAGTCGTGTCCAATTCTTTGCAACCCCATGGACTGTAGCCTGCCAGGTTCCTCTGTCCATGGAATTCTCCAGGCAAGAATGCTGGAGTGGGTAGCCATTCCCTTCTACAGGGGACCTTCCCAACCCAGGGAACTATTGTGTTATTTTAGATCAAATGTTTTAGTGCCATCTCAAAAAAGGTAGAAATTCTAGGTCATGTGGACACCTACAAGTGTCCTTTCAATGACTGTATTTTAGCACTCCCAAAGAGGAGAGAAATAAATTTACAGTTGCTAAAGGAAAAAGTAAAAATATAAAGCTATTAAAACTGAGAATATCCATATAAAAAAGAAAAATGTGAGTCTCAACCTTGGGTTTAACAAGGATTTCAAAACAGCTTTCCACTATTTTTAAGTCTCCCTTAGAAAACATAAGATGAGAATATATAAAAATAGTTTACTCCAAAGTATAACATATGGATATTGACACAGAAACACCATTTTTGGGGGCTATGATTGAAACAGCTGGCCCATTTAATCAGACAATTGGTTTGAGTTTATCTGGATTCCACTTGCACAATCTATCACAGCAGGACAGACAAGCACCCCAGATCAGATCAGATCAAATCAGTCACTCAGTCGTGTTTGACTCTTTGCCACCCCATGAATCGCAGCACACCAGGCCTCCCTGTCCATCACCAACTCCCAGAGTTCACTCAGACTCACGTCCATCGAGTCAGTGATGCCATCCAGCCATTTCATCCTCTGTCTTCCCTTTCTCCTCCTGCCCCCAATGCCTCCCAGCATCAGAGTCTTTTCCAATGAGTCAACTCTTCGCATGAGGTGGCCAAAGTACTGGAGTTTCAGCTTTAGCATCATTCCTTCCAAAGAAATCCCAGGGCTGATCTCCTTCAGAATGGACTGGTTAAAAAGAACATTTTAGCTCTATCGGATTCAGTGATCCTGTTTGGACATCATGTCAGTACTGAAGGGATAAAAATGAGTCAGATGGTTTCAGGTAACCCATCTCCTGCCCTCCTTTTTACCCAGCAAGTAATACAACTCACCTGTCTTATGTGCAAAGAGGAGATTCACAGCCTTGAATCACGAGTGGGTCTGGGAGCAGACCCAGTGATGCTTCTTGGAGTAAGCCTGTCGTATCCAACAGGCATATTCTTTCCAAATGACCAACAGCCCTTCACTGCACAGACCAGGACTTCCACTTGCATTCTCCTAAGACATTTGTCAATGTGAATGCAGATATTCTTAAGAATGAGAACAACTTATAAAATCATGTTTGATTTGATTCTATTTTTTGGTTTACTGCTTTATGATGCTTGTACCAAATCAACCATGCCTTTTTTAGGGGAAAAAGACATCTGAAAGATTGGTGACTTCCTTAGCTCACTGCCCTCCTTATGCTGAAATTAATAAGAAGAAAAGAAACTTTAACTCATTAAAATTCTCCACACAAACACAGTCTCTCCCAGCTCTCCACTTCACACACTTTATCGCCTGCGAACGACTGTGGACTTATAAGTTTCCAATCTAACTTCCTCAGGAGAGCCAACGAGCCTGTCGATGGTGTGGAAACTTCCCTCTCTCTTTAGACATTTTAAGCAGCTCCGAGGATGCAACAAATCTCATTTGGGAGCAGCACACCATCACCCACATATTAACTTGTCACCCTGAGTAATAAAGTTCACAAACTCCATTTCATTTTTTTCTTCGCCATGTTGCCTGATAATATAAAAAGGTGTCACATCCCTTTGATTTGTAGCTTCTGTGTTTGTGAAAAAGCCTCTCCACAAAAAGCCTGATGAAGTCAAGGAAGCTGGATGGCTTTTTTCTTTAATACTCAGGTCTATTTCCCAGTAAATATTAATGTGCATAAGCATAAATGTGTTCAATGAGGTGCAATCTTGGTAATTACACAAACAGGAAAAAGTCAAGGCATGATTGTTCTGAGCAGGCTAAGAATTTCTAGACTCACTGCTTGTGTTCAAAGCAGTAACTACAAATTACATAGTCAGGTATGGCATTTCCAGACCTTTGAATTACAGACTAAGGTATCAAAAAATGCCATATTGGTCATATATAATTGAAAAATGGCTATCTGCTCTTCTACAGTTTTCCTTAATTCAGTAGTCTTTGTGACATGCAAAATATATTTATACCTGACCCACTTTAATAGCTTTTCTAATGAACATATTTGTGATTCCCTTTGACAGACGCTTTTATGACAGTCATTCTTTTGCCACCACTGTATGGGAAGAAAAGAATAGTGATCAATCACCAACGCCTTTTGGACTTCTAGTAACCACATTTCCGGATAAATAATGGAGACACTTTGGGGGTGTGTGTTTTGAGATAATCAGCTATTCCCATCATTACTCATCGACTTAATTCTCTGTGGAGTGGTTTTTAATAGTTTAGGGCATCTCAGGCTCTTTCAAGGATATGATAAAATACCAATGCTTCTCTCATGAAATAAACAAACACAAGGTTTGTCTGTAATGCAAGGGACTCCCAGAATTCTAAAGTCATCAACCATGAATGATTTCAGGTTAAGAATCTCTGTTTCTAGGGTTATGATTATGCTTGTTTTTATACCATTATGGTGGCAGTGTGGAGAATGGGTTGGAATAAGCCAGGAAAGGCTGCAGTGAATGAGTGGAAAGTCTTTGCTCTTTTCCTTAGACTAAGGGAGCAGTGAGGGTGGTTTGACCCAGTACAGACAATAGAAAGTGAGAAAATGAAAAAAGAAAATCAACAAAACCTGGAGGTTGAAAAGGTTTGCTTGTTTTTTATATCTATACAGAAAGAAAAAAAATACCTCACTTCTTAGTAATATCTGACATCAAACAAAAGAGGAGGTGGATTGAGTAGAAAACTGGTCTTTTGAAAATGTTAAGGCTTTTATTGTTGTATTTTTATTTCATATGAAAATAACTCTTTGAAAGGTAGTAAAAAAGAAGTTTCTTGCACAGAATATTTTTAAGCAATAAGGTAATTTCGCAGTATGATTTTTCTAGAATGCCTAAAGAAGGCCAGCTTCCAGTTCATCCACAGGCTGTGTTCTATAGAAGTGGTGCCTTATGTTACCAACAACACACTCTATCATACTTCTAGTGACTGAAGGAACAAACTAAAAGGAAAGTCTCTATGTAAAGAAATTAGAACCACAGTCCTCTCCCATGGCCCCCCCCAAGATTTGTGGTTGCTCCCTACCAAGTCCCCACCACTAATGCCTCCCTAAAGGTGAGGGGCTTATTCTATGGAGTAGAGTATGGAGCTGACAATGAGACTGAAGAAGTAGTTTCCTCCTTCCTGATTCTAGAATGCCAGAAGCCAGGCTTAAATCTCTACCCCAGAGTAGGATATAAAAGATCTCTTCTCCAGGAGAAAAAAAAAAAAGTCCCAAAGAAAAGACACCACAAATTTGAGGGCTTCACATAAAAAGTCTGAGTCTCTTCAGATTACCCTACAGTAAGTCATCAGCAGATAAACACTGCTGACCCAAGGCTTTCAGTTAACCTTCTATTGCCTCACTCCTAATATGAATGAATAGCCAAGTATCACCAGCGTAAGAATTCCCTAGTGCACCAGCCCCAAGCATCCAGTAGCGTGTAACGAACCTGGACTGGCGACTCGTTTCATACATGATATTATACATGATGCTTGGGGCTGGTGCACTGGGACGAACCAGAGGGAGGGTATGGGGAGGGGGGAGGGAGGAGGGAGGATGGTTCAGGATGGGGAACACAGGTATACCTGTGGCAGATTCATTTCGATATTTGGTAAAACTAATACAATATTGTAAAGTTTTAAAATAAAATAAAATTTAAAAAAAAAAAAAGAATTCCCTAGTGGGAAAAATAAAAAGAACAAATTAGGAATACAGAAGAAATAAAGGCAATACCAGGTATAATAAAACATTTTTTAAAATATTAATAATAAAAAAATATTAACAACATTCTCTGAGAAATGAGTTTACATCAATAACAAAGAACAGAGTTCTACTGAAAACAAACAATGGGAGACAAAAAACTCTTTAAAATTAAAAAGAAGACAGCTAAAATTTAGAACAAATCAATAAAAAGAAAAGAGAAAAGGTTCTCTTCTGTGTTTCAAATACTATGCCTTTTTTGGTTTTGTTCAGCAACTAACAAGTCAAATATCTGTAAGTAACAGAAAATATATATATCGGTCTCTGCCCCCAGTTCCTGCACGGAACTCCTAAAACACCTTTGTAACTTCCTAATAAGAGCACTCTCTTGCTCTAAGGTTTGGTTCTATGACTCTATTTCCTGACATGGACTCCTGAAACTTATAATTTCCTGGGTGAAGGGAGTGTCTTTTGTTCTAATGAGGAGACTCTGGATGGGCTCCTGAATGGCTCCTGTATGTGGACCAGGGTAGACAAAGAAAGTTTAGAAACTTGGAATATTCAGTTCCCATCCCTTACTCTGTAAGAGGGGAGAAGGGCTGGAAATGAAATTAATAGCTGATCATACTTACATGAGGAAGCCTCCATAAAATCCAGTAGTATAGGGTTCAGAGGGCTTCCAGATTAGTGAACACATACCTGGAGGGTGATGCACCCCAGTTCCATGGGAAAAGAAGCTTCTATGCTTAGGATCCTCCCAGGCCTTGCACTTTTCATCTGGCTGTCCATCTGTATCTTTGACCATATCCTTTAATAAACTGGTAGCGGCTCAGATGGTACAGATTCTCCCTGCAACGCAGGAGACCCAGGTTCAATCCCTGGGTCAGGAGGAGGAAATTGCAACCCACTCCAGGATTCTCGCCTGGAGACTTCCATGGGTAGAGGAGCCTGGTGGGCTACAATCCATGGGGGTCACAAAGAGTTGGTCACGACTGAGTGACTAACAAGCATAAGTAACTGTTTTCCTAAGCTCTGAGAACTGCTCAGTTAAAATTAATCAAATGCAAAAAGAAAGTCACGAGAGCCTCTAATTTATAGCCTATGGGTCAGAAGCATAGGTGACAACACGGACTTGGGATTGTACCTAAAGTGAGGCGGGAATGGTCTTATGGGATAAGAATTCTTAACATGTGGAATCTGATGTTATCTCCATATAGACAGTGCCAGAAATAGTGAATTGTAGGCCACTCAGGTGGAGTCACATTGAACTACCTGGTGAGGGAAAGACCCATACATGTTGAGACCAGAGTGTCATGAGAGTCACAATAGGGTGGGAGTAAAGGAGAAATTCAGGAGATAGACAGGGTTTTTTTTCCCTAAGCAATATCCTCTCTCTAACTATCTCCACCAATTGTACACTTTATACATTATAGGAAGAGATATTCAGTTATACATAATAGGAAGAGATCTTCAGGTCACTAGACTAAATATCTGTAATTTGGAACTCTAGTTCTCAGACCCATGTGCCAAATGAAATATTCAAGAAAATATTCTGTACTCAATTCTACATGCTTGCTTCACCACCTGGATTGTAAACTTCTAGAGAGCAAAAGTCAAGCTTCCATGGTTTATACCCAACATTTCACAGCACTTGGCAAATGTTTGGACATAGCTGGGTGATATAAGAAATCCTTTTTGACAATAATCTTTAAGTATTCCAAACATTTATAAATCTTCTAGGACAGAAGAAATAGTTGGGAGATACTCAAATATGAGTTAAACATGTGACAAGGGATTTAGTAAAAGAATAAGAAAAATAATCACTACTTTTGAGTTAAATAATCATGGTAAATTAGATAGGTAAAAATAAAGCATTTTCTTTCAAGGTAAAAACAATGGAGACAGTTGGAAATACTATACTAATTTAAACAGCAAAGTATTTATGATACTTGTGGAACAGCATTAAGATAGAAGAGGGTCAGGGGATGAGATGGCTGGACGGCATCATTGATGCAATGGACATGAACTTGGACAAACTTCAGGAGATGGTGAGGGACAGATAGGACTGGCATACTGCAGTCCATGGAGTTACAAAGTCAGAGATGACAGGGCAAATGAACAACGAGATAGAATCCCTGGGTTTTCCTAATAGTGCACAACTAATATTTGTCTTGAGAAATCTGTATCCAGGTCAGGAAGCAACAGTTAGAACTGGACATGGAACAATAGACTGGTTCCAAATAGGGAAAGGAGTACTTCAAGGCTGTATATTGCCACCCTGCTTATTTAACTTATATGCAGAGTACATCATAAGAAACACTGGGCTGGATGAAGCACAAGCTGGAATCAAGATTGCCGGGAGAAATATCAATAACCTCAGATATGCAGATGACACCACCCTTATGGCAGAAAGTGAAGAAGAACTAAAGAGCCTCTCGATGAAAGAGAAAGAGGAAAGTGAAAAAGTTGGCTTAAAGCTCAACATCCAAAAAACTAAGATCATGGCATCCAGTCCCATCACTTCATGGGAAATAGATGGAGAAACAGTGGCAGACTTTATTACTTTGGGCTCCAAAATCACTGCAGATGGTGATTGCAGCCATGAAATTAAAAGACACTTACTCCTTGGAAGAAAAGTTATGACCAACCTAGACAGCATAGTAAAAAGCAGAGACATTACTTTGCCAACAAAAGTCTGTCTAGTCAAGGCTGTGGTTTTTCCAGTAGTCATGTATGGATGTGAGAGTTGGACAGTAAAGAAAGCTGAGCGCCGAAGAATTGATGCTTTTGAACTGTGGTGTTGGAGAAGACTCTTGAGAGTCCCTTGGACTGCAAGGAGATCCAACCAGTCCATCCTAAAGCAGATCAGTCCTGAATATTCATTGGAAGGACTGATGTTGAAGCTGAAACTCCAATACTTTGGCCACTTGATGTGAAGAACTGACTCACTAGAAAAGACATTCATGCTGGGAAGGACTGAAGGTGGGAGGAGAAGGGGATGACAGAGAATGAGATGGTTGGATGGCATCACCAACTCAATGGACATGAGTTTGAGTAAACTCTGGGCATTGGTGATGGACAGGGAGGCCTGGCGTGCCACAGTCCCTGGGGTCACAAAGAGTCGGACACAAATGAGCAACTGAACTAAACTGAACTGAATACTTGTCAGCAGCCTTCCATGTGTTGAACACATGAATGCGTATGACATGAAGAGATGTATCAGTGAACAAAATAGAACATCTCTCTAGTCACTCAGTCATATCTGACTCTTTGTGACTCCATGGGCTGTAACCCACAAGGCTCCTCTATCTGTGGAATTCTCCAGACAAGAATACTGGAGTGGGTAGCCATTCTTTTCTCCAGGAGATCTTCCTGACCCAGGGATCAAATCCTGGTCTCCTGCAATGCAGGCAGATTCTTTACCATCTGAGCCACCAAGGAAGCCCAAACTGTAGCAGGACCATATTAAAGTAGAATATGATAATTCCTTTCCTTTTGGCATAAGCAGATATATTTCAGCCTGGAGGAAAAAAAATGGGATTAGAATAGGATTTAAGCAGACTCTTGAATAACAAGTCAGGAAAACTAAATGGAAAAAGACATTCTGAGCTAGAGTGATAAACCAACTCTGTTCACCTGGGAATGAGGGATTGCCTGGAATGGGGAGACTTTCAGGGCTAACACCAGGTAAATTTCAGGCACCTTAGACAACTGGTCATTCTATCAATATTTATCAATACTTTAAACAGAAGGAACAAACTGTTGAAAAGTAAAAGAAGATATAGATATTTGGAGACCTAAAAATTCCAGAGTTCTGGAGGACATATGAAGAAGATAAGCAATAAATGAAAATTCAAGAAGATAATCATTCTAAGGGTCATTGTGTGCTGTACAAAAGAGTTTAGAGTATAATTTTAAATCAATGGAGAGCCACTAACCGGTTTTGCTCAAAGGAATGAAATGCTCTGATTTGTCTTCAGAAAGATTATTCTGACATCCCTCTGGAAGACAAATTAGAAAGTTTAGACAAGAGGAAAGTGAACTGATTAAGAAGCTTCTATATTAATTCATAAAAAAAAGACAAAGAGAAACATGACAGTTTTAACAATATACTGAGAAAGATAAATTCAAGAAATATGTAGGCTAGTTGAAACAATGGGATTTAAACATATATATGAAAGATCAATAATGACTTTCATTGTTCCTGATTTAATAGCTCAACGGATGGAAGTATCATTCATCAAGAATGAAAACACAGGGACTTCCCTGGCAGTCCAATAATTAAGACTTCACCTTCCAATACCGGGAGTCCTGGTTCTGTCCCTGGTTGGGGAACTAAGATCTCACATGCTGTGTGCCCAAAAACCCAAAACATAAAACAGAAGCAATATTGTAACAAATTCAATAAAGACTTATTTCAGAAAGAATGAAAACACAAAAGAAAGAACAGACTTTGAGCTGGAAAGGGAAAGACCATGAATTCTGTTTGATTTGCCGGAGGTAGGAGTTAGCTACGTGGAGGATCTTAATCAAAGCAGCAGCAGGTGAATATTTTCAAAATAGTTCTTGTGCCCACAATGGAATTTTAGGATGGAGACAAACAGAACCTTCAAGCTAGAGTGGAGTTGAGGAAGAAAGGGAGGGGAGAGTTTCAAGAAGGAAGAGACTGGTCAGTTTAGAAGGCTGTATAGAGATCAAAACAGTAAGTCCGCAATGTGTACAAAGATCTTGATGATTTGAGCAAATCTTTTCAAGAGCAGGCTTAGTGTAGAGATGGTGACTAAAACTTTGCAACAGTGAGTAACAATGTCAGAAAACAGGGGAAGAAATTATTGGTTAATCTTTCAAGAAGCTTGGCTAAAACAATACAGCATTTGGCTCCTGCCTCAAAAAAAGTAACATTCTGTTGGAAACTAAGATTCACCTAGATTCTGCCAACAAACACAGCATTTTTAGACATCTCCCAACACTCTCTATAACACTTTTGGCTGTAAAACTCTGCAATCAATAAAATGTGCTTAATGAGAGATCCCCCCCACCTCCCCCCATCAAAACTATCAGTTATTGCATTGTATTAATGTATATTATAAATCAAGATTGTGGTTACTTGAAGGTTCACCTTTGTAAAGAAAAACTAGCAATGCTTCTGGTGTATCACAGACAGTAGGAACTGGTCTCTACTATTGAAAGCAGTCAATGAACAGCTCTAGAGGCAAAAATGGATTTTTCCAACTAATTTATTTAGCTTTAAATATCTAAAAAAATCATAGAGACTCACAAACTATTTGGTGTGCATGCATGCTTAGTCAGTCATGTCCAACTCTATGCAACCCCATGGACTGTAGCTCGCCAGGCTCCTCTGTCCGTGGGATTTCCCAGGCAAGAATACTGGAGCAGGTTGCCATTTCCTAATAAAGGGGATCTTCCCTACCCAGGGACTGAACTGGCATCTCTTGGGTCTCCCGCATTGGCAGGCAGATTCTTTACTACTAGTTCTACCTGGGAAGCCCCAACAAGCTCTTTGGAGTCCTAGTCAAAAAACAAACTGGAATCTGTAAAAACTGATGTAATTGCCCTATGTTTCTAGAGATGGCAGCTCCAGGTATCAAATGGGACTTGTTTTCTCCAATTTGAGTCACCAGAATAATACTTTGGGTAAACTGTCTCCAAGTGTGCCCTACTGTGAGCCTATAGAAATCTGAATAGTAAAGTGGGAGTTGGTGATGACAGGGAGGCCTGGCGTGCTGCGATTCATGGGGTTGCAAAGAGTCGGACACAACTGAGCGACTGATCTGATCTGATCTGATCTGATGCTGTAATATTAGATAATCCCAAGTTCTGATGAGGTAAACAGGAAAGTTTTCTTTCTTGCTCATGTAATATGTCCATAATAGATCAACCAAGGGTGCTGCTGATTTTCAGTTCAGTTCATTCACTCACTCATGTCCAGCTTTTAGAGACCCCATGGAATGCACATGCCAGGCTTCCCTGTCCATCACCAATGCCCAGAGTTTGTTCAAACTCATGTCCATCGACTCAGTGATGCTATCCAACTATCTCATCCTCTGTCATCCCCTTCTCCTCCTGCCTTCAATCCTTCCCAGCATCAGGGTCTTTTCAAATGAGTCAGTTCTTCGCATCAGGTGGCCAAAGTATTGGAGTTCCAGCTTCAGCATCAGTCCTTGCAATGAATATTCAGGACTGATCTCCTTTAGGATGGACTGGTTGGATCTCCTTGCTGTCCAAGGGACTCTCAAGAGTCTTCTCCAGCACCACAGTTCAAAAGCATCAATTCTTTGGCACTCAGCTTTCTTTATAGTCCAACTCTCACATCCATACATGACTACTAGAAAAACTATAGCTTTGACTACATGGAACTTTGTTGGCAAAGTAATGTCTCTGCTTTTTAATATCCTATCTAGGTTGGTCATAGCTTTGCTTCCACAGAGCAAGCATCTGTTAATTTCATGGCTGCAATCACCATCTGCAGTGATTTTGCAGCCCAAAAAAATAAAGTTTGTCAGTGTTTCCACTGTTTCCCCCTCTATTTGCCATGAAGTGATGGGACCAGATGCCATGATCTTAGTTTTCTAAATGTTGAGCTTTAAGCCAACTTTTTCACTCTCCTCTTTCACTTTCATCAAGAGGCTCTTTAGTTCTGCTTCACTTTCTGCCGTACGGGTGGTGTCATCTGTGTATCTGAGGTTATTGATATTTCTCCCAGTAATCTTGATTCCAGTTTGTGCTTCATTCAGTCCAGCATTTCTCATGATGTACTCTGCATAGAAGTTAAATAAGCAGGGTGACAATATACAGCCTTGACATACTCCTTTTCCTATTTGGAACCAGTCTGTTGTTCCATGTCCAGTTCTAACTGTTGCTTCTTGGCCTGCATACAGATTTCTCAGGAGGCAGGTCAGGGGGTCTGGTACTCCCATCTCTTTCAGAATTTTCCACAGTTTATTGTGATCCACATAGTCAAAGGCTTTGGCATAGTCAATAAAGCAGAAGTAGATGTTTTTCTGGAATTCTCTTACTTTTTTTATGATTCAACAGATGTTGGCAATTTGATCTCCGGTTCCTCTGCCTTTTCTAAATCCAGCTTGAACATCTGGAAATTCACGGTTCACATACTCCTGAAGTCTGGCTTGGAGAATTTTGAGTATTACTTCACTAGCATGTGAGATGAGTACAATTGTGTGGTAGTTTGAACATTCTTTGGCATTGCCTTTCTTTGGGATTGGAGTGAAAACTGACCTTTTCAGTCCTGTGGCCACTGCTGAGTTTTCCAAATTTGCTGGCATATTGACTGCAGTACTTTCACAACATCATCTTTTAGGATTTGAAATAGCTCAACTGGAATTCCATCACCTCCACTAGCTTTGTTCGTAGTGATGCTTCCTAAGGCCCACTTGACTTTGCATTCCAGGATGTCTGGCTCTAGGTGAGTGATCACACCATCGTGATTATCTGGGTTGTGAAGATCTTTTTTGTATAGTTCTTCTATGTATTCTTACCACCTCTTTTTAATATCTCCTGCTTCTGTTAGGTCCATACCATTTCTGTCCTTTATTGTACCCATCTTTGCATGAAAATTTCCCTTGGTATCTCTAATTTTCTTGAGGAGATCTCTACTCTTTCCCATTCTATTGTTTTCCTCTATTTCTTTGCACTGATCACTGAGGATGGCTTTCTTATCTCTCCTTGCTATTCTTTGGAATTCTGAATTCAAATGGGTCTATCTTTCCTTTCCTCCTTTGCCTTTAGCTGCTGATCTTAGTCATTCAAAAACCCAGACTCTTAGAATAGCCACTATTTCAAACGTCACAGTGCAAAACAGAGATCCAGTCAGACTTGCAATCAGTCAGAGTAACAAATGTCACCTTTGCGCATACGTATTTGGTAAGAGGGTAACCCTGGTAACCCAGGGGTAAGAGGACCATGGAATCATGGAGTTCAATCCTACTGTGAGCCTAGGACATGAAGAGACAGATACTGAGAGAATTTTGTTAAAGACTACCACAGAAATTATACTTATTAAGCCTACATCTTCCCACAAGACATATAAACATACACACATGTATTCACAGCAATGAGAAATGTATAATACATTTTAAGTTTTATAATGACTCCTGGGCGAGGAGAGGAGAATTATTTCTATTAACATCCTACTTTAATTATCTACTCAAGGTCCTAATGAAAGCAGAAGGCCTCAAGAAATCCATGGTAGAGTTTTAAATATCATTCTAAATGGAGCTATTTGCACACACAAAAATAATAATCACACCGAAGAAGACATTATATCTTTTTAAAGTATGTAACAGAAAATAATATTTTCTATAAGGATAATTGGATACTATGCTGTTTGAGAGATGCAATTTCCACATTTCACTGGCAATTGAATACCCTTCTTTGATAAAGGGATAATCAAAGTTTATTTTTCATTTGGGAAAAGAGAAAGAGAAAGTGAATGTTTTCATGGACTGCTACTGCCATAAGCTTTCTCCCTGAACTGTTCCCTCTAGCTGTATTTTTAATTGATTGGCTCTTTTCCAACCATCTTTAGATTATGCTGTGCAATGTTTTCACCTTGACCTTATAGTAAGAATTCCTGTACATTTTTTTCTCCTCAGCTTGTTGCTTTTCAAAGCCAGGCCAAGTTTTTTTTTTTTTTCCCCCCTGCAATCAGATATTTCTTCAATAAATTCAGAATCTTTAGCAACTTACAATTTAATGATAAAATGAAATATTGATGGCACATTTGAAGATTTTGTTTGCATGCCCACATCAACATTTGTTTTTATATAAAATTTTATTTCTATGGAGCTCATTCCAATCTCTCTCATTCACACATTTTCTTTCTCATCCCATTCACAATTATTTCTGAAACAAATAAATCCCACTGACAGTTTCATGACAGTATTGTTTTTCTCCTTACTAATTTACTCAGAGCCAAGGAGTATGCAGCAACCAACCTCCTAAAGATAAAGTTGACTTTTAGAACAAAGCTTCCTTTCTGTATTTTTTTCTTTCTAAACCAGGACACTTCTCTGAGGATCTCAAGGAAACAAATTGTTTTTGAACTTGTAAATTGAACCAACTCTCCCCTGATCTGCCCATTCAGCACTACAGTGCTTACGGTACTTGAATTCTTGTGGATTTCAAGCATAGTCTAAATTTGTATAAATTCCCCAAGTTAACATTGAATAACTGATTTGGCCAGTTAGCTCTTCTTAAGGGTGGAGTTAAAATTAAACAAATTGGTCAAAGTTAACCCCTGACCCGAACATTAAAAAGTTAAACAGGTTTGTTTCTCATGGGCATGCATTCGCATAAGGTGATGCTAATGATAACCTTGTTAGCCGCTCAGTCGTGTTTGGCTCTCTGCAACCCCATGGACTGTAACCCGCCAGGCTCCTCTGTCCATGGGATTTTTCAGGCAAGAATAGTGGAATGACTAGCCATTCCTTTCTCCAGGGGATTTTCCCGACCCAGGGATTGAACCCAGGTTTCCTGCATTGCATGTGTATTCTTTACCGTCTGAGCCACCATGGAACCCCCAGTGATGCCCTAGGTGATGTCCTAGATTCAGGACCCCTCGCTGACCAAGGCCCAGAGAAACTCCCTAGCGTTGCTGCATGCATAATAGGTATTCTTCTTCTTAAAGAAGGGCCCACAACTGTATAAACTTGAAGTCCCACAAAGCTGGATCTACCCTGCTGCTGCTACTGCTGCTAAGTCACTTCAGTCGTGTCCGACTCTGTGTGACCTCATAGATGGCAGCCCACCAGGCTCCGCGGTCCCTGGGATTCTCCAGGCAAGAACTGGAGTGGGTTGCCATTTCCTTCTCCAGGATCTACCCTACATATACACAAAAGTAGATGCAACTCCCTCTTGGTAATTGCAGCACAGGAAAAAAAAAAAAAGTTCAAGAGAAAGAGAAGCTTTCCTCAATTTTGAAAGACTATTATCTAAAATGAGCAAAATTATCAGTATGCCAATATTTGGAATAAGGTATTGAATGAACAAACCTAAATTCCAAAGGATTAGAATATTTTAAAGAACTAGTTGCCATGGAAACTGATGCAATAAATAATTATTATATATACAGATAAACTGAATTTATTTATACTATGTTTAATGTGAATAGATAGCAAATTCCCTCTCCTTTTCTTTCCCTTTGATGCTGACTCTAAGGATTGCAACGTTTCTGTAACAGCAACCCAGTGAAGGTCACGCCCAGGCAGAACCAGCACTAGCCAAAGCAGCAAGAGCAGCTTCAGTGAAACCACTAATACAGAAGTCCTACAAGGAACTCAGCATCTGTAGGGGAGGTAATCTCTAAAACAGTGGTTCATAACCTTGGGAGGTCAGGGTCTCCATCCAAGACTTCAGTGCACAATAGTGGATGCTCCATCCAGAAAAATGCATCTTCAGATTTCTGAATATGACTTCAAGGGATTCTTGGAACTTAGTTCATGGAACTTAGCTAATAAACTTTTAATTTACCATCTACAGATGATTATATATGTTGCAGAAACCAGTACTCGAGAAACCAAGTACCACACTTGGAGAGTTGGAGAACTCAGGTTTATTACCCAAGCAAGCCCAGAGGAGTTAACACTCCAAGCTCTGAGTCCCAAACAAAGGGGTTACAGAGTTTTTTATACACGGACAGGCATGATTAAGCAGGTTTGTGGGTTTCCAAGGACTAGGGAGATTGCAAAGAGCAGGAAAAGGGTGAGTGAGATAAGCTCCAGTTCCTAGAATTGTGAGTCCCCACTTTCTGAGACCTACGTGATCTAGACTTTGCAAGGAACAAGCTGAGTTACAAAGGTAGTAGGAGGTAAAATTTTCACTTTTCCTTTTCATATATTATATTCTTTGGCTCCAATGGAAACATTATCTAACAACCATATCAATATTTTGGTTATTTATTGAATAGGAAAGACACATCCTTCTTCTAAATAACCTTTTCATAACTTACTGCAAGCAATCCTACATGTAGATATAATTCAGACTTTCAATTTAATCTCTTTATTTATTTATCTAAGGGCAATAATCACTCTTTCATTTTCAATTGGAAGAAATTAGTTCTGTAACATGAAAGTGAAAGTGAAGTCGCTCAGTCGTGTTCGACTCTTTGCGACCCCATGGACTGTAGCCTACCAGGCTCCTCTGTCCATGGGATTTTCCAGGCAATAGTACTGGAGTGGATTGCCGTTTCCTTCTCCAGGGGATCTTCCCAATGTAGGGCTCGAACCCAGGTCTCCCGCGTTGCAGACAGATGCTTTACCATCTGAGCCACCATCCAAATTCTTGGAAATGAACTTAAGTTCTGTAACATAAGTGAGCATAAAAGAAAGAGAATGGGGCAGGGGTGGCACAGAACAAAACAGGATGTACCTACTCAGAGATGGAAAAAAGACAAGACTGCCAAGACTAGCCTGCCTCATTAAACCTCTTTGATGTGTGTGTTGGGATCTCTGTGATGCATACAATTTTTCAAGTATGGGTGGATACTGGAGTTGAGAAGAGATAAAATTAAAATCTCAATTAATTAAATGTAATTATTTTGTCACAGCTTCATATCTTCCCTCACTGGGCCTTAAGTCATCGACCTGGTCTCCACAATGAGCTCTAAGAAGTCTACACCCTGGAATGGTCACACGGACCAATCTGATCACATGGATCAGGGCCCTGTCTAACTCAATGAAACTATGAGCCATGCCCTGTAGGGCCACCCAAGATGGATGGCTCATGGTGGAGAATTCTGACAGAATGTGGTCCACTGGAGAAGGGAATGGCAAACCACTTCAGTATTCTTGCCTTGAGAACCCCATGAACAGTATGAAAGGGGAAAAAGATAGGACACTGAAAAATGAACTTTCCAGGTTGGTAGGTGCCCAATATGCTACTGGAGATCAGTGGAGAAATAACTCCAGAAAGAATAAAGAGATGGAGCCAAAGCAAAAACAACACCCAGCTGTGGATGTAACTGGTAATGGAATTAAGTCCAATGCTGTAAAGAGCAATATTGCATAGGAATCTGGAATGTTAGGTCCATGGATCAAGGAAAATTGGAAATGGTCAAACAGGAGATGGTAAGAGTGAACGTCAACATTTTAGAAATCAGTAAACTAAAATGGACTGGAATGGGTGAATTTAATTCAGATGACCATTATATCTACTACTGTGGGCAAGAATCCCTTGGAAGAAATGGAGTAGCCAACATAGTCAACAAAAGAGTCCGAAACGCAGTTCTTGGATGCAATCTCATAAACAACAGAATGATCTCTGTTTGTTTCCAAGGCAAACCATTCAATATCACAGTACTATGCCCCGACCAATAATGCTGAAGAAGCTGAAGTTAAATGGTTCTATGAAGACCTACAAGACCTTCTAGAACTAACACCTCCAAAAGATATCCTTTTCATTATAGGGGACTGGAACCCAAAAGTAGGAAGTCAAGAAACACCTGGAGTAACAGTCAAATTTGGCCTTGGAGTACAGAATAAAGCAGGGCAAAGCCTAACAGAGTTTTGGCAAGAGAACACATTGGTCACAGCAAACACCCTTTTCCAACAACACAAGAGAAGACTCTACATATGGACATCACCAGATGGTCAATATCAAAAATCAGATTGATTATATTATTTGCAACCAAAGATGGAGAAGCTCTATAGAATCAGCAAAAACAAGACCAAGATGGGGAGCTGACTGTGGCTCAGATCATAAACTCCTTATTGCCAAATTCAGACTTAAATTGAAGAAAGTAGGGAAAATCACTAGACCATTCAGGTATGACCTAAATCAAATCCCTTACAACTATACAATGGAAAATGACAAATAGATTCAAGGGATTAGATCTGATAGAGTGCCTAAAGAACTATGGACAGAGGTTCATGTCATTGTACAGGAGGCAGTGATCTAGACTGTCCTCAAGGAAAAGAAATGCAAAAGGCAAAATGGTTGTCTGAGGAGGCTTACAAACAGCTATGAAAAGAAAAGAAAGCGAAAGGCAAAGGAGAAAAGCAAAGATATATCCATTTGAATGCAGAGTTCCAAAGAATAGCAAGGAGAGATAAGAAAGCATTCCTCAGTGATCAATGCAAAGGAATAGAGGAAAACAATAGAATTGGAAAGAGTAGAGATCTCCTCAAGAAAATTAGAGATACCAAGGGAAATTTTCATGCAAAGATGGGCACAATAAAGGACAGAAATGGTATGGACCTAACAGAAGCAGGAGATATTAAAAAGAGGTGGTAAGAATACATAGAAGAACTATACAAAAAAGATCTTCACAACCCAGATAATCACCATGGTGTGATCACTCATCTAAAGCCAGACATCCTGGAATGCAAAGTCAAGTGGGCCTTAGGAAGCATCACTATGAACAAAGCTAGTGGAGGTGATGGAATTCCAGTTGAGCTATTTCAAATTCTAAAGATGATGCTGTGAAAGCGCTGCAGTCAATATGCCAGCAAATTTGGAAAACAGCAGTGACCACAGGACTGAAAAGGTCAGTTTTCATTCCAATCCCAAAGAAAGACAATGCCAAAGAATGTTCAAACTACCACACAATTGTACTCATCTCACACGCTAGCAAAGTAACACTCAAAATTCTCCAAGCTGGATTTCAGGAGTACGTGAACTGTGAATTTCCAGATGTTCAAGCTGGATTTAGAAAAGGCAGAGGAACCAGAGAGCAAATTGCCAACATCTGTTGGATCATCAAAAAAGCAAGAGAGTTGCAGAAAAACATCTACTTCTGCTTTATTGACTATGCCAAAGCTTTTGACTGTGTGGATCACAACAAACTGTGGGAAATTCTGAAAGAGATGGGAGTACCAGACCACCTGACCTGCCTCTTGAGAAATCTGTATGCAGGCCAAGAAGCAACAGTTAGAACTGACATGGAACAATAGACTGGTCCCAAATAGGAAAAGGAGTATGTCAAGGCTGTATATTGTCACCCTGCTTATTTAACTTCTATGCAGAGTACATCATGAGAAACGCTGGATTGGATGAAGCACAAGCTAGAATCAAGATTGCTGGGAGAAATATCAATAAACTCAGATACACAGATGACACCACCTTTATGGCAGAAAGTGAAGCAGAACTAAAAAGCCTCTTGATGAAAGTGAAAGAGAAGAGTGAAAAAGTTGGCTTAAAGCTCAACATTTAGAAAACTAAGATCATGGCATCTGGTCCCATCACTTCATGGCAAATAGATGGGGAAACAGTGGAAACTGACAGGCTTTATTTTTGGGGGCTCCAAAATCACTGCAGATGGTGATTACAGCCATGAAATTAATAGACGCTTGCTCCTGGAAGAAAAGTTATGACACGACTGAAGCGACTTAGCAGCAGCAGCAGCAGACAGCTTATTAAAAAGCAGAAAGATTACTTTGCCAACAAAGGTCCATCTAGTCAAAGCTATGGTTTTCCAGTAGTCATGTATGGATGTGAGAGTTGGACTATAAAGAAAGCTGAGCACTGAAGAATTGATGCTTTTGAACTGTGGTGCTGGAGAAGACTCTTGAGAGTCCCTTGGACAGCAAGGAGATCCAACCAGTCCATCCTAAAGGAGATCAGTCCTGAATATTCATTGCAAGGACTGATGCTGAAGCTGGAACTCCAATACTTTGGCCACTTGATACAAAAAACTGACTCATTTGAAAAGACCCTGATGCTGGGAAAGATTGAAGGAGGGAAGAGAAGGGGACGACAGAGGATGAGATGGTTGAATAGCATCACCGGTTGAGTAAACTCCGGTCATTGGTGATGGACAGGGAGGCCTGGCGTGCTATAGTTCATGGGGTCACAAAGTGTTGGACACAGCTGAGTGACTAACCTGAACTGAACTGAACACCCTGGAATTAGCCCATGCTCTATCAGAAGTATCTAAGAAGGTCTCTCCCTATATACTGCAGGTCATATCTGCTCCCCAGGAATCTGGTTTCTAGGCTGAGGGAGCCCACATGTTTATGCTGCGGAGTATAGGCTGACTGATTCTCATTCTCTCACCCTGGTCCTCCTGTTCTCATTCAGTCAGTTCAGTTCAGTTGCTCAGTCGTGTCTCATTATTCTCTTATAATTCCTGTTCTCATTATTCTCTTATAATTCCTCTGCTCAAGTTACTCTACAGTAAGTATATTGTCACACAGCACTCACACAGACCTTTCCCATTTCATATGTAAGATATCTTAGTCTGTTCAGACTCCTGTGCAAAAGCACCATAAAGTAGGTGACAATAACTACAAACATTTCTCTCTTGCAGCTCTATACGCTGGAAGTCCAAGGTCAAGAGGCCAGCAGATCTGGTGAGGGCCTCTTCCTGGTTCCTAGATGGTGTATTTTTGCTATGTCCTCAGATGGTGAAAGGACAAGGGAGCTCTCTGTGGTCTCTTTTATAAGGGCTCTAATCTTATTCATGAGATTATAAGGGCACTAATATTATTTTTTATCAGGACACTAATCTCATTCATCTCATGGAAGATAAGCACATCCCAACGGTCCTGCTTTCTAATACTGTCATACTAGGGGTTCAGTTTCAACACATGAGTTTTGGGAGGACAAAAACACAAGTATACTTACACTCAATCCCATGCTCTCCTTTACAGAAATATCCAACTTGGTCACATGCACTCACCCACACTTACAGTCCTATGCACGTGGCATACAGACCCAGTCACATATGCACATGCAAACACACACACTGCCAAGTCCTACTTCCACACAAACTCACACACTGAGTGCTGCTCACATGCAAACACCCAGTCCTGCTCCTTCACACAGATCCCATCTACTCAGTTCTACCCTCTGCCTCTCTCATACTCAGTCACAGCTTCACTCACCTAACTTCCCTCTCCCCACTCCAGCCGACATCCATACCAAAGTCAAGGCCTCCTCTAGTGGTCTGCTCAACCATAGGAATGCTTCATCCAACAACTGTTTTCTCATCCACAACTGTCACTTCTTTTTAAAAAACTTGTATTGCAGTGTGGTTGATTACAATGTTGTACTAGTTCCAGGGGTGCGGCAGAGTGAACCAGTCATATGTATACACACGGGCACTCCTCTTCAGATTCTTTGCCAATACAGGCTCTTACAGAGTACTGAGTAGTGTTACCTGTGCTATACTGTACATCCTTGTTAGTTATTTTATTTACAGTAGTGTGTAGATGTCAATCATGATCTCTTCATTTATCCCTTCTTCACTTCCTGCCCCTCCCCTCATGCCTGCCTGGTTACCATAAGTTTGTTATCTACATCTGTGACTCTATTTCTGTTTTGTAAATAAGTTCATTTGTAACATTTTTGACTTCCACATATAAGCAATATCAGGTGATACTTGTCTTTCTCTGACTTACTTCACTCATAATGACGATCTCCGGGTCCGTCTATGTTGCTGCAAATGGCATTATTTCATTCTTTTACAGCTGTTCATTCTAAACTAGGCAGGAACAGAGAACAGCACAGTAATACAAGCTCTTCTTTTTTATAGTTTCCTTGAGTGCTACTCCTTTATATTTAAATGCTAAGGGACCAGGCCTCCTATCTGTCCTAAGAGAAAGCAGATTAGATTTTGAATGACTTAAAAATCTTCCTTGGGATAAAGCTGGATTCAGTTAGGAAGACAATACCCATATTATATAGTTCAATAGCAAGAACTGAATGAAGAGAACTGGTTCACAAAAGAGCTGGAAGTAATTCCAGAGATAAACAATTATACAAAGTCACTGTTACCCTCAAGCCTGGAAAGACAATGGAAAGAAGGGGAGTATGAGGGCTCTCTGGAGAAACAGAACCAATGGGGGCAGAAAAGAAAGGGAAAGGAAAGCAAAGAGAGAGGAGAAAGAGAGAAGAAAGAAAGAGAGAGGAATAGGATAGGTTCATGTGATTGCAGGGGCTGGCAAGTTAGAAATTTGTGAAGCTGGCTGGCAGCTAGAAATTGAGGTAAAATGTGATGTTGTAACCTTGAACCAGCACTGCTTCTTCTTTGGGAAACTTCAGTCCTTGCTCTTAAGACCTTCAATTGAGGGTCATAATACTCCATTAATTTTGAGGCCCACTCACATTTTGGAGGGTAATCTGCTTTCCTTAAAATCAACTGATGGTAAATGTTAATCACATCCACAAAAACCTTCACTGCAACATCTAGCATTCGAAACTATAGCTTAGGTAAGTGGACATAAAGCTGACCATCGCTGATGGTGCTATTGAGCTCAGGGTGGAGGTCATCAGTAAGAGCCAGAACCACAGAGGAGACACAGCCAGGGATGGGCACTGAGGCAGGAAGGAGGAGAAACACTCCAGCTGCTCTCCTTTCTTGCCCTCCAGTTCTGCTCCAGTGCCTCTCACTGGCCTAACCTAACTGAAACTAGATGGCAAGAGATCTGGGAAATGTCATTTGCAAGACAACCCTTTGGTACAGAAGAGAATAAGGAAGAGTGGGGTGGATCTAAAAGTATCTGGAAGGATTAGCATAGTATGGATATGTTTTAGGACTGTGAAGTGTTAGATCTCTAAAACAAGGTCCAGTTTGACTCAGGAAGGGGATATGAACTGAAAACAGTGAACAAATGTAAAGCAACCTCAGCCATGCTCTTCTCAGAAGCCCTTCAAAGAACTCCTGGGGTCTGGGGGACCACTTCATCCAACTGTCATTGAAATCAAGAATGGCCTCAGAGAAGGCTTATTTGGTTCAAAACATTTTAGTCCTCTTATAAACTAAGTGTAGAGGGCTGTGTGATACCTGGAAACAATGGTATTAGTGAACCAACCAGACTCCAATTCCTTCTACACTTAATTTATAAGAGGACTAAAATGTTTTGAACCAAATAAGCCTCCTCTGGGGTCATTCTTGATTTCAGTGACAGCTGGATGAAGTGATCCCTCAAATTATCACCCCCCAGTGCTCATCAGATCACCAGGAATCCAAGGGATAATGCAACAAAAATGGATGGATGGCTTCTTGACTTTTTTTTTAATATCAAGAAGCTTGCTCAAGGCTCTCCACTAATTCCATGATCTTCCAAGTCACCCTGACAAGACTAGGTTATGTTCAATATTGGGAGGTCATATTTGTAAATCTATGTCCTGCAGTTTTGTCTTGATGAGGTGAAGACCTAGTTTATCATTAAAATGTCCTTTCTAAGAGGGGGGTTTAATTATGCTGTTAACCGTAGAGTTATATTTATCTTTAGGTAAATAATGCAAACAAGACATTAGAAGCTCACCAAGAAGAACTTCTCCTGCTTCAAATACTGCAGAAGCTATAGAAAAGAATGCAATAGAATCTTACTATTGATAAAAACCCAACTTCCTATGCAATGTAGAAATCTCTTATACAAGATATTGGAAAGCAATTACCTTCCCCTTTATTCATAATACTCAAAATTAATTTTTAATTCATAAAATTAACACTTGAGGATTCCCCTAAAAAACCAGGCACTCCCCTGCATGTCAATGTGCATGGTGAAAGTCAAGTACAAGGTCCCCTTCTCATAAAGATTTAACTCCAGTGAGAGCAAGAGGAAAGAGAAAGAAGAAAAGAAAGTAATATCACGGTAAATGCTCAGAATGGGGGTTAGGAAATGCTCTTGGAGAAAGTGAGATGGAGACTGAAAAATGAAAAGTAACATGAAACATCATGGGAGGAAGATCCAAGGCAAACATGACAGTCCTGAGACGGGAACAAGCTTGGCATATTAAAGCAAGGACATGCCAGAAAACCACAGAGCCAGTCTCCACTGGAGGGTCAGACATGTGTGGGAGCACTTCTGATTGTCACATGACAGCCTGGGGGTGTTGCTGCTATTTCATGAACAGGGGCCAAGGACATTCAATATTAAATATCTAGCATTATGGGCAAAAGTCTGCTCCAGAAAGAAAATTTCCACCCAAAATATCAGCATTTTCTTTGAGCAATCCTGACAGAGAACAGTGAGTGAAAGAGAAACTGTTAAGAAGGAGGTCAGATAACCAGACAGAGACACATTAGAGAGGTCCTTGGGGCCACAGTTAAGGGTGAATAAGTGCCAAGAGAAACCACTGAATGCCCCATAAGTAAGGGGACGCTTGCAAAAGTCCTAGTAATAGAAAGCATAACACCTTCATACAATATTCTGTTTCACCATAGAGTCCTTGAGTTTCTATGATTTCCACTGAAATTCTATGAGTTTCTATCATTTCCACTGAAACTTCTACTACTTCAAAGAGAACCCCCAGAAAATGTTCCCTCTTTGCCTGAATCCCCACCTTCAAATTCCACTGCATCCTGGTCTAGAACCAGTTCTGTACTCATTAGAGGGAATCCCACAATTCACAGGTCTAAATCTACAGTGAAAATGAAACACAGTTTTCTCATTTCCTAGTTGCTCCCACTTTATCCTTGTTCCTAGTTCTTCTCAGTAACTGGCTGCTAGGACTCAGCCCCCATATTCTATTCCAGATGATTACTTCTGTTGCAGAAACCAGCACTCGAGAAACCAAGCACCACACTCGGAGAGTTGGAGAACTCAGATTATTACACCGGCAGGCCCAGAGGAGTTAACACTCCAAGCTCTGAGTCCTGAAGAAAGGGATTACAGAGTTTTTACAGGCAGACTGTAGTGGGCAACACTAGCTGTTAATAGGCTGGTTTAAACTAAAGGGTTTCACACAGGTGCGGGAACAGCAGTCAAGATGGGGACGGGGATGCCTGGCCTGGACAGGCATGAGTAAGCAGGTTTGCAGGGGCTGGGCAATTGCAAAGAGCAGGACAAGGGTAAGTGAGATAAACTCCAGTTCCTAGTATTCCAAGTCCCCATTTCCTGAGACTACGTGACCTTCGTGATCTATACTTTGCAAGGTGCAAGCTGAGTTACAGAGGCAGAATGAGAAGGAGGTTACGTAAAATTTTAACTTTTCCTTTTCACTTCTACTCAGATAGAGAGCCTACAATTGATAATTGCCAAGAACCTTCATTCTCCTAAGACTAGACCCTACTTGGCTTTTAACCACACTTTCAGTATTCAAATTCTGCCCATGAACCCTAGGTCCACAGCAGATGTTCTATTACTTCCAACCAGACTTTCCTAATGCCCACCATATGGCTACCTGGCTGCATATCCATGTATCGTCTTGTTGCCAGACATGTCTGTGTTCATGCTATGCCCATCTGCTAAGACACCCATAAGGGAAGCAGGCCACTGTAGCAAGAGCAGTGACTTGGGAATCAAAGCTGGGTATGAATCCTGATACCACAGTTTACTAACTGTGGATTTCTTTTTCATTTCTTAGAGCCTTAGTTCCCTACAGCAGTGATGATGGTGATAATAATAATGATATCTGCCTCAAAACTCTGTAACAAGTAAACAAACATGACGTGGGTGTTCAAATGGAGCCATTGTTATCATCTTTATTTATAATCATCGCTGCACCTTCCTAATAAAAGCCAACAGCTTACACCCATCACCAGGCACGCTGGATTCTGTGCCCTCACTGCCCTCTTTCCTCCTTAAACTCCACTTGATGCCAGAGTGTGCCTGTTTATGGGTTCTAGTCCCCTATCATCAAAGAACGGAGATATAGGCACAACTCTACATCAGTATATCTGCTGAGTTACCCAAGCCACAAAAGACTATTGAGCAGGAAGGGGTGGGTGTACACAGGAAGAGGTAGATGCTTAGAGGTATTCTTGGAATGCTAAAAAGGTAGGGCAATTGTTGAGGATAAAGTTAAATGGAGGAATGAGCCAGGAGAAAATAGCAGGGAGTGGGAAGGGAGAACAAAGGAACTCTTATCCTCAATTATCCTGACACTTCTGGGTTTGGCCTACATTAACAGTATCTTTGTTTAGATCTTCATTTTTCTTTGGCTGTAGAGTCCTTTCCTGGAGGGACTGGAGGAGGGGGAAATTTTGTAACCCATCCTCCCACTCCTCTGTCTCCTGTGGTTTTAGGATGAGGAGGAAGGGAACTACTCAGGAAAATTAGGTCCCTTCCATATAACACAGCTGCTTTTCTTCATAGAGATTTACTTTTGACAAGTAATTTATGTTGCTTTCAATTACTGTGGGCTCTTACTGGGGAATGGAGGAGGAAAGAACTACACATAGGATTGCCTGGGAGTGTTCTAATGTCGATTGTTGTAACAGGTGGCCTGAAGAACTGCTGACAAAGCTGGGCCACAGCTGCTCTCAGCTGGCTTGACTGATGCAGAAACCTAACAGAGCCCAGAACAGGCGTAACCCAGGTACACCAAGCGAACAGCTGCCTCTATTTCAATTGCTGGAAAAAATGGGGGCACAGATTTGAAAAAAATAATACACCGTGATCCAGAGTGCAAAGGGGATGGTTTGATTCCACTTTATGATTTGCTGTAAATGGTTTATAAAAACACTGAGTGAATTATGATGTCTCTCTAGAGGGTTTTCACCAGAGTTGCTGACCAGTGCGTCTCAGATGGTAATGTGCATACAAGACCACTGGGGACTTTGCTGAACTTCAGATTCAGTAGGTCTGGGGTGTGCCTGCACTCTGCACTTCTAACAAATTCCAGGTGATGCCGGGTCTGCTGGTCCATGGATGACACCGGGTACCAAAACTGTCAACTACACAACACTTCTGAATATGAGATTAGTAAAAACACTGCTAAGCTGTCAAATGTTAGAAATGGTCTGTCAGTAGGGAATGAAAGTAAACTACATAGTGATGAGATTTTTAAAGGAAATGGAATGACTAAAGAAGTCTTTAATATTAATGATTTAAAATTGCTCTTTTGACCTCTTAGACTTCTGATCATATTCTGTGGGCTTAAAAGTACCCATTACAATTACATAAGACATGGCTTAGTGTATGAATATTTCAATTTCTGAGAAATTTAGCTACAGATTTTTTTTTAATTTTGACTATACAATCAAGCAACCAAGGGATCGTTTAATTATTGAATTCAGTAATTAACTACATGCAAAGTTTTAGAAAGGCTTTTTCCTCCACTTTGGCAAAATGTTTAATTCTGAGGCACTGTAAGTCTGCAGAAATTAAGGCAGATATCAGTGGGAATGTATTGCATAGACAATTGGATGCTAAGAAAGAGTGCAAAGAGGATTCACTGCATGTGGCATAACTGATAGAAAGACTATTTGGTAATATTAAACCCTTTCAGCCAATGCAGGAGGCATGGGAAAGAGACTGAGGGTCAAGCCAAAAGTCAGCATGCTTCGACTCCATTTCTGTCTGAGATGGCGAGGTAGTGATTTAACCAGCCATCCTCAGATAAGCAACAGGATGGCCATTCTAATGTAAAGAGGTCAGGTGTCACCTCTTCCTGTTGGTCAGAGATAGAAGACCTACACCTAGCTGTCTAAAGATTTCCTAATCCTGAGGGCATGATCAGTAGGTAGAGGTTCCCACGTGCGTCATGGAGGGATGCTGAAGGTAATTGATATGCTGGCTGGCAAGAAAGATCTGATGACCCAGAGGCTGGAAGCGGCAGGAAAAACCAGAGTTGGGAATCAAATCAGTTGCAATGAGATTTCAGGCAGGCCCACGGGGCTGTCAGAGGCAAGGGGAGGCTGGGTCTTCAGTGAAGTCCTTAGAGATGTGACTGAGCCAGAGGGAAGAGACCTCAACTTGACCTGAGCTGTTCCTCAATGGGGAACTGCGGCAAGGAGAGGAAGCAGTACCAGTACCTGTTCATGGCTCCTGGCCCCCACCATTTCTCCCTAGCACCATCAGGCCAAGTCATGTCCACCTCCATACACACCGATATTGTTCTGGAAAGAAAGCATGTGAGGGGGGAATCTGAGAGATTAGGACCTGATATAAAAGACTCTGAATCATCTTAAAAGCCTATATAAATTATTGGACTAGAATGAGTACATTTGGATCTTTTACTTTCCTCCCCCTCACTAACTAGATAAAAGGAGATTCTTAGAGAAGATCAAATCTATAGAAAATAGAGCTACTTTTTTTAATAGTCACAAATCAGTGTAGTGTGAGCTTAATTTGAAAGCCTGTTTCACCTGTTAATAAACCACCACATTTCAGTCAGCGAACTCCTTCATTTTGAGGTGGAAACATTGAGTTTTGGGTCTCTGATCTGTCCTCTCCCCTAGCTCTGTTCATTATGAGCTAAGCTCCAACCAAGGCCTCTGCCACTAATTGTTAGGAACCTTGCTGCCCTAAGCCTGGCACTCGGGAGTGATACCCTAGCCTGTATTCATCCAGTCTGAGGCCAGTCCAGGACTGGCCCTGGCTTTGAAAATCTGTGTGACAAGTTCCTGAATGTGTTCAAGAAACAGAATCAAAAGAGCAGTAGCTTTGGAAAGAAACTGTGTTGGGTTCTGCTTTAGGTACTTATCATCCATCTGGCTGTGGGCAGACTACCTCTTCCTATGCATGTCCTTCTGTAAAGTGGAGTTTTAATAACTACTTTTAGGCTATTATAAGATTTAACAATAAATCAAAAAATCAGGATCATATTATAGTATTCCAGTTCCTCTCACTGTGCCCAGAGTCCTATAATAGCCTATTCAACTGGGACCACGGACCTCAGCCCAGACCCCCCTTTAGGACCAAAGGAATCATTTCCCCTGCTGATGACACTGTCAGCCCTCTCTGGGAATTTCCTGAGCCAAAGCCACACCCTCTTCTTGGAGGAGCAGCTTGTATCCAAAGACTGGTGGATACAAGAGGACAGAGTCAGTCCCATTGACCCAAGCCAGGGAAATTCTGAAAGGTCATCCCACCCACAGAGCAGGGTTGGCCAAGGGAGGCTGTGTGGTAACTGCACCACAGCCCCACTTTCCCCTTAGTCCAGCCCTGCTTCCCTACATTTTTTCCTATAAGAAATGTGATAAAGATAAAATCTGATCTTAGGAGCCACCCTCTTAAACATCCTACATGGCTGATCTCTGGGTCAGAACTGGCCTCTTGGAGAACCATAATCCCTTGTTCAAGACCACCCACAAGCTATTATTGACATCCTACAATCATTTTAATGCAAAATCTGGTAAAATAAACATGAAACACTATCTTGGCCACTAGTTTTGGACATATGCTAAGTGTCAAAGCCCGTGTAAGTGTTCAGTCCTGGTCCTTCATTTCTCATGGTCCTCCTCAGCCTGACCACCAGCCAGTGCAGAATGGCCACTGCTGCTGCTGCTAAGTCACTTCAGTCGTGTCCAACTCTGTGTGACCCCATAGACGTCAGCCCACCAGGCTCCCCCGTCCCTGGGATTCTCCAGGCAAGAATACTGGAGTGGGTTGCCATTTCCTTCTCCAATGCATGAAAGTGAAAAGTGAGAGTGAAGTCGCTCAGTTGTGTCTGACTCTCAGCGACCCCAGGGACTGCAGCTCCTGGGACCCCAGGCTCCTCCATCCATGGGATTTTCCAGGCAAGAGTACTGGAGTGTGTTGCCATTGCCTTCTCCAAGAATGGCCACTAGTGACACAATAGCTCTAGGATACTTGCCACACTGGAGAGCTGGCTAACACAGATATGGTCTTTAGCTTTTCTCTGATCCAGAACAAAAACTTGCAACTACCACAATAAGGCTTTTATATCATTGTCTCCACTCTATGTGAATAAACAGTGTCTAGCTATAGGAGATTGTCAGTTTCTCTATACAGACTAAGCACCTGTTCATATTATTGCCCTGCTATATACAAATTAACCATTTGGGAAAATGAGTAGAACAAATATGCTCCACAAACTGCAATGCAAGCAGTGCCCAGTTTGAAGATAAGTTGTATTCTGTAAATTGATTCCCATTGGCTATTTGGAACTCAGTGTCATAAATGATGGCCAGCTTCACAGTATTCTCCACAAACCCTGGTAAACTCACAACATAATTAAAATGCCACTGTCTTTAATAATGAGCTGTTCTTTATGGGGGAAATATTCTTCACAGGGTATGAGATAAAGCCATGTGGCACCAGGAACATGCACCTCTCTCACTCATAGCTGTACTCTTCTGTATGCCACATATTTGCTGTAATCACCCATTTTCAAGATGGCCACAATGTTGGGCAGTGAACCTGGCCGTTCTCTCTCCTCTAGAATTTAAACACAAATATAATGAAGACTTGGAGACCTCTGGCTTCTAGCAGATGATAAGAAAAATACAGAGGCTCCCAGAATGTTTCTTGATCCCTGGGCCACAAGGATCTATAGCTTGAGAGTTCTGATTTATTTGCAAGAAAGTAAATCCCAAAAGAGCATTGTTATTTCCTATGCACACGCCCCACAAGGAAAGGGTGAGATTAGAAAGCCTAACCTCTAACTTTAATGCACTCACAACAATTCTGTCTTGCCGCACATATGCAAAAAAGTCCTTCTAAAATGATATATGTTGGAGAAGGAAATGGCAAGTTGGAGAAGGAAATGGCAATCCACTTCAGTTTTCTTGCCTGGAGAATCACATGGACAGAAGAGCCTGGCAGGCTACAGTCCATGGGGTCGCAAGAACTGGACATGACCTAGCAACTAAACCACCACCACCACCAAAATGATACATTTTTAAAGAACTCCTGAAGCAGAAGAAAAGTGTATCTGTAGCCTAAAGCACATTTTTTCAAAAGGTAATCCCTTGATCAACAGATCACAAGCAAATTTGTTAGAAGTGGTAATTTTGAATACTACCCCATACCTATTAAATCAAAAGTTCTGGGATTGGAGCCTAGCAATCTGTGTTTTAACAAGCCTTTCAGGTTATTCTATGTACACTAAATTTAGATAATCACTGACCTAATGATTTTGAAAAAATGATGTAAGAAAATCGAGATTAATTTCTTTTTAAAGAGAAATGACTATTCAGTTCAGTTCAGTCGCTCAGTTGTGTCCGACTCTTTGCGACCCCATGAATCGCAGCACACCAGGCCTCCCTGTCCATCACCAACTCCCAGAGTTCACTCAGACTCACGTCCATCGAGTCAGTGATGCCATTCAGCCATCTCATCCTCTGTCATCCCCTTCTCCTCTTGCCCCCAATCCCTCCCAGCATCAGAGTCTTTTCCAATGAATCAACTCTTTGCATGAGGTGGCCAAAGTACTGGAGTTTCAGCTTCAGCATCATTCCTTCCAAAGAAATCCCAGGGCTGATCTCCTTTAGGATAGACTGGTTGGATCTCCTTGCAATCCAAGGGACTCTCAAGAGTCTTCTCCAACACCACAGTTCAAAAGCATCAATTCTTCTGTGCTCAGCCTTCTTCATAATCCAACTCTCACATCCATACATGACCACAGGAAAAACCATAGCCTTGACTAGATGAACTTTTGTTGGCAAAGTAATGTCTCTGCTTTTGAATATGCTATCTAGGTCAGTCATAACTTTCCTTCCAAGGAGTAAGCGTCTTTTAATTTCATGGCTGCAGTCACATTAACTAATACCAGAGAGATTATTTGTAGTTTTACAGAAAATGGAAAATAAAATGTTATGGTGAAAACTAACAAAAAATAGTTTTAGAAGAAATAAAAAATAAAGTTTTGAGGCAACATCAGAGTGAGGCCTTGAAAGACAGGTATACATTTTGACAACAGAAACTATGTTGGGAGGAGGGGATGCAGGACCAGGGAGTTAGCAAAGGACAAAGTTTCCCAGGAAAGGAGATGATATGAGCAAAAGTCAAGGTGTACTTAGAAGCATGGTACAAAGCTTGCTCCAAGGTGTGTCTTAAATGGTCTATGTGCTATGTGCTTCAATTGTGTCTGACTCTTTGTGACCCTATGCACCATATCCCACCATGCTCCACTCTCCATGGGATTCTCCAGGCAAGAATACTGGAGTGGGTTGCTGTGTCCTCCTCCAGGGGATCTTCCCAACCCAAAGATTGAACCTGCATCTCTTATGTCTCCTGCATTGTCAGGCAGGTTCTTTATCCCTAGTGCCATCTGAGAAGCCCTAAACGGGTCTGCTGCTGCTGCTAAGTCACTTCAGTCATGTCCGACTCTGTGCGAAACCAGAGACGGCAGCCACCAGGCTCCCCCATCCCTGGGATTCTCCAGGCAAGAACACTGGAGTGGGTTGCCATTTCCTTCTCCACTAAATGGGTCTAGTAGTGATTAAATAAATTATCCTCAACTCTCAAGACAGCGGAGGGAAACACTGGAGTAGCCAGAGACCACAAGCCAATTACCACCATCAGAAGGAGTTGTGTGCAGCTATCCCAGTGTGACTGACTAATGTTATTCCTACGTATACCATGATACCAAACAGGTTGTTTAAGGGATCAAAATAAATGCATAGTTTAGGCAGTGAGTAGCTAAGGAGACGAAGAAGGAGGTGCCATATTCAGTACACTGGATCTTATTTAGAAGGCCATAGTGTGTTTGGAGAAAAAAATTTGCCCTGGCTTGAAAAATTATCATTACACAATATATTAGATTGATTTAGACTGAAAACAGATGGAGTCAGGCAAATGGGTTAGGATTTTATCAAATTAAGACAGATAGGAAATATTAGGGACCAAACTACTGTGAAACAGAAAAGGAAAAGAGAGAATTGCAGAATAATCAGTTCAATTTACTAATATCTGATTGTCTATAATATATAAAACATCTATTGTGCTTTAGAGAAAACCAAAATCCCAAAGACCACACTTTGTTTTAATTAAATTAAAATCTGTTATGCAGAGGTATAATCAGTTCAGTCAGTTCAGTCCCTCAGTTGTGTCCAACTCTTTTCGACCCCATGAATCGCAGCACACCAGGCCTCCCTGTCCATCACCAACTCCCGGAGTTCACCCAAACTCATGTCCATTGAGTCAGTGATGCCATCCAGCCATCTCATCCTCTGTCGTCCCCTTCTCCTCCTGCCCCCAATCCCTCCCAGCATCAGAGTCTTTTCCAATGAGTCAACTCTTCTCATGAGGTGGCCAAAGTAATGCAGTTTCAGCTTTAGCATCATTCCTTCCAAAGAAATCCCAGGGCTGATCTCCTTTAGAATGGACTGGTTGGATCTCCTTGCAATCCAAGGGACTCTCAAGAGTCTTCTCCAGCACCACAGTTCAAAAGCATCAATTCTTCTGCACTCAGCCTTCTTCACAGTCCAACTCTCACATCCATACATGACCACAGGAAAAACCATAACCTTGACCAGACGGGCCTTTGTTGGCAAAGTAATGTCTCTGCTTTTGAATATGCTATCTAGGTTGGTCATAACTTTCCTTCCAAGGAGTAAGCGTCTTTTAATTTCAGGGCTGCAATTACCATCTGCAGTGATTTGGGAGCCCAAAAAAATAAACTCTGACACTGTTTCCACTGTTTCCCCATCTATTTCCCATGAAGTGATGGGACCAGATGCCATGATCTTCGTTTTCTGAATGTTGAGCTTTAAGCCAACTTTTTAACTCTCCTCTTTCACTTTCATCAAGAGGCTTTTTAGTTCCTCTTCACTTTCTGCCATAAGGGTGGTGTCATCTGCATATCTGAGGTTATTGATATTTCTCCTGGCAATCTTGATTCCAGCTTGTGCTTCTTCCAGCCCAGTGTTTCTCATGATGTACTCTGCATAGAAGTTAAATAAGCAGAGTGACAATATACAGCCTTGACGTACTCCTTTTCCTATTTGGAACCAGTCTGTTGTTCCATGTCCAGTTCTAACTGTTGCTTCCTGAAGTGCATATAGGTTTCTCAAGAGGCAGGTCAGGTGGTCTGGTATTCCTACTTCTTTCAGAATTTTCCGCAGTTTATTGTGATCCACACAGCCAAAGGCTTTGGCATAGTCAATAAAGCAGAAATAGATGTTTTTCTGGAACTCTCTTGCTTTTTCCATGATCCAGCAGATGTTGGCAATTTGATCTCTGGTTCCTCTGCCTTTTCTAAAACCAGCTTGAACATCTGGAAGTTCACAGTTCACATATTGCTGAAGCCTGGCTTGGAGAATTTTGAGCATTACTTTACTAGCATGTGCTGCTGCTGCTAAGTCGCTTCAGTTGTGTCTGACTCTGTGCGACCCCATAGACGGCAGTCCATCAGGCCCTGCCGTCCCTGGGATTCTCCAGGCAAGAACACTGGAGTGGGTTGCCATTTCCTCCTCCAATGCATGAAAGTGAAAAGTGAAAGTGAAGTCGTTCAGTCGTGTCCGACTCTTAGCGACCCCATGTGTGGTAGTTTGAGCATTCTTTGGCATTGCCTTTCTTTGGGTATAATACCACTATTGAATTATGATAAATAGTAAAATAATTATAATAAAGGAAACATAAAGTGCTATGGAGGTTTAAATAATCACAAGGTCACTTTTATATGGAGTAACTATTTCATGGATAAAGTATTGGTTTAGCCATGAGCATTTGATGATAAAAAGTATTAGTGTTGGCAAAAGAGGTATAGAAAGGGGCATTCTAGGTAAGGAAATAAAAGAGATTTTTAGACAAAGATAATAGTGTAATGTATTAGGAAATGGTGTGAGATAAGCTTGACGTCATTAGAGAAATGCAAATCAAAATGACAATAGGATACCTATCAGAATGGCTAACATTTTAAAAACTAGTACTCAAATACAGGCAAGGATATTGAGAAACTAGATCACTCATACACTGCTGGTATGAAACTCTAAAAAATAGTTTGGCAGTTTCTTCAAAAACTATGTATGCAATTACCACATGATAGCAATTTCATTGTTGGGCATTCATCTCAGAGAAAATGCATGCTCACACACACACATGCCACACAAAAACTATACACAATTGTTCATGTTCTAACAGCCTACAACTGGAAATAATCCAAATGTCTTTTAACAGGTTAATGGCTAAATGAATACATCCATATCATATAGTACTCCTCAGCAGTAAAAAAAGATCAATTCCTTGATATAAAAATAATTTGAATGCTTATCCAGATAATTTTAAAAGACTAAAAAAAAAGCCAGTCCCCAAAATTTGCATACTATTATGATTACATCTATGCAACATTCATTAAATGACAAAATTATAGAAATGGAAGACAGATTAGTGGTTGCCAAGAGTTAAGGATGGTGCTGGGGAGGGGAAGCAGGAAGGAAGGGGATGTGTTTCCATGAGCAACACAAGAGATATTTCCGGTGATGGATGTTCCATCTCTAGACTGTGGTGGAATTATATAATTGTGCAGAACTCAATATACAAACACAAAGGATAAATAAAACTGGGGAAATCTGGAAAGGTAGATTAATCTCATCAATGTCAGCTTTCTGGTTATGATAAGGTACTACAATGTTGGAAGATATTACCATTGGGAAAAAACTGAGTAAAGGATACACGACATCTCTGTGCATCATTGTTTACAACTGTTTGTGATAAACTCTGTAATTACCTTAAAATAAAAAGTTTAATTTTTAAAATACATAATGCATATAAACTACTTAGTACAATGTCTATTTTAGGAAAAAACCAGGGTTAGCTATGAAAGTTTTTCACCAGCATGTGCAATTCTTACAATACAAATTTATGACAACTGTGAATATCAGGAGAAAATATTGATGAGAGTGAATATAAAACCTCTGAAAATCATGTCACTATTTTGGAATTTAAGAAATTAGAAATATTTACCACAGAATATGGAAGACTAAAGAACATATCCGTCATCAAAACTGTCAAGACAGTAGAGCATCACACTCTATTGGTTCCTAGGGCCAGGTTAAGGTCATTGCAGAAGTTTTACCTCGGGATAAAAATAAAACTATAACCACTTCAGCTGTCTCTTAACTGAAAAGTTGACCTTGAAAATTTTGCAATAACTCCACCAAGTTCATTAGGTAAAAACTCAAATCAGGGTTTTCTTGTTATAAACTTCAGGGAATACACTTATGATCCTGGTCTAATACCCATCTTTCACGGTTGCCAGGACAGGCTTCAGGCTTGGAGTCAGAACTTTAAAGGTCAGTTTCAATCACAATTCTGTGATTCTTCATTATGGAATCCAGGAAGCCTTGGCAAAGCTACAGAGTTAAATGTAATTGCAGCACTGTTTACAATAGTCAGGACATGGAAACAACCAAGATGTCTGTCAACAGATGAGTGGATAAAGAAGTTGTGGCACATATATGCAATGGAATATTACTTGGCCATAAAAAGGAATGAATATGAGGCAGTTCTAGTGAGGTGGATGAACTTAGTACCTGTTATACAGAGTGAATGCGGAAAGAGAAAAACAAATATCATATATTAATGTATATATAAGGCTTCCCTGGTGGCTCAGATGGTAAAGTGTCTGTCTACAATGCAGGAGACCCGGGTTCGATCCCTGGGTGAGGAAGATCCTCTGGAGAAGGCAATGGCGCCCCACTCCAGTACTCTTGCCTGGAAAATCCCATGGACAGAGGAGCCTGGTAGGCTACAGTCAACGGGGTCACAAAGAGTTGGACACGACTGAGCGACTAAGCACAGCACAGCACACATGGAATCTAGAAAGATGGTATCGATGAGCCTATCCATAGGGCTGGAATAGAGACACAGATGTAGAGAACAGACTTGTAGACACAGTGAGGGGAGGGAGAGGGTGGGACGAAATAAGAAAGTAGAACTGAATCGTACACATTACCATAGGTAAAACAGATAGCTAACGGGAAGCTGCTGCGTAACACAGGTAGCCCAGTCCCGTACTCTGTGACAACCTAGAGGGGCTTTGGGAGTAGGTTCAAGAGGGAGGGAACGTGTGTATGCTTATGTGTATCACATTGTTGTATGGCAGAGGCCAGCACAGCATTGTGAAGCAATTATCCTACAATTAAAAATATATTAAAAAAAATACTTTTGATAAAATGAGCTATCTTTTAAAGTGAAACATAAATGAGTTTCTAAATATCATAGTTCAGTTCAGTATTATATATTCAAATTATTAAGTTACTAGAACCAAAAGAGATTGATTAAAATGTTAGCCTCTTGAAAAGTGACCAGATACTGAAGGGGCAATAAATACCAGTCACTGCACTCATAAAGGGATTGTGGTGATCAGTTAGTGAATGACCACAGAGCCTTTCATGATCTTGTAATAAAAGGCATAAATCAACATTATGATCCAGTCTTAAAGCTACAATATCTCATAAGACTATCTAATGGGCATATTTATTAGCTACCTAAAGGAGTTGACAGCATTCGTGAATGTTTTAGCCATGTTTCAGCACCCAGGCCTATATAATCATATCCCAACAACTCACCACAATTAAGCAAATGGATAGTCTCTCACTTTAAAAATTGGTCTATTAGTAGCTCCTAATATTTATTACACAAATATATGCATTACCAGATCCTACAACTAATAAAGATGGTTTTAATGTTTCCAACTACATTTTCAATATTCACCAAGGTAATCAATTTGTCCAATTTTAAGCAGCACAGCTCCATAAATGAGATACTTGGCATGGAACCTGATTTAAAATGCATTCTTTTCTCAAGTGATTGAACAGTTGTAATGAAAATTTATAATTTGTAATATATTATAGAAGGAAGTAAATTGAATTTCTCTATCAAAATTACTCACAGATCAAAATCTTTTGTGCTCTAACACATAAAAACTGGCAGACAAATGCAATTACATTAGATATGCTGTCATCCAGAATGCCTGAAGAATGCTATTTATCCAATCTTATCAATTTAAACTTAGTCTACGGCCATAGCTGAGTACAAATACCAGGCCATGACCATCACATTAATACCAGCAGGCTATCCCAAATGCCATTTCTGGAAATCAATGAAGAGATTTTTATTGAATCCAGGCTATTTCACTTGAAGATAATTGTCAGAATCAATCTGTGTCTAACTTAGATTTCTAACTTAATTTGTAACCTGATTTATACCTACAAGGCTTGCAGATTAGACAACTGATTAAGAAGCATTGATTTATCCTCAGAAAAACAGACTTTCCAAATAAATCACATTATTACTTTCCATAAAAATTAACACAAGCTATTTCCAAAACATAAAAATTATTCAGTAGAAGTAATAAAGGAGAGCTTTTGTGAAAAGCAATTTTGATGATGATATTCTTATGACAATTTTGTGACATTTACAAAATCTTCACCTTATCAGAATACACAGGTTGTAAATTTAAACTAAAAGACTTCGCTATTATATGTAGGGTTCAGATTATACAAAGAAAGACATTACTCATGGAATTACATGCAAGTTTATCTTTGAAATTCTCTCTAACGTAAATAAAGTTAATTGTCTTCTAAAAGACAAAATTTATGGCTCATTTCACCTACCAAGACTGTGTATAGTCATTATAAACTTGATTATAAGCTGATCTTTCTTGAACTAAAGACTCTCATGTGTTCTACCCCAGAATATGGGAACCAATTTCTATACTCAACTTAAAAACTAGGAGCCTGGACTTGGAAGCTATGGAATAAAAAAAATCTTGAAGACCTCAGATCATAGGTTTCTTATTAACTTTGATTTAGCACTGTACATTTGAAATTGAATATAATTTTGTAATTAGCCACAAGTTGATTTTATTTGCTTTTATCATATAAAGGTATCACTAGAATTAATACGATTTTTTAAAAAATTATAGTGAAAGTGGCATTCTACATTAGTACGAAATTATAAACACGGAATAGCTACAACTCTTTAAAAATACTATTTTGAAGTCTCAGTTCAGTGAGGTGACCTCTGTCCCTTCCCCACCACTAACACTCACAGCAGCAGATTAGTGGCAGGCATCCTTCCAGCCCTCTGCCTGCTAACTGCATGCTTTAGACTCACACTATTCATCATTTGTGATGTTTATCCCACCCCCTTGTTTAACGACACCTCTCCTATGGTTTCTGTTTCTTCCCTAGAACCAGCATGCAGAGTGCTTCATCTCACACATCTCCCCATTATCCTCACTGCCATGGTTCCTTTTCCCGTACTTATATTCTACATATTTATCAATCCAACCATCCAGCACTCCTAGAATAAATCAAACGCACTGTCTCTGAATGATGGGCCTAGACCCACTGCCGTCATGTGACATTGGTTACGTCACCACAGCAGACATTTCAAACATCTCTTCAAGACCCCATCTCTCTGTAACCCACCCTGCTCTCAAGATAAAACTTTGGCTGCCATTGCACAGAGACACTGAGGCTGCTGCTGCTACTGCTGCTAAGTCACTTCAGTTGTGTCTGACTCTGTGCTGACTCTGGCAGCCCACCAGGCTCCGCAGTCCCTGGGATTCTCCAGGCAAGAACACTGGAGTGGGTTGCCATTTCCTTCTCCAATGCATGAAAGTGAAAAGGAAAAGTGAAGTCACTCAGTCGTGTCTGACTCTAGCAACCCCATGGACTGCAGCCTACCAGGCTCCTCCATCCATGGGATTTTCCAGGCAAGAGTACTGGAGTGGGGTGCCATTGCCTTCTCTGGACACTGAGGCTAGCAAACATGAAACCCCTCAGGTGCTGGCCCACCTTCTCTCCTTTCTACAAATCTCTGAGAGAAAGCTGGCCTTGACACTGTTCAAGGTTAATTACACTGTACACACTCTTGAGCTGATCCCTTCCTATCTGCTCAACTCTGCTGCATAGGCTATTCTACCCCTTAGCGCCCTCCCTGCTTCTTGCTATGTCTCCACAAACACAATCAAGTAGAAACGTCCTGTTTAAACCCTTTCCCACCTACCATGAACCACCCACATCTCTTGACAACTATATTCTTTGAAAGGACACAGTTATGTACAGTCACCATTCGCTATACACCCACATCTTCACCTACAATTGTTTTCAATTCATTTAAGCCATTCTTTGCTTTGGAAAGGGTGAAAAATGACTATAATCTCTTCATCAAATACATGGAATCTTTCATTGTGCATCCTAATTGTCCTCTTTATGAATATTAACATTGTAGAAGACTCCTTTCCACTTGGGAGTATTTCTTGCACCTTGAAACATCACTATCTCCTGGTTCTTCATTTCCCTTTATGACAATTCTCTTCTCTAGGCTGCTGCTTTCTTCCTCAGTCCTAAGTTTTAGTGGGGCATCAGAGGTTTATCCCTGGTTCTCTTTTTGTCCTTTTTGGGTAATATTAATTTCTATGCCTTCATTTACCATATACATGGCTCCCAGATTTACTCTCTCATTTATTCACCAAATATTTACTGAGAATCTTCTACGCCCCAGGCTTTCTGCTGGAGGTTATGTGTTAGGTTATATTGCTGTCATCTGGTTCTCCCAAAGCATCTCAAAGCCAACATCTCAAAAATAATATTTTGTACTAACCAACACTTAGCTCGATATTTCTTTTCTTGGGTATTGATACTACCCAGTCATCCTGGCCAAAACCAGAATTATCCTGGTTCTTTCTTTCTCATGTCTGACAATCGATAACTAGTTGATTTAGTCTCCTTCATGTTTGTAATCTGTCATTTCTTCTTCACTCCTGCAGCCCCTTGTTATATTTTATATTGTTCCTGAAACTTGCTGTGTCTACTTTCACAATCTTCTAATCCATCCTCCACAATACTATTTTTTTTAAAAAGTCAACCTAATAGGTTGCTTACTGATCATATTACTTAATGAAGGCCTCAGAGAAACATTAACACCCTTGGCATAATACAGAACACATTTCATCGCTAAACCTAGGAAATGACAGCCGTGCCTTATTACTGCTTACTGTGTGCCTGACAGTGTGCTAAGCTCTAAAAGCATCTTATAGTATTTATTGCCAAAAATCTGCAGGGAAGAAGACAGAACTGCTGTGATGGTAAATTCTATGTGTCAACTTGACTGGGCTACAGGATGCCCACACACCTGGTTAGACATTTTTTCTGGGTTCTATCTGCAGAGGTGTTCTAGAAGAGAATAGCATCTGAATCTGTAGCCTGAGTAAAGCAGATTGCCTTCCCCACTGTGGGTACGAATTACCCAATCCAATGGGGACCTGAATAGTACAAAAAGGCTGTGTAGGAAAAATTCTTCCTCCCTCACTGATGGCCGAGACGCAGGTCTTCTCTTGCCCTCAGACCAGGACTCACATCATCACACTCAGTGCTGATGAGCACTCCTGGTTTTCAGGCCTTTGGACTGGGAGTCCCCATATACCACTGGCTGCCCCGGGTGTCCAGCTTTCAGATGGCAGAGGATGGGTCTTCTCAGCTTCCATAACTGCATGAGCCAATTCTTCATAATCAATCAATCCCCTATTGGTTCAGTATCTCAAGAACCCTGGTCAATACAATTGTCATCCCCATTTTAAAGATAATGAAACGTGAAACAGCCAGAGGAATCAAATAACTGCCTCAAGTTACAGCTACTAAGCGACAGGGATGGAGTCACTCAAATCTACTGTCTCCCAGGCCCATATTCTTCACTACAGTGCTCGACTACCTCCCTCCTGTTTCAGGGTCCATCCCTTTATAGTAGTTTCAACTCTGGCAGCGCCAACCCTTTTACAAGACCCCAACATGCTTGTCCAGGGCTCCACACGAAATGTCTTTTCTTACTTTGACATTAAGTCATCTTGAACATTTGGCACAAATATCATAGGCTTTGTGGTTTTAACGGAGAAGGCAATGGCACCCCACTCCAGTACTCTTGCCTGGAAAATCCCATGGACGGAGGAGCCTGGTGGGCTGCAGTCCATGGGGTTGCTAAGAGTCGGACACGACTGAGTGACTTCACTTTCACTTTTCACTTTCATGCATTGGAGAAGGAAATGGCAACCCACTCCAGTGTTCTTGCCTGGAGAATCCCAGGGACGGGGGAGCCTGGTGGGCTGCCGTCTATGGGGTCGCACAGAGTCGGACACGACTGAGGCGACTTAGCAGTGACTTAGCAGCACTTGTGGTTTTAAAATGTGCTCTGAAAGCAATTCCCAAAGAGAGATTGCTAAAAATGCCACTAACCAGGACAGGCATTGGTATAGTTTTAAACCTCCTGAGATACGTGATATTTGGGGACCACTCTTGTGTCATACAAATAGAGAAAGGACTACTGAATGAGCCTCAGTAATTTGTATTTACATCTCATAGAGTACGCAATAATTGTGGCAGGCAGTCTTGGAGTTGGTAAGATGACAGGTAAACAGCCTTCCGAATCAACACATATACATTTATACACTCACCAAGTAAGAAAGAAGTAACCTTGGGTGCAGGGTGTTCAAGTAAAAGAACAGTGACTTTGGCATTAGACCAATCAGGATTTGAAACTATTTCTACCACTTACTAGACGTGTATGTACCCTAGAATATGATATGTAACCCTCTGAGCCTTTCTACCACTTACTAGACATATATGTGCCCTAGAATATATTTAACCCTCTGAGCCTTAGCTTCCCTATTTTTAAAATAGAAGTAAAATAACTAGATGAAAGGGCTTTTGTCAGGATTAAATGAGAAAATGCTGATAAACATCAAAACATGGCTTCTCCGGGAGATAAACATTAGCTGCCTTCCAGTCCACATTTCTTCCCTTTCCTTCAGGGCTGCCACTCAAAAACATCAGACTCAGCTACATTATACACTCTAATGAGGTTTCACTTGGACCAACTGAAATATGTGGCACAGTCATTACTTACGAAAGCAAATAGTAGCTGACCAATCTAGACCGCTACTTCTAGGTACCAGAGACAGCAGGAAATTGAGGGGATCATTTGAATAAACAGGGTGGATCTTCTATGAAAAGCTGCCAGAATTAAATATCACAACTGATCTACTCATGACCAATTAACAACTGCGTTGATACAGAGGAAAGACCTCCTGCTTAACAGAAGCATTTACATTAACCCAGATACACTTTTAGCAAGAAACAACAGAGGGGACTAGAAAGACATTTGTGAGTGATATTTAAGCCATTCATAAAGTATTCTGCACAGAGCCCTGTGGAGGCTGCCTACAAGCAAAGAGCTGTCCTCCATGAAGGTACAGCATGTAAATAAATAAGAAAAACCCAGAGAAGTCCTTGGTGGTCCAGTGGTTAGGACTTCATACTTTCACTGCTGAGGGCCTGGATTCAAACCCTGGTGGGGCAACTAAGACCCCACAAGCCATGTGGCTCAGCTGAATAAATAAATAAGAAAACAGCCAGTGCCTGATCTAGAGCACAAGACAGAGACAGAGAAGGACAGAGAAGAAGACAGAGAGAGACTGACGTCACAGCTCTGCCTCCGAACTGGATAGCAATCAGTGTGGTAACAACTGGGAGGACTTCTGGCAGAAGCGGTGGAATCTTCAGGAGCTGGGAAACACTGAATTGAGACCAGTATGACTGTGGCAGCTGCGAGCCCCACACAATTAGAATGTTGGCAAGCCGAACGCAAAACAGAGCCAGGAATAATACCAAGTGGCAGCGGGGCCTCCAAATCTGACCGTTCCTCCACATGCTTTAAACATGTGTTTAGTCCAGCAGGGGTCATGGTGACAGCTGAAAAGCCCTTCAGAAACTATCAGAGGCAGCGTCTGTGAAAACCTTTTGGCACCTGCATGTGCCAATAAGAGTATTTTCCTCTCGTATGAGCACAAAATGTGCCTGAGAACGCAGCATATAAAACCAGAGGCCGAGAGTCGTGACCAAGAGTACGAATATCTCCCTTGGGCCGGGCCACCATTCTGATTCCCATGGTCTCTGGAAACCATCACCTTATCACTGCACTATCCCACTTCACCACAGGCCTCCTAGGAGTGCCCTAACTGCCACAGAACATCTCAGCTTTCAGGTCTCCAAACAAAACACCATGCCATTTGTCTCACACAGAGAATGGACAATAAGTAATTTTTTAATTTCTGAACCATGTGATCAAAAAAACCCTCAATTCTTAAAAACACCATTTGCCACAACATGGATGGACCTAGAAATAGTCACGCTGAGTGAAGTAAGTCAGACAGAGAAGGAGAAATATTGTATGACATCCCTTATATTCAGAATCTAAAAAAGAAATGATACAAATGATCTTATCTACAAAAGGGACTCACAGACTTAGAGAACAAACTTACGGTTGCCAGGGGGAAGGATAGGGACAAGCGATAGCTGGGGAGTTTGAGATCAACATGTACACACTGCTCTATTTTAAATGGATAGCCAACAAAATCCTACTGTATGTCACAGGGAACTCTGCTCAAAGTTATGTGGCAACCTGGATGGGAAGGGAGTTTGGGAGAGAATCAATACATGTAAATGTACAGCTGAGTCCCTTTGCTGTCCACCTGAAACCATCACAACATGGTTAATCAGCTATACCCCAATGCAAAAAGTTTTTAAAATTGGGTAGTAATAACAAGCTCAATGTATCGCTGCAAGGATTTTAAACAGTTAAAAGATGCACTCACAACATATTAGCCATTATTATTTATGAATGTTAACCTTTTTTAGTTGGTCTTAAATGGGTGGCATTTTCTGAGGAATCAATCCCTTATACTTACTCAGTTTCACTTGTTATTACCATGGTTTAAACTGGATAGATCTTAAAAACTTTAGATCCAACCAATCATTTGGAGGCCAAATGAAACACAGAGCCAAGTCCAATGTGTAGAACTTGCTCCATCCAGACAGCAGACAGGCAGTGGGAGGAAGAACATGTAACAGAGACAGCTGATTGGTTAAAGGAAGTGCCACACAAGTCTGAAGAGAAATATCAGTGGGCAAGAAATCCTCACTTCCTGAGAGTTTTCCAAATAAACAATGGAAGCTTTTATTTTCCTTTTAAGGATCTAAGAATGGCTTAGAGAAATGTCACATTTCATCCTATTACAGAATTAGTTACTAAGCAAAACATTTTCTAATGATTGACAATATAACTCTAGAAGTTACCAAGCAAGGTCGCTCCTACATTTTTGAACATGTACATGCTACAACATTTTTCAGTCTTCTCCCTATCTTATGATTCATGAATGTTTGAATTATATTGAAGAGAAGTTGTTTTTTTTTTAACTCTTGGGTTTAATCTCCCATGGAAAGCATTTTCTCCATCTCTTTTAAGGATAGTGGGGACAGCAGTCACTGGAAATTCTGCCCACAAAAATTCCTAAACATAGCACCTTTCAGATACACACCACGCAGAGTTGTCAAAGCACTTTCACTTATATTATCTCACTATCTTCACAACAACCAAACAGAAAGAAAGCCTATATTCCCAGTGAATGAAGAAACTGAAACCCAGACAGATGGTTTTTCTGTTTTCTGATGCAAGTGTGTCTTCTGGGTCTTACTTGTAGGCTTCGTCCATGACCACTCCACACATGGCAGAGCTGTTAATGTTGCCCACGCATGTTCTATCTCCATATCTCATCTTGATGACAAAATTGTCTGGCCTAGGGTTCATTAAATTGTAGCCCAAAGCCAGAGTTCCCAAACAAGATTGTCAGGGATTATTTTACTTCAGTCTTTCTATCAGCGCATGGCTATGTTCATGAGCTTCCTCAACCAGTTAGATTAAAAACCAAAATAACAATAATAATAATGGCAACTGCAAGACAACACTGTGATAGAACTTTTATTTACTATTTACTTTATCCTCACAACACTGCTGTAAGTTATCAATATTTTTACTTTACAGAAGAGTTAACACTCTCAGGTAAGCTAAGAACTCCACAGGGCCACAGAGATGATGATGGCAATGATGTCAAATTTGAAAGCCAACTGTGGCTAGCTTCAAAATCCATCCTCTTCATGATGACACACTGTTTTAAATCTCTGAATTCCCAGCATCCAGCATGACATCTACCACATGGTTGTAAGTCATTGCATGCGTCTAAGTCACTTCATTCCTGTCCGTCTCTTTGCAACCCTTTGGACTGTAGCCCTCCAGGCTCCAGTGTCCATGGGATTCTCCAGGCAAGAATACTGGAGTGGGTTACCATGCCCTCCTCCAAGGGATCTTCCAAACCCAGGGATCAAACCCGTGGCTCTTTTGTCTCCTGCATTGGTTGGCGGGTTCTCTACCACCAGCACCACCTGGAAAGTCCTATAACTCATTAAGAGTTGTTAATAGTTAAAGCCAAAGCCAAAAAGAAATGCACTTTCTCCTAATCTGATAGGAAATCTCTGTTCCTGTCTGATGCTCTCAAACAGATGCTACTCTCCTCTGCTCCTGTGAATTCAGTGGGCTGGAGGAGCTGGCATCCCATAATCTCCACTGCAGCTTCCCAATAATTGCCCATCACCCGCTCTCTGTGCACTTTTGGAGGTACACTTGAGCATTTGTATACTTTGCTACATCTTTATCACTATCATCTGGTAACTAGTGTGATTCTCAAGTTATTTAAAAACTGAAGCATCCAAGAGAAAATCTTCTACAGCCCACCATCATTTCATGACCTCCTCAATGTCAGACAACTACAACTGTGATCCACTTCAGCCACCCTGCAGCCTATCATCCCTTAGAACCACCTCTTCAAGGTTATGATCTTTGTGTTTCCTTTCCTGGGCTATGTTACCCTTGTTTCCACTGCCAATCTCTCCATTACTGAACCTGATCTTTCTCCTTCCACTCTTTTGTTACCGGTCATCATAAACGATCTCCTGTCTCTCTCATACCTTCACTCCTTCCTTCCCTCTCCTCTCGCTTCCCTCTAATACATATACACTCAGCTTCCACAACCTGCAAAATCTTTCCCACAAGCCTACTTAAATGCAAATTATTCCTCTATTTCTGCATTTATTATTTGTCCATTTATTTGAAGTTTATAATTTGAGTAAATCCACAGCTTGTAATTAGCCTTTAGGAGTAACAGAGCAATGTATAGAAGAAGACTTATGCATAAGAATGCAATTACAAGTATGAGTTCCACATGCTTCTGTGATAATGCTTCAAGTGCCAGGAATAAAATGATGATATAACAGAAAATATCCTTGCTTTAGCAACTGGTTATAGAAATACAAAGAAATCACATTCAAATTCACTCTATTCTGCCTTCTGAACTATCATGAAAAACATTTGCTTTTGATGCTTCCCAGGGGGCAATCCCATGATTTCATCACTTTTGATAAAAGAAGGTAGATCGTCTCCCTTAGATACAACTTATCATAAAAACAAAATACATACATTTATGCCAATAAAAATTTCTACTGCTATTTTCCTACTAATAATTAGGCAAGAATTCTTTTCAAAAGCAGACAATTGTGATGTTAGTTCACTTTCTAAAGCTTGTACTTCTAAAGATGAGAAAAAATATTCAAAATTTTTAAATTTTATGGTAAAATATGGCTTTGGTTAACTACATAAAGAAAACAAAGATTTTGATGTGAGATACAAAATTTTTAAATTCTGACTTGACTAATCTACATTTATGTGGGTTTATTTATACTTATTTTATTTGCTTATATTATGAGGTAAACACAGAGCTAAGAATGCCATAAATAGGGAACACTTCATTAGTCAAGTTATGATGAAATACAAGTTTATTTAGGATAACGCCAAACTCACAGATGTCATTTATATCAGTAAACATAAAACTCTCTTGCCTGGCTTGTCTACCTTCAAATAAATGCCCTCCATCCTAGGTGAACATCTGAGAACAGAGAATATTTGGATCCATTTCCTCGTCTCTCTGATTCACCTGCAGGGGGCAGTACAGTTCTGATGAAGTTGGATTGCCCTGAATCTGAAATCCCTGCTCTGTCAGTTTCAGTTACATAAACTAGGTCAAGTTAGTTAACCTGACCCTTTGTCTCCCATATGTAAAATAAATAAAAGAATAGAACCTATTTTATAGGATGGTCATAAGAATGAAATGAGAAAATGGTAAGTATATTACAAGTGCTCTTTCAATACTTGTCTGCTATTATTATTTCATATGTTTTCATTGTATTAGCTTTCCCTGTGATTTAACTAAACATAATTTGATTAATATGTTTGAAGCACCCAATATTTGTTAGGTCCTATAGGTGATGAGGCTAAAAACATAACTCCAATCCTTCTCCATAAATTCAGTCTAGTAGGGGAAAATAGATGTGTTGATTATAAACACAACAATGCAGTAAAGACAATATACAAAGTACTGCAAGAATACAAGGTGGATATCTTCACCTCCAACCAGGTAAGTGAGGGAAGGAGGCTTCCTTCTTGTCACTGCTGGGAGAGGAACAGATAGATAAATTGAGTTGAAAATGAAAAAGTCCCCCTCCTAATCTCATGCTCACCCCACCCCCTCACCACACCCCCTCATCAGGCACCAACCCCAGATATTTGGACAAACACACTTGACCTGGACTCAGCCAATGAGGTGCTCTTGACTGGCCCTTTGATTCTTGAGAAAGATATCAAGTTGCTCAAGTAGCCAGAAAACATTCTGACCCCCATAGCAGAAGGCAGTGATCAGTGGTGCAGTGGTAAATGCTCAGGGGCATCGTTGTCAGGGGCAACAAGAATAGTGACCAGTTCTGAGTAGTGGAGGGAGCTCAACTATGTTCTCAGCTGCTCATCCTCCCTTGGTCCCCAGGCTCTTTCTGAGTTCAATCTCTAGCTCTCTAGATAATTTGTAAGAAACCTAATGTCCTTCCAACAAATTATTTCTCTGCCTGTGTTAGCCAGAGGTTCTCTATTCTTTGAAACCAAGAACCCCAACTGGTACCTTTCGTCACCAAGTAAACTTTCCAGCCTCATTGCGACTGTGGCTCTGGCTTTCCAACTGGCCTCTCATTATCACTTTCTTCTGTGTTAACTAAGATACTATTCTGTTGCCCTTTTCAGTATAAACAGAGCTTATCGTGAAACTTTATCTTGGCAAAACGCATATTAAGGAAAGTATTATATGAGTTTTCATTTAGCAAAAGAACAATTGTTTCTATGTGCCACAAAGAAAAAAATCTTCCATGATTCATCTCTTCCAAACAAGATCCTCTTATTCTTTTCATTTTATGATAAACAATGAAGAAGAAAGCAAAAGGGAAGGACAATGTAAGGCAACAAAGACATAAGAAATCATTTAACTGGTTTCCTGTAGGAGTCAACAACCCACTCCTATCTTTATTTTCTTCTTAACATTAGGTTGATCAAATTGGCAGGGCTTTTTAAATCAAATATCAGCAATTATTGAAGTAGAAGCTTCAGTCACAGGAACATCTTAGCCTGTGGACCACTGTCATTGTCCAAGGATAAAAGGTGAAAAAGACTGTGTTGAAAATGCCCACCCCACCAGAAGGCCCTTGAGGATGACCAGATCAGTAACTATACTTTGAGAATCACTTCTGTGAACACTGCAAAAAGAAATATCTTGGTAACCTGAACTACTGAAAAAAAAAAAGAAAGAAAGATAAGCTTTGATTCACCATTTGGAGTGGAAGGTATACAGGCAACCAAACCTAAGGAGAATACTTAATAAGACCTTTTCACTTTCATATTCCCACATTTCTTCTCCCCCGCCCCCAACACCCCACCCCTTATCACTTCCCAGCTGTCTCCAGATTTTAGCTATAAGGTCAGAGTTAAGCCTTTAGGAATGTGTCTCTCTATAGGCAGAAACCTGATTCCATCTGAAAAAAACTCTTGGTAGACCTTGGGAAAACTGCAGTTGCTATCCCATGTACAGAGAGAGCTTTTGCAGTCATTGGACTTTAAATGCCTGTTTGTTGGCCTGCCAAAAGGTTACAGCTCCCTGGAGAACTGAGCCAGTTCCTCTAAACCCCTCCCACTGACTCATATGTTTGTCTGGCTGCAGCTGCTAAAAAAGATGAGAATTTAAAAGCTGCTACACAAGTGCAAAAGCAATAACCAGAACAGTGGCAATATCCTCAGGTCTTGAAAAGAAAATATTTACTGAGAAAGGCAAAAGGTGAGGGAAGGGACATTAGCAAGAAAACAGTGGAATATAGAACAGATAAAGATGAGAAGAACAGGAAGGAAATCACGGGTTCTCAGGGCTGGAATTTATTCTGCTCTGTGACCTTGCTAAAGGCAGTCTCATGGATTTATTTTCTTTCCCCTGTGGTTAAATTTTCTTTGACCCAGATTTACATGGAAGTTGATATTTGATAACTTGTCCACTATCACAACATTATAATCATTTTCTTCAGCAATGCTCAGAGAACTTTAAAAGTTGTTTGTTATTTCTATCCTAGCAATATTGCAGTGAGATAGGACAGAAGGTCATTTCCTACATAAAGTAAAGATTCCTTAACTCTCAAGTCATTGTAACAAATCCATGTTTCATTCAGTAGAGTCCAGGGAAATATTGGTAAACCAGCACTACTGTCTTCTAGGACTCTGACTCCATTCTGCAGTCTCGGCTCTCCCTACCCCCTTCCATATTCACCTCCTTTCATTCTCAAGTTTTCCCATCTCTCTGATCAAACAGGAAAGTGATCTAACAAGCATTGATCTAAAGAGTGGAGAAACGAAAGTGCTGCCATTCTCAGCAATTCTTCCACCTTCAAAAAGAGACAAAAGGAAAGGATGATGTTCATCACTGAGTAATTGCTAATAATGGAACTTTTTAGTCCTAAGTGTGAGAGTTAATTGGAGATAGGAAGACTTTCCTGAAAGCCCTTAAATCACACTGTTGAGACATATTAAAGATATAGTCCTTTTAAAAAAATCTAAACCTTTTTCCCGATGCCTATTATGTCACAAATCCTGCACAACACATTTGATCCAATAGTAGTAACACTGCAAATAAACCCCATGCCCATAGGTTAGAAATGTCATCTTTACTGTGCTTGGTACAGAAATCTCTTCCTTACCAGAATGTGTCTCCTCCATAGTCTTTCTTCATCTGTTATCAAAAGTGGGGTTTTTCTTTCTCAAGGCAGAATCAGCCTAAGAGAGTACTTGAGAATTTCACTAACTGTATCTCACTTTCTAGTTGTGGTTGTATTCCTGTCACCACCTAACCTAAAGTTTTGCATGAATGTCTCTGATAATAGGTACATAATCCATGAACAACTTCTTTGATTTTATTTTAGATCTTGCTAAGGAGGGTCTTGCTGAGGTGTCAAATCCCCATGGATTCATTTTCTATCAGTATTTCAGTATATTTCCACAAAGATCTGAAGCTATTTATAAACTGCTTCACTTCCTGGAAAGTTTTTGCTACTCCAAAGAAACTTTTAAAGTTTAAGAACATCACTTTGGAACTGAACACTCTGGCACTGATCCTATTTTTTTTTTTTTTCCTATTTTGGGGGAAAACATTTTAAAAACTCATATTTAAATAATCCTAACTAAATTGTTTATTTTGTGAAATTGTGCCTCCCCAGCAAAACTGTTAACTCGTAGAGGGCAAGAAATGCGCCTACCACTTTGTTTCCTAGTTAGTACGTCGACTTACTGTCATACTCCTCCCAGAGCCTAACGGCTCCCATGCACACAGGTGGGTATACAACTGCATTTTGGTAACTGAACTGAAACTAGGCAATTCAATATTTAAGGCTGTGTTTTCAGCAGCCAACTTTTTAAAATTTTTATTTATTATTTTAATTGGAGGATAATTACTTTTCAACATTGAGATGGTTTTTTGCCATGTATCAGTATGAATCGGCCATAGGCATACATGTGCCCACTCTCTCCTGAACCTCCTTCCCACCTTCATCTCAACTCTATCCCTCCAAGTTGTCACAAAGCAATGGCTTGGGTCTCCTGCATCATACATCAAACTCACACTGGCGATCTATTTTGCATATGGTAATGTACATATTGCAAAGCTATTCACTTAAATCATTCCACCCTCTCCTTCTTCCACTGAGTCCAAAAGCCTGTTCTTCATGTCTGTGTCTCCTCTGCTTCGGCAGCCAACTTTTTTGTCTATACAGACAAATGAATATGGGCACAGTTTAAATAGCTTCGGCTATGACACACACATTGACACTTGTCTCTTAGCTAAGAAATGCATAAATGTAGAGCTGAGGGGAGGAATTATATTATTCAATGTCCTGAACACAGGATAATAACACTGATTTATTGAATAGTTACACATCTCAAGGAGCTGGGCCCCCTTGCCCTTAAAATCATCAGTGAACATGTATAACAGGCCTTTGAGCTTTCAGGGTGTTTTTTTTTCAGATACATTATGACATCAGGCTATTTTGCATGCACTTATTTTTTCTTTAGGCCATTACTTCCCACAGTAGTTTTTTTAAATATATGCATACTAAATAAATTTTCCCTGGTAGCTCAGATGGTAAAGAGCATGCCTGCAAAGAGGGAGACCTGGGTTCAATCCTTGGGTTGCAAAGATCCCCTGGACAAGGAAATGGCAACCCACTCCAGTATTCTTGACTGGAGAATTCCATGGACAGAGTAGCTTGGCAGGCTACAGTCCATGGGGTCACAAAGAGTTGGACATGATGGAGCGATTAACAAATAGCAGGTATATATGTATCACTTATTAGTCATCATTTATGGTATACATTTAAGAATTTTGACTTTAAATACTTCTTTTAAATTTAAAAGTATCCTTGTAAGAATAACTTATGCATTGGCATTCAGTAAAGTATTGACAGTAAAAGTATAGCTTTTTTTACTATTAAAATACAAATATATAATTAAACTTAGTGGATACTGAACAAGTCAAATCACTGCATTACAATAATTTCAACAGTTAAATAAGACTCTGTGGCCTAAGTTGGATCCTAATTTTCAGTAGTAACATTTAGGAAATGCTTTGATTTTCTTGGGCAACATTAATGGAAAATATATATTTAAATATGTATATGTATGTATTTATATATATTGGGTTGGTCAAAAATTCTAATGGGTTTTTCCACAAGATGTTATTGAAAAATCTGAACAAACTTTTTGGCCAACCCAATATAAATACATCTATATATATATATATTTAAGTATAAATACATACATATTCATGTGCATACACATATGTATTCACAATTTTTTAAGGATAAGCTCCTTAAAAAGCATCTTTGTCAGATGCTTTTTTTTTTTTTTTTGGTCCTAATTTAGATCCAGTTTCCATTCATTCAAAAACACTAGAAAGCAAAAACTGTTTAGGATAACAAAGCAAACATCTGTTGAGCATTTACTACTTACTAAAAAACTGTGAAGCTCCTAACAATTTTGCTGGATAGCTATTATTATTCATATATAAAAAATGAAGAAACTACATCACAAAGGAGTTTTTATCAGCTCTCATGGACAGTAAACAAAAGAGTAAAAATTGCCTGGTTGCAAACCCAGTACTGTTTGCATGCACCAGGCCCTTAGAGTAACCAACTGAGAATTACAACCAAGGCAGCTGCTTGCAGAAAACTTTGACTCTACAAAGTGTTTGCAGACCCTTATTTGTGAGGTATTTTCTTAGAACAATAAAACCCATTTTCCCATAAATATAATAAAACCCATTTTGCCTAAAGTGAAAGTGAAGTCGCTCAGTTGTGTCTGACTCTTTGTGGCCCATGAACTGTAGCCTACTAGGCTCCTCTGTCCACGGGATTTTCCAGGCAAGAGTACCGGAGTGGGTTGCCATTTCCTTCTCCAGGAGATCTTCCCGACCCAGGGATTGAACCCGGGTCTCCCACATTGTAGGCAGACACTTTACCATCTGAGCCACCAGGGAAGTCCCATTCCCCACCCCACCCCCATAAACAGTAGCATTATCAATGTATATACAGTACTTTAACTATCTTATCACACAGTCATATCATAAACCTTGCCAAATACTCTTTCTCAATATACAATCTGTTAAAAACAAGACAACAGGCCAATATGAAGTCACCTATGTTAAACCCCAAGTCATCAAACCAGGACTTAACTACAGGTTTGGCTCTCCCAGAAATGGGGTGTAAACCAATCAATCAGGAATCACAGGAAAAGCACTGTTAGGTCATCTGTCTGAGAGACCCCTGGCATCACTGAAAGCAAAATATCCCTGTGATGACCAATCTGCTTTATCACCTAATAAAACTTCCTTGTTCCTGCTCTCCTCTGTCTATAAAAGTCTGTCATTTTGTACAGCTCCTTAGAGCTCCTTACTATCTGCTAGATGGGATACTGCCCAATTCATGAATCTCTGAATAAAACCAATGAGATCTTTAAAATTTACTCAATTGAATTTCATTAACAAATCAGAGAATATGAAAATTAGAAGGAACCCTATAAGTAGACTGACCGACTCTGTTTCCCCAAGACTATAAGTGAATCTCAGTTTTAAAACTGGTACTAAGGAGTTCCTGGGACCTGGGACTTGCAGTGCTGAAATTTGTACTCTTCTGTTATTTATACAGAGTCATTGAGTCTCAGCTATATTATAATTTCTCAGGCTTAATCAATTCATATATTTGTTCATCATTTATGCTCTTTATTAGGATCTGTGTGTCAGGAACCAAATCTCTGTTCCCTTTGTATTTTCAGCACTATATTTCCTGACTTGGTCTACACAATTTGATATATATTTGTTGACTGTTATTGATGAGCAATATTATGTTGCTTGGGGGAACTGAGGTCTTTATTCAAGTCATATTGGACCAGAAGAACAATGATATATTAAAGATAGAAAGCTGACAGCTTCATGAGAACATCTTTACCAATTTTTCCTTTACTTCCTATATTTTATGTACTCAGTGTATACAACTTCATAATGAAAAACAAAAAGCATTTGTAAAAGACTAATTATCAGTGCCTTCTGTTCCCTGATTAACCAAAGGGCTGCTGATTCAGGAGGTGAAGATCGTGTCATAGCATAAATTACTATCTCAGCTGTCATGATTGCCAGGCTTCCTGCCAGTCAAGCAACAACAAGCACCTTATCATCCCCCTTCACTGCCCCTCACCTGTTGCCCTCACAAATTATTTGCAAAGACAGAGGAGGGCAACAGGTGAATAGACTCTGATGCTTCCTTGACTATACCAATAAACATCCCCCAGTTCCTGTTCATATTATAATCCAAATTGGCAGTGGAACGAGCTTAAAAACTGATGTAGCACTTGAGATATGCAATTTCAAAGAAGAGGATTTTTCTCCAGCTGTGCTGCATCTCCATATCTGCCAAAACGCTCATGGTTTGACTGTGCATTCCGAGTTCCATTCCTCCCTCTTAAAACGATGAGAACCATGAGCCAGAACTCATTAAGAAATTACCCAGTAAACACTCTGACTCCCAAGTTGCTTTCTGACACCAAGCAACTTTCTTTGATCAGTAGAAACAGCACATTATATTCACTATAGACCTTTAAGTGGGAGTCACTGCCAAGAAATTCCAACAGAGATGAAAATACCAGAATTTTGAAGTTGAACCACAACTGCTCCTTGATACCACAGTACACTGTGTTTAAAGAGTTTAATTCATTACTATTTAAATTTGCAAATATTTCTACATCCACTTAAAAATATCCTTTTTCATTTGGCTCCCCTCCTTGAAACTCAGAGTATTATTGTCCTATAACTTGAAACTATACCCTGGGATTGTTTGATTATAATGCAGAAGTAGATTTCCAGAGCTCCATAGACCACCACTTGTTATGTAATGGCGCACAACACACAAGCCATGCGGCAGGTGTGGCTTCCCCTCTCCCATCCCGCTCTCATTCTCACAGGTTAAAATAAGTAGTGAGCATAGACTGGAAGAGAAAAATGTCCATCAGTAAAGGACAATCTGGACTGAATATCTGATGGGAGCAAGGCTAAATCTCTTGAAGACAGGCTACAAGGAGTTAATGCAATTTCTCTCCGTAGACCAGAGATATTTTCAGCATCAGTGTGTAGGGTCACTTTCTTCTGCTCTCCTGGCTACTTTCCTTAGAGTTCCTGAGCAGAACAAACCCCAAAACCATGATGCTGGTTAGGACAGTCCTGATGGCTCAATACCGAAAACAACTTGCACAGCAGCATTCAAACTTTTGGGTAGAAAACACAGAAACAAACTCTGGTACTGTGGTGCTCACATCAGAATAACATGGAGAGTTTGGTTAGAATACTCAAGCTCAAACTCACCCCTGGGATGCTTCGAAATGCCCTCCTCCTCACCCACTTGCACCCCATTAAGACCATTGCTCACAGCTATTGCCGACCTGTGATACCATGAATAGGATGTGGTCAGCATGGCACTAGTCACCCTGCCATCTGACATGTGCATAGCTCATAAGTCAGTGAGTCCACTCAGAACTTTACTCAACCGACACGGAAAAAGAAAGTCAAAATATGCAAGTCACATGACATTTACCCATGCTTATAATAATAAAATGAACTGATTAAATTAAGCATGATATCAAAGCACTGTTGCTGCTGCTGCTAAGTCACTTCAGTTGTGTCTGACTCTGTGCAACCACATAGATGGCAGCCCACCAGGCTCCCCCGTCCCTGGGATTCTCCAGGCAAGAACACTGGAGTGGGTTGCCACTTCCTTCTCCAATGCATGAAAGGAAAAGTGAAAGTGAAGTTGCTCAGTCGTGTCCAACTCCTAGTTGCCATTGCCTTCTCCGATCAAAGCACTAAAATTTTGTTAAAAAGGTAACTCTGTATCTGACATGATAAAGAAAAATAATTTCTCACTGATTTTGACTGTCTATTAATTGGCTATGAATCATCATTATTACATAGGAACAGGGAAAGGAATGAGGCTTAGAAATGATATCTTGGGGCTGGGTCCACATAGCACATCCATAAGAATACTTGGAAGTTTTTGTTACATCAAAGCTGCTAGACCTGCAGAACTTCTTGACCCACCTGGTGTAGCACACTGGGATGGTCTACATTTGATACAACTATGACAAGATTCTGTTCCCCTCAACGTGGCCAGGCAAGGACCTGCTGCCACCAGCAGAGAGCAGCTTCTTCCGTTCACTCCAGAGTGCTGCTCAAATAGCCACTGTTCCATGTGTGCACAGAAGTTTGGGAAATTATGAATTTGGGGAACTGCAGAAGTTACCTGGTACTTGTATCATTGCATGTCTCAAAGACTAATTCCCAAAGAAAAGGAAAGAAAATATTGACTGCAACTAGAGCATCTTATGTAAAAGAATGAAGATTCCTGGGGCTATTTGAACCTTTCCTTCATCTTTTACCTTAAAGTCACTTTGAAATGCTAAGTGAAAGAAGTCAGACACAAAAGATCATATAATATATGATTCCATTTATGTGAAATGTCCAGAAAAGACAAATCTATACAAACAGAAAGTAGATTAGTGGTTGCCTAGGGCCGGGGGTAGGAACAGACCAACTGCAAATGGGCATCAGGAATCTTTGGGGGATGATGAAATGTTCTAAAATTGGACTGTGCTGATGGCTGAGGGCTGAACAACTCTGCAAATAATTGAATGGTACACTTAAAATGACTGAAGTTCACAATATTTAAACCATATATCAATAAAGCTCTTAAGAAACACTCTGAAGTAATATTAAACAATTTATAATTTTATCCATATTACTTAGATTTCTCAACAGAAATATATATGTTATAAAAAAGAGGTTGCAACATTGATATCCTTTTTTTCATTAAAAAAAGAAGTTGTATTTTAAAGGAGAAAAAAAGTATTTAATCTTGAATATGCACAGAAAATGACTCAGAGGAAATACAAGGAATGTGGGTTTTAGTGGATGAGATTAAAGTTTCTTCGCAGGGAAATTTTTACTTCTAACTTCATGTATTTTTGTATCATTGTATATTTTTATAGGAAAATATTCCCTTTGTTTAAAAAAATACAAATTACCCTTAATGTCTATGTCTTTCTTTGAGTCTAAAACACATTTGTCACCAAGGTTCTCAGAACATGAGTTATCTATAATTAAATGCATCAGTTCCAGAATAAAATGGTAAAGTATTTGCTGGTTCTGGAAAAAATGTGATTAAAGATTTAATGCATATTTTTTCAGCAAAACTGCCCTGTAATAATGTTTACAGAGTGTGCTATGTGTTGTATTGATGATATGCAGACAATTTTAGGTCAGAGTTTGGCAAGTTTTTCTAAAAGAGTCAAATAATGAATATGCTAGTCATTTTGGGCCAGTCTGTCTTGGTCTCAACTGCTCTGCTGTTACAGGTAAAAGCAGCCATAGACAATTCATAAATGAATAGACTTGACTATGTCTGTTGATTCCTGTATTAGGTGGCAGATTGGATCATTTTTAACACTTCTCTGAATATGTATTAGAAAATTATAACTAGCTTCAAGTCCATGAATTCATAAGTATTATTGCTTAGAATGAGGCTAAATTCATGTAGGTTTTTTTAAAGGTTGGAAATTTAAAAAAAATATTGAATAAATAACAGCACAGAAGATATCCGAGTATGACAAAAATCCATGAAAGATGTTTGCAAATGACAAACATTTGGGAAAACTACATTTGAGTATAAACATCAATTTTAACAATAAATGGTAGAATGAATAAAATCTCTCCAGATGAAGTAACTCTTATCAGAACCCAACCCAATAATTGAGGCAAAGCTCCCTGAAAGAAATAGCAAATGTAGACCAAAAATCCTCAAAAGCAGTGATCCTTACCCAGAAAAAAAAAAAAAAAAAAATCAAAAACGCATAGGTCAAAGTAGCTCCCTGTAATACATTCAAATTCAGAGACTTCAAAATGGTAAAAGCAATAAGAATACACACAACAGTGTCGTCCCAAGTTTTTTCCAAGCGCCCCAGTGCACATGACCTGTGCTCAGCGATGAACAGCAAATCAAACAGACAGACCAAGAATACAGTGCTCTTTGGCAACTAGCGCCCTGCTCGCATACCAATTGTGATGACACAGGAAACTGCAGTGTCAGAATAACGTATTGTTGCTGCCAGCGACTGTCCCCATTCAATTCGACAGGCTGCAATCCAGGTCAGAAAAAGAACAGAGTTCTCAACCCCTTGACTCTTCCTCCACTTTCCTAAACATAGCCATAATTTCCAAACTGATCACCATCATTAGGGCTTTTTTTCCACTTAGGAAAATCAGAAGTGTGAAAAGGCGGGAGAGGCTATATGGTGGAGGAAGAAAAGAGAGAAGAGTTTTTAACATCTACATGCTATGTTCTCTACACATCCTATTTTACTGAGTACTTACAATAAATCCACATCATAGATATAATTATTTTCATTTTGGAGAAAAGGAAATGGAAACATTAATCTAGACTTACCTCCTTTTTCTCTTCAAAATGACACTTTCATATCAGTAATACTGAACAGTAAATACTGATCTGTAGATATGTCTTATTATTGTAGTTCATGTTTGCTCAGGCCACTGGAATGTTCTTTCTATATCTATATTCAACTAAATTGCACATGGCTTTAAGACAGCTTAAGCAAGACTTTCCCTAAGACACCTTCCTGAACACCCTCCTCCACTCCCAGTTCACACCTGCCTTGGGTTTAATTCCACACGGCACTATCATTCTGCACAGCTCCACGGTATACTCATGAAATCGCTGATTTACCTGCCAACCTCTCCCAGTAGCTAAAGTCTCTGAAGATACAGAGATTATTTCTATATGACTTCTCAAGTTTTTCTCAGAGCTTTAATACTATGTCTGGTACAAAGCAAGAACTCCAGTATTTGCTGAATAAATAAATGGAGGAGGGAATTGCATTGCCCAATGTCCTACAGTATATACCTTGTAGAACCAGAATTTGAAACTAATGTCTCTTTCCATTATACCACAATGTGAGTACAAAAAAAAATTAATTATTTACTACTTCAGCCTTAGGATGTTAAAGAAGAATTCATCAATGACTCAATTGCTCTAAATTACCTTGGGAAACCTTCAGGAAGTACTGTAAACTTCTAAGGGGAAAAAAGCTTATAAGGGGGAAAAGAATTTAATACCTGAAATCCAGTGAAAATTAAAATTCTGTTATGTAGAAAAGCTGAGATTTTCTCAGAATTATAGTGCCAAAAGTGGGAAATGGCAGTGTGGTACTCAAATATCCATCAAAGTCAGATGACTCTATCTTTGTTGTGAGGTCCCTCTAAACTCACATCAGGACAAAAGTATTTCTGTCATTTTTAATAAAAAAAAAAAAAAACCCTCAGTAAGGTCCCAAGGTGGAAGCTGTTTCATATCAAACTGCCTCTTTGAGATGTCCCAAGAGTAGTTCACAATACCTGAGCACCCAGGAATCTATATATACCCACTATCTGACTAGGAAACAAGCTGAGCTCACACTGAATACCAAGTTGTTATTCCTACTTCTCTTCAGTATTTTTCAGACAGTTCTGTGGTATGGAATGTGGTTGGGGGCTGGAGGCCTTTACTAAAGTGAATCTGCATCCTTTAGGGGCACAAGAACCCAGATTCTGCTGATATTACCACCACACTGAGCCCCGAGTCCCAAACAAGTTTAGGGACTGACACTGGGGAACAAGAAGCTATTGCAGGGTTATAAACAAAGCAGTGATCAGACTGATGTTTGAAGTATTCTAGTTGTATCACCATCATTACTGTTATTGTTACTATAACCTCTACATGATTGCATTCTCATACACACTCCATAAGCTTCAGGAGAAAGTGCAGATGCAGCCAGTATACATGAAACTACTTTCAATAGACAGGGAGAGATGCATTAGAAGGTAGAAGCAACATCAATCATGTACGTTTGATTGATTGAAGGGAAAGTGATAGACAAATGTTTCTCTAGACTAATGTATTCTACTGAACTGCAGGTCTGCTGTGTGCAAAGCATTGTACCAGGTGCTGCTGTATTATCTGTGGAGTGAGATGAAGAGCTCTGACGGCTTCTCAGACAAGAACTCTGGGGAAATTTTTTTTTAGTAACAGCACCATTGTCTAAGTCAGGTCCTATGCTTTTCCACTTCAATTTTTTAAAGACACAGTTAGCTGACTCATAAATAATTAAATATAAAGAATCATCTGCTATTTTGTGGACAATATCTTTTTTCCAGTGACCAAAATATTAACGTCTACTCTCATTGGTTTTTGAGTATCACAGTATTTGAGAAATTCAATTATTAATCAGAAGGTTGTGTGTACAGCACACATCCAGAAATAGAATAGAACTTGCTAATTTTAAAGAACATTTTATGAAACACTGAACCATGTCTGCTCCCAAATTACCTAGGAACCAAAACTACACCCATGCCTTTAAAACTCAGGATCATTCTTCTTTGAATAAAGATGTTAACTCCTTACAATCAAACAGCCTTTGTTAAAAGTAAGCATAAATACCACTATACCATGTAATGAAAGTTACAGTACAATTAAATAAATAAAAGTTTTAATTTATATTCCCATTACACTTCCTTGAGGATATACCCTTTTCAACTTTATTGGACTTAGGTATTATTCAACTCTGTAACAGCAACACATTTAGAAACCAACTCTTCAGATGGATACTAGCCACATATGCAGTTAATTCATTTAATAAGCATTTACTGTGCATATGTGCTGGATATTGTTCTAGATACTAGGAATTCAAGCAAAGATGTTGTAGAGGAGACAAGCAGGTAACAGTTAAGTACAGTCAGTGTGGCACGTGCTCTATTGAAGTTCCTCAGGAGGGTACCTGATCAGACGTGAGCAGTCAGGAAGCCTTCCTAGTCTTGAAGAAACAGCAGAAACTAAACGGTTTGAAAAATCATGCTAAGCTAATCCATAGTGAGCTAATTATAAAGAAAACAAATTCCATTCAACAAGCAGTCTTTTTTTTGACTTTGACCCCCACAGGCAGTCCCTATGGAAGATACCATTAACAGCAAATACTCTATTCATCTATAGGCCTATAATCTAATTAAGCTGGTAAACACACATTTTAGATGATGCTTTATCAGCAGAAAACTTGTGATCAAGCCCTCGATTACCACTTGCTAACTGCATGATTTGGGACATTAGTGTCTCATCATCTGTATAATGTACATTAATAGCATATATGTCACATGTTACAGCAAAGATGAAATAATGCTACTAAAGCACTTAGGCCAACCTGGAGAACTCAGAAAAAATGAGCTATTACAAAAGCCTCATTAGCATGGTTAATCTTACAGTTGAGTGTGCAAATATTCAAAACAGCAAGCAACCATTTTCAAAATTGGTTATTTTTTTTAAAGATTTAGCAGAGACAGTGAGGTTTGAGCTCACACTTGAAGGCAAAATGAAAAAGGTTTTACATGGTAGAATGAATAGCAAAAGTCAAAATAACAGTGATTTGTCCAGAGGATAATGAGAAGACTCAATTTTGACTCTGAGTAAAGTTTGTTTAAGGAAATAGAAGTAGGACTTGAAAGGTAAGCTGGTGCCAGGTTACAAAACTCCTTCAAATAAGCTTGAGCTTTGTCCTATACATGATGGGGACTGAAAGTTTTTGTTCAGTAAAGTCTGATGACCAAAAGCAGTCGTTTATAAGAAAAACTGGAAAGGGGGAGACAAGTTAGACAAACTAGTTGTGACTACAGTACTGCTGCATGGCAATGAGTCAATTAAAACACACATTGGAGCAGTGACAAGCAGAAAGATGGAGACAAGAAGCATTCTGAAGAATAAATCAACAAAGCATAGTCACTGAACGCAAATACTGGCCACAGTCTTAACCTAAAAAAATGTTGTCAGGCCACATTTTCCTAAGAGTACTTAAGTCTCTGAATTCAACCCGTGAAATTTCAGAGACATGTTGATTCTTCCAGATAGTTTAACAGCTGATAAGGGTATTTTGCTCACCATAAGCATTAAATCAGTGTTGGTGATCATAACACTGTGATCTGTACTTGTACACCCATGCTCATGCCAGCATTATTCACACTAGCCGAAAGGTGGAAGCTACCCAGATGTTTACCAATGGATGAATGGATAAACAAATGTGATATATACATAAATTATGATACTATTCAATCCTAAAAAGAAATAGAATTCTGATTCATGCTACAATATGGATGAAACTTAAAGACATCATGGTAAGTGAAGTAAGCTAAGCACAAATGAACAAATAACACTATGATTCCACTTACAAGAGGTCCTTGCGTGTGTGCGTGGTAAGCTGCTTTAGTCGTGTTTGACTTTTTGCAATGCTATTGTCTGTAGCCCACCAGCATCCTCTGTCCACGGGCTTCTCCAGGCAAGAATACTGGGTTGCCATGCCCTCCTCCATGGGATCTTCCCGATCCAGGGATCAAACCCACATCTCCTGTGGCTCCAACACTGCAGGCAGATTCTTTACTGCTGAGCCAAGAGGTCCCTGCTGCTGCTGCTGCTGCTGCTACGTCACTTTAGTCGTGTCCGACTCTGTGCGACCCCATAGACGGCAGCCCACCAGGCTCCCCCATCCCTGGGATTCTCCAGGCAAGAACACTGGAGTGGCTTGCCATTTCCTTCTCCAATGCAAGAGGTCCCTAGAGTTATCAAATTCATAGAGACAGAAAGTATAATAGTAGTTGCTAGGGGCTTAGGGAAAGGAAAATGGGGAGTTATTGTTCAATGGGTTACAGAGTTTCAATTTTACATCTGACCTAGAGACAGATATTAGTGATAGTTGCACAACAGTGTGAATACACTTAATACCACTTAACCGTATATTTAAGAATGTTTAAAATGAGTATTACTCAGTCATGAAAAACAATGTAACAATGCCATTTGCAGCAATGTGGATGGACCTAGAAATAATCATACTAAGTGAAGTAAGCTAAAATGAGAAAGACACATACCATATGATATCAATTATATGTGGAATCTAAAACATGATATAAATGAATTTGTTTACAAAATAGAGGTAGACACACAGAAAACAAATTTATGTTTACCAAAGGGGAAGACTGCTACTGCTACTGCTAAGTCTCTTCAGTCGTGTCTGACCCTGTGCAACCCCATAGATGGACGCCCACCAGGCTCCCCCGTCCCTGGGATTCTCAAGGCAAGAGTACTGGAGTGGGTTGCCATTTCCTTCTCCAATGCATGAAAGTGAAAAATCAAAGTGAAGTCGCTCAGTCATGTCCGACTCTTAGGGACCCCATGGACCGCATGCAGCCTACCAGGCTCCTCCGTCCATGGGATTTTCCAGGCAAGAATACTGGAGTGGGGTGCTATTGCCTTCTCCAAAGGGGAAGAGGGGAGGGATAAATAAGGAATTTGGATTAAAATATACACACTACTACATATAAAATAGATAATCAACCATGACCAACCTTATAGCACAGGAAACTATAATTGTAATAACCTATAATGGAAAAGAATATCTCTCTCGCTCTTTGTCTCTCTTTCTCTATCTCTCTCTCTCTCTCTCTCTCTCTCTCTATATATATATATATATATATACACACACACATACATACATGCATATATAGACAGTGATTCGTGATTCATATATATATGAAAGTGAAAGTAAAAGTGTTCGTCATCCAGTCGTGTCCAACTCTTTGTGACCCCACAGACTGTAGCCTGCCAGACTCCTCTGTCCATGGATTTCTCCAGGCAAGAATCCTGGAGTGGGTTGCCATTCCCTTCTCCAGGGGATCTTCCTGGCCCAGGAATCAAACTCAAGTCTCCTGGATTGCAGGCAGATTCTTTACTATCTGAGTCACCAGGGAAGCCTACATAAATAATAAACATATATGGCAGAAAGTGAAGAAGAACTAAAGAGCCTCTTGATGAAAGTGAAAGAGGAGAGTGAAAAAGTTGGCTTAAAGCTCAACATTCAGAAAACTAAGATCATGGCATCCGGTCCCATCACTTCCTGGCAAATAGATGGGGCAACAGTGGAAACAGTGGCTGACTTTATTTTTCTGGGCTCCAAAATCACTGAAGATGGTGACTGCAGCCATGAAATTAAAAGACGCTTACTCCTTGGAAAGAAAGGTATGACCAAACTAGACAGCATATTAAAAAGCAGAGACATTACTTTGTCAACAAAGGTCCATCTAGTCAAGGCTATGGTTTTTCCAGTGGTCACGTATGGATGTGAGAGTTGGAGTATACAGAAAGCTGAGTGCCAAAGAATTGATGCTTTTGAACTGTGGTGTTGGAGAAGACTCTTGAGAGTCCCTTGGACTGCAAGGAGATCCAACCAGTCCATCCTAAAGGAGACCAGCCTGGGTGCTCATTGGAAGGACTGATGTTGAAGCTGAAACTCCAATACTTTGGCCACCTGATGTGAAGAGCTGACTCATTGGAAAAGACCCTGATGCTGGGAAAGATTGAGGGCAGGAGGAGAAGGGGACGACAGAGGATGAGATGGCTAGATGGCATCACTGACTCAATGGACTTGGGTTTTGGTGGACTCTGAGAATTGGTGATGGACAGGGAAGCCTGGCGTGCTGTGGTTCATGGGGTAGCAAAGAGTCAGACATGACTGAGCGACTGAACTGAACTGAATATATATATATATGTGTGTGTATATATATATATATATATATATATATAAACTGAATCACTTTGTTATACACCTGAAACAAATGCAACATTGTAAATCAATTATATTTGGATTTAAAAAATTTTTAAAGAATGATTAAAATGGGAAATTTTGCATTATCTACATTTTACTACAATAAAAAATAATAATGTAAATCTAATGCCCTGAGAAAAAGCATGCTCACTCAAAACAAGAGAAAAGTAAAGCCTGCCAACCCACTTAGCCTAACCACTCAGCCAAAAGAGATACCCATCCTTCTCCAGACACCATTAGTTGGCTTGTCCAACTGAAGAAATGCAGGGGACAAAATGTCAACCATCATCTGTATCAAAATGGTAATGGTAGTACAACGGCACATGCCTCTCTGCTTCTCAATTGCCCTGGTCTGACACTAAAGGAAAAAAGAAGAAGTGACTTCATCAGTCAAAGCAATCCTTCACCTTGGAACTTCCACTTAGTGACAAATTCCCTGGGGAAAGGAAAAGTAACTTGCCTATCTCTGTGCCCTTAATTCCAGAGCTATAACAAATGCTCCATAGACACATTCATGAATTCTGAGGGACTGCTGCTGCTGCTAAGTCGCTTCAGTCATGTCTGACTCTGTGCAACCCCATAGATGGCAGCCCACCAGGCTCCCCCATCCCTGGGATTCTCCAGGCAGGAACAATGGAGTGGCTTGCCATTTCCTTCTCCGATGCATGAAAGGGAAAAGTGAAAGTGAAGTCGCTCAGTCGTGTCTGACTCTTAGCGACCCCGTGGACTGCAGCCCACCAGGCTCCTCTATTCATGGGGATTTTCCAGGCAAGAGTACTGGAGTGGGGTCCCATTGCCTTCTCCGTCTGAGGGACTAGAATTACTTAATATACGTCTATCAATTAAAACTTTCCCAAGTGAATACCATGCCCAGCACTATACTAAATTGAATGCAAACACAGAAGTATAAGATACGGTCCCTGCCTTCTAAGATCATGTAATCTACTTGTGGGAACAAGAATCATACAATGATATAATAATGAACAATACAAGACAGTATATAATTAGGTGCTAAATTGTGTAGTCCAATTATAAGTACTCCAGGAGGTCATCAGAGAAGGCAATGGCAATCCACTCCAGTACTCTTGCCTGGAAAATCCAATGGACGGAGGAGCCTGGTGGGCTGCGGTCTATGGGGTTGCAGAGTCGGACACGACTAAAGCAACTTAGCAGCAGCAGCAGCAGCAGCAGAGGAGGTCATAAACATGTCTAACACCCTGTTGAAATGAACAGTGGGTCAGGAAATCTTTACTCACTGCCCACTTGTAGGAGTAGCAGAGACATATATAAAATGAACTGAAGGCTTATAAAAATATCATATTTAATTTTGTATGCAATACACCTCCTCTACCAAATAATTCCTTTCTTGACTTTTTTCTTCCACATTTTCCTTTTTCTCAGCCTTGTTTACCAGTAATTATAAAGTACTCAAAGGAAAATAAATAAATATGCCAACAACCATTTGAAAGAATGTGTAAATTACTGTGAAACACAGGTACTCAATAAAAAATTAGTAGATTAGTAAATTCAGCCTTTGTAAAAATAAACTTTTCATTCAAAGCTTAATTTGTTCAGACAAAGCCAAGAAGAAATAAGTATACAGACTTCCCCCCATCTCATATGAGGGTTAATGAGATCCAAGGACAATTGTACTTATTTAGCATCATAATTCAGACCATCTGCTTAAAGAAATAAGAATTTCACAACACTTTACATGTCATAGATCAAAACAGACTTTGTTTCTATAAAGACTCAAACTGTGAATGTATATATCTTTTTTTCTGGCCAACTTCAAACATTAAAAGTTGCATGGCTATGTAGTTTAAGCAGTGAGCTGAAGAAGCAAGGCTTTAAATTCTGTTTCCTAGGCTGACAGTGACTATAATCTCTCTCCATCTCTTTCTTTATCCCTTCTCCCTAAGTAGCAATCAGACATATTCTGCTCCATCAGAATTGCATAAATACAAAGCTACCTGGTATTTCTCAGTCAACTATCAACCCTACATAAATCTGGCAAGACTTGAGAGTACTTTGGGTAATATACTGCTGTATAACAAACTCACTCATGATTTTGTGGGTCAGGAATTAACAAGTACTCAACTTCATGGTTGGAGAAGGCAATGGCACCCCACTCCAGTACTCTTGCCTGGAAAATCCCATGGACGGAGGAGCCTGGTAGGCTGCAGTCCACGGGGTCGCTAAGAGTCAGACAAGAATGAGCGACTTCACTTTCACTTTTCACTTTCATGCATTGGAGAAGGAAATGGCAACCCACTCCAGTGTTCCTGCCTGGAGAATCCCAGGGACGGGGAAGCCTGGTGGGCTGCCGTCTATGGGGTTGCATAGAGTCGGACACAACTGAAGCGACTTAGCAGCAGCAGCAGCAACTTAGTGGTTCATCTCATCCACCTGGTGCAAACTAGTAACTGAGGCCAGAGGATCAATATTCAAGATGGTTTCCTCACTTAAATGTATTGCACCTCTCTGGTACTTCATTCTCTCTCTTTCATCTGCTCAATCTCACTACCCGCTCTTTCTCTCCTCCCCCCTGCCCTTCTCCCTCTCTGTCTTTCTCTCCACTTGGTATGTCATCCTCCAGGAAGGGCAAGGACTAGGGTAAGGCAACAAGAGGTGCCTTGGGCACAAAATTTAAGGAGGCACAAATTCCCAAGTGCTGCCACCCTACTTACTGAACCTTGAGAATGAGTGCCTTCTTAAGAGTGACTCTCCCAGTGTGCAAAATTTAAGGAGGCGCTCACTCTCAGTATTGTGCAAGTACACCTGAGAGACAGCATCTCCTTAAATTTTGCACCCGAGAAAACTCACTTGCCTCAACTCACAGTCTTCCTCTAGGGCCTCTCCATATGGATCAGAAATACCAAATTGAGACACACCAAGCATGGTGATCTCAGGGAAGACCACCTATGTCACAACTAGGAGAGTTAAAGCTGCTGGGCCAAGGAAAGTCTTTGCATATAAATGGGTGGTATCACTTTCACCCTATTCTATTGGTCAATCAGTCAGTGACTCTGCCCGTGTTCATGGGTAAAGAAACAGACACCAACTACTGATAAGGTTTAAGGTGGTCTCATTACAGAAGAGCAAGTGGTATGAGGACAATTTTGGAGCTACCTTTGGAAAATACACTCTTCTCCATCTTCCTTGATAAACTTCCCTTCATGTTATTCCTGGAACATTGCAACTAATTAATATCCTAGCCGCTAAACTTCATTTTCAATTCAGTATACTGAAGCATACTGCTTGCTACCAGACCTTCCTTTACAGCAATTCACTGGCTTGTAAATAAAACCTAAGTCTTCTATCAATCATTTAAGTGTTCCCTGATTTAGTGCTGTCTCACCTGTTGTGGGTTAAACTGTGTTCCCAAAAAGATACATTCAAATACTAACCCCTAGTACCAGTAAATATGACTTTATTTGGGGAAAAAAAATGTCTTAACATGTAATCGAGTTAAAATGAGATTATGCTGGATTAGTTCGGTTCAGTCACTCAGTCGTGTCTGACTCTTTGTGACCCCATGGATTACAGCATGCCAGACCTCCCTGTCCATCACCAGCTCCCAGAGTTTACTCAAACTCATGTCCATTGAGTCGGTGACACCTTCCAACCATCTCATCCTCTGTTGTCCCCTTCTCATCCCTTTCTCCTCCTGCATTAAATCTTTCCCAGCATCAGGGTCTCTTCCAATGAGTCAGTTCTTTGCATCAGGTGGCCAAAGTATTGGAGTTTCAGCTTCAGCATCAGTCCTTCCAATGAACACCCAGGGATGATTTCCTTTAGGATGGACTGGTTGGATCTCCTAGTGTCCAAGGGACTCTCAAGAGTCTTCTCCAACACCACAGTTCAAAAGCATCAATTCTTCGGCACTTAGCTTTCTTTATAGTCCAACTCTCACATCCATACATGACCACTGGAAAAACCATAGCCTTGACTAGATGGACCTTTGTTGGCAAAGTAATGTCTCTGCTTTTTAATATCCTATCTAGGTTGGTCATAGCTTTTCTTCCAAAGAGCAAGCGTCTTTTAATTTCACGGCTGTAGTCACCATCTACAGTGATTTTGGAGCCTAAAAAATAAAGTATATCACTGTTTCCATTGTTTCCTCATCTATTTGCCATGAAGTGATGAGACCAGATGCCATGATCTTAGTTTTCTGAATGTTGAGTTTTAAGCCAATTTTTTCACTCTCCTCTTTCACTTTCATCAAGAGGCTCTTTACTTCTTCTTAGATTGGGTCCTAATCCAATGACTGGTGCCTTTATAAGAAAAGGAGAGAGAGATCTGGACAGACACAAGGAGACACAGGAAAGAAAGCCACATGAAAACAGACAGACAGGAACAATGCACCTACAAGCCAAAGAATGCCTGCCGCTAAGTAGATTCAGTTGTGTCCGACTCTGTGTGACCCCATGGACTACAGGCCACCAGGATCCTCCATCCATGGGATTTTCCAGGCAAGAGTACTGGAGTGGGGTGCCATTGCCTTCTCCGAATGGAATGCCTGCTGCTGCTGCTGCTGCTAAGTCGCTTCAGTCATGTCCGACTCTGTGCGACCCCATAGACAGCAGCCCACCAGGCTCCCCCATCCCTGGGATTCTCCAGGCAAGAACACTGGAGTGGGTTGCCATTTCCTTCTCCAATGCATGAAAGTGAAAAGTGAAAGTGAAGTTGCTCAGTTGTGTCTGACTCTTCGAGACCCCATGGACTGCAGCCTACCAGGCTCTTCCATCCATGGGATTTCCAGGCAAGAGTACTGGAGTGCGGTGCCATTGCCTTCTCCGGAATGCCTAGGAACCTTCAAAGCTGGAAGAAAGCAAGGAAGGATTCTTCCATGGAGCCTCCAGAGGGAGCATGGCCTTACCAACACCTTGATTTTGGACTTCTGGCCTCCTGGCTAGGAGAGAACAAATCTCTGTTGTTTTAAGCCACAAAGTTTGTGGTAATTTGTTATGGCAGTCCTAGGAAACTAACACACTGCCCCTCCAATTCTAATCCAAACTGCTTCCAAACACTCCCCCCTTATTTAAGTAGAGTTTTCTTCCCTCTCCCCACCTTCCAAAAAATTATTGCATCTCTCTTTGTCCTTTCCTTTTACTAAAAGGACTTCCCTGTAGCTCAAACAGTAAAGAATCTGCCTGCAATGCGGGAGACCTGGGTTTGATCCCAGGGTTGGGAAGATCCTCTGGAAAAGGGAATGGCAACCCACTCCAGTATTCTTGCCTGGAGAATCCCATGGACAGACAAGCCTGGCAGGCTACAGCTCGTGGGGTCACAAAGAGTTGGACATGACTGAGCAATTAACATTTCACTTCCACCAAAATGACTAAAGCAGTGTACACACCTATCAATTGTCACTGAGTTGTAATTGGTATCTTCTGGTGTTCTGCTAGGCAAGGCTACTTGTCCCAAACACTGAGTCAGAGTACACCTGGTATAAAGAGAGTTTCGTCAATAAAAATGCTGAGAAGATACCAAGGCTTTTTAGTAAAGTGCTTAGAGTTATAAGTAGAACAATTCTTTCCCTGTCATGTTCTTTGTTCACAAAAATTAAATAAAATAAAAAGTTTCAGTGAGAGAGTAATTTATAGAAATAGATCATGCAAAACTATAGAAATCCTTCCTCCACTGGTCAGAAATCTCTAAGCTGTCAGAAAATGCATGAACAACAGTGACTTTAATCAACTGGACCAAAAATGCCTTCCAAATAATAATTCAATAACCCAGAATTCAGGTTCAGATAAGATCAGATCAGATCAGTCCCTCAGTCATGTCCGACTCTTTGCAACCCCATGAATCGCAGCACGCCAGGCCTCTCTGTCCATCACCGACTCCCGGAGTTCACTCAGACTCATGTCCATCGAGTCAATGATGCCATCCAGCCATCTCATCCTCTGTCGTCCCATTCTCCTCTTGCCCCCAATCCCTCTCAGCATCAGAGTCTTTTCCAATGAGTCAACTCTTCACATGAGGTGGTCAAAGTACTGGAGTTTCAGCTTCAGCATCATTCCTTCCAAAGAAATCCCAGGGCTGATCTCCTTTAGAATGGACTGGTTGGACCTCCTTGCAGTCCAAGGGACTCTCAAGAGTCTTCTCCAACACCACAGTTCAAAAGCATCAATTCTTCGGCGCTCAGCCTTCTTCACAGTCTAACTCTCACATCCATACATGACCACAGGAAAAACCATAGCCTTGACTAGACGAAACTTTGTTGGCAAAGTAATGTCTCTGCTTTTGAATATGCTGTCTAGGTTGGTCGTAACTTTCCTTCCAAGGAGTAAGCGTCTTTTAATTTCATGGCTGCAGTCACCATCTGCAGTGATTTTGGAGCCCCCAAAAATAAAGTTTGACACTGTTTCCCCATCTATTTCCCATGAAGTGATGGGACCGGATGCCATGATCTTCATTTTCTGAATGTTGAGCTTTAAGCCAACTTTTTCACTCTCCATTTTCACCTTCATCAAGAGGCTTTTTAGTTCCTCTTCACTTTCTGCCATAAGGGTGGTGTCATCTGCATATCTGAGGTTATTGATATTTCTCCTGGCAATCTTGATTCCAGCTTGTGTTTCTTCCAGTCCATCGTTTCTCATGATGTACTCTGCATATAAGTTAAATAAGCAGGGTGACAATATACAGCCTTGACGTACTCCTTTTCCTATTTGGAACCAGTCTGTTGTTCCATGTCCAGTTCTAACTGTTGCTTCCTGACCCACATACAAATTTCTCAAGAGGCAGGGTCAGGTGGTCTGGTATTCCCATCTCTTTCAGAATTTTCCACAGTCTATTGTGATCCACACAGTCAAAGGCTTTGCATAGTCAATAAAGAAGAAATAGATGTTTTTCTGGAACTCTCTTGCTTTTTCCATGATCCAGCAGATGTTGGGAATTTGATCTCTGGTTCCTCTGCCTTTTCTAAAACCAGCTTGAACATCTGGAAGTTCACAGTTCACATATTGCTGAAGCCTGGCTTGGAGAATTTTTAGCATTATTTCACTAGCATGTGAGATGAGTGCAATTGTGCGGTAGTTTGAGCATTCTTTGGCATTGCCTTTCTTTGGGATTGGAATGAAAACGGACCTTTTCCAGTCCTGTGGCCACTGCTGAGTTTTCCAAATTTGCTGGCATATTGAGTGCAGCACTTTCACAGCATCATCTTTCAGGATTTGGAATAGCTCAACTGGAATTCCATCACCTCCACTAGCTTTGTTCGTAGTGATGCTTTCTAAAGCCCACTTCACTTCACATTCCAGGATGTCTGGCTCTAGGTCAGTGATCACACCATCGTGATTATCTGGGTCATGAAGATCTTTTTTGTACAGTTCTTCTGTGTATTCTTGCCACCTCTTCTTAATATCTTCTGCTTCTGTTAGGTCCATACCATTTCTGTCCTTTATTGAGCTAATCTTTGCATGAATGTTCCTCTGGTATCTCTGATTTTCTTGAAGAGATCTCTAGTCTTTCCCATTCTGTTGTTTTCCTCTATTTCTTTGCATTGATTGCTGAGGAAGACTTTCTTATCTCTTCTTGCTATTCTTTGGAACTCTGCATTCAGATGCTTATATCTTTCCTTTTCTCCTTTGCTTTTCGCTTCTCTTCTTTTCACAGCTATTTGTAAGGCCTCCCCAGACAGCCATTTTGCTTTTTTGCATTTCTTTTCCATGGGAATGGTCTTGATCCCTGTCTCCTGTACAATGTCATGAACCTCATTCCATAGTTCATCAGGCACTCTATCTATCAGATCTAGGCCCTTAAATCTATTTCTCACTTCCACTGTATAATCATAAGGGATTTGATTTAGGTCATACCTGAATGGCCTAGTGGTTTTCCCTACTTTCTTCAATTTAAGTCTGAATTTGGCAATAAGGAGTTCATGATCTGAGCCACAGTCAGCTCCTGGTCTTGTTTTTGCTGACTGTATAGAGCTTCTCCATCTTTGGTTGCAAAGAATATAATCAATCTGATTTCGGTGTTGACCATCTGGTGATGTCCATGTGTAGAGTCTTCTCTTGTGTTGTTGGAATTCAGGTTGCCTCATTATAATTCCCATTTGGAATGTCACATAGAGTATATGAGAAGTGCTTCAAGAAATTAAGAAGGTCATTTGTCCTTTTCCCCCAAATACCTTACATGGCAACTTGTGCAAAATAAACACAGTACTTTTGAGTAGATCCCTCAGGGAGATTCAGGGACAGAATCTGGAAAGCAGGAAGTATACGGCTGCATCCTGCAATGGTCGCACTACATCTGGAGCCCTGAATACCCCGTGGCTCCCACAGCTTTGGGCTTCCCAGGTGGTGCTAGTGGTAAAGAACCTGCCTGCCAATGCAAGAGACATAAGAAACACAGGTGTAGTCCCTGGGTTGGAAGGATCCCCTGGAGAAGGAAACGACAACCCACTCCAGTATTCTTGCCTGGAGAACTCTATGGACAGAGGAGCCTGGCAGGCTACAGGCCATAGGGCCCCAAAGACTTGGACGTGACTGAAGCAACTTAGCACATACTACACCTTTAGAGGTAAGTAGATGACCTGAAAGGCACTCATGGGAGTGAGAAAGATGATGAAGAAGAGGCTTGAGAAACAGCAGGATACAGTGATGTTTAATTTGAAGAACAGAAGCTCCTTGAGAAAAAAAAAAGTTAATTATCTTAATAAGAAAGATATTTATATCACAGAATCTGACATTTTTTGTGACCCAAAGAGTAAAGCTAACACCAATAAATGAAAGTTACAGGAAGACAAATTTTGAATGGTCATAAGAGAGATTCCTAAAAATTAAGCTAGTAATTGTGAATTGTCCTTGGAAATGCTCATGCAAAGAACTGTAACTACTTGACAATAGTAACTTATTTATCTTTAGAGTACTAGTGCACAGAATATATACTTTCATGTAACAACTAATATATACTTGATAAAGGGAAATTCAAACAGTCCCTTCTTAAACCTAGGATTCCAGGATTTTAGGATTCCAAAAGAAACATAACTGTGAGACACTATTTTCCTTTCAGTAGGTCATATTATCATAATTTTCTTTATGCTGGATGTGTACAACTCAAGAAAATAAAAAAGGACACCAAGCATGTCAGTAAGGACATCCTAGGTAATACCACAGAGTAGTAAGTATAAAGTGTGAAACACTTAACAAGCTCAAAGATTCAAATATACGTATTTACACATACATTTAAACCCTCTAAAATTCCTCTTAATCAAAGCAAAAGTGAGCTGCAACTTATCAAAGCTTTATCACATACATTAAACTAAGTACTTTTGTATTCATTCAAAAACATTTATTGAATGCTGATGATATGCCAGACATGTCTAGTACTATCAACCAATTTAGTGAGGTAGGTATTAATATCTTCACTTAAAGGCCAAAGGAGTTACGTAACTTGTCCAAGTTCAGGCCACCACTACCCTATACAGAGGATTTGCACACACACAAAAAAGTACCTTTTCCTCAAGACACTTCACTTCCATTTGTCAGAAAATGTACCATAATATACTAATTCTATTAGAACAAGAAAACATATTACCTTCTGCCATAAAATTGTCTTAATAAATATTCAAATTGATAAGTCTATGACCTGATGGCTCAGCAATAAAGAATCTGCCTGCAATGCAGGAGATGTAGGTTCAATCCCTGGGTTAGGAAGAGCCCCTGGAGAAGGAAACAGCAACCCACTACGGTATTCTTGCCTGGGAAAACCCATGGACAAACGAGCCTGGCAGGCTACAGGCCATAGGGTCACAAAGAGTCGAACACGATTTTAAGCTACTTAGCAGCATGATATAAAGTTTGCACCTTTCATGGGTTTCTTTGTGCAGTGAACAATTTACTTAATGGTCAATCCCATACGATATCTAATAAATGCAGCACCAGGGATTTTACTCCAGGGTACTACTATTAACTCCCACCCTAAATGGGAATCATCAAGAATCTCATGTGAATTACATAATCCTCTGGCTGCATATGATCGTTGCCTCCTTTCAGCATTGTTTCATACTCAAAGCACTTATAAATATGTATTTATGGACATAAACCCCTGAATACATAGAAAGCTACAAATGCTGGATGAATAAGAAGGGTTTCTCAGAAAGACCATCATTAGCATCTCCCAAACAAGAACTGTTTCTCCAAACTCTGGTTTTACCCACCAGGCAAATTGGAAAATATTAAGATGAATATAAAATATTTGTTCTCATAAATATCAAGCAAATACTCAGCTGGGACCTGAAGATCTTAATTATCACAAAAATGATTTTAATCAGATTCCACTAAGAAGGAATCTTAGTTCTTCAGATCAAAGTCAAGTCAAAGTGCTTCAGATCAATATTCTGTCAAATTCTGAAAGATTTTTCGGAAACAAGGGATTTAACAAAAAGATTTTGCTTTTTCTTAATATCCAATAAAAATAAACACGTCTTTAAAAAGAACAATGTATGTTTATGTGGTGCTTTAATTCATCCAAATCTCCCTTGTTGGGTCTCTATCAGGTTTCAAGTTTTGTGTCAGATGCTGAGAACATGCTGATGATCAACTCCAGACCATGCACTACTCTCATTCCAGCAGGCAAAATTTCGCTAAGTGCTACAATAGAGATCTAGACAAAATGTAATAGACCCACTTGCTCTTGCCTTGATTTGTTCTCCATACACAATTTCTTGGAATTTAGGTAAATGAACCTCACAAAATTTTAAGTATGCTCTAAAATGAATGTGAAGGACAATCACTGTCATCGTATCTGGCAAACAGTAAATATACAATAGATGTGGAATGAATAAGTAAATCAACTTTCCAGATTACAAATTAGAGTTGGGCCACAAGCAAACATTCCCACCAATTATAAAATAAGTGTTCATGAATACAAAATATTTTTAAATAACCAAAGCCTAAAGCAATTTGAATTGAGAGAAGAGACCATTTAAATATAAACCTCATATTACCCAGCCTAAAACATAAGATAAATTATTTCCTATGTCTCTTAGTCTATTTAACGATATATTTTCAACATCTCAGCAGCACATTCATTTTTATTTTCCAAGTTATATCGGCTATTTTTTTTTCCTAAATCCCAACCATATCTGTCAATCTGGCCTTGGTAAGAGTGATTAATTATGAGGAGGTCTAATAATTTCCATTGTTTTCAGTCATCCAGACAGAGAAGATCTGGGATTAAAGGCAAAAGAGAGAGAGAGAGAGATACACGGGCAGATTCCTTGCTGTATAGAAGGGATCTATATTCACGAATTCCAACTTCAAGTGGATAATTTGAGGTTTGTATCTTCAACGGTTTAACCACTCCATCCGGTACTAACCAAACGTCCCCAAAGACATTTCATTGAATTACAAACAAAACGCTATCCACCTTACTCACTTTTTCTTCTAATTCTTTGCTTTCGGACTTCTTTTTATTCGTCTCACATTCTGTTAAAAATAACTTGAGGATGGGAACACAGTCTATGCTATCTCCTTCATCAGCACCTAGCCCGGCACCTTATGCAATGAAGCACTTACAAAATGCCTTGGGATAATATTACTCGACACGAAGCCACCGCACGTATGAAACTCCGAGGTTAGCACTTTCTAACAGGCTTTCAGGCAATGCCTGATGTGAAGAAGAATCACGAAATACTAAATTAAAAGAGGCCTTTACGCTGTTTAAAATACAGTTCTTACCACCACCACGAGAAAATAGTTCCAAACTTTCCACGCATAGTTAATGCTCCTCCGCTCACACGCTCCAGCCGAGGACTCTGCGCCTGAGCTCTAGAGGGTGGTACCTTTGCACCTGGCTGCTGCTGCCCCTGCTGATGCTAAGTCGCTTCAGTCGTGTCCGACTCTGTGCGATCCCATAGACGGCAGCCCACCAGGCTCCGCAGTCCCTGGGATTCTCCAGGCAAGAAAACTGGAGCGGGTTGCCATTTCCTTCTCCAATGCATGAAAGTGAAAAGTGAAATTGAAGTTGTTCAGTCGTGTCTGACTCTTCGCCACCCCGTGGACTGTACCTACCAGACTCCTCCATCCATGGGATTTTCCAGGCAAGAGTACTGGAGTGGGTTGCCATTGCCTTCTCCATTGCACCTGGCCTTATCCTCAATTTCTCTTTCCCCGCCACCTGCGGCTTCCTGATCCGCCCTTGCGCAGGGGTCTCAGGTGGCCAAGCTGTCAAGAGAAGGGCCCGAGTGAGCTCTTGAAGGGCCCAAGATTGTCCCTAGCCACAGAGGGGAAAAAATTGTGGAAAATTCACCCCTGCCATTTGCAGAAAGAGCGTTCTTTGGTTTTCTCCGTTAAGCTCCCAATTTTGGTGCACACTCTGTCTCAGATGGGCTTTTATTCCTGAATCTTGGCTAAGCGCCTTAGGCTTAATCTATTGGTCTCGAAATTATTCGGCAGTTCCATTATTTGTCTACCTCCTTGTTACCATAGTAATCCATTATATACTCTTATTTGGAATAAACAAAACGAGTCAACTCCATTCATGTAATCACAGATAACATTGCTAAAAATCAACAGCAGAAGAAATGCCAAGAGGCCATCCAGTATTAGAAGATATACCTGTTAGTGAAGTAAACTAAATATTCCTTCTTGTAACCAAAAAACTTTACACCAAAAACTGAATTGTAGGTAGACTAACACCAAGCATTTATTATTTTTGACATAGTAATCCCTTATGATTATACAGTGGAAGTGAGAAATAGATTTGAGGGACTAGATCTGATAGAGTGCCTGATGAACTGTGGACTGAGGTTCGTGACATTGTACAGGAGACAGGGATCAAGACCATCCCTATGGAAAAGAAATGCAAAAAAGCAAAATGGCTGTCTGGGGAGGCCTTACAAATAGCTGTGAAAAGAAGAGAAGTGAAAAGCAAAGGAGAAAAGAAAAGATATAAGCATCTGAATGCAGAGTTCCAAAGAATAGCAAGAAGAGATAAGAAAGCCTTCCTCAGCGATCAATGCAAAGAAATAGAGGAAAACAACAGAATGGGAAAGACTAGAGATCTCTTCAAGAAAATCAGAGATACCAAGGGAACATTTCATGCAAAGATGGGCTCGATAAAGGACAGAAATGGTATGGACCTAACAGAAGCAGAAGACATTAAGAAGAGGTGGCAAGAATACACAGAAGAACTGTACAAAAAAGATCTTCTTGACCCAGATAATCATGATGGTGTGATCACTGACCTAGAGCCAGACATTCTGGAATGTGAAGTCAAGTGGGCCTTAGAAAGCATCACTGCAAACAAAGTTAGTGGAGGTGATGGAATTCCAGTTGAGCTATTTCAAATCCTGAAAGATGATGCTGTGAAAGTGCTGCACTCAATATGCCAGCAAATTTGGAAAACTCAGCAGTGGCCACAGGACTGGAAAAGGTCCGTTTTCATTCCAATCCCAAAGAAAGGCAATGTCAAAGAATGTTCAAACTACCGCACAATTGCACTCATCTCACATGCTAGTAAAGTAATGCTCAAAATTCTCCAAGCCAGGCTTCAGCAATACATGAACTGTGAACTTCATGATGTTCAAGCTGGTTTTAGAAAAAGCAGAGGAACCAGAGATCAAATTGCCAACATCCGCTGGATCATCGAAAAAGCAAGAGAGTTCCAGAAAAACATCTATATCTTCTTTATTGACTATGCAAAGCCTTTGACTGTGTGGATCACAATAGACTGTGGAAAATTCTGAAAGAGATGGGAATACCAGACCACCTGACCTGCCTCTTGAGAAATCTGTATGCAGGTGAGGAAGCAACAGTTAGAATTGGACATGGAACAACAGACTGGTTCCAAATAGGAAAAGGAGTACATGAAGTCTGTATATTGTCACCCTGCTTATTTAACTTATATGCAGAGTACGTCATGAGAAACACTGGACTGGAAGAAACACAAGCTGGAATTAAGATTGCCAGGAGAAATATCAATAACCTCAGATATGCAGATGACACCACCCTTATGGCAGAAAGTGAAGAGGAACTCAAAAGCCTCTTGATGAAAGTGAAAGTGGAGAGTGAAAAAGTTGGCTTAAAGCTCAACATTCAGAAAATGAAGATCATGGCATCTGGTCCCATCACTTCATGGCAAATAGATGGGGAAACAGTGGAAACAGTGTCAGACTTTATTTTGGGGGGCTCCAAAATCACTGCAGATGGTGACTGCAGCCATGAAATTAAAAGACGCTTACTCCTTGGAAGGAAAGTTATGACCAACCTAGATAGCATTTTCAAAAGCAGAGACATTACTTTGCCAACAAAGGTCCGTCTAGTCAAGACTATGGTTTTTCCTGTGGTGTTGTATGGATGTGAGAGTTGGACTGTGAAGAAAGCTGAGCACCGAAGAATTGATGCTTTTGAACTATGGTGTTGGAGAAGACTCTTGAGAGCCCCTTGGACTGCAAGGAGATCCAACCAGTCCATTCTGAAGGAGATCAGCCCTGGGATTTCTTTGGAAGGAATGATGCTAAAGCTGAAACTCCAGTACTTTGGCCACCTCATGCGAAGAGTTGACTCATTGGAAAAGACCCTGATGCTGGGAGGGATTGGGGGCAGGAGGAGAAGGGGATGACAGAGGATGAGATGGCTGGATGGCATCACTGACTTGATGGATGTGAGTCTGAGTGAACTCTGGGAGTTGGTGATGGACAGGGAGGCCTGGCATGCTGCAGTTCATGGGGTTGCAAAGAGTCGGACACGACTGAGCAACTGAACAGAACTGAACTGAATAATAGTGATCATAATTTTGACTATCTCTTGTATTAACAGCTAATATTAAAATATAAAAGGGCTTCCCAGGTGACTCAGTGGTAAAGAAGCCACCTATCAGTGCAGGTGACCCAGGAGACTTGGGTTCCATCCCTGAGTTGGGAAGATCCCCTGGAGGAGGAACTAGCAACCTGCTTCACTCTTCTTGCCTGGGAAATCCCATGGATGGAGGAGCCTGGCAGGCTACAGTCCATGGGGTTGCAAAGAGTTGGAAATGGCTAAGCTACTCAATGCATACACACACACACACACACACACACACACACACACACACACAGTGAAATGTAAAAAGAAAACAATGTTAAGTTGAATTTTTCTTAGATTGAGCATGTGTGTGCCAAGTCACGTCTGACTCTTTGTGATGCTATGGACTGTAGCCCGCCAGGTTCCTCTGTCCATGGCGTCCTCAGGCAAGAGTTCTGGAGTTGATTGCCATGCCCTCCTCCATGGGTCAGGGTATTATCCTGACCCAGGGATGGAACCCGCAACTCTTATGTCTCCTGCATTGGCATGTGGGTTCTTTACCACAAGCGCCACACTTAGATTAAGTTAGAAGCCCCTCTCTTAGACTAAGTTCCATTAATAATGTGAAAGTGAAAGTATTAGTCATTGAGTTCTGTCCAACTCTTTGCGATTCCATAGACTACAGCCCACCAAACTTCTCTGTCCGTGGGTATTTCCAGGCAAGAATACTGGAGTGGATTGCCATTTCCTTCTCCAGGGGATCTTCCTGACCCAGGGATCGAACCCACGTTTCCTGCATTGCAGGCAGAGTCTTTACCATCTCAGCCACCAGCAGCAGACATTAATAGAATAAACTAATGTTACATTACTCTATATAGATATCTTTATATCAGTAGTTACAGAAACTATATATGCAAAACTAAATATACAGTACATGTGTATTAGTTGCTCAGTCATGTCCGACTCTTGGCAACCCCATGGACTGTAGCCCGCCAGGCTCCTCTGACTATGGAATTCTCCAGGCAAGAATACTGGAGTGGGTTGCCCCCTTCTCCAGGGTATCTTCCCGATGCAGGAATTGAACCTGCGTCCTTCACATTGTAGGCAGATTCTTTACCATTTGAGCTACCCGGGAAGCCTCATATACTCTATAGTATAACAGTATATTTGCAGAGAAGATCCATTTCTCAGTAATCCAAAGAAATTCAGAAACCATTTATGCTTCCAGTTTTCTTAGATACTGGCATTCAATACAATTTAAGTAGAACAATTTAATAACAGCAGATAATTTGGGTTATGCCATTAAGGTGGCAAAAAGCATGTTTCAATATACTATGAATTTTTTACAATGAAACACTGATAAATTAATTCTTGACCAAAAAGAAAATGTTTCAGCTTCCTTTTGAAACACAAGCATCATCATTCATTGCTCTCTACCTATCTTTGTGTTTCTACCAGGTAGGCTGCATATACCCAGATCTGATAAGAACTTCACAGACAGAAATATTGAAAATTCATATGCAATTTATGAAAATCATTAAAAAGAGATTCAAGTACTGACATGGTGGAATTTTAATGTCTTAGTTTTTCTCATTTAAAAAGTTTCTAAATATACTTTAGCATTTGAATAGAAACAAATATTTCTAATACTTCCTTCCAGGTTTATATAAATTCCTCCTAATTTCACTCTTCTCCTCTGTAGAAATCAAATGTGTATCTAGTTTACATAGGCACAGCATAGTACAAAGGCTCCTAGTAAGTAAGTGCTCATATTTCATTTAGCGGATATTTACTACAAATGTGTGCAAACTTATATAAAGCACTTGTATAAAGTACTAGAGTACTAGGGATCGTGTAAAGATACATAAAAAGGATAGTCAGCTTTCCTGATTTGTAATTTTAAAAAATAAAATGAATACAAATAAAATAAAATAGTAAAGAGAAGAAATGAAATAAAATGATAAAATGAAAAAGGATGGGGAGATTATTTTTCTACCTCTTGGGCTCCTTCTTATATGATTATCATATTGTTGTTCTACATTTTGCTAAATTACTATAAAAAGCTTAAATGCAGAGTCTATCATATTTTTCACCCTATCTTTAACATCTGCCCTAATGAAGAAGAGGCTTTCCTCATGGCTCAGGCAGTAAAGAATTCACCTGCAATGCAGAAGACCTGGGTTCAATCCCCAGGTTGGAAGATCCCCTGGAGGAGGGCATAGCAACCCACTCCAGTATTCTTGCCTGAAGAATCCCTGTGGACAGAGGAGCCTGGCAGGCTACAGCCCATGGGGTCACAGAGTTGGACACAACTGAGCGACTAAGCACAGCACATAATGAAGAATATAAATTTAAGAGAGTAAATAAACACTAAAATGTCACATAAGAGAGAGAAACAAAATACTATAAGCACTAAAATCAACACTGTGAATGCAACTACCTCAAGTATTAAGGAAACAGCTTATTGTTACCTGAAATAAATGATTTAAATGTTTTCTCAAAATCCACCATTTGTGATTTGAGGTAGGGACTTCAGAAGTTAGAAACAGCATTCTTAGCAATATCTAGAGCCAAAGCTAAATCTTTGAGGAGTAGTTCAGGCTGGATTTCTAGGTTTATCCTAACAGGATGTAATTTTGTATATAAATATGCATGTGATTTTCTAAATATTAAAAGATTCTTCTCTAGTCATGTTCCTCATGGAGAAAGAGTCTGAGCAAAAATCAAATGCTGAAACAAGGCCCTTACTTTTTAAAGTGCTTTTACTGAATGTGAGGGGATCCTGGCAGCACCTTATTACCTAATCCCATGGAAGAGCTGGAATACAGATTATTCTAGCAGCCCACAGTTGCTACAGTTCTGAAACAAATAACATGATCTCCCATGCTCAAACACACACATCTGCACATGGACCGACTTCCATCCAGGAGATAGACCTGACCCCTTTAGAAATGACAGAGTAAATCAGGAAATCGGCTCCAAGGATTCTGTCCTTCTGCTCTGCTTCAGGGACCCAAATTCATACCCTAATGGTTTTAAGTTTCCATGACCAAACCCAAGAACAAGGGGCAGAAGACCTGAAGGCTCACAAATAGCCCATCCATGCTCTTCTGTGGAGACAAAACAGTTTTATCCAACATCCTTGGAAAAATGTGAATGATCTGTTCAGGACTGAACTGCTTCACCCCTGTTGTATGTAAATTATTCATGACCCTCTCCTTTGGCACATTTTGCACTCCATTTTCTCTGCTCACTTCATCAGCTTTTTTCCAAGCTATCTCAATTGCCTTGTGCTCTGCTCTCTTCAGAAACTTAAAGAGGAAACTGCATGATTCATTCAATTAACTGAATCATACATTTCTTTTCGATATATTGGGAAGTAGGGAAGGTGCTTTGGGATTTCTTTAATAGCTTTTTAGAAAACAACTCCTTAAATTATTCTATTTGAAATGTTTGAAATGCTTTGTCTAACTTTCTCTGATAGCATGATATTGCACTAAAACCCTGGAGTGTTAGGAAAACCTATTTCTGTTGTCAGTACTTCACTGTGAACAGCAGGGGGCAATAGCATATCAAAAATTGTGAAACTGTCTCAGGCTCTGAGAAACACTGTTGAATTGCTGCACTGGGTCTGTGTTTCCCAGCCCGATGATCTCAGCTCTTAGATGAAGTCTTTTGTTTTGTGTCCTATTTTACAATGCACTGTTCAGTTTTTTGTGAGTTGTGACTTATTCAGACAGCATTTCACTGCCAGTTTAGCTTAAGAAAAAAAAAGGTGAGAAAAAAAAAAGAGGAAGAAGAAAATTAAAGTGCAGCTAAATGAAATACAAAAAGACAAGTAATCCTGCCTGTATTTAAAGTTTGTCCCTTCTCTGTTCCCATCCATTGCAATCTTGAAAATAGTTTTTCTGGATTACAGACTTAATATACCCTTAAGCCTTCCCACATAGATGCACACATTTCATTTTACCTTCTCTGTCATACAGTTAACAGATATCTGTATAAAAAGGAAAAACTGTTTTAAGCTGAATACTTTTTAAAATAATTCAAAAAAACTTCTATGTTGTGTGCTAGCCTTTGGTCAAGCATCTCTGATTAGAATTTTTATATTTTTCTGCCTTTTAAACATTTATTAGTCAAGATACATTTCACTGTTATGTTTCAATAAAGTTATTCCCCTGTGAATTCACACCTTCAGCTAAATGGCAAAAAAGCTGAAGTTGTGAAGCTACAGCTGATGAATTTGGGGGTAGAATATAATGTAGAAACTAAAACATCAAAGATTTGAGAATATATTCAAGGATCATTTCCACCACATTGGAAGGTGTTTCATAATCCAACCTTCAAAATCAGCAGAAATTAAACTATTTCACGCATAATTTGAGTTCTGCCTTAAAACATAAAACCGCTAAGACTGGCTTCTCCCACTTAGGCTGAAATTCCCAGAGTTATTAATTTATTACTGTGGGATGGCAGAAGTAATATTATTTCAACATCTGGCAACAAAATTACTGTTTAAGGGATATTCCTTCCCTCCTTGAGACTGAGGGCCCTATCTGATACTCTGATACTCTTCTGGCCTGTCTCCTAGTATTCAGCTGCACACAGCACTCCAGTCACACCAGCCTCGTTGCTGGTCTTTGAAAACACACCCAGTAATCATGTGTCTCTAGGCCTTGCTGTTCTCTCAGTCAGGATAAATCTTATTCCACTTATCTAAATGACTCATTCCTTCACCTACTTCAAGAGTATGTCCAGGGACTTCCCTGGTGGTCCAGTGGCTAACACTCTGTGCTCCCAATGTAGAGGCCCTGGGTTCAATCCCTGACCAGGGAACTAGATCTCATATGCCTCAACTAAGAGTTTGCATGCCACAACTGAGACCCAGAGTAGCATGCCACAACTGAGACCCAGAGTAGCCAAATAAACAATTTTTTTTTTAAGAGTGTGTCCAAAAGTCAGTTTCTCCATGAGGCTTTCCCTGACCACCTACTTAAAATAGAAAATTTCCCCCAGCATTTCCTATACTCCTTGTCCTCCTTTATCTTCCTCATTAGTACTTATCACCAAATATGTCACATATTACATGTAAATATAATAAAGATGAGTTATCTGAGACCAAACATAACAACTAATAGGGACTTAACCCCTCCATAAACAAGGACAAACAAAGCGGCTGATTGTAAAGCAAAATCCAACTTTTTGCTGCACATAAAAGACAAACACATACCGAAAACAAAATAATTCATAAATGTTAATAATGAAAGGAGGCAAAACGGTATACCAAGAAAATACAAAGAAAGAACTAATACTTTGAAATCCAATTAAACAAAATTTAGACCGAAGCCTATTACCAGGTCAAAGAGCACTTTACAACTTTAAAGGCTACAATCACAGTGAAAATAAAATATTTATGAAAGATATGCAGCAAATAACACAGTAGCTTCTTTCACTTAGCAGAAACTACAAGAGAGTCAAAGAGACTAGAAATACTTAATAATAGCAGACTTTAGTATACTTCTTTTGGTCCGAGACCAAAAATGGTACCAAAAACACTTATAATAGTTGAGTCTATAGTTACATACAGAGACATCTATACCTCAATAAATTACAGTAAGAAAAATACAAATAATATTCTCCATCAATGACACGATAAAAGTATGAATCCATAACAAGCAAAGCACAAGAAAATCTTCCCACCTTGAAATTTTAAGCTTTCTATTAAACTTAGCTTGGCTCAAGGAAAAACAACAACTGATAATGAAATTTTTTAGAAAAAAAATAATGAAAACATGATATCAGGGTTTACAAGATATTGCTAAAAAGTGTCCAGAATAAGATTCATGAATTTAAAAATTTATATCAATAAAAATGAGAGAAGATGAGTTGGATATTATACTCAAAAAGTTATAAATATTTAAGGCTTGCTTTTTTTTTTACATTTTGGACTTAATTTTCTTTTTAATTAAGCAATCTATACTTGAAAACAACCTGGAGCAAATCTAGCTGTATCAAACTGCATTTAGCACTTTTATAATTCATTATCACATTGGTACTGTTATTTTGAAACTACTATATATGTTAAGGGAAAAAGTAAATACGCAATTATTTAACATTCGGAATCATGCTTTTCAGCAGAAAAGAGATGCAACATGAAATCAAATAAGTAGAAAATTATGTAATCTTTCATTAAAATTGGAACATCACAAATTTATGATTTATTTTTCTTTGAAAAACCACATAATTCCTACATTTTGTATTTATAACTTTGAGAAGTAACAATAAGCCTTTCAGTCATGAAGATCCTATATACACAGAGTGTGGTCACCAAATACCATTTTCAGTGAATGCAATGAAGACTCTTTTGAGAAATGTCTCGTTCTAGGTGTGGAACAGTAAATGAGACTGTTCCAATATGAGACTGGGACTCAGGGTCTTCATATATTTAAGCAATAAGCAATTACAGAGGAAAACAGAGGAGATGACTCTATTTACATTACCAATAAACTGAAAAATTATCCTAGGAGTAAATGTCATAAGAACTGTGCAAAATCTATATGAGAAAAACTTTGAAGCTTTTCTGAAAGATAGAAAACTGTGACTCGAATAAAAGGAAAAATAAACCTTGCTCCTCAATTGAATAATAAAAAATTATAAATTAATGCCACTTTTCAAAGTATGTTTCAAAGTATGTTTAGGTTAATGAGGCAGTACAGAGGAAGGCAATCCTGTGAACTCCTAGTTCCTGTAGTGTACATGGAAGAAATAAATAAGCAACATTATTTCCCCCAAAACCCGGAAATCAAAATAAGAAAACAGCAATAAGCTATTTTGTCAATAACTAGCTCTACCAGATATTGAAATATACAGTTTCTATAGTTTGAAGAGTATATTATTAGCACTTGAGTAGACAATCAGATCAATGGAAAAAATAGAAAATAGAAATGTAGAGCCAAGAATGATGTGAAAATTTATGTATGTGATAAAAGTGATATCTCAAATCACTGGGAGATAAGTGGACTTTTGAAAATTAAACGCTGTTAGAACAGCTAAGTAGGTCTTTGAACTAGGAAAAAAGTGGATATAACATTACCCAAGTGGAGTTTCAGCCAATAAAAGCCAAAAAATTTAACATGAATCTTACAATGAAGACCAATTTGATTATCCAAATAGACATTCTGGAAAAGCACTGGTCTGAACTTGCCAAAAAAGCCAATGCCAGAAAAAAACAATAAACAAAAAAGGCTGAGGAAGTAGTCTAAATTGAAGGAAGCTAGAGACTTGGTAACTAAAATCAATACGTGATCCTTGTTAAATCATGAATTTATATTTTACAAACAAGTACAGGGGAAGCAAGGATTGAAGGTGGGGGGACAATCAAGGAAATTCTAATATGGATTATATACTAAATTACAGAAATGTACCAATGTTTAGTGCATTCCGACTCCCTATGTTGGAAAAATCTAGTGATATATATCCTAATGACATACCACTGTGATACTATTGGACAGTAGTCCTCAATCGGGGCGATTTTGCCCTCCCCTCCCCTGTCACACAATGTCTGAAAACATTTTTGATGGTCACAAGTTGGGGAGGGCAGGGGAGGGGAGGGTTGCTACTGGTGTCTAGCAGCCTCTAAAGCCAGGAGTGCTACTAAACATTGCACAATGCACAAGACGGCGGCCCCACTCCCCTCACAACAAAGAAACATCATGCTAAAAATCAACAGCGCCACAGTTGACAAACCCTGATGTAGGAGAATCCCTTATTCTTAAGGGATAGTACTGAGATATTGGGCTTCCCTGGTGGCTCAGCCGGGAAAGAATCTGGTTGCAATGCAGGAAACCCAGGTTTGATCCTTGGGTCCAGAAGATCCTCTGGAGAAGGGAAGGGCTACCCACTCTAGTATTCTTGCCGGGAGAATTCCATGGACAGAGGAGCCTGGCGGGCTACAGTCTACTGGCTTGCAAACAATTTGTCACGTCTGAGCGACTACGCAACTAAGACACACACACACACCCGAGATATTAGGCTGAATTAAATGAAACTGTCTTCTGTTCAGTTCAAATATCCGTAATATTGAAGGGTGAAGGGATATAGTATTCACAACTGTCAAACTATGCAGCAAAAAAACACCGTACACATCGTTCCGCCCTGCTTCCTCCCCCATGGGCTACCGAAGCAGGGTCGCACTCCTCCAGGGCGTGTTGACCCGCCGAGTCTGCGCGATGGGAGGATCCTGCGAGCAGCCACTGCGCAGGCGCCGGGTGGCAGCCGCACCCACGCGGCGCTTGTCCAAAAGTTACAGATGTGCACCGGGACCTCGCAGTCCGCGCGGCTGCCTACTGCAGAGAGAGAAGAGAGAACGCCGCAGGGCGCGCCGTTGGCTTCTGCGTGAGTGACAACGCTGCTTTCCCAGTTCGACCCCGTCTCCTCTGCGCTCCGCGGAGGGCTGGAGTGAGCATCGTTTATCCTTTGGAGCATTTATCCTTCGCCAGGAAGAGCCAGTTGTGTTTGGTCCCTCGTGCCTGGCCATTCCCAGGCTGGATTCTTCGGAGGTGGGCTTTTACACTTTCCTTAGTGGATTCTGACTTCCTGTGTCTGACGAGCCTGGGCAGTACTACATCTCCTGACCAGGGACCGAAAGTGCCCTGGTAGGCTCATTCCACACCCAGCTTCTCGTCAGGAAGAGCTTACCCAGGTAACATTTTTAAATACCTTAAAGTTTTCAGCCTAGAGTTTCCTAAGGAGTCGGCAGACTTTTTCTGTAAAAAAGCCAGAGAGCAGACGTTTTAGGATTTGCAGGCCAGGAACAGTCGTTTTTGTCGCTTTTCTTTTAACAGTCTCATAAAAATGTAAATAAATAAAACGCTCTTAGCTTCGGACTTCACAGAAACATGAGGATTACAGTGTTTAGACTACAGTCTTTCAATTTACCCAGCACGGAGGCTAGAGCTTTAGCCCCCAGTTCAACCACAGTTTTGCAATAGGCTCAGAGGACTACGACCCACCCCCGAGTGTACTGGGCCCCGCCTACCGAGGCTGAGCTTGCCATCTTTGGGGTCCCTACACCTGCACTTCTGCTTTTCCTTCATGAGTGTGGCCAGTGGTGAGTTCCTGGCAATCAGCAGAGCTGCTAGGAAATCCCCAGATCCACAGCCACACCATCCTTCACTCTAAAAGGGCAGTCTCTTCCTATCTAGGAGCAAAAACCAGTCCTTACACTGAGACTAGGTGAGGATAAACAATACAAGAAGATCTCACAATGCAGTATCAACTGTATTTGTCATTGTATAGAATTTTTTCTATTGATAAATGTAATATATTTATGCCCACTATGGTAATTTGGGAAATGCTGAAAAGTAGATAGAAGAAAATAAAAATTTAGCATACTCCCAAGCCACAAAAATGAACTATCAAAATTTGTTTAGTTGGTCTTTTAAGTGTATATGAATAGGATAACTTACTGAACTGGATTTCTAAAAAATGTTTCTTAATCAACTTTTGTTGAAGTGCAAAATCCAGCAAAGTGGTCAAATTGTAAATGAACAGTTCAATAAACTTTCGAAGGCTAACACAAACACATCCTTACATCCACCACCCAGATCAAGAGATAGGGCATACCTAGCTCCTCCAGCCCCATATTCAGTCAAGGGCAGCTTCTTCCCAAGTATAACCATTGTCTTATCCTCACATTCATAGATTAGTTTAATTTCTTTAAATTCACGTGAACTAAATTAATCAGTAAATTTTCTTTAATTTCATGTGAAATGAATTAATCAGTAAATATCCTCCTCTTGTAATATTTCTTTCTCTCCATATTACATTTGAGACTCATTCAATGTTGCATGTAATGTCTATGAATTTTGTCTTATGCTGTACAGCATTTAATTGTGTGAATATACTGCAATTTATCGTTTATACTATTGTTTCTTAAATTTAAGCTATATTGAGATATAGTTCCCATACCCTGCAATTTTCATCCATTTAAAACGTACAATTTAATATTTTTGTAGTATATTTACAGATAAGTGCAACCACTGGCAGGCACAGTCAATTTCAGAACATTTCATCACCTCAGAACAGCTCCATACTCTTTAGCTGTCATTCCCCTACCCTACATCCTCTCCAGCCCGAAGCAACTACTTTTTGCCTCTATAGATATGCCTATTCTAGACAGTTCATAAAACTGGTCCCTTATACTGATACTAAATATTGTGATTGGTTCCTGATACTGATAGTGAATATTCATGTTATTTCCAGGTTTGGAGCTAGAAATACAAATAATACTTCTGTGAACATCATTATACTTAATCAGCATATTATATGTATCTAAAGCTATATATGTATCGAATAGATACATATTTCTATGGGATATATATCTAAAAGGAGAATAGCTCCAACATAGGGTATATACATGGTTAGCTATAGTTGATGGTGCCAAACAATTTTCAAATTTACACTCCCACCAGCAGCAGATGAGACTTTTCACTGCTCCACACCCTCACCAACATTTGGTGATTGTGTGGTTTCAATTTACACTCCTCGGATGACTAATGGGAAAAGAGTGTCTTTGCATGTAATTATTAGTCATCTGAAGATCCTCTTTAGTAAAATGCCTTAAAGGTCTTCATTTCATTTTTGGAGGGGTTGTCTTTTTCTGTTTGATTTATATATTCTAGATGTGAGTCCATTTTCATTTATGAGTACTGCAATCAAACAGATACTATTTCTTATCTGACTTGCATTTTAACCATCTCGTTAAATTTTAATGACTGTAAATTTTAAACTTTTACTAAAGTCAGTCTTCTTCTATGGTTAGTACCTTTGCTATCCTAAGAAACCATCGCCTACAAGAACCTTCTACTATTTTACCATATAAAAACATGTTTTTCTTTGCATCTTTAAATCCACTAACCACGAATTGATTTTGGAGTATGGCGGGCAGTAAGTGTTAATGTTTTTTTTTTTTTCATGTAGCTGTCCAGCTGATCCAGATGCTTTTCTTGAGACTTCTTTTCTCATTGCCCTGCAGTGTTACCTTTGTCATGAATCAATAGAAACATAAATCAGTACAGATATTGGAATTAATAGCCAAGGTCTTTAACCATGACAAATATATTAAGGAATCTTACAAAAATAAGATGTAATATATGAAGAAGTAGACAATTTCAAGAGAGCAACAGATCTTTTTTTGTGAGATGGAAGTCCTACAACTGAAAAATACAATATCTTGGACACAATCATGAAAGCATCATTAAACTTGAAGTCAGGTTGCTAGAAATCACCCAAATATAAGTGCACTGAGACAAAAATATTGTAAATAAACAAAGCAGCAGTGACTGATAAGAATAGTATCAAGTGGCCTAAAATATATGAAATTTAACTCCTAAAAAAGCAAAAGGAGAGAACCTGGGACAGAATTATGTTTGAAAAATATTGGCAGAAGCTTCCCAAAATTGATCAACTCTGTATTACCCAGGATATTTGCTTGTTTCCAAGGAAGAGAGTGGATCCCAATACCCTCGCTTGCCAAGAATGGAATTTGGAAGTGAGCATAAATAAACTTGTACATCTACATGAATGAGCAGTAGAACATTTTAAAGGCACACAAAACTGGGGGAAATATCTTGTTTGGTGGAACTGTCCCACACATTACTATACTTTTAACATAAATTTTGCTTACCCACTAAAGCCCAGAGTACCACCCAATCATAGTAATACCAAAATGTCCTCCCAGGTTTTCAGAATATCCCCCAGTGCATCGTATGGCCCTACATCCATCGAGAGTCCCTCTCTCATGTGATCTGCCACTGCTGTCTTTCCTACCTCATCTTCTAATCTTCACCTCTCTCAAACCACTCTGGCATCTTTCCATCTGAGGGCTTTGGGGATGCCTTTTCTTGCTTCCTGAATGGTCCCCTCCCAAACATCCATATGACTGACGCTTTTCTCCTCCTCAGGTCTTTGTTCAAACATCATTTTCTCAGTACGACCTAGAAATTAAACAAAACAAAACAGAAAACTTGCATGTTCATTCCCGCATCCCCAGTTTATTTTTATCTGTAGCCTTTATTTGAAGTGCTATATATTTTAATTATTTAATTTCCTTACTGTCTCACCTTCCCCACTCATAAAATATAAGTTTCAGTGAGGAGGGAGAGGAATTTACCAATTTTGTTCTCTGTAGTGTCTTCAGTACCTTAAATGAGTAAAAAATTTTAACAATAACATTCTTCTCAGAGATGGCATGTGGGCAACCTTAGTGTATTCCTAATAACCCCTAAATCTTTCAAGATATTCTTTCAGTGTTTCATGAATAAGAAAGTTCTGACAGTACTCCAGTAATTTTTACATTTTTAAAGTATGTTTGAGTGTCTTAGAAAAAAGGATTACAGTGCTAACAGCTCCAGCTTTTTACCAAAGAGAATAAGAAATGTGATATGGTTGTTTCCAAAGCAACAAAAAGCTTTACCTCATTAAGTAGACTGAGGGCTTCTCCTTATTAGATTGAAAAATCCAATCAAATAGCTGAGGGCTGCCTCACAAAGAAAAAATACTTAGAGCTGTCATCACAAAGAAATTTGCCTATTCAATTATAAGCTAATTTGTACCAACTTTTTTTTTCTTCAGGCATCAGGATCAATGATGAACTTTCAAAAAGGAAAAAGATGGAAAATCATCGAAATTATCATAATCTGTGCTCCCAACTAAATAAGTGTTTCTTTGTAGCATGTGTAGAGTCAAGGGAAATTATATTCCTGTGTTATTTAGTCTACCAACAACCTATCTGCATACTGTCTTCATCTAGACTACTCTTGAAAGCAGAGCCCGAGACAAAGGTAGAGACATATTCTATTTGGAAATGTGGTCCCAGGGAACAAGGATGAGACAGGGGAGAAAACAGGTGGAAAAGGAAAGAATGTCCAGGCAAAAAAGGTAGTGTTAGTACCCACTAGTGTTCTTGGCTACTTAGTGCAGAACCCTCCCAGTATCCTAATTAAACTGTGTCTCAGAATTGTCTGCCTGAGGGATGAAAAGAAGAAGCATTTATCTGTCAGCTGATCTCACCTGTGTGCTGAGGGCTGCTCCCATGGGGCAGCAACACCCCCATGTGGAGAGCCTCACTGGGCTACAGCATCACACGTGCTGCAGCAGAGAAGCTTCAGGACAAGAAGCTAGATTCTTGATACACGCCTGAGATGAGGCACTGTCAGCACAGAGCAGGGTGAAACCTGCCCAGAGCTGTTCACCAAAGCCACAGCTGGAATTGGAGGTGGAAGACATGGGAGGCAGTGCACAGGAGGCATTTCTGAAGCCTAGAGAATGTGCCATTAGCCTTGTCTAAATCTATATTCTCTCTCCTTTCTATCATTGCAATTTCATTGTCCAGAACAGAGCTTGGCAGAGGGCTAAATAGGAAGGCTAAATGTATTTCCTAGAAGCTGTATGTTAATAACAGTTTTAACCTTGAGTAATGCTCATAAGAAATAGAAAGTGACATTAGAACTTGAAAAAACTTAAGTTACTCTATTGGATAGCAGGATTAGATATCCTCTAAATTCATGTAATCTGAGAAGTAATCATAAATTGGAGAAATAAAATCAACCATTTCTTATATTTCCTTGAGCTTTATAAATGTCATTAGTTTTTCCTAAGATATTGTCTTCTATTGTTACATAGCACTAGCGATATAGAAATTACAACCAATGAAGGGAACACTGGTAGGAACACAGGAATGAAAAATGTTGGAATAATTTCCATCACATAAAGGGTTGGTATTAATATAGGTTGGAATCGGGGCAGGGGATGGGGGATAACTGCACATTTTGATTTGGGGTTCCTCTTTGAAGTTCCATTTTACCAGAAATAATTTTCTTTCTGCCTACATCCATGTGATAGCATAATCATCCTCTTATCTGGTCTGGAATCACCATCAATAGGAATAAACTTCTGAGTTACTTAGAATGGCTTGAGTCCTACTGTTTGCTGATTGTTAGCACAGTGCACACATGTTAGACATGAAACGTTACATCCACACATTTCAGAATGCATGCTCTTTTAAGGTATGAAAGTGTTAGTTGCTCAGTCTCATCTGACTCTTTGCGACCCCATGGACTGGAGCCTGCCAGGCTACTCTGTCTTTGGGATTCTCCAGGCAAGAATACTGGAGTGGGTTGCCATTTCCTCCTCCAGGGTATCTTCCCAACCCAGAGATTGAGCTCAGGTCTCCCACATTGCAGGCAGACGCTTTACCATCTGAGCCACCAGGGAAGGTATACCCAGGACACTTACCAAAACTAACCATATGACTGGTCACAAATCATCTGAACAAATCTCAAAAGACTGACATCCTATAAGAGTATGAAATCAGAAATCAATTATATAAAGGTTAAAAAAATGTCCCAAATGATAGTAATGTAAGGAACATACCACTAATGATCACTGAGTCAAACTATAAATCAGAGTGGTATTTAGAAAATATTTTGAAATGAATTCTAATGAAAATACAACATATCAAAACTTGGTGGGATGCTGTGAAAGCATATGCTTATTGGAAATTTAGATCTCTAAATATCTAAGTATCTTAGAAACTTTACAAAATGGTTAGCTGTCAAAGTTTCAAGAAGCTAACAAAATTGTGTGAAGCAGCTTTTTAGACACTGGACAACCGGAAGCAAAGGACTGGTCACTGAGCAGGTGAAACAAGGTGACCCTACACTGTCCTGCCTTTCTAGGGTTAAGCACTCTGGATCACATTGCAGGAGGAGGAGCTTGAGCAGAGCAGAGGAGTCTTGCTGAGTTGAGGAGACCAAGACTGGTATTGAATGGGACAGGTGTCTTGAGTTTTCAAGGCAGAGTATCAGCAAGAAAGAAGGTATGCAGAGAAAACATTCCCAGAAATTTGCTTACACATCCCACTGTACCCACTGCTAAATACTAAACAATTCCCCAAAGTAGCACTCCATCGAGCCATAGCGGAGAGTCCTCACAGAGAACTCCAAACTTTTACTCGGATCTCAGGAAGTTATACATTACGTGGTATCTCTAAACTAGCCTGATGATAAAATCTACACTAGACTTGCTCAAAAAACAAGCCTCAGTATCATGAAGCTGATCATCGGGTAACTACCTGCGAGAACCTCCAAGAAGCACATGCAAATATGGGATTCAATGTATAAGAGATGTACTTGGGGAAATGCCTGTAAGGGTTGAAAAGAGAGGAAGCCAGAGGGGCAGAATCTTCAGACTACCTAACATGTCTACCCCTTTGAAAGAAAGGAAGGCTGAGATTGAGCAAGAGTCCCAGACTGCAGCACAATTTCAGGAGGAATCTCATCAGATGTCAGCCGAGAGGGCAATGTCAGTGGAGAAGCACCACTAAGCAGAAGGACAGCTTGAAAAATGAGTTAAGAACAGTAAAGAACAGGGAACCCCTTTTTCCACACACCTGGCTGTGTGACTTGTAAGCCCATTCTTAGTATAACAACACCAAAGTTTTCAAGCAGGACCTATAGGCAGGGGAGGGTGGAGAACACCATCTATACTTAGTTCTTTTAACATAGCCTGCAAGGCACTGTAAGGCTAGTGAGAAATTTATGATATTATGTTCTGTGATACATCAGTTCCATAGGATGTGAATTGATGGTAGGAAAAAAACAAAGCTGGACGGTTTCTTCAGTGCCAGATTCTCAAAGCCATTCATATGTGGAAGTTTAGCACAACTCTTCCAAGGAGATTATCTGGCTCCCGTGGCAGCTTGTGATCTACAACTCAGATCCCCTGTCAAGGAAGCACTAGCTCCTTATTTGCTGGGAGTACTGTCAGCAGGCAGCCTATAGCTGTCTGCTTTCTTTGGGAACTGCCTCAGCTTCAGGGAACTGCTCAACTGAGGTCTCACCCTTTGTGGTGTTGCCCATATCCAATGACCTGCCAGTGCAAGATGATGAAGTTGTCCTTTTGCCCATCTCAGGACACCTCTGAAGGTCATTCTGACCCCAGAGCTCTTGGGTTGCTGGCCAAGGCTGCTGTTAGATTTGGATTACAACACAGTTTTTCCTTCTATCCATTCCTGCTGCTTTCCCTCTTTCCTACAAATACTGGTTTCTACAAGCACTCTGCTTAATAAACATCCTGGTTATGCTTCATCTCAAGAGTCTGCATCTTAGAGAACCCAGGCTGAGATGCCCCACTTCCCAATTCTGTTTGCCCACCAAAGCCTTTCTTCATAGAGTATCTAATGAGCTCAGGGATAGGAAACATTCTGATGCTGGTAAGTACGAGTGTGAGAACTAAGTGCTTGTGTGGGACGTGAGGGAGGGGTGCCTGAGCCTGAACACAAGCCCATGAGCCCTTTGCAATTTGAAATCAGGTCAATATTGAGAAGATGTTATTTAGTCACTAAGTCATGTCCAATTCTTTGCGACCACATTAACTTCAGCCTGCCAGGCTCCTCTGTCCATGGGATTTCTCAGGCAAAAGTACCAGAGTGTGTTGCCATTTCCTCCTCCAGGGGATCTTCTCAACCCAAGGAATGAACTAGTGTCTCCTGCATAGGCAGGCAGATTCTTTACCACCAAGCCACCAGGGAAGACCCTTGTCTGATTCTGAAAGTGCTACAGAATCCATTAGCTATTGAGGCAGATGGAGAAGATCTAAATACTATATGACCTATGCAAATAAATTTGCATTTATCCCGTAAAAATGCTAAAGGTGATCAGTGAGGTTGGATGAAATGCAGTCATTTTTGTCTGACAAAGATTTTGTCTTCACTGCTGCCTTGGGATATTCAGTGGGAGAAGAAAAAGGAAAAGTATAATGAAAGCCTTTGAAGTATAATGAAAGCCTTTGAAATTCATTTTCCAAGAAATGAAAACTAGGCAGTAGATCTTCAGAACTGGGAAGTCTATCCTAAAAGAGTCCAGTGAATTATAAAACACTTATTTAAATATTTGTGTTTGGCAAGCCACTAATGCTATCTCAACATGTATTACTAAAAAAAAAAATAATAATAAATAAATATTTGTTACAAATCTTTGAAATAATCATTTTTGTATTTTAATACTGCTCTGAAACAAGGAGCTGGCTTGAAAGACTTGCACTTAAATGATCAGAGACAGTGAGCTATCAGATGGCATAACCAGCATAGAGCAATTTCCAAATAAGATGAGATGTAACAGCCTCTACAAACATGGCTTGGGGAGGAGTTTGCCTTAGCTCACTTGAATAAGCTACTGTCTATAGCTCACAAGGGTCCCGTTCTTAATGAGGTGGTGCATAGCAGCGCACACTGTGAGTCCAAATAGCAGATGGCAACACTGTTGAGTAGGCTGGCAGTCTGATGTCTAGCAACCAACTGGCAGCAGTCATTATTAAACTGATTCATGTGCCCGGGGAAAATCTTTATAAGACTCTCAGCAAATGTGAGCAGTGAGAAGCAAATGATCTATCTGCTATTCCTATCTTCTATGGATACCTATATTTTAAAAAATATTATTCCCCAAGGCAATCTCCAGAAAGAAGTGGCATGATGCGTGAACTGGAGGCCCTATTCCTTTCCTATATACTCTTGTACCTTTAAACATGATGGCTATGATTTCTGTCTTCAGTGAATCACTATTAACTCAAAGGAAATAGCTTCATTGTATTCACCCTATGGACTTAACGGCAAATATTCAATGATTTGTAAGCACTTATAGATTTTCTAAATAAGCTTCCATGTAAATGGTATTGCAAATGTAATAACAACATATTCTGTCTCACATAATGAAGCAATGGCCTTTGTTCATGATCCATTTACCTGCAGCAGATAACACATCCCTGGGTGAAGAGCTTGTTATTATCACAATTGGTTAGGAATGCTGACTAAGAAAGCCACTGACTTTATTTTAATTTATTTAGTTTGGTCGCCCTAGCTTCACTCTCTTTGCACCAAGGTCAAAGCAGCTCCAGGCCTGAGGGCTGTTAGAGGCCAAAGTGCACTGTAGCTGGGGGTGGGGTGAAGAAATCCACTAGCTTTAGAAAACTGTTATCATCTAAGGATTTTACACACACACACATTAAAAAAAAATCTTGAAACTATTTGTTTTAAAAATTCTGTCTTTACAAATCAAAATGTTAAGTAAATATCATTTTTTCTTTTCAAATGTTAAAGGATCTGCTATTTCTTATCATAAAGCCAATTTCTATACCTCTATATAATAATATGCAGATGACACCACCCTTATGGCAGAAAGTCAAGAGGAACTAAAAAGCCCCTTGATGAAAGTGAAAGAAGAGAGTGAAAAAGTTGGCTTAAAGCTCAACATTCAGAAAACAAAGATCATGGCATCTGGTCCCATCACTTCATGGGAAATAGATGGGGAAACAGTGAAAACAGTGTCAGACTTTATTTTTTTGGGCTCCAAAATCACTGCAGAAGGGGATCTCAGCCATGAAATTAAAAGACTCTTACTCCTTGGAAGAAAAGTTATGACCAACCTAGATAGCATTTTCAAAAGCAGAGACATTACTTTGCCAACAAAGTTCCGTCTAGTCAAGGCTATGGTTTTTCCAGTGGTCATGTGTGAATGTGAGAGTTGGACTGTGAAGAAAGCTGAGCACCGAAGAATTGATGCTTTTGAACTGTGGTGTTGGAGAAGACTCTTGAGAGTCCCTTGGACTGCAAGGAGATCCAACCAGTCCATTCTGAAGGAGATCAGCCCTGGGATTTCTTTGGAAGGAATGATGCTGAAGCTGAAACTCCAGTACTTTGGCCACCTCATGCGAAGAGTTGACTCATTGGAAAAGACTTTGATGCTGGGAGGGATTGGGGGCAGGAGGAGAAGGGGATGACAGAGGATGAGATGGCTAGATGGCATCACTGACTTGATGGATGTGAGTTTGAGTGAACTCTGGGAGTTGGTGATGGACAGGGAGGCCTAGCGTGCTGCGATTCATGGGGTCACAAAGAGTTGGACACGACTGAGTGACTGAGCTGAACTGATATATTAATAATTAAGACTTAAAGGTGAATAGGTATGATGATATTAATAGCACTCAGTTGTGTCCGACTCTTCACAACCCCATGGACTGCAGCCTACCAGACTCCTCTGTCCATGGGATTCTCCAGGCAAGAATACTGGAGTGGGTTGCCATTTCCTTCTCCAGGGGATCTTCCCATATATTAATAAGACTTAAAGGTGAATAGGCATGATGATATTAATAGCAGCACTACAAAAGCTCAATCTGAATGTCAGCCACCTTACCAAAAGATAAATATGGTATTCTCTTTTAGAACAGAAGAGTTCTAGTGATCATGACCTAGATGGAAACGCATTGTGTAAATTTGTATGTACCAAGTAGTCGTCTTCTAATTTTCCAGGCAAGAATATTGGAGTGGATTGCCATTTCCTTCTCCATTCTAATCTCCCACCTTTCATTAAAGCTGCTCTTATCAAAGACATCAATGATATACATCTTGCCAAAAACAATTTCATTCTCACACTCGAACTTACTCTAACTTCCAAAGGCATTTAATGCAATTGATCACTACCACCATCTTGAAACACTTTCTTGGCTTGGTTTCTAGAATAGAAGTGCACCTGCCTGGTTTTCCTCTCTGTTGCTTCAATTCACTGTCAGTTTTCCTCATGAAAATCCTCATGAAAAACCGGACCTTGTGACATCTGAATAGCTTTAGATATTCTCTGCATGCATTCTGACATTTGAATGAACTCAGACATTCTGTTATGTACACTTTAATGAGGGCAGGCACTGTGTCTGACTTACAGCACACAATGAACACTCAAATACTTGTTGAGGGAATAAATGAACACAGGAACAACATACTGTTTGAATAGATGAGTGTTAAGAACAATGATGATGACCTGGAATTAAATGTTTCCTAATGTTATTGAGTTGGGCATAAATATCATAATCCTTATTTTTTATCTTTTTAGAACACAAAATTGAGGTTTAGATAGGTCAAAGAACTTGCTCAATAACATGCAGCTTCAAATTACTAGAGCTGAGACTTGTACTCCTTTGTCCTAGTCCAAAGGCTATGCGCTCAACTCAGTGCTCCATGTACTGATAAGTATAAGAGAAGACAAGGAAGAGGACCCCTAGTTCAGCTTGCTTATCTCCTCTGCTACAACAGTGTAGTCTTGAGGTTGGTGGTTCTGATGACATCAGAACTAAAAATGCTATTTTTTCTCACATTCAAAATTTAAAAAGACCTATCCCCTTATCTGTAAAAGAGAGATGAAAATACTATCAATCGACCTTCCATAGATTGTTACTTTTAGGGTGAAATAATATAATGGATATGCAAAATATAAATCACCATTCAAAAATATGGATGGTTTCCATTCAATAATTATTACTACTGGGAGATATTAAATGAAGTGCTGAAGTAGGGAGGCAGAAAATCTTACTCACAGGAACAGACTAAAGGAGCAGGAAGAAGACAATCAGGAAAGAGCTATATTTAGTCAATAATATTGCATTAACTTTGTAAAGTAACAGAAAAAAATTTATATTAAAAAAGAGCTAGAACATTCTTCACCTACTTAACACTTATCAGTTAGGGAAAAAAAGAGTTAATGTTCTCTAGTTCCCATGTAAAAGATAATGAACACCCACTACAAAATTACAGAATTAAAGGTTCATTGACTTAGCCATACTATAATTTTTTTTAACAACTAAAAAAAGAAAATCGTAAGGATAAAAGCCTGATGCTGTGAAATAAAACTAGCATTTCTGTAGTTTATTCATTTTGTGCTTGTGTGGTTTCTAACTTCCATTGACTCCAGAGGCATTACAATTAGCATCTCCCAGGGATGACTGGAGATGGAGGAGGCAGGGGAAATTAGGTTAATGAGGCAGTACAGAGGAAGGCAATCCTGTGAACTTCTGGTCCTCAGAATATACAGGTCTTTGAACTGTAATCAGGTAGCCACAGTTAGGAGCACTCCCAAAATTTCCTTTCACTACTGGATTCCAGGTTGTAATATTAAGTTATTATAGAAAATGTTGACCAAGATAACTTAAATTCTGGTACTTTAGTTTACTATGAGGGCTTCCCTCATAGCTCAGTTGGTAAAAGATCCTCCTGCAATGGAGGAGATCCTGGTTCGATTCCTGGGTCAGGAAGATCTGCTGGAGAAGGTATAGGCTTCCCATTCCAGTATTCTTGGGCTTCCCTTGTGGTTCAGCTGATAAAGAATCCGCCTGCAATGTGGGAGACCTGGGTTCGATCCCTGAGTGGGCAAGATGCCCTGGAGAAGGGAAAGGCTACCCACTCCAGTATTCTGGCCTGGAGAATTCCATGGACTATACAGTTCATGGGGTCACAGAGAATCAGACATGACTGAGCAACTTTCACTTTCACTTTAGTTTACTAATGGTACCTCCGTCCTTTGTCAGCAATGTAGTCATCAGTTCTCTGTTAAGGAGACTAAGGATGTGTGTGTGTACGTCGCTCAGTCACGCCTGACTCTGTGACCCTATGGACTGTAGCCGAACAGGCTCCTCTGTCCATGAAATTCTCCAGGCAAGAATACTGGAGTGGGGTGCCATGCCCTTCTCCAGAGGATCCTCCCCAAATAGCCAGACCTCCTGGTCACATTTGTGTCTCCACTGTGGACATCACACAGGACATTTAACTTAGTTAACCAAAAGTATTTCTTAACCCACAAAGCACAGAAGTATGACCAAATGGGTAGAGCTTTGGAATCAGTCAGGTTAATATTTAAATCTTAGTTCACATACTTAGCAAATATAATGCTCAGCCTCAAAATGTTCATTATTTAAATGGATATAATCCCTCACAAGTTAGTTTTGAAGTCTCATGATGATAAATTTAAACTGATTAGATTGCCTGGCACAGAGTCAGTTTTCAATAAAGCATGGCGGTTACAATTACCAAAGTTGTTAATTATTGGAATGGTGATACCAAAATTGTTGTGATTTTTCACTGTTTTTTTTTTTAAAGAGAGATCCATATGTGTGTTTACATAGAATTTATTCTAGAGATTTAGTCATTCGTGCAACAATCACCTCAGTTCTCGTCTAATTATTAACGGATTCAAAGAACAGTAACTAAGTGCCTACTATGTGCCAAGTACCATGACTCTAAGGTCTAGGGAAGATACAAAAATAAATGTAATATAGACTCCATTATAGAGAATACGTAAAAAATAATTTCAAAAAGAAAATAAGCAACATAAATGAGGCATAAACAAAATACTGTGGAATTCAGAAGTGCATGGTTCTTCTCTGTAAAGGATTCTACGAAACTATAATGGAAGAGGAGGTATTTAATCTAAGCCTTACAGTAAACATACAATTTAGATACACAGAGATTGAGGAGGAGGAAGACAAATGAATGGATGATTCATGAATGAGTCATTCATTTCAAAATCTTCCCATTGCTCAAATTCCTGGAGATCAGCCTTTGTGGTGCCTACACTCTAGCGATGGCCAGCAAAGTCATATGAAAGTGAGGTGACATGAGAAAGACACATGTAGAGGTCTGGGATGGCCTAAGGGAAGACTGACTGTTAATAAATCTGCTATAAAATCTTGGAAAGTTTCAGATGCCGAGGTTAAATATTTTAACTTTATTCAAGACTTTCAGAATGAAATTTCAAAACCATTAACCACATGTTGAAGTTAAAAACAAAAGCTAGAGGTCTGGTCCAAAGTACAAGCTGACTGAAAGAACATTGTTAAAAGATAAACTGAGGCATACTGAAAATTATAAGAGTTTATTTAAGCTAAAATCATTGTGCATTCAGTTCAGTTCAGTTCAGTTGCTCGGTCGTGTCTGACTTTTTGCAACCCCATGAATCGCAGCACGCCAGGCCTCCCTGTCCATCACCAACTCCCAGAGTTCACTCAGACTCACGTCCATCGAGTCAGTGATGCCATCCAGCCATCTCATCCTCTGTCATCCCCTTCTCCTCCTGCCCCCAATCCCTCCCAGCATCAGAGTCTTTTCCAATGAGTCAACTCTTTGAATGAGGTGGCCAAAGTAATGCAGTTTCAGCTTTAGCATCATTCCTTCCAAAGAAATCCCAGGGCTGATCTCCTTCAGAATGGACTGGTTGGACCTCCTTGCAGTCCAAGGGACTCTCAAGAGTCTTCTCCAACACCACAGTTCAAAAGCATCAATTCTTCGGTGCTCAGCTTTCTTCACAGTCCAACTCTCACATCCATACATGATCATCGGAAAAACCATAGCCTTGACTAGACGGACCTTTGTTGGCAAAGTAATGTCTCTGCTTTTCAATATGCTATCTAGGTTGGTCATAACTTTTCTTCCAAGGAGTAAGCGTCTTTTAATTTCATGGCTGCAGTCACCATCTGCAGCGATTTTGGAGCCCAAAAAAATAAAGTCTGACACTGTTTCCACTGTTTCCCCATCTATTTCCCATGAAGTGATGGGACCAGATGTCATGATCTTTGTTTTCTGAATGTTGAGTTTTAAGCCCACTTTTTCACTCTCCTCTTTCACTTTCATCAAGAGGCTTTTGAGTTCCTCTTCACTTTCTGCCATAAGGGTGGTGTCATCTGCATTTCTGAGGTTACTGATATTTCTCCCGGCAATCTTGATTCCAGCTTGTGCTTCTTCCAGCCCAGGGTTTCTCATGATGTACTCTGCATATAAGTCAAATAAGCAGGGTGACAATATACAGCCTTGACGTACTCCTTTTCCTATTTGGAACCAGTCTGTTGTTCCATGTCCAGTTCTAACTGTTGCTTCCTGACCTGCATACAGGTGTCTCAAGAAGCAGGTCAGGTGGTCTGGTATTCCCACTTCTTTCATAATTTTCCACAGTTTATTGTGATCCACACAGTCAAAGGCTTTGGCATAGTCAATAAAGCAGAAATAGGTGTTTTTCTCGAACTCTCTTGCTTTTTCCATGATCCAGCGGATGTTGGCAATTTGATCTCTGGTTCCTCTGCCTTTTTTAAAACCAGCTTGAACATCAGGAAGTTCAGGGTTCATGTATTGCTGAAGCTTGGCTTGGAGAATTTTGAGCATTACTTTACTAGCATGTGAGATGAGTGCAATTGTGCGGTAGTTTGAGCATTCTTTGGCATTGCCATTCTTTGGAATTGGGATGAAAATGGACCTTTTCCAGTCCTGTGGCCATTGCTGAGTTTTCCAAATTTGCTGGCATATTGAGTGCAGCACTTTCACAGCATCATCTTTCAGGATTTGAAATAGCTCAACTGGGATTCCACCACCTCCACTAGCTTTGCTCATAGTGATGCTTTCTAAGGCCCACTTCACTTCACATTCCAGGCTGTCTGGCTTTAGGTGAGTGGTCACACCATCGTAATTATCTGGGTCGTGAAGATCTTTTTTGTACATTTTTTTGTACATTGTGCATTATGCAACCCCAAATTGGAAGTGGTCAGGAGTGACCCACCAACATAAGCCAGGAAAAAGATATATAGAGAAAGTGTGGAAGCAAAAAAAGGAAATCATTAATTGGTTAAAGTTTAACGCCTAGTTGGCTATTTGTGACTGGTGGAGGAGTCTGGTGGACTGCAGTCCACGGGGTCGCTGGGAGTCAGACATGACTGAGTGACTTCACTTTCACTTTTCACTTTCATGCATTGGAGAAGAAAATGACAACCCACTCCAGTGTTCTTGTCTGGGGAATCCCAGGGATGGGGGAGCCTGGTGGGCTGCCGTCCATGGGGTCGCACAGAGTTGGACACAACTGAAGCGACTTAGCAGCAGCAGCAGCAGTCCTCTGTTTTGATTTCCTAACCTTGATGCATTGACAGGCTTAGAAGCTGGTTTCCTTACAGGCTGCCAGGGCATTAGAGCCATAGTGTAATGGCCTCCTTACTTAATTAATTTAGTAGCATGCACATTGTTAAGACTTGTTGAATGGCATCTAAAATTCTTTCTAGAAGTTTCTGAAATGAATTAGAAGCAAGCAAGTTTGGAAGTAGGAACACAGCAGAGAGAAGCCTCTTTCAGTAGGTCAGGAGTGAGGTAATGAGAAGATAAACTGAGGCAGAAAGACAAATGGGAGACATTGTGATGGTGCTTCATGACTGTAACTCTGTCCTACCTCTTACCAAGATGGGAAATCTGGTCAAATTTTAAAAAATCAAATGGCCTCTCTCTCTCAATTTTTTCACTTACAGATATATAAACATTTCAACTTTTAAATCATACATGAAATAAATAACAAAGTTAATCTGGCAGATTCAAATGCAAGCCAAAAATGTATCAAAGAGATACCTCCCAAGCTATGCTTTCTTTTCTTTTTTTAATTGGGTTATAGTCACTTTACAATGTTATGTTAGTTTCTGCTGTACAATGAAGTCAATCAGTCAATCAGCTATGTGTACACATATATGCCCTCTGTCTTAGACCTCCCTCTCACTCCCATCCCCCATCTCATTCTTCTAGGACACCACAGAGCACTGAGCTGAGCTTCTTCTGTTTTACAGCAAGTTCCCACTAGCCATCTGTTTTACACATGGTAGGTACATATGTCAATCCTAATCTCCCAGTTAGTCCCATCCTGCTCTCCCCACACTGGATCTTCATGTCTGTTCTCTATGTCTGCATTTCCATTCCTTCACTGAAAATAGATATGTGCTGTGCTTAATTTTTCAGTCGTGTCTGACTCTTTGCAATCCCATGGACTGTAGCCCATCAGGCTCTCTGTCCATGGGGATTCTCCAGGCAAGAATACTGGAGTAGGTTTCCATTTCCTTGTCCAGGCGATCTTCCCAACCCAGGGATTGAACCCAGGTCTCCTGCACTGCAGGCGGATTCTTTACCATCTGAGCCACCAGGTAAACCCCAAAATAGATTTATCTGTACCATTTTTCTAGATTCCACATATTTCTGTTAATAAACAATATTTGTTTTTCTCTTTCTGACTTACTTCACTCTATATGACAGACTCTATGTCCATCCACGTCTCTACGAAATGCATTCTTTTCCATTCCAATGCTGTCCTGTCTGTCTGCCTCAATGTCTTCTTCAAGAATGTTCAGTTAATTCCTCCCTTAAAGTTTAAATGAGTTGACAAGGGGGCTGAACCCCCTTCATGACTGCAACCAGCAAGGCATATCTAGCTAACTTTCAATCTGGCCCATTTTTGTATGATGACACTTTCCTGAAGTGACTAATATTATCTCTATGTGTGACAGAGCCCTATGTGTGACTTTTCATTATAAAAATATCCACTGAGTACATAACATTATTCATGAAAACATGAGAGCTTGCAGAAGAAGTAAACAGCTGAAAGGGCAGCAAGACAAGATAAATGTTTCCTAATAAAAAACATGAGAGTGTATTTCATTATCTGTGAGGAGCAGAGAGGTTAGTCTAAGAGATAAAGGTTAAAAAATATACCATGAGCGATATACTCACACACAACTATAGATAAATATATTAATAGAAATATAAAATTTATCATAGTCCTATTCACCCAATGACAGCTTATTCCCACCCATCCCCTCTCTATTATTATCCAATTATAAAATCAGGGACGTGGGAAGTCCACTTAATCTTTCCTTTTCCCTAATTATTAAAAATGTTCTGGGTATATTTTACTAACTAAATTTCTCCTGCTGATCTAATTTCAGCTAATGGCTATTTTCCCCTTCTTGTATAGGATAAAGTGCAAACCCTTTATGATGTTATAAAGGCCCATTGATTTAGCTACATTATAGCCTTATCTCCAATCCTACTTCCTTACGCACCCTTGCACAAGCTGTTCCTTCTATTTGGAATGGCTCCTTCCACTGTGGGTGAACTCCAACAAAAAGGCTCAAAGATCATCTCCTGGGTGAAACCTTTGCTGCTCCCTACAGCCAAGCATAAAGCACTTATCATTAATCTACATCCCTGATGCCCTAAATATTTTCTATAGCTTACCTGTCCCCATCACTCGTCTAAATGAAATTCTTGAAATCAGAGAGGTCTCATTAATCACAGTGAAAAATCAAAACCATGTACCACATACACACACACACACACACATACACAGAGTCAACATTAACAGAATTTAATATTAAACTCTTCATTAGCATAAATATTAAGACAATTTCAAGAGACTCCTACCCAAGAAAATAGTGTTGCAAGTTACTATACTGTTCCTTCCAGAAATTTCTCTAAAATCCATCAACTCAATAGAAAATATCAACCAACAGTTTATGCACTAAGACTCTTTAAATAATATATTTAGATGAAATAAATATCTTTAAATGTATTATAATAATAGTAACATAATAGTGAATGGAAGAGAGTTATTACTGAGTAAAATGTACAAATGAATTCCAGTCCTTCTACTCATTCCTTCTCCACAGTGTCCAGTGATCCCATTTCTCACCACCTTTCTAAGCTAACGAAAGGGAGGAAATATTTGCATTTTCTGAGCTCTGTCCAGAGGTATTTTCCAGATAAATTTTTAAATAAACAAAGGCATGGCCAACAGATTCCCTCAGTCAAGTATACATGTATGCTAAGCTGTTTCAGTCAAGTATGACTCTGTGCAGCCGTATGGACTGCAGCCTTCCAGGCTTCCCCGTCCAGGGGATTCTCCTGGAATGGGTCACCATGCCCTCCTCCAGGGCATCTCCCCAACCCGGGATCAAAGCCTCGTCTCTCACCGTCTCCTGCATTGTCACGCGGGCTCTTCACCACTAGTGCCACCTGGGAAGCCCCGAAGTACAACAAAAATGTCTGCATCCATGAACTCATAATTACACTAAAAATGGTAACATTTGGTCAACATCGGAGGATGTGAGGGAATTATCTATTTTATATACTGATTAAAAAAAAAAACAAACAACCATTCATTTACATGAACTGTCCACTGGTGTCCTAAATACTACCTGAGGAGAAACTTCTGTTTATAAAAACATTCTAAAGGACTTCCAGTCTCAGTCATGCATGATAAAGTGGCTGGTATTGAACAAAGCCTTCTGCCAAGAACAACTATAAAAGCTGATGACATACATAAATCAACTGTTTGAAGGAGCTGGCACAAAACCAGGATAGGAAGGACTCTCTCAGGCTCTGAGAGAAGGGAAGCACATACAGCGAGGTCTATGTTCATGCTATGGCTTTTCTCTGAGGGCATTTTTCTAATTGTAATGTATGGAATATAACTCAAACAAAGTGACAGTCTTATTGGATTGAGGGGAAAGAGGTCTGAGTTCAGAACTGCCAGTGTGTCTTGGAATTGAGCATCACACCCCAGATGGGAAAAGAATTGAGAGAAGGATCCAAAAATTTGCATTCAAATTCCCTTCTACTCATGTTAATGACTCAGTGCCAGCAATACTAGCACAAATGATGGCAGGTGAGTAGATGGAATTAAATTGTTGACGTGTTCTCATATTGGTCAGTAACTGGTAAAGTTACTAATTTAAGGTAGATCACAATAAAATATGGATGCATATTGTAGTTACATGGAAAATATCAAAAAGAATAATTTTTATAGTACATAATAAAAAAAATCCTATAGAGGGAAAATAGAGTAACAAACAATATGTGATTAGTCTAAAGTAATACAAGAAAGGATAAATAAAGGATCAAAGAACAGATGAGATAAATATAAAATAAATAATAGGTTAGTAGACATAAACCAAACTATTTTAGTCAGTTTGAGCTGCTATAAGAAAACACCATGGGCTCCCAGGTGGCACAGTGGTAAAGGATCCACCTGCCAAGCAGGAGATGCAGGTTTAATCCCTGGGCCAGGAAGATCCCCTGAAGGAGGAAATAGCAACCCCCTTCAGTAATTTTGCCTACGAAATCCCATGGACAGAGGAGCCTGGCAGGCTACAGTCCATGGGGTCCCAAAGAGTCGGACACAACTGAGCACACACACACACACACACACACACAAGAAAATGCCATAGGCTGAATGGCTTATAAACAACAGAAACTTATTCTTCACAGTTCTAAAGCCTGGGCGTCCAAGATTAGGCAGCTAGCATGGTTGAGTGCTGGTGAAAGCCTTCTTCCAGGCTGAAGATTTCTTGTATCCTCACACAGCAGAGAGAAGAAAGGAGAAGCAAGTCCCCTTTCCCCATCTAAAGGCACTAATCCCACCCATAAGAGCTCCACTATCAGGATCTCATCTAATCCTAATTACCTCCCAAAGGCTCTACCTCTTAATATGGTCACATTAAGAGGTAGGGTTTCAACAGATGATTTTTGGGAGGGAAGCATTCACTCCATAACACCAGATTGATCAGTAGTTATACAAGATATAACTAGAAAAAAGACTTGGATTAAAGGACAGACTGTTGGACTGAACTTCAAACAAACAAATGAGATCCAGCTGTATGATGTTTGCGCTTCCCAGGTGGCTCAGTGGTGAAGAATCTGTGTGCCAATGCAGGAGCCACAGGAGACTTGGGTTCAGTCCCTGGGGTGAGGAGATCCCCTGCAGAAGGAAATGGCAATGCACTCCAGTATTCTTGCCTGGAAAATCCCACGGATGTAGGAACCTGGTGGATTATAGTTGACGGGGTCGCAAAGATTCGGACATGACTGAGCATGCATGCACAATATGATGCTGATAAAAGACAGACTCTAAATATAAGAACACAGAAACTTCAAAAATAGAAAGAGTGGAAATATATACAGTATGCAGAAACTAAACGAAAGCTGGTACAGGTTTAATAATACTAACAAAGTAGACTTTAAGTATTACTAGAAATAAAATGATATTTCAAAATAATAAAAAGAGTCCATTAAATAGGAAGATAATACAACTTTTTTTTTGTTTTTCCAAATGCACTTAGACATTTGCCAAAATAGACCAAAGCAAATGTTAACAAATTTTAGAGAATTGAAATCATACAGTATATTTTCTCACTGGAGTGGAATTAAACTAAATAGTGACATAAAAATAACTAGCAAAATTCCTAAATGCTTGAAAATTCAGCAATGCACTTCTAAATAATGTATGAATAAGAGGAAAAATTGTGATGGAAATAACACAAGTTCTTACAAAGTCACTTTCATAAGTTGATCTGTTTTTGAATTACTCATTTCATAAAACAGTTTTCGGAAAACATTAAAGGAAGCTTACAGGCTCCCTCCACTTCTCCAATCTAAAATAGACAGTTTCCCAACTAAAGTTCCAGCCATACTGGACTTAAATTTGTAAAGAACTGTGAAGGGTCTACGATTTTGTTGCACTTGCTACCTAACATATTAGGCCAGCACAGTTTTAAGGATGCTAGCCCAAGATATGAGTCAGAGCCAAGGACTTTATTACTCACAGCACAGGGACAGCAGGAGCTTCAAGTTCACATGGGTTTCCTGCCTCACAAACCCAAGCAGGGGTGATACGGAGTATCTCTATCTAGTGTGCATGCAGCTCACTGGAGTGACCCAGCCTGTGTTGTGCTCCAAACTGAAGGGTTCCTGATGTGCAGGACTTTATGCTGTAATCAGGAAAATCTCAGGCAAACTAAGACAAGTTCGTCACCTGGTGCACAACGAGTTTGTATCACAGCCCAGGCGCCTTGACTTTAGGAAACACCAAACTTTTAAAGGAAACTGCCAGCAAATTTGCCCAAACTTTGCTCCAGAAAGAGACATTATCATTATTATCCTGGATGGCAAACAAATCTGCCCTTTGCCTCAGAGAGAAACTCTATCTTTATCTTTTCAAGCTGTTTGCCATACAAACATACCTAAGAAGATATTCCAGAATAGAAGCTGCCAACATATCTGCTCAGAAGATGTGCAGAAAAGCAAGAGATCTGAACGGAATTGTCTCCTGCTACTATCCCCATAAAATTACAGTGCAATTATACTGTAATCATCCCTTCACTAATCTATATCTTGGCTTCAGAAATGAAAAGTCCATTCTCTTCCATACTTTGGTCAAGTTTCCTTTGTTAAGAACCCAATACAAAATGTTTGCTCACTATTTTTTCTTTTGATTGCAAGTTTGTGATAAAGGCACCTAAGTATATTGAAAATGACCTATGTCTTAAGTTGCTATTTTATCTCAGCAAAAATTTAATAAAAAAGAAAAAAGAGATACTTGTTTCTACTGCTTCCACTATCTAAGGATATTTACTTATTAAATCTACTTTTGGGCATCTACCAAAAGAGATTCCAAGGGCCAAGAAAAAGACAACAGAATTTAGGAGTGGGGACAAGTAAATCAGATAAAAACAAAGAAAAAAACAACACAAAACTGTGTCCGTTTTGGTGAGTGAGGTTATATTAAAACTAGGAGATTTAACTAACCTGGACTTTATTAACATGTGTACAGGGAATTTCCGTGAACTTCATCAGCCCATAGGTTCCAGCAGCTCATATTAACTGTAACAGTCTAAATTTCTGATTGCTTCCCCAGGAGAATTTCTGGGGTGGCTAGGGGATGTTTCACAAGCCCTCACCAAGCCCTTTCTCACCGTGTCCACCATTCACCACTGGCACCTACTGTATACCACCATGTCTGTGGGACTCTGGGGCTTCCCACAAGCAATGAGACTTGAGTCCCAGAAGGTACAGGCTTCATCGATTCCATTAGTGCCTTAGTTTTCTCTCACTGCATAGAAAAATCACCATATACATAGGGACTTAAAACAACACAAATCATCTCACACTTCTGTGTCAGAACTCTGAGCAGGCTCAACTGGATTATTTTCTTAGGGTCTCACAAGGCTGAAATCAAGATGCTCCCTGGGCTGGGCTTTTATCTGGAAACCCTAGGAAAGAATCTGCTTCCATACTCATTCAGGCCATTGGCTCAACATCGACTGAGATCCATATGTCTTTGCTGACTGTCAGAAACAGGCTACTTTTATGTTCCTTAAGGCCACCTGCATTCCTTGACACAAGGCTCCTTTCCTGTTCATTTCAGCAATAGCGCATCAAATCTACCCCTGTGCTTTGAATCTCTGACCTCCTTTTGTGCCCCTACCTACAGATGAGAGCTTATCTGATAGGATCCGGCCCAGTTGAGTAATCTTCATACATTAAGGTCAACTGACTTGGAACTTCAGTTACAACTGCAAAATCCCTTCAAAGATGTACCTAGATAACTGTTGAATGGGTAGCTGTTGAAAGTGAGTCAGAAGCCCTGGGGTCGGGTGGGGGCAAAGCAACTTTAGACTCCTGTCCACCACACTTACAGCATGGAGACAGCATTTGCCTCTCTGCATTTGTTTTATGGAGCTGCAGTAAGGCACTGTTTGTGCACTTATACTTGAGAGTTTTTAGAAAATCAGATTTTTCAGGGTTTAAGTACATTGCTCACCACTGGATTTTAATCTCCATCCAATAGCATCTTGCTTAGTAGCCAAGTGAAAATAAAAATTCTTATGTTGTATTCAGAATCACTCATTCACCCAGACAACTAAAGTTTATTACAAGGTGAAACTCTCCTCTTTTAGGACACATACTTTCTCAGAAATCTCCTTAGTTCATCAGAAAAACAAGGCTTGGGGAGATGGCCTTACCAGTACACCAGGCATGTCCAGACAAGTCTGAATTCCAGAGCCTGCAGCCTGTTTTCCTGCTACATTTACATACTACTGATATGGGATCTCTGAGCTCTGTGTCAGTTCAGTTCAGTTCAGTTCAGTCACTCAGTCGTGTCCGACTCTTTGTGACCCCATGAATCGCAGCACACCAGGCCTCCCTGTCCATCACCAACCCCCGGAGTTCACTCAGACTCACGTCCATCGAGTCAGTGATGCCATCCAGCCATCTCATCCTCTGTCGTCCCCTTCTCCTCCCGCCCCCAATCCCTCCCAGCATCAGAGTCTTTTCCAGTGAGTCAACTCTTCGCACAAGGTGGCCAAAGTACTGCAGTTTCAGCTTTAGCATCATTCCTTCCAAAGAAATCCCAGGGCCGATCTCCTTCAGAATGGACTGGCTGGATTTCCTTGCAGTCCAAGGGACTCTCAAGAGTCTTCTCCAACACCACAGTTCAAAAGCATCAATTCTTCGGTGCTCAGCTTTCTTCACAGTCCAACTCTCACATCCATACATGATCACTGGAAAAACCATAGCCTTGACTAGATGGACCTTTGTTGGCAAAGTAATGTCTCTGCTTTTCAATATGCTATCTAGGTTGGTCATAACTTTCCTTCCAAGGAGTAAGCGTCTTTTAATTTCATGGCTGCAGTCACCATCTGCAGCGATTTTGGAGCCCAAAAAAATAAAGTCTGACACTGTTTCCACTCTTTCCCCATCTATTTCCCATGAAATGATGGGACCAGATGCCATGATCTTAGTTTTCTGAATGTTGAGCTTTAAGCCCACTTTTTCACTCTCCTCTTTCACTTTCATCAAGAGGCTTTTGAGTTCCTCTTCACTTTCTGCCATAAGGGTGGTGTCATCTGCATATCTAAGGATATTGATATTTCTCCTAGCAATCTTGATTCCAGCTTGTTTCTTCCAGTCCATCATTTCTCATGATGTACTCTGCATAGAAGTTAAATAAGCAGGATGACAATATACAGCCTTGATGTACTCCTTTTCCTATTTGGAACCAGTCTGTTGTTCCATGTCCAGTTCTAACTGTTGCTTCCTGACCTGCATACAGGTGTCTCAAGAGGCAGGTCAGGTGGTCTGGTATTCCCATCTCTTTCAGAATTTTCCACAGTTTATTGTGATCCACACAGTCAAAGGCTTTGGCATAGTCAATAAAGCAGAAATAGATGTTTTTCTCGAACTCTCTTGCTTTTTTGAGGATCCAGCAGATGTTGGCAATTTGATCTCTGGTTCCTCTGCCTTTTCTAAAACCAGCTTGAACATCTGGAAGTTCATGGTTCATGTATTGCTGAAGCCTGGCTTGGAGAATTTTGAGCATTTCTTTACTAGCATGTGAGATGAGTGCAATTGTGCGGTAGTTTGAGCATTCTTTGGCATTGCCTTTCTTTGGGATTGGAATGAAACCTGACCTTTTCCAGTCCTGTGGCCACTGCTGAGTTTTCCAAATTTGCTGGCATATTGAGTGCAGCACTTTCACAGCATCATCTTTCAGGATTTGAAATAGCTCAACTGGAATTCCATCACCTCCACTACCTTCGTTCATAGTGATGCTTTCTAAGGCCCACTTGACTTCACATACCAGGATGTCTGGCTCTAGGTCAGTGATCACAGCATCGTGATTATCTGGGTTGTGAAGATCTTTTTTGTACAGTTCTTCTGTGTATTCTTGCCACCTCTTCTTAATATCTTCTGCTTCTGTTAGGTCCATACCATTTCTGTCCTTTATCGAGCCCATCTTTGCATGAAATGTTTCCTTGGTATCTCTAATTTTCTTGATGGGATCTCTATTCTTTCGCATTCTGTTGTTTTCCTCTATTTCCTTTTATTGATCACTGAGAAAGGCTTTCTTATCTCTCCTTGCTATTCTTTGGAACTCTGCATTCAGATGTTTATATCTTTCCTTTTCTCCTTTGCTTTTTGCTTCTCTTCTTTTCACAGCTATTAGTAAGGCCTCCTCAGACAGCTACTTTGCTTTTTTGCATTTCTTTTCCATGGGGATGGTCTTGATCCCTGTCTCCTGTACAATGTCACGAACTTCCATCCATAGTTCATCAGGCACTCTATCTATCAGATCTAGTCCCTTAAATCTATTTCTCACTTCCACTGTACAGTGATAAGGGATTTGATTTAGGTCATACCTGAATGGTCTAGTGGTTTTCCCTACTTTCTTCAATTTCAGTCTGAATTTGGCAATAAGGAGTTCATGATCTAAGCCACAGTCAGCTCCTGGTCTTGTTTTTGCTGACTGTATAGAGCTTCTCCATCTTTGACTGCAAAGAATATAATCAATATGATTTTGGTGTTGACCATCTGGTGATGTCCATGTGGAGAGTCTTCTCTTGTGTTGTTGGAAGAGGGTGTTTGTTATGACCAGTGCATTTTCTTCACAAAACTCTATTAGTCTTTGCCCTGCTTCATTCCGTATTCCAAGGCCAAATTCGCCCATTACTCCAGGTGTTTCTTGACTTCCTACTTTTGCATGCCAGTCCCCTATAATGAAATGGACATCATTTTTGGGTGTTAGATATAAAAGTCTTGTAGGTCTTCATAGAACTGTTCAACTTCAGCTTCTTCAGTGTTACTTGTTGGGGCATAGATTTGGATTACTGTGATATTGAATGGTTTGCCTTGGAAACCAACAGAGATCATTCTGTTGTTTTTGAGATTGCATCCAAGTACTACATTTCAGACTCTTTTGTTGACTATGATGGCTACTCCATTTCTTCTAAGGGATTCCTGCCCACAGTAGTAGATATAATGGTCATCTGAGTTAAATTCACCCATTCCAGTCCGTTTTAGTTCGCTGATTCCTAGAATGTCAACATTCACTCTTGCCATCTCCTGTTTGACCACTTCCAATTTGCCTTGATTCACAGACGTGACATTCCAGGTTCCTATGCAATGTTGCTCTTTACAGCATCGGACCTTGCTTCTATCACCAGTCACATCCACAACTGGGTGTTGTTTTTGCTTTGGCTCCATCCCTTCATTCTTTCCAGAGTTATTTCTCCCCTGATCTCCAGTAGCATATGGGCACCTACTGACCTAGGGAGTTCATCTTTCGGTATCCTATCATTTTGCCTTTTCATATGGTTCATGGGGTTCTCAAGGCAAGAATACTGAAGTGGTTTGCCATTCCCTTCTCCAGTGGACCACATTTTGTCACACCTCACCACCATGCCTGCCCGTCTTGGGTGGCCCCACAGGGCATGGCTTAGTTTCATTGAGTTAGACAAGGCTGTGGTCCTGTGTCAGTAGGAACACTAAGTATGCTGAGCTGCTACGCTCTAAGGAACAGAGAAAAAAAAAGTTTTTTGATAAACAGCTAAATGTATGACTTGTCATTTGAGACAAACAGGAATTTATGCTGCACTAGCTGACATGCTTCCTCAAAGAACAAGCCTCAGAGTTTTTCTGCTTGGAAAGGGTAAGGGCAAAGCAACAATTAACCTGACACAATTCCAGAAAGGATAGGTAGAAAATCCTGAGTGTTGTTTCTGCAAGATGATGTGCTGTTCCAGAATCAAGCATTCTAAGTATGGATCAATATCAATTACCTCAGATATGCAGATGACACCACCCTTGTGGCAGAAGGTGAAGAGGAACTAAAGAGCCTCTTGATGAAAGAGGAGAGTGAAAAAGTTGTTTTAAAACTCAACATTCAAAAAATGAAGATCATGGCATCCAGTCTCATCACATCAGAGCAAATAGATGGGGAAACAATGGAAACAGTGACAGACTTTATTTTCTTTGGCTCCAAAATCACTGCAGATGGTGACTGCAACCTTGGAACAAAAACTATGACAAACTTAGACAGCATATTAAAAAGCAGAGACATTACTTTACCAACAAAGGTCTGTATAGTCAAAGATATGGTTTTCCCAGTACTCACGTATGGATGTGAGAGTTGGACCAAAAAGAAAGCTGAGCACTGAAGAATTGATGCTTTTGAACTGTGGTGTTAGAGAAGATTCTTTAGAGTTCCTTGGACTGCAACGAGATCTAACCAGTCAATCCTAAAGGAAATCAGTCCTGAATATTCATTGGAAGGACTGATGGTGAAGATAAAGCTCCAACACTTTGGCCAACTGATGCAAAGAACTCATTAGAAAAGACCCTGGTTTTGGGAAAGATTGAAAGCAGGAGGAGAAAGGGACGACAGAGGATGAGATTGTTGGATGGCATCACTAACTCGATGGGACGTGAGTGAGAGAACTAATTCTTAGGTAGGTTGATAAGGAGTCTGGGACCCTCAAGGAGGAGAAAGGGGTCCAGTGTTCTTAAGGAGGAGAAAAAGACAAACATTTTTTTCTGCAACAAAACAACTCATCTTAAGCTTTAAAAACTAAAGTTGGCTTAAAGCTCAACATTCAGAAAACTAAGATCATGGTATCCAGTCCCATCACTTCATGGCAAATAGATGGGGAAACAATGGAAACAATGACAGACTTTATTTTGGGGGGCTCCAAAATCACTGCAGATGGTGACTGCAACCATGAAATTAAAAGACACTTACTTCTTGGAAGAAAAGCTATGACCAACCTAGACAGCATATTAAAAAGCAGAGACATTACTTTGCCAACAAAGATCCATCTAGTCAAGGCTATGGTTTTTCCTTGTCTGTGGTAGTCATGTATGGCTGTGAAAGTTGGACTATAAAGAAAGCTGAGCACAGAAGAATTGATGCTTTTGAACTGTGGTGTTGGAGAAGACTCTTGAGAGTCCCTTGGACTGCAAGGAGAGCCAACTAGTCCTGCTGCTGCTGTTGCTGCTGCTAAGTCACTTCAGTCGTGTCTGACTCTGTGCGACCCCATTGACGGAAGCCCACCAGGCTCCCCCGTCCCTGGGATTCTCCAGGCAAGAACACTGGAGTGGGTTGCCATTTCCTTCTCCAGTGCATGAAAGTGAAGAGTGAAAGGGAAGTTGCTCGGTCATATCTGACTCTTAGTGACCCCATGGACTACAGCCTATCAGGCTCCTCCATCCATGGGATTTTCCAGGCAAGAGTACTGGAGTGGGGTGCCAAAGGAAATCAGGCCTGGGTGTTCACTGAAAGGACTGATGCTGAAGATGAAACTCCAATACTTTGTCCACCTGATGTGAACAACTGACTCATTTGAAAAGACCCTGATGCTGGGAAAGATTTAAGGTGGGAGGAGAAGGGGATGACAGGATGAGATGGTTGGATGGCATCACCGACTCAATGGACATGAGTGAGTGAGGGAAAGTCACTCAGTCGTGTTCAATATTTTGTGACCCAATGGACTGTATAGTACATGGAATTCTCCAGGCTAGAATACTGGAGTGGGTAGCCTTTCCCTTCTCCAGGGGATCTTCCCAACCTAGGGATTAAACCTAGGTCTCACCCATTACAGGCAGATTCTTTACCAGCTGAGCCACAAGGGAAGCCTTTGAGTAAACTCCGGGGGTTGGTAATGGACAAGGAGGCCTGGCGTGCTGCAGTTCATGGGGTCGCAAAGAGTTGGACACACTGAGCAACTGAACTGAACTGAACTGAACTGAACTGAAGGATTATATAACAACAATGTATGTTACTCAAGGACATGTTTCTCCTTTTTAACAAGAACCTTCTGACTAATCTTGTTATCTTAAAATACATGTTGTGGGAGTGGGTCTGATAAGACCTTTCTATTGTTAGTTCTAATCTTGTTTTAAGATGAAACTTATGCTGTGACACTTCCTTGGTGGCTCAGATGGTAAAGTGTCTGCCTACAAGGAGGGAGATATGGGTTCAATCTCTGGGTTGGGAAGATCTCCTGGAGAAAGAAATGGCTACCCACTCCAGTATTTTTGCCTGGAAAATCCCATGGATGGAGGAGCCTGGTAGGTTACAGTCCATGGGGTCGCAAAGAGTCTGACACGACTGAGCAGCTTCACTTTATGTTGTGGGAGTAGGTCTGGTAAAAATATATAAGGCCTTGATAAGACTAGCCAGTGAGGCACTCTCTGTCCCCTTCTGATGTCTACGTCAGAGGCTTTCTCTGTCCTTTATCACTATAATAAACTTCTGCCACACAAAAGCTCTGAGTGACCAAGCCTGGTCCCTGGTGCCGAAGCTAAATCTTCTTCTTCAGAGATCAAGAATTCAACATTGTTCACTGTAAGCTATCATGAGTTTGAGCATGCTCCAGGAGTCCCTGATAGATAGGGAAGCCTGGTGTGCTGCAGTCCATAGGATCGCAAAAGAGTCAGACACGACTGAGCTACCGAACTGAACTGATTGAAGTACAAAACAGAGAATAGAATCAAAGCAAGACTGGAGTTGGCAACACAGGAAGAAATAATCGTGTCCTTTACTTTCACTTTTTTTTTTCTATCTAGTTTGCTGTCAACACACAGAAGCCCAGTTGTGAACTCTGACTGAATTGTGAAGGAAGCAGACAGAAATGTAAAGGGAGAAATTAAAGGCCACTAACCAATATTTTTTTCTACTTTGCTTAGCAGGTGCCAGGTAAAATCATTGTTGATAGAAAGTAATTCCAAAAAGCAGGACAGAGCAAAAGTGCCCAAGCTATATATAACATCTGTCATTTTTTTCAAAGTCTAAGATTCATATACGGAGAAGGCTGCTGCTGCCAAGTCGCTTCAGTCGTGTCCAACTCTGTGCGACCCCATAGATGGCAGCCGACCAGGCTCCACCGTCCCCGGGATTCTCCAGGCAAGAACACTGGAGTGGGTTGCCATTTCCTTCTCCAATGCATGAAAGTGAAAAGTGAAAGTGGAGTCGCTCAGTCGTGTCCGACTCTTAGCGACCCCATGGACTGCAGCCCACCAGGCTCCTCCGTCCATGGGATTTTCCAGGCAAGAGTACTGGAGTAGGGTGCCATTGCCTTCTCTCTTGCCTGGAGAATCCCATGGACGAAGGAGCCTGGAAGGCTGCAGTCCATGAGGTCGCTGAGGGTCGAACATGACTGAGCGACTTCACTTTCACTTTTAACTTTCATGCATTGGAGAAGGAAATGGCAACCCACTCCAGTGTTCTTGCCTGGAGAATCCCAGGGACGGCGGAGCCTGGTGGGCTGCCATCTATGGGTCACACAGAGTCGGACACGACTGAAGTGACTCAGCAGCAGCAGCAGCAAGATTCATATAATTCTGTTAATTATCTGTTTAACAGCAACAAATCTTGTGAAAAGGTTTTCTGAAAAAATATGGGAAAAGAGCAGAGTGGATCGGTCAGTTTATTATGTGTTTTTAGGGAGTTGTTCTATTAAACCAACCAGTAGAAAGACAGTTGTTACATTGAACTAACAAAGGCAATAGAGAAATTAATTCCAGAATTGTATTTTCCTTTTATGAATATCAAAATTATTTATGTGGGAGAAGATGCATAGAACGAGAGACACCTTCTGGGTTTATATTATATTCACCCCCTAAAACTAAAAAAAAAAAAAAAAAAAACTCTGAGCAAGAACCAGGTTGTATATTTATGTCCAATCCAGAAAAAAAATAAATAAAAATCTCCTGAGATTTTGTTTTTAACTCTATGGCTTCAAATAATAAAAAATAAAATAGATGGATAGTTAAGAAAAAGGAAAGGCTATATTCTGTGTATAATTAGGGTAATATATAGACTTTCACAATAAGAAAGTTTAAATCAAATATACAATATTGATAGACAAGTATACATAAATCCTTTCAATATTTATATGTATTCATAGCTTTCAAAAATGTATGTAAGAATTATAATTCAGGTAAGTCTAGAAATAATAACCCAAATCACTTAAATCTTAACTTCTATTAAACATAAACATACAAATGGTACTATAGAGTATAATTTCTGAAAACTACAAAGAGATTTTTGGAATGTGATGGTGAATGTTGGGACTTGAAGTCAAGTAAACTCAAGTTTGAGGCTTAAAACCACTTCAGTATTCTTACCTTGAGAATCCCATGAACTGTATGAAAAGGCAAAAAGATAGGACACTGAAAGATGAATTCCCCAGGTCGGTAGGTGCCCAATATGCTACTGGAGATCAGTGGAGAAATAACTCTGGAAAGAAGGAAGGGATGGAGCCAAAGCAAAAACAACACCCATTTGTGGATGTGACTATTGATAGAAGCAAGGTCCGATGTTGTAAAGAGCAATATTGCATAGGAACATAGAATGTTAGGTCCATGAATCAAGGAAAATTGAAAGTGGTCAAACAGGAGATGGCAAGAGTGAACATTGACATTCTAGGAATCAGCAAACTAAAATGGACTGGAATGGGTGAATTTAACTCAGATGACCATTATATCTACTACTGTGGGCAGGAATCCCTTAGAAGAAATGGAGTAGCCATCATAGTCAACAAAAGAGTCCGAAATGCAGTATTTAGATGCAATCTCAAACAAAAACAGAATGATCTCTGTTCGTTTCCAAGGCAAACCATTCAATATTACGATAATCCAAGTCTATGCCCTGACCAGTAATGCTGAAAAAGCTGAAGTTGAATGGTTCTGTTAAGACCTACAAGACCTTTTAGAACTAACACCCAAAAGAGATGTCCTTTTCATTATAGGGGACTGGAACCCAAAAGTAGGAAGTCAAGAAACACCTGGAGTAACAGGCAAATTTGGCCTTGGAGTACAGAATGAAGCAGGGCAAAGACTAATAGAGTTTTGCTAAGAGAATGAACTGGTCACAGCAAACACCCTCTTCCAACAACACAAGAGAAGACTCTCCACATGGACATCACCAGATAGTCAATGCCAAAATAAGATTGATTATATTCTTTGCAGCCAAAGATGGAGAAGCTCTCTACAGTCAGCAAAAACAAGACCAGGAGCTGACTGTGGCTTAGATCATGAACTCCTTATTGCCAAATTCAGACTGAAATTGAAGAAAGTAGGGAAAACCACTAGACCATTCAGGTATGACCTAAATCAAATCCCTTATGATTATACAGTGGAAGTGAGAAATAGATTTAAGGGACTAGATCTGATAGACAGAGTGCCTGATGAACTATGGAAGGAGGTTCGTGACATTGTACAGGAGACAGGGATCAAGACCATCCCTATGGAAAAGAAATGCAAAAAAGCAAAATGGCTGTCTGGGGAGGCCTTACTAATAGCTGTGAAAAGAAGAGAAGCAAAAAGCAAAGGAGAAAAGGAAAGATATAAACATCAGAATGCAGAGTTCCAAAGAATAGCCAGAAGAGATAAGAAAGCCTTCCTCAGCAGTCAGTGCAAAGAAATAGAGGAAAACAACAGAATGGGAAAGACTAGAGATCTCGTCAAGAAAATTAGAGATACCAAGGGAACATTCCATACAAAGATGGGCTCGATAAAGGACAGAAATGGTATGGACCTAACAGAAGCAGAAGATATTAAGAAGAGGTGGCAAGAATACACAGAAGAACTGTACAAAAAAGATCTTGACCCAGATAATCACGATGGTGTGATCACTGACCTAGAGCCAGACAGCCTGGAATGTGAAGTCAAGTGGGCCTTAGAAAGCATCACTACGAACAAAGCTAGTGGAGGTGATGGAATTCCAGTTGAGCTATTTCAAATCCTGAAAGATGATGCTGTGAAAGTGCTGCACTCAGTATGCCAGCAAATTTGGAAAACTCAGCAGTGGCCACAGGACTGGAAAAGGTCAGGTTTCATTCCAATCCCAAAGAAAGGCAATGCCAAAGAATGCTCAAACTACTACACAATTGCACTCATCTCACACGCTAGTAAAGAAATGCTCAAAATTCTCCAAGCCAGGCTTCAGCAATACGTGAACTGTGAACTTCCAGATGTTCAAGCTGGTTTTAGAAAAGGCAGAGGAACCAGAGATCAAATTGCCAACATCTGCTGGATCCTCAAAAAAGCAAGAGAGTTCGAGAAAAACATCTATTTCTGCTTTATTGACTATGCCAAAGCCTTTGACTGTGTGGATCACAATAAACTGTGGAAAATTCTGAAAGAGATGGGAATACCAGACCACCTGACCTGCCTCTTGAGACACCTGTATGCAGGTCAGGAAGCAACAGTTAGAACTGGACATGGAACAACAGATTGGTTCCAAATAGGAAAAGGAGTACATCAAGGCTGTTTATTGTCACCCTGCTTATTTGACTTATATTCAGAGTAAATCATGAGAAACCCTGGGCTAGAGGAAGCACAAACTGGAATCAAGATTGCTAGGAGAAATATCAATAACCTCAGATATCAGATGACATCGCCCTTATGGCAGAAAGTGAAGAAGAACTAAAGAGCCTCTTGATAAAAGTGAAAGAGGAGAGTGAAAAAGTTGGCTTAAAGCTCAACATTCAGAAAACTAAGATCATGGCATCTGGTCCCATCACTTCATGGCAAATAAATGGGTGAACCATGGAAACAATGACAGACTTTATTTTGGGGGGCTCCAAAATCACTGCAGATGGTGACTGCAGCCATGAAATTAAAAGATGCTTACTCCTTGAAAAGAAATTATGACCAACCTAGACAGCGTATTGAAAAGCAGAGACATTACTTTGCCAACAAAGGTCCATCTAGTCAAGGCTATGGTTTTTCCAGTAGTCATGTATGCCTGTGAGAGTCGGACTAACAAGAAAGCTGAGCACAGAAGAATTGATGCTTCTGAACTGTGGTGTTGGAGAAGACTCTTGAGAGTGCCTTGGACAGCTAGGAGATCCAACCAGTCCATCCTAAAGGAGATCAGTCCTGGGTGTTCATTGGAAGGACTGATGTTGAAGCTGAAACTCCAAAACTTCGGCCACCTGATGCGAAGAACTGACTCATTTGAAAAGACCCTGATGCTGGGAAAGATTGAGGGCAGGAGGAGAAGGGGACGACACAGGATGGGATGGTTGGATGGCATCACTGACTCAATGGACGTGAGTTTGTGTAAACTCCGGGAGTTGGTGATGGACGGGGAGGCCTGGCGTGCTGTTATTCATGGGATCACAAAGAGTCGGACACGACTGAGCGACTGAACTGAACCGAACTGAACTCTGCTTCTACAGTGTTTCACTAAACCGCCGTAAGCAATTTTCTTCCTTACTCTGAGCCTGTTTCTTTACCTGTAAAATAACCCCTCTCTTGCCTTTCTACTACATATATCTTTCGTGCCCTCTCTTCATTCATTTCTTCTTACATAATGTGGTAGAGACTGAATATATGTTTCTCAAACCCATTTGTTATGTTTTGAGCCCGCAGTTAAACTCCCTTTTCTAGCAGCTACGCATCTCCATGGCTCATGAGACCTGCTTCTCCAATTAAACCTAAGTTGAAGTCATATGCCTCATCCAGTCCAAAGTAGTTTCTTTTTCCCTCACAATTTATGTACTTTAATTTTTTTTCTTATAATGTCATGGCATAGGTATTTTCCAAAGAATGTATTTTTTTTCAATGTAATAGTTAATTCTTCTTAAATTTAAAATTGCCTCCTGTGTTCTTAAAGTGGCATGTTTTGACTTATGAAATCGAGATAGTTACATTTTTCACTGTAAAAAAAAAGGCAAGAAAAAGGAAAAAACCCTCAGCTAAATGGGACACTGAGACAACAGCATTAAACCAGGACTTTTCAGGGCAAACCAGAACAATATATATAACCTAACTAGAGAACCAGAAAGAAAGAGAGATCAAGAGATGAATGGATATTGATTTCCTACACAGATGTGAACCCTCCTCAGAAATGGAGGATATCATATTTCTAAAAATGAAACATTAGAAGCAAAAAACAGTGGGCATCAATTATGAGAAAACAAATGATAACTTCACATCAACCAGTGCTGACATTGGATATGTATTGTCTTCCAGCTGCAGTGCCATCCTTATTTTACTTAAGAAATTAATAAATTTACTGTTTCCAAAGTTTTGCAGCCAACCATCCCCTGAGAAAAACAAAGCTAAATAAGATTCCAAATAGAATAAAGGAAAAAAAATACATCTGAGAAATACATTTATACCCACTCTATAAGATAACAAGTGATGTATTTTAGAGGAGACAGTGTCCTAACACAAATGTATTCCTCTGAAATCAAAGCTCCCCCAAGGGCTAGTACAAGACCACATCGGGGAACCAGTAGCAAGTTAAATAAAGAAGAAACTGAGTGACAATTACTATTTAATGCTTCAAGGGAAAAAAAAAAATCAAATGGAAGCAGTTTTTTTTTTTTTTTCTCCAGTTCAGGCTGAAGAGGTCTTTCCTCATGTCGCATTCTCAGTTTCTCCCTGAGGTTAAGAGTACAAATTCATAAACACCCTCAAGAAGACCTACAGCCTAAAATGGCTACTCAGACTTGCAGAACCAGGTCAGAAGGGAAAGGATAAATTCCAATTATCCATTGAAATTACCTGTGAATCCAAAATTTCTGTTTTATCAATATACTCTGAGAGTGTATTGAGAATACTTTTCTCAAGGACCACAAGAGGGAGTATTCTTACTTCTTTGTCACAGTCCATCTCTGACATCAAATAGATACTATCCTCATACTTGTCTAAAAGTGATAAGACATATTATTAAACACTAGGAAAGCTTCTTTTTTACTCATCTAAAATCCAAGTGATTATCTGCTTGTCTTTCATCGTTCTGTAGTTATTATATCTAGGATATCTTCTTGGACATTCATTCATGATAAAGGAGAAAGACAGTATCTCATGCTGGTTCTTTCTCCTGTTTATTATATTGGGAACGTGAAGAAGGATTTCTCTCTCAAGTTGTCTTTAGCAAGTGCAAGATAGCAATGGGCAATTCTCCCTAATTAGGAGGAAAGCAATATGTGATTTAAAAATAACCATATTTTTTCTTAAAGCTAAGCTCCTGTCTAGTCCCTAGGATGCTAAAAGTGAACCACAATCATGATTCTGTCATTTATCATGATTCTGTCACTTATGCCTTGCCAATAGGACAAAAAGGTGATAACTAATACTTTCTTCAATGACTAAAGTGTGGTGAGAATCAAGAAACTAATGCTAATGCTAATGCTAAGTCACTTCAGTCGTGTCCGACCCTGTGCGACCCCATAGATGGCAGCCCACCAGGCTCCCCGGTTCCTCGGATTCTCCAGGCAAGAACACTGGAGTGGGTTGCCATTTCCTTCTCCAATGCATGAAAATGAAAAGAGAAAGTGAAGTCGCTCAGTCATGTCCGACTCTTAGTGACCCCATGGACTGCAGCCCACCAGGCTCCTCCGTCCATGGGATTCTCCAGGCAAGAGCACTGGAGTGGGGTGCCATTGCCTTCTCCAAGAAACTAATAGTCTTATTTAAGATACTGGCACTACTTTATAAAATATTTTGACTGTATTAGCCAAAGTAATTAAAGTGAAAGTGAAAAGTGAAGTCACTCAGTCGTGTCCGACTCTTTGCTACCCTGTGGAGTATAGTCCATCAGGCTCCTCTGTCCATGGGATTTTTCCAGGCAAGAATACTGGAGTGGGTTCCCGTTTCCTTCTCCAGGGATCTTCCCAACCCAGGGATTGAACCCAGCTCTCCCGCATTGCAGGCAGATGCTTTAACCTCTGAGCTACCAGGGAAGCCCAAAGTAATTAAATCCAACTGCTAAAAATCAACAAACAAATTCAGAATATCTGTGGATTCACATACACACACACAGACACACACACACACACACACACACACATGGCTTCTCACCCAAGTCACTCTCTCAAGTCTGATGAGAGTTGGGTGAATAGCCTGGGCAGCTCTCCTAGAAGTTATAATCAGGATTCAAGTTCTTCCCATCATGTGACTGCATCGTCTTCCCCACTAAATCCTCTCTTGGTTGGTGAGCAAATTTTAGGGGACAGAGCCGGAAGCTGTGTACTTTACTTTTGTCCCCTCCCCGTTGTCTCAGACTCAGGCATGATCAGCCTAATTGTAAGGGAGGCTGGAGAGTGAGGATTCCTGTGTGCCTGGAAAGAGGATATGTACTAAATAACAACTTCTAGGCCAAGAGTTTTTCACATGGGGTTCATGGGCTGCCAAAAGATCTCTTGGCTTCATGGAAAATGAATTCCATCCTACCCTCTACCTGAAATATTGCATATTCTTCAAATATGTATGTAGGTGTGTTAGACTTTTTTGAGGCCCCAATCCACATCCCACTCAGTTCATCTGATTTCATTGCAGCTGAGGTAAACCCCATGCATATTATCCACATCTCTCCTCAAATATGACATCTCTTTGCTTTTCTGCCTCAGGGTTTCTCTGGGGTCTTGGAAGTCACTCAGTAGAGACTCAGTAGACACAAAAGCATGTAGTGTGTGCTAAGTCACTTGAGTCATGTCCAATTCTTTCCGACCCCATGGACTGTAGCCCTCCAGGCTGCTCTGTCCATGGGATTCTCCAGGTATGAATACTAGAATGGGGTGCCATGCACTCCTCCAGAGGATCTTCCTGACCCAGGGATTGAACCTGTGTCTCCCGCCTTCACAGGCAGGTTATTTACCACTAGCACCTCCTGGGAAGCCCCAGACACAAAAGTGCAGAAGTGTTATTGATGGTAGGGACAACCTTTAAACCATGTTGAACATGAGTTTTCATGTAAACAGACTCACCTCCAGTTCTTTAGCAAGATATTGGAGGCACATTCTACAAGATTCTTCAGAGTTCACAGGTGAGATTGAGCCCCAACTGTTATCAGCAGGAACCTTCAAAATAATATACCATTTGTTGACGTTTCTCCCTTTCCTGTTCTCTCCATTCTCTCACTTGTTTCCTGGGATTATGTTCCAAATAAAGCACCTTCACTGCCTCATTGAATCAGAGTCTGCTTTCAGGAAAACCCAGTTTAAGAGTTAGAATGGAAAATGGCTCCAGGAAACAGTCCCTTATGATAGGATTTTGAAACTGAATTACCCAACAGTCGATAGCAGCCATTGCACGGGGCAAGTGTGGGATGGAGGTTAACTCCTTGCACACTGTGGCATCAGCGTGACTGAGGCTCTCATCTACTGTATAGAGTAGAGGAATGAGGTTCAAGTAAAAGGTAAAACTTTAGCATATGCAGTATCTCTAGTCCTTGAATGGTATGGGGGCAGATGTAATTAAAAGAATGGAAAGCATTGATAGATGGACTTTCCTAAAGGCTGTTTTCTATTAACAGTCTCTTCAAGGTGCTAGACTTTCATTAACACTCTCCTTGAGGTTCCAAAGCAATTCCTACATGTTTTGGGTTTGCTGTTACAGCAGTACCCCTCAACAGGATTTCCAGGTACCAAATACTATACTCTATTCATCTATTGCAAGGTAACAAATGACCCCAGATATAGAAACTTATAACAACAACATGTATTTTGCTTAAAACCAATCATCTGAGTAGGGCTCAGCTGAGACAATTCATCTATGTTTCACTCAGTTTGGGCTGAGACTGAAGGCTGGCAACTGGAATCGTCTGGCTCACTCTGATGTCTGGTGGTTGATGCTGGTCTTGGCTATGGGTACCAGTTGAAACACCTACATGTGCTCTCTACATATGCCTTCCCAGTATGGTGGCTGGTTTCCAAGGGTGAGTGTTTCAAGAAAGGAAGCTCTATTGCCTTTTCTAGCTAGACCTTGGTGGCGACACAGCATCACTTCTCAATGCACTCTCTTTTTTAGAGACAAGTCACTAATATAGCACTGAATAGTATTCAAGGAGAGGGCAATTAAAGTCAATCTTCTGATAAAGAGGGTTAAAAAGTTTGAGGACATGTTTAAAAACTGAAACATGCACATATGTACTTTACATGAAACTAATAATTTCTCCTGTGTCCCATGGATTGGTTTGGCAACTTATATTAATGCAACTATGAATAATAACTGTTCATTTTGTTAAAAATATAAAATCTGTTCATTTTGGTTTTTTTTTAGAATAATTCTATTTTATTATGTCCAGTAACAGGCAATATCTCTTTATGTGAATGTCTCTAAGATATCAACATCTTACAAAGCATCTGTGTATCTTCCTATGTTCTCTAAACATTTTTAAGGAATTCAGTGGTGATTTTCAACCAATTTTAATTACTAGCACATTTATTTCAATCTATTCTGTGACTTCTCATTAAGTGAATATCAGAGATATTTGTATTTTTCAGGGTTTTTCTCTGAAATTTTAGAATGTTTGGGGGGGAGTTGCTTATTAAACCATTATCACAGTCTCAGGAAAAGGAATTTTCTTCTCTTTTCCTTTGGTTTGGGAAGCTTATACTTGTGTTTTAAATGTTAAATTGGAGTCTTTAAGCTTTCTTTTCCTTAAAAATTTTCAGAGCATTTGACTGTGCTTATTTCCTTTAATCTGAAAACAGTTTTTAATTCATTTAACCAAAATTAACCTCCAAAGGCACTTTATTTTAGAAGACTTGAGTTTCCTTTCTTCTTTAATTTTATTTTTTTTAATTTTATTTTATTTTTAAACTTTACATAATTGTATTAGTTTTACCAAATATCAAAATGAATCCATCACAGGTATATATGTGTTCCCCATCCTGAACCCTCCTCCCTCCTCCCTCCCCATACCATCCCTCTGGGTCGTCCCAGTGCACCAGCCCCAAGCATCCAGTATCGTGCATCGAACCTGGACTGGCATCTCATTTCATACATGATATTTTACATGTTTCAATGCCATTCTCCCAAATTTTCCCACCCTCTCCCTCTCCCACAGAGTCCATAAGACTGTTCTATACATCAGTGTCTCTTTTGCCGTCTCGTACACAGGGTTATTGTTATCATCTTTCTAAATTCCATATATATATGTTAGTATACTGTATTGGTGTTTTTCCTTCTGGCTTACTTCACTCTGTATAATAGGCTCCAGTTTCATCCACCTCATTAGAACTGATTCAAATGAATTCTTTTTAATGGCTGAGTAATACTCCATTGTGTATATGTACCATAGCTTTCTTATCCATTCATCTGCTGATGGACATCTAGGTTGCTTCCATGTCCTGGCTATTATGAACAGTGCTGCGAACTGTTCATTTTGTTAAAAACATAAAATCTGGACAAATACAAGACTCAATAGCATGCAAGGGATTTTCTATGAATCTTTCAACAGCATATTGCGTTTCAAACTTTACATGTCTAACAAAAGCTTACCAGATAGGCTCAGTAGTAGAATGGAGATGACAGGAAAGAGGACTATGCAACAGTAACCAAAAGTCTAATATTTGTATAATTGGAGTTCTAGAAGGAAAAAAAAAAAAAGGATGGTGCAGAGAACATCTGAAGAAGTAATAACTGAAATGTCCTACTTTTGGTGAAAGTCAAGAATTTACAGATGTTAAAAGTTCAGTGAACTTCAAACGAGATAAATACAAAAAGTTCATGCTGGACCTCCCTGGTGGTATAGTGGATAAGAATCTGCCTGCCAATGTAGGGGACACGGGTTCGATCCCTGGTCCAGAAGATTCTGCATGCGGAGGAGCAACAAAGCCCATGCACCTGGACTACTGAGCCTGTGCTCTAGAGCCCAGGAGTTGCAACTACTGAGCCACACATTCCAGCTACTGAAGCCCATGCACCTAAGCCTATGCTCCAAAACAAGGGAAGTCACCGAAATGAGGATCCCATGTAAGACGGCAAAGAGTATCCCCTGCTAGCTGCAACTAGAGAAAGCCACTGCCCAACAATGAAGACCCAGCACAACCAAAAATAATTAACTCATTAAAAACAAAAGAATTCATTCCAAGACATTTTATAATTAAACTTCTAAAATTTGAAAACAAATTAAAAACATTAAAAAGTAGGACAAAAGAACAATATTTTAACTATAGAGGAACAACAATTTAAATGTTGTTTCTTATCTGAAATGCCAGAGGCCAGAAGGAATTGGCTCAATATGATCAAGAACATAAATTTCTTTTAGGAATAAAGATAAAGTAAATGTTTTCTCAAATGATGAAAACTTTTTGCTATAAAACCTGCTCTAAAACAATTGCTAAAGGAAAAATTTAAAACTCAAGGCAAATGATACCAAAGGAAAACTTGTATCAAAAGGAATGAAGGGAAAGCTACTGATATGGTAGATAATTGGGTAAATAGAACTTCTCTTGAGCTCTTTAAAATACATTTGATAGATGAAAACAAAAATTATTACATTGTCTGATAATTTTTCAATGCACATTAAAGTAATACATGAGATAGCTACAACATAAGTGGAAGAGAATAAAAGGAGCTACACAGTGGTGAGTTTTCCACATTCTAACTGAAGTAGTAAATATTGATTTTATATAAGCTGTGAAAAATTAAGCATAACTCCTGAGCACCACATAAACTATGAAAAAGAGTCAAACACACAATAAATAAAGTGAAATAATAAAAAAAATCATATAGTCCAGAAAGGCAGTAAAGAAGAAACAGAAAAGCAAATAATAAAGGGGAGAAAATAGAAAATAAATAATGAAATTATAGAGTTAAATCCAAATATGTCAGTAACTATATTAAATGTAAATAGTTTAAACATACACATTAAAAAGCAGATTGTCAGAAACAATTTAAAAATAAAAATTAGGTAGCCTAAAGGAAAAATGATGGAAAAAAGATTAATCATACAAACACTAATCAAAAGAAAGTTAAAGTGATAAAAAGGGATTTTACATAATAATAAAAGGGTCAATCCACCAAGAAGACAAAATAATCATAAATGAACAGCAAAGCTTCAAAATACATAAATCAAAAATTGACCAAATGAAAAGAAAAATCTATAATTACATCTGATAACCTCAACATCTCTCGGCATTTGATAGAACAAGCCAACAAATATCAGAAAAGGCATAAAAGAGTTGAATAACACCATCACTAATGGATTTAATTCACATTTATAGAATACCCACTAACAGCCAAGCACACATTATTTTCAAGTGCCTGAAACAATCACCAATGTAGACTATGTCTTGGATTACAAAATAAAACTTGACAATTTTTAAAAAATTATAATTATAAAAATACATCCTGCATAATAGACTTAAACTAAAAATAATAATGTAAAGATAACAGAAACATTTCTAAACACTTAGATATTAATTTGATGTTGTTTAGTTGCTAAGTTGTATCTGACTCTTTCTCGACCCCATGAACCGTAGAGGAACCCCAGGTTCCTCTGTCCATGGAATTTCCCAGACAAAAATATTGGAGTCGGTGGCTATTTCTTTCTCCAGGGGATCTTCCTGACCCAGGGATTAAACCCATGTCTCCTGCATTGCCAGCAAAATTCTTCTCATTGTGCTACCAGGGAATATATACTCTCATATATTAAACAACATATTAATAAATAAGCAACAGGTCAAGAAAAAAAAATCTCATGAAAAGTTAAAAAATACACTGGAAAAAAATAAAGTCCAACATATTAAAACCTGAGGGATGACTCTAAAGCCATCCTCTGAGATAAATTTATAGTATTAAATACTTAGGTTAGAAAAAAATAAAGGTCTCAAGTCAGTAATCCAAGTGAAAGTGAAAGTCCCTCAGTCCTGTCTGACTCTCTGCGACTCCATGGACTGTAGCCTGCCAGGCTCCTCTGTTCATGGACCTCTGTCCATGGAACTCTCCAGGCAAAAATATTGGAGTGTGTAGCTGTTCCCTTCTTCAGGGGATCTTCCCAACCCAGGGATCAAATCTAGGTCTCCTGCATTGCGGGCAGATTTTTTACACTTTGAGCCACCAGTGAAGCCCAAGAATACTGGAGTGGGTAGCCTATCTCTTCTACAGGGGATCTTTCTGACCCAGGAATCCAACCAGGGTCTCCTGCATTGCAGGCAAATTCTTTACCAGCTGAGCTACCAGGAAAGCTTCATCAGTAATCTAAACTTTTACATTAAGAAACAAGGGGGAAATGACACGATGAAGATAAGATCATAAATTGAACATAGAAAAAAATAGAGAAGAAAAATTGGACTTTATTAACGTCGTATGCGTGTGGGTGTGCCTATTAGTCGCTCAGTCGTGTCCGACTCTTTGCAACCCCATGGACTGTAGCCCGTCAGGCGCCTCGGTCCATGGGATTCTCCAGGCAAGAATACTGGAATGGGTTGCCAGTCCCTTCTCATTATTAACCTTGCTATGCTATGCTAAGTTGCTTCAGTCGTGTCCGACTCTGTGCAACCCCATAGACGGCAGCCCACCAGGCTCTGTCGTCCCTGGGATTCTCCAGGCAAGAACACTGGAGTGGGTTGCCATTTCCTTCTCCAGTGCATGAAAAGAGAAAAGTGAAAGTGAAGTTGCTCAGTCATGTCCGACTCTTAGCAACCCCATGGACTTCAGCCTACCAGGCTCCTCTGTCCATGAGATTTTCCAGGCAAGAGTACTGGAGTGCGGTGCTATTGCCTTCTCCATTAACCTTAGGAAGGCTAACAAAGTTGGCAAATTTTATCAAAAACTGAAAAAGAAAAAGAGAGAGGTCACTAATATCAGGCCTAAAATGGAATATCATCACAGGTCCTACAGGTGTTGAAAGAAAAATAAAGGAATACTACGAACAATTAATTTTACATTATCCAATAACTTTACAAAATGGACCAGAAAACACCTCAAAAATCATAAACTATCAACACTCAATCAAGATGAAATTGACATTCCAAATAGACTTATAACTGTTAAAAATTAAAATTGTCTAGTCAAGTTAAAACCTTTCCAAAAATCTCCTGGCTCAGATGGTTTCACTGGTACATTTAAAGAAGAAAGAACATCAGCTCTACAGTCTCTTCCTGAAAATAAAAGAACAGGGAACACTCCTCAAACCTGATTATGAAGCCAGCATTCTTCTGGGAGACAAAGAGGACAAGAAAGTAAAGAAAACCACAGACTGGACAAAAAGCACAAGAAAATAGAAGAAAATTACAGACTAATATCACTCCTGAACATTGACACAAAAATCCTCTACAAAATAGCAGCAGAGAGAATGCAGTAAGGGAGAAGGCAATGGCACCCCACTCTAGTACTGTTGCCTGGAAAATCCCATGGACGGAGGAGCCTGGTTGGCTGCAGTCCATGGGGTCGATAAGAGTCAGACATGACTGAGCGACTTCACTTTCACTTTCTACTTTCATGCATTGGAGAAGGAAATGGCAACCCACTCCAGTGTTCTTGCCTGGAGAATCCCATGGACGGAGAAGCCTGGTAGGCTGAAGTCCATGAGGTCGCACAGAGTCGGACACAACTGAAGCGACTTAGCAGCAGCAGAATGCAGTAATATATAAAATAATGACCATGAGACACTGTGATCAATCAATATATCTATGATATTAACCATCTAAAGAAGAGAAATCAATAGATATCACAAAAAGTTTTTTGCTCAAGTTTGAAATCACTTCATGACACACACAAAAAAATACTCAACAAACTAGGAACAGACTAACTTTCTTGTTAAAGAGCAATATCATCTACTAAGGAAAACAAAAACAAATTCACTAACACTCCTGTTTATGAAAAGTTGAAAGCTTTCCCCCCTTAAATGAGGATCAAAGCAAAAATATCCTCTTTCATCACTTCTATTCAACATCAAGAAGATTGGAAAAGGAGAAACCAAATTACTCCTATTGGCAAGAGAGAAAATTGTCTCTGTAGAAAATCCAAAGTGGTTTACAAAGAACAACAACAATAACAAAAACCTAAAAACTAAAAAATGAGTTTTGCAAGGTCTCAGGATATATAATCAACACACAAAAATCAATCATTTCTAGTTGCTAATGATGAACAATCAGTTCAGTTCAGTTCAGTCGCTCAGTCGTGTCTGACTCTTTGCAACCCCATGAATTGCAGGATGCCAGGCCTCCCTATCCATCACCAATTCCCAGAGTTCACTCAGACTCACGTCCATCGAGTCAGTGATGCCATCCAGCCATCTCATCTTCTGTTGTCCCCTTTTCCTCCTGCCCCCAATCCCTCCCAGCATCAGAGTCTTTTCCAATGAGTCAGCTCTTCGCATGAGGTGGCCAAAGTACTGGAGTTTCAGCTTTAGCATCATTCCTTCCAAAGAAATTCCAGGGCTGATCTCCTTTAGAATGGACTGGTTGGATCTCCTTGCAGTCCAAGGGACTCTCAAGAGTCTTCTCCAACACCACAGTTCAAAAGCATCAATTCTTCAGCACTCAGCTTTCTTCACAGTCCCACTCTCACATCCATACATGACCACTGGAAAAACCATAGCCTTGATGAACAATAGGAAACTAAAAATAATTTTTTAAAACATAATAGCCCCCAAATACTGAAATGCTTAGGTATAAATCTAACAAAATATGTGCAAGACCTGTATGCAGAAAATTACATAAAACTGAAGAAAGAAGTCAATGCAGTTTGAAATAAATGGAGAGACATACTGTGTTAGTGGATTAAAGATTTAATGTAATAAAGCTGTCAATTCTCCTCAGATTAATCTATAGATATAATGTAATTCCAATAAAAATCCAGTAGGATTTTGTAAGTATATATAAGCTGATTCTAAAATTCATATACAAAAGCCAAAAAAAAAAGAGAGAGAGAGAGAAAGAATAGCCAAAACAATTTTGAGAGAGCAGAATAAGGTCAGAAGTAATTTAAAAATTAAACTATAATAATAGTGTGCTATTGTCAAAGAGACACACACAAAGACAAATGTAATAAAAGAAAATCCAGAGAGAGACCCACACAACGAGGACCGATTGATTTTTTACAAAAAAAAAAAAAAAATCCTTGCACTTTATACAAAATTAACTCAGTCAATCCTAGATCTAAATGTGAAACATAAAATTATAAAACTTTTGAATAAAAAGTAGGAGAAATTTTCATGATACGTGGTTAAGCAAAGAGTTCTCAGACATGACGCCAAAACTACAATTCATAAAAAAAAAAATTATAAATTAGACTTCATCAAACTTTAAAACTTTCATTTTGTAAAAGACTGCTAAGTCACAAACTGAAAGAAAATACATACATCATACATCTGATAAAATATTTCTATCCAGAATATAAAAACAATATTAAAAGAACTCTCAAAAACTCAGCAATAAGAAAACAACTCAATTTAAAAATGGACAAAGTATTCATATAGACATTGCACCAAAGAAAATACATGGTTTCCAAATAAGCACATGAGAATATGCTCAACGTTATTATCACTAACAAACCAAAATAAAAAACGGAATTCCCCGGGGCTCCACTGGGTAGGACTACGGGCTTTCACGGACGAGGCCCCAGGCTCAGTCTCTGTTGGGGAACTATGGTCTCAAAAGCCACATCATCATCTTGCTCCTCCTCAGTCATGTCCAACTCTTTCCCATCCCATGGACTGTAACCCACCAGGCTCCCCTGTCCCTGGGATTCTCCAGGCAAGAGCACTGGAGTGGGTTGCCATTTCCTCCTCCAGGGGAACTTCCCCACCCAGGGATCGAACTCTAGTCTCCTGCAGCTCCTGCATTGGCAAGTAAGTTCTCACATATCATGGCCAAAACCAAAAAAACACTGAGCTACCACCTCACATTATCAGAAAGGCTAAAATTTATATATATATATATATATATATATATAGATATAGATATATAGATATAGATATAGATATAGATATATAATGGGCTTCCCTGGTGGCTTAGCAGTGAAGAATCCACCTGCAATTCAGGAGACATAAAGAGACTAGAGTTCGATCCCTTGGTTGGGAAGATCTCCTGGAGGAGGGCAAACAATGCCCTCCAGTACTCTTGACTAGAGAATCCCCCGGACAGAGAAGCCTGGTGGGCTACAGTCCACGGGGTCGCAAAGAGTGGGACACGACTGAAGCAACTGAGCATGCACACATATAACAATACTAAGTATCAGTGAGGTAAGTATCAGTGAGGATGCACAGCAACCAGAACTCCTGGATTCCTGAAATGCAAAATGATACAATCACTCTGCAAAACAATTTGACAGTTTCTTATAAAGTTAAATACATCTTGCCATATGACCCCAAAACCCCACTCCTAAACATTTACCCAGGAGAAATGAAAACATGTCGCACAACATAGGTTCACACAGTAGCTCTATTCAAAATTGTAAAAAAAAAAAACTGGAACGAAGCCAAATGTCTTTAAGCGAGTGAATGGATAAACAAACTGTGATATATCCATACAATGGAATACTATTCAGCAATAAAAGGAACCAACTACTGACACACAGAAAAACTTGGATGAATCCCAAATGCTTCCTGCTGGATGAAGAAGACAGTCTCAAAAGGTTACATTGTATGACTCCATTTATGTCACAGTCTAGAAAAGGAAAAAACATGGTGACGAAAACCGGATCAGTGACTGTCACAGGTTAGGGCTTGGGGAAAGAGTATGGCTTCAAAGCAACCTCGTGAGGGACTTTCGGGGCGGCAGACCTGCTCTACATCCCAAGTGTAATGATAGTTACACGAGTGTGTACACACATGGCACTGTTCATCCCCAAAATGAATTCTGTTGCATGTTAATCTTAAAAATAAAAGAGTAAATAATTTTTAATAACCTGAACTATGAGGAAAATAGTTACCATTTTCAGAACTCTAAATATGTGCCAGAAACTTGCTGACTACAGACTTTATATTCATTAACTTATTAATCCCTACCATAACCCCGTTAAGTTTCCTTATTTCACAGATAAGGACAGTGAAACATAGATTAAATAAGTTGCCCATGATCACACAAATAATAAGTGGCTGAATCAGGATTTACACTCACCCCTCCCTCTGTAGGCCCATAACAGTCATCACTTTCGCCACTGAGACAGAAAACCAATTTTGGAAGACTGATAGCAGAGTGTTTGCTTCTGCTGTTTAAGACGGGTACAAACTAATATTTATTATTGACATCAAAAGTGAAAGGAAAAGGATTGTAGAACCCTGCCAATTCTCATGGTATTTAAAAACTGTAAAATTTTCCTTTGTCTACAGTGTAAATAGCCTAGAAACTCAAATAACTAAAGAGTTGTTTTTGGTTTTTTTTAACCAATTTTTAACCACAATTGACTTTTATGTGAAAAATATAAATGACAAATAAACAAGCTGATAACAGGAAGTTTTGAAGCAATTTTCAAAATATATACCAGAGGGTCAGCATATTTTCAGCCCAATTTATCTACTTTGAAAGTAGAGTGCAAATCAATAAGTATTTGACCACCTACTATTTACATTCATTATAACTGTGTTACTTCAAAATCCTGAAGAGCATTTCAAAACAAGTTTAAAATCAAAGCAAGTTAGAATCTGTCCAGATGGCTTTATGTTTATTTCATCATTTTCCCCCTAAAAATTGAAAACATAAAACTGTATAGTAACCAGCCAGATATTTGATTAACTATAAAATCCCATTTCATCATCATTTCAATGATGAGGAATTCATAGTATTTATTTTTAAAAGACAAATTAAAATCAAAAGCAAAAATTAAATCTTCATCTTTATTAAACACACTTCCTGGTTACTGATTTTGAACTGTATGACCAAGATGTATCGGAGGCTTATAATTCCTATTATTCTATATAATCCTATGGTTAGAGTCCATGTTATTTTAAATTTAAAATGCTCTGAGGGTGAATGCATTCTTGGCTTCAAAATGCTCTGAGGGTGAATGCATTCTTGGCTTCTTTGCACTCATCATAAAATGCTTCTGCTTTGGGTTGCTCAGAAATTCTGTCCAATTTAATTCAACTTCTTAAAATTTTTAGTATTATACCAAGTATTGTTAGATTTTGAGAATAAAAAATTAAGTCAAGCGTGAGCCTTACTCTCAAGCTTACTCGACATCAAATAGGAAAGACAAGCATTTAAACCAATGACTACAAAAACAGACCTATCTCTAGAGTCTAGAGAAACAAGAAGTAAGAAGCAACTTTACTTGGGTGGATAAACAAAGGCAGCACAAAATATAAAACTATCAAAAACTTCACTAAGTTGTACCTATATTACTTTTCTTCTCTCCACCAGGATTCACTATGCAAGCAACCACAATGAAAACCTATGAGGGTTTTATGAAAATATGTACTATTTTCATAAAATGATATGAAAGAGAACAATAAACTTTTTCTGTGAAGGACCAGTAATTTCTGTGAAATTCCTTTACACTCTGAACACAGTCTCTGAGTGAAAGCAGCTGTCTACAATATCTAAATGAACGAGTGTGGCTATGTTCCAACAAATATTTCCAAAAATAGGTGAAAGCTAGATTGAGTCTGCATGCCATAGCTTGCCACCTTCTGCATTAAGCAAATCAATACACGGTATGCCTGAACTTCAAATATAAATTACTTAGTTCTTCACTAATGAAACAATTAAGGATTTATGCCTATGAAAAAGTTGACTTCTTACTGCAAAAGTTAATACTCAAATTCTTTCACTGCAGATACTTGAAATGCAAGAGATTTTTCTTTATAGAAACAAAACCTGAACTTCTAAAAACTTTGTTCCTTGTTGAACAAATTGTTCTTTCTTTTGAGGTTGTAGGGTATATTAAGAAGTCCTGAAATTTAGGAGGAAGAGTTTCACTGGTCATGTTCTTTTTAAGCTCAGACTTCTGTTTTGAAGGGTCTGTGAATTTGAACAGGTGGAAATGAGTGTGAGCTGTGTGTGGAAGTGCATCTGTGTTCTTGTGTAGCTAATCATGTCTTTATCCCTTAGCAACTAACTCGTTTATAACATAGCCATGCAGACTTATTGAGACAAGTCCGCTTCATCGGTAAAGAGACAGAAGCTACCTGTTTGACACATAATCTCAAATTTCTTTCATCATTGTGTCTGAAGAACAAGAACTGGAACTGAGACTGTCCTAACTAGGTGACAACGGACAGGAGCGAGGTCAGAGAAGTGGGAACACCATGGCCAGATTACCCTAGTTCATGGCTAATCTTGGGATGTTCTTGTCGAAAAAAAGTCAATCTGGCATCATCTAGAGTAGGGGTCCCCAACTTCTAGGATCTAACACCTGATGATCTGAGGTGGCTGCTGCGGTTGCTAAGTCGCTTCAGTTGTGTCCGACTCTGTGAGACCCCATAGAAGGCAGCCCACCAGGCTCCCCCGTCCCTGGGATTCTCCAGGCAAGAACACTGGAGTGGGTTGCCATTTCCTTCTCCAATGCATGAAAGTGAAGAGTGAAAGGGAAGTCTCTCAGTCATGTCCGATTCTTTGGGACCCCATGGACTGTAGCCTACCAGGCTCCTCCGTCCATGGGATTTTCCAGGCAAGAGTACTGGATCTGAGGTGGAGCTGTTATAATAATAACAGCAATGAAGTGCACAATACATATAATGTGCTTGAATCATCCTGAAGTCATCCCCCACCCCAGTCCGTGGAAAAACGGTGTTCCAAGAAACTGGTCCCTGGTGCCAAAAAGGCTAGAGACCACTGATCTACAGGCACTAACATTCAGGTGAGTCAGAGGCCAGTAATAAGGAGTACAAGCTTTTTTTCAACTGCTGTTTTTAAAAACATAGTAATTACCACTGAATGCAAAGTGCATCTTGCTAAAAAAAAAATATTATTCTGATGCTTTAGCAAAGGTAATGCTTTTATTTTATTATGAGCTGCCCACGTGTACTTCCTAGGCTATGATTCATCTGAACAGTTTTTCAGTTAAAGAACATTTTATTCTAGAATGGAAAAAAAAAAAAAAAAACCTAAATGCCCCACACTGGTATGGGGCTAACATAAACACAGAATGATAGGCAGTTAAATTTAAAACCAGAATAATGAGATAATCTTACAGCATATCAATGTTGCTATATGATTTCTTATGTACAGTGTTTTGGTTTCCATGACCGGAATTTCAGAGGCCATATGATGATGAATCACGGTCCTGTTTACAGTGCTAACATTTTTGTTCTCCCTTGTAGCTATGACAGGAGTCTGAAGAGATTTTCAGCTCATTCTAATTTTCTTCCATGAAGCTGCTACTTACTGTCCAGGGCTGATGCTCTTTGCAGAAAGTATCCTGGGTAGCTCAGGGTTTCAGGATCTTAAAAGTGTCTCCTAACCAGAGTGCAAGGACCTAAAGGCCCTTAATTAAGTTTCTAATCACAAACAAGATGGTCTTGTATTAAGGGCCCTTTGAAAGTAGCAGCAATCGTGTCATTGTGTCTCCGTCACCGTATCAAATAGGATTCTTATTTTAGCACTGAAAGCAATTCTTTCCTTGTAGAGAGTGAAGAGAAACTCTCAACAGTCAGTCTGACGAACAGAACACAGTAGAGCAAAACACATTTCCTTTTCTCTCCCACAAGGCTGTGGAGCTGACTTTATTTTATTTGACAATTACAGAGCGAATGCTATTTTACAAATCTTGGGCTGTTTAATCTTCGTAGCAACCTTGTGACATAGGTACTATTGTCATCTCCAGTTTACAGAGGAGAAAAGGACACACTGAGTGTGTAAGGCCAGCCGATAGCGAGCCCAGATGCAAGTGAAGGCCCTCAGCTCCATCACTCAGGAACAGCCAGCTACTTTCTTCTCTTCGTGGAGGTCTCCACTGTCTACGTGCCAAACAAACAGCACTAGAGGCAGGACATTTTAGACATACTTAAAATACTCCATAAATTTTAATTTTAATTCTTTCTGCCCGTACAAAATTTATGCTTAATAAAAGAGAAAACAGCTCTGCATGTCTGAGATCTTCACAGCTGGTTGCCAAGGATGGTCTCCTCTTACTCCATCGTATTGTTGGTCTGTTTGGTTTAGCTCTTGCCCTAGGTTTTTCATTTTTAACCCAGTATTATTAGTAATAGTGCATTAACAATGTTGCCACATGTCTTGTGGCGTTCCACTTTTCCAGCTTCAAGCTCTGACTCAGCTAGGACAAACTGAAATTTTGTGCAGGGAGTGGAGGTCCCACTCGAGTGGATGGTTAAATCCAATAGATATCCACGCCTTTCTATGAAGAAAACAACAGTCTCCGAAGAAGATCGTGCAGGACAGTCAGCAATAAAAGGAAATGCATACGAATACCACCTTAGTGCTTGCCACCCGGCTGGCTTAGCAAAAGTCCAGCCAGTGGGGTGTGGCTGAGGCAACAATTCTTGTCATAGTCATCCCAGCCCACGGGGCACCCAAAGCACTCAGCCTGCCACTCAGTGGATTCTTGGGGAAACAAGGGAAATATAGAGCTGATAGACGTGAAATATTCCAGGGAAATGTTTGCAAAGGTTTATAACTTCTCAGTTTATAAAGCAATAAACTACTGACTAAAGTATTCAAATAATTCCAAAACTTTTTTAAATAAGAAAGTAATAAAATAAGACAAAAAACTCTGCTTATATAATCTGAATATAGATAATCCATACTCAGTTCAGTTCAGTCGCTCAGCTGTGTCCAACTCTTTGCGACCCCATGAATCTCAGCACGCCAGGCCTCCCTGTCCATCACCAACTCCTGGAGTTCACTCAGACTCATGTCCATCGAGTCAGTGATGCCATCCAGCCATCTCATCCTCTGTCGTCCCCTTCTCCTCCTGCCCCCAATCCCTCCCAGCATCAGAGACTTTTCCAATGAGTCAATTCTTTGCATGAGGTGGCCAAAGTACTGGAGTTTCAGCTTTAGCACCATTCCTTCCAAAGAAATCCCAGGGCTGATCTCCTTCAGAATGGACTGGTTGGATCTCCTTGCAGTCCAAGGGACTCTCAAGAGTCTTCTCCAACACCACAGTTCAAAAGCATCAATTCTTCGGTGCTCAGCTTTCTTCACAGTCCAACTCTCACACCCATACATGACCACAGGAAAAACCATAGCCTAGACTAGATGGACCTTTGTTGGCAAAGTAATGTCTCTGCTTTTGAATATGCTATCTAGGTTGGTCATAACTTTCCTCGCAAGAAGTAAGCATCTTTTAATTTCATGGCTGCAATCACCATCTGCAGCGATTTTGGAGCCCAAAAAAATAAAGTCTGACACTGTTTCCACTGTTTCCCTATCTATTTGCCATAAAGTGATGGGACCAGATGCCATGATCTTCGTTTTCTGAATGTTGAGCTTTAAGCCAACTTTTTCACTCTCCTCTTTCACTTTCATCAAGAGGCTTTTTAGTTCCTCTTCACTTTCTGCCATAAGGATGGTGTTACCTGCATATCTGAGGTGATTGATATTTCTCCTGGCAATCTTGATTCCATCTTGTGCTTCTTCCAGCCCAGAGTTTCTCATGATGTACTCTGCATATAAGTTAAGTAAGCAAGGTGACAATATACAGCCTTGACATACTCCTTTTCCTATTTGGAACCAGTCTGTTTTTCCATGTCCAGTTCTAACTGTTGCTTCCTGACCTGCATACAGGTGTCTCAAGAGGCAGGTCAGGTGGTCTGGTATTCCCATCTCTTTCAGAATTTTCCACAGTTTATTGTGATCCACACAGTTAAAGGCTTTGGCATAGTCAATAAATCAGAAGTAGATGTTTTTCTGGAACTCTCTTGCTTTTTCCATGATCAAGAGGATGTTGGCAATTTGATCTCTGGTTCCTCTGCCTTATCTAAAACCAGCTTGAACATCTGGAAGTTCAAGGTTCATGTATTGCTGAAGCCTTGGAGAATTTTGAGCATTACTTTACTAGAGTGTGCTGCTGCTGCTAAGTCGCTTCAGTCGTGTCCGACTCTATGCGACCCCATAGACAGCAGCCCACCAGGCTCCCCCGTCCCTGGGATTCTCCAGGCAAGAACACTGGAGTGGGTTGCCATTTCCTTCTCCAATGCATGAAAGTGAAAAGTGAAAGTGAAGTCGCTCAGTCATGTCTGACTCTTAGCGACCCCACGGACTGCAGCCTACCAGGCTCCTCCATCCATGGGATTTTCCAGGCAAGAGTACTGGAGTGGGGTGCCATTGAGGTGATTGCAATTGTGCAGTAGTTTGAGCATTCTTTGGCATTGCCTTTCTTTGGGAATGGAATGAAAACTGACCTTTTCCAGTCCTGTGGCCACTGCTGAGTTTTCCAAATTAGCTGGCATATTGAGTGCAGCACTTTCACAGCATCATCTTTCAGGATTTGAAATAGCTCCACTGGAATGCCATCACCTCCACTAGCTTGGTTCGTAGTGATGCATCACAAAAGTGATGCTTTTGTTCGTAGTGAGGCCCACTTGACTACACGTTCCAGGATGTCTGGCTCTAGGTCAGTGATCACACCATCCTGATTATCTGGGTCAAGAAGATCTTTTTTGTACAGTTCTTCTGCGTATTCTTGACACTTTTTCTTAATAGCTTCTGCTTCTGTTAGGTCCATACCATTTCTGTCCTTTATCGAGCCCATCTTTGCATGAAATGTTCCTTTGGTATCTCTGATTTTCTTGACGAGATCTCTAGTCTTTCCCATTCTGTTGTTTTCCTCTATTTCTTTGCATTGACCGCTGAGGAAGGCTTTCTTATCTCTTCTTGCTATTCTTTGGAACTCTGCATTCAGATGCTTATATCTTTCCGTTTCTCCTTTGCTTTTCGCTTCTCTTCTTTTCGCAGCTATTTGTAAGGCCTCCTCAGACAGCCATTTTGCTTTTTTGCCTTTCTTTTTCTTGGGGATGGTCTTGATCCCTGTCTCCTGTACAATGTCATGAACCTCCGTCCATAGTTCATCAGGCACTCTATCAGATCTAGTCCCTTAAATCTATTTCTTACTTTCACTGTATAATCATAAGGGATAATCCATACTAATTTCCATATTTTGCTTTAATATACATAGATTTATCTTTATTAAGAATTTTATTTTTAAAGTTTTTGAATAAACTTTCATTATATAAGTTTACCAATAAAAATTTTTTACAATTTATCGATTTCATATTTTTTTAAGTATGAAACTATAATTATTAGTATATGATTTCACTCTCAAAATTTCATATGGTCATCCTATGTGAGGAGGAAATTCATTACACTGTGAGGCAGTCCCTCCTGTTTACAGATGTTGTTCTGTTGCCAAGTCATGTCTGACTCTTCATGACCCCATGGACTGCAGCATGCCAGGCTTCAGCCAGCACCAGGCTTCCCTGTCCCTCACCATCTCCCAGAGTTTGCCCAAGTTCATGTGTATAGAAGCTTCATAGACAGAAGCTCTAATTCCTAGAAAGTTCTCCCTCAAATTTATTCAATATCTACTTCCTGGGAAACTTGTCTGACTTAGTTCTGCCTTCTATACCTACACAAATCAAATTCCAAGACCTCTTCTCTAAGAGAAATATTTGAGACTATTATCTTCTGATTCCTGTCCACTCATGGAGGTTTTATACTGTTTACAATTTCAGTACATCTAATTTTTCATAGCTTTGTCTTGTAAGAGCTTTAAGAATGTTCATACCAGTTATTTAACAAGTAAACATTTGCTCCAAAACAAAAAAGACAGCAAGAGGTATTTCTTTTTAAAAAACTATCTATCTTTTCCTTTGTGGTGCTGTTCTTGGCCTCATTTCTTCTCTCTAGTATTTATTTCTTATGGAGACACTTAAATACTTAAGCTAAACAAGAAAAAAAAAAGGAGGGGTGGATAGAAATGTTCCTTTGGGAAAAAAAGAAATAAAGGCAAGACACAAAATCAGATTTCAATATGCCATATAGGAAGGTGGCATAGGATCTTTAAAAGGGTATAAGCTTACAGTTTAGGTCTACTTCATAGATTTCTGAAGATTATATAAAATAGTATAAGAAAAACAGAATAAATTGGAAGTACTATGAAAGCATTAGCAATTATTATAATAATGTATCATGTTTAGATTTTGTTTTTTATAGCACTGCCTGACCAGGAAATAAAAAGAAAAAAAATAAACTATTAGAAATATAAGGGGAAATATACTCATATATTCTATGACAATAAATTAGAAAATCCAGGTCAAACATATCATATACTAGAAAAACAAAAATTGCCAAACTGCTTCAAGATGAGGTAGGAAATTTGAGTAGATTCTTAGACCCACACATGGATGCACTGCTCAATGCAGTAACTGCCCACACCCAGACTATTTCCCAGAGTTACTGGATAGAGACGTTTAGTACATTGTGGTGGAGGCACTGAATAAATCAAACAGGTAAGAAAAAAGTGCTTTGGCCATCTGATGAGAAGAGCTGACTCATTTGAAAAGACCCTGACGCTGGGAAACATTGAAGGCGGGAGGAGAAGGGGACGACAGAGGACGGGATGGTTGGATGGCATCACCGACTCAATGGACATGAGTTTGAGTAGGCTGCGGGAGTTGGTGATGGACATGGAGGCCTGGAGTGCTACAGCCCATGGGGTCGCAAAGAGTTGGGCATGACTGAGTGACTGAACTGAACTGAAGAAAAAAGTGAGAAGATTTTCATCCCAAAAAGACAACAGGTCTAAATAATTTTGGAGAAAAACTCTATCAAACATTTCTGAAACAAGGAATCAGAGAAGGCAATGGCACCCCACTCCAGTACTCTTGCCTGGAAAATCCCATGAACGGAGGAGCCTGGTGGGCTGTAGTCCATGGAGTCGCTAAGAGTCAGACACGACTGAGCAACTTCACTTTCACTTTTCACTTTCCTGCATTGGAGAAGGAAATGGCAACCCACTCACTCCAGTGTTCTTGCCTGGAGAATCCCAGGGACGGGGGAGCCTGGTGGGCTGCCATCTATGGGGTCGCACAGAGTCAGACGTGACTGAAGTGACTTAGCAGCTTAGCAGCAGTGAAACTTAAAAGAGTGTCTATGAATACAGATGCCAAAATCCTAAATACAATGTTAAAAAACCTATTCCAGAAGTGTAATAAGGAAGTTCAAAAGCAAGTGTGTTTCATATCAGGAACAGCAGAGCAGTTCAATATTGTCACCGTTTCCTTGCTAACTCATGTCTGACTCTTTATGGACCCCAAGGAGTATAGCCCACCAGGCCCCTCAGTCCACGGGATTTCCCAGGCAAGAATACTGGAGTGGGTTGCCATTTCCTTCACCAGGATATCTTCCCAACCCTGGGATCAAACCCACATCTCCTGCATTGGCAGGCAGATTTTTTTATCACTGAGCCACCAGGGAAGCCCATTCAATATTAAGACATTTATTAAAGTAGAAAAATCGCATCATATCCAGTGATGTAGAAAAGGCAAGCATATTCCTGATAAAAATCTCAGATAGGGCTTCCCTGGTGGCTCAGTGGTAAAGAATCTGCCTTCCAGTGCAGTAGACACCAATTCAATCCCTGGCGCAGGAGGATCTCACATGCCTCAGGCAACGAAGCCCATGTGCCACAACTATAGAGCCTGTGCTATAGAGCCAGGGATCCACAACTACTGAAGCCCGAGTGCCTTACAGCCCTGGCTCAGCAACAAGAGAAGCCACTGCAAAGAAAAGCCCACATACTGCAGGTAGAGAGTAGGCCCCACGCGCCGCAACTAGAGAAGCCCCGTGCGACAGTGGAGACCCAGCACCGCCAAATTAATTAAATTTAAAAATCTCAGATAATTGGCAAAATCCAACCATATTCCTTATAAAAACCTCTTAGAAAATGGAAATTGAAAAACACTTTTGTAATGTTGTATTTTAAATATTTATCAGAAGCTATAGTAAATATAATTTGAACTGGAACTTCATTTTCTGAAGGACAAAAACAACACATGGATGCCCTCTTGTTATTTTAAATATGTATCTATTTAGACTGAAAACCTCTCCAAGATTGGGACAAGACTGAATTCTTATTTATATCACAAGTTTATTATCACTTTTAAAGTATTTCATAGATGGTATTCTTATACCCCAGAATCTTTTATTGAATTCAAATCTCGAATTACTCAGTCAGCAAAAAACTGAAATGAATAAGTAAAAATTATAATCTTCATGTGACTTTATAAGCAAAAAATCCTTAGCAACCCCAGTCCCTGATAAACTGAGAACCATGTATTACATAATTTCTATTATCAGATGAGGGCTTCCCAGCTGGTGCTAGTGGCAAAAAATCCACCTGCCAAAGTAGGAGATGTAAGAGACATGGGTTCCATCTCTGGGTCAGGAAGATCCCCTGGAGTAAGAAGTGGTACCTCACTCCATGGGCAGAGTAGCCTGGTGGGCCACAGCCCATGGGGCTGCAAAGAATCGGACACAACGGAGCACATGGTCAGGTGAAACTTTTAGGCGGTCATTCATTCTACCTTCTATAAATAGCACTGCCAGATCACTTATCAGAAGGTTTGAACGGTTCTCCAGATGCCAATCACTGACTGGCCCATCCCCACTGAAATCTCTCCCCCATGGTGGAACCTGCTACTGTTTGTTTCTGTCTTCTCTTGTCACTTTCTGTTTGAGTCTGTACGACAAGTTAAGGAAGAGGAGGGTCATGAACTTGAGAGCAAGGCCTCAAGTCATCCCTAAGAACTGCCAAGTCCAGTAGTTCTTGACAGATCAAGTTCCTTGGACAGTCTTTGACCTGTGACACCTTTTCAACATTTTATTAGGATCTTCCTCAGTCTGCTCTTTGTATCCCTGAGAAGTGCTTCATTTGGTTTTGTCTACCTAGAGATGGAGAGGTCACTGGACCCCAGCTGGTGACAAATACTCTTTTGTCAGCTTCTAGAGGTTAGAGGTTTGCATAACCATCATTTTTGGTCATGATTGCAATTCTAATGGGACCTTCTCCATCAGTTTGCCTGCCTGGCTGAGTGCCTCCTTGATTTCTGTTTTCTTTCATATACATTTTTCTGTACCTGGCATAATTCTATTACTAACACCCAGGGACCACTTTGGGAAATTTTAACAAGAATAAGGTTTTTCATTTGAAAAGTACATTCAAAAAAAAGGGAAGCAACACTTACAAGATTCTGTTTTGTCAACATAAAAGAGAGATCACTTTGATAACAAAGGAGAAATCCTCCTTTTTATTTTTGTGCTTCAGTGATCAAAAGATATTGGAGCTTTAAATTGTACATTTGATAGAATTGTCAAAGGCTTGAGTTGCTGCTTTTTTTATTTTTATTGAAACATAGTTGATTTACAATGTTGTGTTATTTTCAGGTATACAGCACAGTGATTCAGTTTTGAGGTTACTTTCTAGATACTGAGTATAGTTCCCTGTACAGTAGGGCCTTGTTGGTTATCTATTTTATATATAGTAGTTTGTATCTGCTAATCCCAAACTCTCAGTTTATTCCTCCCTACCCCTTTCCCCTTTGGTAGCTGTAAGTTTGCTTTTTATGTCTATGAGTCTGTTTTATAAATAAGTTCATTTGTATTTTTTGTGATTCCACATGTAAGTGATATGATATATTTGTCTTTCTCTGACTTATTTCACTTGGTATGATAACATCCAGGCCTATCCATGTTGTTGGAAATGACATTATTTTATTCTTTTTATGGCTAAGTTCATTGGAAGGACTGATGCTGAGGCTGAAACTCCAGTACTTTGGCCACCTCATGCGAAGAGTTGACTCATTGGAAAAGACTCTGATGCTCGGAGGGATTAGGGGCAGGAGGAGAAGGGGACGACAGAGGATGAGATGGTTGGATGGCATCACCGACTCGATGCACATAAGTTTGGGTGAACTCCGGGAGTTGGTGATGGACAGGGAGACCTGGCGTGCTGCGATTCATGGGGTCATAAAGAGTCAGACACAACTGAGCGACTGAACTGAACTGAATATTCCATTTATATATATATATATTTATATATATATATATATATATATCTTTATCCGTTCATCTGTTGATGGACATTTAGGTTGTTTCCATGAATTGCTACTGTAAATAGTGCTGCTATGAACACTGGGGTGCCAAATATCTTTTGGAATTAGAGCTTTCTCCAAATAAATGCTTAGGAATGAGATTCCTGGATCACATGGTACTCTTTATACGGGCATAGTCGATCTATCTCTCTCTCTCTCAGCCTGTCTCTGCCTCTCTCCCCTTATCTTGACCCTGTTTGTGTTCGGGGGTGGTGTGGAGAGGGGGCGGGCATATGCACACTCATGCTAGCCTGAAAGTGTTTAAGGGTGAAGATGGGTTTTCCCATATCTAAGCCTACTCCCTCCTTGTAGAGAGGTGGTAATTAGCCTTTTTCAATGATACTTTTATATTTCTCTAAAGCCAGCTACGTTTTCCTTTTTCTTTCTTTCTCCTTTCCCCTACTCTTGTAAAACTTAGAGATTAATTGATTGTTAAAATATTGTTTTGTACTAATTTACACACTCAAGAAGTGTCTACTCTAGGTAGTCAAGAATTTTTTTAAAGAGAGAGAGAATATGTTAACTGTGCTTCTTTTGTATGTTTTCCCAGCTAAAATGGTAACTCAGAAGAAAAGCCTTAACCATGAATTTGGTTAATCATCTTTGACCCCAAGTAGAAGAAAAGCTAGACACTCAGAGCTTTTGAAATTAATTCAATGGTCTTAAAACATACTTGATAAATACATAAGCTGTGAACACATTAGTGATGTCATTAATTTTTTTTTTTTCAAGCCACTCAGCTTGCAGGATCTTAGCTCCCCAGGGATAGAACCCATGCTTCCGTAGTGAAAGTGTGGAGTCCTAGCCGTTGGACCAGCAAGGAATTTCGTAAAGTGATGTAATTCTAACCTAAAAATAACTCCACACCTTTTCCCTGGTTTTATCCACATCTTTTTTGCTATTTTTTATGTAAAAAAAAATAATGTTTGAACAATATTTTAATTAGTACAAGATTTGGGTTTAATTTGTAATGATTACTATTTTAAAATTTTTTCCCATTAGTTCTATGTGTCTTGGGACACAAAATTTTTTTCAGAAACCTGGAAAAGACCCTTATTCTGGGAAAGATTGAGGCATGAGGAGAAGGGGATGACAGGATGAGATGGTTGGATGGCATCACCGACTCAATGGACATGGGTTTGGGTGGACTCTGGGAGTTGGTGATGGACAGGGAGGCCTGGTGTGTTACGGTTCATGGGGTCGAAAAGAGTCGGATATGACTGAGTGACTGAACTGAATAAAGAAATTGAATTGACAGTTTTTTTTAAAGTGTTTAGCCTTATGAACTTTTCTAATGCTAGTCTAAATCATAGGAGATTCTGATTTAAATTGTTTTTTCCAGACCTTAAGCCTAAGATTTTAGACTGTTAAATTGTGCTATGTAATAAATAATCTTTGAATTATTTATTAATAAATAATATTTGGATTATTTATTAATAAATAATTTTTATTTATTTATAAATAAAAATAATCATTTATTAATAAATAATCCAAAGATTATTTATTACGGTAATAATAACAAAAATATAATGCTTTGGTCATTAAGTATAGTTTTTAATATTCATTTACTTATTTATTCATTTGGTCAGACTGGTTCTTAGTAGTGGCACAGGATCTCTGTTGCTTCGTGCAGAATCTTTAGTTGCAGCTCTTGGGCTTAGCTGCCCAGGGGATGTGGGATCTTAGTTTCCCAACCAGGGAATGAATCCACATCCCCTACGTTACAAGGTGGATTCTTAACCAGGAGGCCACATGTACAGATTCTTGTAAGTGCCACACAAAAGGATACAGAGCAATTCCCAAACTCCCCCCAAATCCTTCTTACTATTCGGGAGGTAGTCACTCTCACCTCACATGCAAGCTTGGTTAAGTGCTATTACTCTGTCCCAATAGTTTTGTCCTTTTCAGAATGTCATGTAAACTTAAACTTTAAAGATTGGCTTCTTTAGCTTAGTACAAAACATACAGCCACATTGTTGTGTGTGTCAGTAGTCCATTTCTTTTCATAGTTGCAATGTATTCCAAGGCTTGTTTATCCATTCACCCACTGAAGAAAATTTAGTTTGTTTCTCCTTTGGGGCAATTATGGATAATACTGTTATAAACATTCACATCCATGCTTTTGTGTGAACATAAGTTCTTTTTCTTTAAAGTCAGTACCTAGGAATCAGCTGCGATAGGTATATGTTTAACTGCCAAACATTTCCAAAAGAACCGTTCCAGTCTTTATTACCACCAGATATGTCAGGCGTGGCTTCCCAGTTGGCCCTGGTGGTAAAGAACCTACCCGTCAATGCAGGAGACTTAAGAGATGTGGGTATGTTAGTTTTAGGTTACTGCTAACTGTTTTTTGCAGATGCCCATTGCTGTATTACAAAAGTTCCATCTTCCTTTTAGTTTGTGAGGAGATTTTATCATGAATGGACATTAAATTTCTCAAGTGATTCCTCTGCATCAATTGATATGATCATGTGGCTTTTCTTAAGTCTGTTAGTACGGTGAGTTAACATTCATTTTTAGATGGTGAATCAACCTTGCATTCCCAAGATAAACTCCATTTGATCATTAAGTATTGTTCTTTTTTATACTTAATTTAATTTACTGCATTTTGTTGAGGATTTTTGCATCTGTGTTTATGAGAGATATTGATCTATAGTTTTATTTTCTTGTACTACCATTGTCTGGATATGGTATCAAAGAATCAAAGTAATGCTAGGTATATAAAACAAGTTGGGAGGTGGTCCTTATTTTGTGGAAGGCATTATGCAAAATTGGTGTTATTTCTTTCAAAAATATTCGTATAATTTACTAATGAAATCATCTGGGCGTGGAGTTTTTCTTTTTTGGACTATCTTTAACAACAAATTCAATTTCTCAAATAGATATGGGACTCTTTGGGCTCTCTATCATTTTGCTGTGTTTTTCAAGAAATCAGTCTATTTCATCTAAGCTATCAAATTTATGTGCACAGAGTTACTCATAGCAGTCCCTTAATTTTCTTTTAATATGTGTTAGACTGAAGTGATACTTTTCTTACTAATATTGGTATTTTGTGCCTTCTTTCTTTTGCTCTTCATCAGTCTTGCTAGAGGTATGTCAATTTATTAATCTATCAAGGAAATATCTTTTAGCACTTATTGGTTTCCCTCTATTGTTTTTTATTTTTTTGCTTATTTCCAGTTTCTTGATCTGTGTTCCTTTCTTTATCATTTCCTTCTTTCTGCTTGTTTTTGGTATAGTTTGCACTAATCCTGTAGTTTATTAATGTTTATCCTATCTGTTTGAGATAATTTTCTTTTTCCATTATCAGCTCTGAGTGCTACAAATTTCCCTCTAAGGACTACTTTAACTGTATCTCATAAATTTTAATACATTCTAATTTCTATTTGTTCAGAATATTGTCTGATTTCCCTTGAGACTTCCTTTTTGATCTGTATCTTCTATAGGATTATGCTAATTTACAAATATTTACAAAATTTCCAAGTAATTTTTTGTTTTTAATTTTTATTTCCTTTATAATTAGATAATATCAGTTGCATTATTTCATTTAATATAATAAGTTTCTTATGACTCATAACATGAACCATCTTGGTGAGTTATCTATGGGTTTTCCTGGTGGCTCAGCTGGTAAAGAATCTGCCTGCAACGCAGGAGACCTAGGTTCGATCCCTGGGTTGGGAAGATCCCCTGGAGAAGCTACCCACTCCAGTATTATGGCTTGAAGAAATCCATGGACTGTATAGTCCATGAGGTCATTAAGAGTTATCTATGTACCCTTAAAAATAAATAAGTACCTGTTGTTGAATAGAATGCTTTATAAATGACAATCAGATTAGTTGGTTGATAAAATTATTCAAGTCTTTGAAATCTGTGGTGATTTTGTATCTACTTTTAAAATAATTATAAAGAGAAGAATATTAAAGTCTGTAATTATAATTCTGGACTTGTCTATGTTTCCTTTAACTTCTATCAGCATTTGCATCACTTTAAGCAGAGTTTTTTAATGTCTGTTGTTAATGCATACACTTTTAAAATCTTAATGCTTCATTGGTAAATTGAGCCTTTAATAATTGTGTTAAGTCCCTCTTTGAAAGTGAAGGTGAAAGCTGCTCAGTCGTGTCCGACTCTTTGTGACCCCATGGACTACAGAGTCCATTGGAATTCTCCAGGCCAGAATATTGGAGTCCCTCTTTATTCCTAGTAATTTTCCATGTTCCGAAGTTTCTTTTGTCTGATAATTAAAACAGGCTCTCCAGCTTCTTTTTATTCTTTAGTATTTCCATGGTATATCATTTTTCAGGCTTCTATTTTTAGCCTATCTATATCATTATACTTTAAGTGGGTTTCTTGTAGATAGCAAATAGTTGGATTTTTTTTTCTTATTGACAATATCTGTGTTTTTTAATTATAAGAAAATTTACATTTAATGTAATGATTAATATGGTTGAATTTAAGTCTAAAATATTATTATTAGTTTGTCTATTAGTCCCTTTGTCTTTTGTTCCAGTTTTCCCTTTGTTCTACTCTTTTGAATTTCAAGTATTTTTTAGTAAACCATTTTAATTATTGGCTTTTTATTTACTATGCCTTCTCATGTTTTTCCCACCGGTTGCTCTAAAGGATTACAATATACATGCTTCACTTTTCACAATTCATTAACTTAAAATATAAACTTAATGTTTTGCCACATCAGAAAAAATACAGAAACTTGCAACAACACATGTCCTTTTATCCACTCCCTTGTTGTACATGTGGAATACATTACATCTGATACACAGAAAGAAGTACACAGAATTTTTATCTCACAATGTTAATTTTTCATTTCAAAAGCCATTATATTCTAATGGGAGATTTTACTTTGGGAGCTACCCAGCTTCATTTGGTACCATTTCTTTGTTACAAATCAGACAAAACACAGTCCTTTTTATAATATTTGCTAACTGAACTGAACTACCAAGCCGCTTATTTAGATGGCAAAACCACAATAGACCAGACAGAAATCTAAAGTTTCTAATATGTCAAATCTAGAAAGGAATGTTCATTTTTCTGTAGAAAAAAGAAATCTACAGAGGAGTTAGTCTTCGCAATCCAGCTTTCACAGAAATAGAGCATAGAAAAATCCAGGGAATCAAGGGGTACATTGAGGGGCTGCCTTGCTTTTACAGACCTTATAAGAAAGGTGTTAGTTAAGCTAAATCCTCATCCCAGTCCAATTTACAGATTGCAGTCAACAGTCTTTTGTGATTTAAATCCAATTCTACTTGCGAGGAACCACACAATGATCTGCTTTCACTGAAAATACTCATATGTGGATGTCAAATAGAATTGGCCTGGTACCAGGTAATGGGATGGGTGTCATGCTTTTTCTACTTGATATCCATATATGAGTAATTTGAAGCACAAAAGACTATTGACTGTAATCAGAAATTTGTAAATTGAACAGGGATCAGTAATGTCAGTAAACTGATGACAGCCTTGAAAATAGTTCTTAATATCATCCTGGGTTCATTTTGACCCATCAATTTCCCTTCTAAGAAAAACAGACATTTAGACAATTTAATTCAAAAAGGAGAAATTCTGGGCTTCGATTTAGATTTTAAAAAATAGCCACCAAAGGAATATTTTAGACTGCTTTTTTGCTATTTCACACTTCACATGAGGCTTGAAAAGTAGGCAGAATTCTACAGGCAACGGTACAGAGAATAGCAGAAGAATGACAATATTACTGAAGCAATTCCTCACCCAAGGGGTTCATAAATTTGGACAGGTGGTTCAAAATAGAGATCTTTCAAAATGGAACATGTGTAAACACATTTTTTTAGGATGGGACTTAGGGGAAAATGTTGTACTTACATAACTATAGATCTCTGGATCTTTACTAAAAGATCCAGAGTACTGTGCTAAAATTATCTGGGAAGCCAACATCTAAATCATAAAATTATGCAATTTGGCTAATATCCTCATATCTGATTGTGTGGCCGCTTCAGGTTGAGACTGGTATTCTTTTATTTTAATTTGGTCACTCTTGGCTCCTGCCTTAGAAGTAACTGCTTCTAAGTTACTTATCACAGTCTTCCTCTTAGTAATTGTCCATGTTGCAACTCTCAAAAGTATGAATTCTGGAGGCTTAAATTCTGCTGTACAGATGCTGTTCCATCAAATGATCCAAACATGATCCTTCAGCAAAATGAACAAGCAAATCGGTCTCTAATAGAGATTGAATGACTATCCTCAGAAACTCTTCACATGACCACAATACATCAAATACCAACATACACCCTGATTTGTCACATCCCTAGGTAATAATGGTCTATCCTACAGCTTTGGCTGGAGAAAGGCCAACAGGAATCTGGAGAACTAAAAGCAACATAATTCCTACTTTTAGGTTAAAAAATACTGAGACCAAGGAAATTTTCCTGTCCCTATTTTAAACAATACTGGGCCAGAACAAAAATAGGTACTTGCTTGCTTTAGGAATTACTTGCTCCCAAGATAAGCCTGTGAACCAATTTAACAACTTACTTACCAAAACTAAAAATGTGTTTATCAAGACCCTTCTTAAGGCAAGAATATACAATGGAGAAAAGACAATCTCTTTAACAAGTGGTGCTGGGAAAACTGGTCAACCACTTGTAAAATAATGAAACTAGAACACTTTCTAACACCATACACAAAAATAAACTCTAAATGGATTAAAAATCTAAACAAAAGACCAGAAACTATAAAACTCTTAGAGGAGAACATAGGCAAAACACTCTCCGACATACATCACAGCAGGATCCTCTATGACCCACCTCCCAGAATATTGGAAATAAAAGCAAAAATAAACAAATGGGATCTAATTAAAATTAAAAGCTTCTGCACAACAAAGGAAACTATAAGCAAGGTGAAGACAGCCTTCAGAATGGGAGAAAATAATAGCAAATGAAACAACTGACAAACAACTAATCTCAAAAATATACAAGCAACTCCCGCAGCTCAATTCCAGAAAAATAAACAACGCAATCAAAAAATGGGCCAAAGAACTAAATAGACATTTCTCCAAAGAAGACATACAGATGGCTAACAAACACATGAAAAGATGCCCAACATCACTCATTATCAGTTCAGTTCAGTTCAGTCGCTCCGTCGTGTCCAACTCTTTGCGACCCCGTGAATCGCAGCACGCCAGGCCTCCCTATCACCAACTCCTGGAGTTCACTCAGACTCACATCCATCGAGTCAGTGATGCCATCCAGCCATCTCATCCTCTGTCATCCCCTTCTCCTCCTGCCCCCAATCCCTCCCAGCATCAGAGTCTTTTCCAATGAGTCAGCTCTTCGCATGAGGTGGCCAAAGTACTGGAGTTTCAGCTTTAGCATCATTCCTTCCAAAGAAATTCCAGGGCTGATCTCCTTTAGAATGGACTGGTTGGATCTCCTTGCAGTCCAAGGGACTCCGAGAAATGCAAATCAAAACCACAATGAGGTACCATTTCACGCCAGTCAGAATGGCTGTGATCCAAAAGTCTACAAAGCAATAAATGCTGGAGAGGATGTGGAGAAAAGGGAACCCTCTTACACTGTTGGTGGGAATGCAAACTAATATAGCCACTATGGAGAACAGTGTGGAGATTCCTTAAAAAACTGGAAATAGAACTGCCATACGACCCAGCAATCCCACTGCTGGGCATACACACCGAGGAAACCAGAATTGAAAGAGACACGTGTACCCCAATGTTCATCGCAGCACTGTTTCTAATAGCCAGGACATGGAAGCAACCTAGATGTCCATCAGCAGATGAATGGATAAGAAAGCAGTGGTACATATACACAATGGAGTATTACTCAGCCATTAAAAAGAATACATTTGAATCAGTTCTAATGAGGTGTATGAAACTGGAGCCTATTATACAGAGTGAAGTAAGCCAGAAAGAAAAACACCAATACAGTATACTAATGCATATATATGGAATTTAGAAAGATGGTAATGACAACCCTGTATGCGAGACAGCAAAAGAGACACAGATGTATAGAACAGTCTTTTGGACTCTGTGGGAGAGAGGAGGGGGGATGATTTGGTATAATGGCATTAAAACATGTATAATGTCATATAAGAAATGAATCGCCAGTCCAGGTTCAATGCAGGATACAGAAAGCTTAGGGCTGGTACACTGGGATGACCCAGAGGGATGGTATGGGGAGGGAGGAGGAAGGAGGGTTCAGAACGGGGAACACGTGTACACCCGTGGCAGATGCATGTTGATATATGGCAAAACCAACACAATATTATAAAGTAAAAAAAAATAATAATAATTTTAAAAAATTAAAAAAATATAAAATGAAAAAAAAGACCCTCCTTAAGGCCTTCATCTTGCTGTATCCATAAATCCAAAGTTATTTTATCATAAACTGCCCAATCTTAACAACTTGCCTGTCTTGCAGAACTCAGAATTGGCTCTAAAACCCGGTAAGTATGCTTCCATAATTTCCCCATTTTGAGAAGCAATCACTATTTTTTCAAGTTGGTGTTCTCCCTCATGCTATGAGTCAAATAAAGTTAGTCATGGTTGATCAATGGGCTTCTTTGGTGGTCTACTGAGGAGTAGAGAGTTGAGACTACTAAACTTTTCATCAAACTTCCTTTTTCTTGCCCTGAGTGCAAAATGGGCCTTTAGTCCTCAGAATATCTTATCTAACTGGTTTTCAGTAAATTATACATAATTATCCCTCAAGCTTGCTCAGAAATTTATAGAAGACTTTCATCCCAATCTTGGGTGATCCTCACCCATACGGCTCATCCCCCAGCTAAGAACACTACCGTGGAATGCAGATAAACCTTGGGATGGCAGAAGAATGAGAAGATAGTCGTTGTCCTAGTCCTCTGCCAAACCTACCAAATTCTACTTTGCTGAATTATATTGATATGCAAACATATAGGGAGTATTCTCTGATTATATAACAAAGAGAAAGCCACTACCCACTTTCATGCTTGAAATATGCAGTAAGCAGTGCTCTCTAGGAGTCTATGTTCCTAGGCTATGTTACTGTATGTCCCTCTACCAATTTCATAGTCCTTGTTCAAAGAAAGTGTCCTTGGACTTCAATTTTTAAGTTTTGACATCTTGTCTTTTCCATTAACTCTCCATGACATTATATGGAAGAGCGTGAAGCATTTGGCTTCCTCACTTAACTATTTACAAATTCTCCTGAAGCCCAAATTGCCCACACTTTTTCAATCGAGTCAAAATTTATCTCAAAGTTTGTAATACGGGAGATTTGCACGTAATAATGCCCTTCTTCCTTCCTTGTAGGACTGCTTCACAGCCTTAGGGCCTCAGTCTGTGGAGCTGCTGAGCTAATAGAGCTAATTAACAATATAACATTATTATCAACTGCAACAAAGCACTTTTGTGCTCTTAAAAAGACTAACCATGAACTGACCTCATTTTAATTTGTTTATTTCATCTAGAAGGGACCATTCAGTGCCCAGCTCCTTTCTTCTATGGTTGAGAAAGGGAAAGAAGTGGTGGGAGGGCTCGTCTCCTTCTGAGGGTTCCTGTTAAGCTCAGGTGGTTATGCAAGTCAAAGTCTATTACTATCGGTGATCTGTTACCACCAAGCACCTTCACATACTTAACTTTTAAGGAGAGGAAAGTGGCTTCCTTTTATTGAGAGAAGCACCTCAGAATAATTTTCTAAGCCCTTCTATCAAGGCAGAGGTTTTCACTGAGAGGTTACTGATAAGCAACTTGGGGCACACTATTAAATTTAACCTTTATCCTTATAATATTTACTACAATTTTAATTACATTGGAGGGATTATTCAATGCATCTTTCTCCACTAGAATATATTTTTCCTAATGTCATAAACCACGTTTGTATATAGAATATGCCTCCCTGGCACATAATCAGTGATCTTTTGCCACATAGCAGGCTCTTGTTAGGACACAAAGAGTCCTTAGTAAAGACTTAAAATAAGAGACTGCACAAGTAGGAAGGAAACCAGTCACCTGTAAGGAATGCTTCCTAAATTATGCTTATTTCCACTAATATACAGTGTAATGAGAAAAATAACTAGAATGGGGCCAATTTTCATAATATTATTAATACATATCTTATGCTATGTTTTATTCTACTCTTTTGGTGTTAAAAGGCCATGCCCTACCTTTTATGAAATGTTGGTATGAATAATGTTGATTTTCTGTGTTTGTAATTTTAAAATTGACACTACTTGGAAAATTAAAATTGGCAACTCTATCTCAGTCATCCAATTTAATTTTATTTTAATAAATTTTCTTCTTCATAAATTCTGAAAGTTTGGGAACTACTCTTCTAAGGCATTTCAAAGTATAATTTTCAAAAAATTAAAATTGTGATATACAAATATATAGTATATATATGTCAAAGTTTTTTTTAAACTCATTAATGAGAGAATTAGAAGGATGGCAAACCTGTTTCAAAGGAGGATATGAGAATTTGAAAGATGGCTACAAAAGGAGAGAAAGCTGAAATAAGTTTACTAATTTAGATGCAGAGCAATGAAATGTAACCTTTAGGGGTTATCTTTTCTATAGGACAAAAAACATTTGAGTCTCTACTAGAAAAAAATGTAATTTGTACCTTATTAATCTTCTGTAGTTAACATGTAACTCATTAGAGACTGAGCCTTAATCAATAATAAATTGTAAGTCAATATTACTTTCCTTTGGAATGGCAGATGACTCAGACAAGCTTGCTAGACAGCTTCTAGCAAGAGTTTGGAAGGTCACACGCTAGTCTTGATTTCCAAGTTTGGGATAATTTTATTAAGAAGAACCTGCCTCTAATATTTGGATGGAGGTTATATGTATATATGTGCACATAAGTAAATGTGGATCAAATTTATAGGTATGAAACTGAAAGGAAATAAACCCAAAAATTAACAGTTGTCCTGACTTGGAAATAGCATTATGAGTGTATCGGTTTGTGAGGACTGCCTTAATAAAGTGTTTGCAAACTGGCTTAAACAACAGAAATGTTATTATCTCACAATTCTGGAGGCTACAAGGGTGTTGTGTTCCCTCTAATGGCGCTGGGGAAGGGTCAGTTGCAGGTCTCTTCTCTCCTGATCTGCTTGTGGCAGTAAAAGGCCAGCCTTCACGCGATGTTCTCACTGTATACAAGTCTGTGTCCACATGTCCTCTTTTGTAAGGATACCAGTCATGTTGGATTGGACCTGGCCCCATATAACCTCATCTTAATGAACTGATTACATCTAAAATGACCCTATTTCCAAGTATGGTCACATTCTGAGGTACTGGGGGTTAGAATTCAAACACATGGGGGACACAACTCAATACAAAACAATGCATTAAGTTTTTCTGAGATGCTACTTCCTAAATTTTTAGAAAAAATAATATGCCAGCACCCATTTTCAAAAACATTCAACTATAGTTCTAGTTGTCAGTATTAGTTTCCTAAGTCCGCTATCATAAATTACCACAAATTGGGTGGCTTAAAACAACAGAAATTTATTTTATTATAGATTGAAGGGCTAGAAATTCAAATCAAGCTGTTGGCAGGGCCACACTCCCTCTGAAGGCCTGAGGAGGAACCTTTTCTTGCCTGTTCCTAGCTTCTGTGCACGTGAGCGCACACATCACTTCAGTTTTGTCTGACATTTTGCAACTCCATGGACTGTAGCCCACTAGGTTCCTCTGTCCAAGGGATTCTCCAGGCAAGAATATTGGAGTGGGTTGCCGTGCCCTCCTCCAGGGATCTTCCTGACCCTGGGATTGAACTCTTGTTTCCTGCGTCTCCTGCCTTGGCAGGTAGGTTCTTTATCTAGCTTCTTTACCTATGACTTTTCCTGTGGTCATGTATGGATGTGAGAATTGGACTGTGAAGAAAGCTGAGCACCAAAGAATTGATGCTTTTGAACTGTGGTGTTGGAGAAGACTCTTGAGAGTCCTTTGGACTGCAAGGAGATCCAGCCAGTGCATTCTGAAGGAGATCAGCCCTGGGTGTTCTTTGGAAGGAATGATGCTAAAGCTGAAGCTCCAGTACTTTGGCCACCTCATGCGAAGAGCTGACTCATTGGAAAAGACTCTGATGCTGGGAGGGATTGGGGGCAGGAGGAGAAGGGGACGACAGAGGATGAGATGGCTGGATGGCATCACTGACTCGATGGACGTGAGTCTGAGTGAACTCCGGGAGTTGGTGATGGACAGGGAGGCCTGGCGTGCTGTGATTCATGGGGTTGCAAAGAATCGGACACGACTGAGTGACTTAACTGAACTGAACCTAGCTTCTGAGGTTGTTGGCAATCCATGGCATACTGTGGTGTGTAACTTTACCACTCCAATCTCTGCCTCCATCTTCACATGACTGCCTTTATTTATCTTTTTCACTTTTTAAAAAAGTTATGTCTTAGTGGTTGCTCTAGGGTTTATCATATACATCTTAATCAGAATCGACTTCAGATTTATACTAATTTAATTGCAGCATGATATAGAAATGTTATTCTTATACACATCTATTCTCTCTTCCCCAATTTTTGTGCTATTATTCTAAATATTACCTATATGTGTTTTGAATCCAACATACATCATTATAATTATTATGTTACATAAATTAATGTTTACTCATTTTATGTCTATTAAAGAATCTGAGAAAAAACAGGTACATATTTATAGAATTTGCTATATTAACCTTCTTATTTACCATTTCCAGTTCTCTTCACTTGCTCCTGTGTATCCAAGTTACCATCTGGTGTCTCTTCTTTATGCCAATACAGCTTTGCTCCCACTCACCTTCTTTGATCAGCTATTGGCAAATACATTGCATTTCTTCGTGTTATAGGTCCAACAATACAATAATGTACATATATTATTTTATAATTGCCCTGGATCAGTTAAGTAAAGATAGGAAAAGAACTATGCATTTATACTGTCTTTTAAAATTGCATGATTACCTTTACCAGCCCTCTGTTTTTTCATGTGGATTCAAATCAACTGTCTTGGGTTACAGGCATTTTCTGTGGTCTGCTTTTTCTTCCCAAGTGGGTCACACTTCCTGTTTCTTTGATATTTTGTCCTATCTCTTTTTGAAGAGATTGGGCTGCCTTTCTGGGTGCCTGGGATCTTCCACCAGCATTCAGAAGTTGTTTTGTGGAAATTGCTCCACACTCAAATGATCTTTTGATGAATTTGTGGAGGAGAAAGTGGTCTCCCCATCCTATTTCTATGCCATCTTGAGGCCACCTCCCACACTTTCCTATTTCCTTGTGTGTCTCATAATCTTTCCTTGAAACGACATTTTAAGTAATATATTCTAGAATACTGGATATGGATCCCCTCCCATCTCTGGAGCTTGTGTTTTTGTTATCATTGTTTGTTTAACAACTTGGATAGATGATTTGAGTAAAGTCTACTATCGTGCACTGTGAAACCTCCGATGTTGCTCCTCAGAGGGAGCAGCTTTGGGCATACATACAGTCACCCTGGGATGACAGTGGTTTCAGTAGAGCTCTCTTTAACTATTTCTCTGGCCCTCCTGTTAGAGGGTATTACTCCTTTGACATCACACCAAGTTCTTAGGCTCCACTAATTGCTAACTGATTGCTCTACTATCTTTGACCATATTCTTGGGGCATAAGTTGTTCTACAGTCTGATGTAATTGAATTGGAGCTGATTTTCAGGAATATTTTTGGACAGATTTTGAGGTTTGCTCTGGCCCCAGGAGGGCTCTTCTTAATTGTGTCTTCTGCTGGTTCTCTCTGGTAAACTAGATGGCTTCTGGTTTAGGTCTTTTATAGATATACCAACCTCATCTTAATTGCTTACCACCAAAAATCTCCATTGTATTTGAGGCTTGAAATCCCCAACACTTTGTTTCAAATGAAATCAATTCCTTTGGGAAACACTTTGTAGAGGGGCTTTCCTAGTAGCTCAGCTGGTAAAGACTCCGCCTAGAATTCAGGAGACCCCAGTTCGATTCCTGGGTCAGGAAGATCCACTGGAGAAAGGACAGGCTACCCACTCCAGTATTCTTGGGTTACCCTGGTGGTTCAGTGGTAAAGAATCCACCTGCAATGCTGGAGACCTGGGTTCGATCCCTGGGTGGGGAAGATCCCCTGGAGAAGAGAAAGGCTACCACGCCAGTATTCTGGCCTGGAGAATTCCAAAGACTACATAGCCCATGGGGTCACAAAGAATCAGGCACTACTGAGCAACTTTCACTTTCATTTTGTAGACGTCTGCTTTTAAGTATTGTTTATCCCTTGTGGAAAAATTCTGAGTCAATACTCTGGGCACTGAACAGGAGTGATAGCCTTTGATCTTCTCAGTTTGCCCCTCCTGGCATGGAATTTCCATCCCAGTAGTGAGTTCAGGTGAAAGTGATCAGGGCCCCTGGACCCCAGGCTGTCGTGCAAGGGGAGAGCCTCCTCCCTCTGAGTGGAGGCTGGGTGGAGGAATGGCACTTCTGACCTCTCAGCCACTCACTAGGAACTTAGCCTTTGCACTCAGAGTGAGAAGGTATAAGAAATAATGACTGCCTATCCCCCCATGTGAGACAGAGTATCCCTTAACTAGGAGTTTAGGAAAGACAAAGACCCATTTTCTTGGCCATACTGTCTTGAAGTTGACTTTCAATCAAGCTGTGCTGGGGGTGGGAATGAGGGAAAGGGTCATAGACCAAGTGACTCAGACTCTTGCTACTGTTACCAAGTTCTAATTAAGATCTTCTTTAATAACTGTTTCTTCATTTGTTGCATATCCTTAGGGAAAATTCCATAGATTTTTAATTGTTTTAAAATAATTATCACCAGTTATGCTTGTTTAGTTAGGTAATAGGTCCATAGAACTCCTTTTTTTCTGTTATTCTTGATTTTTGTTCTTCATAATTTCTTGGTCATTTGTTTTCAGATGTAAACCTGAACCCACATACGACAGTTGTTAAAATGGGGAAAAGTAAATGTTTTTTAATGTTGAGTTTTTATGACATTTTACATTAGAAATGTTTGAAGAGTGGACAAGATGACATTTCAGACTTATTTTTTTTCTCACTCCATATGTGAGAGTGGCAAAATTTAATAGAATGTAGTTTAAAAATGTTTCAGAAGATTCTATATGTTTATAGTATCATAAAAATGTTTGAAAAATCTATGTTTAAAGTCAAAAGCAGACATCTGTTGGAAGGCAGTTGAAAGTGAATATTAATGAGATGTAGGTACAAAACCAAATTTGTCTTTGTGAGTCAATCCAACTACAATAGCTGATCCAATTATAATCTCTTTCTTAATGCTCTTTAACACCAGTTACAACTAAGTCAGTTCATTAAGAATTCACATCAGAGTAAAAGGTCATGGCTAAAAATGAATATACTGCCCATGCCATTCATCAGTTCATTTAATGCATTAAACATGGTTTCAATTTCAGAACACTCAAAAGCCTCGTTAGGGATTTGTACTGGGATGCGAGAGTAGAAATGTACTTTGGTATGCTTTCCTATTTACGTTTTCATTTATTTGTATTCCCTGTGATGTGCTAAGTGATTGTCAGTTTAAAAAATGTGGCACCTATAAATAGGCTTTAAATACTCATTTAGTTCAATCATTTAGTCAACAAATACTTATTGAGTAAATACTAGGCCAGTCTGTTCTAATTCTAGATATATAGCAATGTATGAGACAGACTTACAGTTTATATTCTAATTATTGTCTTAGATAAATAAAGATATGTGTTGTGCATTACACTAGTGCGCTGTTGGGTGTCCTTATCAGGACCAGGTGCTCATTTGTGACTTGCTGGAAGTGTAGTTGCTGATATCTCATAGCCACATCTCTTTCTCCAAACTGCCATCTATCAAAGGGACACCTCATCATCCAAGGTTATAGTCACTGCCTGAGGGCAGACTATACCAAATGTCTGGCTAATGCAAAGTATTACTTAAAAAAAAGAAAAAGTTCCCCCTGCATCAGTGTGTGATAACTCTAAAGATCTGTCTCAGTTTCAGTGATTCCTGCAGGATCACCTGAAACTTCTGTTATAGTTTCATCACAGTAGAATGTCTACCTCTATCAAGTTCTGCTTCCTGTACTTCCTTAAAGGTTTTTTTCCTGAAGGAACTCCCCACACAAACCTTCATATCTTAGATACATTTCCAGGAAACTCAGCCTAAGATGGTGGGTACCCGAAATGGCCCTAGAAGTAGACTCTCCCAGGATCTACCCCTATCTCAGCATAACTCCCACCTGAGGAATTGTTGGGTGTGCTAAGAGAAGAAAGGAACTATATACTGAGAGAATGCAGGGCAACCCAACATGAGCTGCTGGAGCCAAGAGAGCACATTTGAGACAGGAAAATGAGATTGCTGTATTCCAGGAGGTGAAATATAAAGATGGATAAGAGACAGGAGAGTACTCTCTTATGGTACTGAATTTAATACCCTAGCAAAGACCCTAGGAGACGTTACTAATATCTGCTAAGATGACTCTTGGCAGTTGGAAGAAAGATCTGGCCCACACTACATGAAGCATACGTGCTAGATCTGCTGGAGTACACTGACTGTGGAGGAAGAAGAAAGAATCAGAGAACAAAGTATTCAAAAATGAATATACCTTTCAGGCCTAACAACCTATAAACCAGTTCTATTCTATGGGAAGACTTAAAGAGCATTCCGTTTACCAAAGAAATAAGAAATGTGCTGGTGAGAACGGCACCAGTATCATTGAAAAGTTCAGTTGTGGCTGTTCTCCTGACTAACAGTAGGAAATATTATTACAGAAAAAAGCCCTTAGTGTCAATGAAGACAGGAAAATGAAGTAGCAGAGGGGCCAGATGGTAGCACTTTACTGACAAAACAAGATGGGAATAACTGCCACAAAGGATAGAAACGCTGGAAAGAGAGCCAGGAGAAGCAGACTTCTATGAAGATGCCTTATAAAATATTTTATTCACAGGTGTAAGTGGGTAACCAACAACATAGATATTGCTGTGCTTAGACGCTCAGTCATGTCCTACTGTTTGCAACACAATGGACTGTAGCCCGCCAGGCTCCTCTGTCCATGAGGATTCTCCAGGCAAAAATACTGGAGTGGGTTGCCATGCCCTCCTCCGGGGGATCTTTCCAACCCAGGAATTAAACCCAGGTCTCCTATATTGCAGGCAGATTCTTTACTGTCTGAGCCACCAGGGAAGCCCATGAATACTGGAATGGGTAGCCTATCCTTTCTCCAGGGGATCCTCCTGACCCAGGGATCGAACTGGGGTCTCCCACATGGCAGGCAGATTCTTTACCAGCTGAGCTACCAACAAACACATTGCTAAACAGATATAATCAGAAGTAATCACAGTGGATGAACAGAAGGATGGAGTCACTCATCTCAATGAAAACTCATAGCCTTTTCCCTAGTTACTAAACCTGAGGCAGTTCTTAGGCCTAAAACCCACTAATTGAAAGACTGGTTGGATCCCGATGAAGAAGAGTCCTGCAACAGCACCACAAATGTTTATAGCATTGATCCTTCCACATCAGTGAAGATTTTAAGGGGCAAATGGTCTGAGACCTAAAAGAACGTCCATTTGAAAGCAAAGGATAAATTATTGCGTCTTGCTTCTCCCAGCAATAACAAGGAAGCATAAAACTTGCTGGTCTCTTGAGTATGGAGGCAGCACATGCCATACCTGGAAATTATGCTCGACCTATTTACTGGGCTACAAGGGAAGACTTCAGCTTTCGGTGGGGCCTGCCATAGGACCTGCTGCTTGGCCCATATGATCCAGCAGATGTTAGGGTGCTAAATGTATCTGATGGGAGAAGACAACAGGCAGAGTTTAGGGAAGCCACAATGGAAAAATCACAACGTGGACACTCTAAGGCCTGCAGCAAGGCCATGCCATCCACAGCCAATATGTACACCATTTGATAAACAGGTTCTGGTACACTGTTGGGCTCTGGTAGTGAAAAGACGTATGACTATATGACATCAAGTGAACATGAGGCAAGAGCTGCCTATCCTAAGCTGAATTCTGTCAGTCTCATCAAGTCATATGGTCAGGAAGCCCAGCTGCAATCACTTGTAAGATGAAAGCGGAATCAGTTATGAACAGTTACAAGCAAGGCCAGAGGACACTAAAAATATACCAACAGGTGTCCCAGAACTACACATCATTTACCACGATTGTAATGGCAGCTGTTTCTCAGCTCATACCTACATCACATTGTGGGTAGTAGGGTCCTTTATGATCAGCACTACCAGAGAAAGCAGCTGAGTTTGACTGATGGATGGACGCAAGCTGAAAATACACTCTAACTGTACCATAGTACCACTCGGGAATGATCTGTGTATTAGTTTGCCAGGGCTGTCATAGCAAAGTACCACAAGCTGGGTGGCCTAAAACAACAGAGATATATTATTTCACAGTTCTAGAGGCTAGAAGACCAAAATCAATGTGTGCTCAGGGCCATTCTCCCTCCTAAGGCTCTAGTAGAGAAAGCTTCCTTGGCTCTCTAGCTTCTGATTGTTGCTAGCAATTCTTGACATTCCTTAACCTGTGGCCTCATAGCTCCAAACTCTGCCTGTGTCTTCATATGGTCTTCTTCCTGTATGTCTGTTTCCAAATCTCTCTCCTTGAAAGAACAATTGCCACTGGTATTCGGGTCCACCCTAGTCCAGTATGAGCTCATTTTAATCATTATATCTGCAAAGACCCTATTTCAAAATAAGGTCACATTCACAGGTATTAGGGGTTAGGACTCCAATATACCATTTGGGAGACATAACTCAATTCGACTCACAAAACCCTGAAAGACAGAAGCAAGAGAAAATCTTCCCATTGGGCATAGCTTCAGAAAGTGCACTTTGCCATGGTATTACTCAGGGTTCTCCAGAGAAACAGAAACAATAAGATATATATTAGCTAAAACATTCATCTCCACTGACCGTTGGACATGGGTATTCCTGGTTCTTGGACTTCTGGAATCAAGACTGGGACCTTCACCATCAGACCACCTGCCCACCCCCGCCTTGCAAATTCTCAGCCTTAGGACTTGGACTGAATTACGCCACCAGTTTTTCTGGTTCTTTCAGGTTGAAAATGGCAGATTATGGGACTTCTCAGCTCCATAAGCATGTAAGCCAATTCCTATATACATACGGGCTTCCTTGGTGGGGAAGCCTATGTATCAGTTCAGTTTAGTTCATTTCAGCTGCTCAGTCATGTCCGACTCTTTGAGACCCCATGAATTGCAGCACGCCAGGCCTCCTTGTCCATCACCAACTCCCGGAGTTCACTCAAACCCATGTCCATCGAGTTGGTGATGCCATCCAGCCATCTCATCCTCTATTGTCCCCTTCTCCTCCTGCCCCCAATCCCTCCCAGCATCAGGGTCTTTTCCAATGAGTCAACTCTTCACATGAGGTGGCCAAAGTATTGGAGTTTCAGCTTCAGCATCAGTCCTTCCAATGAACACCCAGGACTGATCTCCTTTAGAATGGACTGGTTGGATCTCCTTGCAGTCCAAGGGACTCTCAAGAGTCTTCTCCAACACCACAGTTCAAAAGCATCAATTCTTCTGCACTCAGCTTTCTTCACAGTCGAACTCTCACATCCTTACATGACCACTAGAAAAGCCTTGATTAGACGGAACTTTGTTGGCAAAGTAATATCTCTGCTTTTTAATATGCTGTCTAGGTTGGTCATAACTTTCCTTCCAAGGAGTAAGCATCTTTTAATTTCATGGCTGCAATCTCCATCTGCAGTGATTTTGGAGCCCCCCAAAAATAAAATCTGACACTGTTTCCACTGTTTTCCCATCTATTTCCCATGAAGTGATGGGACCAGATGCCATGATCTTAGCCTATGTATAGTATATCTATAAATATACCTGTATGTGTGTGTGTGTTAGTTGCTCAGTCGTGTCCCTCTGACTCTTTGTGACCCCATGGACTATAGCCTACCAGGTTCCTCTGTCCATGGAATTCTCCAGGCATGATTAATGGAGTAGGTAGCCATTTCCTTCTCCAGGGTATCTTCCCAACCCAGGGATCAAACCCAGGTCTCCTGTATTGCAGGTAGATTCTTTACCAGCAGAGCCACCAGGGAAGCTTCTATGTATACTAATATCTCCTCATACATATGCGGAGATTTATTATAGGCATTGGCTTACATGGTTATGGAGCTTAGAAGTCCCATAATCTGCCATTTTCAACCTGAAAGAACCAGAAAAACTGGTGGCATAATTCAGTCTAAGTCCTATGGCTGAGAATTTGCAAGGCAGGGGTGGGCAGGTGGTATAACAGTGAAGGCCCCAGTCTGAGTCCAAAAGTCCAAGAACCAGGGGTACCCATGTCCAAGGGTCAGTGGAGATGAATGTTTTAGCTAATACAGAGAGAGCACACTGGCACTTCCTCCACCTCTTTGTTTTATTCAGGCCCTCAGTGGACTGGATGGTGGTTTCCCACGTTGGCAAGGGTGACCTTCTTTACTCAGTATGCAAATTCAAATGCTAATCTTTTCCAGAAACACCCTCACAGACAAACTCGGAAATTGTTTTTTATCAGATATCTTCACAACCCTTAGCCCAGTCAAGCTGACACATAAAATTAACCATAACAATCATCTACTTAAGGTAGGGAGAGAGAAATGGCTAAAACTAAGAATATGCATAGACTCACAAGCAGGAGTGAATCATCTGGCTGGCTGGACAGGTATCTGGAAAGAAGAAAATTGGAAGATTGGGAACAAAAATGTGTGAGGGAAAGCATGGAAATGGACTGTGGTAGTGACAGTGGGAGAAGGCGATGGCACCCACTCCAGCACTCTTGCCTGGAAAATCCCACGGACGGAGGAGCCTGGTGGGCTGCAGTCCATGGGGTCGCTAAGAGTCGGACACGACTGAGCGACTCCACTTTCACTTTTCACTTTCATGCATTGGAGAAGGAAACGGCAACCCACTCCAGTGTTCTTGCCTGGAGAATCCCAGGGACAGCGGAGCCTGGTCGGCTGCCATCTATGGGGTTGCACAGAGTTGGACACGACTGAAGCAACTTGGCAGCAGCAGCAGCAGTGACACAATGAGGGGTTACAAATATTCAGCTCTTAGTCTAAATTTGGCAACAATTTAAATGGTCACCATGCTCCAAATTACAGATAGAGAAATGGATTTGAAGAGAAGAGAATTGCTTTGGGATGTTTCTGGCGTAGAGCACATAGGATTCACTAGCGCTCAGCACCTGGGTGAGTACGAGGCACAGGGTAAGTGCTTGATAAATGTTACAGCTGAGTAAATGGCTCTAAGTTCTGGCTTTTCCAATTGGATAGATTGTGGTGTCATTTACTGAACTAGGGAAGACTGAGGGAGAAACTACTTTTGTGAAGTGAAAAAGGAATCAGGATAGATTTCTGCATTCTGAAACCCTATTTCTGAGGTTTTCTCTGGTTCTTCAAGAGCTAGTTGAGCCATGAGCAGGTACAAACAAAAATATTAGACATACAACCCTCAACCAATGGGGAGTGTGAGACCTGGTAGATAAATGCCTCAGTTTCCCTGGCCCCTGGTGAAACAATTCTGAAGCAGGTTCCATATTTTTTGCTCAGAGAATCCCCAGTGGACAGAGTTCTATTTGACCACAATGGTAATAGGCTCACTAACATGTTCCTTACTGGCTCTCCTCATTACCCTATCTCTCTTTCACGCACTTCCCCACTGTGCTTCCCGGAATCAACTTCCAAATAAATGATTGCCTTGGGCGTCAGTTTTAGAGAATGCACAAAGACAAAGAATAGAATTTGAGTTTATAGATTACCTTTACCTAAATTTCTCTCCATCAATCAGAGCTTTTCACATTCTTTAAAACCCAGTTTAAGCTTCCATCTCCATCAAACAGCTTTCTCTGATCATATCACCCAAAGGTAGCCTCCCTCCTCTGCTATTTTCCTCTAGAAATGTTACTTGTTGAGAAATTTGAAATTCACTTTCCACATTCTTATATCATCATGGGCTCAGGACTCTTATCCTGCCCCAGAAATTTTGCAGTGCACACCCCTAGGCCTCAAAGTAAACACATTCTTTCTCTTTCTCTCTCTGGATTTATTTCCCTTAGGACTTGCATGTGTGTGTTTTTTTATTTCTTTGGAGTAATGAATCTGGAGATTTGGGTTTGAATGTGGAAAAGGAGGCCATTTAGGCCTATAATTTGTACCAAAAAAGCTACATAGCTCAGCATATTTGAACTTTTGCAAAAAGGGCCAAAAACCGCAAGTAATGATGACACTACATGGTGGCTGTTACCCTGTGTGTATATGTGTGTGGGGGGTTGGGTGTGGGTGAGTGTGTGTGTATGGGCTTCCCTCCTGGCTCAGTGGTAGCAAATCTGCCTGCCAATTCAGGAGATGCAGGTTTGATCCCAGGATGGGGAAGATGCCCTGGAGAAGAAAATGGCAACCCACTCCAGTATTCTTGCCTGGGAAATCCCATGGACAGAGGAGCCTGGAGGGCTACAGTCCATGGGGTCACAAAGAGTCAGACATGACTAAACAACAAATATATATATATATATCTTTTCAAAACTTCAAGGGAAGAAAGATTTGGTCAGCATCGCTCTTCTTGTGAAGCCCTGCTGTTGCTGCTGCTGCTGCTAAGTCGCTTCAGTCATGTCCGACTCTGTGCAACCCCATAGACATGAGAGTGAAAAGTGAAAGCGAAGTCACTCAGTCATGTCCAATTCTTCGTGAACCCATGGACTGTAGCCTACCAGGCTCCTCTGCCCATGGAATTTTCCAGTCAATAGTGGAGTGGGGTGCCACTGCCTTCTCCCTGTGAAGCCCTAATGGATATATTGTTAAGTCACTTCAGTCATGTCTGACTCTGTGCGACCCCACAGACGGCAGCCCACCAGGCTCCTCTGTCCCTGGGATTCTCCAGGCAAGAACACTGGAGTGGGTTGCCATTTCCTTCTCCAATGCATAAAAGTGAAAAGTGAAAGTGAAGTCCCTCAGTAGTGTCTGACTCCTAGCGACCACATGGACTGCATGCAGCCTACCAGGCTCCTCCGTCCATGAGATTTGCCAGGCAAGAGTACTGGAGTTTGTTGCCATTGCCTTCTCCTTGTGAAGCCCTAATGGATATATTAGGTTGGTGCAAGTGTAATTGCAGTTTCAGACCATGAGTTTTAAATCATTATAACTAGGCTCAAACACATCTTTACTAATTAAAATAAGAACAATTATAACCAACACGTTTTTGCCAAAAAGAAATAAGTTTGTTTGTTCCCGTAGCATAACAATCCGTGCTTCAGGATGTAATGAACTCTTGGAAAGCATTTTCTGGATCCTGCTGATTGTGGAAGCATTTTCCCTGCAAAAAGTTGTTGAGATGCTTGAAGAAGTGGCAGTCAGTTCACTAGAGGTTAGCTGAAAATGGCAGATGAGTCAAAAGTTGTGGCCCAATCTGTTCAACTTTTGAAGTGTTGCTTGTGCGACATGCTCTGCAGTCAGGCATTTTCTTGAAGAAGAATTGGGCCCATTCTGTTGATCAATGCCAGCTGCAGGCATTTCAGTTTTCAACGCATCTCACTGATTTGCTGAGCATACTTCTCAGATGCAATGGTTTCGGTAGGATTCAGAAAGCTGTAGTGTATCAGACCAGCAGCAAACCACCAAATGGTGACCATGACCTTTCTTTGGTGCATGACCTTGGCTTTGGTAAGTGATTTGGAGCTTCTTCTTGGTCCAACCACTGAGCTGGTCATTGCTGGTTGTCATATAAAATCCACTTTTTGTCGCACATCACAATCCAACCAAGAAATGATTTGTTGCTGTTGTGTAGAATAAAAGAAGACAACACTTCAAAACGATGATTTTTTTTGATTTTCAGGTAGATCATGAGGCACACACTATTGACTCTATCACCTTTCCAATTTGCTTCAAATGCCGAACAACCATAAAATGGTTGATGTTGAGTTCTTCAGCAATTTCTCATGTAGTTGTAAGGGAATCAGCTTGGATGATGGCTCTCAATTTGTCGTTGTCAACTTCCGATGGCTAGCCACTATGCTTCTCAACTACAAGGCTCTCATCTCCTTGGCAAAACTTCTTGAACCACCACTGCACTGTACGTTAGAAGTTCCTCTGCCAAACATGTTGTTGATGTTGCAAAGAGTCTCCACTGCTTTATGACTCATTTTGAATTCAAATGAGAAAATCACTCAAATTTGCTTTTTGTCTAATATCAATTCCATAGTCTAAGATACGTATACAGTACACAGCAAGTAATAAGTCATTAGCAAAAAGCCATAAAGTGAGAAATGCACGTTAAAATGATGTAGAGCATAACCACATTTAAGAATGTGTTTCAATATCAAATTCAATATCAAATGGCAACATTCAACAATGCAAAACGGTGATTACTTTCACAACAACCTAATACACAGCAAAAGACAAAGCCAAACAAAACAAAGTACATATTTCTTTTTTATTCATATAAAATTACAAGCTTTATTTTTCATATTTGTTCCCCAAAGAGGTAGCATTGCAAAGAAATAGCATCTCTCTGAAAGCCAAAATGCTTCCATCATTAATGAACTTTCCATGGCACTGGCAGAAAAGCAAATATTTCAGTTCTCAAAAATCAAGACACATTAAACTTTTAACAGTCTTGTTATAAATTGTGTAGGTACATGTGTATATATATCTGTTTTATTTTAGATGCTTCACCCATGCGAAATCTCTGTATGTTTGTCAATCAGAATAAGACTGTAATGTTTATATGAGTTCTTTTTGATGAAACAATGAACTGAAGCAAAAGAGAACAAAATGTCTCCTCCTCCAAAACCCTAACTGATTGAACCAAGCACCCACATTCTAATTCTTCAAATATCTATTGCATGAGATATCTCTCTGATACCTACTCACAGAAAGAAGGAAAGAAAAGATCTCTCAGAGATCTTTGCATCGAAAGTATGGAGTCTTAACCAGTGGACCACTAGGGAAGTCCCTTAAAGATCTCCTGAATTGTTAGATTCAGTTCAGTTCAGTTCAGTAGCTCAGTCATGTCCGACTCTTTGCAGCCCCATGGACTGCAGCACGCCAGGCTTCCCTGTCCATTACCAACTCCCAGAGCTTGCTCAAACTCATTAAGTCGGTGATGCCAGCCAACCATCTCATCCTCTGTCGTCCCCTTCTCCTCCTGCCTTCAATCTTTCCCAGCATCAGGGTCTTTTCAAATGAGTCAGTTCTTTGCATCAGGTGGCCCAAGTATTGGAGCTTCAGCTTCAACACCAGTCCTTCCAATGAATACTCAGGACTGATTTCCTTTAGGATTGACTGGTTTGATCTCCTCGCTGTCCAAGGGACTCTCAAGAATCTTATCCAACATCACAGTTCAAAAGCATCAATTCTTCAGTGCTCAGCTTTCTTTATGGTCCAACTCTCACATCCATACATGACTACTGGAAAAACCATAGCTTTGACTAGATGGACCTTTGTCAGTAAAATAATGTCTCTGCTTTTTAATATGCTGTCTAGGAGCTGTTAGATTGCAACCCTTAAATATGCATTTATTCAAGAAGATATTACTACATATTTTATTTTTTTCCAAATCAATCTGTTGCCATGTTTGTATACTGGCTGAATATCTACATAGAATACCTACTATATCTAAGGCACCAGTCACAAAGTACCCATCTCTTGTTAGCTGGTGCATGCTAAGTTGCTTCAGTCATGTCCAACTCTTTGCGACCCTGTGGACTGCAGCCTGCCAGGCTCCTCAGTCCATGGAATTATCTGAACCTGTTCCTAAAATCTCAGTGTAGAGAGTCTGGCTATCAAGGCTTGCCTTCCTGTGGTCTTAACCTTCAAACCCAAATCTCATGCTGTAACCACGTTTTTACAAATCACATGGAACAGAGACTGAATGAAAAAGTGAACTTAATAAAGTGTATACAAAATAAGAAATAGAGAGCTCAGGTGAACATATCTTGTCTTGTGGGAGTCACCCTGTAGAAATAGGAAGTTGACACCTGTGTGTGAGCAGAACTTCTCCCAATAGTCCACTTACGACTTCTGAAGCCGGGCAGAATAGAGACAGTACATGGGACACAAACGTGGGACCCTGTGATGCACACTGACCACAGTTTACCAACAAATGTGACCCAGATCCCTGACTCTAACTACCCAGATTAATAATTCCTCTATTTGGGAGAAATTCAGAAAGAGAGGTGAAAAAGAAGAGCAGAGAGCCTGAATATCTGCCCTCTCTCAGAGGACTACACATCTCACATTATATCCACTGTTCCTCTAAACGCAACCCAATCTATTACATCTTTTCTTTTATTTTTGATTCAGGAAATAAATGACCATATGTTTGTCTTCTCTTCCCAAGCACATTATAAAATCCTAAAAAGATTTTTCAATGCAAATTAAAACTACAATGAGATATCACCTCACCCTGGTCAAAATACCCATCTTCAAAAAGTTTACAAATAATAAATGCTCAAGAGGGTGTATACAAAAGGGAGCCCTCCTACACTGTTGATGGGGATGTAAGCTGGCACAGCCATTATGGAGAACAGTATGGACGTTCCTCAAAAAACTAAAAATTAAGTTACTATATGATCCAGCAATCCTACTCCTGGGCAGGTATCTGGAGAAAACTCTAACTGAAAAAGATACATGCATCCCAGTGTTCATAGCAGCACTATTTACATTACCCAGGACATGGAAGCAACCTAAGTGTCCATCAACAGATGAATGGACAAAGATGTGGTATACAGATATACAATGGGATATTACTCGGCCATAAAATATTGACATCTGCAGCAACATGGATGAACCTAGAGATTATCATAGTAAGGCAAATAAGCCAGAGCAAAATAAACATTGTTTGATATCACTTTATATGGGAAATCTAAAACATAATACAAATGAACTTATTTACAAAACAGAAACAGACTCACAGATGTAGAAAACAAACTTATAGTTAACAAAGAGGAAAGGGGATGGAGGAGGGATAAACCAGGAGTATAAGATTAACATACATACACCACTATATATAAAACAAAGTACAAAGACTGACTATATAGCACAGGGAACTATGTTCAATATTTTGCAATAACCTATCATAGAAAAGAACTATGTCTTCAGCTTCCTTTGGATCTCCACAATGCTGGAGATTTAAAAGAAATAAATACAATTCTCTAGGCAATAATCATTATAGAAATCATATTTGTAGATGGTTTTCAATATGCTAGATATTATTATTTTGCTTCCCTGGTGGCTCAGACAGTAAAGAATCCACCTGCAATGCTGGAGACCTGGGTTCAATCTCTGGGTTGGAAGATCCCCTGGAGGAAGGCATGACAATCCACTCCAGTATTCTTGCCTGGAGAATCCCCATGAACAGAGGAGCCTGGAGGGCTGCAGTCCATGGGGTCACAAAGAGTTGGACATGACTGAGCGACTAAGCACAGCACAAGTATTATTTTAACTGCTTTACACACATTAACTAATTTAATCTTCACACCACTTCCATAAGATATATACTAGTAACATTCTCATTTTATAGATGAAGAAGTTAAGAGTCAGGAAGTTCAAGTAACTTCCCTAAATTTGTACTTTCAGAAAGTGAAAGAGCCAGGATTTGAATATTTATCCTATATTGTATGAAAAACATGAAATAATTACAGAAGAAGAGAGGATGACAGGGCAGGGCATCTACAACATGGGAAGTATATCAATCAGGATTCAACCAGACAGTAAAACTAGTAGCAGATATGTGAAAGTGAAAGTGAAAGCTGCTCAATCGTGTCCGACTCTTTTCGACCCAGTGGACTATACAGTCCATGGAATTCTCCAGGCCAGAATACTGGAGGGGTAGCCTTTCCCTTCTCCAGGGGATCTTCCCCACCCAGGGATTGAACCCAGGTCTCCTGCATTGCAGGCAGATTCTTTACCAGCTGAGACACAGGGAAGCCCAAGAATACTGGGGTGGGTAGCCTATCCCTTCTTCAGTGGATCTTCCGGACCCAGGAATAGAACTGGGGTCTACTGCATTGCAGGCGGATTGTTTACCAACTGAGCTATCAGGGAAGCCCAATACATATATATTAAGAGAGGTTGTTGTTGTTTCTTTAAACAAGGAATTGACTTCTACAATTATGGAGACTGGCTAAGTAAGTCTGAAGTCAGGAGAGCAGACAGGCAGAAAAGGAAGATCCCAACTGGGAAAGAGCTCAAGGGCACAGTGTGAAGCTTGTTGTCAAGGAGTAAAAACCAGAAATCCAGGGGAAAGGGAACACAATTACAGACCTAGCAGTTGTTCCTGGTTTCTCCCTCAGGTCAGGGAAGACCTAAGCCCTCTTTTGAAGGCCTTCCAACTGATTAAGTCATGTATACTTAGGATAATCTTCATCTTGATTAATTCAAAGTCAACTGTTTAAAGACTTTAATCACATCGGTACAAGCCCTTCACAGAAAAACCTAGATTCATGTTTGAATGAGTAACTGGGACATTGTGTGTAAGCTACAAAATTGTAGTCTTCAACTCTCCTACAACAGTATTTCTTGTAACCCATCATAACCAGACATGCTAGAAAGGAAATTCTGGATACTGTTCTTCATCCTAACCAAGTTAACACCCTCCCCACCAAAGCCACTGAAAAAGGCAAGGGGATTCTACAAGGCATAGGGCAGGGAGGGATAGCGGAAGGGACAGTCAAGACTGTCAAGACAATCCAAGGGCAAGGACATTGAAGAGATGAAATACTTTATAAAAAGTATTTTAAAATACCTTTTAAAAGGCTTCTTTTAAAAAGGCAACTGAGAAGAGCTCATAAAACCCCAGTGGTGGCTCCAGGGCTAGATGGCAGTGCAAATATTCCGTGTTTGTGGGAGAGGGAAGAAACCTGCTGAGGGAGGAAGGTACCTGCAGGACCGGGCACACAGGAAACCCAGCAGGATAAAGGACAGAAGGTGACTGGGAAAACGGGATAGACCATGAGCTCTGTGTTTCTGAAAGTTTTAATATGGTTAATTGAATGACCTAGCAGATACAACTGACTCTCATTGTTTGTGGTAGCTCTGTGCTATATAAAATGAACACTGCATTGGCAAATACTGAACCACTGCTCCCATTAGAAATACTGGGTCAAGTTCCTCTAAGACTCTGGTCATAACATTTTCACCAACTAATCAATACGTAACCTTGTCTTATGTGTGTTTCTGTTTAAAGACACCTTTTTTTTAACAATATTATTGATTAATTAATTTTTAATTCCTGGCTAACAGCATTAAAACTGACACCTAAACAAAGTCTATGCAACACATGTGTTTCCCTATAAGACACATACCAGTCTTCTGTACTTAGGAACACCACTATACTCGTGGGCCATATTAAATAGTGAAATTACCAAAAAAACAACAATGCAAAAAACATGACACTAAATGTTTAACAAAAGGTCTAATTAATTGACAGTATGAGAACTGAAACAAGATGGCAATGTGTCACCTTGCTTGATCCCAGCTAAGAATGTGCATGTAAGAAGACTAATTTTTCACCATTCTGCACATATTTACAAATGACTATAAAATCACTGTAAGTATTAATTTGGGGAATCACAAATAAACTCTAGTGAATGCGTGAATTCACAAATATGAAATCTGTGAATACTAAGGACTGACTGTATATATGAAGATTCACTCTTGGATTAATGTTAATAGTTAGAAAGTCCCTGTTCCTAACAATGACTCCACCCAGACACATTCATATTTCTACAGTGTGCCAAACTGAAGATAAAAAATGAGTAAGCAATCCATTATCCATGCTTTTCTGGATTCAGCGCATCCCAACATTGAAACTTCTTGGCTTAAAGTCAGTTGATCTAGTCGGTTTGTGGTTTTCAGTTAACCACAGACGCTGCTCTGCTATTGAGTTTGGGGCTATGGTTCGCTGCTTCTTTCTTTGTTTATTTCGTCTATCTCTGAGTCTCCACTGTGGCTGGACATGTAACAGCTGCTTAGTTGTCTTTCTGGCATCAGCCCTTACTATGTGAGCAGTAAAAGATGATTACCTGTGACTTCACAGCTGCACAAAGAAAGGTAAATGGTGAAAACCCTCTTGGGCCATCGCTATACATCCAGTGGTTAAGCCTCTATATTTCCAATGCAGGGAGCACAGGTTCAATCCCTGACCAGGGGACTAAGATCCCACATGCCTTACAGCATGGCTGCTGCTGCTGCTGCTGCTGCTCAGTCGCTTCAGTCGTGTCCGAGTCTATGCAACCCCGTAGACGGCAGCCCACCAGGCTCCACTGTCCCTGGGATTCTCCAGGCAAAAACACTGGAGTGGGTTTGCAACATGGCAAAACAAAACAAAACAAAAACCTCTCAGGATAGCAGGTCTCACTTGAAATGTATTCAATGCAATCTCAAATGGACCCTTAGTGTTAACTAGCAATTCTAATTTCTTTAATTCATTCCTGTTGCCCTCTCCTATACAACTATTTCATACATTTATCTTTGTCTTAGTTTTCTTGGAGTGACATAACTAATACCATAGACTGAGTGGTTTAAAAAACAGAAGCTTATTTTTCACAATTCTGAAGACTGGGAAATCCAAGGTCAGGGTGACAGCATGGTTAGGTTCTAATAAGGGCTCTCTTCAAGGCTTGCATATGGCCATCTTCTCCCTGTGTCCTCACTTGGTAGAGAGAGAGAGAACAAGTTCTCTGGTGCATCTTCTTAATAAGGCATTAATCCCATCATGAAGGTCCCATCCTTAATTTATTATCTAAACCAAATTATTTCCCAAAGGCCCTCTCTCCAAATACCATCACATTGGGTGTTAGGGTTTCATTTAGCTTCATTTGTTTGGTTTTTAGGTTCTACATATAAGTGAGATCATATAGTATTTGTCTTTCTCTGACTTATTTCACTTAGCATAATATTCTCAAGGGTATTGGATGGTGCTCATTGGCAAAGAATCCACCTGCCAATGCAGGAGACATGGGTTCAATACCTAGGTCAGGAAAATCCCCTGGAGAAGGGAATGGCTAGTCACACCAGTATTTTTGCTGGGAAACGCTATGGACAGAGGAGCCTGGAGGGCTATAGTCCATGGGGTTACAGAGTGTTGGACATGACTTAGTGAATAAACAGCAACAATACCCTCAAGGTCCATCCATGTTGTTACAAATGTCAAGATTTCCTATTTTATGGCTTATTTTTAAAATTATATATATACGTGTGTGTGTGTATATATATATATATATATATATATATATATATATATATCTCACATCTTTATCCACTCAACAGACACTTAGGTTGTTACCCTGTTTAAGTTTTACCATAGAACTTATCACAAAATCCTGTTGTGGTTCCCCTAATAAAGTGTGCCTTACATTTTTAACAAATGTCATGAATAATTTTTCTTTAACATCCTCATCTAAAATGTAAATGCCTCCCGCACCCCACAATCAGGGATTTTATGCTATTTATTACAGTATTTCTGTCACCTAGAATAACATGCCACATAGTATTTGTGCAATGATTGAATGAGCATCTCATGTTAAGAGGCAGCCATCCTTGCTTCCACGCCCATATCCTATACACACTACAGGTAAGCTAAGGCAGATGAAGCTGACGTCATTGCTCAAGAATCCTGCGACGATATCAAAGAGAGGGTGCTCTAAATAAGCAGAGACATGGCTTTAACTGAAGTCACAGCATTCGTCTCTTAGCCTTATAATCCTTTGAGAGTCCATGTGCTGCCGCATCATAGAAACTTTTACTCTTCCACTGTTATTTAGCATTCTTACATGTTGAGATGTGATTTCTCCAATTCCAAGTTTCTATTTGTAGATAGCAAATTCTCTCTTGTAACCCATCAGAGAGATGAGCACACTACCTTAGGCCAGAAAGAATCATTCTAACAATTAAAAGTGTCACATAGACATAGACAGGTCATGGTTCCAAATTTTCAGAGGAAGGGACAGAAATATTTATCCCCTTGTGCAGCTGTATTAGAGCTTTCTGCAACAGGTGTAGCTGGTGTTCTGCTTCAACGTAGGTGTTTGTGCACCTACCTACCAGCTGTTGTGCATATTGACTAATGCTCCCTTCTCCTAAGGAATGCTCTAGTCCAATTCTAGCTCTACCCACCCCACTCCCACTCAAACCCATGCCTAGTGAACTGGGGGCTAAAGGCTACCCCCTAGCCTCAGGATAGGACTAACTCTGGGTGCAGTTTGTGCCCTTCTCCATGGGATCAGACAGAAAGAGATTCCTGTTGAGTCCACAGCCACACCTAGCTTTTTTTCACTCATTTTATCATTCTTCCCTGATTCCCAAGAATCCCAGTCTCAGGCTATGCCTATAGGGACCAAATCTAAGTTACCATCCACAGACTGTAGATTTCTTACAATATGCATACATCTCACACACACACATACACATTCCTTAAACTGATTCCTATATCAACAACCTCAGATATGCAGATGACACCACCCTTATGGCAGAAAGTGAAGAGGAACTCAAAAGCCTCTGGATGAAAATGAAAGAGGAGAGTGAAAAAGTTGGCTTAAAGCTTAACATTCAGAAAATGAAGATCATGGCATCTGGTCCCATCACTTCATGGCAAATAGATGGGGAAACAGTGGAAACAGTGTCAGACTTTATTTTGGGGGGCTCCAAAATCACTGCAGATGGTGATTGCAGCCATGAAATTAAAAGATGTTTACTCCTTGGAAGGAACATTATGACTAATCTAGATAGCATATTAAAAAGCAGAGATATTACTTTGCCAACAAAGGTCCATCTAGTCAAGGCTATGGTTTTTCCAGTGGTCATGTATGGATGTGAGAGTTGGACTGTGAAGAAAGCTGAGTGCAGAAGAATTGATGCTTTTGAACTGTGGTGTTGGAGAAGACTCTTGAGAGTCCCTTGGATTGCAAGGAGATCCAACCAGTCCATCCTAAAGGAGATCAGTCCTGGGTGTTCTTTGGAAGAACTGATGCTGAAGCTGAAACTCCAGTACTTTGGCCACCTCATGTGAAGAGTTGACTCATTGGAAAAGACCCTGATGCTGGGAAGGATTGGGGGCAGAAGGAGAAGGGGACGACAGAGGATGAGATGGCTGTATAGCATCATCGACTTGATGCACAGGAGGTGGTGATGGACAGGGAGGCCTGGTGTGCTGTGATTCATGGGGTCGCAAAGAGTCAGACAAGACTGAGTGACTGAACTGAACTGAACTGATGATCTACCAGATAAAGCCTACACACCTCTGAGCACTGAGGACATTGCAGAGCCAGGCCTCTTTTTCAAGAGTTATTTTTCATCCTCACCATACTGACCTCCTATGGCTCCCTAAAACATCCTCTCCCAGCCTTTGCACAGACTGCTTGCCTGGAATGATCTGCTCTGCCTTGCCTGAATCATAAACCCATTGCTCCTTATTCAAGGCTCAGCTCAAATATCACCTCTTCTGTAAAAGCTCCCCATATCCCTCTGGGCTCAGTAGGTGTCATTTCTCAAACTCCTACAGAATATTGTGAAGTATCCTTCACAATATTTGCTTGCCTGACTTGAGCTATTTGCTTGCCTGACTCCTCTACTTAACTAAGAGCTTCTTAAAGGCAATTTTTTTTTAATAGTTCTTAGTAATATGTGAAGGTAAAGAACCCGCCTACCGATGCAGGAGACAGAAGAGACGAGGGTGTGATCCCTGGGTCGGGAAGATCCCCTGGAGAAGGAAATGGCAACCCACTGCAGTATTGTTGCCTGGAATATTCTGTGAACAAAGAAGACTGGCGGGATACAGTCCATGGAGCCTCAAAGAGTAGGACATGACTGAGCAACTGAGCACAGGAATCTGTAAAGTATTGGAGGAAATAAAAAATGTACACCTTTAGAAAGCACAGACTCAATGCATTTTAATTCACAAATAAACTAAGAGCCTTATTATTTCTGATAATAATTTAATAATTGAGAAGACTCTGGAAGGCTATGTAGCCAACATGTTGAATAATTATTATACCTGGATGGTAGTGTTATTGGTGGAATTTGGTTTACTTGTATATTTTTACCTTTTTTTCTTGTTTCTTGTGTTAGCAGGTTTTAAATATAATCCAAAATGATGATCCCAGTATAAAAAAAATTAAAATTATATTTCTTCTTAGGAATTAAATAGTATTTATAGAGAGAAAAGATGAGATCTGTAGTACAGATTAACATTTACACAAAAGAATGTTAAACAGAAAACAAATATATGTTTCCTCTGTTATATTATTTTTATACAGTGAACATGCTGCTTTTATACTAAGAAGCATGCATTTTAAATTTCAAAATTTAGAAAAATTTCTTAATCTAAAAAGAAAATAAATCTATTTGGTAAATTCATTTCCATTTTTACAGTAACTTTGAATAGTCCAGCAAAAGATACGTGAACTGAATCAAACACAAGTTCATTTGGCTCTATTCCAGAAGAGCAACCACATTCTTTTGTATTATTACTTGCTGTGAATACCTATAGGAAACAATGCTCTTTAAATGGCACCAAGATTTTTCATTGGTTTCTTATATACCTAACATTTTAAGTTCAAGTTCTTTGCTCTGGGCTTATCCCATATTTGTAATGAGTGAAAAAGCACATACTCATACCACAGGGGGATGGATTAAAAAAAAAATCACTCATGGTTTCAAGTAATCTGTCTCCCAGGAAAAAAAAATCACCAAACAAAACCACAAGTCATAGAAATCATTCCTGAATTCCTAGCACAAAGAAATTCTGACTCTTTCTTCCCTTAGTGAAGACAAAAACAAGAATAACAACATTTTAAATGAGATCTCATTTTAGCTTTCTGTATTCAATGTTGACAAGTCTTTTGCTTAAGTATTAATGTGGCCAAATAACTTTCTTAAAATTATTTAATTCTGGGTTCACCAATTAGGGATGACAATTCTGTATTTGCATAACTGGGATCACAGTTTTTTATATTGTGATACATACATCTTGATTTTATACATATTCTAAAAGATAATGTGATAGGAGGCTGTGCTACATGTCTTGACTCCATGATTTTAGAAAGTTTGTTTGTCAAGGCACAGTAAAATTAACAGTAATGACACCTTATTTCCACAGTGCCTTTCATCTGAAAACTAAAAACATCCAACATTTAGAGTATGTTATTAAGCCACGCTGACTCTCTGACAAAGGTACCTTATTTTAGAAATGGTAAAATTTTTCCATTATTTGTCTGATTTGTTAGATGGGTTGGTACTTTTGGAATTTTCAAAGAAAGGCTTGTTAACCCTTGATAGAGAGGAGCTCAAAAAAAATTTACAAACAATTTAGTTTCTACAGTAGCATCAACAGTATAAAACTTATTCTTAGCCCACACAGAGAAAGCACAACTGATTAAAAGTATTTCTAATATTTTGAACATATACTAATGCACTAAGCCCTGTGTCAAGCATGCTACATTTGGATCTCATTTAAACCTCATTTAAACAAGAATCCTTCAGACAGATGAAATTATTTTTAATATTCACGGAAGAAACCGTATGTAGCATGGTTTAAACTCCTAAGAGTTCTAAGTTAAACTCCTGGATTGGAATTCAAATTTCTGTAGTTACCTTTTTTAACACCCTGACTGCTTCACAATTAGAAGGATGTAGAGAAGAGAGTGGAAGATGTTTTTATTAGCCTAATTTTTCTTTGCCTCTTCCATCTACTACAATCTCAACTGTTCATTAAAAAGTTAGATTTTCAGAAGAAAGAATCAAAAATACTGACATATGTTTCATAAGAGTTTATATCTTTGAATAGCACAGTGTGGATGGTCAGATGACTTAAAGATAGTAGGTTCCTTTATGTGACTCAAGATCCTGATGTTGTAGAATAAGGCATGCATGTATGTGAGTTAAGTCACTTCAGTCGTGTCTGACTCTGCGACCCTATTAACTGTAGCCCGCCAGGCTTCTCTGTCCATGGAATTCTCCAGGCAAGAATACTGGAAAGGGTTGCCATGCTCTCCTCCAGGGGAATCTTACCAACCCAGGGACTGAACCCGAATCTCCTGCGTCTCCTGCACTGGCAGGCAGGTTCTTTACCACTATAGCCACTTGAGAAGCCCCCATAGGGTAAGGCACTGTTTCCCAAAGCATGCCACATATACACCACAGGCACACAAGATAATGTTGTTAACCTTTTAATGTTTTACTAGCTATATATGTTTAACATTCTGATATCTCTATATTTTTTAACACCCATCAGGAAACAAATTACCCAGCAGAACAAAGGCTTACTGTTATGGATGTTATTACTTACAACAAAGTCAAAATAGTTAGTCTGCTTTGCACAGAGTGAGTGCGTTTACTGAAGCAGATCCACAAGTGGGTCAAACCTTCAATCATTAAAACTTTTGTTTTGGATGAAGGGTAGTATGAATGAACAGATAGCTGGTACGGATTCTTATACAACAAATTTCCGTTCTCATTATATTCTATATGAGTATATACCATTGTAAATTATATCTGGATTGAGTTCTTCGTGTTTTAATTAAAACTATTGTAGGTTTAAGAAATTTTTAGGCATAATGAAATTTATAACAAATATGAGCAGTAATGGTGAGACCAATAAAGTCACATCAATGACTGAACACTAGTGTTAAAAACATATCGGCTTTAACAAAAAACAAATATGGCACAAATATGACAAATATTTGGAAATTTGGAATTTGATTGCCAGCTGAGAGTGAACATGTTTCATTATGTGTTGGGTTTAGAAACACTGGTATCGTTTTGACACACAGAAGAACACTATGAGGAACTTATCAAAATTACTGAAGCAAAAGGACAGAAGGACAAAAGGACAAAAGAAGCAGAAGGACAATCAAACACCCTAGAAACTAACATGCTGTATAATAAGGCTAAGAATACAAAAGCTTTATTATGTTGTGACGTAACTAGTGAAATACATAGATTCCTCATGGCAAAAACGTAAAAGCAATGATTACGGACAAAACAAAAAAAAAAGATTGATAAGGTACATCTATCAAATAACAGGGTTCATTTTAAAATTACAGTTACAAACAGAAAGTAAAGCAGCAATTGTTAACCAGAGAATGACAAAGTCAGTACAATTCTCTGCAGACTGATGAATTCACTAACACTGTAGAGTCAGAAAATCTTTGACATATTATCAGTTCAGTTCAGTTCAGTCACTCAGTCGCGTCCAACTCTTTGCGACCCCATAAATCACAGCACGCCAGGCCTCCCTGTCCATCACCAACTCCTGGAGTTCACTCAGACTCACGTCCATTGAAGTCAGTGATGCCATCCAGCCATCTCATCCTCTGTCGTCCCCTTCTCCTCCTGCCCCCAATCCCTCCCAGCATCAGAGTCTTTTCCAATGAGTCAACTCGTCGCATAAGGTGGCCAAAGTACTGGAGTTTTAGCTTCAACATCAGTCCTTCCAAAGAAATCCCAGGACTGATTTCCTTTAGAATGGACTGGTTGGACCTCCTTGCAGTCCAAGGGACTCTCAAGAGTCTTCTCCAACACCACAGTTCAAAAGCATCAATTCTTGGGCGCTCAGCTTTCTTCACAGTCCAACTCTCACATCCATACATGACCACTGGAAAAACCATAGCCTTGACTAGAGGGACCTTTGTTGGCAAAGTAATGTCTCTGCTTTTGAATATGCTATCTAGGTTGGTCATAACTTTTCTTCCAAGGAGTAAGCGTCTTTTAATTTCATGGCTAGAAAAATGCAAATAAAAGTAGTCTATAAAACTTTTTCATAGCCAAATTGTACAACTGAAGAAGTATTTTAAAACTTATTGATGAATTCAGATAATCACTAACAATGACAATAAGTGATACTGGGATAAACACAAGAATCAAAGTCTTCTTCAACAAGAAGGCTTGATCAACAGAGTTGAATGATAGGACAAAGACTTACAGTTGTATTCACAGAGCAATCTTAGTCAATAGACATACACATAAAGATTTTTTAAAGTATTTATTAAAATTGTCAATCACATGCAGGCCTCTGAGTTCTCAAAATTTTCTCAGGCTTTGTTAAAAATAAGCGTAAGTTAAAAATCAGAAATTACTGTCCTTTATTAGATTCCCTGCTGCTGGCAGGAGGCCTTATATATTCGTTCAAGTAGCTCTAGCTGTAAAATATTCATATCTAATCCTACTATAGTTGCACCATAGATTTAACCTTGCTTCCAGAATGATCTGAAGTTCTACTGACACATAAATAGCTAAAACAATTTTGAAAAGGAACAAAATTAGAGGTCTTATACCTACCTAATTTCAGAATTTTACTACAAAGTTACAGTAATCAACACAGTGTGCTCTTAGCATAAATGGAGGCGTAGAGATAAATGGAAAAGAACTGTGGATCCAGAAAGAGCCCTTAGTTTTATATTCCATAGTTTTTTATTTATTTCTTTTGTTTTTATGGGGTTAGAGGAGTTTGTTGTTTGTTTACTAAAGACTAAGACAATTCAATAAGGAAAAGATATTCTCTCCAACAAATGGTGCTGGGACAACTGAATATATTTACAAAAATGAACTCTTTACTAACACCATTAATTGAGTCAGCTCACATATAAATAAATCAATAATGTATCACAGACATAAGACCTAAAACCATAAATCTTTTAGAAAAAATCTTCTATGAAACTGATTAGGCAAAAATTTCTTAAATATGTTATAAAAATCACAAATTACAACTGAAAAAACTGATGAAACGATATTCATCAAAAAAAAAATTAAAGACCTTTTGTGCTAATGACACACCATTAAGAAAATGAGCTGCCCACAGACCAGAGGAGAATATTTACAAATGCTATATCTGATAAAGTATTGAGAATATGTTTAAAAATCTCTTACAATTCAATAAGAAGACTATAAACAACCAAGTATAAAAATAGGCTTGAAGAGACATTTCATTAGAGAAAACATTTAAATGTCTATAATCAAATAAAAATGCTCAAGATAATTAGTTATTCAGTTCAGTTCAGTTCAATTGCTCAGTCACGTCCAACTCTTTGCCACCCCATGAATTGCAGCACGCCAGGCCCCCCTGTCCATCACCAGCTCCCGGAGTTCACTCAAACTCACGTCCATCGAGTCAATGATGCCATCCAGCCATCTCATCTTCTGTTGTCCCCTTTTCCTCCTGCCCCCAATCCCTCCCAGCATCAGAGTCTTTTCCAATGAGTCAACTCTTTGCATGAGGTGGCCAAAGTACTGGAGTTTCAGCTTTAGCATCATTCCTTCCAAAGAACACCCAGGGCTGATCTCCTTCAGAATGGACTGGTTGGATCTCCTTGCAGTCCAAGGGACTCTCAAGAGTCTTCTCCAACACCACAGTTCAAAAGCATCAATTCTTTGGCGCTCAGCTTTCTTCACAGTCCAACTCTCACATCCACACATGACCACTGGAAAAACCATAGCCTTGACTAGACGGAACTTTGTTGGCAAAGTAATGTCTCTGCTTTTGAATATGCTATCTAGGTTGGTCATAACTTTTCTTCCAAGGAGTAAGCATCTTTTAATTTCATGGCTGAAGTCACCATCTGCAGTGATTTTAGTTATTAGTGAAGTACAAATAAAAAACACAGTCTAGTCAAGGCTATGGTTTTTCCAGTGGTCATGTATGGATGTGAGAGTTGGACTATAAAGAAAGCTGAGCGCTGAATAATTGATGCTTTTGAACTGTGGTGTTGGAGAAGACTCTTGAGAGTCCCTTGGACAGCTAGGAGATCCAACCAGTCCATCCTAAAGGAGATCAGTCCTGGGTGTTCATTGGAAAGACTGATGTTGAAGCTGAAACTCCAATACTTTGGCCACCTGATGTGAAGAGTTGACTCAATGGAAAAGACCCTGATGCTGGGAAAGATTGAGGGCAGGAGAAGGGGACGACAGAGGATGAGATGGTTGGATGGCATCACCGACTCAATGGACATGGGTTTGGGTGGACTCCAGGAGTTGGTGATGATCAGGGAGGCCTGGTGTGCTGCGGTTCATGGGGTCGCAAAGAGTCAGACACGACTGAGTGACTGAATTGAACTCAACTGAAACTACCACTACACACTCACTAGAGGAGATATAATTAAAAACACAGACAATACCAAGTACATATGAGCATGTAGGGAAATTCAAACCGTCATACACTGCTGGTGGGGATGTACAATAGTACAGCGACTTTGGAAGTAAGCTGGGTTGTGTCTTTAAAAATTTCAATATAATCTTATCATTGTTGTTGTGGTTTAGTTGCTAAGTCATGTCTTACTCTTTTGTGACCCCATGGACTGTAGCCTGCCAGGTTCCTCTGTCCATGGGATTTCTCAGGCAAGAATACTGGAGTGAGTTGCCATTTCCTTCTCCAGGGGATCTTCCTTATTCAGAGATCAAACCCACATCTCCTGCATTGGCAGGCAGGTTCTTTACCACTGAGCCACAAGGGAAGCCCCAATCTTATCATATGAACCAGTAATTCCAATCCTAAGTACACACCCACGAGAAGTGAAAATATGTCTCCAACAACAGATGAATGGATAAAGAAATGTGGTATTACATATAAAATGGAATACTATTCAGCCATTAAAAGTAATGAAATTTTGCCATTTGCAACAGCCTTAATGGCCTTGGAGGGTATTAATCTAAATGAGTAAGCCAGACAGAAAAAGACAAATGCTGTACAATATCACTCATATGTGGAATCTAAAATATAAAATAAACTAGTGAATATAACCAAAAGAAACAGACTCACATTTATAGAGAACAAAGTAGTGGTTACCAGTGGGGAGGCAGAATGAGGGTGGAGCAAGTTAGGGACAATGGATTAAGATGTGTAAACCACTATGCACAACATGAATAAGCCACAAGGATATACTATACAGACAGGGAGTAGAGCCAATATTTTATAATAACTATAAATGGAGTATAACCTTTAAAACTTGTGGATCACTATGTTGTACACCTGAGACCTACATGATATTGTATATCAGCTATGCCTCAATAAAAAATTTAAAAAGCTAATCAACTTGAAAAAAAAGAAATGAAAACATGTACTCACAAAGATTTGTGCATGAATGTTCATAGTAGTATTATCCATAATATCCATCAACTGGTAATGGATAAACAAAATGTGGTATCCATACAATGGGATGCTACTCAGCAATAAAAAGAAACAAATATTTATATGCTCTACAAACTGGGGGAAAAAAAACCCTCAAAAACATGCAAGTTGAAAGAAGACAAGCACAAAAGAGTATGTAGTGTTTGATTCCATTTACTTAAAATAACCAAAAAAGATAAATTTACAGAGCTAGAATGCACATCAGGGGTTGTCTGGAACTAGATATGGGAGTGAGAATTGACCCAAATGATTGACATTAGATGGATCCAAATAATATTGAAGGGTGGTGGAAATGTTCTAAAACTGGATCATAGTAATGGTTACACAACTTTATAACATTTCCTAAATAAATAAGTAAGAGAATTAAGCTGAAGCCAACTGGCCCACTGCAGTGTCATGAACCCTTGCCATTTTTTCCAGAATTTAGCTTAGAACTTAGACTCATGACCCGTTAACTAAAAGAATGACCAGGTCCCCATGAGAAAGTTTTCTGAACACAGAGACAGTAACTGACTCACTTTTTCTCTAAAGTAATCTGATTATTTATTTGGATAATGGTCCATGGTAGAAAGAGGAAACCTCAGCTCTTGCTATGGCTCTTGAATAGAAAGTCTGAATCAACACTGATGCCTGAGGAACTGAAATGCTACAATATCTACATCAGTGGTTCTACTGAATCACCAAGTTCAGTTCAGTCGCTCAGTCATGTCTGACTCTTTGCGACTCCATGAACCTCAGCATGCCAGGCCTCCCTGTCCATCACCAACTTCCGCAGTCTACCCAAACCCATTTCCATTCAGCCAGTGATGCCACCCAACCACCTTATCCTCTGTCATCCCCTTCTCCTCCTGCCCTCAATCTTTCCCAGCATCAGGGTCTTTTCAAATGGGTCAGCTCTCCGCATCAGGTGGCCAAAGTACTGGAGTTTCAGCTTCAACATCAGTCCTTCCAATGAACACCCAGGACTGATCTCCTTTAGGATGGACTGGTTGGATCTCCTTGCAGTCCAAGGCACTCTCAAGAGTCTTCTCCAACACCACAATTCAAAGGCATCAATTCTTAGGCACTGAGCTTTCTTTATAGCCCAACTCTCACATCAATACATGACCACTGGAAAAACCATGGCCTTGACTAGATGGACCTTTGTTGACAAAGTGATTTCTCTGCTTTTTAATATGCTGTCTAGGTTGGTCATAACTTTCCTTCCAAGGAGTAAGCGTCTTTTAATTTCATGGCTGCAGTCACCATCTGCAGTGATTTTGGAGCCCAGAAAAATAAAGTCAGCCACTGTTTCCATGTTTCCCCATCTATTTGCCACGAAGTGATGGGACCAGATGCCATGATCTTAGTTTTCTGAATGTTGAGCTTTAAGCCAATTTTTTTCACTTTTATCAAGAGGCTCTTTAGTTCTTCTTCACTTTCTGCCATAAGGGTGGTATCATCTGCATATCTGAGGTGATTGATATTTCTCCCGGAAATCTTGATTCCAGCTTGTGCATCCTCCAGCCCAGTGTTTCTCATGATGTACTCTGCATATAAGTTAAATAAGCAGGGTGACAATATACAACCTTGACGTACTCCTTTTCCTATTTGGAACCAGTCTGTTGTTCCATGTCCAGTTCTATCTTGCTTCCTGACCTGCATACAAATTTCTCAAGAGGCAGGTCAGGTGATCTGGTATTCCCATCTCTTGAAGAATTTTCCACAGTTTATTGTGATCCACAAAGTCAAAGGCTTTGGCATAGTTGATAAAGCAGAAACAGATGTTTTTCTGGAACTCTCTTGCTTTTTCCATGATCCAGCGGATGTTGGCAATTTGATCTCTGGTTCCTCTGCCTTTTCTAAAACCAGCTTGAACATCAGGAAGTTCACGGTTCACATATTGCTGAAGCCTGGGTTGGAGAATTTTAAGCATCACTTTAGTATCATGTGCTGCTCCTGCTAAGTCACTTCAGTCGTGTCCAACTCTGTGCGACCCCATAGACGGCATCCCGGTCCCTGGGATTCTCCAGCCAAGAACACTGGAGTGGGTTGCCATTTCCTTCTCCAATGCATGAAAATGAAGTCGCTCAGCAGTGTCCGAATCTCAGCGACCCCATGGATCACAGCCTACCAGACTCCTCCATCCATGGGATTTTCCAGGCAAGAGTACTGGAGTGGGGTGCCATTGCTTTCTCCAGTATCATGTGAGATGAGTGCAACTGTGCAGTAGTTTGAGCATTATTTGGCATTGCCTTTCTTTGGGTTTGGAATGAAAACTGACATTTTCCAGTCCTGTGGCCACTGCTGCGTTTTCCAAATTTGCTGGCACATTGAGTGCAGCACTTTCACAGCATCATCTTCCAGGATTTGAAATAGCTCCACTGGAATTCCATCACCTCCACTAGCTTTGTTCGTAGTGATGCTTCCTAAGGCCCACTTGACTTCACATTCCAGGATGTCTGGCTCTAGGTGATTGATCACACCGTCGTGATTAACTGGGTCATGAAGAGAACTTGTTAAAGCATAGATTCCTGAGTCCTTGCCAACAGAGAGATTCTGAATTTCTCACACGTTCCCAGTTGACGAGGGTGATGCAGGTCCACATCACACCTTCACTGGCACTTGTTTACCCACATCATGATGAAAAAGTCTCAGACCAAGTTGTCTCCCATGGCCTGAGACAACCACTCTCTTAGGAAAGTTGCTTACAGGGCATACACTTGAATCACAAATCACAGGAATATGAAAATATAACTTGGTAGTGACATTTCCATCAATGTACATGGAAATTACATAGCTACCTGTACTTAATCAAGAATAATTGTTTCATTCCTTTAATTTGTCTCAACCTTTTAGTTCAGTCATTGAAACTCATTCTGTCTTGTAATTAAGAAATATTATCCTATGTTTCCAATGAAATATATAAGTAAACACAATGTATTAATGTTTTATTAAAATACTATGATCCATTGGTAAAAGCATATGTTACATGAAAGAAACATGTTAAAATGGAACTGAGCCCTGCAAAAGAAAAATTCTACCGTATATGAATTCAATTAATCAGTGGCCCATTACAGTGATGACTAAAAACAAAACTACTCAGGCAATGAGTAGCAGTTAGTGGTAAAGAATCCACCTGCCAATGCCAGAGAGGCCAGAGATGCAGGTTTAATCCCTGGGTCCAATTCCTGGGGGAAGATCCCCTGGAGTAGGAAATGGCAACCTACTTCAGTATTCTTGCCTGGAAAATCCCAAGGACAGAGGAAATGGCAACCTACTTCAATATGCTTGCCTGGAAAATTCCAGAGAGTTGCAAACAGTCAGATATGACAGAGCATGCAATTGTGGCAATCATAATGTCACCAAGGCAATGTTCTTCAGATACTAAGTTAAACTCTAATAAACAAACATCACATAGCCAGTTCAGTTCAGTTCAGTTGCTCAGTTGTGTCCAACTCTTTGCAACCCCATGGACTGTAGCACACCAGGCCTCCCTGTTTATCACCAACTCCCAGAGTTTACCCAAACTCATGTCCATTGAGTCGGTGATGTCATCCAGCCATCTCATCCTCTGTCGTCCCCTTCTCCTGCCTTCAATCTTCCCCAGCATCAGGGTATTTTCAGATGAGTCAGCTCTTCACATCAGGTGGCCAAAGTATTGGAGTTTCAGCTTCAACATCAGTCCTCCCAATGAACACCCAGGACTGATCTCCTTTAGGATGGACTGGTTGGATCTCCTTGCAGTCCAAGGGATTTTTAAGAGTCTTCTCCAACACCACAGTTCAAAAGCATCGATTCCTCAGCGTTCATATTTCTTTATAGTCCAACTCTCACATCCATACATGATTACTGGAAAAACCATAGCCTTGACTAGACGGACCTTTGTTGGCAAAGTAATGTCTCTGCTTTTTAATATGCTGTCTAGGTTGGTCATAACTTTCCTTCTAAGGAGTAAGTGTCTTTTAATTTCATGGCTGCAATCACCATCTGCAGTGATTTTGGAGCCCCAAAAAATGAAGTCTGTCACTGTTTCCCCATCTATTTGCCATGCAGTGATGAGACCGGATGCCATGATCTTAGTTTTCTGAATGTTGAGCTTTAAGCCAACTTTTTCACTCTCCTCTTTCACTTTCATCAAGAGGCTCTTCAGTTCTTCACTTTCTGCCATGACGGTGGTGTCATCTGCATATCTGAGGTTATTGATATTTCTCCTGGCAATCTTGATTCCAGCTTGTGCTTCCTCCAGCCTAGCATTTCTCATGATGTACTCTGCATATAAGTTAAATAAGCAAGGTGACAACATACAGCCTTGATGTACTCCTTCACCTAAAAGGTACAAAGAATATCTCCACATCTGGCCATTGCTATAATTGTTGTCAAACAATGACAAGCCTCTTTTGTTCCTTGCCTTCAACTTTAGTGTACAAAACCTCATATTGATATCATCAAATAAAATGCAACATTTCTTTCCAAGCACTGCTACCCCATAGAGTCAGGAATGGATCATGTTGTGGGTAACTGTTAGATTGTTGCCTTTTAAATAATGTGTGTGTGTGTATACTTTGAGCTGTAATAGGTTAGCTCCATCGCCAGAAGCTGGTTATTATTACACCATATTACAGAGGTATGTAACAGTTTCAGAAGTATTTGTTAAAGCATTTTACTTTTATCACAGAAAAAACTTCAGAACATGCATGTGAGTTCAAGACAAAGCTATACTTCTCAATGCCATGTAATTTCTCAATACACTGTTCTTACTCTTACACTTATCCCTCTCTAGTAAACAGGGGCAAGTATCTATTCCTCTGTCCTCTTTATTCCCTAGTAAACAGGATATTACTGCCTCCTCAGTGAAATATTGTGGGGCTACAGAAACCAACACTAACATGAAATTGCTTTAAATTTCTGTTCAGAAACCTTGTCAAATGTCTGTTTAAAATTTTATTTATTTATGTGCTAGCAAGAATAGAATCTTTGGGGAATAAATACATCAATGCTGTGGATTTCTATGAAAGCACATTTTGATACAATTCTAATTTGACCAAAAGGGTATTGAGTCTCTGTGTGGCCTGAGTGGCCGCAGGGCAGTGGTCTAGACCAGAAGCACTGCAGCCAAGAGAGAGCAGGTGACTCAGACGCTCCATCCCTCAGTGCCTGATCTGACTTCCAAGAGGCCCTCACAGGACATGAAGACCCTAAGGAGAGGCCATATAAGGATATTTCCTCTGATTTGAAAGTCTGCTGACATCTCCATAAATTGATCTAGCAAAGATGAAACCTCCCAGCAACGTTCAACCACCATCCACATCAGATATAAATGCACTATTTATCTCTTAAAAAGTACCTCATTTTGGCAATTTTCTTTTCTTATATTTTGAAATTAAAAAAAAAGAGTAGTTAGATAGCTAGCTGGAGTATCAGGAAAACACAACTCAGTTATATCCACATGAAAGAGTGTTTCTTGAAGATCCTGATACGCCCTAGAATCAAAGGAAGAGGGCAGGCACACAGGCCCCTTGGGAACAGGGCCAGGACCAGGCGAGGATCTCGAATGTTGTCAACCTGTCTCTGCTTTCTCTCTCTCTGCCCTGTTACATTCATCACTGCCTGATGCTGTTTTGCTGTCAATTTTTTCACACAGCAGTGATATGACCACATTTTCTCCGCTTCTGAACACAAAGGGGAGATGCCTTCTTTCTCCCTACTTCTGTTCAGAATATCCTAGAGAACCCTGGCTAGCTTGGTCCAGACCCCTTGCTGCCCTCTTAGCCATGTTCCTGTATCATCAGTGGTTGGCCCAGTCAGGCTGGCTGTCTATCCCTGTGACCAGGTGCTGAGCCTATGATGGTGTGATCGGCAGCCCCCAGCAAAGCCACAGAGGTACCTGCTCCAAAGGAGCGGGTGCCAGGACACAGTGACAAACAGCAGTCAGTCCTGCTTCAGAAAAGTTCCCTCAGCTCTCAGCTACAGGAAAGTTATTTCAGTATCTCAAAACTCATGCATGACCATGACACAGATGAAGACGAGAAAACAGAATAAGAAACACATCAAGATGCACACACACAGAGGAGCAGTGGACCTGGAATGGAGTCAAACCACATTCATCATATTCAAACAGCACCATTTCTGAGGATTTTAATAAACATACATCTTATGCCAATCTATTATTGATAGAGTTGGGCTTTCAGAAATCTGGTTTTGGGAAAAGCTGAGAATTTTAGACTTTCAAATTGATTAATCAAATACCTGCTTTTGGAAAGGTCAGGAAAGACAGGAGAAAATTTCCAATACATTCTTCAACAGTCTGGGGACATGTTATTCAGAATATCTCCAGTGACCCAGAAAACAGAAGTTAGATGGTGTTTTGTGTATTTTTTCCCCTGTTCTCAAAGGCTCCCTTTTCTTCACCTTTCATCTCCAGAGAACAAGGAAAGTTCAGCTCTCTGACAAATGATCAGTGGTTATTTAGTGTCTAAGGGCCTAAAATCTGAAACTTTGGAATTATGTATGCTACTCAGTCAATTTTTTTTTTTTTTTTAGTTAACTAGGTGACTCAATTAATGAATGGTACAGGTTCAAACTGAGATAACATAACATTATAAGCCAGGAAAAATATTTTGTTTGTGTGTAGTTCTTACAAATAAAATTAATGTTTTCATGAGAAAGAATCCTAATAAGAACTGAAGGCAAACTTTATTCAAAAGCACTTCAGACTTTAGAAAATTAATTCAATTTAAGTGGATTATTACATTTTATACAAAACTGTAAAAGCAAATATTAAATAACAGTGTCTCAACTGATTGGATATAACCCAGGTTGAAACCAAATTTTAAGGAGAGGTTTTGACCTGGTATAATTATAGACAATCACATAATCTAAGCATTAAAAATGCTTAATTCTGTACATTTACATACACTTGAGGCTTTTAATAAGGATAATGCCATTTGTCCAACCTAGGATTCACAGATATTTTTGTAACATGAATGAGAATAATTTGATGATATTTGGGTTTTACAAATTGTATAAACACTAAATTATGGTACATAATTTAGTATTAAATCACATAATCCAAAGTCATGTGTACCTGATTTCTCATAGGAAGATATAAAACAATCTCTAAAGTAAACTTAAACTGTTATTTTGGAAGCATTAGGACAAAATGGACACACGTCATGGTCAGATAATATGCATGAGTTTTGAGACACTATTAATGAATTCTGTTTTTATTATAGAAAGGTGAGGACTAGATGCAATATGATATGGGGGAAATAGCACCGTTCTAGGGCCTGGTGGGCTGCCATCTATGGGGTTGCACAGAGTCGGACACGACTGAAGTGACTCAGCAGCAGGGGTCAGGATGTCTGGACTTCAGTGCTTTCCACTACCAAATAGCCAGGTGACCTTGAACAGGCCACAAAAACCTCTCTGGAGCTTAGTTGTTTTTGTAAAATAAGAGGATTTGATAAATAGTCTCAAAGTCCATCCCAGGTCTGTAATTCCATATGGACTCTGTAATTCCATATGGACTCCATCCATATATGGTAATGTGATAAGAACAGGGCTAAATAATTCAAAATATGTTACTGCCTCTCCATTCTTTCCTCTTTTCTTTCCTTTTTCTCTCATCATTTTCATGACTCCAATGACATTCTCAATACATATTTATTCCTGTGTCTTTAATACCCAGCATATAGACTTGTCAAAACTTCAGTCTATAAAAAGAGCTGTCTATCTTCAAGAAACTCAATCTAATACAGCAAACATATAAATCAATTGCATTACTGTGATTCAAGTTCAAAAATACATTAGTAATTTATATTCCTCACAAATATAGTACAACAAAGAGACCAATGAAGTGTTATTTAAGTTAGCCCAGAAAAACTTTATTAAGCGGGAAACACCTCAATATCTGATACGGATTTTTTTAATGATAAGGAACTAGTCAGGCAACAGAGGGAACTGAATGTTCATTGGAACCATGGCATTGTAGTGTGTTCTGCTTAGGTACCTATACAACAACTCTAATTGTCATGAATTTCCTGCCCCGAACATCAGATTTCTTGGGATTTACCATCCTTTCTGAGTGATTTCTTTTTAACTTATAGTTTAAAAAATAAAAACCACTGAAATATCTTTTACATTTGGTACTTCTTGATTATTATAGATATTATACATACAATATTAAAGATTATGTTTTTATCAATTACTATTTGGGGGGCTCTCTATTCAGTTCTTGGAGAAGGCAATGGCACCCTACTCCAGTACTCTTGCCTGGAAAATCCCATGGACGGAGGAGCCTGGTGGGCTGCAGTCCATGGGTTCGCTAAGAGTCAGACTGAGTGACTTCACTTTCAGTTTTCACTTTCATGCATTGGAGAAGGAAATGGCAAGCCACTCCAGTGTTCTTGCCTGGAGAATCCCAGGGACGGGGGAGCCTGGTGGGCTGCTGTCTGTGGTGTCGCACAGAGTCGGACACAACTGAAGTGACTTAGTAGCAGCAGCAGCAGCAGCTATTCAGTTCCAGTGATCAGTATCCCTATCCTTTAACAAATATTAAATGTAATGACGACTATAGCATTGTGATATATCATGATATACTCCTATCTTATCTTTCTTCTTCAAGAATGTCTTATCTTTGGGTTTTTGCTCTTTCATACAAAATTTTAGTATCAGCTTGTTAAGTTTCACTAAGACAAAACTGTTGAATTTTATTGGAATTTCATTAATTCTAAAGATTAATTTGGGGAAAACACAAATCTTTATGATATTGAATCTTCTTATCCATGAAATATGATGTCTTTTCATTTATATAAGTCTTCTTTAACATCATTTAACCAAGTTTTAAATTGTTTCCATACAGGTTTGCCTATCTTCTGTTAGGCTTGTTGCTCTGTACTTATTTTTGTTGCTGTAGTATTTTAATGCTTCTTATTTATTTTTCATGTATTGTCATGTTATCTATGATCTCCAGTACACTGTTAAATGGAAATGGTGCTAACTGACAACTTCCTGATTTTAAAATGAAATGCAAGTACATATTACCATTAAGAATGTTTACTGTTCATTTTGTATACACTAGCAGAATTTAAAATTACTCTTCTAATCCTATTTTTCTGAGTGTTTATAGTGAATGAGTTTTGACATGTCAATGCTTCATTTGCATTTATTGAAATAAAATTGTTTTTCTTATTAATACAGTGAATTACATTAATTATATTTCTAAAGTAAACTCTCTTGCATGCTTGGGAAAAAAAAAATTTGGCCATGATATGTTACTTTTTATGTTTCATTGGATTTGATTTGTAAATGATTTGTTTAGGATTTTTGCATGTATGCTTATGCCTGATCAGTTCAGTTCAGTTCAGTCGCTCAGTCGTGTCCGACTCTTTGCGACCCCATGAACCAAAGTGGCTGTACTATTGTACATCCCCACCAGCGGTGTATGAGGGTTTGAATTTCCCTACATGCTCATATGTACCTGGTATTGTCTGTGCTTCTAATTATATCTCTTCTAGTGAGTGTGTAGTGGTGGCTTCAGTTCAGTTCAGTCACTCAGTCCTGTCCGACTCTTTGTGACCCCAGGAATTGCAGCACGCCAGGCCTCACTGTCCATCACCAACTCCCGGAGTTCACTCAAACCCATGTCCATCGAGTTAGTGATGCCATCCAGCCATCTCATCCTCTGTCATCCTCTTCTCCTCCTGCCCTCAATCTTTCCCAGCATCAGGGTCTTTCCCAATGAGTCAGCTCTTCGCATCAGGTGGCCAAAGTATTGGAGTTTCAGCTTCAACATCAGTCCTTCCAATGAACACCCAGGACTGATTTCCTTTAGGATGGACTGGCTGGATCTCCTTGCAGTCCAAGGGACTCTCAAGAGCCTGATATTGAACTGCAAATGTGCTGTCATACAATCTTTTCCAGTTATTTATTACGCAAAGCCAGGTTCTCCCAAATATAGAGACTTAAAACAATACAACCACAAAATTTGGGCAGGATTTCCCTGGGGAAATTTTTAGCTCCATGTGGCACTTACTGAGATCACTCGGTGGTATTCAGCTAATGACTGGACTGGGCTGAAGTTCACAACAAATTCGATCAAATATGTGGTGCCTTAATAGGGAAAGGCTAAGTTCAGCTGGGTTCCTCCAAATAACCTCAGGGCCTCTCCACGTGGTCTACACACAGGGTGGTCATACTTCTTACATAATCGCTCAGGGCTCCAAGAGATCAAGGCAGTAGCCACCAGTACTCTTAAAAACTAGGGCCACAATTGACGTGGCACCATTTTTGCCATTTGCCATCATCTACTGGTAAGACAGTCACAAGCAAGTGAGTATCACAGAGGAAGGGAAATAAACTCCATCTCTTGATGAAAGGAATGTCAAAGAATATGCATACAATTGGTTTTTTTTAATCTATCACAATACCTGTTTATAATTTTGTTAGAAGGTCAAACTATTTTAATATCATGAGTTTGGAATATCTCTTTTTTTATTCACAAAAAAACATTTAGTAAGATTATAATCATCTGCTCCTTAAGTGTTTGGTGGGAGTTTCCTTTAACTCCATCTCTCCCTGTTGTTTTCTATTTTGTGAATATAATGATTCTAAGAATGTTGAGGCTTTCTATTTCTTCTTGAATTGTTTTTGGTAGGTCATTTGTTTTTGTCTAAGTTTTCAATATATTGGAACAAGTTATTCATTGAATTCTCTTTTTATTCTGTACAGAATCCAGTTATATCAATTTTATTAATAATATTATATCAATTCTTTATCAATCTAGCCAAAATTTGTTTACTAGTATTACAAAATTGACTTTACTACTATTTCTGAAACTTAACATAGTTATTTCTATTGCATGTTTGATTCTTTCTCCTTATATCATGTTCTAAGTTTTTACTAATTCTTTCTATTTAGATTAATTTTGTTTTTTTAACATCTCTTATTCTTATCCTGGAGAAGGCAATGGCACCCACTGGAGTGGGTGGACAGGTGGACGGAGGAGCCTGGTAGGCTGCAGTCCATGGGGTTGCTGAGGGTTGGACATGACTGAGCGACTTCCCTTTCACTTTTCACTTTCATGCATTGGAGAAGGAAATGGCAACCCACTCCAGTGTTCTTGCCTGGAGAATCCCAGGGACGGGGAAGCCTGGTGGGCTGCCGTCTGTGGTGTCACACAGAGTTGGACACGACTGAAGTGACTTAGTAGTAGTAGTATTCTTATCCATATCTAAGAATTTTATATTTTATCCATTTATAAGAATTCTGTATACATTCTGGTGAATACAGGCTTCTTGTTGATTGTGTTATGAATATGTTTTTCCACTTTGTGGCCTGCTTTCTCAATCCTTTGATGAATGCAAGCTCTTAACTTTAATGTACACTGTCGTATCCCAGAGAAGGCGATGGCACCCCACTCCAGTACTCTTGCCTGGAAAATCCCATGGACAGAGAAGCCTGGTAGGCTGTAGTCCATGGGGTCGCTAAGAGTTGGATATGACTGAGCAACTCCACTTTCACTTTTCACTTTCATGCATTGGAAAAGGAAATGGCAACCCACTCCAGTGTTCTTGCCTGGAGAATCCCAGGGACGGGGAAGCCTGGTGGGCTGCCGTCTGTGGTGTCACACAGAGTTGGACACGACTGAAGTGACTTAGCAGCAGCAGCACACTGTCATATCTATCTTTTACAACTAATGTTTTGTGTATTCTACTTAAGAAATCTATCACTATCCTCAAGGTCATGAAAATGTTCTATACTACTTTTATCTATCAGAAAGATCTTACATCCACCTGGAATTCATATTTGCATGTGATGTTAGGTATCACTTTTGCTAATGTTGGTATCTGTTGACCCAGAAGCATTTATCAAACAGATCTTCCTTTTCCTACTGTTCTGTAATTTATTCTTTATCACAAACCAAGTAGTTTGTTTCTGGACCCTAACCTGTTATGTTGGGCTATTTATCCATTCTTGTGCCAGCACCACACTGTAATTACTATAACTTCCTAATAAGCTTGATATTGGAGAGAGCAAGTTCTCGAAACTTGTTTTTCAAGATAGTTGACTACTCTTGACTCTTAGCTCTTTGCATTATTATATGAGTTCTAGCATCTACTTGTTGATTTCTACATAAAAATCCATCAGAATTTTTATTGGTATTGCAATGAATTCAGTGGCTTATATTGGGGAGAACCAATATCTTTAAAATATTGACTCAATCCATGAATATAATATATTCTATCACTTATTTAGACCTTAATATTTTTTTCTCTGTACTTTTTACTGTTTTTTTCTTTTTGAATAATGGTCTTGCACAACTTTTGTCATATTTATTCCTAGATATCTGTTGCGGTCTTTTTAATACTATTACAATTGTTATTTTATTTTCTAACTCATTGCTGATACATAAAAAATATAAATGATGTTTTCATATTGACTTTGCATATATCAAACCTACTAAAATCATTTATTAATCCAATAATTTATCAGTGATTCTTTGGATATTCTAAGTACCAAATTATATTGTATATGAATAATGATGTTTGTTTCTTTCCAATTATATTTTTATTTCTTTTCCTGATTTACTGGCTAAGATCTACAGCAAAATGTTGACTAAGTGATGATAACTAGTATCCTTCCTATCTCTGACAGAAACATTATACCATTGAATATGATGCTTGCCGTAGTTTGTTTTGATTTTTTTGTTGTTGTTTTGAAATATACTAAATCAAACTAGGTCAATATTTTTTGCCTTTTATATATCACTTGATTCAATTTCCTAATTGAAACTTTATGACCTGCACAACTATGAGCCAGTCTGCCCTATAAGTTTCATTTTGCAAATCCTTTTTAAATTTTTATTATGAAACTTACACTGGCCTCAGAAAGTAAGCTGGGAAGTATTTCCTCCTATTTTATTCTCCAGAAAAAAATTATAATATTAGCATTTTTTTCCTAAGTATTCAAAAAAATTCACTGGCAAATGCCTTTATTCAAGAATATTCAAACTTTCTATTTTTTCTTGTATCTCTTTCTATGTTATGTTTTTCTAGGACTTTGTTGTTGATGTTGTTCAGTCTCTAAGTTGTGCCAACTCTTTGCTAATTTCTCAATTTCATGTAAATTTTCAAATTTATTGGCATGGAATTGAATACACAGGATCTATAGGAATGTCACCTTTTCATTTCCAATGTTAAGTATTTCTGCCTTCTTGCTCTCCTTTTTTTCTTTCCCTTGATTAATCTCATAATGGGTTTGTCAATTTTATTTTTCTTTACCAAAGTATCACTTCTTGGTTTTGTTAATCTTTATCATTTATTAAAAATCTACCACTGATTCTTTTCTTCTCTTTAAAATTTCTATCCTCCTTATACTTTCTTCAGAATTCAATTATACTTTTTCTAACTTCTTGAGATAGATGCTTAACTCATTTAACCTTTCTTCTCTTCTTGTGTGCATTCAAAACTAAAAATTTGTTTTTCAGTATGGCCACATGCCATGAGCTTAACAAGTAGTATTTTCTAACATTTAAAAATATTTCCTAATTTCCATTGCAATTTCTTCTTCAATTCATAGATTACTTAGAAGCATACTGCTTGTTTTCCAAACATTTAGGGGATTTCCTACTTAGCTTACTGACTTTCATCTTAATACCACTGTGGTCAGTGAACATACTCTATTTTATTTTAATCCCTTTAAATGTGTCTAGACATGCTTTCTGGCATAAAGTGTTGAAAGTGTTAGTCACTCAGTCACGTCCAACTGTCTGAGACCCCATGGACTGTAGCCCGCCAGGCCCCTATGTCAATGGAACTCTTCAGGCAAGAATACTAGAGTGGGTAGCCATTCCCTTTTGCAAGGGATCTGGCATAGTACACATTACATTTTAGTAAATTTTATCTGATCACACAAAATCAAGCTATGAATATCACTATTTGGTGTTAACTTTTCTGATTTCCTTTGAATAATTGACTATTTTAGTTAAACCCTCTTTACTGTCCTTTTTTATTGGAATGGGGGTTATCCTGAGAGGTAGAAGCATAGATTCTAGATTTAACCAAGTCTAACATAATTTAGTACTTTCACTTCTTCCAAGACAATGCAGGATCTCTGTATTCACTACTCCATATTTATATGATGCTGTTGTCAGATATCTTAACTACCTATTTTAAATTCCAAAGATGGCAATAATATTATTATTATTAACAGTAAACATTTCTCTAGGTTTACCTACAAATTTACTCTTTTTGGTGCTCTTTACTTTTTCTTGCATTTCCAATCATCCTTCTGGAATCATTCCTCCTTTCCTACTGAGGGACATGCTTTAGTATTTCTTTTAGTGTGGATCTGCCAGTGATGAATTCCCAGTTTTTGGTTGTATGAAAAATGCTTTTAAAGAAAATTTTCACTGGAAATAGGATTCTAGATTAGCAGTCATTTTCTTTCAGCACTGTCTTCATTGTCCTCTCGCCTCCATGCTTCCATTTACTCATTAAGCTTTGTTCTTTTCTAATATATGTCTATAAAACCAAAAATTTCTCTCAACATGGCTTTAGCTACATACCATGAAGTTTAGACAGTTAATCCTATTTTGATTTCTTTGGGTTATAAAAGTGTTTTTTTTTTTTTTTAGCTGCTTTTGTGTATTTCTCCTCGTAGCTCACCAGTTTTACCATGCTGTGCATATGTGTAATTTTGCTTTTATTTACCCTGCCTGGGTTTCATAAAGTACCTTGATCTGTAGTTTGATGTATTTAATCATTTTTGAAAAATTGAAAGTCCATTATCACTTCAAATATATCAGCATTTATTTCCTTTCACCTCTCTTCCAGGAACTTTATTTATCCATATGTTAATCATGTCTCAGGCTATTCCCTTAGCATCCTGAAGTATTTCATCTATTTTCTATCTTAAAAAAAAATTTTTTTTCAAACTATCTTCTGATTCATCTGTTAGATTTAACCTGATGTCATACTCATTATTGAATTCTCATTTCCTGTGATTTTTAAAAATGTGTTTAGTTCTAGAGTTTCCATTTCATTCTCTTAAAATTATCTTGAACATAGTATAGCTAATTTAATAGCATAGCTACTTTAACATTTTATCTGGTACCTCTATTTTTTAGACTCCCAGTGGATCAATTCCATTATTTGTTATTTCTATTAAATTTTGATCATGTCCTCTTACGTACTTATGTGCCCATTTATTAGTTATTTACTTGGGTGCCAGCTATTGTATGTGACTTCCCTGGTGGTTCAGACGGTAAAACGTCTGACTACAATGCAGGAGACCCAGGTTCGAGCCCTGGGTTGGGGAGATCCCCTGGAGAAGGAAATGGCAATGCACTCCAGTACTATTGCCTGGAAAATCCCATGGACAGAGAAGCCTGGGTAGGCTACAGTCTGTGGTGTCACAAAGAGTCAGACACGACTAAGCAACTACACACATACACACAGCTATTTTACATAAAAATATTTTTAGAATTAAATTTAGGCCTATATTAGCTTCCCAGAGAAAGATGTGATATCTCTTTTGGCAAGTATGGTTAAGGGCTTTAACAATCTGGGGTCACCTTATGTAATTTTAGGAATTAAAATTATTTTAAGCTAGGCCCCTGCAAGGGTTTGCTTCATTTCTGATTCACTACAACTTCTAGAGTGTAGCTGTGATATTATATTTTGAAAAAAAAGAAAAGAAAGAAAGAAAAGAAGGTAAGAAAAAGAAAAGGTAACACTGAATAGGAGAAGGCAATGGCACCCTACTCCAGTACTCTTGCCTGGAAAATCCCATGGGCAGAGGAGCCTGGTAGGCTGCATTCTATGGGGTCGCTAAGAGTCGGACACGACTGAGTGACTTTACTTTCACTTTTCACTTTCATGCATTGGAGAAGGAAATGGCAACCCACTCCAGTGTGCTTGCCTGGAGAATCCCAGGGATGGGGGAGCCTGGTGGGCTGCGGTCTATGGTGTTGCACAGAGTCGGACATGACTGAAGCGACTTAACAGCAGCAACACTGAATAGAGAGGAGACATCCTGGAATGTGAAGTTAAGTGGGCCTTAGTAAGCATCATTATGAACAAAGCTAGTGGAGGTGATGGAATTCCAGTTGAGCTATTTCAAATCCTGGAAGATGATGCTGTGAAAGTGCTCAATATGCCAGCAAATTTGGAAAACTCAGCAGTGGCCACAGGACTGGAAAAGATCAGTTTTCATTCCAATCTCAAAGAAAGGCAATACCAAAGAATGCTCAAACTACCACACAATTGCACTCATCTCACACACTAGTAAAGTAATGCTCAAAATTCTCCAACCCAGGCTTCAGCAATACGTGAACTGTGAATTTTCAAATGTTCAAGCTGGTTTTAGAAAAGGCAGAGGAACCAGACAGAGATCAAATTGCCAACATCCGCTGGATCATGGAAAAAGCAAGAGAGTTCCAGAAAAACATCTATTTCTGCTTTATTGACTATGCCAAAGCCTTTGACTATGTGGATCACCATAAACTGTGGAAAATTCTTCAAGAGATGGGAATACCAGACCACCTGAACTGCCTCTTGAGACACCTGTATGCAGGTGAGGAAGCAACAGTTAGAACTGGACATGAAACAACAGACTGGTTCCAAATAGGAAAAGAAGTACGTCAAAGCTGTATATTGTCACCCTACTTATTTAACTTATATGCAGAGTACATCATGAGAAACACTGGGCTGGAGGAAGCACAAGCGGAATCAAGATTGCCGGGAGAAATATCAATAATCTCAGAAATGCAGATGATACCATCCTTATGGCAGAAAGTGAAGAAGAACTAAAGAGCCTCTTGATAAAAGTGAAAGAGGAGAGTGAAAAAGTTGGCTGAAAGCTCAACATTCAGAAAACGAAGATCATGGCATCTGGTCCCAGCACTTCATGGCAAATAGATAGGGAAACAGTGGAAACAGTGGCTGACTTTATTTTTTCGCTCCAAAATCACTGCAGATGGTGACTGCAGCCATGAAATTAAAAGACACTTACTCCTTGGAAAGAAAGTTATGACCAACCTAGACAGCATATTAAAAAGCACAGACACTACTTTGTCAACAAAAGTCCGTCTAATCAAGGCTATGGTTTTTCCAGTAGTCATGTATGGATGTGAGAGTTGGACTATAAAGAAAGCTGAGCACAGAAGAAGTGATGCTTCTGAACTGTGGTGTTGGAGAAGACTCTTGAGAGTCCCTTGGACTGCAAGGAGATCCAACCAGTCCATCCTAAAGGAGATCAGTCCTGGGTGTTCATTGGAAGGACAGGTTGAAGCTGAAACTCCAGTCCTTTGGCCACCTGATGTGAAAAGCTGACTCATTTGAAAAGACCCTGATGCTGGGAAAGATTGAGGGCAGGAGGAGAAGGGGACAACAGAGGATAAGATGGTTGGATGGCATCACCGACTGAATAGAAATGGGTTTGCGTGGACTCCAGGAGTTGGCGATGGACAGGGAGGCCTGGCGTGCTGCGATTTATGGGGTCGCAAAGAGTCGGACACGACTGAGAGACTGAACTGAACTGAACAACTCAAAGCAGGAGGTTTCTACTAGTTTTCACCTTTCTTAATAGACCCTGCTCACTAATATTTTGGGAAAACATGAAAGCCTAAATTGAATACATTATCATCCTGAGAAGAATTAAATTTGTTTCTTCTGACACCCAGTTAGCACTACTGATGAGATCACACTAGTCCATTCCAAGATCCACAGCTTAATCTGGGAGTCTTGGTATTAGTCACTCAACTTTGTTACATACCTAAGGCTTAGTTTCCTTATCTTAGCTCTGGCATTACAACCAGTGTAAGCCTGATTTTTCACTGATGCTTACTCAATCCTCCGATTTTACAACATAGATTATTTTTTATATGTTTTCTTCCTCATGTGCTTGTGTGTTTGGGCCTCTCAGAGATTTTCCTTTCTTCCTACAAGCTCAGTGATGCATGAAAGTTTTCCTAACACAGGATTTACGCAGAATCTCCTTATCATATGGTGGACTGTCCAGAGCAAAATTCTCTGCCTTCTTTCTTCCAATTTACCATTTTGTGAGCTTTTTGAGGATGATAACAGTCTCAGAAAACTTACCAGATGGAGCTCAAATTTAAGCTTAGAGCTTTTATGGGAAAAAACTAATAGTGAATAAAAGTACATATGTTGATAATGACAAATATATGTCTTTGAAATACTTTATAATGTAAACAAAATAATTCTTCCTCATGTTCATTATGTTCTAGTTGGTTTATAGATGACTAATAAGACTCAGATGAGTCAGAGACATAAAACCTCAGTCTCATAGTAGGATCAGTAGGTAATCAAGATAGCCATTTATTTAAATCTCAAATTCTGGCTTTAAAAGAAAGATTTATACAATGGTATTTATCCCGATTTTCTTATTCATAGCTTTAGAATTGTGTCTGCCCCTTACTAGCTGAATGGGAGCTCAACATGAATGGGAATTCTCAGTAGGTGTTGAGTGAATGTGAAAACAAGAGAACTAGACTCAAATCTGTAGAACAAATTACAGCTTTTTAAAGTTACTATGAAACATTTTTATTTCTTTTTGAGATTAAGTGTATTTAGAGAGTTGGAGTATGTATGAAGAAAGGTGGGAGGTATTCCAATGCCCTGGCAATTTGAGCAGTCCAGGATGGGCTACTGTTGATTAATCATTCATATATTAACTATAAAAACAGTACTACAGACTGCCTCGACTTACAATGGGGTTACAAATAAACCCATCATAAGTTGAATATATTGTAAGTCAAAAATATTGTAAGTAGAAAATGCATTAATACACTTAGCCTGCTGAAAATCACAGCTAAGCCTGTGTGCATGCTAAACCGCTTCAATCTTGTCTGACCCTGTGCAACCCTATGGACTGTAACCTGCCAGGCTCCTCTACCTTAAATATGCTCAGAACACTTACATTAGCATACAGTTGGGCAAAATCATCCAACACAAAGCCTACTGATAGTAAAGTGCTGAATATCTCAATCAATAGTGAGAAATAGAATGGTTGTAATGGTTGTTCTCTCTGGGGATGGCGTGGCTGACTGGGAGCTGTGGTGGCTGCTGCCAACCAGCATCATGAGAATTTCAGGCTGCATATTACTAACTCAGGAGAAGATCAACATTCAAATTTTTAAACACAATTTCTACTGAATGCATATCATCACAAAGTCAAAAAACTGTAAGTCCAACCATAACATCGTAAACTGGGGACCCTCTGTACCATGTCAAAAGTTACAGGTAAAAGATAGCATTGCGTAGTGTTAAGACTTGGATAAGAGTGACCTTTAAGCTTAAATCCCACTTAAACTAGTTACTACCAATTTAACTTTGGATGAGTTTCTTAACTTTTCTAGGGTTCCAGTTCCTCAGTAAAATAATGTTAATACTTACTTCATAAGATTGCCATGAGGTTTATGATATAACAAGTTTCCAAAACACAGTAAAGATTCAAGAGATTTATCAAGTTATTTCTTTCTTGCTATGTTTTTCTAGTCCTCCAGCCAAGCTCCAAAGTAGACCTCATGGTTTAATGAAGGAACATGAAAAAACTTAAGCTGGTGTTCAAGCCATGGTTTATCTAAATTGAGTAAAGCCTAAATAGCCAACAGAAATAATGAGAAACAAATGGGATGTTTAAGAATCTTTGTTACAATCATATATCATATTTTTACTAATACAACTGAGGATTTGTCTTAAAATATGTAATTCTAAATCTGACAGTATTAAACTTAGAATTATTGGTACTGTTAAAGGAACTAAATAACGAACTTTAAATAGAAAAAAAAGAGGAAAATGGCTATTTACCTATGCAAATAAAGGCTTGGGAGTTAGAGAATAGAACCAACTCTAAGAGTAGGCTCCAAGAAGTTTACACTGAAATAATTAACATCTAAAATAACAGAAACTTTAAGAAAATATGCATCTATTATAAGAAAACATATACAAAGCAGAAATTCAGAGATCTAGCCAGCTAACATATCTTGTCATACTTCAAAGAATCAGTTACCTCTTAATTCACAATCATATTTGGAAGTTATCTGTTTATTTTTAATGTTGGACATAATTTTAGAACATTTTAATGTTTGATAATCATTTCCTGAGCATATAACTACTAGGAAAGCACTGCATTGGATCAGCAAGTGATACAAAAAAATGTATCTAACCTTCAAGTAAAATATCATACATTACAATATGACTTTCCAGTACAAATTTGACTGATCCTGCTGCTACACAAGGCACAGCATATAACAAGAGTGCAAAAATTGAGGGAAAAAAGAGACATCTGAAAACATCAAGGAAAAAAGACTTATATTACATTGCTATCCAAAAAGTTCAAAGACCTTTCTGTGCTTTCTCTAACCTACCCTGGCAAGAATAATAGATTACTTATATTGATTTCTCCCCATTGCATGGAACAAGCACCATGAAAATTCTTTAAATATCTCATTTAACGTTCACAATAATCCTACAAGGTAGGCACTCTTTTTATTCCATTTTCCAGATAGGCAGTTGAGATTAACTCAAGGTTATACAGCTAGCAAGTAGCAGAGCTAAGTCTTAAACTTAGCAGTCTAACCAGAAAAACAGCCTTCATTTCTTGCTATACTGCTTCACAAGCTTCCAAGCAAACTGCACTTTCGATGCAGATGGGACACCCACCCCACCCCTCCAACCCTTCTCAGATAACCAGTTCCAGGGAAGCAAGACTCAGTCAGGCTCTTCTTTATATTTTTACTGCATTCTCTTCTGCTGCAACATGAACCCACTGTCTTTATTTAAAATTGGTTCAACATTATGCTAAGTGAAATAAGTCAGACCGAGAAAGACCATATGATCTTACTACACCAACTTCATAGAAACAAAGAGTAGAAAGGTAGTTGCTAGGGGCAGAGAAGTGGGGGAAATGAGGACATGTTGGTCAATGGGTACAAACTTGCAGTTTTAAGATAAGTTCCAGGGATCTAAGGTACTGCATGGTGACCATGGTTAACAATACCGCATTGTAGCCTTTAAAGTTGCCATGAAAGTAGAGCTTTAATGTTCTCACCATAAATAACAACAACAACAAAAGCTAATTAAGTGAAAGTGAAGTTGCTCAGTGTCTGACTCTTTGCGACCCCATGGACTATAGCCTATCAGGCTCCTCCATCCATGGGATTTTCCAGGCAAGAGTGCCCTGAGTGGATTGCCATTTCCTTCTCCAGGGGATCTTCCCGACCCAGGAATCGAACCCAGTCCTCCAGCATTGCAGGCAGACGCTTTACCGTCTGAGCCACCAGGGAAGCCCAATTAAGTGAAGGATGTATGAATTAACTTCATTGTGGTAAACATTTCACAATATATGTGTATCAAATCATCACATTTTACACCTTAAACTTTTACAATATTATATGTCAATTATATCTCAATAGGACTGAAAAAATTAAAATAAAAAAGTTTAACTGCCTCAAAAACCTCTAGGCGCCTTTATTTCAAGAACTGACTTATCTTAATATTTCATCTGTCTTAACACATAATTCTAACTTGCAACAAATTTTAATTCAGTTCTAACAACATGCTAAGCACTGGTAATACACCAATGAACCTGTGAAGTGTCTATAGCAGTCATTATTATCATGGTGAACTTAGTTAAGACATCAAAAAAATACATATTGAACTCCAACTATGTACATGGCATTGATTTAGAGTCTGTGACACATTCAAGAAGTTTAAGACATAATCCCTGTTCTCAACAAGTTTATAGTGCAGCTGCAGAGAAACAAAAACATGAAAAAGTAAATAATTCAAAATTATATTTTTATACAAGACAATAACACAGAGCTTATCACAGTGTGTTACATAATGACTAGTTTGTTAGGATATTTTGGAGGAAAGAGGTTCTGTAGTAAAAAAAAAGTTTTGAAGATTCTAGATTACATATAGTCTTCATTATGGTAATATTCATCGTTATTTCTCAAGAGTTTCATACTTTGCAATGTTTTTCAAACTGTTTGGAAAAAGAACACTTGTTTCATGAAGTTTCACTGTTCTGTGTAATAAAAAAAAATCTGTCTTCTGTGGAAAAGCTTTTTAAAAACCAGTTGGGCAAGTGTCTTTAAATATATAATAGGCATCTGCCACCCCACAGTGCCAACCTCATGAACCACATTGCTCGCGGCTGCCTTTCCCAGGACCTGGGACTTGATCTCACTGTTCTCAACAAAGTACTCTTGTTACTTACTCCCAACTGATTAAGTATACATGATGAAATAGTTTTGTCATTCCTAGACTTAGTTATATGAGTTGAAGAAGGAAGAAACCACAGTGATCAGGAATAAACCAGCTTCAAGGAAGACATAAATATTGAACTGAGCTTTGAAAATGAATGAGAAATTCCTTCATTAAGTCTAAATCTTTTTTTTTAACCCACATGAAATGACTTACTTATTCAGTCTTTCCTTCAGCATTCTGGAGAAAGGAAGGTTAAAGGACAAAAATGGAAATAGATACACTGTCAACTATAATTAGGCTGAAAAGACTTACTAAATATAGCCATTCATATATCAAAGAGCTCATGAGAACTCCTGAACAAGCATGACTGGTATGACTTGAGTTTCTTGAAGCAGGCCTCCCCAGCCTTTAGGGGCTAGCAGGATAATAGGAATGATCACATCTCAAATTTCTCTGCCGCTTACTCTCACTTGCAGAGGGAACAGACACCAGTCCCATGAAAGTTGGCTCTTGTTCCCCTGCTCAACTATCTTTAGAGGTCCTGAAAGAGTATTTCCAAAGTTTTTAGAATCTTACCATTTTCAGGCTGTGGCCTAACTCACTACAGGCAAACACCGAGGCAGAAGTCAGTGACAGAACTGATATTCATGTTGATAATGCTGTTTCTTGGTGTTCCTCTAACTGCACACCCTCCAGGTGATAAGCGGCATGGGCTCCCTTATAATTCTCTCTGAGCTGAAGTCCCTTCTGTTGCAAGAAGTAGGAAGAATGTCCTTCTCCCTACATGAGTCAACACATCACTTTAGACCTAGGCAGAGTTTTCTCTACTTTGTGCCTCTTGTCTTTCAGAATCACTTGCAAAAATACTCCCGTTAAGCTTCTGCTTGTAATACATTTTTGGAGACAATTCTCCTTGGGTCTTTCACATTTCTGCATATCTCATGGGTAGAGACACTGGCTTCCTTAGCTCTGGATTAGCTTTCTAAGGATGTTTGCATAGCCAAAAGCTGCGGAAGATGGAATGTCTGCCTCTGGAGCAAAGGGCAAATTTGTTTGCTGTCCACTGGGGAACAGGCAAAAGTCAGGCAGGCTCTCTGCAATTATGACAGACTGAGATTCCCTAGGTTCGAGGTTCCCCTCCTGTAGCACACCCCACTGTGTGCATAGACATCACGTAGCCTTCTTTGCATCACCCTATGGAAACATGCAACCATGCTCGCTACTGTGCCATGAGTAATAAAGTCCTCTCTCCTTGACTGAGGAGTCTCATGTCCATGACACTGCACTAGGCTACATTGTTAGCTTGCAGAAAGGGTAAAATCTCAGACCCACATAGTTGTTGACACACTTCGCACTACAGGATTCAGACAAGGGTCCTTGGATTAGGACTGCTAACCTAAGAGAGACACTGTGCTATCCCGAGCAGTTCTCAAATTCCCCATCAAGAAAGACCTTAAATTTTACCTGCAAGGAGTACAGTTTGCTGAGTCTACAGCTGTAGCATGCTCAGAATCCACCTCAGCTTTCAAGCAGAGTCCATGCTGTCTTTGGATAGCCCTAGCCAAGACATTTCTGCTCAGTAGGGAACTCAATCTCACGGACAATCTTTGCTCCAGACCTCCCTGGTAGATTGCCCAAGACTTCGTCAAATTTATAGGCTTTCCCTGTTCAATACAATAATTCTTGCTTTTATCTTTCATGAATGTTTCTCCAATAAACTATTTGTACTTCCAACTGACCCCTCAGTTCTCTGCTTCCCAGAGAACCCAACTGATATGCCTATGTCCAGTTGCAGACACCAAAACAGAACATTCTTCTTCCTCTGAGAGCATGCCATATGACTCAATTCATATATGTTAGCATCTCATAAGCCGCCTCAGGTTCACTAAACATGCCCATGTTAAATTCCAGCTTAGGTTCAAGTTGGAACTTCCACTGAATGAAAAAAGTTTACCATAGCTTTGTGTACTTTAAATGATCATGTTAGGATATTTTAGGTTCATGAAATTTGGATTTATGTTTAAGGTTTAACATGTATACAGCAAATTTGGAAAACTCAGCAGTGGCCACAGGACTGGAAAAGGTCAGTTTTCATTCCAATCCCAAAGAAAGGCAATGCCAAAGAATGCTCAAACTACCACAGAATTGCACTCATCTCACACGCTAGTAAAGTAGTGCTCAAAATTCTCCAACCCAGGCTTCAGCAATACGTGAACCGTGAACTTCCAGATATTCAAGCTGGTTTTAGAAAAGGCAAAGGAACCAGAGATCACATTGCCAACATCCACTGGATCATGGAAAAAGCAAGAGAGTTCCAGAAAAACATCTATTTCTGCTTTATTGACTGTGCCAAAGCCTTTGACTATGTGGATCACAATAAACTGCGGAAAATTCTTCAAGAGATGGGAATACCAGACGACATGACCTGCCTCTTGAGAAACCTGTATGCAGGTCAGGAAGCAGTAGTTAGAACTGGACATGGAACAACAGACTGGTTCCAAATAGGAAAAGGAGTACATCAAGGCTGTATATTGTCACCCTGCTTATTTAACTTATATGCAGAGCACATCATGAGAAACGCTGGGCTGGAAGAAGCACAAGCTGGAATCAAGATTGCCAGGAGAAATATCAATAACCTCAGATATGCATATGATATCACCCTTATGGCAGGAAGTGAAGAGGAACTAAAAAGCCTCTTGATGAAAGTGAAAGTGGAGAGTGAAAAAGTTGGCTTAAAGTTCAACATTCAGAAAATGAAGATCATGGCATCTGGTCCCATCACTTCATGGGAAATAGACGGGGAAACAGTGGAAACCATGTCAGACTTTATTTTGGGGGGCTCCAAAACCACTGCAGATGGTGATTGCAGCCATGAAATTAAAAGACGCTTACTCCTTGGAAGGAAAGTTATGACCAACCTAGATAGCATATTCAAAAGCAGAGACATTACTTTGCCAATAAAGGTTCGTCTAGTCAAGGCTATGGTTTTTCCAGTGGTCATGTATGGATGTGAGATTTGGACTGTGAAGAAAGCTGAGCACTGAAGAATTGATGCTTTTGAACTGTGGTGTTGGAGAAGACTTTTGAGAGTCCCTTGGACTGCAAGGAGATCCAACCAGTCCATTCTGAAGGAGATCCGCCCTGGGATTTCTTTGGAAGGAATGATGGTAAAGCTGAAACTCCAGTACTTTGGCCACCTCATGTGAAGAGTTGACTCATTGGAAAAGTCTCTGATGCTGGGTGGGATTGAGGGCAGGAGGAGAATGGGACAGAGGATGAGATGGCTGGATGTCATCACCGACTCGATGGATGTGAGTTTGAGTGAACTCCGGGAGTTGGTGATGGCCCCCGCCCCTCCTACTTGCAGATCCGTCCGGGACTGTGAGTGCAGCCAGGAGGCCCCAGCGGGGAGCTCGTCCCTGTCCCCAACCAGGCGTGCTGCGATTCATGGGGTCGCAAAGAGTCGGACACAACTGAGCGACTGAACTGAACTGAACTGAACTGATGTATACTGCATTTATGTAAGACTAGAAAGCTAGTCTAAAATTTTGGTATTTATTGTAAATTATTATTTACTGTATTTCAATAAAACTAGGACACCATTAATTGTAAGCATGCTATTATTTTAAGTATCATTAAGAAAAGCATCACTAAGTAATCTATAATACAACACAATGCTAAGATGCCATCTATTGTAAGTTGAATTCTAATTTCAGCAATATTAAAATGAGGAGCAAAAACTGCATCTTTGATCCAATAAAATGCAGTTTAAATAACCTTGGAATTTTCCTGATCTCAGACTACTTTTATGTTTCTAATAACTGAAGCAGACATTAATGAAGGAAGAGTCTCCAACTCTTGAATTATTTTTGCATGACACAATTATTCTCAATTAAATAGGCAAATATTTAATTTAATTTGTTAATAACCAAATATTGGATCATAATCAAGCAGTGTTTTTAAAAGCTTCAAGCTTAATAAGCATATAAAAGCGGGTTTACATTATGAATGTGGTATGTCATAGAATGTTTAACATTTAATACAACAGGGGTAATTTTTTTTATTCAGAAATCTGAAAGTTAATTAAATCCTCCTTCTGCATCATAAGGTACATTTTTTCTAATATTGAAATTGGACTGGAATTAAGATATCATTGAGTCCAGTCCCTTCATTTCTGAAAATCACCAGGAAGCCCAGGGGCTCTGTTACAGATGGTTAATGACAGAGCAGTCCAGGTGGGCAACAGTCCATGGGGGTCACAAAGAGTCAGATGACTGAACGACTGAGCAAACACACACATGCACACGCACACGTGCACACACACAATTGACAAGTAGAATCAGAGCCTTCTGCCCAGGGCTCTCTCCACCACCTCACCAAGCCAAACACTAGAGTGTCAGTCACACCTGTGTGGACAAACCTCCTAAGGCCACCCAGAGAGAGAGAGAGACTCTTCCTTCTTTTGCACAGAGAAGAGATGGTTTCTTCACTGCCTTAAATAATGTAGACACAAAAAATCGGTAGGCCTAGACATTTTTAAATGAGAAAGAATTCCTTCTCTTTTTTTCTTTTTCTTCTTGAACAATGACCCTTGTAGGAGGTGACTGGAGTCTACCAGTTCTGGGAGGGAGACGGGACTAGAGATGGTAAACGTGTGGACTGACTTTATGCGGTAGCCTTTCCTCTTCCTCAGCACATTCCTAGGAAGAACCAACTGTGACAGAGCCACTGTGAAGTAGGTGACATGTTGAAGGCTCAAGGAACCAACCACAACTCCCATCCTCCACCCCCAATGCCTATGACTCATGAGCACTTACAAAGACAAACGTTGGCTATTCTACAGGAATATATATATAAACTTTAAAAGTCTCATGGAACTTGTTTTATCTTCCAGACAGATAGGGAAGAAAAATTTGAGGTTGTCTTGAAAACATTCCTACCTCTCCTTTTGTACCTCAAACTCAGTTTAGGAGTCTGCAAACATGAGCCAAGCGACCTTGCAGCCTTCACACCTGTCCCCTCTGCCGGGAGTCGGTTTGGACGGCACCAAGAGACCTACCACCTGGCAGCTGACTACTGGATTTCCCTCTTTCTTAAGGAAATACCAATAATCTTTAAAGGAAACTCCATTGAGAAACTAGATCTATAGGACCAAAATGGCACTAGTTGAATTAAAAATAAAAAGATAAATTTAGAGAATAGATGGAAGAGGAAAAGACAAAGTTACCAGTAACAGACTGATTTCTTATTGCCTCTTTTTTTTTCTGATTTTATTTTATTTTTAAATTTTACATAATTGTATTAGTTTTGCCAAATATCAAAATGAATCTACCACAGGTATACACGTGTTCCCCATCCTGAACCCTCCTCCCTCCTCCCTCCCCATACCATCCCTCTGGGTCGTCCCAGTGCACTAGCCCCAAGCATCCAGTATCATGCATTGAACCTGGACTGGCAACTCGTTTCTTACTTGATATTTTACATGTTTCAATGCCATTCTCCCAAATCTTCTGACCCTCTCCCTCTCCCACAGAGTCCATAAGACTGTTCTATACATCAGTGTCTCTTTTGCTGTCTCGTACACCGGGTTATTGTTACCATCTTTCTAAATTCCATATATATGCGTTAGTATACTGTATTGGTGTTTTTCCTTCTGGCTTACTTCACTCTGTATAATAGGCTCCAGTTTCATCCACCTCATTAGAACTGATTCAAATGTATTCTTTTTAATGGCTGAATAATACTCCATTGTGTATATGTACCACAGCTTTCTTATCCATTCATCTGCTGATGGGCATCTAGGTTGCTTCCATGTCCTGGCTATTATAAACAGTAAATGGTTCTATCTCAGACAGCAAAATGTCAGGTCCCTGAGTTCACTGATTCATAAAGAATACTTCTCTGTGACACAGCATCTACCACACCATAGATGTTTATTAAATATTTATCGAATGCTTGTGATGGACCAGGTACTGAATTGTTTCTCAAGTACATTTTTTTCCATTTAATCCTCTCCACAACTTTGTGAAACACTATCACCCCTATATCACAGACAAGGAAACAGTGGAAGAGAAAATTTTAAGCAACGGATTGAAGTACCTACACCTGGTAATTTCAGTTTACTACTCACAACACTCTCTTAAAAAACCAGGTCAGTATGGTCTTTCTGATATTTGTAGTAGCAAGAAAAAAAGAGATGTCTGGTCACATCTAAATTATAAACCCTGCACCTAAAATCAGAATTTCAAATCATAGGCTTCTCACCAAATACAGGCCACTCTCTACAGGTTTTACTCTGAGCTTCTCCAAAAGAACTGGCTGAGTAACATCATCCAAGTTTGCAATGACTAAAAACCAGCCTATTTTGTTGGGTGTATGAGAGGGTGAGTAAATTATGCTGTTTATCCTCTCCTAGTTTCTATAATTGAAACAAGCAGAAGAATACAGCAATTCAGAGATAAAAAGATGTCACCTTTATGACAGACATGGCATGAATGTATGGCAAACATCGTCTTCCTAATACTCAACCTCAGAATCGGATTATTTCTCTGAGCTTCAGCTCTGCGCTGAACCCCTGAGCTGGGTTGGGGGCAGGGGACAGAGTCAGCCCCTGTCTAGCTGGTGATGTGGAGGGCAGAATGAAAAGCTCTCAGCTGGCAAGCAAGTCCCAAGACAAAGGGAAGGAGGAAAGAGAGGAGGTACGCGTTCCCAGTTTCTTATCCCAAACTCAGCATTTTAAGCAAAGGCACTTCTTCTCTGAAGGGATGAAGAGAAGGCAGGAATGACATGCTAATTCTTGTCCCTCTTTATAGAGCCCCCAAGTCTGAGAAAGGAGGTATCACTGCCACCACACTCACATGTTCAGGTATGCAAAAAATACTGGAGTGGGTTGCCATTTCCCTTTCCAGGGAATCTTCCCAACCCAGGGATCGAACCCACGTCTCTTGCGTCTCCTGCACTGGCAGTTGGATTCTTTACCACTATGCCAATGACAAAGGGCTGTTCCAGGTAAAGTCAGGATTTTAAAAGGGAAAATTTCATTGGCACTTGTATTATGTAGACTAATATGAAGTAAAGTTCATATTTTATGGCAAGATAAGAAAAATTTAAACATAAAAATTGCTTTATGCCCTTTGGCTTCCTTTCCTCTCCCTACTGTGCATTGTGTATCTGCGTTATACATCAACCAAATCTCCCCCTTGGACAAAAATACTTGCCCAATCACAAAAAGCAACATTCTCCTAGCATCAGCAAGGCAACTCCTTAAAAGATAACATTCCTTCCTGATCTTGTAAGGAGCCACAATGACGCCTAGATCTGAACTGTGTAAAGTTTCAACAATATGCCATTTATTGCACAGCCCTTTGTTTCTAAAAACATATATAACTGTGTCTTGACTTTTAATGGGCACAGCAGTTCCTGGAGCATTCTGAGATGCTGTTTTCAGGTTATAATTCTCAGTTTGGCTTGAATAAAATTTTCCATTTCTTTCTTAGATCAGCTGATTAATTTTTTCATTGACATTAATATATGTATAGATACATAAATTATATAGAAAGGGAAAGAGAAATGCCCACTAGTGACTCAGGATTAAATCAAATAAAGCTAACAGGTAATTCACATCGTGTAATAAAGGAAAGCCACAAACTGACTCACCACTCTACTGTGATGACTCAGCAGGTAGAGATCCCACATGTGTACAGGTGCGAAGAGGAACCCAGAAAAAGGGTAAAAGAGGAGAGAAAGTGAAAATGAAAGCCGACTTAGTTGTTCCAAAAAGCCTTTCCTTCTTTCCTCCTCACTCTGAGAAATAAACTGCAGAACTTGGGTGAAAACCACAAGCTACAAGAGCCACAGTGAACATAGAGGCTCCTCCACTGCTACAGGAAATTTAGGTCTAGAAGTTAGTTCTCAGATTTGGAATCACCACTGCAAGTTCTAGTCCCATAGGCTATCAGAATTTCATAATAAAATGTTGGATGTATCATACCTGCTAATCCTTAGTTCACTAGCAGTAAAATTAAGACACTCAATTTTGTAACTTTGACCCCCCCAAGATCTCTTATAAAACAGTTTCATGCTTTCAACTGATCACCAGAGATACCTAAACAAACCACCAAAATTTATCTCAGTCACTTTATATCAGAGGCACAAGCAGAATTTTTACCAGCAAAGCCCATTTAACAGGTCTCAGGAAATAAAAAATATAATCTGGGTAATAAAGTCTAACCAATTTTTTCCTTTGTGCCTAGTCTAGTTTCTTCTGTTTATATGGTGCCACATTCAAAGGCCTTGCACTTAGCACTTCAGACCAGAATTCCTAATGTGAGATGGCTGCACCCACCACTTCAGCTTAGTGGGACATGTGCAGAGATGCTTCACCCAGCACTATTCTCTGGAGCATGGGAAACAGCACAATTTGCTGTTTCTTGCACCTGACTTGCAAGAACTCTGCCTTCTGTCCCTCTGACAAGAATCCTATAAAGCAGCCCCACCTATGGCCTTTCAGGGACAGTGTGTATTCTAGAACGTGAGCTTGTACCTCTCCATTTTCTGATCAAAGAATAAGCTTTGCTTCTGAACCAAACTCAGTCTTGTTATACTGGCTCTAATGACACCAGGCAAGAGGATCTTTGTTGGGATCCAACTTGAAAGGATAAGTAACAAAATTTTGGCAACTGCAAACGGACAGACCTTGACCTTTTTGTCTGCACCTATTCACTGGGCTCTCGGCCCATACTGGCTCCAAGTGGAAGGACAGCAGAGGCTTTGAGAGGTCTGTGTGACAATGATCAACTCTGACCTTTGGGTAACTCTGACAGTGCAGAATGGCAGCAGCCTTCAGACAAATTCAGAGCAACTCTGCCCAGGAACCTGATAACCATGTGTGGTGCCCATACAGCCTGGCCCCCAGAGACATATGGACTGTTCCCCTTTGAGGAAATCATACTGTGGCATTGCTGGGGATCAGAGACTGAAACTCACTGCCCCTCACCTCTGAGTGGCCTTCCTACAGTACTGGATGACTGGGGACAGAGGGGACCTGTGGACAAAAGGGAGGGATGACAGACTTGCCCTCTGTCTCACTAGTAGGACTGTCCTCTTGACACCTCTACAGACTGGTAGAAGCTTTACTTGATCTTTATGCTCTCTGTGCCAACCTCCAGGGGTTAACAGTAGCATTCTCCATAGTCACTTTTGGTTTGGTAAAAGAAAGTGGCCAGTCCCATTAGTCTATAGTGAGATTGGGAAAGGGCCCAGGTAATAAGAACCATCTGACAAAATGGAAGAAGGACACTTGACCCAAGTTCAGGGAAAAGCACCAGGAATCCCTGAGTGTGTCCGTGTCCTAAGGTAGGTATGCAACTGGTGGCCTGACCTTTTCTAGTCAGCACTAGTTTCTCTGAAGTGGGCTGGGGAGCCCTGAGAGCCATTCCCATTGTCAGGAAGCCCGGTGAGCTGCTGGCAAGTACAGGAAATACCCACTGCTGGACCTCTCCTCTCCCACTGCTTGGGAGATGAATCTTGGGTGTTTCCTTTTCAACTGAGGTTACACAGGCTCTCTCCCTCAGCAATCTGGGGAGTACCCCATGGAAATCCCTCATGTTTGTAGCTTTTACCTCGTAAGATTTCAAAAACTTCTCTTCAGCTGAAAGTACGAAAGAGAAGACCACCTCCTCAGACAGCTGTGCCACTCCCCACTGGCCAAGTTGGTCAGGAACTAACATGGCTAAGCTGCTCTTACTCAGAGCAGTCCATCTAACCTCTCATGAGATATTCTGACTGAGGAGGGACTAACTACTATCCCAAGCACAGGCCATTACAAATTTAAGGGAGACCCTCAATTATATCAGAGTCCATATCGTATGCCTCCTATTTTAGTCTTTCAAGAAATCCATTAATGGTTTGGTGCTGGTTCCTAATTTCCTGAATCAGAAAGCTTATTTGGGTCAAATCTTATAGCATTTGAGTGTCACAAAATCACTCCAACTACCTCCTCAGTACTTAGACACCCTGGCTCTAATCTGGCTGGGAGATGGAAAGTTGGCCCATCTCTAAATTACAACATCATTTTACAATTGGACCTGCTATGCCAGAGACAAAAGACATCAGATAAAATTCCCTATGTACAATTTGTTACATGTCCTTCTATCAAAACAAAGGCCTTCAAAAGAGATAGGGGGACTTCCCTGGTGGTCCAGTGGCTAAGATTTCATGCTCCCAATGCAGGGGGTGCAGAACTAGATCCTACGTGCAACAACTAAGAGTTCAAATATCTCATCTAAAAAGATCCTGCATGCCAGAGCTAAGATCCAGGGTGGCCAAATAAATAAATACTGAAACAAGATAAATAGATACGCACTCTCCTTCACTGAGATGATATATCTTGATTTGGGCCACAAGCCCAAGGATCCCTCTACGTGAAGCGTAACTAATTACCAGCAAGGGCCCAACAAGCCATCAGGAAAAATACTCCCTTTGAGGCAGGTCCCTGAGGGAGAATAAGTGCTCAGCCAGATATATACCAATCTACCACTTCTGATCTGTATAACTGGAAGACTCAGAGAAAGGGGTTGAGGAAATATCTAGAGGGGTTTACTGAATCTGATAGGGGAATCTTTCAGACCTATGAGCTCACTTGGGCTGACACCCAGAACCTCTTCCTAATGGGGGAAGAAAAGGCCAGATAAAGAGAACAGAAACAATTCAGGTCAAGCTATTTTGAGACCAGGGAATTAAATGGTCCCAGATAATGAACCCAACTGGGACCACCCAGATAATGGAACAAGGTGGAAGACAGAGACTGACCCATTATAAAAATATAATTCTAAAGGGCATCCAGGCAGCAGGAAAGAAAACTGTCGATTAGAATAAGAAAAATGAAATCAATCAGGAACCAAAAGAAAACCTTAAGCATTCCTAGAACTCCTCAGGGAATATGTGCAAATCTTCTACCACTGTCTGTGACTCATTGGAAGGGAATGCAAAGCTGAGGTCATATCTCATGTCCCAAAGTGTCCCTGACATTACATGTAGACTTCAGAAATTGGAAATAGAACCAGATATCCCTACCTCACCTATCGGGGTAGCCTACTCTGTATTTAATAACCAAAATATACAGGAAGAAAAGTCAAAGGATAAAAAAGCTCAGAGGCAAGCACACCTACTAACTGTTGCCTTCCAAATCAACCAATTAGCATGGGAATCTGGACTAACCACCCATAGAGACTCTCAACTCTTGATAAGTGACCCCTAGCCCCCATGGAAACTAGGACCCAATCATTGCACCATATGTAAACCAGAGGGACAATGGAAAGGAGTACGCTTATCACCCCCAAAGGAGAATAGAAATGGCAAATCTTGGCCACTACCCTTCAAGGCATATGGTCCAAACAGATGAAGAATGGTGAGGCCAGAGGGCTCCTAAGCTGGCACTCCAATTGACCCCTAAAAGACCCAACTGACATGGGACATAGGGGAAAGCCTGTTGAGTTCTTAGTTGACACCAGTGCAATTTATTCGGTTCTGAACACCAGACCCAGGCAAACTCTTTCACAAGAGTTGTAAAATTATGCAGGTATTGGGGAAGGCTCAAGAAAAGGCATTTGTAGAGCCACTGCAGAATGCAAGTTGGATGAACATACTAACAGCCATGTCTTCTTCAGTCAGTTCAGTCACTCAGTCGTGTCCGACTCTTTGCGACCCCATGAATCGCAGCACGCCAGGCCTCCCTGTCCATCACCAACTCCCAGAGTTCACTCAAACTCATGTGCATCGAGTCAGTGATGCTATCCAGCCATCTCATCCTCTGTCATCCCCTTCTCCTTCTGCCCCCAATCCCTCCCAGCATCAGGGTCTTTCCCAATGAGGCAACTCTTTGCATGAGGTGGCCAAAGTACTGGAGTTTCAGCTTTAGCATCATTCCTTCCAAAGAACACCCAGGGCTGATCTCCTTTAGAATGGACTGGTTGGATCTCCTTGCAGTCCAAGGGACTCTCAAAAGTCTTCTCCAACACCACAATTCAAAAGCATCAATTCTTTGTCACTCAACTTTCTTCACAGTCCAACTCTCACATCCATACATGACCACAGGAAAAACCATAGCCTTGACTGGATGGACCTTTGTTGGCAAAGTAATGTCTCTGCTTTTGAATATGCTATCTAGGTTGGCCATAACTTTCCTTCCAAGGAGTAAGCGTCTTTTAATTTCATGGCTGGACTCTTACATAAATTGAAGGCCACCAATGAGAGACAAACTAGAGATTGGTGTCCCTTTAGACAAAGGTACAAGATGATACCATTAATGACTGAGGACAAACTTCCTGGCTGTAAATCCTGAGGTCTGGGCCCAGGGATGGGTGGGAATAGTTATAGGAGTCAGTTTCATGATAGTACAAACATGATCCAATAGAAAATAAGGCCTTCTCTCTGTGGGGAGGCCTTATTGGGTATTGCTCCTGTTACACAGAACCTAAATGACCAGAGCCTTATTGGACCATGCCAATCAGCCTGTAATACCCCCATTTTCCTTAAAAAGAAACCCAGTGGGGAATACCACACAGTACAGGACCTCGGGGCAGTCAGTCAGGCCACCTAGGATATACACCCAGTGATCCCTAATCTTATACCCTGCTGGCTACTCTACTGTCACTAGGACCTGGTATTCCGTATTCAATTTAAAAGATGCTATTTTCTGTATTCCATTAGCCCCAGAATCACAGGAAATTTTTGCTTTTGAGTGGCAGAACCCAAACACACAGCAAAAAGAATTCTGCTGAATAACCCTGCCCTAAGTAAACAAAACTTTCTCCACCATCTTTGGGGAAATTTCAGCTAAAGACCTAAAATAGATCTACATCTAGAGGAGGGAACTCTCCTCCAGTATGTAGGTGACATTCTGAATCTTCCTCTGACCTGAAGCTCCTTTTCTGAAAAACAGAAGTGCGAGCAGGGTTATGCAGGCCATGGCAGTGAGGCTCAACATCAGGGAACAGGTTTGCCTACAGGCAAAAGAGCTAGACACCTACATGTTAAAGGAGGCCTATGACAAACATATCTAAAATCGTCTGAGGAGAAGTTCTGCTCTAGAGCAGAACTCTACCCAGGGTATGATAACAGGCACCTATAATCAACAGAAAGCAGTTACAGAAGATGGACTTTCACCCCTCAGGAATAAGGAGCAGGACAAAAGACAGAAGAGAGATTTGTCACCAGCAAAGCCCATAACCATTCCTGGGGAATGAAAACAGAATCTAGCTGGTAAAAAAAGTCTAACCTTTTTCTTCTCCTTTGTGCTTGGTCTAGTTTCACTTGCTCATAGGGTGCCACGTGCGGAGGCCTGGGACCCAGAGTTTCAGACCAGAGTTCCTCGTGCAAAATGGTGGCTGTGCCCGCTCCCTCAGCTCAGCAGACTGTCAGGGAAGCACTGCGCAGGACACTGCTCAAGATGGCAGCCGCAGGACGCGTGCTGCGCCTGCTCGTTGTGCCATCTTGACGGAAACAGCTTCACATGAACTCCAGAACTCCCTCCTCTCTCCCCATTGACAAGATCCCTATAAAGCAGCCCCGCCCTCAGCTGTTCCTTCTGTGGGGGAGGGTATGTACCCTAGAGCTCAATCTGGAACCTCTCCATTCTTTGATCAAAGAATGAAGCTTTCCTTTGTGTCTGAGCCAAACTTGGTCTCGTTCTACTGGCTTGAACACCATGGGGCAAGAGGATCCTTGTTGGGAACTATCTCCTTGGGAGGGTGGGTAACAGAACTTCTGCCCTGAGTTGATGGCCATTTCCCTTGATGCAGGGCTTCCCTGGTGGCTCAGCTGGTAAAGAATCCGCCTGCAATGTGGGAGGCCTGGGTGAGATCCCTGGGTTGGGAAGATCCCCTGGAGAAGGGAACGACTACCTACTCCAGTATTCTGGCCTGGAGAATTCCATGAACTAGTCCATGGGGGTAGCAAAGAGTCAGACACAACTGAGTGACTTTCACTTTCACTTCCCTTGACTCATGCTCCTCAGTAGAAGTGAGGCACAAAGCACTGTGTAAGTATTTATTGAAAGCCTAGGGGCATATAGGAGGTGCCATGTTAGGTGTGGTGAAGAACAAACCAAACAGAGACCCTGACTTCATGGTGCAAACAGCCTGGAAGACCTAACTTTCATCTCTGTGTGTATGCGTGTGTGCTAAGTCACTTCAGTTGTGTCTGACTCTTTGCGACTCCATAGGCCAGGCTCCTCTATCCATGGGATTCTCCAGGCAAGAATACTGGAATGGGCATCCATTCCCTCCTCCAGGGGATCTTCCTGACCCAGGGATTGAACCCATGTCTCTTAAGTCTCCTGCACTGGCAGATGGGTTCTTTACTAGTGCCACCAGGGAAGCCCAACTTCTATCTACACAGATCTCATTCATTTTTAAAGGTTCTCATAGAACCACTCCCAAGTCACTTGCATTCTACAGGTCTCTCCCTCCCTTTATCCCCAATAATCAACATTCTTCACTCTTAGCAGTTCACACATTCTAAATTCTGGAACAAAATTACCTAAAAGCTACCAGACCCCTTAGAAGCAAAACACCCACAAGCAGAAATTGGAGCAAGAATAATCCTTCTCTTACAGTCAGGAATTTTAACTTGAGGTACCTCTTATGGTGCCCATAAATGCCTGTGGAGGCAAGGGAGAGGATGCAGGTCTGTGAATTACCTAAAACTATATGCAAAATTGTATGTATATGCTGTTTCCTAAGAAAGCATGCCAAGCTTTCATAGGATTAGTAAACAAATACTGGAGTCAAAAAAAAGTTAAGATCTTTGTTTTATTAGGTTTTAAGCAGTTATGTGGGGCTTACCTGGTGGCTCAGTCAGTAAAGAATCTCCCTGCAATACAGGAGACCTGGGTTCGATCTCTGGGTTGGGAAGATCTCCTGGAGGAGGGCTTGGCAACCCACTCCAGTATTCTTGCCTGGAGAATCCCCATGGACAGAAGAGCCTGGCAGGCTGCAGTTCATGGGGTTGCAAAGAGTCAGACACAACTGAGCAACTAAGCACAGAACAACACAAGCAGCTATGTCACTTTCTCAATCATAAAAGTTAGCCTGGGTGTCCATTTTTATTTCAGCTCTACTTTTTAACAATAAAGAATGTGATTTTCAGAAATATCTTATTTTTTCTTTTTAAGTGCCATTGAAAATTTTAAATGTGAAGTCCAGTGGAGGTCATGATAAAGATTTCTACCTATTTTAATATGTAAATTGCCCAAGGGCTTAAACTAGCTTGCTATCACTTTGTGCTACATTGTGGAGGAGCAACTTGGGCGCATAAATAGAATGAGTGGTAATTAATTCTCACAAGTTATAGTGAGAATCATAGCCATTAGTGTCAAAAGCTAAAGCTGAAAATTATTGAAATATGTGTCTAATAGAACTGCCTTATCACTCTCTGTTTCTGTCATTTGATACTTACATTACATTCAGACCACCAAAAACAGACCTCAATTTTCAAGAAAGAAATGGCTAGAAAAACCAAAAAAATCCCATAAATTCTCAGTCTTATAGTTGAAACTGTTAGTTGTTCAGCCGTGTCCAGCTATTTGTGACACAATGGACTGTAGCCTCCAAGTTCCTCTGTCCATGGCATTCTCCAAGCGAGAACACTGGAGTGGGTAGACATGCCTTTCTCCAGGGATCTTCCTGACCCAGGGATCAAACCTGGGTCTCCTGCATTGCAGGCAGATTACTTACCATCTGAGCTACCAGGGAAACATTGCCAAATACCTTTCCCACTCTAGCTGGCATGCAGAAACAGCTGCAGAAGCAATACACATTTCTTGGTTGGGGTGGGGGGAGCCTTCAATAAATATCTAAAACAATGGCTAAGTACTTTCCCCTTTAGATCACAGTTGCAAATACCTAGATAGAGAAGGAAGAGAAAACAACCTTCAGTTCTATAATCGCCTTCTGGCATTTTCTATTCTGTGTGCAATCAGAGTGTGTAAGGAGAAATAATACATCTGGAAAGTTAAATAAGATCCTTGAAACTCAAACTGATACAGGAGGAAGGATGCAGGTAGGTTTAAACGAAGAGAGGCGATGATTCTAAAAATGAAATTCCTAAAGAAAAACACTGCAGAAACAGTGCATAATAATAATATAGTTTATGGTTTTCAAGTAAGAGATATTATACAAAGTTAAAAATTAGGTGCAGCGGAAATTTTCATGTTAACCTTTATGACACTCCTTGAGTATCTGCCATGGCATCACGTTGTTCTTATTGTACAGATGAAACAGAATGGGAAGTAATAGGCCTAAGATAGACAGAGAACAGACTAATAACAGAAGGAAAACTAGAGCCAAGTGATAAATACACATTTACTTCACAGAAACATTGTTGCAAATTCCCTCAGAAACACAAAATGCCACAATAACAGATGTCTTTTAAGGTGAGTACTATTAAGGAAAGCCAGTGCAGTCTTCCACATTATAATCTTTAAAACTTTAAAGAAGATAGCTCCTTGAATCTTGTAATCCAAAGTACAGTATTCATAATTAGAAATGAGAAAACTAACATTCTTCAGTTTTTATACTTTATGATTGCATTTTAAATCCATACCTTTTAATTTTGGGGGTTGTATAAATGAAGTATAGAGCAATTCAGGAACAAAACAAAAAATTAACACTGGGAAGAATTCATCATATAATGATTTTCAAAAAGATCTGCTAAATGATATAAATTCAGTGAAACAGAGGTGTTTAAAGACTAACTGGATTTATTCATTGGTTCCATTAAAGAAAAGTGGATAGTTAAGCAAAAACACTTTTCTTTCACTTTCTCTTCCTTTTTTGAACCATTTAATAGCTATATCAATTGTGCACATCACGACTTATAAAGCAATGTAAAAAAAGAGTGTCAATCATAAGGTAAAGGGAGTAGAGGTTTAAAGGTAATATCTGAGAAGAGAAACCAAGAGGTGAAGTTAAGAATTAGAGAAACCAAGCTCCTTATATAACATATTACCAGGCAGAGCCAAGCCTAACAGAAAGAACTGGAGGAAGATGACAGCGAGGAGAGATTACATAAAATACTAATGTGCCCCCAGGGTACTGGAACTAAACGGTGAACAGTATGTCCAGATAAGCTGGATAGAGTTCATTGTAAATTTCGAGTTCAGAGTATAAGATGACATGAATAAAGAGATAAGCACCCACATACCCAAGCTGATGACAAATATGTTTGCAGGCATTCCTGCTGGGGCTTGGAGAATACACTGATTACCCATGGTTCCCTGGGGGCCTAAAAAACTTCATTTGTTGCAGAGGAAGTATGCTTGGCACCTTAGTCACCTCCAGGATCAGTGCCATTAATACCAGTGCTGTTATCATTATTTACTGGGCTCTTTCTCTGATCCACACCATAGCTGTTTCCAGGTTTGTAATTATCTCCATCTACCTGATTTACCTCTCCTGCCATTTAACTGCTTCAAGTCTTCAGGGAAACAATTACCAAATCCCTATCCCCAAATGCTAAATGATCCCTCAGGAATTGAAAAAAGTTATCACAGATTACCTTTATGAAGCAAGCAATATGTTCCCTAGCTACCCATAGAAATAGGTACAGAGAGACCCAGTGTATACCTTGACAATCATTCACAAGTTCATTCATTCATTCATTGTATTAAAATGTACTGAGCACCAACCATATACTAGAATCTGTGACACTGGAGATACAAAATTGAAAAGCAAGTCTCTCTCCTCAAGGAGCTCCCAATCTGGAGAGGAGAGAGACTCACTAACTGTTGTGTAGGGCCCCAGAACAGGTTGGTAGCATTGATAAGAATACAGGGAGAATAAGAATAGGATAGGGCAAGGAAAGTATTATCAGGCTGTCTTTTAAGGGAACGGTAGTAATTTGACTGGAGAATAAATATATTGAGGGCATACCAGAAAGAGACCATAAAATTATAGTTATAGTGAAAAATTAAATTATCATTACCAATGATCAAAATAATCATTCTATCCTTTCTTCATCTCCATTAATCATATTCTTTTGGCATTTATTTCATATAATTTTAAAGTGGTGTCATAAACACTGACTGTGCCAAAGCCTTTGACTGTGTGGATCACAATAAACTCTGGAAAATTCTGAAAGAGATAGGCATACCAGACCACCTGACCTGCCCCTTAAGAAACCTGTATGCAGGTCAGGAAGCAACAGTTAGAACTGGACATGGAACAACAGACTGGTTCCAAATAGGAAAAGGAGTACGTCAAGGCTGTATATTGTCACCCTGCTTATTTAACTTAAATGCAGAGTACATCATGAGAAATGCTGGGCTGGAGGAAGCACAAGCTGGAATCAAGATTGCCGGGAGAAATATCAATAACCTCAGATATGCAGATGACACCACTCTTATGGAAGAAAGCGAAGAAGAACTAAAGAGCTTCTTTTTTTATTTTACTCTCAGTTTTATTTATTTTACTTTACAATATTGTTTGGTTTTGCCATACATTGACATGAATCTGCCATGGGTGTACATGTGTTCCCCATCCTGAAACCCCCTCCCACCTTCCTCCCCATCCATCCCTCTGGGTCATCCAAGTGCACCAGCCAGGAGCATGCTGCATCATGCATTGAACCCGGACTGGTGATTCATTTCACATATGATAATATACATGTTTCAATGCCATTCTTCCATATCATCCCGCCCTTGCATTCTCCCACAGAGTGCAAAAGACTGTTCCATACATCTGTGTCTCTTTTTCTGTCTCACACACAGGGTTATCATTACCATCTTTCTAAATTCATGTATATGTGTTCAGTTCAGTTGCTCAGTCATGTCCAACTTTTTGCGACCCCATGAATCGCAGCACGCCAGGCCTCCCTGTCCATCACCAACTCCTGGACTTCACTCAGACTCACGTCCATTGAGTCAGTGATGCCATCCAGCCAACTCATCCTCTGTCCTCCCCTTCTCCTCCTGCCCCCTATCCCTCCCAGCATCAGAGACTTTTCCAATGAGTCAACTCTTCACATGAGGTAGCCAAAGTACTGGAGTTTCAGCTTCAGCATCAGTCCTTCCAATGAACACCCAGGACTGATCTCCTTTAGGATGGACTGGTTGGATCTCCTTGCAATCCAAGGGACTCTCAAGAGTTTTCTCCAACACCACAGTTCAAAACCATCAATTCTTCTGCACTCAGCTTTCTTCACAGTCCAACTCTCACATCCATACATGACCACTGGAAAAACCATAGCCTTGACTAGATGGACCTTTGTTGGCAAAGTAATGTCTCTGCTTTTGAAAATGCTATCTAGGTTGGTCATAACTTTCCTTCCAAGGAGTAAGCATCTTTTAATTTCATGTCTGCAGTCACCATCTGCAGTGATTTTGGAGCCCCCAAAATAAAGTCTGACATGGTTTCCACTGTTTCCCCATCTATTTCCCATGAAGTGATGGGACCAGATGCCATGATCTTAGTTTTCTGAATGTTGAGCTTTAAGCCAACTTTTTCACTCTCCTCTTTCACTTTCATCAAGAGGTTTTTTAGTTCCTCTTCACTTTCTGCCATAAGGGTGGTGTCATCGGCATATCTGAGGTTATTGATATTTCTCCCGGCAATCTTGATTCCAGCTTGTGCTTCCTCCAGCCCAGCGTTTCTCATGATGTACTCTGCATTTAAGTTAAATAAGCAGGGTGACAATATACAGCCTTGACGTACTCCTTTTCCTATTTGGAACCAGTCTGTTGTTCCATGTCCAGTTCTAACTGTTGCTTCCTGACCTGCATACAGGTTTCTTAAGGGGCAGGTCAGGTGGTCTGGTATTCCCATCTCTTTCAGAATTTTCCAGAGTTTTTTGTGATCCACACAGTCAAAGGCTTTGGCATAGTCAATAAAGCAGAAATTATGTTTTTCTGGAACTCTCTTGCTTTTTTTTCCATGATCCAGCAGATGTTGGCAATTTGATCTCTGGTTCCTCCGCCTTTTCTAAAACCAGCTTGAACATTTGGAAGTTCACGGTTCATATATTGCTGAAACCTGACTTGGAGAATTTTGAGCATTACTATACTAGCATGTGAGATGAGTGCAATTGTGCGGTAGTTTGAGCATTCTTTGGCATTGCCTTTCTTGGGATTGGAATGAAAACTGACCTTTTCCAGTCCTGTGGCCACTGCTGAATTTTCCAAATTTGCTGGCATATTGAATGCAACACTTTCACAGCATCATCTTTCAGGATTTGAAATAGCTCAACTGGAATTCCATAACCTCCACTAGCTTTGTTCGTAGTGATGCTTCCTAAGGCCCACTTGACTTCACATTCCAGGATGTCTGGCTCTAGGTGAGTGATCACACCATCGTGATTATTTGGGTCGAGAAGATCTTTTTTGTATAGTTCTTCTGTGTATTCTTGCCACCTCTTCTTAATATCTTCTGCTTCTGTTAGGTCCGTACAATTTCTGTCCTTTATTGTGCCCATCTTGTCATGAAATATTCCCTTTGTGTCTCTAATTTTCTTGAAGAGATCTCTAGTCTTTCCCATTCTGTTGTTTTCCTCTATTTCTTTGCATTGATCGCTAAGGAAGGCTTTCTTATCTCTCCTTGCTATTCTTTGGACTCTTTCCTTTTCTCCTTTGCTTTTCACTTCTCTTCTTTTCACAGCTATTTGTAAGGCCTCCCCAGACAGCCATTTTGCTTTTTTGCATTTCTTTTCCATGGGGATGGTCTTGTTTCCTGTCTCCTGTACAATGTCACAAACCTCCATCCATAGTTCATCAGGCATTCTATCTATCAGATCTAGGCCCTTAAATCTATTTCTCACTTCCACTGTATAATCATAAAGGATTTGATTTAGGTCATACGTGAATGGTCTAGTGGTGTTCCCTACTTTCTTCAATTTCAGTCTGAATTTGGCAATAAGGAGTTCATGATCTGAGCCACAGTCAGCTCCCGGTCTTGTTTATGCTCACTGTAGAGAGCTTCTCCATCTTTGGCTGCAAAGAATATAATCAATCTGATTTTGGTGTTGAGCATCTGGTGATGTCCATGTGTAGAGTCTTCTCTTGTGTTGTTGGAAGAGGGTGTTTGCTATGACCAGTGTGTTCTTATCCATTCATCTGCTGATGGACATCTAGGTTGCTTCCATGTCCTGGCTATTATAAAAAGTGCTGCGATGAACATTGGGGTACACATGTTGTTTCAATTCTGGTTTCCTCAGTGTGTATGCCCAGCAGTGGGATTGCTGGGTCACATGGCAGTTCTAATTCCAGTTTTTAAAGGAATCTCCACACTGTTCTCCATAGTGGCTGTACTAGTTTACATTCTCACCAACAGTGTAAGAGGGTTCCCTTTTCTCCATACCCTCTCCAGCATTTATTGCTTGTAGACTTTTGGATAGCAGCCATTCTTACTGGCGTGAAATGGTACCTCATTGTGGTTTTAAATTTCTTGATGAAAGTGAAAGAGGAGAGTGAAAAAGTTGGCTTAAAGCTCAACATTCAGAAAAATAAGATCATAGCATCTGGTCCCATCACTTCATGGGAAATAGATGGGGAAACAGTGACAGACTTTATTTTTTTGGGCTCCAAAAGCACTGCAGATGGTGACTGCAACCATGAAATTAAAAGATGCTTACTCCTTGGAAGGAAAGTGATGACCAACCTAGACAGCATATTAAAAAGCAGAGATAATACTTTGTTAACAAAGGTCTGTCTAGTCAAGGCTATGGTTTTTCCAGTAGTCATGTATGAATGTGAGAGTTGGACTATAAAGAAAGCTGAGCGCCGAAGAACTGATGCTTTTGAACTGTGGTGTTGGAGAAGACTCTTGAGAGTCCCTTGGACAGCTAGGAGATCCAACCAGTCCATCCTAAAGGAAATCAATCCTAGGTGTTCATTGGAATGACTGATGTTGAAGTTGAAACTCCAATATTTTGGCCACCTGATGTGAAGAGCTGAGTCATTTGAAAAGACTCTGATGTTGGGAAAGATTGGAGGCAGGAGGAGAAGGGGACAACAGAGGATGAGATGGTTGGATGGCATCACCGACTCAGTGGACATGAGTTTGGGTAAACTCTTGGAGTTGGTGATGGACAGGGAGCCTGGTGTGCTACTGTTCATGGGGTCACAAACAGTTGGACACGACTGAGTGACTGAACTGAATAAACATTATTGGCGCCACAGAGTAGAAGTGGCCCCCTCACCCCATGTATCACTCTAACCAGTTCGTCTTATCAGTATCACTCAGTTTTATCAGTTTATGCAGCTGAGAGAGTGGCATCACTGCACCACGTTCTGCCTGTCACATAAGCACTATGCTTCTGCTTTCCTCTGCATTCCTGCCATGATCCTGCACAACAACTCTGATTTCAATCTCATTCTCTTCTCCTCATGACTAAAGAGGAAGAAAAGTAGAAGAAAAGAGCTTTGTTACTTTGTGTAACATTGGATTAGGGCGTCCTCATGAATATATTGTTATCCCCTTGGGTCAGCCACCCTAACCAAATCTGAAAGACCTTTATGATTCTTGTTTTCTCAATCTTTTATCTCAGTCTGTATGTAACAAGTGATATTTGGGTTGGTTGGGGAGCAGGTTCTGATAAACCTGGTTCTATCCCATTCTCTCCCAGTGGGGCCTTCCCTGGTGTTTCAGATGGTAAAGAATCCATCTGCAATGCAGGAGACTGGGGTTTGAACCCTGGGTGGGGAAAATTCCCTGGAGGAGGGAATGGCTACGCACTCCAGTGTTCTTGCATGGAAAATTCCATGGACAGTGCAATCTGGTGGGTTACAGTCTGTGGGATGGATCCCAAAGAGCCAGACATGACTGAATGACTAACACTTTCCCCTTTTCTTCCTCTCCCAACTCAAAAACCATGTTTAAAAAGATGTAAATCAGGGTGATTTTATATAGATAATCATGACTCTACCATAATTAATTTATAGTTAACTTACTCAAAAAACACCAGCATTTTAAACATGAATAATATTATCTATTATTAGAGCCATCTCTCCAGTGGTTATTACCTGCCCCGCTGCCTGACACCATGGCTGGTTGTGCGAGCTACACTAGCTGTACTAGGAGACAGAATGCCAGTTTGTCAGACCTTGTTTATGCATTCTCGTGTCTTTCTAATCCAAATGCTTTATTTATCTGCCTTTGTAGATTTTGAACAGTGAGCAGCACATGCTTTACATCTTGGTCAGAGAATGGCAGAATGGCCTCTTCACTGAAACAGAGGAATGAAAAGCAGAGTAAGGGACAAGGAGAGCAGAGCTAATTTCCTCTCTCATTCAAAAGGAGAGTAAGAAGGTGGTTAGAGAGGAGCAGAAAGAGTTTACAAGTATTGAACACTTTAATCTTCAAAATCACTCTACAAAATAGGTGTTGTTATTATCCCATTTTACACTCTTGTGAGAAGTTAGTAACTTGACTAAGCACACAGAGTCAATGAATAGGAGAGCCTTGCACCCTAACCTTTCTGGCTCCAAGTATCATTCTTTAAAAGCCATCCACCTGGAGGACATTTTTCCTTGATAAGAGTCAGCAACTACGCTCCAGTCTGCCAAGTTATTTTGGTTACTTCAATATTATGAAGTCCTAAATGGCTTCAGGAGAAGGCAATGGCACCCCACTCCAGTACTCTTGCCTGGAAAATCCATGGACAGAGGAGCCTGGTAGGCTGCAGTCCATGGGGTCGCTAAGAGTCGGACATGACTGAGCGACTTCACTTTCACTTTTCACTTTCATGCATTGGAGAAGGAAATGGCAACCCACTCCAGTGTTCTTGCCTGGAGAATCCCAGGGACGGGGGAGCCTGGTGGGCTGCCGTCTCTGGGGTCGCACAGAGTCGGACACGACTGAAGCAACTTAGCAGCAGCAGCAGAAATGGCTTCATATCTCTAGTAAGATCCCAAAGGGAAGGGGTCAGCTCAATTCCTGTTATTCATTCACGTGTTGACTACTCTCACAGCTTCACTCTAATCAATAGACTTGCATTCTCCCACTACAGGGCTTCCCTGGTGGCTCAGATGGTAAAGAAATCTGTCTGCAATGCAGGAGACCCGGGTTCAGTCCCTGGGTTGGGAAGATTCCTTGAAGAAGGGAATGGCAACCCACTCCGGTATTCTTGCCTGGAGAATTCCATGGATAGAGGAGCCTGGCAGGCTACTGTCCATGAGGACAGCTCTTCACTATCCAACAAGCCCCAAATAGGCTGAAGCTACTTTCATTAACATTAATAGATAAATAATTAAAAACCCAGACAGGTTTATGTTTGCATCAAAACTACTAGATTCATTTTTGTTTTATAAAAATAATCAGTATAGGGACTTCCCTGCCAAAGTAAGGGACACAGGTTCGATCCTGAGTCTGGGAAGATTCCACATGCCACGGAGCAACTAAGCCCATGCTCCACAACTACTGAGCCTGAGCTCCTAGAGCTTGTGTGCCACAACTAGAGAAGCCAACTCAATGAGAAGTCTGAGCACTGCAGTGAAGAGCAGCCAGCCCCCACCAGCTGCAACTAGAGAAAGCCCCATGCAGCTGTGAAGACCCAGAGCAGGCAAAAGTAAATAACTAAATAAAATTTTTTAAAAAATCAGTATACATGAATATTTTTAGTTGAAAAATTTTAAATCTGTTTATATTATAGTTGCTATACTTTCACTACATTAAGGCAAGAATAACCTCTAAATGTTCGTGTTTACTTGCTTGAATTAGAGATAGTTCAACTTCTAAAGTCTTTACAAAGTTCTTCAAATAGCTTTGATGAATAAGCAAACAATTAATTTTTTCATATTTCTGAAAATTTAATGAAAATGAGTTTTTATAAATATATAGTGTATTTTTTCTAAAAAGCAAAATGTCTTTTTCTGAGTTGACAAATACATATTTTTATTATATTTGTGTGTGTGGCAATAGAGAAACAAGTGGCCCATGTAAGGATTTGAAATTTCACTCTGCCCATTTTTTAGCAGAAAGGAAAGTTATTTGACTTCTCTGATTTCAGTTAATTAAGCTAATATTTAGAACAATGTCTGGTATGTATCCAATAAGTCTTAGCTGTTATTAACCTGGAGGGAGTAATTGCTCCAAGCAGTCCCTGCAATTTAATTGGGAATTTCTGTAAAGCAAGAATACCTAATGTACAAATTGCCTCCAAATGTAATGAAATTTTAATACTAACTTAACAATTAATGAAGATGATATAATAGTACACTCTGGAGATATTTAATTAAACATTTATGGTTTCAATCTTGCATCTTTTGATATTCTGAGCACAGGTTTTTTTTTTTTTTTTCCCTACCTCTTGAATACTTATTCATATTGGCCCTTGAAATGTCATAGTACTAAGTATTTGTAGTGCTTGATGGATAAGATGGTCTTGGCCAAAGTAAATGGGACAGCTTTGAAGGCTACCTTTTCTGGCTCCAAATTACTTTCGGTGATAGTCTGCCTCTTGGAGAACATTTCTTCTCAGCAAGAGTTTGGTAAAGTTTCTAGAAGTTTTGGAAAGGTTACTCAACTGGGATTCAAAGACAGGACAGTAAAGTAAAAATCCCAGGTATCACTGACAAGCCAAAATTCTAAAACTACTTTTGCTTAAATTCAGAGTTTATACCAAAACCTAGGCTGAAGCTGGCCCTGCATTTAAACATAAACAGGAGAAAGAATGATTTAGTAGAGGGTTGGAACCGGCACTGATCCAAGAAGGAATATCTTCTTTAATAAACTGGGACTATATCTTGACATACATAGTTATCATGTCATTTTAATTTTCCAAATGGCATTGCAAAACCAATGGTGGGTAAAACTGATACCTTAGCACAAGCCAAGGCAAAAGTACTAAACTACCAATAGTGATTGTATTTTTCACCTCCATTCAATCAGAGAAGAAGAAAAAGAAGGCATACAAGAAAAAGCCAGCTTAGCTCTAGAACATCCTTGATGAAGCATAAAATTTTACATTTTATTAAATCTTAACCTTCTGTATGTCTTTTTAATATTAAGCATGATGTAATGTGAAGTACCCATAAAGCACTTCTGCTGCTTACAGAAATATAATTGTCTCCAGGAAAAGTACTTATTTGAGTTACAAATAAGCTGTTTTTTTCATGGAACATAGTTTTGAAAGAAAAACTGGCAGCCAACTATGGTATTCATACTTGGGTATTTGGCAAGCATTTTTGCAAAAAAAAAAAAAATGGATGTAGAGAGCCTGTCACTTCAAGAAAAACAACTAACAAGCTTAATAAATTTCAAGTTTTGCAAGCTAAAATTAAAATTTTGGAAAATTTTATCTGCCACCACGAGCTTGGCCTCTTGCCAATACTCAAAGACTTTTCTGGTGAGATTGGTGGGATATTAATGAACATGATATTTGGATATTATATAATAAAATGAGCTACCATTTGAAAGATTTGCATTATTCAGTGAATCATTACTTTCCAAATGACCAATGCATGATATTACACATCTATTAAAAATTGAAGATAGACCAGTGAATTTTAATGTAACAGTATTATTCTGGTCTAAGATTACACAATATACTTAACTTCTAATCAATTATCATTTGTCAAATTTTAGTGGGTAGAAAGAATAAAAGCTGTAATTAACTGATAAGGTCATTAAAATATCCTCTCCATTTATATATTTATGTGAAGCCATATTTTCTTCATCTACTTCTTCCAAAACAACAGATAAAATGCAGAAGCAGATATGAGAATCAAGGTTCAGTTCAGTTCGGTTCAGTTCAGTCTGTCAGTCGTGTCTGACACTTTGTAACCCCATGGACTGCAGCACGCCAGGCCTCCCTGTCCATCACCAACTCCCAGAGTTTACTCAAACTCTTGTCCATCGAGTTGGTGATGCCATCCAACCATCTCACCCTCTGTCGTCCCCTTCTCCTACTGCCTTTGATCTTTCCCAGCATCAGGGTCTTTTCAAATGAGTCAGCTCTTCGCATCAGGTGGACAAAATATTGGAGTTTCAGCTTCAACATCAGACCTTCCAATGAACACCCAGGACTGATCTCCTTTAGGATGGACTGGTTGGATCTCCTTGCAGTCCAAGGCGCTCTCAAGAGTCTTCTCCAACACCACAATTCAGAAACATCAATTCTTTGGCAGTCAGCTTTCTTCACAGTCCAACTCTCACATCCATACATGACTACTGGAAAAACCATAGCTTTGACTAGATGGACCTTTGTTGGCAAAGTAATGTCTCAGCTTTTTAATATGCTGTCTAGGTTGGTCAATAACTTTTCTTCCCCGAGCAAGGCTCTTTTAATTTCATGGCTGCAATCACCATCTGCAGTGATTTTAGATCCCCCCAAAATAAAGCCTGTCACTGTTTCCATTGTTTCCCCTTCTATTTGCCATGAAGTGCTGGGACCAGATGCCATGATCTTAGTTTTCTGAATGTTGAGTTTTAAGCCAACTTTTTCACTCTCCTCTTTCACTTTCATCAAGAGGCTCTTTAGTTCTTTGCTTTCTGCCATAAGGGTGGTGTCATCTGCATATCTGAGGTGATTGATATTTCTCCTGGCATGTCTTCTATTAATTCATGCATTTAAAACATTTGCAAATATATAAACAATGCTGTGGTTTTCATGATTTTTTCTTTTGGAAGATATAATTATTTTTTCATAAAAATGTCATATATGTTAACATGTATTGGGTTTACTTTTTTAATGAATTAATATCAAGATTTATTTAGTTTTCATCTCTAATATGGAATATTGAGTGATAATAATTCATAAACAAAAGTTCTGTGGTGCTCAATTTTTACAAGTGAAAAAGAGTCCTGTGACTAAAACTTTTGACAGTTACAGCCCTAAGGTTAAAGAAATTCTAGACCAGCAGCTATTGTGACATCAGCTTCAGGTCAACCTATGAAAGATTTCACACAATTGCTCAGTATTTCACAGAGCTCTCCAGCTGAACTGCCCTATAAGAAGCTAACCATCGAAGAGGGCCTGCTATTGTCCTTGATGTTCTCCATAGGACATTCAACAATGTCACCGGGAAAGATACCCAACAAAGAGTAAGAGAAAAACCATTTCATTCTTCGATTTGTTTGCTTCTTTCTTTGATTTTGGTCAGGTTTCCCAACACTTTGTCTCTTGTTTCATTATGCAAGATGTACAAACTTCAAGCCAAAAGGGTAAAAGCTGCTGCTGGGCAGATGTGGAATTCAAATTTCTCCAAGATCAGACAATCTCTTAAAAATGCTTACCACAAATGTAAGAATCAGTATCCGAATTCAACCAGATGTCCAACTATGACTTCCCATGATTGTGATCAAGAGGACCTTAATGCTGATGAAGAAATGAATCTTCTGGTAATGCTCCAAGATATTAAAACCACCCAGCTTGAACTCCTCAGCCAAATGACTGGCATGATCTGTGCATTATCAAAAATCCAGGAAAAGACTGACTTCTTTCAGAAGCAGATGCAAGTCCTGGAAACCAAAATGAATGTTAATGAAAATAAACAGTGTGCAACAGCTGAAGATATCTTCTCTGTGAAGGAAGACGTTGATGCTTTAAAGAAGAAGGTGACAGAGCTGGGAAACCAGAATTCTTGCTCCAATGTACATTGTTTAGAGGTCCTGGATGGAGAAAAGGGTAAAGAGATCCTAGAACTTCTTCACAAAGTCACACAATCAGAAACTCTGAAGAACACACTGACCTCTATAGATTCTGAAATCTCTTCAGCAGAACCAGAGAAAGTGCTCAGTTATCCTAAGTCCACTGATCATCTTGAGGAAAAAACAATATCTCCCCAGATCAAAGCTCTGGAGAAAAGTAACTATCAAAATGCATTAAGAAGCTTCCAAAAAGCAAAGTCAAATATTTATATTTACCCAGACTTTAATACATGGATCAAGCTAACTTTTGTCCATGGAGGAAAGTGGAGATTTTTCCTCAGCGCAACCAAGTTAGAGGAATTCATCCAGTGGCTTCTTTCCAGGCCAACCCTCCCTCCTGAGGAACCACAAGTCATAACCCAGAAGTATTGTCTTTTCACTGGGCCTATCACAAACTTGACCACCATCTGTGTCTCTGTTTTCAACTACATTTATTGTCTTTTTGGTTCCTCAAAAGAGGAAGTAACTCGACTATAGAGTAATTTTCTGCTTTGCTTGGTACAAAATAAATGTAACCTGGCTATGCCAAGCATTCACATGTCTTTGTGGTTGCTGTGAACTCCTTGGTAGTAAAGTTAGCTCACTGTGCGTTGGCTGCCTGCAAAGTTTCTTTATGTCTACAGTAAGTTGAGGCATATCATCCCATTAGACAATTGTGATGCATTTTCTGCCAAGTTTCTTATTTTCCCAAAAGCAATTAATGAGGACTCCTCCAGTGCCCGTTTCATAGATAACTGGAAACAAAGAATAAAGGGGTCCAAAATGAGAAACACCTTTTAGTAGCCCCCACTATTGTCTTAGTGGCCTCTGCAGATAAGATCTGTGACACAGAGACAGATTCTACTAACAAAATTTTAAATAGGATAGAGTGCAAAAGATAACATGGACAAAGTTAGAGCTATAAAAATGTAAGGCACTGAAAGGACAAGGTATTGCCAGGAAAATATTTATTCCAAAATTGGGATTTTTCTTTCAGCTTCATCTCTATCAAACAATTGGAAAAGGGGGAAAAGCTGAATATGGTATTGGGTTGTTTGGGTTTTTTTCACATTTTCATGAAATGAGATAAATGCCATATCTTACAGGTTTGATACAGAGGAAAAGGCAAAATCCAAGGATGGATTTGTGAACTAAGTTAAATCTTGACACTATACCACTATAGAATATTATATGACAAAGCCTTTTTTTTTTTTTCTTCTGATGAACCATATAAATACTACACATCCAGGGTGGACTTCATTCCGGGACATAATAGGAGGTTGCCATTGTAATGTAATTTTTCTAAATATCATGCTAATTAACTGCAAAAAAAAAAAGTTTCCTTCACCACTAGTTAGTAAATGAAATCTACCAATAGAGAATCATAAGCTGTTAAACTACAAATATTCTTGGCAAATGTACTATTTTAAACTACTCTCAGTTAATCATTTGAAAGAGGGCTTTGGCAGTTAGCAAAGAACATTTCAAATGAGGAAACAGCAGCTAAGGTGAGTATAGAAGAAACTAAGGGAGAAATAGGCTAAGAAGACACAACATTGCTTGGAGCCAGTCTGGTAATAATTATACACTACAACTTGTTCATCTACAAATGCATTTTATTTGACCTTTCTTTACAAATGTACAGATAAGATGTAAACAAAAGTAACTGAAAATATGTCAGTATGTGATAGGGGCAGCATGGATCATCCTGTCATCAGTTCAGTTCAGTCGCTCAGTCGGGTCCGCCTCTTTGCGACCCCATGGACTGCGGCACGCCAGGCCTCCCTGTCCAACACCAACTCCCGGAGTTCACTCAGACTCATGTCCATTGAGTATGTGATGCCATCCAACCATCTCATCCTCTGTCATCTCATTCTCCTCCTGCCTTCAATCTGTCCCAGCATCAGGGTTTTTTCCAGTCAGTCAGTTCTTCGCATCAGGTGGCCCAGGTATTGGAGTTTCAGCTCCAGCATCAGTCTTTCCAATGAATATTCAGGACTGATCTCCTTTAGGATGGACTGGTTGGATCTCCTTGCACTCCAAGGTACTCAAGAGTCCTCTCCAACACCACAGTTCAAAAGCAGCAATTCTTTGGCACTCAGCTTTCTTTATAGTCCAACTCTCATATCCATACATGACTACTGGAAAAACCATAGCTTTGACTAGACAGACTTTTGTTGGCAAAGTAATGTCTCTGCTTTTTAATATACTGTCTAGGTTGGTCATAACTTTTCTTCCAAGGAGCAAGTGTCTTTTAATTTCATGGTTGCAGTCTTTTAATTTCATCCTATCATATACCTACTTAAAACAAGGATATCTGTCAAATAGGTAACAGTGCTAACAAAGGGCTAACAGTGCTAACATAGTAAAAGACCATTCCAGTAAAGGCAGCAGAAATGGAGAAGGCAATGGCACCCCACTCCAGTACTCTTGCCTGGAAAATCCCATGGACGGAGGAGCCTGGTAGGCTGCAGTCCATGGGGTCGCTAAGGGTCGGACACGACTGAGCGACTTCACTTTCACTTTTCACTTTCATGCATTGGAGAAGGAACTGGCAACCCACTCCAGTGTTCTTGCCTGGAGAATCCCAGGGATGGGGAAGCCTGTGGGCTGCCGTCTCTGGGGTCGCAGAGAGTCGGACACGACTGAAGTGACTTAGCATTAGCATAGCAAAGGCAGCAGAAAACTCTCTTTCTCTACTGACTACCAGAGATATCCTTTTTTTTTTTTTTAATTAATTTTATTTTATTTTTAAACTTTACATAATTGTATTAGTTTTGCCAAATATCAAAATGAATCCGCCACAGGTATACACGTGTTCCCCATCCTGAACCCTCCTCCCTCTTCCCTCCCCATACCATCCCTCTGGGTCATCCCAGTGCACTAGCCCCAAGCATCCAGTATCGTGTATCGAACCTGGACTGGCAACTCGTTTCTTACGTGATATTTTACATGTTTCAATGTCATTCTCCCAAATCTTCCCACCCTCTCCCTCTCCCACAAAGTCCATAAGACTGTTCTATACATCAGTGTCTCTTTTGCTGTCTCGTACACCGGGTTATTGTTACCATCTTTCTAAATTCCATATATATGTGTTAGTATACTGTATTTATGTTTTTCCTTCTGGCTTACTTCACTCTGTATAATAGGCTCCAGTTTCATCCACCTCATTAGAACTGATTCAAATGTATTCTTTTTAATGGCTGAGTAATACTCCATTGTGTATATGTACCACAGCTTTCTTATCCATTCATCTTAAAGAACAGCTGAGCTCTAGCCGAGCCCACTGGATGTGCCCCTCACATCAGAGTAACTAGGGAAGGTCTGCCATGACTCAGGCAGATGACCTCACAAGCAGCTTCTGGGAGAATAAGTGACTCAGCTGGTATTTCCTGGGTCATCTGAGCCTCTATATTAATGCACACTTTCACTTTTTCTCCCTTAGGTGCCCCCTTAGCACTTGTCTAACGTTTCTAGACAGGAAAAGAGTTTAGGTTAAAAGCCTGGAATCAGAAGACCTCAGTTCTGAACAGTCTTAAATTCTATACTCACAAGCTTTATGGTTTCTCATCTATCTTTTTTTTTTTTTGTCATGTATAAAAAGGGAATCATTATATTTGTTCAGCAAGGGACAGTGGAGGGTAAAAGAAAAAGTAGAAGACATTCCCTGTGTAAACACATAATGTCCAGTTGGACAAGCAAAAGACATACACACAACTCTAAGGTATGACAGATGGGCAGCAAAGAGCAATATAAAAAGTGTTCCTGCTATCAGAGGAGTAGGAAGGTTGAGGGGCCTTGTAGTAAGGAGGTAAAGTGGAGGGCAGTGGTGTGGCAAGGAGGAGGTGGTGAGGGGTGTACCAGGCAGAAGGAAAAACGAGAGCACAGGAATGGGTAGGGAACATGGGAAATAAAAGCCACGAGGCACTTGATAAGTATAAAGTTCTGACAGGCTATCATTTCGACTCTTCCGTGGATCTCATTTTTCTCTCAGGGATTCCCCACGACGTTCGTTTTCACCTGTTTTGTACCCACATAAGGATGTTAGAGAAGAAGAAAGTGAGAAGGACACTACTTGATTTTCTCAGGATCTCAAAATTTCCCTAATGATGACTGTCTTGTTAATTTACAAAAGTTCCCTGTGAGGAAAGAAGATTTTGCTCTTGAGTCAATTATTTATTATCATCACCTAGACAAGCTCTCACCTGACTTGTTAAAATTATAACTCAATTTGAAACTACATGCAAAAAAATAGTTGCTTTCAAATTAACCTGCCTCTCAGCCTACGCACCTCCATCTCACATGGCTCAGAGGAAGTGATGCCTCTCTTGTCCACCTTCCTCCTCCAGTGCCTCGTAGGGACTTAATCAGTTGTTACTGTTCTTTCCTCCAGGTTAATCACCAACTCCCAGTTCTTGTGCTCAGCTTATACCAGTATCTGTTTGCCTCATTCCTGTGTTCCCCTCCTCTTTTGCTGATCTCCCATCATACTCTTTGAGAGCCCACCTGCCTGTCTCCACCTCCTCCTCTCCCACTCTTTCCACAGCTCTTAGAATCAAGTCTTCCAAGCTCTGTCTTCTGATCCTTTTCCCATCACTCTGGCAGATCCTCCTCAGTTTCTTAGACGATTCCCCTGCCACTAATAATTCCCTTAAAATACTGATGCTTCACTTTAATCATTCCCAAGTCAAAGGAGTCCTAACCCAGCCTCTCCTGGGACATCTTCAGCTTTAGTTCCAAGTGACTACTTTCTTCTCCACCTGGATGAGTCTCAAACTCTTTACTTCCTAAAATTAACCTTAGTAGCTCTTCTTTCCTATGATTCAAACCTATTTCTCTTCCAGTATCCTTTTTATTAACAGCATCTCAGTGGAAACTATCAACATCACCAAACTGGAAATTACTCCCATCTTCTCCCTTACTTGCTATATTAATCATCAAATCTTTCCTTGTTTATCTTCCAACAACTCATGGAATCTATCCTCTGTCTCTGTCCCCACTTCTGTTTTGGTTCAAGCCATCAGTTCAGTCAGTTCAGTTCAGTCACTCAGTTGTGTCTGACTCTTTGTGACCCCATGAACTGCAGCATGCCAGGCCTCCCTGTCCATCACCAACTCCCGGAGTTTACTCAAACATAATGTCCATTGAGTCGGTGATGACATCCAGCCATTTCATCCTCTGTCGTCCCCTTCTCCTCCTGCCTTCGATCTTTCCCAGCATCAGGGTCTTTTCCTGATTAGTCAGGAAATTAGTCAGTTCTTCACAACTGGTGGCCAAAGTATTGCAGTTTCAGCTGCAACATCAGTCCTTCCAATGAACACTCAGGACTGATCTCCTTTAGGATGGACTAGTTGGATCTCCTTGCAGTCCAAGGCACTCTCAAGAGTCTTCTCCAACATCACAGTTCAAAAACATCTATTCTTTGGCGCTCAGCTTTCTTTATAGTCCAACTCTCACATCCATACATGACTACTGGAAAAACCATAGCTTTGACTAGACGCACCTTTGTTGGCAAAGTAATGTCTCTGCTTTTTAATATACTGTCTAGGTTGGTCATAACTTTTCTTCCAAGGAGCAAGGGTCTTTTATTTTCATGGCTGCAATCACCACCTGCAGTGATTTTGGAGCCCCCAAAAATAAAGTCTGTCACTATTTGAACTGTTTCCCCATCTATTTGCCATGAAGTGATGGGACCAGATGCCATGATCTTAGTTTTCTGAATGTTGAGTTTTAAGCAAACCTTTTCACTCTCCTCTTTCACTTTCATCAAGAGGCTCTTTAGCTCTTTTTCTCTTTCTGCCAAAGGGTGACAAGAGTGGTGTCATCTGCATATCTGAGGTTATTGATATTTGTCCTGGCAATCTTGATTCCAGCTTGTGCTTCATCCAATCCAGCATTTCTCATGACATACTCTGCATATAAGTTAAATAAGCAAGGTGACAATATACAGCCTTGATATACTCCTTTTCCTATTTGGAACCAGTCTGTTGTTCCATGTCCAGTTCTAACTGTTGCTTTCTGACCTGTATACAGATTTCCCAAGACGCAGGTCAGGTGGTCTGGTATTCCCATCTCTTTCAGAACTTTCCACAGTTTATTATGATTCACACAGTCAAAGGTTTTGGCATAGTCAATAAAGCAGAAATAGATGTTTTTTCTGGAACTCTCTTGCTTTTTCAATGATCCAGTGGATGTTGGTAATGTGATCTCTGGTTCCTCTGCCTTTTTTAAAACCAGCTTGAACATCTGGAAGTTCATGGTTCACATATTGCTGAAGCCTGGCTTTGAGAATTTTGAGCATCACTTTAGTATCATGTGAGATGAGTGCAATTGTGCGGTAGTTTGGGCATTCTTTGGCATTGCCTTTCTTTGGGATTGGAATAAAAACTGACCTTTTCCAGTCCTGTGGCCACTGCTGAGTTTTCAAAATTTGCTAGCATGTTGAGTGCAGCACTTTCACAGCATCATCTTTAAGGATTCGAAATAGCTCAACTGGAATTCCATCACCTCCACTAGCTTTGTTCGTAATGATGCTTCCTAAGGCCCACTTGACTTCACATTCCAGGATGTCTGGCTTTAGGTGAGTGATGATACCATTGGGATTATCTGGGTTGTGAAGCCATAATATCTCTCTATGAATGAAACGTTTTCCTTCTCGGTATCCCAGGCTCCACAATGTCCATAATCCGATCCTAAAAGGGTAATTTTTTATATGAAATAAAGATAATTTTTAACTTATTTTTATGGAGGCAACATTGGTTTATAAAATTACGTAAGTTTCATCTGTACCACATTATACACTAGTTCTCTACACCCTACAGTGTGCTCAGCACCAAAGGTTTCGATTCCATCCACCGCCAGTTGACCCCCTCTACCCATTGTGCCCTCTCCCTACCCATTCCCCTCTGGTAACCACTACTCTGTTCTCTATCTGTGTGTTGGGTTTGGTTTAGTTTCATTTATTTTGTTTGTTTGTGATTCCACAGGCTGGAAAAAGGTAGCTAGAAAGTTTCATTTTTTCCTCCCAGTTTTACTGACATACAGCATTATTTAAGGTGCATGGCAGAAGGATTTGACTCACATACACCATTAAATGAACACAATAAATTTAGTGAACATCCATCATCTCATACAAATTCAAAATTAATGAAAAATAAAAACATTTTCATTGTGATGAGAATTCTTTGGACTTACTAACTTCACAACTTTTATATATAACATGCAGCAGTGTTAATTATATGACTCACATTATACACCACATCCCTAGTACTTATGTTACCTAAGCTGGAAGTTCGTACCTTTTGACCACCTTTATCCAATTCCCCTCCTCCCATCCCCTGCCTCTGGTAACCACAAGCCTTTCTCTGTAAGTTTATTTGTTCATTTGTTTTTTGAAGTATAATTGACCTACAATACTATGTTAGTTCCCAGTGTAAAACATAGTGATTCAATATTTCTATACATTACAAAATGATCACCATGGTAAGTCGAGTCGCCACCTGTTCACTATAAAAAGATATTACATTATTATTGACTATGTATTGACTGTACTCCCTATTCTGTATGTATGTATCACTTTCATGACTTGTAACTAAAGTGTGCACTTCTTCATTTCCCTCACCTATTTCACTCATCCCCATGCCCCTCTCCTCTGGCAAACTCCTGCTGTGCTCTCTGTATCTGTGAATCTGTTTCTGCTTAGTTATGTTTGCCAGTTTGTTTTGTTTTTTAGATTTCACATATAAGTGAATTTCTCTGATTTATTTGACTGAACATAATGGACCCTTTAGGTCCATCCATGTTGATGCAAATGGCAAGATTTTGTCTTTTTATGGCTGAGTAGTATTCCATTGAGTATATAAACCATAACTTCTTTATCCATCCACTCACTGGTAGGTACTTTGGTCATTTCCACATATTGGCTATTGTAAATAATGCTGCAATGAAGTAAGGGGCGCATATATCTTTTCAAATTAATGTTTTCATATTTCTTTGGGTAAATACTCAAAAGTGGGATAGATGGATCATATGGTAGTCCTACTCTTGATTTTTTGAGGAATCTCCATACTGTTTTCCATAGTAGCTTTACCAATTTACATTCCTATCAACAGTGTATAAAGGTTCCATTTTCTCCACATCCTTGCTAACATTTGTTATTTACTGTCTTTTTGATAATAGGCATGAAGCAATATCTCATTGTAGTGTTGATTTGCATTTCCCTAATAACTGGTGATGCTGAATATCTTTTCATAGAACTGTTGGCCATCTGTGTGTCTTCTTTAGAGAAATGTGTATTCGAGTTCTATATCTAATTTTGAATCAGGTTGTATTTTTTTTGTTATTGAGTTGTATGAGTTCTTCATACATATTTTGGATATTAACTCTTTACTACATATATGATTTACAAACATCTTCTCAATTTATCAGGCTGTCTTTTCATTTTGTTGATAGTTTCCTTTGCTGTACAAAAGCGTTCTCGTTTGATGTAGTCCCATGTGTTTATATTTTCTTTTCCCTTGCCTGAGGATATACAGAAATATATTGCCAAGCCTGTCAAAGAGAGAGTGGGCTTTTTTAAAAACAGTTCTAAAATCTTTTTATTATTTCTCATAGTGAGGAGAATAAAATCCAGATTTCTCAGCAGAGCCTACGCAACCATTCCTATCCTGAATTTTTACATTTGGAAAGTAGTGTCCTATAGTGGTAAGGCACGATGGCTTTGGTGTCAGACTCACCTGGTTCAAGAGCTGGCTCTGTCAGTCACTAGTCGTGTGACTTTGGAATTAAGCCAAAGCTTAAATTCCCAAAGGCTTAGTGTCCTTATTCCTAAAATAAAAATAATAATCATAAGTTATTGCCAGGCATGATGATGATGATGATTATATGAAGCCCTTAGCAATCTAATTGACATACAATAAGTGTGAAATAAATGGTATGGTATTTATTAACAAGTTACTTCTTCATCCTCATCCTTCCATGATAAATTTACATGCAAACCACCATCCAATCACATGAATGTCTTGCATGTGTGTGTGCTCAGACACTTCAGTCGTGTCTGACTCTGTGAGACTCTGTGGACTGTAGCCCGCCAGGCTCCTCTGTCCATGGGATTCTCCAGGCAAGAATAGTAGAGTGGGTTGCCATTCCCATCTCCAGGGGAATCTCCCCAACCCAGCGATCCAACCCTTGTCTCTTATGTCTCCTGCATTGGCAGGCCAGTTCTTTACCACTAGCACCACTTGGGAATGTCTTGCAGATTTTTTCAAATCTTGTATCTTTGTTCTTGCTGCCCCTATGGCCTTGGATGCCTTTCTCTTATCTAGCTGATGAGCAAATAATTCATCATTTGAGTCTCAAATATTTTTTTTCCCCTCAGACACCTCTACCTCAGTCTCTCTGTGGCAGAAGCTGGAGACTCTCACAAAACCCCTGTCAGTGGTGACACTGATTTTATATACATGTAATACATATTGTCATTGTGTGTTCACATGTGTCTCCTTCATAACATTTTGAGCTTTTTGTGTTAGAGATAGAAACTTACTTGTTTATCTTGAACACCATAACCCATTTTACCAATAGATTCTCAGTAAATATTTTTGAATTAAAAAAAATACAGAAAAGAAAGCATCCTCCTCCTCCACAAAAAAGTGGGTATAACTAGATGAATGGTTATAACATATATGAAACATGAAAACCCCTGCGCATTCACCAGATGTCTCAAACCATTCTTGGGGCTCTCAAATTAAGTACAAATACTGGATAGGCAGCATTTGACAATGAAAAGAGCAGGAACATTAAAGACAGAACAGTATTTATTTACTGAACTTTATTATGTATAAGGCACTGCTAGGAGTTGAGTATACAATGGTGAATTTCATAACTACATGATTTTAGCAAATTCCTTAAGCCTTATATTTTTCAGTTTTTTCAACTCTAAATTTGTATCATAAGGCTGTTGTGTTAATTAAATGAGACCATGTATATAACCTGCCCAGAAGAGTGCCTGACTCAGTAGATCCTTAACAAATGGTAGTTATTTCCTTCCTTCTCTAGGCTAGATGTTAAAAGAGGGCATGAAGGTGAACAGACATGGATCCTGACTCAATGAGCTCCCATTTAGAACTCTGCTTCCTTTCATCAACCATAAAGGACTCCAGACAAACAATAAACCAAGTGACAGACTGAATACAAAAGCTCCAAACCAACTCTTGACTCCCTCGTCCAAAGAATAGTGTGACAAGAATAAGATAGGGTGTGACCCTCTCCTCCTAGTCTGGGCATTCAACCAATATGCCATCATTTGTAACAGCCATTCACCAACCTTTAATTGCACACTACAAAAATAAGCATCAGAGAAAAGTATTGGGGCAGTGGGGGAAGACACTCAATTTAAGATAAATAATTTAGTTCAGTTGGAATACTTGCTAGCAAAGATACAGACACTAGAGCATCCTATTTATTCAAAACCAACACTCACCAACGTTTATTGAAATGTGACTCTATGCCAGGAACTAGCTGAGCTCAATGTAAACCAAAAGAGATGGAAATGACACAAACTTTCTTTTCCTTTCATGAAAAAAGAACTTACTTTCCAATAGCTTTCTCTACACTTGCCAGTTATTTTGGCTGGTTGCTTTGATTTGGAGTAGAAAGCCACATACTTTATTTAAAACTTAATTTAGTTTTGTCACAGGACACAACTCAAGTCTCATTTAGAAAAAGACATTGCTATTCCTAAAAGCAATGTTTTAAGGTTAATTCTTCAAGCTACAAAACTGCAACTTTTCCTATTAATATATACATCCAAAATATAGACTGTCCCTAACATATCAATAGATTATGCTCCAAAACTTCATTTGTAAATTCACTGAATTCAATTCAAGACACATATTACAAAGAAACAGCACTAGAGTTGGATTTGGGGCCAACTTGTAAAAGTTGATTGAACCACAATACACCTGAGATACTGGTATGCATTTAACTACAGAGCTAAGCTTTTGTGCATTCTCATGCCAAACTGTATTCAGGGAAATAACTAAAAGAGCAGTATCCCAACATGCAGATCAGGGGCCCCGATTCTGATAGTAGAGTGAAAATTTCACAGGTTGATGGTACCAGGAGGATACCTTGAGGAAGAGGGAGACAACGGACAGGATTCCAATGGGGACCACGTCAGGAACTGTAGGGATGAAAAGCTGAGGTGGGAGATTTGGGGCAAGAGAGAGAAGGCTCCATGTGGCTCCTGAAAATTTAGTCCAAGGAATAAGAGCCGAAGTGGGACCAGAGTCATCTTTTACAGTAATGAGGGGACTGGACACTGGAATAGGAGGGAGACGGTTTATATTAACACATGAAAAACACTTGGCCTAAGTCTTGGCACATGGTGGTATTCAATAAAAGGTGATGGAGCCATTACAGATGGTGAGGGGGCAGTAAAACGTGTAGGCTTTGCTCCATTGTTTGTCTTCTGGAATACAATCTACTTGGACTCCATGTGAGAAGCATGGAACTCCAAGCCTCTCTGAACTATGAACTATCAGTGGCCTATGGAGTTAGTGGAGCAAGACTATGGCTGGACCAATGGAACATGCAGGTAAAAATATTGCTCTTGTGAGGCTCTTGTAACGAAGATAGTATAAGTCTGCTTAGCCCCTCATTTCCCTCTTCCCCAGCCCATTGTTTTCACCTAAAGCTTGAAGTGGACGAGTGTAGGACATAGGGATATGTACCCCAGTCAGAGGCAGAGCAAAGCAGAAGGGGAAGGACAAGGGAAAGAAAAAAGAAAACTCACAACAGGAATGAGAAACAGCTGAAGTGGAGGAGCAGCCTTTCATATAATAAGGACAGTGTTGGTGGTTTAGTTGCTAAGTCGTGTCTGACTCTTGTGACCCCATGGACTATAGCCTGCCAGGCTCCTCTGTCCATGGGATTCTCCAGGCAAGAATACTGGAGTGGGTTTCCATTTCCTTCTCCAGGGGATCTTCTCGACCCAGGAATTCTTCCCAGGATTCTTCCTCACCCAGGAATCAAACCCAGGTCTCCTGCATTGCAGGCAGATTCTCTACTGACTGAGCTACGAAGGAGGCCCTAAGCACAATACCACCAGGCAGAAGGCACTACACCATATGCTCTGAAAACACTTTTTAAAAAAGGCAGTGCCTCCATAGGCAGTTAAACCAAATGTGACGGTCATCCTCTTTCTATTTTGGGGTTACATTTTAGCTCGAAAGAATCTGAAAAAGCTTCCAGGAACAGCTCTCCACAGGACTCTTCCAATCTTCTCCTTCAATCAAGGGTCTCACCTACTTTTAGACATCTCTGTTCTCTCCAATTGTTATGCAGGAAAGGAAAAGAAGTGCATAAAAATGTGCCCAGGTGAGAGTCTGATGATGCATTCTTTTCTGCCAGTCCTTTCAGAAGGGGTGCTCTCATGAGAAAAGATCCTGAAGGTATGACACATCTTTTGGATATCAGAAAATTGAAATGTGGGTATGACTCTCATTTATAAGTGACCCTCAGTCAACTTATCCTTGCCAACTATAAAGATAATAATTGCTAGATGTACAGGTTGTAATTGGATCACTGGCATCAGTGACAGGGTTATTTGTTGTTATAGCAATATTAACAAAATTATGCCTAAGGCAGTCTAATTAGAATAGCACCACAGGTGACCCAACTGGCATTTTCAATATGTTATCTAAGAGGTATGATCTAAGACAAGTCAGAGCTGACTTAATGAAGTTTCTGATCAGAGGCTGTTCTGAAGACCGTGAGTTATTGAAGGAGACAAGGAGGAACTGATGAGTGGCAGATTTGTGCAGGCTATCTGAGGACAACAAAAAGCAGCAGAATTTATTGGATTCAATCTTGCTCCTTCCTTCTCAGCACCAGGGTCCCAAAGTCATAAATGTTATCTGTGAAAAGAAGCCTAAAGATCACCTAGTTCGGTTATATTCAAGGGAGCTTTTTAAAATCTCCTGGCAGATCAACATCATGATTTTTCCATGGGTCAAGGGGCATAAACTTATCACCACCCCATTTGAGAATCATGACTATAAGCAGCAGCATAATGTAGGGGCTAAGAACAAACACTTAAATATTAGATAGCCCTGAATTAATAAGAGATAGAGCTTCCCTGGTATCTCAGATGGTAAATAATCTGTCTGCAATGCAGGAGACCTGGGTTCCAACCCTCGATTGGGAAGGATCCCTTGCAGAAGGGAATGGCAACCCACTCTGGTATTCTTGCCTGGAGAATTCCATGGACAGAGGAGCCTGGTGGGCTACAGTCCATGGGGTCACAGAGTCGGACACAATTAAGCGACTAACACTTTCACTTTTCAATAAGAGATATGTTACTCACTAGTTGCGTGACCTTACTTTGTTTCTTAAATTTTCTGAGCCAGTTTCCCTCTCTCTAAACTGGGGATTATCACAAAATATAATGCAATTTCATGTGCTGAGAATGAAATGAGGAAAAGTCCCTAACTCAGCATCTAACATATGGATTTCTCAGCCTCCATGGTTACAAGAGCCAATCCCTCATAATAAATCCCTTCCCGTGTATTTACTCTATTCATTTGGACTCTCTGCAGAACCCTAGTACATATACTATTACTATTGAATTTATTACTGAATACTGCAACTATCCAGTATGTTGAGGCAGAAAAAGACTGAGGAGCAAAATGTTAGTCCAACTCTCTCAAGAGGAACCTTGAACCTCCATAGATAAAAGTGACTTGCCTAAAGATACCTATCTTAGAAGAGCCTGGACCAGATACCAGATGGTGGGTCTGGTGCTCCTTAGGCCACAAAACTCATCATAATATAGAATAAAGTTTTACTATGTGTGTGTGTTAGTTGCTTAGTCATGTCTGACTCTTTGTGACCCCATGGACTATAACCTGCCACCAGGCTCCTCTGTCCATGGAATTCTCCAGGCAAGAACACCAGAGTGGGGTTGTCATTCCTTTCTCCAGGAGATCTTCCCAACCCAGGAATTGAACCTTGGTCTCCTGCATTGCAGGCAGATTCTTTACCATCTGAACCACCAGGGAAGTCCCTAAATATATTGTATTATATATAATGGAGACAATTAAATGTTCCTTATTCTGAATTTCAAACACAGGTGAGTAAGTGAAAGTCACTCAGTTGTGTCTGACCCTTTGCAACCCCCTGGACTATGCAGTCCACGGAATTCTCCAGGTCAGAATACTGGAGTGGGTAGCCTTTCCCTTCTCCAGGGGATCTCCCCAACCTAGAGAGTGAACCCAGGTCTCCCACATTGCAGGCAGATTCTTTACCAGCTGAGCCACAGGGGAGGCCCCAGAGCAAATTATAATCTAACTAGGAAAGCAACATTAATTATGGCTACTTTGGCTCAATCTTATCTGACTCTTTGCAGCCCCATGGACTGTAGCCTGCCAGGTTCCTCTGTCCATGGAATTTTCCAGGCAAGAATACTGAAGTGGGTTGCCACTTCCTACTTCAGGGGATCTCGCCAACGTAGGGATCAAACCTGCCTCTCTTGTGTCTCCTACACTGGCAGCTGGATTCTTTACCACTAGCACCACCTGTAAGATCATAGTTGTTTTTCCTTATTATTTCCCTACAGTCTCTCAATTAAGAAAAGAACTCTCCACCCTGAGAAAATATATGAAAAAGGATCCTAATTTAATTTTCTTCTCTTTATTTGTTCTAACATTCTGGTTCTTCTATGGCTTCCAACAAGTTAATTATTTTTGTAATTTCTAAGGAGGAGTAGGAAGTTTTTTTTTTCAGTCCACTGAAAATGACTTTTACAATAAGCAAGTTTTGCAGAACTTTGATCGTAACAACAATGTAAAGGAATTCAAGAATAACATGGAGAAAATGATTATATATAAGTTTCAGATTTTTTAAAATTCCTGAATCTAACAGAAGATAGATTGCAGAGTTCCCCCTCTTCTATTTTTTTTTAAATCATAGCTTTTAAACTTTCACAATTGTAAAATCTATTTCAATGTATTTATAACTTTGAGAATACTATTAATATATGACTGAGCAGCCTAAAGAAAACTGAAAAAATTGGAAAGATTCAATTCACTATGACTCATTTAAATGGACTAAAGAACTAGCAGCTTCAGATTCATTTCTCTGTCAATTTATTAAAATAAGCTCAGCTCACAGACAAATGGAATTTTTAATCAGGAGTGAAATTTCCCGAGCCAACTCTTCTGGTCTCTTGTTAATTGAATGTGCAGAATATCCTTTAAAGAAAGACATGTGTGGACATGACAGGGCTGGGTTACACTGGACCCGTCTTCCCCACTGTGCTCTCCTGCTGTCCCTATGTGGGTAAGAAGCCCTGAAACTCATCTCAATCCCAAACTCCTCAATTCTGTGCAATTTTCTTAAATAGGCCCCTTTCTAGGACATACATTGGAAAAGAAAACAAAGAAGCTATGTCCTCCTCTCAGTCTGTCAAAATCAATGATTTTAATCTGCCAAATTGGCCCCAACTCCATTGAAATACATCTCAAATTAAGTGAGGCAGCACCAGGTTCCTCCTACTATTGTCTTGGGTTTATCTCACCATGGTCATAGAGGATTCATTCATGCAATAATTTAACAGTCACTGAAAGCCTACTATATACCAGATACCACACTAAGTACTTGGTAATATGTTGGTGAGTAAAACAGATATGATACTATCCTGAAGCTCCACATTCTTCCTAAAGATTTCTTTTCTCAGACACCAACCTGTTTTCAGTCTATTCAGAGCCACTGCTATTTGGTGACTCACTTCCTCTGCTTTGGCCCCGGCCATGACTTGCCACTTCTGTCCCCTCCTGGAGTGCTTCCTCAGTCCCCTGTTGCCAAGTGACAGACATTGCGGATTGGACTACCCAAGAGTTATTTCCCACCCTTTTCCACCATGATGCCTCCACCAAAGAGGCTACATAGTCAAGAATATACTTTGTCAGCTTCCTTTACCCTCTGGCCCCGGATGTAAGCAGAGATCTGCCGGAGTGATTTCTGCGGAATTTTTCTTCTTTGATAAAGAGGGACACATGTAACTAGTAAGCACTTCCAAGTTCCTACTTCTTCTCGCTTTGAAAGCAGAAACAATGGCTGGACGTCAGCACTCATACCATGAACGTGGGGAAAGATCAAGAGAACACAAAGATGCTGGCCCTGACACTGTTCTGTCCCTGAAACACCAGAAATCTGTATCAAACAACTGATTATTATATGACATGAACCCATATTGTTTAGGCCAATGTGGTGGAATTTTTTGTCTCTTGCGGTCAAACACAATTCTTACCGACACATTACCACTGCCACTATCACAGCCAAAGGTGCCTCGGCATCTCAGGAGCCTAGCAAATCTTTCTACTCCTACGCTGTCCAAACAAGGGTGAAAAACGAATCCCAAAGTGTTATTCAATCCTGATGAAGTCTATAAGCACATGGTTGTTCAGTGCCCATCAACTTTTATTTTGGTTGTTTGCCTGGGGATACTTATCAAATCACCTTGTGGGCATGAGAAGTGAGACCTGCAGTGTGAAGGTACCCAGGCTCCATGCCAGTGGAATGACAGAGATATCAACTCCTTTCAAATAAGATTATAGCACCTTATCTCTTAAGTACTCCTCAGGTAGGAAGGCATCCACAAATGTACTCCTACATCTTAATCTCCTAATAACATGGTTACTAATTTCAAGCTCTGGAGGTATATATGCAAATAACCTCAGATCACTAAGAGGATTTAAGTCATATTTCACTCTAAAGGAATCACATTTATATATTCTAAACTTCACATTTGTTATCTCTCTCCTCCTGTTAACTAAATAGGAAGTATTTTCCATCATAGGAAAGTCTCTTCATCTGTGCTATGGATCCCACCTCCTCCTACTTTCTCAGGAACTTCCCCCTCTGGATTATATCCGTTGTCTCTTACATAACTTCAAAATTTTCTTCTTTACTGAACTCCCTTGGTAATCATTTAAACATACTATTGTCTCTCCTTTAAAAAAAAATTATTTATTTATTTTAATTGGAGGACAGTCACTTCACACTCTGTAGTAGCCCCTGCCACACATCAACACAGATCAGCCACAAGAGCACATGAGCGCCCCCATCCTGAAGCCCCCTCCCCCTTCCCTCCCCACCTCATCCCCCTCCCAGACCACTGGCTTTGAGTGCCCTGCTTTATGCATTGAACTTGCACTGGTCATCTATTTTACATATGGTCATATACATGTTTCAGTTCTATTCTCTCAAACCATCCCACCCTCACCTTCTCCCACAGAGTCCAACAGTCTGTTCTTTACATCTGTATCTCTTTTGCTGTCTTGCATATAGGATTGTTGTTACCGTCTTTGTCCATATATATGCATTAATATACTATACTGGTGTTTCTCTTTCTAACTTACTTCACTCTGTATAATAGGCTCCAGTTTCATCCATCTCATTAGAACTGACTCAAATGCATTCTTTTTAGCTGAGTAATGTTCCATTGTGTATATGTACGACGATTTCCTTAACCATTCATCTGCCGATGGACATCTAGGTTGCTTCAATGTCCTAGCTATTGTAACAGTGCTGCAATGAACAGTGAAGTACATGTGTCTCTTTCACTTCTGGTTTCCTTGGTGTATATGCCCAGCAGTGGGATTGCTGGGTCATATGGCAGTTCTATTTCCAGTTTTTTAAGGAATATCCACACTGTTCTCCATAGTGGCTGTACTACTTTAATTCCCACCAACAGTGTAAGAGGGTTCCCTTTTCTCCACACCTTCTCCAGCATTTGTTTGTAGACTTTTTGATGGCAGCCATTCTGACTGGCGTGAGATAATACTTCATTGTGGTTTTGATTTGCATTTCTCTAATAATGAGTGATGTTGAGCATTCTTTCATGTGTTTGTTAGCCATCTATATGTCTTTGGAGAAATGTCTATTTAGTTCTTTGGCCCACTTTTTTATTGGGTTGTTCATTTTTCTGGTATTGAGCTGCATGAGCTGCTTGCATGTTTCTGAGATTAATTCTTTGTCAGTTGCTTCATTCACTATTATTTTCTCCCATTCTGAAGGCTGTCTTTTCACCTTGCTTAGTTTCCTTCCTGGAGGAGGAAATGGCAACCCACTCCAGTATTCTCACCTGGAGAAAACCATGGACAATGAGCCTGGCAGGTTACAGTCCATGGGATCCCAAGAGTCAGATACGACTTAGAGACTAAACCACCACCACCACCACCATAGTTTCCTTCGTTGTGCAAAAGCTTTAAAGTTTAATTAGATCCCATTCGTTTATTTTTGTTTTTATTTCCATTATTCTGGGAGTTGGGTCATAGAAGATCTTGCTGTGATTTATGTCAGAGAGTGCTCTGCCTATGTTTTCCTCTAAGAGTTTTATAGTTTCTGGTCTTACATTTAGATCTTCAATCCATTTTGAGTTTATTTTTTTGTATGGTGTTAGAAAGCGTTCTAGTTTCATTCCTTTACACATGGTTGACCAGTTTTCCCAGCACCACCTGTTAAAGTGTCTCTCCTATCTTAAAAAACAAAACAAAATTTTACTAGACTACAAATTTCCAACTAAAACCTTATTTAGTCTCCCAGTTATAAAATATATAGCTATAGCTTCAATTTCCACTACTATTCTCAATCCATTATAGTCTGGCTTTTATTCTTCCCAACCAAGTACTCACCAGGGCCTACCCTGCTTAGCTTCCAAGATCAGACAACATCGGGTGTGTTCAGGGTGGTATGGTCATAGACCTGGCTTCTGCTCTTATTGCCTAGATTCTAGCATTAAGCCACCTATGACTTACATGTTTCCAAGTCAGTGAAAATGTTCGCATCTTCCCTATTTAAAGTCCTAGCTTCCTCTGTAGTGCACAGGATTCCCTTCTCCCTCTAGTAACCATCTCTTTCCTTGCCTTGCATCTTTCCATGTACCCATACTTCCTTGGTTTTTCTTCTGACTCATTTTCAGCCTGCTTTGTTGATGTTTCCCTTTCTACCCATCTTTCTGTGTAGAACTTCCTCAGGGCTCAGTCTTTGTCCCTCTTCAATTCTCTCCCAAAGTGATCTCAGCTATTCCTGTATCTTCAAACACCATCTATAGGCAATAGTATTTAAAACGTATCTCCAGCCCAGGTTGCTCTTCTGAGTTACAGACTCATTTGTCCAAATGTTTATATTATCCCTAGTTGAGACACTTGAATGTATTATAAGAATCTGAAACAGAGTATGCTCTCCAAATAAATTAATCATCTCTAACCACTTTGCCCCAAACTGCTTCTCCTCTAGCGTTACCTATCATGGTAAATGATATCAGCATCCTCCCAGACTCTCTAGCCAGAAGTCTGTGAACCATTCTTAACACTTCCTCTCCTTCAGTGATTCTCCCCTAACCACACTCCACTCCACTTCTGCCCCCCAAAAAACAATCACAAATTCAGTTGACTTTGCCCCCACATTGATCTGCTTTCCGATTGAAGTCACCATCATCTCTCACCTGGCTACCCAGATCACCCTCTCTCCAGTTTCCTCTAACATACTTTTCCTTGTCCCAACTCCATTTTTCACATAACAATGACAGCAATCATTTAAAATGTGAAAAGCAAAAGTCGTACAGTCATGTCCAATTCTTTGCGACCCCATGGACTACACAGTACATGGAATTCTCCAGGCCAGAATACTGGAGTGGGTAGCCTTTCCCTTCCCCAGGGGATCTTCCCAACCCAGGGATCGAACCCAGGTCTCCCGCATTGCAGGTGGATTCTTTACCAGCTGAGCCACAAGGGAAGCCCATTTAAAATGTAAATCTGATTAAATCATTCCTCTACTAAAACCATTTCATGGCTTCCCAGTTCTACATATTACATCCAAAATCCTTCTCTGTGTTTTCTGAACAAACTCTTTTTTTGCCTCAAGATATTATAGATGCATCTGCTAGGAATGTTGTTTCCTCCAGATTGTGCATAGCCAACTCTTTCATCTTTCAGGTATGAATTCAATCACTATTTTCTTAAGAAACTCTCCTGATTAAATTCTAAATACTGTCAGATTCCCTATTTACTTTCATACCATCTTGTGATTTTTAGTTATAAGATTTTCACCATAGTAATTAAATCCTACTTGTGTGATTATCTAGTAGAGAGAGACCCTAACTAAATAATGAAAGCTCCATGAGGGTAAGGACTGGATATAATATGCTCACTAATGTATTCTCAATGGCAAGCAGAGGGGAATAGTAGCTGCTCAGTAAGAGTTGGATGCTTAAGCTGAGTTACATTTAGTTCAGGCTTTAAGAGGTTTATTGACTCCCTGTTCTGATCATAGACATATATGACTTTAATTATGACTAAGTACTTATGTTTTAATTATAAGCATTTAATTACATTAATTATCTAATTGTGATATATTTACACTTCCAGAAGTACTTAACTATGAAAAGGGATATATTTCTATAAACTAAAAGAAGTACTGAATTTTTCTAGGAAGTTCATTTTGGGAGCAAGATTTCATTGCTCTTGAAGACTACTGGACAGATAATTGTCAAAAGAGGAAAGAGTAATGTAAAAAATCAACTAATTCAGTAAAATTGATACATTGACCATCGAGGTTCTAAATATTTTAGAATAAAATCTCCCATTTTTTAAAGATATTTTGTAAGTTGAATGAAATTTTAATTCAAAATCTAGAGCTATAAAATTAAGAAGTTGAAGAAAGACACTCCAAAATTTCCCTCTAGAAACATTCTATTGTAAGAGCTTAAAGGCCAGTCTGTGTCCCTGAGGTCCATTATTAATACATGTGGGGACAGAATGATTAACATGGAAAGAGAGGCGACAGGGGGAAACCCCTGCCAAAAGGAAAAAGACAGATGAGGATTTAAATTTTGAGAAAGTCCAAATTCTCAAGGGCTCTGATCTATTGACATAAGAATATTGTGGCAGACAGAATAAGAAAAAGTAATTAGAGCAGATTTCTCAACCCCAGCACTACTGACATTTTGTGCTGAATAATCCTTTGTTTCAGGGTCTGTCCTATGCATTATAGGATATTTAGCACCAAGCCTGTCTCTACCCAGTGGATGCCAATGGCACTCCTCCCTAAAAATAGTTATACTCAAAAATGTCTCTAGACATCTCTAAATGTCCCCCGGGAAAGGCAAAATTGCCCCTGATTGAGAACCATTGGATTAGAAAAAGTCAAAGGGGCTTCCCTTGTGGCTCAGACAGTAAAGAAAAGTCAGAGGAACTACTGGCTAAATCAAAAAAAGGACAAAGGGACACAGGGTTTGGTTTTTTTTTTTTTTTTTTATTCACCAGTTAATTGATGCATACATTCCTCATTCATTTGACAAGTCACAGTACTGGCCACTGTGTTCCAAAGATGAGTAGAGCGCGGTCACTGTTCAGAGCTGGAAGTCTACTTCTAAGACAAAGAGGCCATTGTCTTAGAACAGATCGTGGATTTACAATCATGTGAGATGTTGGTTTTAATGTATAAACAAAGTTACCCAAGAAAGGTCTCTACCTTGCTCGAGATACACAGCACACCGGGTTATGGCGGATGTAGGGAATTAGATATAAGCATTCAGTTCAGCTTTCTAGAGCACCCCCCGACCTGCACCAGTAGAACAGATAAAACTACTTGGTCCAGAACCCCTTGCCACCAGGTTTCCAGTGCAAACTGGATAAGTCCTTCAATTCTTTGCATGAGATTGAATCCGCAAGTGAACACCATCCAGTCTTCCTCCTACTCAGAGGCACAGTCCTGGGGTATCTGGGTTTTCCGCAGCCATGTCCCAGTGCCCATATCATGCTCTGTGGGGGTCCAGAGGTAGGTGCGATTGGGTTAGTGCTGGCTTCCTGACCCCCGAACAGCAGCAGGTACGGGTCACTCCTAATTCCACATGCCTGCTCTGAGAGAGGCAGCAGCACTCCTGACAGGCCAGGTAGCAGTATTCTGGAATTTTTTCTGAAAAATTTAGCAATGGTCTCCAGCACTCTGATGAATATGTATGAGCTGGATTCCTTGAATTATAGTTTATCCTGCTTAAAATATGTAGAATGAGTTCTGCTTTTTGCAAATTGAGCCCAGCAACTCTATACAACAAACTGCAATAACTCAGTAAACCCATCACACAGTGCAATCACACACCCCCAGTACGGAAACAGATCAGAGATTCTTCAGTGAAGCACCAGATGAAGAATTTGGCTTCCATTTAGGGGCCATGCTGCATGAAAAATATGTTTGCTTTTGTTTGTGTGTTGTTGAATTGATATGAGTAAAAATATAAGATTTGCACTCTAAGTGCAGTGCCAGAGATAAGCACAGGGTACAATATGGAGGCGGTACACAGTCAGGGAAAATTTTTTAGAGAAGTGACGCCAGAGCTGAGTCTTAAACTACTGAGAAATATGCCAGGAAAATTGCATTCAATGGCTAAAGAACAGAGCAGGTCAATCCTGAAGGAAATCAACCCTGAATAGTCATCGGAAGGACTGATGCTGAAGCTGAAGCTCCAATGCTGTGGTTACCTGATGCACGGTACCAACTCATTGGAAAGGACCCTGATGCTGGGAAAGATTGAAGGCAGGAGGAGAAGGGGGTGACAGGAGATGAGACGGTTGAATGGTACCATCGACTCAATGGGCACGAATCTGAGCAAGCTCTGGGAGATAGTGATGGACAGGGAAACCTGCTGTGTAGCATCCACGGGGTCGCAAAGAGTCAGACACAACTGAGTGACTGAACAAACAACAACGCCAAGCAGAGGATGTGCCACAGGTATAAAGAGTTGAGAGAGCATGTTACATTTATAGGGCAGGAAACTGTTTAGGGGAACTGGATTGTAAAATGAGAGGTAGTGAGTTTCCAGAGATCAACTGGATGGCAGAGACAAGAGCATGAAAGAGGGGGAGCACTATAACTAAATTTCTTGAGTCTAAGAAACCACTGATTATAAGACACACTGTAAGACATTTCAGGCTTCCCTCATAGTTCAGTTGGTAAAGAATCTACCTGCAATGCAGGAGACCCCAGTTCGGCTCCTGGGTTGGGAAGATCCCCTGGAGAAGGGATAGGCTACCCACGCCAGTAGTCTTGGGCTTCCCTTATGGCTCAGCTGGTAAAGAATCCACCCGCAATGCGGGAGACCAGGGTTCGATCCCTGGGTTGGGAAGATCCCCTGGAGAAGGGAAAGGCTACTGTCTCCAGTATTCCAGCCTGCAGAATTCAATGGACTATACAGTACACGGGGTCGAAAAGAGTCTAACACAACTGAGTGACTTTCACTTTCACATCAAGACATTTCAAGTTAAAAATGTAAGCACTACAGTACATGTACTAATTTATTTTAAAACTAACTAAAAAATACCATTCATCTATCAATCTAAGCTTTCTCTTTTTAATACCTAAACCAGAATTCTACCTAAACTTTCTTCACAATATTTGCATGTGAGAATCTAGAGGATCTGGCGTTCCTCTCTAATAAGTCACTTTCAGTCATCTGGAGGTTGGTTAAAGTTGGCTGTCACTGGTGCCTGTGGTTTTGACGTTTTAAAAGTTTGTCAGTAAATTTCAAGTCACATCAAACTATATGAGGATTTCTTCCTCTGCATTTCTTATTCAGTTAACTTCGACATTTTGTTTTTCCACTGATACATTACATATTCAGATCAGATCAGTCGCTCAGTCGCGTCCAACTCTTTGCGACCCCATGAATCACAGCACTCCAGGCTCCCTGTCCATCACCAACTCCTGGAGTTCACTCAGACTCACGTCCATCGAGTCAGCGATGCCAATCCAGCCATCTCATCCTCTGTCGTCCCCTTCTCCTCCTGCTCCCAATCCCTCCCAGCATCAGAGTCTTTTCCAGCGAGTCAACTCTTCGCATGAGGTGGCCAAAGTACCGGAGATTCAGCTTTAGCATCATCCCCTCCAAAGAAATTCCAGGGCTGATCTCCTTCAGAATGGACTGGCTGGATCTCCTTGCAGTCCAAGGGACTCTCAAGCATCACCACAGCTCAAAAGCATCAATTCTTCAGCACTCAGCCTTCTTCACAGTCCAACTCTCACATCCATACATGACCACAGGAAAAACCACAGCCTTGACTAGACGAATCTTTGTTGGCAAAGTGATGTCTCTGCTTTTGAATATGTTATCTAGGTTGGTCATAACTTTCCTTCCAAGGAGTAAGCGTCTTTTAATTTCATGGCTGCAGTCACCATCTGTAGTGATTTTGGACCCCAGAAAAATAAAGTCTGATACTGTTTCCACTGTTTCCCCATCTATTTCCCATGAAGTCATGGGACCGGATGCCATGATCTTCGTTTTCTGAATATTGAGCTTTAAGCCAACTTTTTCACTCTCCTCTTTCACTTTCATCAAGAGGCTCCTGAGTTCCTCTTCACTTTCTGCCATAAGGGTGGTGTCATCTGCTTATCTGAGGTTATTGATATTTCTCCCAGCAACCTTGATTCCAGTTTGTGTTTCTTCCAGTCCAGCATTTCTCATGATGTACTCTGCATATAAGTTAAATAAGCAGGGTGACAATATACAGCCTTGACGAACTCCTTTTCCTATTTGGAACCAGTCTGTTGTTCCATGTCCAGTTCTATCTTGCTTCCTGACCTGCATACAAATTTCTCAAGAGGCAGATCAGGTGGTCTGGTATTCCCATCTCTTTCAGAATTTTCCACAGTTTATTGTGATCCACACAGTCAAAGGCTTTGGCATAGTCAATAAAGCAGAAACAGATGTTTTTCTGGAACTCTCTTGCTTTTTCCATGATCCAGCAGATGTTGGCAATTTGATCTCTGGTTCCTCTGCCTTTTCTAAAACCAGCTTGAACATCTGGAAGTTCACGGTTCACATATTGCTGAAGCCTGGCTTGGAGAATTTTAAGCATTACTTTACTAGCGTGTGAGATGAGTGCAATTGTGCGGTAGTTTGAGCATTCTTTGGCATTGCCTTTCTTCGGGATTGGAATGAAAACTGACCTTTCCCAGTCCTGTGGCCACTGCTGAGTTTTCCAAATTTGCTGGCATATTGAGTGCAGCACTTTCACAGCATCATCTTTCAGGATTTGGAATAGCTCAACTGGAATTCCATCACCTCCACTAGCTTTGTTTGTAGTGATGCTTTCTAAGGCCCACTTGACTTCACATTCCAGGATATCTGGCTCTAGGTGAGTGATCACACCATCGTGATTATCTGGGTTGTGAAGATCTTTTTTGTACAGTTCTTCTGTGTATTCTTGCCATCTCTTCTTAATATCTTCTGCTTCTGTTAGGTCCATACCATTTCTGTCCTTTATTGAGCTCATCTTTGCATGAAATGTTCCTTTGGTACCTCTGATTTTCTTGAAGAGATCCCTAGTCTCTCCCATTCTGTTGTTTTCCTCTATTTCTTTGCATTGATCACTGAAGAAGGCTTTCTTATCTCTTATAGGTCAAATAGCTTCTCTTAAAAGTTAGCCTGAAACTTTTCACAGATTGATATTCTAATACTGAAAAATGGTCCTATGTGAAAAAGAAATTAGCCACACGAACTTTTCCCTGTTTTGGAAAGCCTATGTTCTGTTACAAGAGATTTGGCACTCTCGACACTTCGACACCCTCCCGCAGTACATGACAGGCAATCTTCTGTGTACAGAATTTATTTTCATTTCAGTGCTGCAGCACAAAGATATCTTTTTGCAGACATTCTAAGCAAAGAATTACGGATCCAAATTTAAGTTAAATTCAACTAGTTGTTATCAATGCAAAAAAGTTCAACTGGTAAAGACAACAAAACAAAGAGATACCACAAGGCATCACTTGGTTCACAGATGTCCAAGAAATGACTTCTATCAAAACTCCACAACCTTCTCCTCTGCCTGGAAACTTGTAAGACACTTTGATGGTAAGAGTTTTCCTGTCTTCAGAAATGGCAGAAGATAAGGAAAAGCCATATCTCAGGCAAATTGGGGCCTAGCAAAGTCCAAAGTGAGCTTCTGAATAAAACAGAAAAACTTCTTTCTCCTTTAGACCAAGAGATACGGGGGTGTGGAGAAGGTGAAGCAAAAAAGATAATTTGGAAAGAGGCTTGGAGTGGAACAAGAGGATGAGTAAATAAGAAAAAGAACTTTGCTTTAGGGTAAAGCAAGAGAGTTCCAGAAAAACATCTATTTCTGCTTTATTGACTATGCCAAAGCCTTTGACTGTGTGGATCACAATAAACTATGGAAAATTCTGAAAGAGATGGGAATACCAGACCACCTGATCTGCCTCTTGAGAAATCTGTATGCAGGTCAGGAAGCAACAGTTAGAACTGGACATGGAACAACAGACTGGTTCCAAATAGGAAAAGGAGTTCATCAAAGCTGTATATTGTCACCCTGCTTATTTAACTTATGTGCAGAGTACATCATGAGAAATGCTGGACTGGATGAAGCACAAGCTAGAATGAAGATTTCCAGGAGCAATAGCAGTAACCTCAGATAAGCAGATGACACCACCCTTATGGCAGAAAGTGAAGAGGAACTCAGGAGCCTCTTGATGAAAGTGAAAGAGGAGAGTGAAAAAGTTGGCTTAAAACTCAACATTCAGAAAACGAAGATCATGGCATCCGGTCCCATCACTTCATGGGAAATAGATGGGGAAACAGTGGAAACAGTGTCAGACTTTATTTTGGGGGGCTCCAACATCACTGCAGATGGTGACTGCAGCCATGAAATTAAAAGACACTCCTTGGAAGGAAAGTTATGACCAACCTAGATAGCATATTCAAAAGCAGAGACATCACTTTGCCAACAAAGGTCCGTCTAGTCAAGGCTATGGTTTTTCCAGTGGTCATGTATGGATGTGAGAGTTGGACTGTGAAGAAAGCTGATAGCCGAAGAATTGATGCTTTTGAACTGTGGTGTTGGAGAAGACTCTTGAGAGTCCTTTTTTGGACTGCAAGGAGATCCAATGAGTCCATCCTAAAGGAGATCAGTCCTGGGTGTTCATTGGAAGGACTGATGCTGAAGCTGAAACTCCAATACTTTGGCCACCTCATGCAAAGAGTTGACTCATTGGAAAAGACCCTTATGCTGGGAGGGATTGGGGGCAGGAGGAGAAGGGGACGACAGAGGATGAGATGGCTGGATGGCATCACCGACTCAATGGACAGGAGTTTGAGTAAACTCCGGGAGTTGGTGATGGACAGGGAGTACCTGGTGTGCTCTGGTTCTTTTCAGTTCAGTTCAGTTCAGTCACTCAGTTGTGTCTGACTCTTTGCCACCCCATGAATCGCAGCAGGCCAGGCCTCCCTGTCCATCACCAACTCCCGGAGTTCACTCAGACTCACATCCATCGAGTCAGTGATGCCAATCCAGCCATCTCATCCTCTGTCATCCCCTTCTCCTTCTGCCCCCAATGCCTCCCAGCATCAGAGTCTTTTCCAATGAGTCAACTCTTCGCATGAGGTGGCCAAAGTACTGGAGTTTCAGCTTTAGCATCATTGCTTTCAAAGAAATCCCAGGGCTGATCTCCTTCAGAATTAACTGGTTGGATCTCCTTGCAGTCCAAGGGACTCTCAAGAGCCTTCTCCAACACACAGTTCAAAAGCATCAATTCTTCGGCACTCAGCCTTCTTCACAGTCCAACTCTCACATCCATACATGACCACAGGAAAAACCATAGCCTTGACTAGACGAATCTTTGTTGGCAAAGTGATGTCTCTGCTTTTGAATATGCTATCTAGGTTGGTCATAACTTTCCTTCCAAGGAGTAAGTGTCTTTTAATTTCATGGCTGCAGTCACCTCTGCAGTGATTTTGGAGCCCCCAAAAATAAAGTCTGACACTGTTTCCACTGTTTCCCCATCTATTTCCCATAAAGTGATGGGACCGGATGCCATGATCTTCGTTTTCTGAATGTTGAGCTTTAAGCCAACTTTTTCACTCTCCTCTTTCACTTTCATCAAGAGGCTCCTGAGTTCCTCTTCACTTTCTGCCATAAGGGTGGTGTCATCTGCTTATCTGAGGTTATTGATATTTCTCCCAGCAATCTTGATTCCAGCTTGTGCTTCTTCCAGCCCAGCGTTTCTCATGATGTATTCTGCATATAAGTTAAATAAGCAGGGTGACAATATACAGCCTTGACGAACTCCTTTTCCTATTTGGAACCAGTCTGTTGTTCCATGTCCAGTTCTAACTGTTGCTTCCTGACCTGCATACAAATTTCTCAAGAGGCAGATCAGGTGGTCTGGTATCCCCATCTCTTTCAGAATTTTCCGCAGTTTATTGTGATCCACACAGTCAAAGGCTTTGGCATAGTCAATAAAGCAGAAACAGATGTTTTTCTGGAATTCTCTTGCTTTTTTGATGATCCAGCGGATATTGGCAATTTGATCTCTGGTTCCTCTGCCTTTTCTAAAACCAGCTTGAACATCTGGAAATTCACGGTTTACATATTGCTGAAGCCTGGCTTGGAGAATTTTGAGCATTACTTTACTAGCGTGTGAGATGAGTGCAATTGTGCGGTAGTTTGAGCATTCTTTGGCATTGCCTTTCTTTGGGATTGGAATGAAAACTGACCTTTTCCAGTCCTGTGGCCACTGCTGAGTTTTCCAAATTTGCTGGCATATTGAGTGCAGCACTTTCAGAGCATCATCTTTCAGGATTTGGAATAGTTCAACTGGAATTCCATCACCTCCACTAGCTTTGTTCGTAGTGATGCTTTTTAAGGCCCACTTGACTTCACATTCCAGGATGTCTGGCTCTAGGTCAGTGATCACACCATCGTGATTATCTGGGTTGTGAAGATCTTTTTTGTACAGTTCTTCTGTGTATTCTTGCCATCTCTTCTTAATATCTTCTGCTTCTGTTAGGTTCATACCATTTCTGTGGGGTTGCAAAGAGTCGGACACAACAAAGTAACTGAACTGAACTGAAGAGATGATTTTATTAAAAAAGAAAAAACAGAGGGCAGATGATGCTACCATACCTAAAGTACTCTCATATGGAAATACTACTTGGTTCCCTTCATCTTTCAAACATGCCTAATCTTCCTTTTGAACCAACATCCTGCTAAGTATTGAAAGTGAAAGTGTTAGTCACTCACTTGTGTCTGACTCTTTGTGACCCTGTGGACTATAGCCCATCAGGCTCCTCTGTCCAAGGGATTCTCCAGGCAAGAATACTAGAATGGGTTGCTATTCCCTTCTCCAGGGGATTTTCCTGACCCAGAGATCGAACCCACGTCTTCTGTATTGGCAGGCAGATTCTTTACCGCTGAGCCACCAGGAAGCCCAGCTAAGTAGTGACAGTTTTAAATTATCGATTTATAATATTTTAGTTTTTTCTGTTTCACACTATTTCCATTCATTTTAAACATCCAATCTACCAGAATTTCATTTCCCCTATCTGACTTTTTTTTAAATCTCTTTTGGATAACTCACTCCTAAGTCCTTCAGATATTTCATCCCTAAAATGATATACAGAATACAGAAAACAGGGGTGTGTGTGGCTCATGTTATCTCCAGATAGCAGGGGCAGAAAGGTCTTCTGACTCTTGCTTCTGTCTCCACATCAGGATCCTTTGTCCACCACCTAACAGAGTACCCTCCTGAGCTTTAAGGATGACCCTGGGACACTGATGTAACTTATGGGTTGGTCCGTATGGTGGGAATGATTCAATATCCCTCCTTGATGGATTCAGTTCCATCTCTGCCTTCTCTAGTGTCACAGACCACACACACACACACACACACACACACACACACACATCTAGCTCTGTCTGTAACCCTTTTCTCAGGCTACTTCACCCCTTTCTCCATACCGACTCTCCTCCAACACATTGGCCTGCTCTCCAGCCAGAGGAATTTTGTATTCCTCTTCAAGGGGATGAGAAAATATTTACAGTCACAATTTAGGAATTGAAAGTGACTTAGGAAAGATAAGTTCTGGAATTTTGCCAGCCCACCCAACTTTATAGAGCTTTATAGTACATTCTGCTGAAGTTATTACTCTCAGCTTGGTGTGGAGATGTCTATGAGGCATCTCTTTCCTGAGTTCCACATGTTAGAAAAAGCAAAAGCCCTTAGGTAGTTGGTGTTTCCTTAGCTTCTCTAACACACCACACCTCTACGTCCAAGCCAAAGCCTGGAGAGATGAAGCGAACTCACTGCCTGGCAATCTCACTCTCTTCTTCTTTGTCTTTCCTCCCTTCCTCCTGTTCACAATCTCTTGGACCTAGTAAGAGCTTTGAAAATCCTATCTTTGTAGTAGTTATGAGAACACAAACTACTGAAGCAGACACACCTTGTAATATTTATGACTTAACATAAAGAAAGTTCATATCTCAGTTACAGTGTCACAGTTCAATGCATGTGTTGCTGGTCAGATACCGTTCTTCATGGTCCTACAGGGACAAAGTCTTTTCCATCATGCAGTTCTGATTTTCTCTTAGCCTTGAGCAATCCTACCTATGAGACTGCTAGGAAACACGTAAGGTTGTGACAATGACACAAATCGCCGCTACTCAGGTTCCACTGAGCAGAACTCAGTAACACAGCTCTGCCTAAATACCAGAGAGGCCGAGAACTGTAATCTAGACTGTGTCTAGGAGGAAAAGTAGATTCTGAGGGAACACGTTTCATCGTACAGGTCATAGATAAAGGGAAATCTTTTTTACACTTACGGAAGAAACATTAAATTCTGAGTTCTCTAGGTTCATTTTTTTTTATATTCTGAGGTAGTTTTACAATTCTGTTCTACAAAAACTGATCTTCTAATATATCATCTTGCTTAAAGTCTTATTTTGAATATTAGAAGGTGACAGTAACCCTTTTTCTTTGTTCTTTTGATGTAATGTATGTAATCCCACACAACAAGCATCCTCTGAAACAAATGAATATTTTCACGTATAGCAAATTACAAAAGATTAAAGCATATTATGCTTTGAAAATATTCTCTTTTACATAAAACTACTGTAGCACTGAATGCTATTTCTGATATTTCCAAAGATGCCCAACAAAGCTGAAGAACTGAACTTATGCCTAAAGGAAGCCAGCAATCTGCTCTCATATACCACACTGAGGTCCAAACAGAGACTGAAATCCTGAGCTCCTCGGCCAGCTCATGGCTAAACAAACCTATCCTCTTCATCTCAGCAAGACCAGCCTAATCTCTGACCTCACAGTGGTCCTTGCAGGCCTTACTAGATTTCAGACTTTATCCCAAAGGCTATATGGAGAAGTAGAATAAACATATTTGCATTTTTGAGAATTTAGCAGAATAGAAGCAGGGAGCCCTGTACAGAGGGCAGTAATCCATATATCAGGCAGTGATCCATACAAGAAAAATGAGGGCCAGAATTCTATACACTCAAAAGGATTTGATTTAGAAAGTCATTTGGATGCAAGGATGGGGCAGGGGGACCAAAAGGGTGACTGACAGATTTCAAATCTGTAAGAGAGGAGAATGGTGGTGATATTCTTAAAATACAAGAAGAAAGTTGGGAGTGGGGAAATATAATGAATTGAATTGCAGATATTCTGAATTTGAAATGTTTGTGGTACATCAAATAGTAGATGTTTACTGAGGACCTTGATAGGTAAATTTGGAGCTTAGAAATGGGTCTAAGCTGGTGGAACAGATTTGGGAATCTCTGTGATGTTAGTCGTAGTTAATGTCATGAGAGTGGATGAGCTCAGTCTCTATAAGTTGTGTAAAATAAAAAGAGAAGAGGAATGAAAGGAACTTTAAAAAAACTATAAAACACTGGTGAAAGAAATCAAAGAGGACACTAATAGATGGAAAAATATACCATGTTCATGGATTGGAAGAATCAATATAGTGAAAATGAGTATACTACCCAAAGCAATTTATAGATTCAATGCAATCCCTATCAAGCTACCAACAGTATTCTTCACAGAACTAGAACAAATAATTTCACAATTTGTATGGAAATACAAAAAACCTCGAATAGCCAAAGCGATCTTGAGAAAGAAAAATGGAACTGGAGGAATCAACCTACCTGACTTCAGGCTCTACTACAAAGCCACAGTTATCAAGACAGTATGGTACTGGCACAAAGACAGAAATATAGATCAATGGAACAAAATAGAAAGCCCAGAGATAAATCCACGCACATATGGACACCTAATCTTTGACAAAGGAGGCAAGAATATACAATGGATTAAAGACAATCTCTTTAACAAGTGGTGCTGGGAAATCTGGTCAACCACTTGTAAAAGAATGAAACTAGAACACTTTCTAACACCATATACAAAAATAAACTCAAAATGGATTAAAGATCTCAACGTAAGACCAGAAACTATAAAACTCCTAGAGGAGAACATAGGCAAAACACTCTCTGACATACATCACAGCAGGATCCTCTATGACCCACCTCCCAGAATATTGGAAATAAAAGCAAAAATAAACAAATGGGACCTAATTAAACTTAAAAGCTTCTGCACATCAAAGGAAACTATTAGCAAGGTGAAAAGACAGCCTTCAGAATGGGAGAAAATAATAGCAAATGAAGCAACTGACAAACAACTAATCTCAAAAATATACAAGCAACTCCTACAGCTCAACTCCAGAAAAATAAACGACCCAATCAAAAAATGGGCCAAAGATCTAAATAGACATTTCTCCAAAGAAGACATACAGATGGCTAACAAACACATGAAAAGATGCTCAACATCACTCATTATCAGAGAAATGCAAATCAAAACCACTATGAGGTACCATTTCACACCAATCAGAATGGCTGCAATCCAAAAGTCTACAAATAATAAATGCTGGAGAGGGTGCGGAGAAAAGGGAACCCTCTTACACTGTTGGTGGGAATGCAAACTAGTACAGCCACTATGGAGAACAGTGTGGAGATTCCTTAAAAAACTGGAAATAGAACTGCCTTATGATCCAGCAATCCCACTGCTGGGCATACACACTGAGGAAACCAGAAGGGAAAGAGACACGTGTACCCCAATGTTCATCGCAGCACTGTTTATAATAGCCAGGACATGGAAGCAACCTAGATGTCCATCAGCAGATGAATGGATAAGAAAGCTGTGGTACATATACACAATGGAGTATTACTCAGCCATTAAAAAGAATACATTTGAATCAGTTCTAATGAGGTGGATGAAACTGGAGCCTATTATACAGAGTGAAGTAAGCCAGAAGGAAAAACACCAATACAGTATACTAACGCATATATATGGAATTTAGAAAGATGGTAACGATAACCCTGTATACGAGACAGCAAAAGAGACACTGACATATAGAACAGTCTTATGGACTTTGTGGGAGAGGGAGAGGGTGGGAAGATTTGGGAGAATGGCATTGAAACATGTAAAATATCATGTATGAAACGAGATGCCAGTCCAGGTTCGATGCATGATACTGGATGCTTGGGGCTAGTGCACTGGGACGACCCAGAGGGATGGTATGGGGAGGGAGGAGGGAGGAGGGTTCAGGATGGGGAACACATGTATACCTGTGGTGGATTCATTTTGATATTTGGCAAAACTAATACAATTATGTAAAGTTTAAAAATAAAATAAAATTAATTAAAAAAAAAAAACAAAAAACACCAACACTGTAAAATGTATAGAGAAAAGGAAGGAGACAAAGATTGAAAAGAAACATCCAAATAAGTAAGGGAATACAGGGGGAAACAAGGATAATCAAAATGTCATAGAACTATTAAGTATGATACCTACCTCAATTAAAAATGTGAATAAGAGTAGGGGTTTTTTTTTGTTTGTTTGTTTTTGTTTTTGTTTTTTTGAGTTTTTTTTTTTTATTTTATTTTATTTTTAAACTTTACATAATTGTATTAGTTTTGCCAAAGAGTAGGGGTTTTACATTGTTCCTGCTTATGGGATGTTGTAGACATTGAGCTAGTGCCTGTCAAGATTTCCATTCCCCAATCTGACTTAAGTCTTCAAGGACTCACTCTTCCCCTATGGATGAAAACTGGGGGAAAGAGAGAATTATTCACAGCATGTAGTTGGACAGAGGTTGGTTTTGAACAAAGGCTTGCTCCAGGATGGGCAAGAGCACTCCTGATGGACATCACCCAGCCAAGTTGTCACTGGATTTCAATGGGAAAGGCAACTGTGTCCTCTGGGTGACGAGGACACAGACTCCATGCTCAGTGAGCCCTCAGACACTTGAAAATATCTCTCACAGGGCCCTGCCCTCAGACAGCCCTCATTCTTGGCTGCATGAGCCGTATCAGGTCCAGCCATCTTCTTATTCATCCCCATAACTTCTCTCATTTCCTCATTTTCTCTCTCCATCTTCAATACAGGTTTGGGGGGAGATGTTTTCCCTTTGGTGACTCATGGGAAGGAATTACTTTCACTTATGATATTTCCCCAAGGTACCTTAGGGTTTTTTAGACCAAAAGCAGGAAGACACTTTTGGTTGCTCTTTCTGACCTTGTGACATTCTTCCAATGAGGCACTGAGCTCAAAACAACTAGCTGCTTTAATTGGGGGTGGGAGGGGTGTCAAAAGAGAAGGAAGAGAAGGAAATATTCTATCAGTGAGAAAACATCATTTATTTAATACTAGTATATAAAATATTAGACTGATACAAAAAAAAAAGCTGGTGCAATGGTGAATGTTTGTACCCTCTCAAAATTTGTATAGTGAAATCCTAACACTCAGTATAGCGGTGTTAGAAGGCAGGGCCTTTGGAAGAAGACTAGGTCATGCAGTGGAACTTTTAAAAATGGGATGAGTGATTTTACAAAAGAGATATTCCAGAGCTCCCTAGCCCTTTCCACCACATGAGGATACAAGAAAAAGTGTGTCACCTGGAAGAGGGCCCTGACCCCATCATGCTGGCACCCTGATCTCGAATTTCCAGGCTCCAAAACTGTGAGCAATAAATTTCTGCTGTTTATAAGCCACTCATTCTGTGGTACTTTGTTACAGACCAAACAGCTGCGTAGTTTGGTCTGGGGAGTGTTTAAAAAGATAAAATTTGTTTAAAATTTAAAAATTTGTTTAAAAAATGTGTTTAAAAAGATAAAATTGCAGTGTCCAATAGACAGAGGTATAAAACAGGCATCTCTCTTCCTTCTGAAGAAGAAATCAGAGAAAGAGACAGGGTTGATAAGTACTACATTCTTAATGATGTCATTTTTCCAGAGCCTATATCCCCTACCTCCAAGAAAATATCTATGAATGAGTAAAGAAGATGTGGTATATATATACACACATACATACACACACACATAAAGGAATAGTACTCAACCATAAAACAGAAAGAAATAACGCCATTTGCAGCAAACAACATGGATGGACTTAGAGATGATCATACTATGGGAAGTAAGCCAGACAGAAAGGCAGATATCCATGTGGTATCACTCATACGTGGAAACTAATTTTTAAAAATTACACAAATGAACTTATTTACAAAATAGAAACAGACTCACAGATTCTGAAAGCAAACTTATGGTTACCAAAGGGGAAACGTGGTGGGGAGGAATAAATTAGGAGCCTGGGATTAACATACACACACTACTATATAAAATAGACAACCAACAAGGAACTATTGAATAGTACAGGAAACTCTACTCAGTATTCTGTAATAATCTATATGGGTAAAGAATTTGAAAAAGAATAGATACATTAGGTTGGCCAAAAAAGTTCCTTCAGGTTTTTCATAAGATGTTATGGGAAAATCCAAATGAACTTTTTGGCCAACTGTGAAACTAGCACAGCACTGTAAATCAACTATACTCCAATAAAATAAAAAATAAAAAAAAGATAAATTTGTTACTTTGGGCTGGACAATGACTCTGAGCTACATGATACCATTAAAAATCAAAAGATTTTATAAGATAATCAAGTTAGTTACATCAAACAGATGTAACTGTTTATGAGCCTGTATTGACCAGTTTCATATTAGGTCTAACAATTGTGGCTGTCAGTTGGGCCACTGCACTTCTCATGCAATCTCAGGTTCCGGAAGAACCATTAGCCAAGACACAGGCCCCAAATTTTAAAAAGTGAAAGTGGCATCTAACTCCAATATCTCTCGCTCTGACATCATCCTTTACCATATCCCCAAATGTTAGATTTCTTATCATGACAACAGACTGGGGCATGAACAAATTCCCCTTCCTTACATATCACTAACTACTTATCTTTAAAATCTTCTACTTTAGTCATTGGTTTTTGGCTAATGTTCCCTTTTACCATTTCATTCTTTGATTCAAGAAAAAAAATCAGAAGTAATAATTTATATCACAGTGAAAATATTAAAAATATAGAAACAGGGGAGCAAATATAATCTTTCTAATATAATTATCTTTATTAGAAGTCATTGTGATATAATGGTTAGGAACATTTACTCTGGAGCCAGTCTGTCTGGAATAAAATCACAATATCACTAGCTGTGTAATTTGGGGTACATCCTGTCTTTGCCTAGATTTCACTTGAAAAATCCAGAAATAATCTCTGCCTTACACTACTATTAAAACACTAAAAGCTCTTAGGACATTGCCTGCCACTATTAAGCACTTAATAAATGTAATCTACTGACTACTGTCTTACACACTTTATTTACAAGTTCATTTCACCTCATTACTTTGAGTTTATTTTATCCTTTTCTTTAATGTCCATCACTATGGTAGAGATAATAATTAGTCATTGATAATGATGATACTGCAAATGATAAGAATGAAGTAATAAGATGTCAAAAGAAGAACTTGGGTTTTTGGTCTACAGTGGCTTGAACACCTTGGGAAAATATTATTGGAGAATCTGATCCCTACCCTAACAAGTTATTGGTGGTTGGGGGCCGGGGGGGAATGTTTGTGAACAACATCTCTCAATAACCAATTTGACTAACATTACAATCAGAAGAACTGTACAAAAAAGATCTTCACGACCCAGATAATCACGATGGTGTGATCACTGATCTAGAGCCAGACATTCTGGAATGTGAAGTCAAGTGGGCCTTAGAAAGCATCACTACGAACAAAGCTAGTGGAGGTGATGGAATTCCAGTTGAGCTATTCCAAATCCCGAAAGATGATGTTCTGAAAGTGCTGCACTCAATATGCCAGCAAATTTGGAAAACTCAGCAGGGGCCACAGGACTGGAAAAGGTCAGTTTTCATTCCAATCCCAAAGAAAGGCAATGCCAAAGAATGCTCAAACTACCGCACAATTGCACTCATCTCACATGCTAGTAAAGTAATGCTCAAAATTCTCCAAGCCAGGCTTCAGCAATATGTGAACCGTGAACTTCTAGATGTTCAAGCTGGTTTTAGAAAAGGCAGAGGAACCAGAGATAAAATTGCCAACATCTGCTGGATCATCAAAAAAGCAAGAGAATTCCAGAAAAACATCTATTTCTGCTTTATTGACTATGCCAAAGCCTTTGACTGTGTGGATCACAATAAACTGTGGAAAATTCTGAAAGAGATGGGAATACCAGACCACCTGACCTGCCTCTTGAAAAACCTATATGCAGGTCAGGAAGCAACAGTTAGAACTGCACATGGAACAACAGACTGGTTCCAAATAGGAAAAGGAGTTCGTCAAAGCTGTATATTGTCACCCTGCTTATTTAACTTATATGCAGAGTACATCATGAGAAATGCTGGGCTGGAAGAAGCACAAGCTGGAATCAAGATTGCCGGGAGAAATATCAATAACCTCAGACATGCAGATGACACCACCCTTATGGCAGAAAGTGAAGAGGAACTAAAAAGCCTCTTGTTGAAAGTGAAAGACGAGACTGAAAGAGGAGAGTGAAAAAGTTGGCTTAAAGCTCAACATTCAGAAAATGAAGATCATGGCATCCGGTCCCATCACTTCATGGGAAATAGATGGGGAAACAGTGGAAACAGTGTCAGACTTTACTTTTTTGGGCTCCAAAATCACTGCAGAGGGTGACTGCAGCCATGAAATTAAAAGATGCTTACTCCTTGGAAGGAAAGTTATGACCAACCTAGACAGCATATTCAAAAGCAGAGATATTATTTGCCAACAAAGGTCCATCTAGTCAAGGCTATGGTTTTTCCAGTAGTCATGTATGGATGTGACAGTTGGACTATGAAGAAAGCTGAGTGCTGAAGAATTGATGCTTTTGAACTGTGGTGTTGGAGAAGACTCTTGAGAGTCCCTTGGACTGCAAGGAGATCCAACCAGTCCATTCTAAAGGAGATCAGTCCTGGGTGTTCATTGGAAGGACGGATGCTAAAGCTGAAACTCCAATACTTTGGCCACCTCATGTGAAGAGTTGACTCATTGGAAAAGACTCTGATGCTGGGAGGGATTGGGGGCAGGAGAAGAAGGGGACAACAAAGGATGAGATGGCTGGATGGCATCACCAACTCGATGGACATGAGTGAACTCCGGGAGTTGGTGATGGACAGGGAGGCCTGGCGTGCTGCAATTCATGGGGTCGCAAAGAGTCAGACACGACTGAGCAACTGATAATCAGTTTAAACATTATTGTATAATATCAAGTGTTAGTTGCTCAGTGGTGTCCAACTCTTTGCAACCCCATGGACTGTTGCCTGCCAGCCTCCTCTGTTCATGGGATTTTCCAGGCAAGAATACTGGAGTGGGTTGACATTTCCTTCTCCAGGGGATCTATCTTCCTGACCCAGGGATTGAACCCTGGTTTCCCACATTGCAAGCAGATTCTTGACTGTGTGAGCCATCAGGGAAGCCATTGTAATAATATATTCTGTCCCCCCAAAATTCAAGAGACTGAAGTAACATATAATTTGTCATAATATAGGATATATTTTAATGTAATTTAATTAATTTAATGTAATTTCATACCAAGATAGGACATTTTTAATCAATTAATCCAATGAATTCAGTAATGAATTCATTACAATAACAAAAAAGGAGTTAGTCTGGTATCATCAAAAGAATCTTTAAAAAGTGTTGACAGTGTCAGCTGGGAGTAAAATGGACTAAATAACTGAGTCCAAGGTTAGCAATTATGGTCAGGGTGCTACTATAATGGAATTTCTTATTATAAATTAAAAAGAATATAGAATTTTTATCATAGTAGAATAACCACTCTGACACTTAGGCCCAAAAGGCTAAAGAGAAATATCCTTTATATTAACCTGATATGGTGACCTCATTATGGCTTAGTCAGTGTAATCCTTAGCCATTAGCTGAGATATAGATTTTTGTACAAGAGAGTATTGTTCTGTCTGAAAAAGAAATACCTTTAGAAACATTTCAAATAATTTATTATAAAAGCTTTCTGGTGAAGCTCTGGGACAGTGGTGAGAATGTGGAGGTAGGGAGAATGCTATTTTTAGACTCTAAAATGACTTTTTGATATGAGTATAAACTAACCTGATTTGAACTTGCAATTTCCAGAAAGATTTCTTGTTGAAACAGGACTAACTTCTCTCTTGAGAAACTGTATTTAAATAAAAAGATCGAGCTAGGTACTGGGTGAGGTCAAGGAACTATGTTAAGCAGCACTAGAGCCGAATGTGTACATGTATGTGTAACATGTATGTGTATGTATGTGTGTGTATCTGTATGTGTGTATATATGTGTATTGTATATGTGTATATTGTTATGAATGTGTATGTGCATATGTATGTACATACTGCGGGGAGCCTTCCAGATTCACCCTTCAGAAATCAGGCACACACTTTGTCAGCTATGAAACAGATTGTTTACAGAGTATTCCCAACTCAGTTCTCTCAACTCTTACCCTCAGGGAAAGAGATGACTCAGTCAAGTTCACCCCGCTTGCCTCGGGGGCAGTCCACACACAGTGACTCATCCATGTGTGTTGTGTACAAAGGCTAGGCCTCTTTGTCTCGATTCAGAACAACTATAAAGAACTACCCCAGCTCCAGAGATTCCTGTGGTATTATATTCGCTGAAGCCTTTGTTCCATATTCATTGCTTCCCTCACTGCCTCATAGGGGTTGTTTTGGAGCACACGCCCCAGTAAGCCTTCTGGACACAAATCTCCAACTCAGAGTATGTTTCCAGAAGCCAAACTAAGATACTAAGCATTTATTATTTAGTATCACTTTAGCAAAAGGTTAGTTTACAGATTTATAAATGTTGAAGGGAGATGAAAGTAGGATAAATTCCTATATTTAGCCAGACTATATGTTGATATAGAACCAGTAAAGAACTAAGATGGTGGTTTATTTTTTCACTAGTCTGGGCACCCTTGTGTGTTTTCTCTCATGCAAACTATCAGACAATTGGTTAAATCATTTTTTTAAATGGGGCAAAGGGTACTTTCAACTCAGCTCTGCCAGCACTCTGCCAACCACTTCTGCTATTACCACCACTGCCCTTCAAAGACAGTAGTGTTGGTATTGGGTGGTCCTTTGTCTTTAGATATAATGGTCATCCGGAATGTCAGGTCCATGAATCAAGGCAAATTGGAAGTGATCAAACAAGAGACGGCAAGAGTGAATGTCGACACTCTAGGAATCAGCAAACTAAAATGGACTGGAATGGGTGAATTTAACTCAGATGACCATTATATCTACTACTGCGGGCAGGAATCCCTCAGAAGAAATGGAGTAGCCATCATGATCAACAAAAGAGTCTGAAATGCATTACTTGGATGCAATCTCAAAAACGACAGAATGATCTCTGTTCGTTTCCAAGGCAAACCATTCAATATCACAGTAATCCAAGTCTATGCCCCAACCAGTAACGCTGAAGAAGCTGAAGTTGAACGGTTCTATGAAGACCTACAAGACCTTTTAGAACTAACACCCAAAAATGATGTCCTTTTCATTATAGGGAAGTGGAATGCAAAAGTAGGAAGTAAAGAAACACCTGGAGTACCAGGCAAATTTGGCCTTGGAATACGGAATGAAGCAGGGCAAAGACTAATAGCATTTTGCCAAGAAAATGCACTGGTCATAACAAACACCCTCTTCCAACAACACAAGAGAAGACTCTATACATGGACATCACCAGATGTTCAACACCAAAATCAGATTGATTATATTCTTTGCAGCCAAAGATGGAGAAGCTCTATACAGTCAGCAAAAACAAGACCAGGAGCTGACTGTGGCTCAGATCATGAACTCCTTATTGCCAAATTCAGACTTAAATTGAAGAAAGTAGGAAAAACCACTAGACCATTCAGGTATGACCTAAATCAAATCCCTTATGATTATACAGTGGAAGTGAGAAATAGATTTAAGGGCCTAGATCTGATAGATAGAGTGCCTGATGAACTATGGATGGAGGTTCGTGACACTGTACAGGAGACAGGGATCAAGACCATCCCCATGGAAAAGAAATGCAAAAAAGCAAAATGGCTGTCTGAGGAGGCCTTACAAATAGCTGTGAAAAGAAGAGAAGCAAAAAGCAAAGGAAAAAAGGAAAGATATACCCATTTGAATGCAGAATTCCAAAGAATAGCAAGAAGAGATAAGAAAGCCTTCCTCAGTGATCAAAGCAAAGAAATAGAGGAAAACAACAGAATGGGAAAGACTAGAGATCTCTTCAAGAAAATCAGAGATACCAAAGGAACATTTCATGCAAAGATGGGCTCGATAAAGAACAGAAATGGTATGGACCTAACAGAAGCAGAAGATATTAAGAAGAGATGGCAAGAATACACAGAAGAACTGTACAAAAAAGATCTTCTCGACCCAGATAATCATGATGGTGTGATCACTGACCTAGAGCCAGACATCCTGGAATGTGAAGTCAAGTGGGCCTTAGAAAGCATCACTACAAACAAAGCTAGTGGAATGATGGAATTCCAGTTAAGCTATTTCAAATCCTGAAAGATGATGCCATGAAAGTGCTACACTCAATATGCCAGCAAATTTGGAAAACTCAGCAGTGGCCACAGGACTGGAAAAGGTCAGTTTTCATTCCAATCCCAAAGAAAGGCAATGCCAAAGAATGCTCAAACTACCGTACAATTGCACTCATCTCACATGCTAGTAAAGTAATGCTCAAAATTCTCCAAGCTAGGCTTCAGCAATATGTGAACCATGAACTTCTAGATGTTCAAGCTGGTTTTAGAAAAGGCAGAGGAACCAGAGATCAAATTGCCAACATCTGCTGGATCATGGAAAAAGCAAGAGAGTTCCAGAAAAACATCTATTTCTGCTTTATTGACTATGCCAAAGCCTTTGACTGTGTGGATCACAATAAACTGTGGAAAATTCTGAAAGAGATGGGAATACCAGACCACCTGATCTGCCTCTTGAGAAACTTGTATGCAGGTCAGGAAGCAATAATTAGAACTGGACATGGAACAACAGACTGGTTCCAAATAGGAAAAGGAGTTCGTCAAGGCTGTATATTGTCACCCTGTTTATTTAACTTATATGCAGAGTACATCATGAGAAACGCTGGACCGAAAGAAACACAAGCTGGAATCAAGATTGCTGGGAGAAATACCAAAAACCTCAGACATGCAGATGACACCACCCTTATGGCAGAAAGTGAAGAGGAACTAAAAAGCCTCTTGATGAAAGTGAAAGTGGAGAGTGAAAAAGTTGGCTTAAAGCTCAACATTCAGAAAACTAAGATCATGGCATCTGGTCCCATCACTTCATGGGAAACAGATGGGGAAACAGTGGAAACAGTGTCAGACTTTATTTTGGGGGGCTCCAAAATCACTGCAGATGGTGACTGCAGCCATGAAATTAAAAGACGCTTACTCCTTGGAAGGAAAGTTATGACCAACCTAGATAGCATATTCAAAAGCAGAGACATTACTTTGCCGACAAAGGTTCGTCTAGTCAAGGCTATGGTTTTTCCTGTGGTCATGTATGGATGTGACAGTTGGACTGTGAAGAAGGCTGAGAGCCGAAGAACTGGTGCTTTTGAACTTTGGTGTTGGAGAAGACTCTTGAGAGTCCCTTGGACTGCAAGGAGATCCAACCAGTTCCATTCTGAAGGAGATCAGCCCTGGGATTTCTTTGAAAGGAATGATGCTAAAGCTGAAACTCCAGTACTTTGGCCACCTCATGTGAAGAGTTGACTCATTGGAAAAGACTCTGATGCTCGGAGGGATTGGGAGCAGGAGGAGAAGGGGATGACAGAGGATGAGATGGCTGGATGGCATTACTGACTCGATGGACATGAGTCTGAGTGAACTCCAGGAGTTGGTAATGGACAGGGAGGCCTGGCGTGCTGCGATTCATAGGGTCACAAAGGGTTGGACACGACTAAGCGACTGAACTGATCTGATCTTGTCATTAGAAGGGTTTAAATCAAGATTAAGCAAACAACATGTCAAGGAAGTACAGTGGAGACATCAAATTAGTGTATCTTTCCAGTATAGTAATGGATAACATGTGGTTAGATAAATAGTAGGTATCAGAGAAGTTAGCTGATATAATGAGGACATATCAACCATTGAGTATCAGCTGAGAAAAACTGCAACTTAGAGACCAACGCAAGTAGACAGCTGCATCAAAGAGGTTTAGAAGCAACAGAGTCTTGGAACTAAGGTTCAGAGCTAAGTTCTAATGGTGCACTTGGGAAAGGCCTTGGCCTATATTTAGTAGGGGAATACATATCTAAAAAGGAGACACCGTTTGACTCTCTCCTATATTCCTTAGTACTGCTGTTTCCCACTATTTCCACATCCTGTTTTCATCATAGTAATAGTCATCTTTTTCAAAAAGTATTTGGCACCTTTTAATTATTTGGATAATATTCTTATGGGTTGAAACCTGCTTTCATTGCTGCAGATCCAGCTTCTCAAAGGCTAGGACCTGAGCATAGGCAGGCAGCCAAGGATCCAGGAAGACAGAATCTGTCGCCAAAACTCAGGCACAAATATAAATAGCAAGACTCAATAGATCCTGGGTCAAGTTCTTTTGTCTAATAACAGGATTGATTAATTGATGTCAGAGCTTTGGGTGAGGCTAAATCTAAAGGCGGGGATCAGGAAACCCCAGCTATGGACTGAGGAGCATGTGAGGGGAGTGAGCCAGGAAAATTATCGCAATAGCAAAGGGCAAGACCTGAGATACTCAGGCAGTTGTCATATATTAGGGGTAAAGTGGTTATTTGGACAAAACCACTATTGCAGTAAAAACATGAAAAACTTTTTGGTAAGAAAGAAACTGTAGGTATAGTTTCTTGTATGTGAACCTCTGAAGGCTTTTCCTAAAGGGCTAAGGTATGTAATAAACACCTATGTTATAAACACTTATTCTCCAGCCTAAGCAGAATTAAGCTCATTAGTTTTTTTCCCTCAGTGGTCTGATAAAACCAAAATATTACAGAACCTAATAAACATATTCAGTTCAGTTCAGTTGCTCAGTAGTGTCCGACTATTTGCGACTCCATGAACCACAGCATGCCAGGCCTCCCTATCCATCACCAACTCCCGGAGTTTACCCAGACTCACGTCCATCGAGTTTGTGATGCCATCGGTGATGCCATCCAACCATCTCATCCTCTGTCATCCCCTCAATCTTTCCCAGCATCAGGGTCTTTTCAAATGAGTCAGCTCTTTGCATCAGGTGGCCAAAATATTGGAATTTCAGCTTCAACATCAGTCCTACCAATGAACATCCAGGACTGATCTCCTTTAGGATGGACTGGTTGGATCTCCTTGCAGTCCAAGGGACTCTTAACAGTCTTCTCCAACACCACAGTTCAAAAGCATCAATTCCTCAGCTCTCAGCTTTCTTTCTAGTCCAACTCTCACATCCATACATGACTACTGGAAAAACCATAGCCTTGACTAGACGGACCTTTGTTGACAAGGTAATATCTCTGTTTTTTAATATGCTGTCTAGGTTGGTCATAACTTTCCTTCCAAGGAGTAAGCCTCTTTTCATTTCATGGCTGCAGTCACCATCTGCAGTGATTTTGGAGCCCAAAAAATAAACTCTGACACTGTTTCCACTGTTTCCCCATCTATTTCCCATGAAGTGATGGGACCAGATGCCATGATCTTCGTTTTCTGAATGTTGAGTTTTAAGCCAACTTTTTCACTCTCCACTTTCACTTTTATCAAGAGGCTCTTTAGTTCTTCACTTTCTGCCATAAGGATGGTGTCATCTGCATATCTGAGGTTACTGATATTTCTCCCTGAAATCTTGATTCCAGCTTGTGCTTCATCCAGCCCAGCATTTCTCATGATGTACTCTGCATATAAGTTAAATAAACAGGGTGACAATATACAGCCTTGAGGTACTCCTTTCCCTATTTGGAACCAGTCTGTTGTTCCATGTCCAGTTCTAACTGTTGCTTCCTGACCTGCATATAGGTTTCTCAAGAGGCAGGTCAGGTGGTCTGGTATTCCCTTCTCTTTCAGAATTTTCCACAGTTTATTGTGATCCACACAGTCAAAGGCTTTGGCATAGTCAATAAAGCAAAAATAGATGTTTTTCTGGGATTTCTTGCTTTTTTGATGATCCAGCGGATGTTGGCAATTTGATCTCTGGTTCCTCTGCCTTTTCTAAAACCAGCTTGAACATCTGGAAGTTCACGGTTCATGTATTGCTGAAGCCTAGCTTGGAGAATTTTGAGCATTACTTTACTAGCGTGTGAGATGATTGCAATTCTGTGGTAGTTTGAACATTCTTTGGCATTGCCTTTCTTAGCAACTGGAATGAAAACTGACCTTTTCCAGAACTGTGGCCACTGCTGAGTTTCCAAATTTGCTGGCATATTGAGTGCAGCACTTACACAGCATCATCTTTCAGGATTTGAAATAGCTCAACTGGAATTCTATCACCTCCAGTAGCTTTGTTTGTAGTGATACTTCCTAAGGCCCACTTAACTTTAGATTATTATTATTATATAATAAACATAAAAATATCTAAAGAGATTAACTCAGAAGATAATGATGATTGTATCTCATATGTGTCTTATCTTTGACAAAACATGGTCACACATAATCTCATTTGAAGAATGTTATATTCTATTATATGCTATAATCATTATTTTATAGATAGGAAAGTGAAAGTGAAAGTCACTCAGTCATGTCAAACTCTTTGTGACCCCCATGCACTGAAGCCTGCCAGGCTCCTCTGTCCATGGGGATTCTCCAGGGAAGAATACTGACGTTGGTTGCCATGCCCTCCTTCAGGGGATATGCCCAATCCAGGGATTGAACCCAGGTCTCCTACATTGGAGGCAGATTCTTCACCATCTGAGCCACCAAGAAAAGCCTGAGAATATTAGAGTGGGTAGCCTATACCTTTTCCAGGGGAACTTCCTGACCCAGGAATACAACCAGGTATCGTACATTGTAAGCAGATTTTTTACCAGCTGAGCTACCTGGGAAACCCATAGATAGGAAAATTGAAGTTGTAAGAGACATCTTGTCAGGAAGTATCAGAGCTGGGACAGAAACTGAGTTCCTAGCTCTATTCTCATCACTTGCTCAGTCGTGTCCAACTATTTGCAACCTTATGGACTGTAGCTCTCCAGGCTCCTCTGTTCATGGGATTCTCCAGGCAAGAATACTGGAGTGGGTAGCCATTCCCTTCTCCAGGAGATCTTCCCAACCCAAGGAAAGAACATGTGTCTCCTGCATTGCAGGCAGATTTTTTACCATCTGAGCCACCAGGCCATAGGACCTCTCTACACCTGTAACACTTAGAATTAGATATGCTGTGAAGATTCAATACATGTTAATTAAAGGAACATTCTGTGACTGGAATAGCTCACCTGTGATGTGACATTTTCTGCCACCTAGTAGTTTTTAGACCTTTCATGCATGTGAAGATATCTTTTTGCAGCTCAGGTTCTAATTGTAAAATAAAGACTTTTTAGAATAAATATTTTAAATGATTTTTTCCAGATATAAAATCTAATAGATTTCTTCTCCAGTAAATGATGAATAAGTCTTCACTATCTAGGAATCTGTAAACGGCTGTTTGAATGTGTGTGTGTGTGTGTGTGTGCGCCTATCTGTGTTGCCACAGAAGATTTTCCATATTACATCCAAAGAGTTGCAACTGATGTTCATAAAGGGATATTTGATGATTCAAAACTTGCCTATATTTCTTATATTCATATGGTTCTTTCCTTCCTTTGAATCTTCTCATGTATATTTAGGGGTTCAGTTCAGTTCAGTTCAGTCACTCAGTCGTGTCCGACTCCTTGCGACCCCATGAATCACAGCACGCCAGGCCTCCCTGTCCATCACCAACTCCCAGAGTTCACTCAGACTCACGTCCATCGAGTTAGTGATGCCATCCAGCCATCTCATCCTCTGTCGTCCCCTTCTCCTCCTGCCCCCAATTCCTCCCAGCATCAGTATACCTACTTAACTGACAGCTTTCTAGTCCTATTTAATTGAAGTTTAGCTTACATGACTCTATTAGTAATCAATCATTGACTAATACTGATAAAAACTGTGAGACAGAACTTAAGGAAGCTTATTAAAGTATATCGAGTTAGCATTTATAAGTCAATTGTGTCGTAAATGTAGTTACTCTGACTCTGATGCTGGGAGGGGTTGGGGGCAAGAGGAGAAGGGACGACAGAGGATGAGATGGCTGGATGGCATCACTGACTCGATGGACGTGAGTCTGAGTGAACTCCGGGAGTTGGTGATGGATAGGGAGGCCTGGCGTGCTGCGATTCATGGGGTCGCAAAGAGTCGGACATGACTGAGTGACTGATCTGATCTGATCTGATACTTATAAATGTGTGTGTGTGCGAGTGTGTATGAAAGTCGCTCAGTCACATCTGACTCTTTGCAACCCCTCTAACTGTAGCCTGCCAGGCTTCTCTGTTCATGGAATTCTCCAGGCCAGAGCATTGGAGTGGAAAGCCGTTCCCTTCTCCAGGGGCTCTTCCCAACCCAGGAATTGAACCCAGGTCTCCCACATTGCAGGCGGAGTCTTTACCATCTGAGCTACCAGGGAAGCCGTATTTAAAATATAAAATGAAAAAAAATAAATAAATAAAATGCTTGGTTCATGTGACCTTACCATTTACAGCTTTCTTTCACATACACCCACAGAGGTTTCTGTGCGATATTTATGTGGACTTTGAGTCATCCCCACTTATTTCTTTGTCTGGTCTAAAGAGTGACTCTGACTCTCCCAAATTCTTCCCCCTGGTATGTTACAAATACAGCCCACAAACTTTAGAAGTATGCCTACTACTCAAATATCCAGTTTGATATTTTACAAAAGCCATAAATGGAGACTAATAAATAACCTCAGTAATGCGAAGTAAAGCTCAACATTCAGAAAACGACCTCAGTAATGTGAAGTAAAGCTCAACATTCACAAAATGAAGATCATGGCATCCGGTCCCATCACTTCATGGGAAATAGATGGGGAAACGGTGGAAACAGTGTCAGACTTTATTTTGGGGGGCTCCAAAATCACTGCAGATGGTGATTGCAGCCATGAAATGAAAAGACGCTTACTCCTTGGAAGGAAAGTTACAACCAACCTAGATAGCATATTGAAAAGCAGAGACATTACTTTGCCAACAAAGGTCCATCTAGTCAAGGCTATGGTTTTTCCTGTGGTCATGTATGGATGTGACAGTTGGACTGTGGAGAAGGCTGAGTGCCGAAGAATTGATGCTTTTGAACTGTGGTGCTGGAGAAGACTCTTGAGCGTCCCTTGGACTGCAAGGAGATCCAACTAGTCCATTCTGAAGGAGATCAGCCCCGGGATTTCTTTGGAAGGAAATGATGCTAAAGCTGAAACTCCAATACTTTGGCCACCTCATGCAAAGAGTTGACTCATTGGAAGAGACTCTGATGGTGGGAGGTATTGGGGGCAGGAGGAGAAGGGGATGACAGAGGATGAGATGGCTGGATGGCATCACTGACTCGATGGACGTGAGTCTGGGTGAACTCCGGGAGTTGGTGATGGACAGGGAGGCCTGGCATGCTGCGATTCATGCGGTCGCAAGGAGTTGGACACGACTGAGCGACTGAACTGAACTGAACTGAATGCAAAGTATCTATAATTCCAAAATAATTCAGCCCTATACACAGACTGGAATATGTGTCTTCATTAAGAAGTAGACATACATGGGATCACAGACTGGATCTCCCTGTCTGTGATAAAGTGTCCATGTAGCAGAGTTTCTCAGGTGGCTCAATGTTAAAGAACCTGCCATCCAAGCTGGAGATGCAGGTTCGGTCCCTGAGTCGAGACGATCCCCTGGACAAGGAAATGGCAACCCATTCCACTATTCTTGCCTGGGAAATCCCATGGACAGGAGGAGCCTGGGGGCCTTAGTCCATGGAGTCACAAGGAGCTGGACACGACAGCAGCAGCATCATCCTGTGTAGCAATCATGAAGCCTTAGTTTGGGAAGAGATTTCAGACTATTGCTGAAAACATGGATTAGGACATTCTGTGTTGTTTTGGTTTACTTATTGCTCTTTGCTTCTTTGGATGAACTGTTTTGTTCACTTTAACAATTTACTTCATACAGTCAGGGATGAAAATGTTTAACAAAAGGAGATGGTCCTGTGAGACTGAATTCCTATTTATCCAGAATTAGGACAGACTTTTTCAGTCTAACTAATTACTGAGGATGTGAGACTGTACTACTCAAACTGATTTATATAAGTCACTACATTTGCATATACTTTATTAGTTGATGTATATACATTTATTCTTACCATCAATTTTTTCTTCTTTTGACTTGCTTTTTTCCAGCGTTCACCTAACACTGTTTCATCTTACTACCTTCATAGATTCTTAGATACTATAATTTTATTTCTAAACTCCTGCTGCTGCTGCTAAGTCGCTTCAGTCGTGTCCAACTCTGTGCGACCCCATAGATGGCAGCCCACCAGGCTCCTCTGTCCCTGGGATTCTCCAGGCAAGAATACTGGAGTGGGTTGCCATTTCCTTCTCCAATGCATGCAGGCATGCTAAGTCGCTTCAGTCAAGTCCAACTCTGTGTGACACCATAGATGGCAGCTCACCAGGCTCCCCGATCCCTGGGATTCTCCAGGCAAGAATACTGGAGTGAGTTGCCATTTCCTTTTCCATCTAAACTCCTAGATATTTTTAAAGGAAAATGTTATGAAGAACTTATTAAGCCATGATAGAAATTTTTCTTTTATAAATTATACTTCTTTAATTGTTTACTTTATCTGAGAGTTTCCTCACAAATTACTAGAGTGCTATCTAGGTTTTTATTTTAATTTATGCTAGTTGTTGTTTGATAAGCTAATTTTTATTTTGATTCTATATAGCTGTCTTTGTTTCTTCTGTTGACTTTTCCTTAGTTTCTTTAATAAAAAATGTCTAAAATTTAAAGCAGAATAAACTAAGTAAAATCAAGATCAGAACCATGTATACTCTGCTGTAAAAAGTTAAATAATCAGATAGCCTTCTACAGGAAAATTTAAAAGGGTATAAATACTCTGTCAATACAAATGATAAAAATAGTCAATTTATATAAGACCAAGTGATAATTTTCCTAGAACTTATATCATAAGGTCTTAAAATATAAAAATAAATCTTTTAATATCTTTCAGAAAACTAAAATTAGTATATAATTTAATCACTCATTTATATAGACATTTGAACAAATCTAAAAGCTGGAGAAATAATGAGACAGAAATAGATGGCTTTTATAATGTCACAAAGATGGAATTACTTTACTGCTTTACTTAGTCACTACTGAATTAATTTCTCTATTATATCATAAACTGGGCCAAGACACCATTAGAGTACATATATGAATGAGTTGCCATCTTAAATTAATTCTCCTACAAAGAATGCCTCAGAAATTTGTGGGAAATCCTTGAAGAATCAAAACATTTTATAAATAAAAAACAAGTGACTAAAGATTAAATCCCTCAAGCAATATAAACATTATAGACATTGGCAGTAGGAGAGGTTTTCTTTGACTAAAACATTTTGAGACTTCTTAATTGAAGAAATCATGGTATTAGAGGTTCAGTTCAGCTCAGTCACTCAGTCATGTCCAACTCTTTGCGACCCCATGGACTGCAGCATGACAGGCCTCTCTGTCCATCGCCAACTCCCGGAGTTTACTCAAACTCATGTCCATTGAGTCAGTGATGCCATTGCATTTATTTTAAAATAGATTATAGATACAACTAAGGTATTTACCTAGAAGAACATATTCTGTACATATTTTTGGAAAACGAACTGAGATGCTGCTAGGTAAATGAACTTAAGAGTACACCTGAATCTAAAAGGCAAATAAATATTCCCAACTTTTCTGCAACTATGGTTCTGAAAATATTGCACTATAATTTATATTTCCTGTCTATGTCAGAGTCCAGCAAATGGAATAAGAAGACATGACTAAAGCCAAGCTAAGCCTTTGTTTAACATCCCAGGGAAATCTGAACATACGAGATTGTTGTTGAATGTTATTTGAGTCTGTATAACATCCCTCTGGATTCTTGCCTCATTTAATCTGGTTAGTTGGTAATGTGACCCCCCTCACCCCGTACCCTTTGAGAAATGATTCAGACCTCCAAGGTCTAATCCCTTACAATTGCGATAGATGGACCTATGCTATGCTATGCTAAGTCACCTCAGTCGTGTCCGACTCTGTGTGACCCCATAGACGGCAGCCCACCAGGCTCCCCCATCCCTGGGATTCTCCAGGCAAGAACACTGGAGTGGGTTGTCATTTCCTTCTCCAATGCATGAAAGTGAAAAGAGAAAGTGAAGTTGCTCAGTCATGTCCGACTCTTAGCGACCCCATGGCTGCAGCCTACCAGGCTCCTCCGTCCATGGGATTTTCCAGGCAAGAGTACTGGAGTGGGGTCCTAAATTTTACTTTTTAAAGTTGCTTTTGATAGAACCATGGATTTGTAAATAACTGTGGTCTAGGCAGAGAATAAGAATATAATTTATCACCAGACCAGGTTATTTGTGAGGGAGTAAAAGGGCTCAGTGTAGTTACTGTATTAGTTGCCTATTGCTGCTGTAACAAATTATCACAAACTTAGTGACTTAAATCAACATAAATTTATTTTCTTACAGTTCCAGAGGTCAGAAGTCCAAAATAGGTTTCACTGGATAAAAATTCAAGATCTTAGCTTTTGGTAGATGCTCTGAGGGAAGGATCTGTTTCCTTGCCTTTTTCAGCTTCTAGAAGCTGCCTACAGTCCTTGGCTTGCCACCCCTTCTAGCCTCACTCCAACTTCATGCTTCATCATCCGTCTTCTACTACTAACTCTGATCCTTCTGCCTCTCTTCCAAAAGTACTCTTGAATTACACTGGGCCCATCCAGCTAATCCAAGATAATTTCTCCATCTCCAAATCCCTAATGTAATTATATGTCCAAAGTACCCCCCCTCTTTTTTTTAAAAACCATGTAAGGTAACAAACTCAGGGGTCCTGAAAACTGGGACACAGAATCTATGGGGGATATTATTCAGCTTACCACAGTTACCGTGGGTATAAATTGAGACTATCACAACAAAACTGGGACACTGGGTCACCCTTTCCTAATAGACAAGATAGACCTGAACATCCAGTGCCATCTTCTCTTTGTGTTCTTGTGATCTTCATTGTCAAGTCCTGAAATGCTCTCCATTTCCTACCCACCATTTCATCTATGCTATTTGAAATAATTTCTCTGGTTCAAGAAAAAACCACCTCCACCATGAAAACTACCCAGGTCAGAGTAATTTTCCCCCTCCGTGCTGCTGCTTCCTCTTTAGCATGGATCTGTCATCTCCTATTGTACTTGCCACCATCTATCCAATTTAATATAAATATATTTGTAAATGTGTCTTTTCTCCCCAACCCAAAGTAAGTTCTTGATGGTAGGGACCATGCTGTAGGCCAAAAGAGAGCCATAAACATTCAGCATACGAAACACAAACAAGTCCTCAACCACTTCTAGGCCTAGGTCTGTTGGAGGAGGCCCTCCAAGCCTAATTGCCATCAGCTTACCTAGGCGACCAACCAAGTGTAGGAGTCACCTGACACTCAAGCGCTTTCTATACATGGAGACAAATGTTTCAGACTGGGTTAAAGCCAACATTTTTATGGAACTATGTCTACCAGTCAACGTGATTTTTATCAAGAGGATGCTGCCACCAATACCTGCTTATCCTGGCTATTAGCTGCAGAAACAAACAAAAAAACACTTTGATAGTATTTAATTATAAGCTGAGTGCTTTCAGATCTTTGCTGACAATCAAAACAAACAAAAAACTTGTTTTCTTTTTCATTTTTTAAATGGCAGAAGATGATAACATTGAAATCTCTTTTTTTAATAAAGGGAAGAGATACAAGCTGCTGTTGCTGCTACTGCTAAGTCACTTCAGTCATGTCCGACTCTGTGCGACCCCATAGACGGCAGCCCACCAGGCTTTCCTATCCCTGGGATTCTCCAGGCAAGAACACTGGAGTGGGTTGCCATTTCCTTCTCCAATTCATAGAATTCATTTACTCATTATTTCTCTGGACACTATGTGCAATAGTAGAGGTGTAAGTGGAGGCCACAAGAAGTTACATTTATTTGGTGGACCCTAATCAAGGAAATTTAAATATGAAACCAAAAATAGCCCTTGGTATATTTGCCTCACCAGATGCAGACTCCCAATACTTTCAGCCAGATTTTGGTGTATCAGAACGTGCTGCTACTGCTAAGTCACTTCAGTCGTGTCCAACTCTGTGCAACCCCTTAGACGGCAGCCTACCAGGCTCCCCCGTCCCTGGGATTCTCCAGGCAAGAACACTGGAGTGGGTTGCCATTTCCTTCTCCAATCAGAACGTGAGAGAGTGATAAACATTACAGAATAACTTATTAGGAAAGGACGTTGAAAGTCATTCGCTTTTTTCCTCTCCACTATTAGTCATTCCTAGATTCATTCACAACCCAGGGAAAGGAAGGCCAAAAACAGCCGCCACGCCAAGAGCATTGTGAAGCAGCTGTCTGTGGTGCACCAAGGCAAGCAGACAGTTGGAAGTCCAAGTGCAGAGAGTAAACAGAGGCTATATCGAAACAGCAATCATGCTAATCACCAATTTGTTAGCAAATGTGCTGCACTTTGTATTTCAAAGCATTGTATCATCATTAATTAATTAACGAGTGCTAATTACTATTGCAGTGGCATACAAAATTGTGTGCAAGATTTGGAAAGAAACTATTTTATACGGCATACACTGAAAAAGTGAGCATTTTTTCCCTTTCTCTTCTGTTGTCTCTAATTTGTTTATTTGTTTTCCACCAAATAGCCTGTGTCATGTTCTCTCTCACTCTTCCGTTTTAGCTTATGCTGTTCCTGCTAGCAGGAGCCTTCCTCTTCAGATAACCCCCGTGCATCTATTACATGGATATCAGCAAAAACTTCACTTTCTTCTAGAGACAGTGCCCAGAGGCTGTTATGCTATTTTAGGGACTTCTGCAGTCCGTAATAGAACCTTTCACCCTCTATTAAATGTCCTATTTAATTGTCTGAAACCCTTGCTAGACTGTTGGCTCTGTGAGGGCAGAGGCTTGTATGTCTTGTTCGCCTAGCACAGTGATCCATACGTGGCAATCACCCAGTAAGTGTTTCTTAAATGAATAAAAGAATCCCCTATGAGGAGAATGAAAAGAGGTTATTATTACTAACATGAGCTCCCACTCTGTAAAAATCAATCTGCTCAGCATTCTAAATGCTTTATCTCATTGAATGCTCACCATGTTCCACTGAGATAGGTTCTAGGTAGGAAATTGAAGTGACAGAGAATAAGTCATTTACCCATGATCATGCTGTTGGTAAATGCTGAAACAGACTGAATCACAGGTTTCCTGATTTCAAAACTACATTTCTCCAAGTGGTGAAGAAGAAAATAGTGCCTCCTGAAGTCCAGGAACTGGTGTGACCCTCCTGGTCAGGTCTCTGTGTTATCACAAACTGGATACTGACCTTGAAATCTGGACTGTGACTTCTTCTTGTTGCACAAAAATAATCTCACAGACCATCAGCATCAGACAAGGTCACTCTGAGACCATGGCAAAGTGAGGCAAAACATGCCACTTCATAATTAAATCTAAAGTGAAAGTGAAGTCGCTCAGTCATGTCCGACCCTTAGCGACCCCATGGACTCCGGTCCACCAGGCTCCCCCGTCCCTGGGATTCTCCAGGCAAGAACACTGGAGTGGGTTGTCATTGCCTTCTCCAATGCATGAAAGTGAAAAGTGAAAGTGAAGTCGCTCAGTCGTGTCCGACCCTTAGCGACCCCATGGACTCCAGCCTACCAGGCTCCTCCGTCCATGGGATTTTCCAGGCAAGAGTACTGGAGTGGGGTGCCATTGCCTTCTCCAAATTTTATCTAAGTACAGACCAAAACATGGTCACTGTGAAAAACTCACAGAATACCAAACGTTACCCCCTCCTGACCAATAGGAGTTTCTGTTACTTCTTTACCAAGGATAGCTTTCACCTCACTTCTCTATGATAAGATGTACTGAGATATCCAATCACAAAATTGCCCTCACTTCCTAATAGCACCCACCTAGAGGGACTTTCTGTTTGCTTAGATCTTCCTCAAAATCACTCAAATCCCATAATAAGTCTTTTTAAACATCCTCTTACTGAAGTGTATCACTGTTCCCATGGAATGTGTTCTCACTTGCTGCAACAAGGAATAAACCCAACTTGTTCAACCACAGATATGTTCCTGGTATTCTTTGGCTAGAGGACATTGAGCGAGTTATACAAGACTATCTTTGTATAGCTGGAGAAAAAAAAAATGTTAGAACTTTCATTTATAATAGGAATATAACCCAGTCAGTATTGAACATAGTATGGAAACATGGCTCTCTTCTTTCATCTCTTCCTCTGTGAGATGACCATATGACAAATGAAGTGCATGAGAGAGTAGCAATAAGACAACTAGAGAGCCACAAAAGGGCAAATACTGTGTGATTTCACTTATATAAGATATCCAGAGCATCCAAAATCATGGAAACAGAAAACAGAATGGTGGCTGCCAGAGGCTGGGGGAAGGGGGAAATGTGGAGTCATTTGATTGGTATAGAGTTGAAGTTTTACAAGACAGAAAAGTTCTAGAGACTTCTTATACAACAGTGTAAATCTGGTCAACACCACTGAACTATATACTTAAAAATGATTAAGACTGTGTGCTTTAAAGTTTTTCATTAAAAGTGTAAACATTTTTAAATTTAAATAATTAAATTTTAATTTTAAAAAAACCACAACAGCTAGAGGCAATGGTGATAGTTTTATACAACAGAGGATTTGACATAGAAACCATAGCCTTTCTTCACTTGAATACTGGGACATAATGCTCTTGACCTGCACCAAGTTAAGTGGACTTACAGGTTACATTAGCTTAAATAGAATATACACAATACTTTGTAATATACTGCAATATATTATATATGTATATATGTGTATGTATTTATTTATATATGACTCCTCGGTCCATGGGATTTTCTAGGCAAGAGTACTGGAGTGGGTTGCCATTTCCTTCTCCAGATCTTCCCGACCCAGGGATCAAACCCAGGTCTCCTGCATTGTAGGCAGACGCTTTTACCATCTGAGCTACCAGGGAAGCCCCCCATATATATATGTATAGTATACTATATTCTATACAGTAAGGTATGCATGCATGCTAAGTCGCTTCAGTGATGTCTGACTCTGCAACCCTAAGGACTGCAGTCTGCCAGGCTCCTCTGTCCATGGAATTTTCCTGGAATGGGTTGCCATTTCCTCCTCCAGTGGATGTTCCTGACCCCTGGATCGAACCCACATCTCTTATGTCTCCTGCATTAGCAGGAGAGTTCTTTACCACTTGCACCACCTGGAAAGCCCATACAGTAAAGGATAGTGAGTATCTAAGGAAATTTTTGCCCTACACATACAAATGGTTCTTAGTCTTGACTGCATCTGAGAATGACCTGGGACGTTTTTGAAAAATACCACAACCTAAGTCCCACTCCATAGCAATTAAAGCAGAATCTCCTGGAGTGAAGTCTGAGAACTGTTTTTTTGTTTCATTTTTAAATGATTACAGCCATCTCATCCTCTGTCGTCCCCTTATCCTCCTGCTCCCAATCTTTCCCAGCATTAGGGTCTTTTCCAATGAATCAACCCTTCGCATGAGGTGGCCAAAGTATTGGAGTTTCAGCTTCAACATCAGTCCTTCCAATGAACACCCAGGACTGATCTCCTTTAGGATGGACTGGTTGGATCTTCTTGCAGTCCAAGGGACTCTCAAGAGTCTTATCCAACACCACAGTTCAAAAGCATGACTCGATGGACATGGGTTTGGGTAGACTCTGGGAGTTGGTGATGGACAGGGAGGCCTGGCGTGCTGCGATTCATGGGGTTGCAAGGAGTCGGACATGACTGAGCGACTGAACTGAACTGAACTGATTCTTATAGGTAGCCAACTGTTGAAAGCCATTGAAAATAGAAGTTCACCAGTTATCTTATGACAAAGCACTTAAGAGTTCTTAAAGCTAAGGACTTATTATACATTGTTCTTTTACAACTGAAAATTATTCCTAATTTATTGACCTTTTCTATAATGAAAAATTGTTACAAATAGTATGTTATTAAGCAGATTTTTAAAAAATACATCAACTTTTATCTTTCTTTTTGAGGAAGAGGTAACACTTTGATAATAAGTGAAATAATAATTGCTTTCAAAAGAAAACTGTGCTATAGAGAAAAAATTTTGAAAATGTATCTTCAGAGATGTTTCCATCACTTTATTGCTAGAAGTGATGTCATCATAGCTGTACAATAAAAAACTTGAAAACAAAGTTTTCTATTCTGTAATTTAAAAGTTTTGGTTAATTTGAGTCCCAATATTAAAAATATAAAAGCTTCATGTTAATTTTTAATAAGTATTGATTGTCATGAAGGAAGATAGCAACTTACCATACAAATTTCAACTGAAGTTGAACTGTTCTACTAGTTCAACATAACTAGTGGAGAGAGCTGAAAAATTGTCTCTATTAAAATTTGTTTATCCAATTGATATATTTCTTTAATTTTAATCTATATATCTTTGTGAGATATTTTTTCCAGGAAGGCAGGATTAAAATTAAATATAGAACCAGAATTTTGAATTGCTATATAAGAAAATACTCAAAATTTTTTTCAAAAGTAGTAAAGCATATTTAATAACAGTGCTCTTATTAAACATATTGCTATACTATCAAAGGTAAAATAAAATAAAGCAAATTATATTTAAATATTAATGTATTCTGAGTCTACTTTGGAATGTTCCTAATAACACACAATATAATTTAAGTAATTTATAAATATATAAATGAACATATTTTGAAACTGTACTCAAAAATGTTGATATTGGGAACTATACAATCAAAACAGTTTAGAAAACACAGCATTGTGCTACACTTCCTCCTCCCCAAAAGTATAGTATCTCCATACCATTATTCTTTCACAACAATAGCTATTTATTCCTGACAAATGCAGTTAAATATTATTTATACTGATTAAGGCTCTAAGTGTATTGTAAGCAGGAGGGCATATGGGAGAGTGGCATATTTGTTTTGTTACATGATAAAATTCAAAACTAGGTGCTTGACAAAAATCCCAATCTTGCTTAAGTATCAACAGAGTCAATTGACCTAAAACAGCATCACTAGGAAGATAACAAAAAGAAAACAGCAAAGAACTTAAAATTTAAAAGTCTAGGAGAATACTCAATGCACTTAATAACATTTGAAGTGCATTTTGTTGCTTTAATCATAAGTAAAATTAAAAAAAAAAAATCATCCTCTTCCTGGATTTCCAAAACTGCTCTCCTGGAAGACTCTGCTATGCAAATTATCACTGAATTCTCTTCCTTTGTCCTTGTGATATACATTTTCATAAAGACAAGATATAAAACATACATTTATACCATTTTGTAGTGTAATTGGGCTTTTACTGAGAATTCTTATATTAGATGACTTGGCCGTGACTAGAAGAATTTTAGAAAACAGAACAAAGTGAAATAAAACAAAATGGCCATTTATTAAAGAAAACAAAATGATCTACAGTGCAACTCACAGGTAAGTCAGTATGGTTAGAGTGTGTTTGAAAGTCTCATGACATGTGAAACACCAGACGTGGCTACTTTAAAAACCTATCACTTGTGGAGAAGAGGGAACCCTTTTGCATAGCTGGTGGGAATTTAAATTAATACAGCCACTATGGAGAACGGTATGGAGATTGCTTTAAAAACTAGGAATAAAACTACCACATGACCCAGCAATCCCACTACTGGGCCTATGCCCTGGGAGAAAACCATAATTCAAAAAGACACATATACCCCAATGTTCGCTGTAGCACTATTTACAATAGGTAGGACATGGAAATAATTAAGATGCCCATTGACAAATGAATGGATAAAGAAGTTGTGCTACATATATACAATGGAATATTACTTTGCCATAAAAAGTCAATTCTAGCAAGGTGGATGAACGTAGAGCCTGTTACACAGACTGAAGTCAGTAAGATAAAAACAAATATCATATATTAACACATATAAATGGAATCTAGAAAAATGGTGCTGATGTACCTATTTGCAGCACAGGAATAGAGATGCAGATGTAGAGAATGGACTTGTGGTCAAATTGGGGGAAGGAGAGGGTGGGATGAGTTAAGAGAGTAGTACTGAAACATATACATTACCATATGTAAAACAGATAGCTAGTGGGAAGTTGCTGTATAACACAGGGGCTCTGTGACAACTTAGAGGCGTGGAATGGGGAAGGAGGTGGGAGGGAAGCTCAAAGGGAAGAGGACATATGTATACCTGTGGCTGATTCCTGTTGATGTATGGCAGAAACCAACACAACATTGTAAAGCAATCATCCTCCAATTAAAAAAAATCACTGTATCATGCATCCCCAGCTATAGTGCCTAAATTTCAATCTTGCAACAATTGAAACACTGGTTTCTGACTAGCCTTGTAATATCACTAGCCTTGCTTGTCTTGTCACTGATTTTGAAGAAATCCAGATTGAATGTGTCCTATCCTCTCTGTATCTGCCAGACCATGCAGGTGAAATCTAGAGAGACGGTAAACTTTCTGCCTCCTTGTGGTAAAACTTATGAGTAAAAAACACTTCTGAATGTGCTTTATTAAGGTTAGGTTCAAAGAAGAAAAGATATGGGCCTTTAAAAGGAATCTTGAAATGGTAGGAAACCCTGAGCATGCAGGTGAAGAATAACTGGTAAGTTGAATCAGAGATGCTGCGACTGTGCTCTGAGAGCTGAGGTTTGCAGGCAGAGGCCCCAAAGGTCCCTCTTTCCTCATCCCCAGAGGTTCCTCTTGATACCAAATCAGATGGGTCTCCAGTCCTCCACTGAGCTTGTCACTGGATTCGTACATTCAGCTTCCATTTAAGAATTCTTTTGAAGAACACACGAACTTTAAAAAATCAGTATGAATATGACTAAACAATATTATGATATTTTCTAATCCTGGTATCAGTGGATGAGAGATTAGACTGTAAAAGGAGTCCAGTGAAGGCAAAGGACTTATTCCTTGATGAAGTGTCACACAGGAGACACAGTGAGTAGGAAAATCAAGGAGCAACAAAGAGTGGACCTCACAGAAGAATTTCAACTTCTGTCCTAAGAAATGGAAGGAGGCATCAAACACAGACCAAAGACAGTAGATTAGAGGAGGAAGGTGAAGCAACTTCGTGGGTTTTTCACTCCTGTAAGAGCACACAGTTAAAGTTTTGCTTCCAAAGTGAAGAATTAACTTTGAATGTTTTCTATCTTAGCTTATCTTTTCTATTTTATTACTTTATTTTTAACTATAAAAGAATTATAGTTTCATAGCCAAAGAGATGGGGTGGTAACTTTTTAAATAACTATTATGGGAGTATTAGCATGTTTATGTTGCTGATGTTTTTTAATTCAGTGTAATCTTAGTGAGCACATTATATATTCTGCTTTATACTCTTACCATTATATGCAGAATAGTGCAAATTATTTAACCTAATTTTGGTGACAGAATCAAACAAAATTAGCATAAACACTGTTAAACGTTAATAGTGAGAAAATTTCCTATTTTTATCAAAACATTTAAAACTGTTCAAATCATACAGAGAAAAGAAAAAAGTTAAAGTAGCATTTACTTAATGCACAATAATAATAATAAAATGCCTTATTTCTTGGTAAAAAAAAACTTATCAAGATTAATTTGAACAAAACTTGTCTTCTTATCATATTAGCTTATGTTAAGAATCAAACACTGTTTTTACACTTTGGTAAACTATGGTGCCCCTAAATTTGGGTCAGCTTCCATCATTTTATTCTTCACACTGTTAATATTATGAAATAATTCCAAAAGTTCCCTTAATATGAAGGTTTTTTTTGCTACCATCACTTCCTCTGGGGCTTCTTCATTGTCTTCCTCACACAAGCAGGTGCCTTACAAGTGTCCACAAGTTCACTTTCATTCCTTTCTGGCTGCACACCTAGACTCTCTTGAACAGCAGTACTCTTGACATCACCATGGTCAGCACTTTCTTCAATAACTCTATTCACACTTGATTCAAAATTCCTTTTCCAGTGTTACCACTGTTGTTTTGCTGCATATTCATTTTAGTTGGCCAATTTCCTCTTTCAATTACCCTCTGTAAAAATGTTATGTGGATTTATCATTGGGAGACAAAAGAGGCAACACAACTACACGCTTTGGTGCTTGGGCACAAATCGAGTAACAGATGTCCAGTGACCAATAATCAACGATCTTTGAAAGTTGTGATGTGACTGGACACCAGTCATCACCAGTCATGGTGCCTCTTCTAGAAAGTGATTTAGGAAGAGAGTTGTAGACTGAAGAGTAAGCAATAATGTTTGTACTTTATATAACTAGTCCCTATTACCATACCATATTCACTGAAATTTGAGTCTTTTTGGGGGGAATTTTTTTCGGTAAGTCACTTCAGCCACGTCTGACTCTTTGTAACCCTATGGCCTGTAGCCCAGCAGGCTCCTCTGTCTATGGGATTCTCCAGGTAAGGATACTGGAGTGGGTTGCCAGGCCCTCCTCCAGGGGATCTTCCCAATCCAGGGATCGAACCAACATCTCATTATGTCTCCTGCATTGCAGACGGGTTCTTTATCACAAGAGCCACCTGGGAAGACCTTGTTTGGGGTAGGGGAGGCTGTGTTATTTAACTGGGCTTCCCCAGTTATCTCACACAGTAAAGAATCTGCCTGCAATGTGGGAGACCTGGGTCTGAACCCTGATCTGTTGAAGATCCCTTGAGAAGGGAATGGCTACCCGCTCCACTATTCTTACCTGGAGAATTCCATGGGCAGAAGAACCTGGCAAGTTACAATCTATGGGGTCACAAAGAGTTATTTAACTAAATCATGGTAACTGAAATTCCTTTGAGAGACTAAGTCGTTTTTAATCTGTTTTTTTCCTGAAGATCTAGTTACATGTAACACATTCAAGAAAAATGCAAATGAGAAAGGCAAAGTCCCTCACTTCAACAAGTTTCCAGTTTAATGGACAGCAATAAGATAACTACACACTTTCTGTAATCTGATGAACATGATGTTCAAAATGATGTAAAAGTAGGTAAATGAAATTACCCTTGGTCAGGGGCTGAAAAAGAGATAACTAAGATAATGGCAGGGACGACAAACATTTTTAAGGTTATGCCAAACAGCTGCTGAGATTTCCACCAGAAAGATAAAAAGAATTTTGGTTTTCCTGTTTCCCTAATGTTAATCGTCTTGCTATTATAAATGATGTTATGATGAATACTTTTGTAACTGGAATCACTTTCAAGTGGAATAACTAGACAAAATGGCATGAACAGCTTTAAAGCTACTGGTACACCCTCTGACCTGAAACACTAAAAGCTTGTGATCTCTGTTTTGATCTCTCAACCAAAGGTAATTTCACCCACCTATGAATTTTTATATCATTTTTGAACCTTATGGTTCATCAGCTTCTATTATTTTATGAAGAAAAGTATGAAAACAATACCTACAAAGTATTAGGAATCCCTTTTTCTGGAGAGCTAAAGTTGGGAAAACAGCATGGATTGCTTATTGAATGTCAAGGATGATAGTTGTCACAGAGAACAAGAATCTCCAAAAAAACTTATTTTATGAGCCTTCTGGGATAATAATCCATGTGGAAAATTAACTACACTGAAGAAATATTTAATAGGTCAGGAACACTTTGTATTTTGAGAGTTTAAAAAAAAATTATTTGTGACACTTCAAAGAAAGGACGTAAAAAAGGAATGTAGTCAACTTGTGCTTATGTTCCTCCTAAGTGAGTTCCACGCTTATAGTGGGGGTCAGGGAGGAGTCAGGGCACAGACGGGGAGGGTGCATTTGGTTTCTTATATCTACATTAACCTCATATAATAAATAGATAGTAATTTTTAAAATGAAATGTTGCATACCTCAGGTTTTACCTACCAACATGAACACAGAATGACTCTGTGCTTCTTTTGCTCTTGTTCTGGTACATCACAGAAGAATATAAAGATTATACCACATTAAAGTTTTTCTCCAAAAGCTTTGCAAAGCATTAGATATAAAAATTAATTGAACATATGTACATTGCTTCAGTTTCCCTGCACAGCAGACTCACATTTGTGATTAAAAAGTACAGGACTGGAGACTTCCAGTCCATCGGGAAAGGCGTTCAGAAGTGGTCACTCCATCCTAACAAGTTAAAAACTGAACAAACAGAAAAATCAACAACTCTCCCCCAGATTAGAAAGAGAAGCGAGGTCTCAGAGCAAAACACTGCCCCTTAAATTGGAAAGACAGACAGGGATTACAAAGAATGACAACCTACAGACAAGAAACCCCACAGAAGAAACTTCATGGGAATTGGTGTCAAAAATCTAAACTTCAATTTGATGAATTGCTGGAGACTCAATGTGGACAAGTCTGAGAGTTTAAAACTTCAGAAAGATCCAGTGTTGACAGAGGTGGGTGGGGCAGGAGGGGGTCCAACTGCTGTAAGTCTCACCTCCAGGGGCTCTCCCAGGTCCTCAGGGTGAAGATGGCAGAAAAATACCCTTAGGGTTCTTGCAGGGAGAGGGGAAAGTAACTATTTTGAAATATGACAGAGATTTCTGTTCTTCTCAACAAGGCTTGCTCTCAGGAGAAACTATTTCACCAGAGCCTAACCTGCTGGGGTTTTATCAGGGCCTAATCTATCTGTGGAAGGTAAATACAGACAGCTGTATTTCAACTTTCTCTGAAAGGGGAATCTCAGCTTTCTCTAGTTTTCTGTAGAGAAAATTAAGAATTACTGGTGAGATTCTTCCCTGATGGTTCAGTTGTTAAGACTCTGCGCTTCCACAACAGAGGGCAAGAGTTCAATCCCTGGTCAGGGAACTCAGATCCTGCATGCTACATTGTGAGGCCAAAAAAAAAAACAAGAAAGAGTTTAAAAAGAACACAGGTAAGGTTTACAATCGAGGAGCACGGGGTCATCAAAAGACTGAGCTCTAATCATAGGACTACAGAAGGTTTTCCCTCTCCTGATACCATCATATCACCAAAGACCCATTTACTGCAGTTCCTTTCAGTCAGTACATCATGTCCAGATTTCAGCAAACAACTATAAAGGAAAAATTGTACTTTGAAGAGACTGAGCAAGCATCAGAACCAGAATCAGATATGGCAGGTATGTTGAAATGATCAGATTGAGAATGGGAAAAGTAGACAACATGCAAGAACAGATGGATAATACAAGCAGAGATGAAAATTCTAAGAATCAAAAATACATACTAGAAATCAAAAACAGTATCACAGGAATAATGAAGGTCTTCAGCATGCCCCTATGTAGACCGGATATGGTTGAGAAAAGAATCTTTGAGCTTGGGGACATGCAATAGAAACTTTTAAAATTGAAAAGCAAAGAGAAAAAAGACGAAAAAAGTAGAACTGAATATTCAAGGACTGTGGGACAACTATAAAAGGTCTAACATACATGTAATGGGAATATCAGAAGGAGAAGAAAGAGACAAAAAGAATTAAGCAGTTTGAAGCAACAATGACTGATGATTTCCCCCCAAATAAGGTCAGATACCAGAACACAAATCCAAGAAGCTCAGAAAACACCAAGCAAGATACATGCCCTGCAAAACCACACTCAGGCATATAATTTTCAAATTACAGAAAATCAAACATAAAGAAAAATCTTGAAAGAATCTAGAGAGAAAAAAACACCTTACCTATATGGAAGCAAAGATAAGAATTACATCCCACACAGTGAGGGAAGGAGAGGGTGGGACGAATTTAGAGAGTAACACTGAAACATATATATTACCATATATAAAATAGATAGCTAGTGGGAATTTGCTGTACGACACAGAGGGCTCAAACCTGGTGCCTGTGACAACCTAGAGGGGTGGACTGGGGTGGAGGGTTAGAGAGAGGTTCAAGAGGGAGGGGACATATGTATACCATGGCTGATTCATGCTGATATATGGCAGAAACCAACCCAATATTTTAAAGCAATTATTCTTCAATTAAAAATAAGTAAATTTTAAAAAACGAATTATGTTCCACTTCTTTTAAGAAATCATGCAAACAAGAAAAGAGTATTTAAAGTGCTGAGAGAAGAGTCACTTTAGAATTCTTTAGCTTGTAAAATTATCCTTCAATATGAAGGTGAAATAAAGACTATTAGACAAAGAAAAATTGAGAGAGTTTGTTGCCTTAGACCTTCCTTGTAAGAAATGTTAAAGGTTTTTCATAGAGAAGGAAAATACCAGAGGTTATAAATTTGAATGAAGTTAAAGTAACTCAGTTGTGTCTGACTCTTTGCAACCTCATGGCCTACACAGTCCATGGAATTCTCCAGGCCAGAATACTGGAATGGGTAGCCTTTCCCTTCTCCAGGGGATCTTCCCAACCTAGGGATCGAACCCAGGTCTCCTGCACTGCAAGCAGATTCTTTACCAGCTGAACCACAAGGGAAATTTGGATCTACACAAAGAAAGGAATAACATCAGAGCATGAATAACTAATGGCAAAAAAAAAAAATTCATTTTCTTATTCTTAGTTGATCTAAAAGATAATTGTTGCAAAATAATAATACCAACAATGTATGCGATTGTGTATGCTTATGATGTGTGTATATATATATGCATAAACATATATATATATATATGCTTATGTGTAAGTGAAATGAACAATAGCAGTGATACTATGCCCAGGAGGGAAGAACTACACATTCCTGAAAACCCACAGAATGTACAATACCAAGAGTGATCCCTATGTAAATAACGGACTTGTAGTGACGAGGTGTCAGTGTAGCAAATGTACCACTCTAGTGCAGGAGTTATAGTAGCGGAGGCTATAGGTGTATCTGGACAGAAGACGTATGGGAACCCCGTACTTCCTACTCAACTGTGCTATAAACCTAAACTGCTCTATTAAAAAAAGCAAATAATTGAATAAGGTAGTTTCTGATTTTAAAAGTGGGTATCATTCTAGTAAATATTGATAGTATAGAGTAGAAATAAAGAGACTATATCTATGATTCAAGAGAAGAGAGTATTAACTTACTAGAATTTGGGATGTATGAGAAGATATGCCTATGGTGTCTATAAATGTAAACACTGAGATCTAACTGACACTGAGATCTAAGCTAACGAGAACCTTACGGAACTATACTCATAAATGAAATGTCAACATAAGCTGGCACAGTTTATACAGTTAGGACAGAAAAAAGAGGAAAGTTAAAATTGTTATAATTATACATACACGCATTTACAATTCTACTGAGGTATATTTTGACACAATTGATGAAAAATATAAGCAGGAAATATTTTATCTTCAAAAGAATTTTTAAAATACCATAAATTGAATAAAATGCAACTCTGCTGCTATTCCAGAATCAGTTTACATTCCTGATGACAAATTTCAGACAACATAATTCCCAGTATCTCTTGGGGCTCTGTCATTTCAAATTCCTTTGTAAGAACCATAATCCAGATAGTTTAAGTATCAGACAATACTATAAATCATTCCATTTGAATTTAATGTGGCCTTGACCAATCAAGGGGGCTTCCCTGATAGCTCACTTGGTAAAGAATCCGCCTGCAGTGCAGGAGACCCCGGTTTGATTCCTCGGTTGGGAAGATGCACTGGAGAAGGGATAGGCTACCCACTCCAGTATTCCTGGGCTTCCCTTGTGGCTCAGCTGGTAAAGAATCTGCCTGCAATGACCGATCAAAATAAATAATGAGTTAACGCTCAAACATCAATCAATACCGTTAATGTTTATTATTTTAAAATGTCATAATAAAATTAAACAGTACTACAGTTTGACACACTTTTTAAATCAGTTTTGCTCATCTGTATTTATTTTTGTGCTTGCATGTATTCACCTCTCCATATGTAACTTAATTAATACATATAACATACATGTGCATATGTTCTTCTCAGAATCTGCTGCTTAAAATGTATAAAATTCATTTTTTGATTGTTAGATATTTACTCTGAAATTTGTTAATGCTCTTAATACTTTCAACAATGAGTTAATTAGTGACAAAAATTAAGTTGGGTTTATATAGTCATTATATCTATCAAACACTTGGAAAATTTTGTTTGTCTTAAGAAAAATAACAGTATGAATTAAACCACCACTTTCCCATTAAAGATGGTAGCTGTCAATCATAAAAACATGTCATTCTGCCTCTTGTCTCTCTACATTTTCTACTTTGCACTAAATTCTAAATTTAATAATGTATTTCTATTTTCTCTCTCTCTCAAATGACAGCAAAAAAAAGTTTCCCCAATATCTGAGCAACTAAAATGTTATCCTACCTCAATAGTCCTCATCCTAAGGAGTCACTGGTTAGCAGACAGGCAGCATGTGTCCCTACAGGTGTATGACTCACACCAAGAAACAGAAAATGATTACTAAAGGGACTTTTTCTGGTCACAAAATGACACCTTCATAGATGTCTGAGAGCTCCTGGTAGGTATTCAACTTGTCATCCGTTTTTAGTCACTGAAATACTGCCACCTTCAGGAATAATATTCATTGAATATTCATTGTCCTGAATATTCATTGGAATATTCATCGGAATAGTCCTGAATATTCATTGGAAGGACTGATGCTGAAGCTGAAACTCCGATACTTTGGCCACCTGATTCAAAGAAGTGACTCATGTGAAAAGACCCTGATGCTGAGAAAGATTAAAGGCAGGAGGAGAAGGGGATGACAGAGAATGAGATGGTTGGATGGCATCACGGACTCAATGGACGTGAGTTTGAGTAAACTCTGGGAGTTGGTGATGGACAGGGAGGCCTGGCCTGCTGCAGTCCATGGGGTCGCTAAGAGTCAGACACGACTGAGCGACTGAACTGAAGTGAACTCAGGAAGAAATGTGGGAACCTGAGATTGTATTCTCATTTATGTGTGTGTGTGAGCTCAATAGTGTCTGACCCTTGTGATCCCATGAACTGTAGCCTGCCAGGCTCCTCTATCCATGAAATTTTCCAGGCAAATTTGTTTCCCTTTAAATCCAAACTGTGCATTTCCCTTTCTTTAAACATAGCTATATATTATCCTGTTATTTTTTCCCCATATATCTAAGTGCTAGTAATATATTTCTAAGTATCTTTTTAACTTCTCAGTATCCAAACAACTAAACATTACAGTAAAAGGTTTCCCATTCCCATAAATAATAAATGGAAGAGTATTCACAATTACCCACAAATAAAAACTAATAAAGCCAAGGCTTTTCAGGTATTAAATTATGAAGCATAAAGAACAGGCTCTAAGATTTTTCTGTGCTCAAGTAAGATATATATATAGATATAGATATAGATATAGATACAGATATATAGATATATAAAAGATCTAGATACAAGGTTTTAGGAAATAATTCCAAAACAATCTACATTTTACAAAAAAAAATTTCCTGTAATGTATATATTGAGGCTTCTAAAAGAGAAGGCTTTTCCTCCCTTTATAGTTTAGTGCCTCTTTCATGAGTTAACATAAAATTTGTAAGATGTTTTGTACCAACTTTTCTCTCTCTCTCCCTCTCCCTCTTTTTCTCTGCTCTTTTTTCATTTACAAATCAGCTGTTTTTCATAATCTCTTCTTGGCCTAATTTTTATTAGTATTTTAAAAATTACTTTTCCTTTTGCTTATACTTTTCTCTTTCTTTTTTCCCCGTCTTCCTGCTCTCTTCCTTGGTTTACTTTTTCTTCACTTAGAAGGTCCATTGTAAGTTGCCAGTTTCTTTCATGTCCTCTTAGCAATATCTACAGTACCCTCTTTCTGCTTTCTCCTTATTCAGAATCCATTCCTATAATCAGACAATGCCATCAAGCACTTTTCCAAAACAAAGTTGTTTTTTAAAGTGTAATTACTGTGAAATGTCACACATATTTTACAAAAGATGAATTACATAGACCAACTAGAAAGGACATATATACAAAACCTCCTCTCACTTCTATCCTCTAAAGTAATTTGACAGTTACAAAGATGTAAGTTCCCCTAGATTAATATATAATTGTATAACTTAAAATCTCAGTGAAAGAAGAACAGATGAATTGAGCGGAAATGGATGGTATTAGGATAGATGAGAATTTAGCATATGTTAAAGTTATCATTCTGTGGGATTTCCAATGGTTAAGACTCTGCACTTCCACTGCAGAGCAGTGGGTTGGATCATTGGTTGGGAATTAAGATACCTCATGCCGCATGGTGCAGCCAAAAAGAAAAATGTTATCATTATTTTAACTGGGAAAAATTGCTTATTTAATAAATGGTAACAGAATAATTGGTTAACTATTTTAAAAAACAATAAAACTATATCTCCTACCTCATAATAAAAAAATAAAACCCAGAGTGAACTGTTTCTTAAAATAAAATTCTATGTTTTAAAAAATGAACATTTATTGAATTGTAATATAGATAAGAAAGAAACAATAAAGAAAAATGATTGATATGTGGGTTAATAAAAATGTAAAGCACCTCTGTTAAAAAAATCATAAATATAATTAAAAGGCAAAGAGTAAACTTAAAAAAATAATTTTAAACATTAATGTCAGGTAAAGGTTTAATATCTGGAGGAGGAAATGGCAACCCACTCCAATATTCTTGCCTGCAAAATCCCATGAACAGAGTAGCCTGGTAGGCTACAGTCCACGGGGTCACAAAGAGTCAGACATGACTGAACAACTTCACTTTCACTTTTTTCAAAGGTTTAATATTCAGTTATTTATTCAGTTTCAAAAATAATTACACTGGAAAATGTTCAAGTATTTGTAAAAAAATTAGATTTATTAAGCTATATTACAAGATAATCATAATGTATACTTATATACAAAGAAAAAAGAGACTAAGAATATATTGTCAAATGATTTTTTTTTTTTGAGTGGTAAGACCAAGGTTGATTTCCTTTCTTTTTTAAAATATTTGTATGTATTTTCAAATTTTCTGTAACAATATGACATTTTAAAAAGAGCTGTTTTTAAACCATTAAAAACTCTTATTTCAATTCTGTGTTTAAATTAGGTATACTAATGGGAAAGCAGAAACATCATATGTAACATACATTTCAAAAAATGATTCCTTAATTGAAGATGAATAAAAGAAATGGAAAGATAGTCCATGCTCTTGGATTGGAAGAATTAATATTGTTAAAAGGCCATATAACTCAATGCAATCTATAGTTTTAATATGATCCTATCAAGTTACTCATGACATTCTTAACAGAACTAGAACAAAAAGTCCTAAAATTTATATGGAACCAAAAAAATCAGAATTGCCAAAGCAATCCTGAGGAAAAAGAACAGAACAGGAGGCATAAACCTCCCAGTCTTCAGACAATACTACAAAGCTACAGTAATGAACGGAGAAGGAAATGGCAACCCACTCCAGCATTCTTGCCTTGAAAATCCCATGGACGGAGGAGCCTGGCGGGCTACAGTCCATGGGGTCACAAAGAGTCAAACACAACTTAGTGGCAAAAAAACAATAATACTAAGCAATTATAACACGTGATTATGGAGGTTGACAAATCCCGGGATCTTCAGTGGAGCTGCAGAAGAGCTGATGGTGGTGCTCTAGTCTGAAAGCTGGCAGACTCAAGACCCAGGAAAAGCCAACATGTTTGAGTCAAAAGGCAGGAAATGGCTCAGACAGTAAAGAATCTGCCTGCAATGCAGGAGATATAGATTTGATCCCTGGGTCGAGAAGATCCCCTGGAGAAGGAAATGGCTACCCATGCCAGTATTCTAGCCTGGAGAATCCCCATGGACAGAGGAGTCTGAGGGCTACAGTCCATGGGGTCGCTAAGAGTCAGACACGACTGAGTGACTAAGCACAAGCACACAGTAATGAAAACAGCATAGTACTGGCACAAAAACAGACATAAGGACCACTGTAACAGAAAAGAGAGTCCAGAAATCAGCCCATACACCTATGGTCAACTAATATTTGACAAAGGAGGCAAAAATAAACAATAGGGAAATGACAGTCTTCAGCAAGTGGTATTGGGAAAGTTGGACAGCTGCATGTAAATCAATGGAATTAGAACACACCTTCACACCATACACACAAAAATAAACTTAAAATGGTTTAAAGACTTAAATGCAAATGCTATGCTATGCTAAGTCACTTCAGTCGTGTCCGACTCTGTGCGACCCCATAGACGGCAGCCCACCAGGCTCCCCCATCCCTGGGATTCTCCAGGCAAGAACACTGGAGTGGGTTGCCATTTCCTTCTCCAATGCATGAAAGTGAAAAGTGAAAGTGAAGTCGCTCAGTCGTGTCCGACTCTTAACAGACTGCAGCCTACCAGGCTCCTCCGTCCATGGGATTTTCCAGGCAAGAGTACTGGAGTGGGGTGCCATTGCCTTCTCCAAAGACTTAAATAACACTCTTTAAATATAAAGACTTAAATAACACCTTAAAAACTCCTAGAAGAAAACATAGGTAAACATTCTCTGATATAAATCAACTAATGCTTTCCTAGTCAGTCTCCCAAGGCAAAAGAAATAAAAGCAAAAATAAACAAATGGGACCTAATCAAACTTACAAGTTTTTGCACAGCAAAGGGATCCATGAACAAAAGGAAAAGATAACCTATGGACTTGGAGAAGATATTTGCAAATGATATGACCAACAGGGGCTTAATTTCCAAAATATACAAACAGGTCATAGGACTCAATAACCCAAAACAAACAACCCAATCAAAAAATCAACAGAAGACCTAAATAGACATTTCTCCAAAGAAGACATACAGATGACCAATAGGCACATGAAGAGATGCTCATCGTTGCTAATTATTAGTGAAATACAAATCAAAACTACAGTGAGGTATCACTTCAACCAATCAGAATGGGCACCATCAAAAAAGGCTACAAATGACAAACGTTGGAGGAGGTGTGGAGAAAAGTGAACCTTCGTACACTGTTGGCAAGATATAAGTTGGTCCAGCCACTATGGAAAACAGTATGATATTACCCAAAAAACTAAAAATAGAGTTGCCATATGATCTAGCAATCTCAATGCTAGGAATATAACCAGAGAAAACTGTAATTTGAAAAGATACATGCACCACCCCTATGTTCAGAGCAGCAGTATTTACAATAGCCAAGCACGGGAACAACTTAGATGTCCATCAGTGAGGAATGGATGAAGAAGATGTGATACATATATTGTTGCTGTTATTAGTCAGTCTGTCGTGTCTGACTCTTCACAACCCCATGAAATGCAGCACTCCAGGCTTTCCCGTCCTTCACTATCTCTCTGAGTTTGCTCAAACTCATGTCCATTGAATCCGTGATACCATTCAACCATCTCATCTTTTGTCGTCTCCTTCTCTTCTGCTTTCAATCTTTCCCAGCATCAGGGTTTTCTCCAAGAGTCAGCTTTTCCCATCAGGTGGCCAGTGTATTGTAGCTTCAGCTTCAGCATCAGTCCTTCCAAGGAATATTCAGAGTTCATTCCTTTTAGGATTGACTGGTTTGATCCCCTTGCTATCCAAGGGCCTCTCAAGAGTCTTCTCCAGTACCACAGTTCAAAAGCATCAATCCTTCAACACTCAGTTCTTTATGGTCCAACTCTCACATTCATCCATCCCTGCTGGAAAAACCATAGTCATACAGACCTTTGTCAGCAAAGTGACGTCTCTGCTTTTCAATACACTGTCTAGGCTTGTCATAGCTTTTCTTCCAAGGAGCAAGCGTCTTTAATTCCATGGCTGCAGTAATCAACTGCAGTGATTTTGGAACCCAAGAAAATAAAGTCTCTTACTATTTGTATTGTTTCCCCACTTATTTGCCATGAAGTAATGGGACCAGATGCCATGATCTTAGTTTTTTGAATGCTGAGTTTTAAGCCAGCTTTTTCACTCTCCTCTTTCATCTTCATCAAGAGGCTGCTTAGTTCCTCTTTGCTTTCCGCCATTTGAGTGGTGCCATCTGCATATCTGAGGTTATCAGTGTTTCTCCTGGCAATCTTGAGTCCAGCTTGTGCTTCGTCCAGCCCAGCATTTCACATGGTGCACTCTGCATATAAGTTAAATAAGCAGGGTGACAATATACAGTTTTGATGTACTCCTTTCCCTATTTGGAACCAGTCTGTTGTTTCAAGTTCAGTTTTAACTGTTGCTTCTTGGCTAGCATACAGGTTTCTCAGGAGGCAGATAAGGTGGTCTGGTATTCCCATCTCTTGAAGAATTTTCCACAGTTTGTCATGATTCACACAAAGACTTTAGCATAGCCATTGAAGCAGAAGTAGATGTTTTTCTGGAATTCCCTTGCTTTTTCTATGATCCAATGGATGTTGGCAATCTGATATTTGGTTCCTCTGCCTTTTCTAAATCCAACTTGTACATCTGGAAGTTCTCAGTTCATGTACTGTTGAAGCCTAGTTTGAAGGATTTTGAGCATTGCCTTGCTAGCATGTAAAATATGAAATTGTGCAGTAGTTTGAACAATCTTTGGCTTTGCCCTTCTTTGGGATTGGAATAAAAACTGACCTTTTCCAGTCCTGTGGCCACTATAGAATGGACTCTTGTTCAGCCATAAAAAAGAATGAAATAATACCAGAGTCAACAAAACGCATGGACCTAGAGATTATCATACTAAGTGAAGTAAATCAGAAAGAGAAAGGTAAATACTATATGATTTCACTTATAAGTAGAATCTAAAGTACAACACAAATGAACCTGTCTATCAAACAAAAACAGACTCACAGATATAGATAACAGACTTGTGGTTGCCAAGGTGGGGTGTAGGGGAGGGAAGAACTGGGAGTTTGGCATTAACAGATGCAAACTATTATATACAGGATGGATAAACAGCAAGGTCCTACTGTAGAGTTCAGGGAACTATATTCAATATCCTGGGAACATCATAACAGAAAAGAATATTAAAAAGAATGTGGATGTGAACACATTGTAAATCAACTATACTTCTAACAAATTTAAAAAAAAAAATGATTCCTTTGTCAAATCCCATAGAAGGGATAACACCATGAATAAATTCTACCGTAAACTATGGGATTTGGGTCATAAGATGTATCAAAGTAGGTCCAGTGATTGTAATAAATGTACCATTCTGGTACAGAATGTTGATAGCGGGGGAGGCTGTGCATTTGAGGAGCAGGGGGTTTATGGTAACTCTGTATTTTCTGTTCAATTACTATGTGAACCTAAAACTGCTTTAAAACTTCAATGTTAAAAATTCCCAGAATGTAAATTTGACACAAAGCAGATCAGTACCACATAATATAGAATTTTAAAACAATACCAATTTAGTGTAAAATCCCTTGAAGTATGATAATCAAGTGCATAATGAATGTTTAGATATCAACTGCTTCGAGCAAAACTAGATTTCATATAATGAAGATGAAACTAAAACACAATATTTTTTCAGTTGCCTTCTTATTCCCACAGAATGGAAAGAAAATGCACTACAATATAATCATTCAATTGAAATTTAAGAAGCACATAAGTAATTTTAAATTATCTGGGAAACCACATTAATATATATATATATATATATATATATATATATATACACATACATATTTTAGTAAAAGGAAATGGGTAAAAAACATTGTCAGACTTTATTTCTTTGGGCTCCAAAATCACTGTAGATGGTGATTGCAGCCATGAAATTAAAAGACGCTTACTTCTTGGAAGGAAAGTTATGACCAACCTACATAGCATATTGAAAAGCAGAGACATTACATTGCCTACAAAGGCCCATCTAGTCAAGATTATGGTTTTTCCAGTGGTCATGTATGGATGTGAGAGTTGGACTGTGAAGAAAGCTGAGTGCGGAAGAATTGATGTTTTTGAACTGTGGTGTTGGAGAAGACTCTTGAGAGTCCCTTGGACTGCAACGAGATCCAATCAGTCCATTCTGAAGGAGATCAGCCCTGGTTATTCTTTGGAAGGACTGATGTTGAAGCTGAAACTCCAGTACTTTGGCCACCTCATGTGAAGAGTTGACTCACTGGAAAAGACTCTGATGCTGGGAGGGATTGGGGGCAGGAGGAGAAGGGGACAACAGAGGATAAGATGGCTGGATGACATCACCGACTCGATGGTCGTGAGTTTGAGTGAACTCCGGGAGATGGTGATGGACAGGGAGGCCTGGCATGCTGCAATTCATGGGGTCTCAAAGAGTTGGACACGACTGAGAGACTGAACTGATAAAATAAGTTTTTAAATATATTTCATTTAACCCAGTATACCTAAATATTATCATTTCAACATGGAATCAGTATAAAAAATCAATGAGGTATTTTATTCTTTTTATCTTTTTAAGTCACTGAAATCTGATAGCATGTTTCAATTTAGTTGCTAAATTTTCACTGGAAATACTTGGTGTTCAGATTTCAAAAATTAACTGCTGAAAAAGAAGGCTAATATACATCAGTTTTTCCAAACATAACTAAATCTTCCTATAACTGAATTGAGAATCTGTTTTCAAATTTGAATTTAAGTGAATTAAAATTAAAATTAAAAATCAAGTTCTTCAGTGGCACTGGCCACATTTCATATGTAGTTAGAGGCTACGTTTTTGGATACCTCTCATATCAGGAATTCAGACTGAAATGCTGACATTGGATATGCTACATTATGGGGAACTTTGCGTGAATATGGCTGCCTGGGACCTTAACTGTGACTTGCAGGCTCTTTGTTGTGGCTTGTAGGCCTAGTTTTGCCTGGAGGCATGTGGGATCCTACTTTCCCAACCAGGAATCAAACCCACATCCCCTGAATTGAAAGGTAGACTTGCGACCACTGAGCTTCCCCGGTGGCTCAGCTGGTAAAGAATCCGCCTGCAATGTGGGAGACCTGGGTTTAATCCCTGGGTTGGGAAGATCCCGTGGAGAAGGAAATGGCTACCCACTCCAGTATTCTGGCCTGGAGAATTCCATGGACTGTATCCTCTATGGGGCCGCAAAAAGTCGGACACGACTGAGTGACTTTCACTTTCACTTTGTGTGAATTGGCCTACTACTCAGCAAATTCAAAACTAAATCTTAATCATGTTGAAAGAAATGTAAATCGTGGAACCTTATCTAATTTCTTGGCCTCTCTTTAATATTATTGAATCACACACATATTGAGTTATTCTCTACAAATTTAACTACAAAAAGAGAAGTAATATGAAAATCAGGTATTGGTTCCAGCAATAAATCCCCTGCACAATTTCACTTCCCCTTGCTGGATTTAGGGATGATTCTACCACTGTACAATTTCTGCCAGTAAAGCCTGAAAGTGTGAAGAGTGTAAAATACAGACATTTTGCTATTTACAAACTGGATGGATTTGTGATTACTCAAGCTACAGAACTTTCTCACATATTTAAGAAGTCTTGCATGACCCAAAGGAATAGAACTAATGAACTGTCTTAAACTCAGCTGTGCTTTTCAGCTTGTTCATACAAACTGGACATGCCCTTTACAGTTGGAAGCCATACCTCTGGTGGGTGCTAGTGATTGCAATATTTTGAATGCATCACAACTGGACTTGAATTCGTACACACTGATTATGAGAAGTCATGTCCTAAGTACTAGCAATGCAACACATACATGATCATGGCTGCCATTTGATGTTGTTTGGAAAAATGATAACATGTCATGACATTTGCTCCTTTCCTTTCTCTAAATAAATGTATCACCCAAACCATCATCCTCATTTAGTTCTTGTCGTTGTGGTTCAGTTGCTAAGTTATATCTGATTCTTTTGCGAACCCATGGACTGTAGCCCATCAGGTGCAGCTTAAAGAAATAAATTAAATATTTTTTAAAAAATGAAATATCTTAAATACTGATCTAGGACTAGAAAAGTGGTTCTCAAAGGGGGTCTATAGAATCCTGGAGGTTCCCAAGATTTCTTCAGGGGTTATGTGTGGTTGGAGCTAGTATCATGATGATATCAAGAGGCTATTTACCTTTTTCATGGGGTTGATGTTTTCACTGACAGTGGATATAACTCTGGTTGCCTCAACAGAAAGCAAAAGAGTGGCATCAAGCTGTAGTAATAGTCAATATATTCTTTATCACCACACACCTGCAGTTAAAAAAAAAAAGAGAGAGAAGGAAAAGAAAGAAAAGTCATTTTCACTTACAAATGTCTTTGAGAAAGCAGTGAAAATTATTAATTTTATCAAATCCTTACCCTTCAGGGCATGTCTTTTTAACCTGTGAGACAAAATGGGAAGGATACATAAAATGCTTCTGCTACCTACAGAAGTACAATGGTTGTCTTGAGGAAAAGCATTGGTGCAGTTGAGTTTCAAGTTGAATTAGCCACTTTTTTCACAGAGTAGCATTTTTATTTGAAAGGACAAGTGACAGACAAACTATGGTTACTCAGACTTGAGTATCTGGCAGGTATTTTCTCAGAAATAAAGAGCAACTGTCCTTCAAAGCAAACAACCAATAGTATTTCTTGCTAATGATAAAATCAGAACTTTCAAACAAAAATTAGAATTTTGGAAAACCAGTATCCTAACAGGGCTTCCCTGGTAGCTCAGAAGGTAAAGAATCTGCCTTCAATGCAAGAGACCTGGGTTCAATCCCTGGATTGGGAAGATCCCCTGGAGAAGGAAATGGCTACCAACTCCAGTATTCTTACCTGGAGAATTACATGGTCAGAGGAGCCTAGTGGGATACAGTTCATGGAGTTGCAAAGAGTTGGGCACTACTAAGCGACTACTACTACCAGTAGTATCCTGACATGCAAAATGTTTCCTGATGAAAAACAGTGATAAAATTAAGGAACTTGATATTTTTGATATTGTGTGATGAAATGAGTCAACATGTGGAAGATCTGCATAATTCAGTGAACCAACAGTCTCCAAAATGACCAGTGTATAACTGGCACCCCACTCCAGTACTCTTGCCTGGAAAATCCCATGGATGGAGGAGCCTGGTTGGCTGCAGTCCATGGGGTCACTAAGAGTCGGACATGACTGAGCGACTTCACTTTCACTTTTCACTTTCATGCATTGGAGAAGGAACTGGCAACCCACTCCAGTGTTCTTGCCTGGAGAATCCCAGGGACGGGGGAGCCTGGTGGGCTGCTGTCTATGGGGTTGCACAGAGTCGGACATGACTGAAGCAACTTAGCAGCAGCAGCAGCATAACATACTCATCAGGTATGAGTAAAAGGTCCGTTTGGTACACCAGTAAGTTTTAATGCCACAGAAGTGAAAAGTCTATAGATATGAATTTTTATTACACAGTGCAACTAACTTTTAAAAAATTACTACTTGAAGAATTCTGGAGTAGTAATAAGCAATACCCATAATAATCTGAAAAGCTACTTAAATAACGTTTCCCTTTTCCAACTACATATCTCTTTGAAGCCAGATTTTCTTCATCTATTTTAAACTATATACACTGTATCACAATAGATGGACTGCAGAAGCAAATGTGAAAATCCAGTTGCTTAGATTCAGCTAAATAGTAAATCCAGGTAGATATTAAAGAGCTTTACAAAACATAAAACATTTTTCTCAATTTTTTTGGTTTTGGAAATTTTTTCTATTTTTCATTAAAAGTATGTCATTTATGTTAATATGTAGTGGGCTGATTATTATTATAAGCTAAGTAACCAACATTTTAAACATTTTTCCAATTTTAATTTCTAATATTGATACAATGAGTATTAACAGGTGAAACCCATATAAGCAAAGTTTGTGTGAGTGGGGGCAGTCCCAAAGCTAAAATATTTGAGAATTGTTGGACTAGAGAAAAGGGAGCAATCAAGAGGAGCTAAGGATCACTGCTCTGTGTGATCAGTTATCACACCATATCCAAACATACTCTTCCCCAGAAATCTTTTAAGGCCCCAAATGAATGGTGTATTTTAAATATAACCAATTTGCACTAGTTTATTTACATACCAATGCATTATACTTGTGGAAATGCAACATAAAATCCCAAATGCAGCAAAACTCCTTCATAATCAGAGACCTACTATTAAGTGGCAGAAATAATGACTAACACAAGATAACTAGCTGAGATTAACTAACTGATAACTAATATGAGATTTTACAATATATCAGTGGTTCATTTTCATGTTCAAAGTCCCCTTTTTAATATTTATTATCATTTACAAACCTCCATGAACTTTTAATGAATAATTAAATATATTATCTAGCAAACAAACTACACTTATTGAGTAACAGTTAATTTATTTTCCTCTTTTAGATTGAAAAATAAATAGAAAGTTTATTTGGATACAGCCATGGAAATTTACATGGACACAGTTCTGTATCCATGTAAGTCAGGCAAAGCAAAAACAGTGGAGTTTTAGGTATTCTACCTACAATAATCATGAAATTTGTTTATATTTTAAAATTTTGAAATTTTAACATAGATTGTTGATTTCTCCCCATACGTTATTACCTCCATAAATGATTTGGAGGTTGACATCTTCTGTGGCACGTGGGTGTTTTTGTTTTTAATTTAGTTTTGAGTCACTCAAACTGTGATAGCAATGAGTTTGCCCATTTTTGCTCAGTCACCAGATAATCTGATAGTCAAAGAGTTTGTGTCCATTATTGGGATTCAATGCAGTTTTACGGCTTGCAGCAAGATGGTATTAAAAAGCCTGGAATTTAGAATCAAAAAGTAGCTTTCTAGTTGATAGCTTTGTGAATTCAGGAAAATAGTTTAGGCTCTTTGAGTTTCCTTATATGTGGAATGGAAATAATGACATCGGCCTCATACAGCTGTTGTGTGGCACACAAAATGATATCATTATAAAGGAAACAAGTCAAGTTGTGTTACAGTTCAAAACACTGTTCTAAAAGTTGATATTACTGATATTTCATAGTATTGATAATTCATGGCAAACAAAAATTTTTTAAGAAATCTTTTGTAGTTGGCTCTTGGTGCAATTTTTGTCACTTTAAAACATATAATAAAACATGTTTCCATGTTCAGTGTGCAACTGTTTACTACACACATTTGAAGGTAAATAGTGTTGGTACTGGCAAATTTTAAATTGCTCAGATTTAGCGTCAGACACAAAGAACTGTCCGTTTTCTCAGAGCCCACGATGAGCCAGATCCACTGGTTCAACAGCTATAGTATTGACTCTCCACAGGAGCAGCTGGGCCTCTGGTTTGTCTTAGGATTTTGCACCCAATTTGCAAATTCCCTACCCGAATTTACTTTCTTTTCCCCCGCTTGGACAAGTCAGTCCTTTTCTTCTCAGTTTCTCCTCATCCTTCTCAAATACATATTTTAACACTGTCCTACAAATTTTATAGTACCTTAATTAATATTCATCATTATTTCGGGAAGATTCTATATTTTAATATGATATGGACTTTCCACATTAAAGAAATTTCTGACAATGAAGCGTGCTGTTGAAATTCTTCCCTTCTTTAGAAGTTATGGCTGCATTTCCACAAACTATTACAGTGTTGGTAAAACATTAAGATACCACCGATATGTTTAGTCCATAATTACAATTAACTTCTTAGCCCCATGTTGTGATGATGTCTACAATTAAAAACTAATTTTCTCCTACCTTGCAAAAGTATTTTAGGAATTAGTTTTTAATTGTGCATGAGATTTATAGAGTAAGGGCATAACCTTGCTACAATTATTGAATACATCCTTTTTCATTCGGAAAACCCGGAAGCTATCACTTGTCAAAAGCTATTTAGAGATGACTGTAATAGCCAGGCTTCAATTGTTTTTCAACCGTCTTCTAATTTTTCTTTTCTTCCCAAACAACTTACTGCTCTACAAAAAGTATCAGATTTTTAAAATTGCTCATTTCTGTGGGAATATTGCCTTGAAGACGATATACCTCGCCTCTCTGACAATTCTGGAAACTCAAGAGCTGGAGTTAACGGAGCGAGGTAGGTTTTCAGGAAAATCCGGCCGGTAGAGAATCCCGCTGGGTCCGGACCAATCCGCGCCGCCACAGCTCCCCGCTCTAGGAACAGGGCGCCTCGGCACACGGCTCGCCACGCTCGCAGACACACACCCTGGCCGAACCAGCAGAGCCCACCTGGTTTCCCTTGCTAGATGCCTCGGAACCTTTTCCACACTTATCTGACGATTCTGTGCCTAAACAGTAGCTCCCAGCTTCCGAGAGAAACCCTTTTAAAATTCAAAATAACTGAGCAGAGCCTACCACTGCCACCATTCAGCCCGTGGTAACCGTACTTTCTAATTCTCTGTTTAGTGAGAGAACTTTAAAAACGACCGAAAGCTTCAATCGATTCTGTGACACTTTCCAACGTGTGTATATCGTGTTAACCATAACGTATTATGGTTAACGTATTTGTTTTGTCCGGTAAGTTTACAGGCACTGCTTAGGGGCACTGATGGCTTCGCCCACTCGCTGCACAGGGAGGCCCTCAGGGGCCCCTGGAGGCGCCCAGGACCCCAGACCCCGGGGCTGCCGAGACGAACGAACCGGCGGTAGGTCCCCCTTTTCACCCCACATGTTCAATTAAGCTGGATTCCCAGAGACAACAGGACGCCCTTCCTGCAAGCGGCGGGGGTATCACAGGGCATCTGCCGCCCCCTGTTGGTGACCAGGGGCAAAATAACCCGAGCCTGATTAGAATCAACTAGAAGGGCCTCTTGAATAAAGAATATTCCATGACTACGCAGTAGCAGTAGCAAGAGGACTCTCAGGGAGCTTGCCTTTCGCAGACACTCCCCTCCGACTGCGGTGTTTTAATGCAGGTGTTAGCAAGTGAGGGAGGGGATGTTGGGCTGTCGAGAGGAGTCTGTCGCTGCTTCTGTGAAGGCTGGGGAGGAGCGGGAGTGCGGGGCGCGTGCAAGATACATTCAAGGTTCAGTTTATGCTTTCCACCTTTCACCAGCCCATCTCATCCTTAAGAAAAGCATTTGCCCTCCGCCGGGATAGGGTGGTTCGTTAGAGCAGTGTGTGTTCCCAAACACCTGTCCCCTCATGTAACATCTTGAGCAGTGTCTAGTGACCTCTGCTGCAGAGGTGACAAAAGCTCCCCTACCCAGAAGCTGCCTCAGTTGTGTCCAGGAATGGCCTCCCTATAGCATGCTAAATTCTCTGCTGGGGATGCTGCTTATTTGGTAGGAATATGAATATGCTTCAGAAAAACAAAACATTGAAAAGAAAGCTCTCGGTAACCCCAGGCTAATTTCCTCCTAGGTCTGATCGTGTAAAATTTGTCACCCGTTGGACACAGTCGAGAGACTGCTAGCAGCGGGGGGTGGGAAGGGAGGAGGTTATTGTTACACAGTCGAGATAGTCCTAATTTTATTTTCATTTTGTCCCACCCCATTACCGCTTCCCTACACAAACCACACATTCACACACTGTAGTATCAAGTTGTTCACTCGTGTGCATATTTGCCTTGGCCCTTTGGGAAGAATGCAAGAGAGATGAACGAAGGTGAGTGGGGGAAGGGAGGGGTGAGGGAGGGAGGGAAGGAGGAGGAGAATCGTCTTCCACAGCCGACTTTAAGCGGGAAGACACTCCCGGCGGAGGGTGTAGTGGACAACAACGGCAAAGTCCCATTACAGGCTCACAGAGCTGGTACTGGCGCTCCCCCACCCCCCAGCCGCCGGTGGCAGCAGGAAATCCGGGATCCAGTTGGTTCCCTCCGAGGTCCCCACCCGTTCGCGCTGGGGGTCTGGCCCTCCAGTGTCACTGTGAGTGTGAGAGAGGAAGGAAGCTCCGCTACCTCCGTTCTCTCTTCCACCGCGCCCGGGCGGCAGCCGCCGGTCATAACCCCGCCAAGTCCCCGCTCCCGAGAGGCCGCAGGTGCCGAGTAGCCCATCCCTGGCGGGAGCTAAACATGGGGCTAGCGGAGCCCTCCCGCGTCCAGTTCCATGAGGGTCTCCGGCGCGTGGCGGAGGTCCCCGGGTCCGGACGCTCTCCGTTCCCGCGGCCTGTGGGCGCGGTAGCAGCTCCTAGAAGCAGGCGGAAGGCGCGGCGCAGCCACGGTCACGGCTGCCGCCGGGTCTCAGGCGGAAGCGCGGGCTTGGGAAGGGAGGGGCTGCCGCTCCCCGCGAGGCCCAGGGCTCGCGGCGTCCGTCGGTGCAGGCTAGATCCCAGGCTCCGCTGCGCTCGCCAGCTCGCCTTGCGCTAGCCAGGCAAGGATGGCCCCTGGTCAGTTTCAGCCCCGACCGGCTGTTTCTTTCACTTGCACACACCGAGCACTCCCCCACCCCCACCCCCCACCCACCCCCAGCCGCTCAGGCCACAGCTCCGAGGTTGTCGGCTCCCGCGTTTGCCACCTCCAGGATCCAAAGTCGCCAACCCCAGCCTCCCGGCAAGCCGTGACTTCCCGGATAGGGCCATGCTTTTCTTCCAGGACAATCACGACTCCTCCCCTCCCGGCGATCTTTCTAGGAGGCCACCACCTCCAGAGATTCTGAAGCGATTTCCTCTCTGCTGGTACTAAGCTGGTAACGCCTCTCACTAAAAACACCGGGGAGAATGAGAAGCTGAGGATTAAGCGAGGGGCCACCACCACTTGGAAAAAAGAAAAAAAATACACAGTTCGATGTACGTGGAATGTTTTGATCAGTAGATTAACGGGTGATAGAAGTTCGCTATTTTTGATAACTGATTTTCAAGCTTTATTGTTACATTTTACAAGCTTTAAAAGTTACATTGCCCTGTTTTCTGCTCGCTCAACAATACAGAAAATGGAATCTTGCCTTTGTTGTTATTGTTATGATTCAAAGTCAGTTGTAGTAACAGAATTTCACGGCAACTTGTGAGGTAAAATGGAGATGAACACCTAGGTGAGAGTCATTGTATTATGCAGTGGCAGGCTGGATCCAGCCGACAAAGTCCATGAGATTTATTCTCTGCCTCTCTCAATTCACCCACTTTAGTGGGACTTTTATCATTTAATTATTTTTTTAGTTATCATGAGGCTCTGAGTAGTCTAAGAGTAAAAATAAGGCAAATTGAGCATAACACAATTCCCTCGAACTATCTTTACCTTTTTGGTGGAAGTAATTCCTGGGGCTAATAAAGAAATTTCAGATCTGAGATCAAAAAATGTTGCTTAAAAAAACCCCAAAAACTTCAGTTATATTTCTTTTATTTATTCAACAGATGTTTAATGGAGCACTCCATACATACATACTGTGGGCTATACAAATGATAACATCTGTTGAATGCTTAGTATTTTTTTTTTTTTGCTAAGTCGCTTCAGTCGTATCCGACTCTGTGCGACCCCATAGACGGCAGCCCACCAGGCTCCTCTGTCCCTGGGATTCTCCAGGCAAGAACACTGGAGTGGGTTGCCATTTCCTTCTCCAATGCATCAAAGTAAAAAGTGAAAGTGAAGTCGCTCAGTCGTGTCCGACTCTTAGGGACCCCATGGACTGCAGCCTACCAGGCTCCTCCTTCCATGGGATTTCCAGGCAAGATAGGGTGCCATTGCGTTCTCCAATGCTTAGTATAACCAGACAATATAATTGATGTTTTAAAAGCATTATACCATTTTACCCTTCAAGGAACAATATGGAGTATACTGTTGTTATTATCATCCCTGGAGAAAAATTAGATACTGCAGGCTTGAAATAACTTGCTCAAGGTCACCTAGTCAGTAAGTGGCATGGCAGGAGGTTAAGACCAGTCCCATGCAGGTTCTATAGGCTCAATCAGTACATTATAACTGCCAGTTAGATCTGGGAATCTGTGTATTTTGGAACTATCTCAGGTGAATCTGATGCAAAGTAGTTAATCGCTTAAACTTGAGAAAAGTTTGATATAATAGTACTCCCTTTTTTTCCTGATAAGAAAACAGACCCAAAGAAGTGATTTATCTGAAGACACTGAGGTTAATTAATTGCAGAGAGAGATGCAGAGAACCACCTCCTAGTTCTTTGCCCAGTGTTCCTTTCTACCATCCAGACCATATCAGTTCAGTCAAAAAAGAGTCAGAGAATATAAATATTTCAACAATTACAATAAATGTACAGTCAAATCTTGATTATCCTTAGCTTCCTCTTCTAATTACTTCCCTTCTGGATATTTTACTGTTGTAGTTTCTCTCCCAGAGGGAGTGAGAAACTGAGTGAAACTCAATTTCCTTTTTGCTAACCTTAATTGATAAGAACTCTTAATACTAAAAAGGAAAAAAAAAAAGCCGGAGAAGTTTCATAGCCTAGAACAAGTTCCTAAAAGAAGACTTGCAGGTGATTCCTGGATTTTGCTTTTCCGTGCTACCAGAAACTCCCACTGCTGTAACGGAGGCATGAAGTGGGGGGGAAGCAACATGGATGCCTCATCTAATGCAGCCCTTCCTCCACGCTTCCTCTTCCTTTGACCCCATGTTTACCCAATGCTGGTCATTGAGAAATAGGAAAAAGGAATGGAAATAACAAAGGAAGTGGGATGCATTAGTCTAGAGAAATTTCTACTTTTGTTTTGGAGAGTGGAAGAGTTATAGTACGAAAAAGAAATATCTAGGCCACTATTCCTCCATCCTCGATCTAAAGCACTCAGCATAGACAGTCATACATTGTCATTAAACAAATAAACTTGGTTAGCCTATAACATCCTGACTTCTATTTTATTTTTCATCTTTTTTTTTTAACCTACTCTCAGGTTATAGGGACGTTGAGAGGCTGTGCAAGAGCCATGGTACTGCTGCCTTTTCTCAACAACTCTGACCAAATTATTTCCTTTACTTAAAATCATTTGCTGATTCCTCATGAACTCTGTGGAATAAAATCTGACTCTAACATGGCAAACAATGTTATACAACTAGCCCCTGACTACGTCTTACCACCCTCACCTCTGCCTCTGACTGAAACTTTGAGCACTACTAAACTAACTATGGTCCTCTGAAAACACAATGCTGTCTCCTGCCTTTGTGTTCTTACATTATGCCCATCCTCTTCATGGAATTCTTTCCCCATGTTGTCCTTTTGGTAAACACCTATTTATTGCCCCAAATGCTGCTCAGACACTGCCACACCTATGAGGTCTTTCCTGACTCTGTTTCATCTCCCCAAAGCAGTAATCTCTTGCTCATGTGGGAAGCCACTTCTGTTCTTTTTATATTCTCTGTGATGGCTCTTAGTCTGTGTAATGATTTTTTCCCCATATCCTTCTCCTTTATTAGACTGGAACTTCTTGAGAATCTGTCTATTTCAGTTCAATCGCTCAGTCATGTCCAACTCTGCGACCCCATGGACTGCAACACGCCAGACTTCCCTGTCTATCACCAATTCCCAGAGCTTGCTCAAACTCATGCCCATCGAGTCGATGATGCCATCCAACAATCTTATCCTCCATCATCCCCTTCTCCTCCTGCCTTCAGTCTTTCCCAGCAACCAGGTCTTTTCCAATGAGTCAGTTCTTATTTGGCCTCATGTGGCCAAAGTATTGGAGTTTACTTTAGGATTGACTAGTTGGATCTCCTTGCAGTCCAAGGGACTCTCAAGGGACTCTCAAGAGTCTTCTCCAACCCCACAGTTCAAAAGTGTCAATTCTCTGGCCCTCAGCTTTCTTTTAGAGATGGCAATGGCATCCCACTCCAGTACTCTTGCCTGGAGAATCCCATGGATGGAGGAGCCTGGTGGACTGCAGTCCATGGGGTCCCTAAGAGTTGGACATGACTGAGCAACTTCACTTTTACTTTTCACTTTGATGCATTGGAGGAGGAAATGGCAACCCACTCCAGTGTTCTTGCCTAGAGAATCCCAGGGACAGGGGAGCTTGGTGGGCTGCCGTCTATGGGGTCACACAGAGTCGGACACCACTGAAGCGACTTAGCAGCAGCAGTAGCAGCAGCTTTCTTTATGCTCCAATTATCAGATCCATGTATGACTACCAAAAAAAAAAAAAAAAAAACACATAGCTTTGAATAGTGTACCTTTGTCAGCAAAGTAATGTCTCTGCTTTTTAATATGCTGTCTAGGTTGGTCATAACTGTTCTTCCAAAGAGCAAGTGTCTTTTAATTTCACTGCTACAGTCACCATCTGCAGTGATTTTCAGTTCAGTTCAGTCGCTTAGTCCTGTCCGACTCTTTGCAGCCCCATGAATCGCAGCACGCCAGGCCTCCCTGTCCATCACCATCTCCCAGAGTTCACCCAGACTCATGTCCATCGAGTCAGTGATGCCATCCAGCCATCTCATCCTCTGTCATCCCCTTCTCCTCCTTCCCCCAATCCCTCCCAGCATCAGAGTCTTTTCCAATGAGTCAACTCTTCACATGAGGTGGCCAAAGTATTGGAGTTTCAGCCTCAGCATCATTCCTTCCAAAGAAATCCCAGGGCTGATCTCCTTCAGAATGGACTGGTTGGATCTCCTTGCAGTCCAAGAGACTCTCAAGAGTCTTCTCCAACACCACAGTTCCAAAGCATCAATTCTTTGGCACTCAGCCTTCTTCATAGTCCAAATCTCACATCCATACATGACCACAGGAAAAACCATAGCCTTGATTAGACAGACCTTTGTTGGCAAAGCAATGTCTCTGCTTTTGAATATGCTATCTAGGTTGGTCATAACTTTCCTTCCAAGGAGTAAGCATCTTTTCATTTCATGGCTGCAGTCACCATCTGCAGTGATTTTGGAGCCCCCCAAAATTTGGAGCCCCCCCAAAATAAAGTATTGTACTGTTTCCCTTGTTTCCCCATCTATTTGCCATGAAGTGATGGGACCGGATGCCATGATCTTAATTTTTTGAATGCTGAGTTTTAAGCCAACTTTTTCACTCTCCTCTTTCACTTTCATCAAGAGGCTATTTAGTTCCTCTTTGCTTTCTGCCATTTGATTGGTGTTATCTGCATATATGAGGTTATCGTTATTTCTCCCAGCAATCTAGATTTCAGTGTATGCTTCCTCCAGCCCAGTGTTTCTCATGATGTACTCTGCATATAAATTAAATAAGCAGGGTGACAATATGCAGCCTTGATGTACTCCTTTCCTGATCTGGAACCAGTCTGTTGTTCCATGTGCAGTTCTAACTGTTGCTTCTTGACCTGCACACAGATTTCTCAGGAGGCAGGTTAGGTGGTGTGGTATTCCCATCTTTTCAAGAATTTTCCACAGTTTGTTGTGATCCACACAGTCAAAGACTTTAGCATAGTCAATAAAGCAGATGTTTTTCTGGAACTCTCTGGATTTTTCTATGATCCAGCAGATGTTGGCAATTTGATCTCTGGTTCCTCTGCCTTTTCTAAATCCAGCTGGAACATCTGGAAGTTCATGGTTTACATACTGTTGAAGCATGGCTTTGAGAATTTTGAGCATTACTTTGCTAGCGTGTGAGATGAGTGCAATTGTACAGTAGTTTGAGCATTCTTTGGCATTGCCTTTCTCTGGGTTTGAAATGAAAACACCTTTTCCAGTCTTGTGACCACTGCTGAGTTTTCCAAACTTGCTGGCATACTGAGTGCAGCACTTTCACAGCATCATCTTTTAGGATTTGAAATAGCTCAACTGGAATTCCATCACCTCCACTAGCTTTGTTCATAGTAATGCTTCCTAAGGCCCACTTGACTTCACATTCCAGGATGTCTGGCTCTAGGTCAGTGATCACACCATCGTGGTTATCTGGGTCGTGAAGATCTTTTTTGTATAGTTTTCTGTGTATTCTTGCCACTTCTTCTGAATATCTTCAGTTTCTGTTAGGTCCATACCATTTTTGTCCTTTATTGAGCCCGTCTTTGCATGAAATGTTCTCTTTGTATCTCTAATTTTCTTGAAGAGCTCTCTAGTCTTTCCCATTCTATTGTTTTCCTTTATTTCTTTGCATTGATCACTGAGGAAGGCTTTCTTATCTCTCCATGCTTTTCTTTGGAACTCTGCCTTCAGATGGGTATATCTTTTCTTTTCTCCTTTGCCTTTCACTTCTCTTCTTTTCTCAGCTATTTGTAAATCCCTCTCAGACAACCATTTTGCCTTTTTGCATTTCTTCTTCTTGGGGATGGTCTTGATCAATGCCTCCTGTAAAATGTCAACAAACCTCTGTCCATAGTTCTTCAGGCACTCTGTCTATCAGATCTAATCCCTTGAATCTATTTGTCACTTCCGCTGTATAGTCATAAAGGATTTGATTTAGGTCATACCTGAATGGTACAGTCATGGAAAACTAATCAAACTGATCACATGCACCACAGCCTTGTCTGACTCAATGAAACTATGAGCCATGTGTGTAGGGCCACCCAAGATGGACAGGTCATGGTGGAGAGTTCTATTTAACCTTTCTTTAGTGGATCAGAAAAATTAGGAAACATAAAATTTATTTTTAAGTATAATATTATTACATTTTTAAATAATATGCTCAGTATATTTAAAGCAATAGGTCTATTTGTTATCTAGAGAATGTCAAAAAAAAACTCTGGAAGTGGAGGAAAACATACTGTACATATTATACTTTTTTCGGATTACCATCATTTTAAAATTTAGAAATATTTAGTATAAAAAGATGTCTGGAAGTTGAAGAAAAAATATTGAGCATATTGTCTGAAACTGTAACTAAAATACTGTTTAAATATAAGTACACCCTGTTTCCTGAATTTCAGACCCCTGGTGGGCGCAGCACCTAACACTATGCCTAGTGCCTGATATACGATATGTCTAATGTATTCTAAACTGAACAGAGCAACCAGCTGAAATATCCATTGGTCCAGCGACTTCCAGTTCTAGCTCATTATAGCTCCTGCTTCTGTCTCTCCTTTTAGTGAGCTCTTATCAGCTTCAGTCACTTTGTCAGTCACACTCCTCCATTTGTTCTCCCTTTCAGCTAGCATCAGTGCTTTGGGCTGAATTGTAATTATTTACATGCTTTGGACATCTGTTATGGAGAGGAGTTCCCAAACTCTTCCCCATTGATGACAGTACATGTTATTAAGGGGTAGAGACAATTGATGGAGCAGTAGAGCAAATAAAGCCCTCCACATCAGCTAGTGGACCATTCATTCATTTATTCAACAAATATTCTTCCAACATGTGCGATCTGCTAGGCTGTGGGCCAGGCAATGGCCTACCAGACCTGTAGAGGAGTGCTGTTCTACCCAACATCACTAGCCTTACTTGTTGCAGAATCTCCTATTGCCAGAAGCTTATGAGTGAGCAAGAACTTTCTATACCTTCCAAGACCATCAGGGTGTGCCAAAACCAGGCACTTAAAGTAAGGGGTTTGCATGGATAAATTTTCCATGTAGGTTAACTCTTTAATGATTAAAGAATTTTGTGTATATTGAGCAAAATTTAAGAAATAATTGATAGTTAATAGCACCTCTGGCGGAGAAGGCGATGGCACCTCACTCCAGTACTCTTGCCTGGAAAATCCCATGGAGGGAGGAGCCTGGTGGGCTGCAGTCCATGGGGTTGCGGAGAGTCGGGCACAACTGAGCGATTTCACTTTCACTTTTCACTTTCATGCATTGGAGAAGGAAATGGCAACCCATGTTCTTGCCTGGAGAATCCCAGGGACGGGGGAGCCTGGTGAGCTTCCGTCTATGGGGTCGCACAGAGTCGGACACGACTGAAGCAACTTAGCAGCAGCAGTAGCAGCAGCAGCACCTCTGAAGCACAAATAAATATGTACCTATTGTCCACATCCCTGAAAAATGATCTCACATTAACAAACTAATCTCATATGATAAGAAATCTGAGCCTCTAGAAGGCTCACATAGCATTTAATAATACCTTGACTATCTTTTTAATTAACTTATTTATTTATATCTGTATTTTTGGCCACACTGGGTCTTCATTGCTGCATGAGGGCTTTCTAGTTGTGACGAGCAGGGGCTACTCTCTAGCTGCAGCGCTCATACTTCTCACTGTGGTGGCTTCTCTTGTTGGAGAGCATGGGCTCAGTAGTTGCAGCCTGTACTCTCTAGAGCATGCAAGTCCAGTGGTTGTAACACATAGGATTAGCTGCCTCATGGGATGTGGTATCTTCTCGGACCAGGGATCGAACCTGTGTCCCCTGCATTGGTAGACAGATTCGTAACCACTGGGGCACCAGGGAAGTCCTCTTGGCTATCTTATATGTTTGTCTAAATAGATGTATTCGTAATGTTCATATTTTTATCTGATAACTAATGAGAAAGAAAATCTGTGATATGGTAGGTACAGTTGAATATACTTTTTTAATATCACTAAAGGGTTCCTTGTTATCTCTCTAGAGAGGAGAATCTAGAACTTTAGCTTCTTTAGTCCTGAGGAAAATAATGTGAATTGTAGCAAAATACAAAGAACTAATTAAGTCTCTGTATCTGAGGAGTGATTATATGCTTTACCAAAATTCATTTTGGGAACTCCTGACTTAACACTCAGGCCATGTCTCAATTTGCAAAGCAACCAGAAATATACAGTTAGTTATCTGAGTAATTTAGGCCCCCAGATAAACTATCTTTGTTTGAATTTACCTCAGCAGTATCACCATTATAATCATATTAGCTTAAAGTAGGAAAGGAAACATACCTTATTAGACATATTTGGAGCCAAATGATTTGTGTTCAAATCCTAATTTCCCTATTTATCAGCTCTGTAACCTTGGCCTTGCGTAGCTTCTTTTCTGTTTTGATTAACTCTTGTGAAACAGGTATATCTCACCTGCCCTGTCTACCATCTGGGAGGTATTGTGAGAATCAAAATAAGGTACTGGATATGAAAGCTGCACTTTGAACTACAGAACAATTCAAATATATGTTTCTGATGTAGGTCTCAGGCTAGGGTAGGCTAGGCTAAGTCGCTTCAGTCATGTCCAAGTCTTCTGAAACCCTATGGACCATAGCCTGTCAGGCACCTCTGTCCATGGGATTCTCCAGGCAAGAATCCCATGAGAGTGGGATTGCCCTGCCCTCCTCCAAGGTTGTAGGTCTTACAATTTTCAATTAAGAGAAATATTCCTTGAAATGAATTTAGGAAATATCCAAGTTGATTCTGATTTAATTCTTGAATTGGAAAGTGAAGTCGCTCAGTCGTGTCTGACTCTTTGCGACCCCATGGACTGTAGCCAACCAGGCTCCTCAGTCCATGGAATTTTCCAAGCAACAATACTTTCTCAGGTAGGTTGATAAGAAGTCCAGGTCCCCAAGAAGAAAGAGGTCTGGGGCTCCTGAGGGCAAACTTTTTTCCTACATTGCTTTGTCTTAGTCACCTAAGACGTTATTTTCTTTAAGCCCAAGCTAATGATTACACAACAAAACTCATCTTGCTCAAGGATAAATTTTGCCTTAAGTTCTGTACTAATGATTATATAATAACAATGTATCTTGCTTGAGGACATGTTTCTTCTTCTTTTCAAGAACCTTATGACTAATCTTGTTACCTTAAGATGTATGTTGTGGGAGTGGGTCTGGTAAAAGTATATAAGGCCTTGATAAGACCAGCGGGTGGGGGCACTCTCTGTCCCCCTTCCGACGTCTATGTCAGAATCTTTCTCTGTCCTTTTTCACTGTAATAAAACTTCTGCCACACAAAAGCTCTGAGTAATCAAACCTGGTCCCTGATCCTGAAGCTAAATCTTCTTTGGAGATCATGAATCCGACACCGTTCACTGTAAGTTATCAATTCTTAAAATTACTCAGAGAATAGAATTCTCTGAATTAGGTACCAAGAAACACCTTCTCAAATATTTGTCCGTTTTGTTTTGCCTTGTATTGACCAATAAAATGAGCACTGATACTACTGAAGCCACCAATCAATTTCTACTCTAAACTAGTGAAGAAAGCATCAACACAGTGACAAAAAGTACCATTGACTCCTCCTGTCATTTTACATAATTTAGCTTACTATGAATTGATTGGAATCATTATTAGCATCTATGCCAATAGCCTTAAACAAAACATAAATTCTGCAGCCACTGATCAGATGTTTGTGAGTTTATGTGCAATGTGGTTGAGAAAACTGAAGGACACAAAAAGTTCTTTTCTATTGTAGAGCCTCACATTTGATTATGAAATCATTTTTCCCTAAAAGATGATATGAATTCAGAAGTCTAAGCTAGTGCTGTTCAAAGTAGAAGTGTGAGGAAAATGCACTAATAAAAATAGCTGTATAAGAAGCAACAAGGGCCATCATAACTCAAAAGAATATCCATTTTTTCCAGTCAGGTTTTCTTAAATAAGACATGTCTGCTTCACTTCCCACCTCTATCTTCCCTAGTAGTCGGTGATTAATGATCAAAATGTACATTTTGCACAATAATTGTATTAACATGCCCCCATTTTCATCCTATCTCCCAAATACTAGAAAAAAAAAAACAACAACAACAAGAAAATTTACTGCAAAATGAAAATACAAAAAAAGCCTAACTCCAAACATTTTTTGTTTATTTTAGAGAAGGAAAGGGAAAATGAGCACCACTGCCTTTCATAAATTACATAAAAATTGTATGTAGAATGAAGTTCCTTACAATTGTTAAATCCTATAAGGTTATAACCATCCTGAGTGACTTTCTGAATTGAGCTCCTTTCTAACATATAAAGAAACCAGATTTGAGATGATTCTCAATGTCTCCGCAGTGGGGAGAGAAGTGATTGGCAACTCCCATCTATGCAGATGAGAACTGAGGTTCTCTGGAGATTTTCCCAGGGAAGGCCGAGAACTGAGTAATGTTCAGATTCAGGGCTGCAAAAGTGTCCAGGGGGTTATGATATGAATATGTGTGTAAGCATGTTAAAGAGATCCCCCAGAGGCTAATGTTCAAAATTACTAGAAAACACTAAAATTGTTAGTGATCCTTCAGTTTTATGATTATATTTTTCCTTATTAACTTGGTAAATGAAACTGTTTTTAAGTAGACAGAATAAAAGATAGGTCTATGTCTACATCAGAGTATCACAGATAACAAAAGGAGTTTCTGAATACTCTATGCCAACTTGTGGGTTTTATGAGGACAATTAGCCTTAAGTATCACAAGAAAGGGAAAGGATGAGTTGGAAACCCTCATAGTATCTCCATGGCTCCAGTTCATTCTTAACTCTCTTCTGTTTCCAATCTTCCTTGAAGAACAGAGGGCCTGATTTCTTGCTTTTCCTTAGCTCAGTTTTCAGTGTTATTTGAGAGAGATGGGTTTGCCAGCAAGTGTTCTGTAGCCACTGTGTGATACTGAATTCAGCACTGTGACCACAGATTGTATAGATGGACCTGGCTGAGTGACTGACTTAGAACACTGAATCCCCAGACTCAGCTTTAGACTTCTGTCTGACTCTAGATGTGTAAGTCTGCACAATGTATCTTTTAGCATATAAACTTCCAAAGAACATACAAAATTTAGATTTCACTACCTCTATGTGAAATTTTAGTACAGGACTGTAAACAAACCAGCTACTCTGTTTTTGGAGACTTTCCCTACAGCATATTAATTAATAAAGAATAAAATTTCATAGTGGTAAAACTTTTTGAGGTATTAAAATAATGACATTATTTTCTTTTTTTCTGACATTATTTTCTAATTATGAATTCCAAGTACCCACTATGTAGCAGGCACTCTTCTAGGTCGAGGCTGTATCACGTGTTAATGACAGAATTGTATCCTCCCAAAAGTTCATATGTTGATGCCCTAGTCCCAATATGATGGTATTTGGAGATGGGGTCTCTGGAAAATAATTAAGGTTAGATAAGGTCATGAGGGGGGACCCTCTGATGTGATTCCTGTCCTTATAAGAGGACACACCAGAGAGCTTGTTCTACCCACCCACCCACCCCACCCCTCTGCCCCGTGGGCACAAAGAATGTGAGCACCCAGCAAGACGTGGTCTCCTGCAAGTCAAGAGACAAGGCCTCAGAATGAAAATTATTTGCTAGCACCTTGGCTTCCAGCCTCCAGAGCAGTGAGAAATAAATTTGCTGCTTAAGCCACTCAGGCTATAGTATTTTGTTGTGGCAACCCAAGCAGACAAAGGGAACAACCAACAAAACTGACACATAATGAAGAAGTAAAGTCTACGATGGAGCACGTGGTTACAAGTGCTATGGACAAAAATAAAGGAGGTAAGGGCAATGGGTAGCAGGGGTTATAATTTGTGAAAGGAAGACTTCACTGAGAGGGTGACCTTTAATTAATGACCTGAAGGAGGTAAAGAGCCAGCTGTGTGCAGCATGGGGAAAGAACAGGCCAGGCAGGGGGAGATAGCAAGTGCCAAGGTCTAATGCAAGAATGTGCCTGATGGGGAAGAGTTGGCAGCTGAGTGTGGCTGGCATGGATGGAGGGTGGGGATAGGAGCAGTAGATGGGGTCAGAGGTCTTAAGTGGGTGATGTGGAGCAGACACATAGGACCTTGAGGTCATTGTAAGGGTCTGGCCTTTATATAAGTGAGATGGGAGGATTCTGACATGAAGAGTCTGATGTTTTATAAGGAGCACTCTGTCTGCTGAGGTGAAAATAACTGGAATTGGCATTGGTGGAAACAGGAAGACAGGAGCTACTCCAGTGGTCAAGGTGAGAGACAATAGTGGAAAGTAGCAGCTGTGGAGGTAGTGAAAAGTGGAATATGTACTTGAAAGCTGAGCTAACAGCATTTGCTGATCACTTGGGTGTGGGGTGTGAAAGAGAGGAGTTAAATAAACAAACCAGGACTTGGGACCAGAGCAACTGAAAGGATAAAGTTGCTATTACCTGAGTTGGAGAAGACTGTATGAGCAGGTTTGAAAGAAAAATCTGGATACTTTAAGTTCAAAATATCCCTTATGTGTCCATTACATATTCAGGATGAGATTTTGGTAAGGCAACTGGATTTATCGATACAAGTCTAGGGGTTCAGGGAGAATGTTTCAGTCTGAACTGCAGATATAAATTTAGGAATTCATGTAAAGCCTGGTAAATAAGTGCAAGGATGATATTCAAAATACTTAACAACCAGTATGGCAATCATACTAACCAATCAGAAAGTGCTGGAACACAGTTTGAAAGAGTCAGGTGTTGGGGTGAGGGTGGGGGAATAAAAGGTCAGGTGTTAACATTTTAGAAACTGATCATGGGTAGGTATGATGCTCCCGGAATGAAGCTGGAATGGTGGGTGGGGAGCTGTTAGAGTGAGAGCAGTTCAAACACTAATTTGAATAGAAATATTTCAACATTTTATCAAGCAGTACAGCATACCAATGTGCAGCAGTTGAAAAATAGCCCCATGGGAGTGTAGAGAAGGAAGAGAAGGAGAACAGGAGCTACTGCAGGATCCAAGGATACCCTGGGTGGTCCAATATTTACAGGTTGAAGAGAAGAGGGCAGCAAAGGAGACTGAGGAAGAAGAGCCAGGCAGGGATCCTGTCCTAGAAGAAAACTCTGAGATGGTCCCAGTTGGCATCTGCAGTAGTAGTTGGCATGTCCACTTTCACTCTCAAAAACGTCTTCATTCTGATTTAAAAAAAAAAAAATGTGGTCTCCTTACAAAGAGACCACAAGTGAAGAAAACAGTTTTAAGTGGAAAGAATGATCAGCTATTTAAAATGCTGCTGCTAAGTGAAGTAAGAGGAGGACTTGCTGCTGGGTTTTGTCTCATGGAGGCCACTAGGACCTTGTCTGAAAAGCAGTTTCAGTGGTGCCTTGGGCATGAAAACCGGAGTTCAAAGGAGAATGGGAGGAGAGTGGCAGATGACAATAAATACAGACAAACATCTTAAAACATTTTGTTGTTAAAAAAAAAAGGCAGAAAGTTGCTGTGGGTGGGTTGAGTGCACCAGTTGAATGGGTGGTTGGAAGGGAAGGTGAGTCAAGACAGGGTTTAGATAATGCTATGGATTGATATCTGTGTCCCTCCAGATTCATATGTGAAAGCCTAATCCCCAGGGTGATGGTATTAGGAGGTGGGGCCTTTGGAAATGACTGGCTGGGTAGAATGAGGGAGGAGCTGTCATGAATGCAGTTCAAGAGAGACCCCAGAGATCAAAAGCTGCATTGTTTAAGAATGAATACATTAACAAAGACATTAAGAATATATTAAGCAGAGACATTACTTTGCCGACAAAGGTCCGTGTAGTCAAAGCTATGGTTTTTCCAGTAGTCATGTCTGGATGTAAGAGTTGGACTATAAAGAAAGCTGAGTGCCAAAGAATAGATGCTTTTGAACTGTGGTGTGGGAGAAGACCCTTGAGAGTCCCTTGGACTGCAAGGAGATCAAACCAGTTGATCCTAAAGGAAATCAGTCCTGAATATTCATTGGAAGGACTGAAGTTGAAGCTGAAACTCCAATACTTTGGCCACCTGATGTGAAGAATTGTCTCATTTGAAAAGACCCTGATGCTGGGAAAGATTGAAGGCAGGAGGAGAAGGGGACAACAGAGGATGAGATGGTTGGATGGTATCACCAGCTCAATGGACATGAGTTTGAGCAAGCTCTGGGAGTTGGTGATGGACAGGGAGGCCTGGTGTGCTGCAGTCCATGGGGTCGCAAAGACAGACACAATGGAGCAACTGAACTGAAACTGAACTGAATATAACACTATTCATTAAGGCACTTTTCGACCTAAAAGTTCATATTTTTCTTTTGATCATAAAGGGAATTAAATATTTTCATGCACCCCTGAAATTAAGGTGGCCCTACACACTGTGCTTACTGTGCTAGTAGATCCTTGGCCCTGGGTGCTATTAAGTAGATGAGAAAGGGACAGGGTTAGTACACAATAGGGGGCTGGCCTCAGACGAAAGCCCTGGTTTTTCATCCACAGACAGGAAAGAAGGCAGACAACAGGGAACAGATTCAGTGCTGGGAGTTTGTGCAGGGTGAGCATTGTGATATTTTTGCCCTGATTGTTTTTTTCTCAATGAAATAGTAAGCACGGTCATAAGCTAAGAAAGAGCACAGTGGAGGACATGTGGAGGTTTAAAGAGAGAGGAAACCAGGAATGTGGAAGTGTGAATGGACCAGGGAAAATGTAGTAGGATTTCAGGGCAGCACTAAGAGCTCCCCTGAGGATAGGTGAGGAATGGAAAATGAGACCAGGCAGCATGAGGTATATGGCTTTCTCCAGCCATGTCTAGCTGCCCTGCTACAGAGGCAGAGTAGGACAGTTGGATTCAAGCAGGGATGTTTACCAAGTCTGATTAAGTGGGGCTTTCCTCCTAGTTCAGTAGGTAAAGAATCTGCCTGCAATGCAGGAGACCCGGGTTCGATTACTGGGTCGGGAAGATCCCCTGGACAAGGAAATGGCAACCCACTCCAGTATTCTTGCCTGGAGAATCCCAAGGACAAAGAAGCCTGGCGGGCTACAGAGTATGGGGTCGCAAGAGTCAGACATGACTGAGTGACTGAGCACGCACATTCTGACTAAGTGAGACATGGCAGGGCAGTTAAGGTGTATGCAAATGAGTGATTATAATCATGGACCACAAAACTTAAGAGTAAGAGGTAAGGATGGATGTGGGGATATGAAATGACTGAGGGCACTGAGTAATAGGAGACTGGATTATCAATCCTGGTGGGTCCGAGATAGAGACTCTAAAGGAACTGAACTGTAAAAGCTGTCAATGATGGTGTGAGAATGGGATGCTTGAAACAGAGATTATGGGGGATGTTCAGTTGTTATTAATGAGGAGGCCTGCATGTAACATATACATATCTGTTATGCAAAATTGAAATAATACCCCACAACTCTTTACAGTCTCTAAAGGTAACCACTATTAAGGATCTGATATGTAGCAAATATATAGCATATATATATATATACACACACACATGCAATATACACATTGCTTCAGGGTTGGTTTATTTGGTATATTTTTTACATAAATAGAATCATGCTATATTATCCCATTCTTTATTTTTTCACATAACAATATAGTCTGGAATCATCATGGTTGCTTACATAGATCTTTCTTATTTTTTCAATGGCTTCATTTTTTTTTCTTTTTCAGTTAAATGAACTTCCAATTCAACTGCCTATTAGACTAGACATGTTTCATGTTTATAATGGTGTGTGAATGTGAAACTAATAAAGTCCCGGCTTCTGGTCTCCTCATTCTCATAAACCATTTCCAGGATCTGGATGAGGGCAGCAACACGTTCACATGGCCGTAGGTTAATATAAAATTTCCAAGAGTAAGATACTTCAAATATGATTAGTTAAGACTGCAATCTCTATCCAAATTCCCTCCATTTCACTTTCCCCATTTTGGATGATATTGAAGAGGCTATGAGATCCAATAAATATTCACTTCCAAAATGCAGATGGCCAGTAGGTACATGAAAGGATGCTCAACATCACTAATTATTAGAGAAACAAAAGTCAGAATTACAATGAGGTACTACCACACACTGCTCAGAACGGTCATCATTGAAAAGTCTACACATAGAAAATGCTGGAGAGGGTGTAGAGAAAAGAACTCGCCTACACTGCTGGTGATAATGTAAGTTGGTAGAGCCATTATGGAAAGCAGCATGGAGGTTCCTCAGAAAACTAAAAATAGAATTACAATATGATCCAGCAATCCTACTCCTGTGAATATACCCAGACAAAACTGTACTTCAAAAAGACACATGCACCCCTGTGTTCACAGAAGCACTGTTCACAATGACCAAACCATGGAAGCAACCTAAGTGTCCATCAGCAGAGGCGTGGAAAGAGATGTGGTGCATATACACAGTGGAATACTACTCAGCCACAAAAAAGAATGGAGCACCATAAATGGACCTGGAGGGTATCATACTAAGTGAAGTAAGTCAGATAGAGAATGGCAAGCACCATATGATGTCACTCATATGTGGCCTCTAAAATATGGCACAAATAAGTTCAGTTACAAAATAGAAACAGACTCACAGACATAGAGAACAGACTTGTGATTGCCAAAGGTTGAGAATTTGGGGTTGGTAGACGCAAACTATTACATTTAGAATGGATAAACAACAAGGTCCTAATATATAGCACAAGGAAGTATATTCAATATCCTGTGATAAGCCATACTGAAAAAAATATAAAGAAAGAATGTATACTCATTTTCACTATATTGCTTCTTCCGATCCATGAACATGGTATATTTCTCCATCTATTAGTGTCCTCTTTGATTTATTTCACCAGTGTTTTATAGTTTTCTAAACATGTATAATATCATATAAGAAACAAATCACCAGTCCAGGTTTGATGCAGGATACAGAATGCTTGGGGCTCGTGCACTGGGATGACCCAGAGGGATGGTATGGGAAGGGAGGTGGGAGGGGGGTTCAGGATTGGGGAACACGTGTACACCTGTGGCAGATTCATGTTGATGTATGGCAAAACCAATACAATATTGTAAAGTAATTAGCCTCTAATTAAAATAAATTTAAATAAAAAAAAGAAAGAATGTATATATGTGTATAAGTGAGTCACTTTGCTGTCCAGCAGAAATTAGCACAACACTATACATTAACTTCAATTTTAAACTTTTTAAATAAATAAATAATATATACATCCAAATGAATTCACATCAGAATAAATATGCATTTTTAAACTTAATTCTGAATTCTTTCTCTTAAGGAGGGCCTTTAAGATTAAAGAAGCTGTAGGTCCTACAAAGCCTGGATCTGCCCTACAGGTTTAGCAGTTCTCCTTTAACAGCCTGTTTCCTCAGCGATGTCTAGATCCCCATGACTTACTGCTGCCCCAAACATGCGTTGCTGAACCACAAAGCGAAATTCCTCTCCCACTTCCTCTCCTTCTCCTTTTCCCTCTCCCTCTCAGAAAGTCAATAATGAGGTAGCCACAAAGACTTTTACTTTCCTGGATCAAGTCACTGACCCTCAAAGTGATTTGGGGAAATTATGAAAATATGCAAATAACTCAGATTGTCTCAAATACTCTAATTTGGGCTATTTCTTTGTGTTATTGTTGCTTTAATCTCTGTATCAAATCAGATAATCATTAACTGAGAATTTTAGATATATAAGATAATTTAGAGGTCATCTAATACTGTCCTCTGATTCTTACAACTTGGAGAGCTGTGGTGCAGAACAGAAGGACCTATGACTGTTTATAATTCTACAATGAAGGCTAATCATTTCTTAAGTCAGGCCTGTGTTAAGTGTGAGGTGAGAAGATCAAGTGAGTCAGGTCCCAGCTCAGAGACAGAAAACTGCTAACCACATACCCTTGTAAAATTCAAGTACATTCTCCCTGCTAACAGACACTAATGACTATAATAAATTAAGGAGGGTTTAGTTAGGCAATAAACAATTACTGTTGATGACAGGGTGTAAACTTGATGTCTTAATTAATGCATTGACCAATAGCTCTTTCTAAGTTAAGAGCCCTGGTCCTAATTCAACTGTAATATCTATGTCTGTTCTTTTCTTTCTTTTATGTACTAGAACTAAATCGTATTCAATATTCAAATAATAGTTGCACAGAGTGAAGTATTAGAAAAATACAGGGACTCAAAATAAACCCAAGTTTGGCCACACTTGCCTCTAAGAGTGATGACACTTTGACTTACCTCATAGTATTATGAAGATTAACGAGATTATGTCTATAAGTATTCTAAGCTCCTTGGATTTAAAAACTGCAGTTGGCTGGCAGCAACATTTTTCTTTATGTCTAGTCTGGGTGGTTCATTGGTAATGGGATAGGACTTTAAAGTAGGGAGACTAATCTTGGACAAGCATATTCCATCAAGATGCGTGCATCCAACCCTGCTTTGTCCTGCCGTGTGGTTACTATGGGAAACTCGGTACTTATTTTGTTGAGGCTTCCATTGCTTAAAACATTTTCTGAACTGCTCTTTAGGAACTGCTGCAGAGTCAGCTTAGGAGACACAGGAGAAAGGAGACTGCTTATGGTTTAGGGAAATTGTGGGTGTACAGAAAGGTCTTTAAAAACAACACCAATTCATTTGGCAGAAGACTAGCACCTTGCAGAGACAAAGTTCTGTATGTCTAGCAAAGAAGCAATTGCAGAAGACAAATGTCAGGTTAAAATTCCCATGGAGTTGTTATAAGGCTCATTAAAAGCCTTTTAAAGTACATCTATAAATGTGACATTCTCCTGGAAGATAGGAAGGGGAGCTTTTTTGTATGAAAAGTAAGACATCTAGTTTTCAGTGATTTGACAGGCCATACGCTGGCCAATGGTTTTAGTAAAAGTGAACAGATGAGTAGCTGTTGTTCAGTTGCTCAGTCGTGTCTGATTCTTTGTGAGCCCATGGACTGCAGCATGCCAAACTTCCCTGTCCTTCACCATCTCCCGGAGTTTGCTCAAACTCATGTCCATTGAGTTGATGATGCCATCCCACCATCTCATCCTCTGTCATCCCCTTCTCCTCCTGCCTTTAATCTGAGTAGTACATTCTAGTTATTTAACCATTTTTCTGTACATTTGGGTTTCCCTGGTAGCTCAGCTGGTAAAGAATCTGCCTGCAATGCAGGAGACCCTGGTTTGATTCCTGGGTCGGGAAGTTGCCCTGGAGAAGGGATAAGCTACCCACTCTAGTATTCTTGGACTTCCCTGATAGCTCAGATGGTCAAGAATCTGCCTGCAATGTGGGAAACCTGGGTTTGATCCCTGGGTTGGGAAGATCCCCTGGAGGAGGGCATGGCAACCCACTCCAGTATTCTTGCCTAGAGAATTGCCATGAACAGAGGAGCCTGGCGGGTTACAGTCCATGAGGTCACAAAGAATTGGACACAACTAAGCAAAGCACATGTACATGTTCATTTTATTTTCACAACACACCTAAGGTACTGCAAACATTAATAGTATTATCCTCTCATTTTACTTATGTAAAAATTAAAGCTCAAGAAGTTCAGAAATCAGCCTAAGTTATCTTAATAACCAAGTTATTGGTTAATAAGCAGCCAAATTAACTAATATATATATACACACACACACATATCCTGAGTGAGTCTTATATAGAAATTTTAAATCGATGTGTTCAAATAATACAGGTGTATATACAACAAAGAGAATTATAATTCAATTAGCCAATGAGGTGGAGCTCAGACTCACCTCTTGTAACTTCTCACCCTGAGTTTTTTCAACATTATAACTAATATTTTCTAAAGTGTGTTATGAAGAATTCTGAGCCCCCAAGATAGTCTTAACAGTGATTTTAAAATATGCCCACAAATTCTTTGACATTGCTCCCTTCAAAAATTGAAGCTAAAAAATAGGGTGGAACTTAATTTACCTTCTCTTGAATGTGTGGTGAATTTAATGACTCATTGGTAGATGTTATGGTATGCAACTTCTGAGAGTAGGTCTCCTCGCTCTCTGGTAAATGGTTCATCCCATGAGAAGCCAGCTGCAGGGCATGAATGTGTTCATGCAGCCTTATCAATAGGTCCTATAGTGAGGAACTGAGGCCTCCTGCCAACAGCCATGTGTATGAGCCATCTTGAAACCAGACCATTAAGGCCCAGTCAAGCCTTCCCATGACTGCAGCCCCAGCCAACATCTTTACTACAACCTAAGGAGAGATTCTGACCCAGAACCACACAGCAAAGCCAATTCCTGATTCCTGATTCTCAGAAACTGTTTATGATAATAAATGCTTGTTGCTTAAAGTCTGTAAGTTTGGGGTAATTTATTTTTCAGCAATGGATAACTAATACAGTCTCCAAAGTGTTCTATGATCAGTTAAGTTTGGGAAGTTCTCTTCAAGATTCATAACGTCTACTAGTGTATAAAGGTTCTAGAAAAGTTCTGCAGCAAAGAAATCTGTGTTTACTTTTTTATATAATGCAGATTGTTCCAAATGCCCTTTAACAAAACATCTTATTACAACCCATGGAACTGATGTGGGATACTTTGAACTGCAGTATCATAGGCTGCTGGCCATTTCAGTTAGTTTTAAATTCCAAATGAGCATTTAGAATAAATATCAAAAACTGCTACAAATCTAATATGTGTTTGGGCCTCTATTGGACATTTTACACAGCAATGGGTTGGATTCTTTAAAAATGTCAAGATATAAAAGACAAAATAGTTTGGTAAACTATTCTAGATTAAAGGATACTAAAAAGACATGTCAATTAAGCACAATCCTTTTTCTTCATTAGATTTTGGATCAGAAAAAACATAGTCATAAAAGACAATATTGCAACAATTTGAAGAATTTGAATTATGGATTGTGTATTAGATAACATGTGTTCAGTCACTCAGTTGTGTCTGACTCTTTGTGACCCTGTGGACTGTAGCCCTCCAGGATCCTCTGTCCATGGAATTTTCCAGGCAAGAACACTCGAGTGGGTTGCCATGTCCTCTTCCTGGAGGTCTTCCTGAGCCAGGGATCAAACACATGTCTCCTGCATTGGCAGGCAGATTCTTTACCACTGAGCCACCTGGGAAGCTTCCCTATTAGATAATAGTATTGACCTAATGTTAAATTGTCCAATTATAGAAATTGAACTAAGAAAAATATCCTTTTTCTTAGGTCATATGATACTTGCCAAAATTTGCAGGATTAAAGTGTCAAAGTGTCTATAACTCTCAAATGATTCCGAAAATAAAATGCTATGGCAGTTTTCTGAAAAGAGACTGTGTACTTCGTGAAGTGCTAAAGTTTATATCACTTAAAAAGAGAGAGAATATATAAAAGTGGAGTTCGTAGTTTGTACTTGTGTGTATGCACGTGTATGTGTGTGTATGGAAAGAGGAAGCATATAGGCAAATGCGAGGAGAAAAATATCAAGGCATGTGTCTGGAAGGACAACTCCATATTAAGCTGTGGGATAGGATATGAAGGCCCTCATCTTGACTACTAAGTTTCGAGATCGCTGTTCAGAGGCAACCCTGAAAAACAGATGAAGGAAGTGAAATGCCTAATCTTGAATCCTCCTCAACTTTCCAGTTGCAGCAAAAATGTTTCTTCCTGACCATACTATCTGAAGAGGTTCTTCTCAGTTATTCTCAATCAGTAAATCTCATAATGTTTCTTAGTTTTTTAATTTAAAATGTATTTACTTTATATGTCTCTGCTGCTGCTGCTAAGGCGCTTCAGTCATGTCCAACTCTGTGCAACCCCATAGACGGCAGCCCACCAGGCTCCTCTGTCCCTGGGATTCTCCAGGCAAGAATAGTGGACTGGGCTGCCATTTCCTTCTCCAATGCATGCATGCATGCTAAGTCACTTCAGTCATGTCCGACTCTGTGTGACCCTATGGACAGCAGCCCACCAGGCTCCTCTGTCCACAGGATTCTCTAGGCAAGCATATTGGAGTGGGTGGCCATTTCCTTCTTATATGTCTTTACTGATTCTCTTTTCCTCCTAAACTGTATGTTTCCTGACGACATGAATAATGTCCTTCCATTTACCATTCCTTGTATGTGAACCATGAACTTTCAGATGTTCAAGCTGGTTTTAGAAAAGGCAGAGGAACCAGAGATCAAATTGCCAACATCTGCTGGATCATCAAAATAGCAAAAGAGTTCCAGAAAAACATCTATTTCTGCTTTATTGACTACACCAAAGCCTTTGACTGTTTGGATCACAACAAACTGTGGAAAATTTTTCAAGAGATGGGAATACCAGACCACCTGACCTGCCTCCTGAGAAATCTGTACGCAGGTCAAAAGCAACAGTTAGAACTGGACACGGGACAACAGACTGGTTCTAAATTGGGAAAGGAGTACATCAAGGCTGTATATTGTCACCCTACTTATTTAACTTATATGCAGAGTACATCATGAGAAACTCTGGGCTGGATGAAGCATGAGCTGGAATCAAGATTGCCAGGAGAAATATCAATAACCTCAGATACATAGATGACACCACCCTTATGGCAGAAAGCAAAGAAGAACTAAAGAGCTTCTTAATGAAAGTAAAAGAGGAGAGTGAAAAAGTTGGCTTAAGGTTCAACATTCAGAAAACTAAGATCATGGCATCTGGTCCCATCATTTCATGGCAAATAGATGGGGAAACTGGAAATAGTGACAGACTTTATTTTCTTGGGCTCCAAAATCACTACAGATGGTGACTGCAGCCATGAAATTAAAAGATGCTTGCATCTTGGGAGAAAAATTATGACCAACCTAGACAGCATATTCAAAAGCAGAGATATTACTTTGCCAACAAAGGTCCGTCTAGTCAAAGCTATGGTTTTTCCAGTAGTCATGTATGGATGTGAGAGTTGGACTATAAAGAAAGCTGACTGCCAAAGAACTGATACTTTTGAACTGTGATGTTGAAGAAGACTCTTGAGAGTCTCTTGGACTGCAAGGAGATCCAACCAGTCCATCCTAAAGGAAATCAGTCCTGAATATTCATTAGAAGGACTGATGATGAAGCTGAAGTTCCAATACTTTGGCCACCTGTTGCGAAGAACTGACTCATTGGAAAAGACCCTGATGCTAGGGAAGACTGAAGGCAGGAGGAGAAGGGGACAGCAGAGGATGAGATAGTTGGATGGCATCACCGACTCGATGGACGTGAGTTTGAGTAAGCCCTACGAGTTGGTGTGCTGCAGTCCAAGGAGTCGCAAAGAGTCGGACACGACTGAGCAACTGAACTGACTGATTTACTATGCTCCTTCCAGGACCTTTGGAGAAGAAAATGGCAACCCACTTGAGTATTCTTGCCTGGAGAATCCCGTGGACAGAAGAGCCTGGTGGGATACAGTCCATGGGGTCACAAGAGTCGGATACAACTTAGCGACTATACGTATGTATGTATGTCCAGGGCCTTACCCTAAGCCTGGCCCATAAAATGTACTCGTGGTATTTTTTTAAAGTAACTTAACAAATGTCCTTTTTACTCTTTTCTACTGGATGGTGATCCCAGGTGACCTCCCACACTCAATAGATGCCAAGTGCCTTTATACTTGGAAACAATGGAAACCCTTATAGAGTGTCAGTGCCCCATATCACATCACGATTACTTGTCTCTACAACCAGATTTGTTCTACAGATTACCTGAGAGTCTAGCCTTAATAGACGGTATGCTGGTTGAAAAGTGTCCCCCAGAAATTCATGTTCACCCAGTCCTCAGAATGTAACCTTATTGGAAAATAGGGTATTTGTAAATATAATTAATTAAATTAAAATGAGGTCATACTGGATTAGGGTGTGCCTGCCCTAATCCAATGACCAGTATCCTTGTAAGAAGAGAAAACAAAGGCAAACAGACACATAGACATAGAGGGAAGAATGCCATGTGAAGATGAGGGTGGAGATTGGAGTGCCACATCAATAAGACAAGGAACACCAAGGATTCCTGACAGCTAGCATGCCAGCAGCTAAGAGATCAGAAAGTACTCTCTCATAGAGCTTTCAGTGGCCACATAATGCCGTTGACACCTTGATTTCAGACTTTCAACCTCCAGAACTGTGAGACAATAAATTTCTGTTATTCTAAGCCACCTGGTTTGTAATATATAATTGGCTATGGCAGCCTAGGAAACGAAAACAGATGGTCTGTATAGATAGCTATAAAACTGAACGAATGTGCTCAGATATTCCCTTCCCAGGTGAGCTTCCACTCCAGGCCTGTAAACCAACCACAGTAACTGGCCCTGTGAGTCAACTGCATAGGGACTAACCACAATGTGAAGAGTTCTGATAACAAATCTCCAGCCCACCAACTTGTTAAAAAGGAGCTGACAATTTATTTGTCATCCTTTCGGAATATTTGCATTTTAATAGGATACTTAGTCATTCAATATTACATATTGAGTAAATGAATCCATTTACTCAAGAGGGTTTACAGAGGGCACAGGATGTCAAGCATAGCTGCAGGTCGGCCAGAGAAGTATTTTAGGACACAAGAGCGGTTTTCCTGAATGTTTCAAATCACACCCTAGAGATCGCCACCTACTCATTCAATGAGCTCAAAGAACTTACTGGATATTCTATCAAGAGAAGACAACACCACATATATCTTCTACTGAAGAAGAATCTATCTGGAAAAGTTATTCTCTCTGAGCACAGTTTGGGGAGCTATAAACAAAGACTGAAGAGGAGGAAAAGTCAGCAGTCATAAAACCAGTCAAGCAGGGTCAGGCTAATCAACGCTAGAGAATCTCACTGCACATTCTCTCCTGGCTTTGCTCCTGGCTTGCTGGCCTCTTGTTTTCCACCTTCTTCAAATGCCCATCTTCCTCTATTTGGTAAGTGTTTATGTTATTCACCATTTTTTCCTGGGCCCTCTTCTCTTCTCATTCTACACACTCTCCCTGGATTTTTGCCTCCAGTTCCGCTGGTCTCAATTACCATGCAATATATGCTGATGTCTCCCCAATCTTTAACTCTAAACCAGAACTTCCTCCTGATCCACACACCATTAAATTCAACAGCTTACCAAATAGTTCCCTTTGGATATTCTTCAAATACCTCAAATTAAACATCAAAACCCAACCAATTGATTTCACCACCAAATCTACTCTTCTTTCACTATCTGCCATATTGCTTAAGTGAGAAACTTCAGTGCGATGAGCTCGAGAATGTTTAGCATTGCATTTCCTTTCTTTGTCCTAAATTTAGTTTTTTGGAGCTTAAAGGGCAACCCAAATTCTAGTTCTTTATGATGTTGTGAATACATTTTTATTTACTCTTTCATCGATCAATTATTTTTCCCTTAAGAAAATAAGCTTATTTTCCAAAGCTTTCCTCCATTTTTTTTAGAAAGGCTTTAATAAACACCTTGGTCTTCTCCAACTCTTCTCTAAAAGACTAACACCAACCTAAATTTCTAACAACAGAGTCTGGTTACCCAAGTTATGACACATCAATAGATGTATTAAGAATCATGTTCTAGAGGAATATTTAATAATCTTAGAAGGGTTTGTGACTTAACATTATAAAAAGTAGGTTTTAAAGTCACACAGAGCACAGCAATAACTTTTGTTCCTCCAGAAAGTATGACTACAATGGCCAGGTAAATATTGCAGACTGAACAACATTTACCTTTACTTCTTCTTGAAACCGCACTAAAATGACAGTTCCATGTAGGAAATAAAGAGGACGATGAGAGCAACTGCAAGTGGCAACCTAAACAGTGAGGTCAGGGAAGACCTCTCCAAGACAGCAATATGAGATCTGTTATCAAAAGGATAAGAATGAACCATCTGTGTGGAGGACTGGAGAGAAGCTTTTTGGGACTAGGGAACAAGAACAGAGGCCAGAGTTGGGAAAGGGTTTTTTGCTTTTGAAACATAAAAACTAGGGGACGTCTTTAATGGATCTTTAGTTGGGAAGTTATAATATCTGACTTATGTTTTTATCTCTTTCTGTGGCAAGGAAATCTACTGGGGTATGCCAAGAATGGCAACAGGTGAACCTAAGGAAGCAATTCATGTTGTCTTAAGAAGATGTAGTCTGCACTAGAGGGTGACTATAGAGATGGAGAGATTGGTGATATTTGGATGGTGTACTTTAATGACACATTAAACCATTTGATGCTGTCTATAGATATATTTTGGTGGCAGAGCTACCCAGTAGTCCAGTGGCTAGGATTCAGCACTTTCACTGTCATGGCCCTGGGTTCAATTCCTTGTCAGGGAACTAACCCCACAAGCCATGTGGCATGAGCAAAAAAAAAAAAAGATATATTTTGGTGATATATCTTATTTGGCCAATAGGATTTGGATTTGGGTGTTGCGGTAAGAAAATCAAGCATGTTTTTAGCTTAAGCCAAGTGGTAAAAACTTTACCATTTACTGGGATGATTTTTGTATAGTCAGGATAGTTATTATGATTGAGCATAAACAGGGCGCTCCTTGGTGGGGACAAAGAAGTACTTAAAATTATATCACTCACTCTTATGTTTATATGTATAGACTACAAATTACCTGAAACAAAAAATCTTTCAGAAGAGAGTTATTCAAAAGGAAATTCTCAGTTATGTAAATAGTTAAGTATCCATGATTTTAAAAGGAAGGTGTAATAATATCTTTTTTAAAGTATTTTTTTTAATACAACCTACCTCATTATTTCATAAAGAGAACTTGTCCTTGGAAAGCAATGGATCAGTTTGCAAAAGGACCACAGGCCTCCTATGGCAAAGGGCCCAAATCACTGACTTCCCCCTCTGTGAGACTCACAGTTAAATAGACTTGGAATGGTGGACAGGATGGTCCTGCCCAAGGCTTAGGAGTTGGAACTGTTAAGGATGACCCTGAAAAAACCTTGAGGGAAGGACAAGTCTAGGGTGGTATCCCCAGTCTACACTTGTGGAGGGGCCTCCCTGTGATGAAGGCTACCTATGATGGCACAGTGACACGCAGAATGCTTTGTTATGATGAACAGTGACAGAATATCTGAGTATGCCCTAAGAGAGCTACATGCTCAAAGCCCAAATTCAGCAATCTACTGTGAGGCTGGCAGGAATCCAGACCAGCAAGGACATCACACAGAGTAGGTAAGCATCTGTTAGACTCTGGGCACAGACTTCACAGTGACAGTAGGAACCAGCTAGAAGCAATGACAATCCTGAGCTGATCAGTCATTTCCGATCTCTTTGCACCCAGCCCTGGGAGCAGGGTGGGCTTCCCAGGTGGTGCTAGTAGTAAAGAACCCACTTGCCAATGTAGGAGACTTCCGAGACATGGGTTCAATCCCTGGGTCAGGAAGATCCCCTGGAGAAGGAAACGGCAACCCACTCCAGTGTTCTTGCCTGGGAAATCCCACAGACAGAGGAGCCTGGTGGACTACAGTCCATGGGGTTGCACACAATCAGACATGACTGAAGGGAGAGCATGGCTGCATGGCACCAGGAGCAGGAAAGGCCTGGCCCATCAGACTATCTTCTGCATTCATTTTGTCCCTGGATTTCTTGGGAAATTGGCCAGAAGAAAGGAGGGGCATGTTGACCAAGTAGATGGAGAAGGCTTCAGAAGGTTTAGACTCACTCTCAATGACAACAGGTTATCTAGATATATTCAGGTCAAACTAGTTCCAACCCTACATAGACCACAGGTCAGCCTCTTCTCACATGCATACATGACTCTAAGCGACCATTTCTAGCCGAATCACTGGAAATCATCAAAATATCAGTGCTCATGTACCACCACATACAGGTCTGTTTTCTAGGATCTTAGTTGTATCTTAGTGACAAGCTTTTAATTCACTTTTAAAATGTTAATAACCATTTATTAATATTAGCAAAATCTCTTTCTTAAAAGTTTCCAAATGTCTAACCTTTTTCATAAGAAAAACAGGCCTTTTTTTTCCAAGAGAGAGGGAAAAAATTTACTCTGCCATAATACATGGCATGAGTCATGAAAAGGGCTTGAATAATTTGTAGACACGTTGCTGTTGAGTCATCATGAATGGTACAAGACCACTTGAATACTGATGAAGTTAAACTCTCTACAATCTGTAAGAAATAAAAATACGATTACTTTTTTGTTTTTTAATTTCACAAAACTCAATTTCAGTTTTACCCTAGAAGATACACTGGGACTAGATGGCAACAATTTCCATTCACAGATGAGGCCACATGTTTCCTAAGAAGCCAAGCAAGATCTCCAGCAAAGTGAAAGAATCAAAGATATAACATGGGATTTAATACAAGTGTTCTCTCTTTTCCTAGAGATTCTTTGCTTTACAACAATAGGTATTAGAAAGAAAATGGGTCCATCTGTGAAGAAAATACTCAAAGATCTTGTGGTTCTAAAGGTTTTAAGCAATGCGACTGATGAGGCTTGTTGGGTACATTGGAATGCTGGTGATTTATTATATAATTTAAGTGACCATCTGTGCAGCTGGGCAGAGACACAGCTGATGAAAATGTCAGCTGTCCAGCTGTTTTCTCGACTCAACAGAGGTCATGAAGATTGCTTCTCTAGCTGCCCTCACCGCTCCAACAACCGCACCTCTGTCAGAAGGACTCTTCATTTTCATACTCTCTCGAAAAAGCAAGGCCAGCAACCATGGTCCTTAATCCTGAAGAAGATTCCTGCTATTTTCTAGGCTTGCAACTTTTGTAGTTGCAACTTAATGAGCCTTGACATTGCTTAAAGAAGTCATTCTCTTGCGCTTTGTGTCACTTTGCCTCACCTCCCAGCCAGCTAGCCTGGGACATGGAGGGGCTGTGATCTGGCCTAGTCTCCTCGGTTGTATTTCTGACTCTACATTTACCTTTCAATCCTTAAAAGAATATTAATTCTGTAAAAACAGGTTAAGCAGCATTACCTCCCACTTTTCAAATGCTGCTTGGCTGCTTTATCCATTCTCATGGCTCTGGGACCATTGACAAGTTTAGTGACTCTAAGAAGTAGAGCGGCAAAGTTAGAGATGGGCCCTCAGCAAACTTTCAGTGTGTCCTGATTTGTTTAACATGATTTACTTGAGCCATATGGGCTTTACCAACCCTACTTACTCTCTTTTCCATTGAGATTGTTACTCACTAAGTGGCAGGTATTATAGTAGGTACTCAGTATATAGGTATGAACAAGAAAGAAATGTGAAGAAGACGATGAGTTGTTGACTGATAGAATCAGAAGGAAGGATCAAATCTATTTATTATGTTATATAAACCCAGTGGGTATTCAAACTTCTCACTACATTTACTGCCTGTAACAATGAGGAGCTATGATCAGGCAGGCACTGATTTCAAAGCTGTTGACCCTTTCACCTGCCTTTAAGAGCCACAAGTAGTAATTCTGGCCCAAGTGCAAAGAGTACAACAGTACTTAAATCAGTAGTGCAGGGAAGAAAAGAGATAAGGGGGAGGGATCCTAAAGGCACTAGTAGGCCCTAGAATCTCAGTCTTTGACTTCCTACTCCATCATCACACCTAGTGCCAAGGGACCTGGCCCAGGGCCCAAGGCTAATTTGCTACCTAGACTAGAGATGCAGGGGAGGCCAAGTAAGGAGTGGCTTAAAACTTTGTACAACCTTTAAAAAGCATTATATAAAATATAGGAGCCCTTTCTTTGTCAGGGACTTGAGTAAAGGCCTTATTATCCAACTCAAGATTGGGGTTCTGAATTTTTTTTTTTTTTTTTTTGTAGTAACAACAGATAACATGAAGTCTACCTGCTCACCTTCTCTAATTTGTTACATGTACAATAAAGTATTGCTAACCATAATTATGAAGAAGGAAATGGCAACCCACTCCAGTGTTCTTGCCTGAAGAATTCCATGGACGAGGAGCCTGGTGGGCTATAGTCCATGGGTCGCAAAGAGTTGGACAAGACTGAGTGACTACCACACACACAACCATAATTGCAGTGTTGTACTGCAGATCTCTAGAACTTATTCATTTTACATGACTGAAACTTCATACCTATTGAACAGCAACTCCACGTTTTCCCTCAGCCCCTGGCAACCACCATACTACTCTGTTTCTATGAGTTTGACTAAAGATATCTTTGAATGGAATCACAAAGTATTTGCCCTTCTCTAACTGGCTTATTTCACTTAGCATAATGTCTGGGTTTATTCATGTTGTCATACATGGTAGGTGGATTCTGCCAGGGAGATTTTCATAAAGAAAAACAACAGAAGACAGCTATCTTTTATTTGCAGCAATTTACTCTCAGTTTCTCTGAGCTTCTGTTAACTACTTAATTGGTAAGGAATGATACTGTCTTAGGGGTGCCTCTAAATTTCTTCCTGGCCCTTCATAATATATTGAATAATATTTGAATGCTGCTTCATAACTTACAAAGGATTTTAACATTCAGAAATAAAGCAGAGATAAAGCAGATAACACACCATTTCATTGATGACGAGATGAAGGCTCAGAAAAGTAGTTGCCCATGGACAGAGGAGCCTGGTGGGCTACACTCCATAGAGTTGCAAAGAGTCAGACATGACTGAAGTAACTTAGCACGCACAAATGCAACCAAGGTCAACCTACAAATTCCAGCCTCTTCTCAACTATACCCGAAAGCCTTTTATGTTCTTTAATTTTAACTTCAGGTATGCTTATTACTTAAAAAGTAAACTCTTATGTGAGCAACTATGAGTCAAGACTTTATAAGTAATATCAATAAAATTAAGCTCATAATTGCTTGTCTTTTCTTACCTTCAGAGTCTTACGCAAAGAATTGTCATTCAATTCAATTATTAGCATGATCATAACACACAGATGGCAACTTCCCTGGTGGCTTATGTAACACTAACTCTAGGTATCTCTTTGCTTGCTTGTTTACAGTGTGCTAAAATTTACATACAGTCCTGAAATATAATGTGTGCCAGTAATGTAGCAAGTTAGCTGTTGTGGGCTGAATTATAGCCCACCAAATTTCATATATAGAAGTCCTAACTCCCCAGTACCTCAAAATGTGACTATTTGGAGAAGGGTCTTTAAGGAGGTAATTAAGTTAAATAAGGTCATTAGAGTGAGTCACAATCTAATATGACTGGTGTCCTTATAAAAACAGGAAATTTGGACACTGATACTTTCAGAAGGAACACCATGTGAAGACAGAGAGAAGACAACCACCTACCAGCCAAAGAGAGAAGCTTCAGAAGAAAGCAAACCTGAGGATACCTCGATCTCAGACTTCCAGCCTCCAAAACTGTGAGAAAATGAATTCCTATTGTTAAGCCACAAAGTCTATGACATTTTGTTATGGCAGCCCTAACAACCTAATAAAATAGGTAAGACTTATCCCTTAGTGGAGAAGGCAATGGCACCCTACTCCGGTACTCTTGCCTGGAAAATCCCATGGACAGAGGAGCCTGGTAGGCTGCAGTCCATGGGGTCGCTAAGAGTCGGAAACGACTGAAGTGACTTAGCAGCAGCAGCAGCATCCCTTAGTTATTTATATCAAAACTTTATGTATTCTTAATACTCAGCATAAATCCACCAATTTATTGAACTCTTATTTCTCATCTAGATTCATCTCATGAAAATCTGAAATCTCATCCAGTCTATAACATTATCACTATGAGTTGCTTGCACAGATTAATAACATAACTGACTTCAAATATAATATGTAAGTACTGAAATACCACTGCTCCCAATTTTAAAAAATATAAGTATGTTAATGTTAATCATGTGTCCGTGTTTATTATGTTTTGAACAGAAAAGCATTACTCACCAAGCAATTACAACCACATGCAAGTTAAAGTGACACCACAGTGATAACATTATAGACTGGATGGGTATTCAGATTTCATGAGATCAGCTCTAGGTGAGAAATAAGAGAAAGTGAAAGAAAGAAAGAAAATAAAGTCACTCAGTCGTGTCCAACTCTTTGCGACCCCATGGACTGCAGCCTACCAGGCTCCTCCGTCCATGGGATTCTCCAGGCAAGAATACTGGAGTGGGTTGCCATTGCCTTCTCCAGGGGATCTTCCTGACCCAGGGATTGAACCCAGGTCTCCCACACTGCAGGCAGACGCTTTAACCTCTGAGTCACCAGGGAAGCCTAGAAATAAGAGAAGAGTTCACTAAAGTGGTGGATTTATACTGAGTATTAAGAATAGATAAGGTTTTGATATAAGTAGCTCAGGAATGAGATAAGAAAGAGGCTGGGAAAATGAAAAATCAGAGAGAACACCAAACACCAAACAGGCAAGTTTGGCTAGAGCAGAAGTGAGGAAACTAAGTCAATTGGTCTGGGAAAAGAGAATTGAAAGACTGAAGGATAATCTCATGGTGAAGGAGGATGTGAGGATGAGCTCGGCATATCCACAGCATAATTTAGAAGTTAGTCTATTTCTCTGTCTACAAGAATAACCTGTTGTTGACTTACTGCTCCAACTTGTGGTTGCCTTATGCATTTATTGAATCCTTTTCCAGAAACACCCAGGGAAACTAATGTTTCTATCTATGACAATCACTCCCAAAATCACATGGGCATTTATTTATTGTCACCATCCTCCAGTTCAGTTCAGTTGCTCTGCTGCTGCTGCTAAGTCACTTCAGTCGTGTCCGACTCTGTGTGACCCCATAGACGGCAGCCCACCAGGCTCCCCCGTCCCTGGGATTCTCAAGGCAAGAACACTGGAGTGGGTTACCATTTCCTTCTCCAATGCATGACAGTGAAAAGTGAAAGTGAAGTCATTCAGTTGTGTCCGACCCTCAGCGACCCCACGGACTGCAGCCTTCCAGGCTCCTCCTTCCATGGGATTTTCCAGGCAAGAGTCCTGGAGTGGGGTGCCATTGCCTGCTCAGTTGTGTCCAACTCTTTGTGACCCCATGGACTGCAGCACACCAGGCCTTCCTGTCCATCACCAACTCCCAGAGCTTGTTCAAATTCATGTCCATTGAGTTGGTACAGTCAAATAGAACCTCTAGGGAATAGCTGCACCCTTGACTGCATATTACAAGCACCTGGAAAGAGAGCATCTCGGTAGTCAGATGGTATCAGACACCACATTCCAAGCACGTAGTTAACTAGTGATTTGATGTTCAAAGTTAAGACCAACCCTTAGCAATGTGTTACAAGTAAAAATACACACAAGGGTATAGTCCAGACCATTAAATCAGACACACTGGTGGTGGGAGCAGGTCATCAGTAATTTTTTAAACTCCCCTAGTGATTCCAATGTATACCCAAGTTGAAGACCCACTGATGTAGGCAGTAGAGCTTGAGTATCCATGTTTTCAGTAGGTGACCCAAGTTATTCTTCCTAGCCAACCCATGAAAAACATTTGATCCTCAGCACTGAGGCATCTATCTTCTATTCCTTGGTCAGCTTCCTCCAATCCCCTAAGAAAAACAAATGTCAACTCTTTTCTCTCCTCTCTCTCTCTTTTTTTTTATGTCAAGAATCTCATTCTCATTTAGCTAAACTTACCTCACAATTTGCAAGATAAAAAGGTGTTACCCATAGAACATACAACACAGGGATGGACTTACACTTTTGACCTGATGATTAAGGCCCTTCAGTAGCTCTGTGATGAAGCTGTGAGCCAAAGAAATAGTTTTGAAAAATAAGACAGATATGGATTAGACTGAAGAGGAACCATTTTTTCAGTTACAAAGCCAATGGCCTTGTAAATTATTGGGAAAAAAAATTCTGCAGGAGGTTGACAAGATCAATACTAGATTTTACAGAAATTATAAAGAAGAAAGCAATGACAGAAAAATATGAAAGACAGTTGTAAAGGAGGAACAATAGACGTGACTGATAGATTAGGTATGTGAGAAGTCAGGAACTGAAGATGTAATTCTGAGAAAGAAATTACAGCAATGGGGAGATGAAGAGAAGAAGCTAAATTTTTCTTGGGGCAAAAGTAGAGATGGGAAGAGGACTGAATTGGATTTTAGATTTGTCTGAGATAATGTGATGTTTAGAAAGTAAGGCCGGTCTAGAAACAGATTTGGCATCTTCTGCCAAGAAATCTCAGTTGCAGCCAAAAGAGAATGCTGGGAAAGATGAGATGAGAACCAATGACAAAAACTTGGCAAATACCACTGTGGAGATAATAAAACACAAAGGGAAGCATCTATTAGATAGGTAGGAGGAGAACCTGAATAGGGTCATGGAAGAAGAAAAAGAGAATTAAGAAATCATCACTGGTGTTCAATAGCCAAAACTGAGGCCTGAGATAACAGATATGACAACTGCTCATTTCAAGGCAGTGCCTAAAAGCCATCATTGGCTTTTCATTGCCTACAGAATAATATATTAGCCTCACCACCCCCCCAAAAATACCTTTATAAATTTGCTCTAATACATAACCCAACCCAAACTGAACTACATACTATCCTCCATGAAAATATGCACCTTAAAGCTTCTTTCTGTTTATACACACTCCTTTTTGTCTGACAAAATTTTACTCATTCCTTACGTGTGCTCAGTCATTCAGTTGTATTGGACTCTTTGCAACCCTATGGACTGTAGCCCGTCAGGCTCCTCTGTCCATGGGATTCTCCAGGCAAGAATATTGGAGTGGGTAGCCATTTCCTCCTCCAGGGGATCTTCCCCACCCAGTTCTTTACCCTTGAGTCATCAGGGAAGCCCCCATTCCTTAAGACCAGCTCATAATGTCAGTTCTTCTGTAAATTCCTGTATACCCTAGTTCCTAGTCAAATGCTGCATAGTCAATGCTTCCTCAATCCTACAACTTCAGTTTGTACATGCCTCAATAACAGTACTTACCACATGTATCACAATTTTTTTTAACCATTTGTTTCAGTTATTTATTGCTATGCAACCATCTACTACAAAGCATAGTGGTTTAAATGACAACTAATTTGTCATCTCTATGAGTTCTATGGATTGCCAAGGATCAGCTGTGTGAGTCTTCAGCTCCATGTGATATCAGCTGGGGCTACAGTCAAATGCATCGGGCTTCCCCAATGGCTTAGCAGGTAGAGAATATGCCTACAATGCAGGAGACACAGGAGACGTGGGTTCGATCCCTGGGTCAGGAATATCCCCTCAAGGAGGAAATGGCAACCCACTGCAGGATTCTTGCCTGAAAAATCCCATGGACAGGAGCCTGGTGGGCTACAGACCATGGGGTCACAAAGAGTTGGATAAGACTGAGCATAGCACACAACAGCCAACTGTTGGGCTCAACGAAGCTGGAACTTCCAAGATGATTCACTCATCTGTCTGGTGCCTTGGATGAGATGGCTGGAACGCTGGGCTCAAGCTGGGATGCTGGGACACCTGGGCTTCTTTCTTTCCATGAATTGTTCCACAAGGTCTTTCCACCAAGGTAGCCCATCCTGCAGTCAGAGCTCCCAAAGAAGAACATTCCAAAAGGAAGAAATCAAAAACTGCAGGTCATCTTAAATGTTACTCCCTAACTTTGTCACTTCCCCTGCTATTTACTTGCCTTGTGTTACAAGCCACAGGGCTCAGGACTATCAAAGGCATGAATACCAGAAGGCATGGTTCCCTGGGGACTATCTTCTGGGCTCTCTTCCCCATTAGTTTGCCATTTGCCTGAGGGGCAAAGATTGTCTTTTTCATCTTTGTGATCCCAGTACCTTGCATGAACTTAACACTGAGTGGACATTCATTAACTGACCGTTGAATGAGAGAGTAGAAGTGGAACTGCAGAATTGAGAAACAGGCCAGGTTAAGAAAAGTCAGAGCCAGGGGAAAATTGGGGCTGGGACTGAAATGCCATCAATATTGTATCTGAGTTAAAAGTGTTAACCTGTTAAGTTTAAATCTTTAAACTATATCGTAGTTTGTGCAATCCTGTTTAGCATGTCTGTATTTTTTAAATATGGAAGTGGCCTGAGCCTCTTTTGACATTTGAGAGTTCCCAGGAATAACCATTGTTAAGTGTAGGTGTTAGGAAGTAGCTTTAAATTGTTTCGCTAAGAGATGCCCTAAGAGTACAGTGGAGCTCCCTCAGGGACCACTTTAAAAGGGATGGGAGAGAAACGCTGAGCTGAGCCTATGGGCCTGTGGGCCCAAACCCCATTTCTACTCCAACCAGAGAAACTTTGATTGGTTTCATTTATTGGCACAAGTAAGGCTTTATTTGGAAAAATAAAGGCAGGTTTTTTTTCTTTCCCCCTACTAAAGAAATTGTGAAACTTACATACTAAGAAACAAAACCAGAAAAGAATAACAAGATTAACCATGAAGACTTAGCTGGAGCCAGACAACCTGAATTGGCAGCAAGCCAGGTAAGTATGGTCCTATTGGCAGAGCAAGTAACATGAGGCGATTAAGGTATCCAGGGAGTCTGGAGAGAGATTGTGAGGAGGAGGAGGGTGATATACTTTGAGTGTGGAGTCCAGATTTTTCTCTTTGTCACTAACTGGCCCGAGAGCTTGGGTGGGACACTTAAACTCTTAGGGCTCAGTTCTCTTATTTGCAAAATAAGGTCACTGGTCTAAATGACTTGGGAAGGCTGGAGTTCCTGCTCTAAGACTATGTGATTCCAGGGAGTTAATGAAGCACTGTGAGTGACTGACAATGATTTCCAGACTACACATACTATTCATTATGACCACAGAAAGCTCATTTGCAGGGTATGAAAACCAAAAGAGGAGGTGAAAGGTTTAAGAGTTGATATTGGAGCACAGAGTACTTAGCTCAAATAATACCTGTTAAATTAAATAAAGAGGCTATTAGACTGAGGTGGCTCTAACACAGTGTGTCCACATAAGCAAACCAAACTCTAGGACTGAAAATGCCTCAGGGTCACAAAATTAAAACCAAAGGACAAACAATCACAGCCAGCTCAGTTCAGTCGCTCAGTCGTGTCCGACTCTTTGCGACCCCATGAACCACAACACACCAGGTCTCCCTGTCCATCACCAACTCCCGGAGTCTACCCAAACCCATGTCCATTGAGTCGGTGATGCCATCCAGCCATCTCATCCTCTGTCATCCCCTTCTCCTCCTGCCCTCAATCTTTCCGAGCATCAGGGTCTTTTCCAATGAGTCAGCTCTTCGCATCAGGGGACCAAAGTACTGGAGTTTCAGCTTCAACATCAGTCGTACTGGAGTTTCAGCTTCAACATCAGTCCTTCCAGTGAACACCCAGGACTGATCTCCTTTAGGATGAACTGGTTGGATCTCCTTGCAGTCCAAGGGACTCTCAAGAGTCTTCTCCAACACCAAAGTTCAAAAGCATCAATTCTTCGGTATTCAGCTTTCTTCACAGTCCAACTCTCACATCCATACATGACCACTGGAAAAACCATAGCCTTGACTAGATGGACCTTTGTTGACAAAGTAGTGTCTCTGCTTTTGAATATGCTATCTAGGTTGGTCATAACTTTCCTTCCAAGGAGTAAGCGTCTTTTAATTTCATGGCTGCAATCACCATCTGCAGTGATTTTGGAGCCCAGAAAAATAAAGTCAGCCACTGTTTCCACTGTTTCCCCATCTATTTGCCATGAAGTGATAGGACCAGATGCCATGATCTTAGTTTTCTGAATGTTGAGCTTTGAGCCAACTTTTTCACTCTCCTCTTCCACTTTCATCAAGAGGCTCTTTAGTTCTTCTTCACTTTGTGCCATAAGGGTGGTGTCATCCGCATATCTGACTAGGCTTTAAACTGTAGCCAATCAATAATTTCCTTACTTTGCTTGTGCCCTTTCTCTATAAAGGGCTTCCCTGGTGACTCAGACAGTAAAGAATCTGCCTGCAATGCAGGAGACCCAGGATTGATCCCTGGGTCAGATAAACCCCCTGGAGGAGGGAATGGCAACCCCCTCCACTATTCTTGCCTGGAGAATCCCACGGACAGAGAAGCCTGGTGGGTTACCATCCATGGGATTGCACAGAGTTGTACATGACTGAAGGGAAAGCACGGAGTTGGACATGACTGAGGGACTAACACTTACACTTTTTCACTTTTCTTTATAAAAGTCTCTCCCTGAGCTCTTGTTGGAGGAGTGCTCCTAAACACTACTGGTTTGGTGCTGCTGACGGGAATCAGTTATTGCTCAAATTCCTAAAATGTTTAATGTGCCTCAGTTTCTCTTATAACAAAAGCTAATATTGTCCGTGCATTAAGTACTGACACAATACTAAGGACTTTACCCACAATACAGCATTTCATGCTCACATTTCTACCAGGTAGGCACAATTGTTACCCCCATCTTAAAAATGAGGAAATTGAAATTTAAGACTGTCCTTTACTTAAAGTCACACCTAATAAGGGATATAGCAGGGATTCAAATGAAGGCATTTAAGTGCATATCTTTATTTTTCCTATTCATATAAAGTCTACCTGTATTACATTATAAAGCCCTAAAGAAATGGAATTTGTATCCCCTTAACTCACTTTGTATAACCACAGCAAGTGCCTTCAGGCAGACGGGCTCCTAGTGAGTGTCCTTTTATAATGATGATACTAGTGGTACTGACAATGTTAGTGCTGTTTAAAGAGCTTGTACCTTTAAAATGCAAGTTAACAAACCAAACCTAGTATTTCAGTAATCAGTTCTACCACACTGTTTTTATATAACGCTACTGGAAGCTCTACAGTTAAACTATGAAAGAATGGTAGCATTTTCAGAGAAGCTCAAAAATTTTGAATTCTACTCTATCAATTGAGGACATGTAAGTGGCAGAAATGTCCAAAATATTTCACATTTTTTCTTCCTGAGAGCAACTTGTAAAATAGGTAAGTATCAAAAGTATAATAACATCTTTATAAAACATTTAACAAACTATAGAGTGCCTTCCTTTAGAGATATTACATCAGTTAATTCTCATCATCCAATTTTAGAGATCTCAGTACTGAGGTTTATAAAAGTCAAACTTTTTGCCCAGGGTGATATAACTAACAAGTAGAACTAAATTTTAATCTTAAGACTCCAAGTTCAGTGCACTTTCCATTATACTACAATCTACTTTATTACAATACACATTTTATGGCATATAAAATATAGTAGGTATTACTTGTTAAATAGAGTAGAATTGCCTAGTTCCGCCCCCTAGAGGAAGAAATTATATCCTTTCCAAAGATCTGTCTGCTAGAGGCAACTTGCAATTACAATATTAATATTGTAATAGATATTGATTAAGTATGTAGCTAACACTTTAAAAGAGGCAAATAAAAATGAACCCAAAAATAAGACTGTTTTTTAAACTTAGGACTGCTAGTACAGTTAGGTGCATTGCGTCATCTATTTATATTTTAATGTTTTGGGAATGGTAAAATTATTCATTATAAATCAGCCCAAGAGCATTAATAGTTATGTTTAAGCTGCTGGTAGTTATCACACTTAAAGAGCTTAATTTTCTCAGAGTTTGGGATTAGCAGATACAAGCTAGTATATACAAAACAGATGAAGAACAAGGTCCTTCTGTGTAGCTTCTGTGTAACATGTGTGCATGCTAAGTCACTTCAGTAGTGTCTGACTCTTTGGGACCCCATGGACTGTACCCCACCGGCTTCCTCTGTCCAAGGGATTCTCCAGTCAAGGATATTGGGGGGGTTGCCATTTCCTCCTCCAGGGGATCTTCTTGACCTGGGGAATTGAACTATATTTAATACCTTGTAATAAAACATAATGGAAAATAATATGAAAAAGAATATGTGTGTGTGTGTGTGTGTGTGTGTATATATATATATAACTGAATCACTTGGCTGTACAACAGAAACTAACACAACATTGTAAATCAACTACAACAAAAAAATAAATAAATAAAGAGCTTAACTTTTTGATCTCAGGGGAAAATCTACATCTAGCATATCCTTTAAGCCCATGCAAATCTGGGATTTCCTTCTGTTCTACTGCTAACTACCTGTGTGACCTTGAGGAAATGCATTAACCTTTGATTCTAAGTTTCTTCATTTGTAAATGAGGTAATCTTCCCTATATCATTGAACTGGCTTGAAAATTAAGTATGAAAATGTAAACAAAGCATATAGCAAAAGATCTGGTACTCAAAAAATACTAGTTCTATTCCTTGACAGACTTGCAAACATTAATGTATTAGGCTTCATGTGTCAAAAACAAATAAACTAAAACCTCTTTATCTCTATACTTACATCTGACTTTAAAGGGAGGACTATTTAGTAATTTCTCTTGTACCTTGTTCACAACCAGGTTCCCAATAAATGTTAGGAGAGTTATACAGAAATCAAATTACTACTCTTCCTGGGTCTCAAGAGTTTAATTAGAAGCCCACCATAGCCCGAATCTCAAGGGCCAGTACTCGGCTGATACATAAAGGACCTTGTGCTTACAGCACCCCTCCCCCAGCTCCAGGCCCTGCTTTTTGTCATGGTTCATTCCAGCTGAACTAAAATTTCCCCAAACATGACTGGAGCGATGGGCCGAATCTAACAAGATTAAGTTTAATAGGGATAAATGTAAAGACTTATACTTCAGTCCAAAAAGAATCCTGTACAAGTACTAGATGGGGAATATGGGGATTAGCAGCAACATGTGTGAAAAAGACTTAGGGGTTTTACTTGATATTAAGCTCAATTAGTCAACAGTATGCTTTTGATAACAAAAAGTTGATGTGAACTGAGCCTGCATTAACTCCTGCCCAAGCCTGGTGATTACCCTGCTGCTCTAGTTCTTTAATTTCAGCACAATCACTGGGAAGTCTTGGTAAAGCATATACTCCCATAGTTTCTCATTCAGTCGGTTTAGGATGGGGCTTGAGAATTTGTACTTCTAACAAGTTCCCAGGTTGGTACTAAAGTTGCTCTCCCTACATCATATACTTTGGGAACCACTGCCTTCCTCTATTATACCTGGTCAGGTAACACTGAGATTAGTAGTAACTAGGATAGTGAAGAAACTGAAAACATAAGAGGGACAAGGAAAGAAAGGGAATGAATAGTCATTTGGTAATGTAACTTTTACAAAATTACTAATAATAGTTAACATCTGTTGAGGGTTTATTAAGCCTCTTGATAAAAGTGAAAGAGGAGAGTGAAAAAGTTGGCTTAAAGCTCAACATTCAGAAAACGAAGATCATGGCATCTGGTCCCATCACTTCATGGGAAATAGATGAGGAAACAGTGGAAACAGTGTCAGACTTTATTTTTCTGGGCTCCAAAATCACTGCAGATGGTGATTGCAGCCATGAAATTAAAAGATGCTTACTCCTTGGAAGGAAAGTTATGACCAACCTAGACAGTATATTCAAAAACAGAGACATTACTTTGCCAACAAAGGTCCATCTAGTCAAGGCTATGGTTTTTCCAGTGGTCATGTATGGATGTGAGAGTTGGACTGTGAAGAAAGCTGAGCACCAAAGAATTGATGCTTTGGAACTGTGGTGTTGGAGAAGACTCTTGAGAGTCCCTTGGACTGCAATGAGATCCAATCAGTCCATTCTGAAGGAGGTCAGCCCTGGGATTTCTTTGGAAGGAATGATGCTAAAGCTGAAACTCCAGTACTTTGGCCACCTCATGTGAAGAGTTGACTCACTGGAAAAGACTCTGATGCTGGGAGGGATTGGGGACAGGAGGAGAAGGGGACAACAAAGGATGAGATGGCTGGATGGCATCACCGACTCCATGGACGTGAGTTCGAGTGGACTCCGGGAGTTGGTGATGGACAGGAAGGCCTGGCGTGCTGTGATTCATGGGGTCGCAAAGAGTCGGACACAACTGAGCGACTGAACTGAACTTAACTGAAAAAATCCATCAATCATGTCATATATAATTAATCATACTAATAATAGCAATAGTAATAATAATAGTGTTACTTGCTTAGTCGTGTCTGACTTTTTGTGACCCCATGGACTGTATTCCACCAGGCTCCTCTGTCCATGGCATTCTCCAGGAAAGAATACTGGGGAAGCCATTACCTTCGCCAGGGGATCTATCCGACCCAGAGATCGAACCTGTATCTCCTGTAATTGCATGTGGATTTCTTCCCATCTGAGACGCCAGGGAAGCCCATAACCGCCACCCAAATGGCACTTGTGTCAGGTTTCGTTCTGTGTGCTTTACATGTATAAGCCTTACAATAATCCTACATATTACTATGCTTATTTTTCAGACAAGGAAACTTCAACCCTGGAAGGAAACGCATGCAGCTCCCGTTCACCCAGCTAACAAGAGACACAGCTGGTATTTGGATCTAGATGTGCTGACAACAAAACTCCTGTGATCCTGTGAGATCTCCCCAGAGACAAGACTGAAGCAAAATTTACCTAAAGAAGAGAATAAAGACAGGAAGATAAATCATTTAAAGGTGAATGAATGAATAGAATATGGTATTCTCATACAATAGAATACTTTTCAGCAATAAAGATGAACTGAACTATTGAAAACAACAGGCAACAACATGAATAACCTCAAGATAATCATGATGAGTAAAAGAACTTGAAGAAACAATTAAAAAAAAAAGATTATAAAATGTTATCTAATCCACCTGACCTGTATGCAGGTCAGGAAGCAACAGTTAGAACTGGACATGGAACAATAGACTGGTTCCAAATTGGGAAAGGAGTACATCAAGGCTGTATATTGTCACCTTGCTTATTTAGCTTACATGCAGAGTACATCATGAGAAATGCTGGGCTGGATGAAGCACAAACTGGAATCAAGATTTCTGGGAGAAATATTGATAACCTCAGATATGCAGATACCACCACCCTTGTGGCAGAAAGCAAAGAAGAACTAAAGAGCCTCTTGATGAGAGTGAAAGAAGAGAGTGAAAAAGTTGGCTTAAAGCTCAACATTCAGAAAACTAAGATCACGGCATCTGGTCCCATCACTTCATAGGAAATAGATGAGGAAACAGTGGAAACAGTGACAGACTTTATTTTTGGGGGCTCCGAAATCCCTGCAGATGGTGACTGCAGCCATGAAATTAAAAGACACTTACTACTTGGAAGGAAAGTTATGACCAACCTAGACAGCATATTAAAAAGCAGAGACATTACTTTGCCAACAAAGGTCTGTCTAGCCAAAGCTGTGGTTTTTCCAGTGGTCATGTACGGATGTGAGAGTTGGACTATAAAGAAAGCTGAGCACCGAAGAATTGATGCTTTTGGACTTTGGTGTTGGAGAAGACACTTGAGAGTCCCTTGGACAGCAAGGAGAACCAGCCAGTCCATCCTAAAGGAAATTAGTCCTGAATATTCATTGGAAGGACTGATGTTGAAGCTGAAACTCCAATACTTCGGCCACCTGATGCGAAGAGCTGACTCATTGGGAAAGACTCTGATGCTCGGAAAGATTGAGGGCAGGAGGAGAAGGGGACGACGGAAGATGAGATGGTTGGATGGCATCACTGACTCAAGGGACATGAGTTTGAGTTGACTCAAGGGACATGAGTTGGTGATGGAGAGGGAGGCCTGGCATGCTGCAGTCCATGGGGTCGCAATGAGTTGGACACGACTGAGCAACTGAACTGAACTAATCTACAGTAACAGCAGATCAGTGGTTGCCTACAGATTCTGGAAAAGGGATCCTGAGAAGATTTGGGAGGGAAAGATTTCAAATGGGCACAAGGAAACTTTTGGAAGAGGCTGATATATTCGCTATCTTGATAGTGGTGATGCTTTCAAAGGTATCTAAATATGTTAACTTACAGATCTGTAAAATTTAAATATGCTCATTTTCTTGTATATTGATTATAATGCAATGAAGTTCTAAAAACACATTTGTGGGAATTTCCTGGCAGTCCAGTACTTCCACTGCAGGGAGCAGAGGTTCAGTCCCTGGTCAGCGAACCAAGATTCCACATAACAATGCTCAGCAAGGCCAAAAAACAAACAGAAAAGCCCCACGATACATTGTGTTTAAATATATTAAGTAAAATTCACAAATCCTATGGAGTAGCCAGTTTCATTAGCCTACTAGTAACTGATTGAAAATTGTGTTCAGTATAGATTCACACCTATAGAACAAGTTGTTGTTTTTCAGTTGCTCTGTCGTGTCGAACTGTTTGCAACTCCATGGACTGCAGCATGCCAAGCTTCCCTGTCCTTCATTATCTCCCAGAGTTTCCTCAACTCATGTCCACTGACTTGGTGATGCCATCCAACCATCTCATCCTCTCTTGTCTCCTCCTCCTTCTGCCTTCAATCTTTCCCAGCATCAGGGTCTTTTCCAATGAGCTAGCTCCTCACATCAGATGGCCAATGTATTAAAGCTTCAACATCAGTCCTTCCAGTGAATATTCAGAGTTCATTTCCTTTAAGATTGACTGGTTTGATCTCCTTGCAGTCCAAGGGACTGTCAAGAGTCTTCTCCAACAACACACTTCAAAAGCATCAATTCTTCGGTACTCAGCCTTCCTAATGGTCCAACACTTACATTCATACATGACTACTGGAAAAATCACAGCTTTGACTAGATGGACCTTTGTCACTAAAGTGATGTCTCTGCTTTTTAATATGCTATCTAGGTTTGTCACAGCTTTTCTTTCAAGGAGGAACTGTCTTTTAATTTCAGGTCTGCAGTCACCATCCTCAGTGATTTTGGAGACCAAGAAGATAAATTCTGTCACTGTTTCCCATCTATTTGCCATGAAGTTATGGGAACAGATGTCATGATCTTCGTTTTTTGAATGTTGAGTTTCAAGCCAGCTTTTTCACTCTCCTCTTTCACATTCATCAAGAGGCTGTTTAGTTTCTCTTTGCTTTCTGCCATTAGGGTGGTGTCATCGGCATATCTGAAGTTATTGATATTTCTCTCTGGCAATCTTGAGTCCAACTTGAACAATGCAAAGAAATAGAGGAAAACAGTAGAATGGAAAAGACTAGAGATCTCTTCAAGAAAATTAGACATACCAAGGGAACATTTCATGCAAAGATGGTCACAGTAAAGGGTAGAAATGGTATGGACCTAACAGAAGCAGATGCTATTAACAAGAGGTGGCAAGAATACACAGAACTGCACACAAAAGTTCTTAATGATCCAAATCACCACGATGGTGTGATCATTCACCTAAAGCCAGATATCCTAGAGTGTGAAGTCAAGTGGGCCTTAGCAAGCATTACTACAAAGCTAGTGGAGGTGATGGAATTCCAGCTGACCTGTTTCAAATCCTAAAAGATGATGCTGTTAAAGTGCTACAGTCAATATGCTAGCAAATTTGGAAAACAGCAGTGGCCACAGATAAGTTTTCATTCCAATTCCAAAGAAGGGCAATGTCAAAGAAAGTTCAAACTACGGCACAATTTTACTTATTTTACATGCTAGCAAGGTAATGTTCAAAATCCTTTAAGCTAGGCCTCAAATATACATGAACCAAGAACTTCTAAATGTACAAGCTGGATTTAGAAAAGGCAGAGGAACCAGAGATCAAATTGCCAACATCAGTTGGATTATTGAAAAAGCAAGGGAATTCCAAAAAAACATCTACTCTGCTTCATTGACTACGCTAAAGCTTTTGACTGTGTGGATCATAACAAACTATGGGAAACTCTTAAAGAGATGGGAATACCAGACTACCTTACCTGCCTCCTGAGAAACCTATATGCAGGTCAAGAAGCAACAGTTAGAACCGGACATGAAAAAATGGACTGGTTCTAAATTGGCAAAGGAGTACATCAAACCTGTATATATAGAACCGGTAATTTTGATAAACCAACCCTTTTGGCATGTCTCATCTATATTCAATATGTCTTACCAATTTTTGAATAGAAATATCAATTAAATAACTTAGAAAAAAAAAAAAGATTCCATGGAAATCTAACAATAGAAAATTCTAGTTCATTAAAAAAGTGGGGTTTATGTAGAATCTAAAAAAAATGATACAAATGAACTTATTTACAAAACAGAAATAAGTCCACAGACATGGTAAAAAAAATTAGGGTTACCAGAGAATGTATATTTCAATAAAAACTTAAAAATAAACAAAAATAATGGGGTTTTAAGAGGTCATGAATTCTAAAAACTAAAATATACAGTATTAATTGAAGTCATACCATGTTCTTATTAAATTTCCCATTTAAAAAATTAAAAATTATCATTTCCCTTTTAAAATAAATAAGAGGATAGGACTGTTTCCATTTAACAGATGTTAAAATCTAACTTAACTCCAATATGCCATTTTCATAGCTTTTTCCTAACTGTTCTTGATAACAAGGATCACAATGTGTTTGGAAGTTTGCTTTGCTCAGTTTAAAAACTTGGTTAAAAATTCAGTTGAATGTCCTGGTTTGTCATAGGAGTTCACCAACAAGCATAACAACCAATGCTTCTTAAAGGCATTAAGTAGAACATTTACAATAATGTTAATTCATATAGCATATATGTTTTTAGGACTTGGAAGAAATATGTCAGTGAGAAAGAATTCTAATCAAATTTGGAGATAGTCCTGTAGAACTATTCTTTGAATTTTTCAGGCTTACTCATACATGTTCTCAAATTATTTGTGGCTTAGTAGAGACATGGATGGAGAAGGCAATGGCACCCCACTCCAGTACTCTTGCCTGGAAAATCCCATGGATGGAGGAGCCTGGTGGGCTGCAGTCCATGGGATCGCTAGGAGTCGGACACGACTGAGCAACTTCCCTTTCACTTTTCACTTTCATGCGTTGGAGAAGGAAATGGCAACCCACTCCAGTGTTCTTGCCTGGAGAATCCCAGGGATAGGGGAGCCTGGTGGGCTGCGGTCTATGGGGTTGCACAGAGTGGGACACGACTGAAGCGACTTAGCAGCAGCAGCAGCAACAGGGAATTCACTGGTTTAGGAATGCAAAAACAAATAAACAGTAGAAGTGGGTCATATACTCACTATATCTTTATTCTAATTCCAAGAGAAAACGTAAGTTTTCCTATTCCATCACTCTATTCCAAGGAAGAACAAAGTAATACAAGTCAAGGATCAAATCAAGATAAAAGTGGCCTCCAAGATAAGGAGAGGAGTGGAGTTTTGGGTAGGAGGAGTAAAGAATACCAAGTTTCCCAACTCACTGCCTAGAGGTGCAAAGACTCAGTTCCAGCAAGGAAGATCTGGGAGGGATTTTTGGAAAGGCCTTAGCGAGATAATAACAGGGGTGTACTTGCCATTTCTCCCTTATTCCCTAGCACAGTGGAGGTGGATAATTGCATAAAATCTCAGGATTCCAAGATTGAGATCTTGGCTTTTAACAATTGACAATCAAATAAGAAGGAACGAGAGAATATCCATCTAGGATTAGTTATTATAGTTCTATTAAGAGCCAGCCCCAGCCAACAAATCTCCGATGTTTCCCACTGCAGTGTGCAGGTATTCTAATATACAGTATTAAGAAATTAGAGAACCATATTTAACATAGCCCTTCTCTAGGCTAGGTGGTGCTTTAGATTTCTAAGTGTGCCCAGGGACACTTCATTTGGTCAAAACCCAATAAAAACGAGGCTCTGTAGAATCTCAGTGAATGGAGGACACCCAGGACCAGGCTCGTGGACATGATACCAGTGCAGTCACACAGGCCCTCCTCCCTCGACTTGTTTCAAAGCTCTGCAGTCGCTGTCTTGAAATTTTGAATAAATTTTGAACAAAGGGTTCTTCATTTTCTGTTTGCCTCAAGCTTCAGATTTTGTAGGCAGTCTTGAATGTAACAATGTAATATGTGGATTGCAGTTCCCTCCCTGTTGGCATATCTCTTCTGCCTGTGTACCCTACTCCTACTTGCAATATTTTTCAAAAGAGACAGTCATTCAAAGCAACTGCTAAATACACCCTGACAAACTATGTGTTCCATCGTTTCTTAACAAGAATTTTGAAATCTTACAGAGTGCGAATTTATTTAATCTAAAATTTATTTTACATTAAAAAAGAATGCCAGAACTTATGATTGCAGTTTCATGCAGAATGTTTTTCCCTTATATACATCTGCATTGTATCTGCATTCATTTTCACAGAGTAATTGCTTCTGAACCACAGCTACATCCACAAGTCTTCAGCCCACATCCACCAGAATGATCTATTCAAAAGTGTTTGACTTTTATCTCCACATGTAAAATCATGCAGATTTGTGGATGGTCCAAGGAAGTGAAGTGAGTACTGACTGATCTTTAATTTGTCCCTTCTTGGCTGCAAATGCCACTGGCAGAAAAATGCCTAACACTATTTCCTAAGAGACAGCGCCTAGTAAAATCAAGACCTCCTAAGATATGCTTCCGGAGAAGGCGATGGCACCCCACTCCAGTACTCTTGACTGGAAAATACCATGGATGGAGGAGCCTGGTAGGCTGCAGTCCATGGGGTTGTGAAGAGTCGGACACAACTGAGAGACTTCACTTTCACTTTTCACTTTCATGCACTGGAGAAGGAAATGGCAACCCACTCCAGTGTTCTTGCCTGGAGACTCCCAGGGACGGGGGAGCCTGGTGGGCTGCCATCTATGGGGTCGCAGAGAGTCAGACACGACTGAAGAGACTCAGCAGCAGCAGCAGCAGCAAGACATGCTTATGATTCAAATAAAGCTAAAATACCCAAAACAAAGTCACTTTATAAGAAAGAAATGACTGGGTCCAGGCCCTACAACACTGAATTTCTCCCTATTGTTTTGTGCTATTTTCTTTAACTAAGCTAAGTTTTAAAGGGTTATGTCTACAGCAGCCTAGGGAACACACACAGCTGTGACTGTTATGGTGAATTAGATTTTCTGGCTGCAGGAAAAGTTACAAGATCTTTATACTGCCTCTTTGGAGTGAACAGAGAGAGCTAATGTGAATAAATGCTGCATTAGAGTGATGGTAAAAAGAGAAACTGATGGGTAAAACCCACAAAATTAGGATATTCAGACTAATTTTGATTTCAAAATTAAGTAATTTTATATACAATAAATCCCATTCATTTGGACGCTTTCAACTTAAAACTTGTATAAGTAATATGATAGAACTCTGCCAGGTTACCACTTTTACATAATAGGCATAAAAATAACTAATATACATGCAACTGCACAACTCAGATGAGACTTGAACCCACAGGTCAGGACTTGAACCCAGCCAAAACCCAAATTGGGACTTGAACTCAGCCAGAACCCAAGTTGGGACTTGAACCCACTGTTTTTTAGATGACACACTCAATGAACTTCAGGTACTTGATGTCTCATTGCAGAAAGAATTCAGTGAGAGACAAAGTGATAGGTATTTAGAGAGATACACATTCCATAGAAAGAATGTCTCAGAAGGCAAGAGCAGCCCCAGGGCATGGGGTCGCCTGGAAAAGCAAAAACAGGCAAAGGAGAAACACACTTCATAGGAAGAGTGTGGGCCCCCTCAGAAGGCAAGAAGCCCTGAAACATGGTGGTGGTGTTCAGTTGCTCAGTCTTGTCTGACCCTTTTCAACGCCATGGACTGCAGCAGGCCAGGCTTCACTGTCCTTCACTGTTTCCCAGAGTTGGCTCAAATTCATGTCCATTGAGTCGGTGATGCCATCCAACCATTTCATTCTCTGTCCCCTTCCTTCTCCTTTTGTCCTTAATCTTTCCCAGCATCAAGCTCTTTTCCAATGAGTAAGTAGGCTCCATGCATCAGGTGGCCAATTAGTTTTTATGAGCTGAGTAATTTCATAGACTAATGAGTTCAGGTGGTGCTAGTGGTAAAGAACCCACTGGCCAATGCAGGTGACTCAAAGAGACTCAGGTTTGATCCCTGGGTCAGGAAGATCCCCTAAAGAAGGAAATGGCAACTTCAGTATTCTTGCCTGCAAAATCCTATGGACAGAGGAGCCTGACAGGCTACAGTCCATGGGGTTGCAAGAGTCGGACATGACAGCAACAATACACAATGAGATTCAAGTTTACTGGAAGTTTAATCTTCTGCCATCTTGGACCTAGTTGGTTCTAACTGGTTTATGTCATAGCCTCTTGGACCTAGTTGGTTCTAAACAGTATATGTCATAGCCTCAAGAGCTAATGTCATTTTTTAGAGGTTGTGTTCTGCCCATTTCCCTCCTGTTTCATAAAGATGATTATTAAAATGTAAACTGTGTTAAACAATAAACCATTTTAAAGCACACTTAGGTGCTTTATAACTCATAACCTTATTTTAAAATATTTTTGGAGTTGAGTATATACCATGTGAAGGATGTCAAGCTAGGTATGGCTGGTACTGTAAAGAAGCATTAATCAAAGGCCTGTCTTCACTGACCTTAGATGCCAGGGGGTGAAACAGGACAGATAAATGGAGGAAATATGATTCTCAATACCAGGTATCTTGAATAGTGTGAAATGAAGGCTACAAATAATTTGTTTCATTTGTTAGGACAAAGCTCCTAAAGTAGGAAATGGTCATTGGTCTGCTATAAAGTTACTGATAAGTAATTGAAATGTTAACTTTTTCTTTCTTTTACATTCAGTAATGCAAATTTAATGCTTTCAGCCAACTTTTAGTTGTTGAGTGCCTACTTCAAGTAAGAGATGATGATAGTTGCTAAAACGAACATGGGAAGGAAATGCTGTTCCTGACCTCCAGGATCAAGGGAGATTCCTGAATGAATATTTCCCAAAGTAAGGGAAGTTATAACAGGAACAGCCTAAGCAGCCTGCTAAGAGAGCACAGACAGAGTATTATGTTGGGTTCCACCAAAGGCCAAGCCTGAGACTAGAATGTGCATGAAAATGGTTTATCTGGGAGGTCACAGAAAGCACCAGCAGGGCAGGAGGGAAGTTAGGCAAGGAAGCAAGGCAGCCAGCAATAAAAGGTGCATCATTGAGCACATTCCTGCTGTGAGCAGCTGGGACTCAATCCTTTTGGGGAACTCTGGGACACAGTATAGAAGATGCCTCAGTTATCCTAAATGAGGGGCGAAGATACCTAGGTTTTTATCCTTTGCTACTGCTACTGCTAAGTCGCTTCAGTCATGTCCGACTCTGTGCGACCCCATAGACGGCAGCATCCTTTAGCTTGATCCAATTCATTCGTTGAGAGCTACTACTGGGAAATAAAAAGTTCTGGCTCTCAAAGTCTACCCAGGTTTCAGGTGCAAGTAGAAGGTCCTCAGGCAGCTGCTCCCAGCTGGAAGCCCATTTGCTTGGAGTTTATGGGAATGAAGTTCCTGGTGTGAAAGGGCAGGGTACTCAGAAGTTCCACAAGGGGAAAATACGATTCCAGATATGGTGATGGAAGAAGACTGTCGCAGGTAGTGGTATTTCAGTAAGGTCACACAAAAGGTAGTGATGGAGGAAAAGCCACACCAGCAGTAGTAACTGTCCATGCAGAGATAGAGAGAGCCATGTAGTAGTCACTGGAGAGAAGCAAACCTGGGTAAAAACAAAGCTTAGGCTTTATGAAGAAGAAGGGATGGAGCGAAATACAGCTAAAAGACAGACAGTAATCAGAATGAGGAGGGCTTCTTTACCCTTTTTTTGGCCATGCCACATGACTTGCAGGATCTATTTCCCCAACCAGAAATCGAACTTCACGTCTCAGCAATGAAAGCACCAAGTCCTAACCATTGGACCACCAGGAATTCCTGAGAACATCTCTAAATATACCATCCACCAACTTTAAACTCGCTTCTGTAGGTCTTGACGACACTGAATATGTTTGATTACTGGAGTGACATTATTAAATTTTTATTTTAGCAAGACTACTCTGAAAACTTTGTCATAATGTTCGGAATGGAGTGGAAATGGTGGATAGGAGGCCATTGGTATAGCCAGGGTGAGGCATAAGCAGTGGTGGTACCAGGGATTGACAGTAAGAACAGAGAAGGAATATAGGCAGAAGGCACTCTGAGAAAAGCTCCCAGGACTGGGTCCCAGAGAGGAAGATGGAGGAGCAGATGAGCATCCCACAGACAAAGCCTAGTAACTCATGGGATCAATGTTATCTTTAACTGTGGTAACAATCCATAGTAGGAAGAAAAGTTTATGTGGTTGGAAGTTGAATCCGCTGAATTCAAGATAGGCTGTTAATCTGGAGAGGTGCAGCAGGCAGTTAGAAAGATACGTGTCCAGAGAGCCTCAGGAGAGAGCTGGAGCCAGAGGTATACATTTAAGATTAATCCAAAAGAATTTAACCAAGGAAGAGAATCAGTTCAGTTCAGTTCAGTCACTCAGTTGCGTCGGACTCTTTGCAACCCCATGAATCGCAGCAGGCCAGGCCTCCCTGTCCATCACCAACTCCCAGAGTTCACTCAGACTCACGTCCATTGAGTCAGTGATGTCATCCAGCCATCTCATCCTCTGTCGTCCCCTTCTCCTCCTGCCCCCAATCCCTCCCAGCATCAGAGTCTTTGCCAATGAGTCAACTCTTCACATGAAGTGGCCAAAGTACTGGAGTTTCAGCCTCAGCATCATTCCTTCCAAAGAAATCCCAGGGCTGATCTCCTTCAGAATGGACTGGTTGGATCTCCTTGCAGTCCAAGAGACTCTCAAGAGTCTTCTCCAACACCACAGTTCAAAAGCATCAATTCTTTGGTGCTCAGCTTTCTTCACAGTCCAACTCTCACATCCATACATGACCACTGGAAAAACCATAGCTTTGAGTAGACGGACCTTTGTTGGCAAAGTATGTCTCTGCTTTTGAATATGCTATCTAGGTTGGTCATAACTGTCCTTCCAAGGAGTAAGCGTCTTTTAATTTCATGGCTGCAGTCACCACCTGCAGTGATTTTGGAGCCCCCCAAAAATAAAGTGAGACAATTCCAAGTAGATCTCCCTCCAAATACTCAGGATTAGTGATATTTTCCCATATATATAATTTGGAACAATCATTTCAGGATACTCACTAATTAGGATACAGAATTTCCCTTTCCAGTTTGTCTTTTAAATATGAGAGTAAAATGCTTATGAGCTATAAAATATAAAACAATTTCTTTTCTTGTGCTTAGTTGCTTAGTTGTGTCCAACTCTTTGCAACCCCATGGACTGTAGCCCACCAGGCTCCTCTGTTCATGGGGATTCTCCAGGCAAGAATACTGGAGTGGGTTGCCATGCCCTCCTCCAGGGGATCTTCCCAACCCAGGGGTCGAATCCAGGTCTCCTGCATTGCAGGCAGATTCTTTACTGTCTGAGCCACAAGGGAAGTCCTTCCTTTTCTTACCAAATATAATTTATTTCTATGAAACAGAATATAGGAATTAAAAGTGTAAATTGAGGATAAACTACAAATGCATTGTTCATATCTTTGGGTAATGGCTAAAAGTACCTGAATCACTTGTATCCTGACAATAGTGATTGACTGACTCCAGAAATACTTCCATTCTGTTCTGGGAGAGGAGCCACTAATGTTAAAGTATAAAAGAGAGCAGTCACTCAATTCACATTTGCTAAGCTCCTCTAGTATTCTAAACTGGCCACTTGAGTTCCTTTTCCAAAGTCTGTGTACCTGGTAATCTTCACCTCCAAAGGCTTTGCAAAATATTTCTTGAGCAACTTTAGGCCATCTGTCTGCTGTTTTCTTTACTAAATCTCATCAGATAATTAGTGATAAGGACATGGGTTGAAACTTGTAAAGGTCTGATAAATAGCACTGTTTTTCTAGTTTGAGGGTTTTTTTTTTTAAAGGTGGGCCATTTTAAAGTATTTATTGAATTTGTCACAACAGTGCTTCTGTCTCATATCTAGTTTTTTGGCCACGAGGCATGTGGGATCTCGCCTCCCTGACCAGAGATCAAACCTGCATCCCCAGCACTGGAAGACAATGTCTCAACCACTGGACCACCAGAGAAGTCCCCTCCTTTGAGTTTTGAATCAAAAGATTTCAGGTCAATGAAGAACAACATATCACCTGTATTATTATTACAATCATCATCATTACCACCACAATCGTCATACCTGGTAAAGACTAGGTGAGGAACAATGGACATCCTAATGCTGAACCCCTGAAATAGACAGATTTATCCATCAAGTCAAATGCAAAAGTGGAGAACTACAGGCCTCCCTATGTGGGAAACTACCTTGTGAAACAAATTTCAGACATTGAAAAGCCAACCGGAAATGATGCTTCCAGCATCAAAAGTAAAAGAGGAGAAAAGGGATAGAGCCAAGCATGCCCAGTTCCTTATCCCATATCAACAACAAGTCAAGTCATTTATTCTTCAGTCACTTATTTATTTGGATGACCCATATCCTGAAAACACGAAGGCATCTGAAAAAGACTTTCTTGTTCCCTCCCTTGCTTCTCCACCACTCACAAACTCATAGTTCAAGGACTTAAGAAAAATTGGAAAACAGAATCTAGAGTTGGAAAAGTCCTCTGAGATCACATAGCCTGACCTGTCAGTACAGGGAAGTGAAGTGACTTTCCCAATGTCACACAGCTCCTTAGTGGAAGATCTCAAGCTAGTATCTTAAATTTGAAGAAGAAATCTTAAAAACAAAAAAAACCAGTTACTTGATTCCACAATTTTGTGCATCACTCAAAGGTCCCTTTGAGCAGAAACATCAGCCAGATGCTATAATATTTTTTAAAATTCCTAACCCAGAGAGGGAACTTAATGAAGCAGCAGACTATCGCATGGCTTTGGTTTGTCCTGATCTGAGCAATATTTTTTGAGGCCACCAGCAGTGTTTCTCCCTCTAGTCTGGAAAGAGTCAGTCTTTTCTATTCAGTAAATTGCAAAAGACTTATCCTGTCCATTTGTTTCCGTGGAATCACTTTTCAGCTAGCACAGAACATACCAGATAGTAAGGACTCCATAAATGGAAAATGATGAATGAATGTATGAAGACATAAATGAATAAAGTTTCTCTCATCCAAAAAGAGTAAAAGATGGGGAATTCCCTGATGGTCCAGTGGCTAAGACTCTGTGTTCCCAATGCAGGGGGACTGGGTTTGACCTTGGTCAGGGAACTAGATTCCATATGCCAAAACTAAGAGTTTGCATGCTAGAAGATTCTGCATGCCACAGTGAAGATCAAAGATCCCCTGTGCTGCAATCAAGATTTAGTGCAGCCAAATAAATAAATCACACCTCACTTATTAAAAAAAAAAAAGTGCAAGATTAAAAAAAATCGATGCTGTTCCAGCTAAGGCAATAAAAAACTCTATAATAGAGAAATGCATCAACTTAGTTCTAAAAGCTTTTGTGTGAAATATTAACAATTATTAACAAATATTAACAATTACCATTCAAATTGACAAGTGGAGAGAATGGAAAGGAAGACTGAGAATAAAGAAGCAGCAGGAGAAAGATCCAACTGAGAAAAAAAAGCAGTTAGGAGAGCCTCAGTATTTATAAGGGACAGCCCTGACAACCCCAGTGAATCCCCAGATTGACAAAAAACATAAGCACTAAGCCAACTTCACTTCTGAGCACAACATTTCCCTTCTGAATACCAGCCCTTGAGCATTTGAAGTCTGTAGGTATGCCAAGAACTTTACATATGCTATTTATCTATTTCAACCTTTACTACCACTGCATGAAGTAGATATTATAGACTCTGCCATAAACCATATACATTATGGACCTTCACAAATGTTAAATTGAAATATCAAGTTTATGTTGTATAAATATATCTTTAAGCTTACATCGTTCTCTTAGGCTAAAAATTTTCCTTTTGCTCATTCACATGTCAATCCATTAATTTAAAAAGTATTTATTAGGCAGTAGGTGGGATAATACATTTCCAAATGTGGAAATGAACAACTAAGTAATAAAATTAATACAATCCTATTCAAAATAGCATCACAAGAAAAAAATACTTAGGAATAAATTTAACAAGAGAAATATAAGACTTGTACACCAAAATTTTTTTAAACTTTGCTGAAGAAAATAAAAATAAATGGAGAGATAGTCCAGGTCCATGGAAAGAAAGGTTCAGGATTGCTAAAGTGATTTTTCTCTCTAAATTGATCCATAGATTCACTGTAATTCTTAAAGTTTCAGCAGGATTTTTTTTTTTTTTGCAGAAATTGACATTTGGTTGCAGAAATTTATATGAAAATACAAAACATCTAGAATAACCAAAATGATTTTGAAAAAGAATAATTTGTAGGACTTTGACTTCCCAATTTAAAAACTTACCATAAAACTAGTTATTAAGACAGTGTGGTACTGGCATAAATGCAGACGTAGATCAGTGGAACAGAACTGATAGTCTAGAAATAAATCATTGTATTTACTGTCAACTGAGTTTTGACAAAAGCTCAAAGGCAGTTCACTGGGGAAAAGATTCTGTTCAACAAGTGGTGTTTGGACAACTGAATGCAAAATTTAACTTAGGGCCTCATATCACATCATATACAAAAAGTAACTCAAAATGTGTCAAAGATTTAAATGCAAAAGTGAAAACAGTAACTAGATGAAAATTTAGGAGAAAATCTTTAAGATTTTGGGTTAGGCAAAGATTTCTTAGCTATGACAGCAAAAGCATAGTACACAATACAAGAAAAAATAACAAACTAGATCTCATAAAAATCAAAAACTTGTGGTACTTCAAAACACATCATTACAAAAATGAAAAGATAAGCAACAGACTAGGAGAAACATTTGCAAACTTCATATCAGATTAAGGACTTGAGCTATATAGAGAGCTCGTATAGCTCAATAAGACAAAAAAACTCAATCAACAAATGGGCAAAGACATGAACAGAGAGTTCACCAAAGAAGATATATAAATAGATAGTAGGTACATGAAGAGATGCTCAACATCATTATTCCTCAGAGAAATGCAAATTAAAACCACAGTGAGATACCATTTTATACCCACTAGAATGGTTAGAAGACAGACAATAACAAATGTTGGCCAGGATGTGAAGAAATGAGAACCCTCATCCAGGGTAGATAAGAATGTAAATGATATAGCTACTTTGGAAAACAATTTGTCAGTTTCTTAAAAAGTTAAATATAAAATTCCCACACAACCCAACAATTCTACTGTTAGGTATCTATCCAAGAGAAATGAGCACCTGTCCACACAAAGACCTGCACCAGAATGTTCATACCAACACATACTGGAAGCAGCCCAAATGTCTATCAACTACTGAATGGGTACACAAAAGGTGCTCTATCCATGCAGTGGAATGACATTCAGCAATAAATAGGAACCAGGTAATTGATGAGCTTCAAAAACATCACACAAAATTAAATAAGCCAGATGGGGACCACATATTGTGAAACTCCATTTTTATAAAATTTCCCCAAAAAGGGCAAATTTATAGAGAAAGAAAGTAGAATTTGGCTGGAGGTACTAGCTAGGATTGGGCTTCCCTAGTGGCTCAGCAGTAAAGACTCTCCCTACAATGCAGGAGACCTGGGTTCCATCCCTGGGTTGGGAAGATCCCCTAGAGGAGGGCATGGCAACCCACTCTAGTACTCTTGCCTACAGAATCCCATGGACAGAGGAGCCTGGCGGGCTATAGTCCATAGGATAGGAAAGAGTTGGACACCACTAAAGCGACTAAGCAGGAGCAGCAGCAGCAACACAAGCTAGGATTGACTATAAATGAGAATGAGGGATCTTACTAGGGGGATGAAAATGTTCTAAAACTGATTTATTGTGATGTTTGCACCACTTGGTGAATTTATTAAAAAATCACTGGATTCAAAAATCACTTGAAATAGGTAAATTTTATATGTAAAATATACCTCAATGAAGTTGCTAATAAAAAAATTTAAATAACTTAGTAAAAGTCAGTGTATCATTTGATTCTAGATGGAATATACATCATTTACTCAAATTCAAATCTTAAAAGTCATTTTTGAAACATTCCTCTTCTTCATTGCCATACAGATCAGGTACCAAGGCCTTCCTTGTTCTTCAGTGAACTTTACTGTATGAACTATTTCTTTAGTTTTCTTTCCGAAAGTCATTTTACTAATCCAGATCTTTCTTACTTCCTTACTTAATTTTATTATAATTGTAAGTGCTTTCCCTAACTGTATTTACTCCCTGTAGGTTAAACTGCACTAATTACTAAATTAATTCTCTAATAACATTGTTTTTTATCAGGTTGCACTTTCTTACGCCAGACCTCTAATTGTTCTCATTGCAGGCAGTATACTGTGCAAACAATGGCTTTCCTGTTTGGAACCACCCTATATTTCCAATTTTATTTTCCACTCTTACTACAATTCCTTTACTCTATCAGATTGGTTTCCTCATTGTCCCCTGTATTAGCTTCCTAGGGCTGCCGTGACAAATTGCTACAAACCAGGTGGCTGAAAACAACAAAAATATGTTCTTTTTCATTTCTGGAGGCAAGAAGTTTCAAATCAAGGTTTCAGCAGAGCTGTGTTTCCTACTAAGAGTTTTCTGGAGAATCCTTCATTGCTTCTTCCAGCTTTCAATGTTGCCGGCAAAATCCCTCATGTTCCTTGGCTTGTAAACATGTTCCTTTCCAACTTCTGCCTGTGTCTTTTCATGGCCTTGTCTGAGTGCGCTTCTCTTCTGCTGCTGCTGCTAAGTCGCTTCAGTCGTATCCGGCTCTGTGTGACCCCATAGACGGCAGCCCACCAGCTTCCCCCGTCCCTGGGATTCTCCAGGCAAGAACACTGGAGTGGGTTGCCATTTCCTTCTCCAATGCATGAAAGTGAAAGTGAAGTCACTCAGTCGTGTCTGACTCTTAGCGACCCCATGGACTGCAGCCTACCAGGCTCCTCTGTCCATGGGATTTTTCAGGAAAGAGTACTGAAGTGGGGTGCCATTTCCTTCTCCGGCTTCTCTTCTAAGTCCACTCTAATCCTGCATCATCTCATCTCGAGATTCTAAACTCAGTTATATTTATAAACACACTTTATGCAAATAAAATCACATTCAAAAGTTCCAGGAGAATATATCTTTTGGGATGCCACCATTAAATCCACGATATCACCTGAACACCCTATGTCCTTTTTATACCTTTGACCATGTTTTCTCTACATTTGAAATTTCCCTTCCATTGCTTTTTCCAGATCCTGATCTCATTCTAAGTATAGGTCATCCAGCTTCTCCTATTCAGAACACCCTGTATTAGCTTCTCCTTTTCTGAACTTCTGAGCACTCACTGGTCCCTTCATGGCTGCATTGCTTATGTTCATGTTAGTAGGTCCTTTTTGCCAACCAGGGGCTTCCCTGGTGACTCAGCTGGCAAAGAATTCTCCTATAATTCGGGAGACCTGGGTTCAATCCCTGGGTTGGGAAGATCCCTTGGAGAAGGAAATGGCTACCCACTCCAGTATTCTGGCCTAGAGAATTCCATGGACTGTACAGTCCATGGGGTTGCAAAGAGTCAGACACAACTGAGTGACTTTCACTTTGCCAACCAGATTTTAATCTCCTGTAAGGAGATCTCAAACTCTAAAGCAGTGGGTCTCAGTCCTGGCTGCATATTGGAATTACCCAGGGATCTTTAAAAAGACAAACTTATTCGTGTCCCATCCCCAAAGGTTCTAATTTAACTTGAGGTGTGTCATAGGCATGGATATTTTTTAAAACCTTCTTTACTTCATTCTAACATCCAGCCAAGATTGAGAAGTCACAATTTTAAAGCACATGTTCTCAATCAGGAGGGCTAAAATTGGTCCTTAGGGTAAGGTTGGGGTAAAAAAATCTTAGATATTACAATGGTTTGTCATTTTCAAAAGGCCCAATATATAAACAGATAAATAGTATACATCTATGGTACTAAAATTTCATGGGGAGGGAGCAGTTAGGGGGAAAATGTCTAAAATGGTTTTTTATGGGACAATAATGAAAAATCTGGAGAAGGCAATGGCACCCCACTCCAGTACTCTTGCCTGGAAAATCCTATGGACGGAAGGGCTTGGTGGGCTACAGTCCATGGGGTCGCTAGGAGTCAGACACGACTGAGCGACTTATTTTTTCACTTTCATGCATTGGAGAAGGAAATGGCAACCCACTCCAGTGTTCTTGCCTGGAGAATCCCAGGGACGGGGGAAGCTGGTGGGCTGCCGTCTATGGGGTCACACAGAGCCGGATACGACTGAAGCGACTTAGCAGCAGCAGCAGCAATGAAAAATATGTTGAGAAATACTGCTCTAAGGTATATCAAAATCACCCATGGACCCTGGTAAACTGAATGTGGCCAAGACTCCAGAGATTCTAATTCAGGAGTTTGGACTGTGACCCCAAGTTCAGTATTTTGGATAACAACTACAAAATTTGCATGCTTACAATATACGAAGTACTCTCCTGAATGCACCCAACCATTATCTTCATTTGACAGATGAAGAAACAGAGGCACACAGAACCATTTTCCCAAAGTCACTCAGCAAGTAAAAGAAAAGATTTGAACCCAGGTATTCGTGCTCACATACTTAACCCCTAATTACATAGTCTCAAGTACCAGAGCTTGTGCTAGGGGCAGGAAACGTGCCTCATAATTCTCTTCTATTCCTTCCACAAGGAATAGAATGCATCATATATGGACGAGGCCAAAGAACACTTGTTGAATTAATGTGTTTGTCTCTCAATCATGTCCAACTCTTTGTGACCCCGTGGATTATAGCCAATCAGGCTCCTCTGTCCATGGGATTTTCCAGGCAAGAATACTGGAGTGGGTTGCCATTCCTTTCTCCAGGGATATTCCTGACCCAGGGATTGAATCCAGGTCTCCTGCAATGCACAGAATCTTCACCATCTGAGCCATCAGGGAAGCCCATGATATAAATAAAGAACCAAAGAACAGCCAGTCAGACAACAGTAGGACTACAGGGCACCCTGTATCAAGATCATCATTCAGGGCCACAAGGGTTAGATTCCATTGGTTAACTGGGTTAGTTATGAACCTGGTTAAATGGACAAGGATAAGACTTTGTGCTTAGGGGATCACCCTGGTGATTCAGCGGCTAAGACTCCACACTCCCAGTGCAGGGGGCTTGGGTTCCACCCCTGGTCTGAGAATTAGATCCCACATGCCACAATTAAAAAGATCCCACGTGCAACTAAGACCCAGTGCAGCCAAATAAGTAAATAATTAAAAAAAGAAAAAAAAGACTTTGTGCTTAGTCTGAAAAGTATAGGTAGTACTTGGGAAATCTCCAGTATATTACAACTATTAACACAAAGTAAAACCAACAAAAACCTCAAAATGTTCATTCTCACTGTTTCAAAGCCTCTTGATGGTTTTGGGTTCCTTGAGACCAGGGGTTCGTAACTTTACTTAAATTCCAAGGACTCCTTTGGCAATCGTATGTGAAGTCATATGTCATGTGTTCAGAAAATTACTCTGGAAAGGTTGAAGCCTATAGACCACTTCTCAGGATAATGTTTCTAAAGTGTAAAGGTATGAGATGACAAAGGCAACCAACCATATTGAACTACATTTCTCAAAATACTTTTTTAATGTGTGATATTTGTGTTTCCTTATTAATATCTTTAAAAAGGTCTATGACAAGTCTGAAAACAACTGTAATTTGAAGTTGTGATGAGTGTAAATAATATTTCAAGCTATCCATAACAACTAAAATGTGATACAGGAACATCTGTGCTTTCTGTTGGTGACAAAGAATCATGGATACTTCGAACACTAATGTGGTTTGTTGCCAAATTCACAGTAGAAAGAAACGCTCATTCTCAGTTAAAAGTTAGTGAAAATAAAAATGTAAATGTTTTGGGCTTCCCTGATAGCTCAGTTGGTAAAGAATCTGCCTGCAATGCAGGAGACCTGGGTTCGATCCCTAGGTTGGGAAGATCCCCTGGAGAAGGGAAAGGCTACCCACTCCAGCATCCTGGCCTAGAGAATTCCACGGATTGTATAGTCCATGGGGTCGCAAAGAGTAGGACACAACTGAGCAACTTTCACTTTCACTTTCCCATCCATGGACCCTTTGGGTGGAGCTGTGGATCCCAAGTTAAAATATTTGCTATTTAGGGACTTCCGTAGGGCTTCCCTGGTGGCTCAGAGGTTAAAGCGTCTGCCTGCAATGTGGGAGATCTGGATTCAATGCCTGGGTTGGGAAGATCCCCTGGAGAAGGAAATGGCAACCCACTCCAGTATTCTTGCCTGGAGAATCCCATGGATGGAGGAGCCTGGTGGGCTACAGTCCATGGGGTCGCAAAGAGTTGGACACGACTGAGTGACTTCACTCACTCACCTGGCATTCCAGTAGTTAAGACTCCATGTTTCCAATGCAGTGGGGTGTGGGTTCAATCTCTGGTTGGAGAAATAAGATCCCACATGATGTGTGCGCAGCCAAAAAATTAAAAACAAACAAACAACCCTGCTTTTTAACTCCAATAGCCTAGCCCTATCTCCTTTATCCTGCCCAGCGTGGCCTGTCTTGATTTAGAGAAATTCCACAGACCAGCTCCATCATTGTCAAAACTTCTGGCCAGGAAAGTTTCTCCAGAAGTACAAGACACAGTCTCTGAACACATCAGCAGCTTTGGACAGAGTGACCCTTATACTGACAGGAACTGAGAAGTGTTGTGGGGAGGATTAGTTAGAAAAGAATTTGGAGGAAATTTCCCGGTGGTCCACCGCTTAGGACTCCATGCCTTTACTGCCAAGGGCCCAGGGTTCAATCCCTGGTCAGGGAACTAAGATCTTACAAGCCACACTGTGTGGCCAAAATAAAAGAAAAAAGAAAAGCATTCCTGAAGCTTTTTTCTTCACTTTGCTTAACAACTAACTGTGGAATCTAGAGAAAAAATGCAGAATCCTAGTCACTCTCACAAATCCCCCAACCCCCAACACACCTTTCTCTACACACACGCACACATACATACACACATGCTCACACCTCAGAGTTCCTAATTCAGTGAGTCGGGTGGGGCCTTGGAATCTGCATTTAAATGATCCTACCAGGTAATTAAGCTGCTGCTGACCAGATGCATTAGCCCAGCTTACCAGAAACCTCTTTTGAGAGCAATTTATGTTTCCAAATGGAAGAGAAAGAAGCAAGCATCAAAGCCTTTCAGAGCATTTCCCAATAGCTGCCTGGCCGGCCCCTTAGGTGACTGATTTAGAGCAGACAGCAGCCTAACTCAAAAGGTTCGCTATCAGGGCAGAGCAGTTTACATTCCCATCAGAAATGAAATCTCTGACTAAATTTTCCTCTTTTGCGAAATGGAAATATTCTCCCTTTTTTTCTCTCTCATCTCCCCTGTTTTCCCCTCAGGATTCTGCAGAGACTAAAAGGAATACATGATTCACTGAGACGCTTGAACTCTTAACAAAGGTGCCAAATAAATACACTGATGTTTCAAGAACCCCATAACTTGGGAGCACAAAGTGTAAGGATTTCTTGGATTCTGGAGGCTTGTTGTTCCACAGTGCCTGGGATAACTCCTTTATCTTATCTGCAATAACTTCATCTGTAATCTGGAAGATAACTTCAGTCTGTGCTAAGAGAACAATGATATAAGCCTCTCTTTCATTTGACCCTTGACCTTTATCTGCAAGAAACACAGGAGGGAGGCTTGTGGCTTCCTGATCCTTTTATATCTTTAGTCTCACCAGTCAAGACTTTATTAGAAACTTAACTAAAGCCATCTAGACTCTATCTAGCACACAAGTGGTAAGATTCTTTATTCTGAACAGAATCAATCTAAATTGACAGGTTGGAATTGTATTTTTTTAACAAAGAAGCAATATACATTTTACTAACATATTAAAAACATTTTTGGGGTACTCTTTCTACCCCCTTCTGATGCCTATGTCAGAAGCTTTCTCTATCTCCTTTATACTTTAATAAAACTTTATTATACAAAAATAAAAAAAAAATAAAAACATTTTTTATATAAAACATGATACTAAATGGTATTTATTAGCAGTTAGAATATGATTTTTTTTTCCCCTCCTCTTGTTATAGGGCTATTTATAGCTCCTGGAAGTTAATTTATCAGTGTTTTAAATTTTTAAAAGTTTCTTATTTAATGGATGATTGGTCAGTGAAATGTATAGAGTTTATGAACTTCTCTCCAGTGTTCCATCCACTTCCTATAATGATGCCATTTATTACACTTTTTCTCCCCTGATATCTCTCCAGTGCTTAAACAAAGTCTGACACAGACAATATTTGTTGAACAAGGCACTGTATTTACTACTTTATTATAGTTAATCTCATTTGATCTGATTAATTAAATGTTACTCATTAAATTCTATGAGGTCAATTAGTATTATTATCACAATCTCATTTTATAAACTAAAAAACATGAGTCTGAAAAACACTGAATGAATTTATAAGACTTCAGAGAATCACTGGAAAACCTAACACTAAGACCTGAAGTTGGTTAGGCATATGGGTTTATAATTGTTTAATCCAGGGGTCAGCAAATTATGACCAGAGGTCAAATCTGGCCCACTGCCTGTTTTATTAAACACAACTCACTGATTTATGACTCTGAAAAGTGAAAGTTGCTCACTCGTGTTTGATTCTTTGCGTGCGACCCTATGGACTATACAGTCCATGGAATTTTCCAGACCAGAATACTGGAGAGGGTATCCTTTCCCTTCTCCAGGGGATCTTCCCAGTCCAGGGATCAAACCCAGGTGTCCCACATTGCAGGTGGATTCATTACCAGCTGAGCCACAAGGGAAACCCATGACTCTGAAAGATGAGCTGAAATTAGGAATATTACAAACTTCAAATCCTTCTTTTCTAAGCCTCAATAAAGAATAAATATGCTGAAAATGTTTGGCAATCTTCTTATGTTGACAGTATTTTGATAGATAAATTGTGTTTATAGTTGTCAGATCAATCAGATCTTAACACATTAAAATATATCGACACTTACTAATATATTTTTTAATCCTCTGTCCTGATGTATAAGAAACAGGCACAATGGAGAAAGCGTAAGTGAAGACAGAATCCAAGGAGGATGCAGAATCCAAGGAGGATGCAGAATCCAAGGGCAAGAGAAATCACTGAGTTTCATAGCTGGGATGGACTAAAAACTAGCAAGCTCTCAGAGCCCACGGCCACTTATTTCTCTAGTCCTCCGTCTTTCCAAAGCCACACGATCTCTCTCTCAGTGCTCCCTGCTGTTTATCAAACACACGTGGCCTAAAATGAATACCCCAAAGTAGTGGCATCTACGGCTATACAACTTTATTCATCTAGCTCCTGCGGCCATTCACAGTCTCTGGGTCAATTCCTTGTTCATGCATCTAATGCACAGTTTCTGCAGGAACATGTGATATAAAGGTCTGTCTCTTCCCGTGTTATGGAGGGTCAAATCTCCAGGAAGCGTGCATGGAGGAGAACAAATGATTGTCATCACAAAAATGCCCTATTAAAATGATTCTTAGTGTGATGGGGGATGGGTACTTATTCCTCAGATTGCACGGTAACACTGTAATGAACCACTATTACTCATAGGAGTAGATCATGTCCTTTGGTTTTGCTTGTCTGGATAAAATGTAGAAAACTATGCTTTAGTGTGATTCATAATAATGTACTATATTTAGGGGAAAAGGTTTTGTTGTTTGCAGAAATTTGTGTTTGGAACTAATGCAAAGCTTCCCTGGTGGCTCAGTGGTAAAGAATATGCTTGCCAATGCAGGAGGCCCAGGAGATGTGGGTTTGATCCTTGGGTCAGGAAGATCCCCTGGAGAAGGAAATGGCAACCACTTCAGTATTCTTGCCTGGAAAATTCCATGGGCAGAGATGCCTGGTGGGCTACAGTCCATGGGGTCACAAAGAGTTGGACAAGACTTAGTGACTGAGGGCAATGCAAACACATGCAGTTCCTTGATAAATGCAGTTTATGCAGATAAATGCAGTTCCTTGAAATATCTAACTTGATCTATGTTCTTAAATGACTGATAATTAAATGGAGTCATTGAGATGATGATTTCATTATTTTGACGTAATGTAAACATCAATTTTCTTTTGGTTTCTTAATCTCGCCTACATATTTGCTTCCCTTCTGTGTGTTTCTTATAATATTTATGCTTAGCAAAATGGGAATACCAATAACCACTACAATTTTATAGGCCTATCAAACAGCAGAATGACTAGTCTATTGGTAGACCTTAATGATTACCATGTCTCTGTCCCAGTACACCTTGTAGCAATTTTCCAACACATTCACAGAGTTACATTTATAGTGCAGTATTAATCCATTTGCAAACTCATATCTGAGGTCATAACGTTGACCTGCAGAATTAACAGTATACTCGTGCTGTTCATTCAGCAGCTAAGTATAACCTCCAATTATTTTATAATTGTTTTGATGAGTGTAGTTTCTTTTGTACATGAAAATGATAATCCTTTCCCAGCTGAACTTACACTTGGATTTTTTTCCCTTGTGAAAAAAAGACTTATATTTGTAAATTAGTTGATCCAGACTGGTGGTGTTTTCCCAGACTAAAGTACAGTGTTTTCCTCTGTAAAATTCTACTTTATTCTTTGAATGAGACTAATTTTGAACTATGGAATTATCATGTGTCTTTGCATCAGGTAACATTTGCTGAGCGCCTACAATACTCAAAGCATTGCTAGAAATTTGGAGTAAGAAAGTGAATAAGATAATCACTGTCCTCAAAGAGCTTCTATTTGTTAGGGAGCAGCCACTAAGCCATGTAAACCTGATTAATTGTGACACATGTTATAACAGACTAGAGGGATGGACAAATGCCATGGAAGAACTGAAAAAAAGACTATAAATTATTCTGGGAGTGAGACAAGAAAAAAATGCATATGACATGACCTTTGAGTTTGGCTTTGAAGGAAGAAAGAAAAATTCAGGTCAAAGAGAACAACATGAGTATGGTGACCTGAGGCAAAATAAATTAGTGAAAGGAATGTGTCTAGGATCAGTTCAGTTCAGTCACTCAGTCATGTCCGACTCTTTGAGACCCATGGACTACAGCACGCCAGGCTTCCCTGTCCATCACCAATTCCTGGAGCTTGCTCAAATTCATGTCCATCGAGTTGTTGATGCCATCCAACCATCTCATCCTCTGTCGTCCCCTTTTCCTGCCTTTAATTTTTCCCAGCATCAGGGTCAGTTCTTCACATCAGGTGGCCAAAGTATTGGAGCTTCAGCTTCAGCATCAGTCCTTCCTTCCAATGAATATTCAGGACTGATTTCTTTTAGGATTGACTGGTTTGATCTCTTTGCTGTCCAAGGGACTCTCAGGAGTCTTCTCCAACACCACAGTTCAAAAGCATCATTCTTCAGCATTCAACTTTCTTCACAGTGCAACTCTCACATCCATACATGACTACTGGAAAAACCACAGCTTTAACTATACGGACCTTTGTTGGTAAAGTAATGTCTTTGCTTTTTAATATGCTATCTAGGATAGATGAAACATATCAGAGAAAGAGGTAAGAAGTAAGGCTGAATAAATGTGACCATGGTAAAAGAAGCTTTATATGCCACTGTATATCATTCAAATAGATCATTAAGACAATGGAAAACTGCTGCAAGTTTTTAATTTAGGAATTTACAAAAGCATATCTGTATTTTAGAAAAATAATACATGTGGCAATGTGGAAGACTGATCAAATTGCAGTGAATTCCATGAATATTCATCTAGTATTAATCTAGTTTTCCTCATTCTGTAATAAAGATGTTTATCTACTTATTAATTCAACAACTACCATGGGCCAAGAATCCTGTACTGAGTTATCATGACCAAGTATTTATCACTACTGTTGATTAATGTTTAATTCCTTTCATCCTCAAGAAACCCTAATATTCTTATAATTTCTTTGGTACTAAATCTACAAGTGTGACTTTCCATAGTAGTTAAGCCTTATTACATCAAGTTTGCTTCTTAGCATTTATAATTATGCAGTATGGAGGTGAATATCATTATTCAAATTATTTTAAAATTTTCAAAAAGAGAGAAAACAGAAATTACAGTATCAAAAATGAAAGAGAAAATATTATTACAGATCTTATGGATATTAGGAAGACATAAGGAAAAATTATTAATGACTTAATGCTAACAATTCCAACAACTTATATAAAATGAACAAATTTCTTGAGAGGTACAAAACAGACTAAAACTAACAAAAGAAGAAACAGAAAACCTGAATCATCCTATAGCCATACAACTAGAATTCCATAGGTTAAAAATATTCTCAGGACTCCCCTTGTGGCCCAGTGGCTAAGACTCTGTGCTCCCAATGCAGAGGGCCTGGATTTGATCCCTGGTGGGGAAACCAGTTCCCACCAGCCACAACTAAGAGTTTGTATGCCACAACTAAAGAACTCTGATGCTGCAGCGAAGACTGAAGATCCCCCATGCCACGACTAAGACCTAGTGCAGCCAAATATATATACATATATTTAATTAATAGACAGTACTTTAAAAATTTAAAAAGTAAAAGTATTCTCACGGGGACTTCCCCAGCAGTCCAGTGGTTAAGTAAGACTGTGTACTTCCACTGCAGAGACACGGGTTCCATTTGTGATCAGGGAACTAAGATCCCACAAGGTACACATGGCATGAACAAAAAAAAAATAGTATTTTCATAAAGACAACTCCAGGTCCAGATGGCTTCACTGAATTCTACCGAATACTTTAAAAAAAAAAATAGCAAATTCATACAAACTCTTTAAGAAAATAAAGGAAGAGGAAGGGATACTTAATCAATTCATCTCACAACAACAGCATTACTATGATACCAAAACCAGCCAGAAGCATGACAAGAAAACTATAAATAAACTTGCCAACAGATTCAAAAGCTCTCAACAAAATATTACCAAGCCGGATCCAGCCATGAACAAAAAGAATACTACATCAATACTACATCAAGACAAAGTGGGATTTATCCCAGAAACATGAGTCAGGTTTAATGTTAAAATTACTTTTAAAGTTTAAAGCTTGAGCTTTAGAATTAACATAGAGCTTCAATAAGCATACATGGGGTAAATAATTGATAGAAGAATACTAATCCTGAAAACTATTGTCTTATTTTCTTTTGGCTTAATGGGCTGGTACCTAGTCAGACGCATGTTGAGAACTGTGCAACTCAGGTCTAGAAAGTCTGTGCATGACATACCCCCCACCCCCATCACAATGATTGGTTCCTGTGTGGGTCCTGTCATAGCAAAGTTGAGCAAAGGAAATTTTTCCCTTACTTTGGTGTCTGACTCATACATATGTTATCTCTTGAATTGCTGCAACTGTTTTGCTGTGAGTGAAGCTTACATATTAAAAAGGCCAGTGAGAGGATCATAAAAAGAAAATATAGAGATGAAGTCCATATCAAACCTTCACAAAGGCCTTTATGCATCTGAACTTGTTGATAGAATTAATTTCAATCTTGGACAGATTATTTTTTATTAACTAAGTATTAAATAACCAAAGAAGAAAAAATCTGAAAGCACAGATAAGCCCACTTTATTTCCATTGCTGTTACATTTACCACAGAAATTCGTTCATAATATTTAACTTACAAAATCTGAAATTAATATCTGCATCATCCTCCTGAACAATATAGTCTCTGCTGCTGCTGCTAAGTCACTTCAGTTGTGTCCGACTCTGTGTGACCCCATAGACAGCAGCCCACCAGGCTCCTCCGTTCCTGGGATTCTCCAGGCAAGAACACTGGAGTGGGTTGCCATTTCCTTCTCCAATGCATGAAAGTGAAAAGTGAAAGTGAAGTCGCTCAGTCTTAGCGATTGTTAGCGACCCCATGGACTGCAGCCTACCAGGCTCCTCCGCCCATGGGATTTTCCAGGCAAGAGTACTGGAGTGGGGTGCCATTGCCTTCTAGAACACTTTAATTCTGATAATCCCTGATAATTTATAGCTCCATATTTTAGGTGTATCTTTTTTTAAGCCCCTCAAAAATTTTTTTTACAATGCTTACTTAGATTTATCCATATTTTACATTTTGTTTTTTCATCTCTTCCTGAATCACAGACCATCAATTTGGGATCATGTTCTTCCATCTGAAGCACATATTTTAGAGCTTAGGTTCAGTTCAGTTCAGTTCAGTTCAGTCGCTCAGTCACGTCCGACTCTGCAACTTCATGAATTACAGCACACCAGGCCTCCTTGTCCATCACCAACTCTCGGAGTCCACTCAAACTCATGTCCATCGAGTCGGTGATGCCATCCAGCCATCTCATCCTCTGTCGTCCCCTTCTCCTCCTGCCCCCAATCCCTCCCAGCATCAGGGTCTTTTCCAATGAGTCAACTCTTCGCATGAGGTGGCCAAAATATTGGAGTTTCAGCTTCAGCATCAGTCCTTCCAATGAACACCTAGGACTGATCTCCTTTAGGATGGACTGGTTGGATCTCCTTGCAGTCCAAGAGACTCTCAAGAGTCTTCTCCAACACCATAGTTTAAAAGCATCAATTCTTCGGCGCTCAGCTTTCTTCACAGTCCAACTTTCACATCCATATGTGACCACTGGAAAAACCATAGCCTTGACTAGACGGACCTTTGTTGGTAAAGTAATGTCTCTGCTTTTGAATATGCTGTTTAGGTTGGTCATAACTTTCCTTCCAAGGAGTAAGCGTCTTTCATTTCATGGCTGCAATCACCATCTGCAGTGATTTTGGAGCCCCAAAAAATAAAGTCTGTCACCGTTTCCACTCTTTCCCCATCTATCTGCCATGAAGTGATGGGACAAGATGCCATGATCTTCGTTTTCTGAATGTTGAGCTTTAAGCCAACTTTTTCACTTTCCTCTTTCACTTTCATCAAGAGGCTTTTTAGTTCCTCTTCAGTTTCTGCCATAAGGGTGGTGTCATCTGCCTATCTGAGGTTATTGATATTTCTCCCAGCAATCCTGATTGCAGCTTGTTGCTTCTTCCAGCCCAGCATTTCTCATGATGTACTCTGCATATAAGTTAAATAAGCAGGGTGACAATATACAGCCTTGACGTACTCCTTTTCCTATTTGGAACCAGTCTGTTGTTCCATGTCCAGTTCTAACTGTTGCTTCCTGACCTGCATATAGGTTTCTCAAGAGGCAGGTCAGGTGGTCTGGTATTCCCATCTCTTTCAGAATTTTCCACATTTATTGTGGTCCACACAGTCAAAGGCTTTGGCATAGTCAATAAGGCAGAAATAGATGTTTTTCTGAAACTCTTATTGCTTTTTCGATGATCCAGAGGATGTTGGCAATTTGATCTCTGGTTCCTCTGTCTTTTCTAAAAGCAGCTTGAACATCTGGAAGTTCATGGTTCACGTATTGCTGAAGCCTGGCTTGCAGAATTTTGAGCATTACTTTACTAGCGTGTAGAATGGGTACAATTGTGCAGTAGTTTGAGCATTCTTTGGCATTGCCTTTCTTTGGGATTGGAATGAAAACTGACCTTTTCCAGTCCTGTGGCCACTGCTGAGTTTTCCAAATTTGCTGGCATATGGAGTGCAGCACTTTCACAGCATCATGTTTCAGGATTATTAATTGCAAACTTGCAGTTTTTATTTGCCTGAAATGTCTTAATTTTGCCTTGGTTTTGACATGTATTTTTGATACGCATACAATTCCAGTGTGAGAGTTATTTTCTTTTTAGCACTTAAGATTATTCTTCCTATTGCTTTCCATGGTTGTTCTCAGTCTGTCTTTTCTTAGTAATCTTTTAAGTTTCCTTGTCACTGATGTTCTACATTTATCTACAATGTGGCTGGTTATGTGTTTTCTGTTAATTTATCCTATTTGAGAATTAATGCACATTTTGAATATCTGGATATATGTTCATTAGTTCTGGAAAGTTCACTACTATTAACTCTTTTAATGTTTCCTCTGCCCGATTCTCTCTCATTTCTTCTTGGAATTCCAGTTTGATGTATGTGAAATCTTTTCACTCTCATTTTGCCTCAGTGTCTCTTTATATTTTCTGTCTCTTTATATTTCTGTACTATATCCTGCCTAATTTTCAGTACTATCTTCCAGTTCACTAATTCTGACTTCAACAGTGTCTAATCTGCTTCTAAACCAACCTATTGATTTTTTTTCAAGTATTAAATTTTTTTTCATCTCCAGAGGTTATATGTGATTGATTTTCAAATTAGCTTGGTCATCTTTTAGTCTATTATTTTTTTAAACATAGCAAACATTGAATAATTATTGAATATTCAAATTCAATAATTTGAATCATTAACTATTTGCTAATAATTCAAATAGTTAAAGCTTTTGTGGGTCACTGATTCTGCCATTTCTTTCTCATCGTGGCTATGCTTCCTTGGGTATTTTGTGATTTTTGATGGTGAGTCTAGGAATTCTAGGAATTTATCTGTAGGACTTTTTTGATGCCTGAATTGAAAGTACCATCCTTCTGTGAGGATTTGTGTTTAGTTTCTCCAAACCCTAGGATGCTACTAATTTGGCATCATTTTATTTTTTTAATTTATTTATTTTAATTGGAGGTTAATTACTTTACAATATTGTATTGGTTTTGCCATACATCAACATAAATCCGCCACAGGTGTACACGTGCTCCCCATCCTGAACCCCCCTCCCTCCTCCCTTCCTGTACCATCCCTCTGGGTCATCCCAGTGCACCAGCCCCAAGCATCCTGTATCCTGCATTGAACCTGGACTGGTGATTCATTTCTTATATGATATTATACATGTTTCAATGCCATTCTCCCAAATCATCCCACCCTCTCCTTCTCTCACAGAGTCCAAAAGACTGTTCTATTCATCTGTGTTGGCATCATTTTAAACTTAATAATTGCCTTAAAGTTTTTCAGACCATGTTGCTGCTGCTGCTGCTAAGTCGCTTCAGTCGAATCCGACTCTGTGCGACCCCAGAGACGGCAGCCCACCAGGCTCCCCCGTCCCTGGGATTCTCCAAGGCAAGAACACTGGAGTGGGTTGCCATTTCCTTCTCCAATGCATGAAAGGGAAAAGTGAAAGTGAAGTCACTCCGTCGTGTCTGACTCCCAGAGACCCCACAGACTGCAGCCTACCAGGCTCCTCGGTCCATGGGATTTTCCAGGCAAGAGTACTGGAGTGGGGTGCCACTGCCTTCTCCGTCAGACCATGTAGGTAGCAAATATTCAGGCTGTAATCCTTAGGAGTTGACATGTGGCTATGAAATCAGAGCAAAGAATTTTTCTCCTTAAACCAGTGCTAAAGTTTAAACAGTACAATTTTCCTTGAGGTTCCCTTACAAAATGGAGAGGAAGGAGGGTTTATTTCACTGTCACACTGATGAAGTGTACAGATTCACTATCAGTTTTTATTTTTACGTTGAGTGTTCTGCATCCTAGTGAAACATAACAGTCTCATAATTAGACCCCCCAGTTTGAGAGGACCTTGGAGTTAATCATTTGTCTCTTGTACTCCTCAAGATCTGAAAAGTAAAATTCAAATTCAAAAGATTTGGCAATTGCCCCCAGAGTCAAAGAGATTTTCAGTGTCCAGGTTCATGCCTTCTCTTAGTTTTGACATCTTTGTATTTCATACTTTCTTGCCATCTCACCTGATGTATTAAAACACAAACTTCTTATTTTTAAATCCAGCATATTAGGGTTTTTTTTTTTTTTTGGTTTGTTTTATAATGGGAGTGTCACTCTGGGTATCTAGTTTATCATGCTGTCAGATATGGAAGTCCTTTTTACAAGTCTTCTATGGTATTCTATTAGCTGGAAGACTCTCTTTCCATAACATGCCAGTTACAAATATCTCACCTTGGTTCCAAATTCACTTTTCATTGCCTGCTGTGCAAAAATGCAGATGGGCCTTTAAAATAGCTTTTATTTGCCAGCTGACATAATGCTAAACTTTATCAATAGAGACTCTATCAATAGAGGCTCCATTGCAGGATGGAGGCCTTTTTCTTCCAGGTCCAAACTGCTCCTCTGGCAGGCACATGCAGCTTCTCCAGTTCAGGCTTTGGAAGTGCTCACAATTTCCCCAGTGTCTGGCTCCTGTGCTGCACACCATTTCCAAGGCACCCACCTCCTTAAGGGTTGGTGACTTAGGCTTTGCCAACACTAGGTTCCTCCAGTTCAGGCAGCATCTTCAGTGAAGGCCTTCAGCAGCAAGGAGCAGCCAGCAGCTGTCCCCAGGACCCAGTCAGGCTGTTTCCTAGCAGGATCCCTTCAGTGAGACACTTCCTTGGGAACAACTTCCTCCTGCATCCCAGAGACTTCTGTCACAGCAACTTCTCTGCCATTTCTGGCTCAGACCTGGAGTACAAGGCGCAAAGGAGACCTTCCTTGGGTATATTGTGGGGTTGGGTAGTGATTGGTCCTTACATTGGCTATATTCTTCAGAGTTCTCTTTACTTCTTTCAAGCCAATCCCTCCTTAATCATAAGCCCTGCTTCTTTATATAACACTTTCCCTGTTTACTTCACTGGTTTTTATCTCCTGGTTCAATCCTGGTTGATGAATATACCTTCATCCAGTAATTTCCTCTCTCCTCCTCAAGATTCAGTTCAGGCATCATCATTATACTCGTTCAGGTATATTGCAATGAATCATACAAAATTTCTATTTTTTGTAGGTCAAAAATAGTTGAATATTGGCAGTTTCAGTGGTTCAAACTAATATTTTCTCTGTAGTTCTCATCACATACCTCTGTCAGCACTTACCCCACTAATTGAAAATAACAGTTTTTTAAAATATGTCACCTACTATAAGACACACTCTTGGGAATAATTTTTAGTCTTTTATTCCTAATGCCTAAATGCCTAATCCAATTCACAGTAATTACTATATGTTCAGAAAAAATACTGTTGAACTAACTGAATACTCGCAAATCATTTAGCCTCTCAAATCTTCAATTTCTTCCTCTTCTAACTGGTATCATTAACACCTGCTCCATTTAACTCAAAAGTTCTTAAGACAGACTAAATGAGTATTTCTTTCTACTTCCTTAACACAACTAAAAGCAGATCATGCTACTAAATGAGTGATTTCATGTGGGAAAAAAATGGAAGAATTACTCTTTTAGTATGATTTTATTTTTCAAATATTATAATTAATTGTAGAATTAAAGAACACAAAAAGCATAAAAAAATATTCAAATATTACTAACCAGAGATAGAACTGTTAATATTTTCATGTAGTTATTTCTAGTACTTTTCCATGAATATTTTAAAAACAAAAATTATGAAAAAACTATATGTATATAGCTTTTTACCCTGTTTTTTCCATTCAATGTAATGTAAGAATATTTCTAGATCATTAAACACCCTTTTAAAAACATGTTTTTATTGGCTATTATTCCATCACATGAATAAACCAGTAAACATTTATCAAGTTATTTGGACACATTATGTTTAATTTTTTGCAATTAAAATTATTAAGATAAACATTCTTACAAATACTTATGGCCATCTCCATTGTTTTCTTAAAAGAAGTTAGTGGGAGGATATACTGAATCAAAGCATACAAATATTTCTATGGGTTTCTGAAACTATTGCCAATTTCCTTCTAAAAACTATGCATTAATTTGCACTCCAGCATGAGAATAGCCTTTCAAAGCATATTCAATGAACAAAATGGTTTGAAAAAAAGTTGCCAATTTAGTTGTTGAAAATACTTTTTACTTTCACTTGTATTTCTTTTAGTAATGTGCATGTTTTCATGTTTATTTCTTTTGATGTTAAATATCTATATATACCCTATTTTCTAAAAATTGTGTTCAACATATTTTTACTTTTTATTTTTAAAAGTTCTTTATATATTATGGCTACTAACCAATTTTTCATATATTTTGAAATTTCTCCCATATGATTTTCATTTTTATTATGATAGGTGTGTGAAATTAAAAATTTTTATAGTCAGTATCTTGTTTATATATTGAATAATCAATCTTTTTCCTGCATTGATTTATATTAAGAAGGTTCCTCCCCATCCTGACATCAGAGTCACCTCTATTCTACCCTCTCCTATTTTATTATTTCAGTTTTTAGTATCACATGAGGCAGAGTATGACATTTTTTTCCTAAAAATATAATAACATATACTTATTACTTGATAATTTGAAAGTTAAGGCTAATATATTTGCAAAATCTGTAAATATTACCAGGCATTTGGTAAGCAGAGTGGCTGGGATTTGGAGGGACTGAGCTGCCATGTGCTTTAAAAAAAACCCTAATACTGTAATAAATATGGATTTGCTTTGTTTTATGATTGTCTGATAAAGTGTACAGTCTCCATAATGGTCAAGTCCTTTATTATTCACAAGTCTTTTATTATTTATTATTTTCATTAAAGAGATCACTGTTTTCAACATGTGAGTGAATCCTATCTGCTAATGTGAATATTCTTAGCTTATAGACGGTAGGCATGTTAAGAGTCAGTTGTCTTTTGAATTTGAAATACATTTGACCCTAAAAGGAAGGTTTAGGGCACCGACCATCTGCACAGTCAAAAATCTGCATATAACTTACAGTTGGCTCTCTGTATCTACAGTTCCTCTGGATGTGTGGTTCTCCATTTGCAGATTCAAACAACAGGGGATTATGCAGTACTGTAGTATTTACTATCAAAAAAAGCAGCATACAAGTGGACTCACATAGTTCAAACCCATACTGTCCAAGGGTCACCTGTATTGTCTTTGCTCAAAGCATTATGTTTGTGAAATGTTATTGTTGCTTAGTTACTATATGTGTCCGACTCTTTTGCGACCCCATGGACTATAGCCTGTCAGGTTCCTCTGTCCATGAGATTTCCCAGGCAAGAACACTGGAGTGGGTTGCCATTTCCTTCTCCAGGGTATCTTTTCGATTCAGGGATTGAACCCACGTCTCCTGGACTGGCAGGTGGATTCTTTACCACTGAGCCACCAGGGAAGCCCATCTGTTTGTGAAATATCTGGCAACAATTTCAGTGGTGCAGATGGAAGTAAATTGTAGCTTTATAAGATATTCTCCTTACCTCATTCTTCTAGTTTTTAATTCATTCTACTTTTCTTGCTTGCCACAATTTGGGTTGGCTTATATGAGGACTAAGGATGTTTCTGGGGTGTTCTACTTAGGTATGACATATATTTTTGTGGAATGTATTAAAATTACCCAGGAGATTTTGGAAACTCCCCTACACTGGAGTTGGATATTCATTTCCCACCAGCAACCCAAAATATCCTCAAGGCTTCATGGAAACACAGAATGGATCAAAGGTCTTATTGAAAACCACAAACTGCCATGTTGGGTGATTTACTCAGAAAAAAGAACTTTAAAAATATTCAATAGTGCATGGACTCTCTTAGAGGCCTGGGGACCAGTATTAGAGGCTCTCCCCACCCCAAGGCAAAGTGCCCCAAAACATGCTGAAGAACCAGCTTCATGATGTGGCTACCACTGCAACTGCCACTACCCCATTACCAGGATGCATTCTGAGTGGCTCCTGCTTCTTCACATGCTGACTTTGACTCAAGAGTCCAGAGTAGATGAATCTGATTGGTTGGAATTTATGATTTAGCAGCAAGGGAGGCTTAGAAAGTGATTTGCTATTATTTTCAGTGCCTAAGGTGAGAGCTTCCCATCTTCTGAGGAAGGGATATGGATACTCACTAGACACAAAGAATGTAAAATGTCCATCCTCTAGACTGATGCAGATGAACAGCTAGTGTTTGTACAAGAATTTGGACATTGGGTGACCAGAAGTTCTCAAAGGGATTGATAATACGCTATATACCCATTTTAAACTACTTATAGAAACCTATCGTGTACAAGGCATGATACAATGTGTAACAAACTCTTGCTGTCCTTAGGATACTACACTATAGTTGTGGAAGCAAGACTTACATCAATAAGATCTTTAAAGGTTGAAGTATTCAAAACACAATAGCAATGCATACTGCATAACTGCTATTCCAAGCAGAACCTGAAGGGAGGACTTGGGTCAGGAAGTCTATTTTGGAAGTGATCGCAGGAAGCAAAAGTGACAGGGTCAGAAAAATGCATGGGAAAAAGAGGAAAAGTCAATATAATAGTACCATTTATAAGTCACTGCTATGGACAAAGGGGGCTAATTTCTGCCAGGATTTCTAAGAAATACGTTGTTGTTGTTCAGTTGTTAAGTCATATCTGACTCTTTGCGACCCCATGGACTGCAGCACACCAGGTTTCCCTGTCCTCCACTATCTCCCAGAATTTGCTCAGATTCATGTCCATTGAGTCCGTGATGCTATCTAACCATCTCATCCTCTGCTGCCCTCTTCTTTTGCCTTCAATCTTTCCCAGCATCAGGGTCTTTTCCAATGAGTTGGCTCTTTACATCAGGTGGCCAAAGTATTGGAGCTTCAGCCTCAGCATCAGTCCTTTCAATAAATATTCAGGGTTGATTTTCTTTAGGACTGACTGGTTTGATCACCTTTAAATCCAAGGCACTCTCAAGAGTCTTCTCCAGCACCACAATTTGAAGGCATCAATTTTTCAGCACTCAGCTTTCTTTATTGTACAACTCTCACATCCATACATGACTACTGGAAAAACCATAGCTTTGACTATACGGACCTTTGTTGGTAAAATGATGTCTTTGCTTTTTAATACACTGTCTAGGTTTGTCTAAGAAGTATACAGAATAGAAATGTCCATAGCAGGTAAAAATATTTATCCACTAGCTCCCACATCCTATTGATGAAAGCTTTCCCCCAAGAACGATAACTCTCTCACACTTTCAGGCTGGGCTTGTTCACAGCACAAGTTCCCTTGTATCAGAGAAAGCTTCATGAGGAAGGGAACTTGAAGCAGATGAGTTGCAATGAGGTAAGTCTGAGCTTGAACGAGCCCTTCTACAACAACTGCAGCTGAAATCAGAGGTGAGACAATGGAAGGTGATAAGGGCACTAGAGGTGCTTGTTAACAACTGTCAACCTACAGAAATACTTGATAGAGGTGATGCATTCAAATGAGCACAAGGTTGCCCCAGGCCTGAGTGTTTGTGGAGGCTTCCTTAGGAGGTTGGACTCCAACTGAGCCTGGAAAGAATTGATGGAATTTCTTATGCCAGAAATTTTGCAACACAGTAATATTGGAGTTTTCCGAAGTCTGGCTGTGCTAAAGGCAGCTATTATATATTCCTGTGCATTTTACCCCCATGATTCAGTCTATATACTGTTTCTAGGAGTAACATGACACTGAGGTGATGGCATTTAGGCATCTTTCAAATATCTGCCTGGGCTATGACACCAAAAAATATTCCCTCCATTCAAGTGATTTTAGAGTACTAGAAATTACAATAAAGTTAACAGTGGTTATTTAGTCCCTGTGAACAAAAAGCACAGCCAATGATAATTTAACTTAAAGATAATTTTGACAAACTAAGATACTGCCACTGAGTAAAACAGGTCACACATTTCCCTTTGAATTTTCATAGCCTACCTTATATGGAATCCATAAAACAAAAATAAATTTCTCATATTTAGCCATCATGTCAAAGTGTTTACAATCTTAATGTAAAATGCAAATCTTTCAATAAATAATTTTTTCATTTACCTCATCTTGGTTATTGTTGTCAGTGTAGTCAACTCATAACGGAATAAATAAAACTCCATTTCTCTTAAAATGTACATGATATTGACTTGATCTAAACCCATCTTGCATACTCCCTAATGTATTTTCAGACATACAAATAACAGATTTACAAATACATAAGGTTATTTGTTCATCTCCTTCCTCCTTTGACACGTACTCACTGCCACTGAAGTGGGATTCCTTACTCCTTACTCCTCTTTTCCCGCTGTGAATAATTTCTTTATAAACAACTGCTAACCTAAGTTGATAACACTATATAGAAAGGCATAGAAATATATACAAGAATCCCATGGCTGCAAATCCTATCCATTCTGCTTTTCCCTCGGGTCAGTGATGGCCCCATGTGAGTGTTCTGTGCTCTGTCCACCCCTAACCTCTTCCTCTTTCATCATCTCAGATGAAGGGAATTCCCACCAGAGACAACTGCGTACACTTTGAAGTCCTTTAAAAATGTCCTTCTTCTTTCCTTCCGTTCTCCAACTTTTGACAGTTTCCTCAGTGAAATGCCTAACTCTTTGCTCAGTAAAATGAGATAATATTCCTGAATACAATCTGTGAATTATTAAGCAAAAAACAGTTTATTGTTATCACTTACGATCTCCCCAAATAACCCAAGTTAGGACTGAGTACAGCCCATGATATGTGTTTCAAAAAAAGAGAAAACTCAGAAGTTTCATAAACAAAGTTTCCTTTATCATTCCAAAAGTATACATAGTAGTTGAGAAATGTACTAATCTATAGAAATAGAAAATAAAATCTGTGACCTAAATCTGAGCACCCAAAATTAGCCCATTTTTTGGCTCTGTCTTTTTATCTATGCATATTTTCTTATAGGTATGGCCTTGTCTGGGCTTCCCTGACAGGTCAGCTGGTAAATAATCCTCCTGCAATGCAGGAGACCCCAATTTGATTTCTGGTTTGGGAAGTTAACTTGGAGAAGGAATAGGCTACCCACTCCAGTATTCTTGGGCTTCCCTGGTGGCTCAGCTGGTAAAGAATCCCCCTGCAATGCCGGAGATGTGGGTTTGATTCCTGGGTTGGGAAGATCCCCTGGAGGAGGACATGGCATTCCATTCCAGTATTCTTGTCTACAGAATCCCCATGGACAGAGGAGCCTTGTGGGCTACAGTCTACGGAGTCCACAGAGTCAGACAAGACTGAGTGACTAAGCACACAACACATAGTCATGTCTATAATTTTGCAGCCTGCCTTTCAGTTAACATCACAGTATAAAAACTCTTAATATTATTATATATTCCCATTACTTCCTACAGAAATAATATTGCATTGAAATTTTACACAATAAAAACACCAGCACAATTAATCTCTTAAATCTTTGAAGGTATTCAGACATCCATAATTTAAAACATCCATAAATTTTTCCAACTATCCCTTCTAATTAAACATACCCTCACTCAAACTATTAAAAATAAATACATGCATATTACATAGTTTAATTTTATGGTATATAATTATATCTCAGTAAGTCCCTTGGACTGCAAGGAGATCAAACCTAAAGGAAATCTGTCCTGAATATTCATTGGAAGGACTGATGCTGAAGCTGAAGCTCCAATACTTTGGCCACCTGATGTGAAGAACTGACTCACTGGAAAAAACCCTGATGCTGGGAAAGATTGAAGGCAGGAGAAAAAGAGGATGAGATGGCTGGATGCATCACTGATTTGATAGACATGAGTTTGAGCAAGCTCTGGGAGTTGGTAATGAACAGGGAAGCCTGGTGTGCTGCAGTCCATGGGGTCACAAAGAGTTGGACAGGACTGAGTGACTGAACTAAACTGAAAGCAGATACTAAAAAATAACAGCAAATACAAACCATGTCCCCCAAATGTGATTATATTTTAATTAATTGATTGTATGACAGGATAATTTATTGAAATATTAATTTGTGTTTTGGCCTGTGCATTTTTCTTTACCTTCAATCCAGATGTTAGTCTCAAGATTTTGAATTTTCTTTCTTCAGAGGTATTTGCATGACCAAGTAAAAGCTGCATGAACAAACTTTGACTTCCAACTTGCATAAAAATCTAAACTCACTGAAAAGCTTATGCAAGGTTTCTTAGAGATGGACAGGAGAGAGGGAGTATCCTTTGAAAGTAACTAGAGGGGAAAAGGAGGGCTGTTCTCAAGTCTGGGAAAAGTTAACAGAACTCTGAGGCAAGTGGCACTGGATTGGGTATGTGGCAGGGCCAGATTCCCAGCACTAGCATAATCTGTCTCACCCAAACTTGCCATGCCTCACCAGTGTCATCAAATTATCCAACTGAACCCATAAGACAAAAGGCCCTCATGGGCTGGCACAGGTTCCAGTGGAAACTAGGGTTGACTGTGGGGTCAACAGAACGCTTCCCAGGAACTTTGTGATCTTAAGAGAACCAGGCAATTTTGCATGAACCCTTGCAGTAAGCACAGATTAAAGCTATCAACAGCCTGGAAGCCCATGATGTGGATTCAGGTTCAAACTGGCTTATAAGACAAAAAGAAATGCAATTGTTTTTATGAAGAGCATTTATGTTCACTATGAGAAGGCAATGGCACCCCACTCCAGTACTCTTGCCTGGAAAATCCCATGGATGGAGGAGCCTGGTAGGCTGCAGTCCATGGGATCGTGAAGAGTCAGACACGACTGGGCGACTTCACTTTCACTTTTCACTTTCATGCTTTGGAGAAGGAAATGGCAACCCACTCCAATGTTCTTGCCTGGAGAATCCAGGGAACGGGGGAGCCTGGTGGGCTGCCGTCTATGGGGTCACACAGAGTGGGACACGACTGAAGCGACTTAGCAGCAGCAGCAGCAGCAGCATGTTCACTATGGGCTTCCTTGGTGGCTCAGATGGTACAGAATCTGCTTGCAACACAGGAGACACAGGTTCAATCCCTGGGTCAGGAAGATCCCCTGAAGAAGGGAATGGCTACCCACTCCAGTATTTTTGCCTGGAGAATTCCACGGACTGAGAAACCTGGTGGGCATGAGTCCATGGGGTCACAAAGAGTCAGACACAACTGAGGCACTAACAAAACGTGTTCACTGTACTAGTACTGCAACCATATAGACTGCAGTTGTTTTCTAAGTATCACCTCATCTATGATATTACTACCCAATTTTTTAAAGTCTTTTTTCTCCCACAATGGAGTCAGTTCAGTTCAGTCGCTCAGTCGTGTCTGACTCTTTGCAACCCCATGGACCGCAGCACGCCAGGCCTCCCTGTCTATCACCAACTCCCAGAGTTTACCCAATCTCATGTCCATCAAGTTGGTGATGCCATCCAATCATCTCATCCTCTGTCGTCCCCTTCTCCTTCTTCCCTCAATCCTTCTCAACATCAGGGTCTTTTCCAATGAGCCAGCTCTTCGCATCAGGTGACCAAAGTATTGGAGTTTCAGCTTCAGATGGACTGGTTGGATCTCCTTGCAGTCCAAGGGACTCTCAAGAGTCTTCTCCAACACTACAGTTCAAAAGCATCAATTTTTTGGTGCTCAGCTTTCTTTATATTCCAACTCTCACATCCATACATGACTACTGGAAAAACCATAGCTGTATTACTCTATTTTAAACCTTGAAGGGATCTTGTAGAACTAGGACATCTCATCATTTTACAGACTAAAAACTTGAACCTGAAGGTTAAGTGAATCCTTCAGAGTCACAGTTTGAACCTGAGGTAGAATCGAGTATCCTCACTCTTAGCCAGGGCTGTCTCAAAGCAGGATCTGTAGTCATGACATTAGAGTGCTAGTAGATTGATGAGTTTAAGAATTTTCTATAGTTTGTTGTGATCCACACAGTCAAAGGCTTTGGTGTATTCAATAAAGCAGAAGTAGATGTTCTTCTGGACCTCTCTTGCTTTTTTGATGATCCAACGGATGCTGGCAATTTGATCTCTGGTTCCTCTGCCTTTTCTAAATCCAGCTTGAACATCTGGAAGTTCTCAGTTCACGTACTGTTGAAACCTCACTTGAGAATTTTGAGCATTAATTTGCTAGCATAAGAGATGAATGCAACTGTGCAGTAGTGTGAACATTCATTGGCGTTGCCTTTCTTTGAGATTGGGATGAAAACTGACCTTTTCCAGTCCTGTGGCCACTGCTGAGTTTTCCAAATTTGCTGGCATATTCAGTGCCGCACTTTAACAGCATCATCTTTTAGGATTTGAAATAGCTCAGCTGGAATTCCATCACCTCCAATAGCTTTGTTTGCAGTGATGCTTACTGCTAAGTCACTTCAGTCGTGTCTGACTCTGTGTGACCCCATAGATGGCAGCCCACCAGGCTCCCCCATTCCCTGGATTCTCCAGCCAAGAACACTGGAGTGGGTTGCCATTTCCTTCTCCAATGCATGAAAGTGAAAAGTGAAAGTGAAGTCGCTCAGTCATCTCCAACTCTTAGTGACCCCATGGACTGCAGCCTACCAGGCTCCTCCGACCATGGGATTTTCCAGGCAAGAGTACTGGAGTGGGGTGCCATTGCCTTCTCCAGTGATGCTTAAGGCCCACCTAATTTCGCACTCCAGGATGTCTGGCTCTAGGTGAGTGATCACACCATCAAAGTTATCTGGTTAAGTTATCTATTAAGATCTTTTTTGTACAGTTCTTCTCTGCATTCTTGCCACCTCTTCTTAATATCTTCTGCTTCTGTTAGATCCATACCATTTCTGCCCTTTATTGTGCCTATCTTTGCATGAAATGTTCCCCTTGTATCTCTAATTTTCTTGAACCGAATTCTAGCCTATCTCATTCTATTGTTTTCCTCTATTTGTTTGCATTGATCACTTAGGAAGGTTTTGTTATCTTTCCTTGCAATTCTTTGGAACTCTGCATTCAGATGAATATTCAAGAAGCAACAGTTAGAACCGGACATGGAACAACGGACTGGTTCCAAATTGGGAAAGGAGTATGTCAAGGCTATATACTGTCACCCTGCTTATTTCACTCATATGCAGAGGACCTCATGCAAAATGCTGGGCTGGATGAAGTACAAGCTGGGGTCACAATCGCCAGGAGAAATATCAATAACCTCAGATATGCAGATGATATGCCACTCTTATGGCAGCAAGTGAAGAGGAACTAAAAAGCCTCTTAATGACAGTGAAAAAGAAGAGTGAAAAGCTGGCTTAAAACTCAACATTCGAAAAACTAAGATTATGGCATCCGGTCCCATCATTTCATGGCAAATAGATGGGGAAACAATGGAAACAATGACAGACTTTATTTTCTTGGGCTCCAATATCACTGCAAATGATGACTGCAGCCATGAAATTAAAAGATGCTTGCTGCTTGGAAGAAAAACTATGACCAACCTAGATGGCATATTAAAAAGCAGAGACATTACTTTGCCGATAAAGGTCTATCTAGTCAAAGCTATGCTTTTTCCAGTAGTCATGTATGGCTGTTAGAGTTGGACTATATAGAAAGCTGAGTGCCAAAGAATTGATGTATTTGAACTGTAGTGTTGGAGAAGATTCTTGAAAGTCCCTTGGTCAGTAAGGAGATCAAACCAGTCAATCCGAAAGGAAAACAGTCCTGAATATTCATTGGAAGGACTGATGCTGAAGCTGAAGCTCCAATACTCTGGCCACCTGATGCAAAGAACTGACGCCTTAGAAGACTCTGATGCTGAGAAAGACTGAAGGCAGGAGAAGAAGGGGATGAAGAGGTTGAGATGGGGATGTCATCATTGACTCGATGGACATGAATTTGAGCAAATTCCAGGAGTTTGTGATGGTCAAGGAAACCTGGTATGCTGCAGTCCATGGGGTTGCAAAGAGCTGGACAAGACTCAGTGACTGAACTGAGATTGATGAGTTATGAAATCCCACAAGGCAGCCTTGTAGCTGTCTTCTCTTTAGACAGAGATGTTGAGCTGGATCATCACCACAGGTTTAGCTGTGGTAAAGCCTGGCTTTAATGCAACTCACTTGAGGAAAGTGGGCTTTAAAATTCGTACAAATCACCAAAAATGTAATTGCAACCCAAGTCACACATTTAGCGTGGCCATTCTCCCAAGAACAACTGTAAGCAACTGTCATCATTAACGGATATTGTATAAGAAAACCACATTCTTCCCTCATTTGTTTCTTTTTTCCTATAATGATCTTAGAAAGATATATTTGACCTACATTTCTACTACTTCTATAACATAAGGATAATGTAATTCAGAAGTGAAGGACCAATGGAAACAACAACAAAAGATGCGAAAGTCAGAAATATCGTGAAATAAAAGACATATGTGCAAGGGTTAGTGGTACATAAGGGCTTCCCTTGTAGCTCAGTTGGTAAAGAATCTGCCTGCAATGCAGGAGACCCCAGGTTCAACTGCTGGGTTGGGAAGATCCCCTGGAGAAGGAAATGGCAACCCACTCCAGTATTATTGCCTGGAGAATCCCATCGATTGAGCCTGGAAGGCTACATTCCATAGGGTTGCAAGAGTCGGACACAATTTAGTGACTAAACCACCACCAATGGTACATAAAGATATGCATGTGATAATGCATATGATTATAATGAAGTAGATGCTTTTCACTAGTTGTATGTGGGTTAGAAAAATCAGTATGGAGTCACATAACTGTTCATGGTTTATCTTGACACGTGCAGAACTGTTCTTTTCATTGTCATCTTTTGCATGCTGGTTAAACACTTGTTATGCATTTTGTCACCATTGAAGCGCTTTTCCTACTCACTAACTTAGAAGCAATTTAAGCAATTTTAAATTCCTACTCTGGGAAAATAAAAATGCCATTAGGAGAAAACACATTTACTTTGATTTATTCCTACCAATACATTGTAATTCAAAATATATTTTTCTGATTACATCTTTGTGCAATAATTGCAACTACACAGTAGACTTTTAGTTGAAGGAATCAAATGTAATGTTTATCTTGTAACTTCAGTAAATTTGGTATCTTTTTGGGCTTTATTTATGAGAATATTTTTTCTCATTATAAAAATATAAATATGTTAACAGTTCTCTCTGACAGATTATTTTGTGATATTACCATGTCACAAATGTTGAAGTTAAAAGTTCAGAAATAGGGATTTCAGGGACAAATTAGAGGTATGATCATAATAGATTAAAAATACTGTATGTAAAATAGATAAGCAGCAAGAAATGACTGTATAGCACAAGGAATTATACCCATTAAAAGTGAAGTTGCTCAGTTGTGTCCGGCTCTTTGCTACCCCTTGTACTGTAGCCCACCAGGCTCCTCTGTCCATGGGATTTTGCAGGCAAGAATACTGGAGTGGGTTGCCATTTCCTTCTCCAGGGGATCTTCCCAACCCAGGGATGGAACCCAGGTCTCCTGCATTGCAGGCAGATACTTTGACCTCTGAGACACCAGGGAAGTCCACATCTTATAATAGCTTATAATGGAATATAATCTGCAAAAGTAGTAAATCACTATGCTGTACACCTAAAAAATCAAAGTGTTAGTCACTTAGTTGTATCCTACTCCTTGAGACCCCACCAGGACTGTACCCCACTGGGCCAGGGTCTTTTGTCCATGGAATTCCAGGCAAGAATACTGAAGTGGGTTGCCATTCCATTCTCCAAGGGATCTTCCTAACACAGGGATCGAACCTAGGTCTGCTGCACAGCAGGCAGATTCTTTATCATTATAAGTCAACTATATTTCATTTAAAATAAATGACTTTTTACCTTTAAAAAAGTAAGAGAGGTCAATGCTCAACCAGCAGCCCTAGCAAGACCTCATAGGGTTGAGGACCTCTGAGGAGTTTTCTCATCTCAGTATCAGGTCCTGAGTATTGTGGGATCAAAAACCTGATTTTGTCAAAGTACCCAGACTTGATCAATTCAACTAATCTATTTAATAAATTCTCAAGGGATTGATCTATAAACCCAGGTGCAGATTTATTTCTTTATAATAGTAGTAAGAACTTGGGCTATGAAGTCATCAGTAGTGGTTTCTGATCCAGGCTCACCACTAGTAACTCTGAGGGCAAACTGCCCTCTAAATTTCTCTGAGACTCAGTATTTGTATCTATCAAATGCAACTGTCATGAGAATTAGAAGAAATGTATAAAGTACCTAACACAATGCCCAGTTCTCAGTGAGTGCTGGTTATTATCATGAGCATGACTGTGGAGACGACAACAAGAGAGGAGAAGGAAGAAGATGAGGGAGAGGAGGAGACAAGGATGCAGGAACCATAAGGATTAGACTTATATTAGTCAATCAAAGACAGTCTAGAGATAATTAGAAGGCATTTGCTTGGTAGAGAATCAGATTTAAGTGAATTGAGTAGAATATTATAAAAGCTTGGGCCTTGAAGCCATGAGGATGTAGTAGATCCACCACTACTCTAGGGATATGGCTATTTGGCAGACAGGATAAGTCGTTTCTATTCCGGTACCTAGAACAGTGCCTAGCAGATAGTACTTAATAAAGAGTTCATGGATAAACAGGTCGAGTATCCCAACCCCGAGGACAGCAATAATTTCTTTGTCTTCGGTCCACCTATTTCTGGACTCAATACAGGCATTACTCTCTCCCATTTCTCTTCAGTTCCCACACTATATGACCACAGAATTTCTTCAGTAATGTAATCAAATGTTTCACAGATTTCCCCATTACATCAATCACATTTAGACATTGTCTAATTAAACTCAAATCACTTTGTCATTCACTGTAATCATATTTCAAAATTCTGTGAGTTCCTCATTATAACCGAACAAGTGCTTAAGGTAGAAACTAGCTAAACATTCCTGAAAGTCATGTTTTCCTTTTCCTGGGCACACAGCTAGATTGTGTCTCATGCCCATGATTGAGTTTTAACCATTGGTAAGTGTGCACAAGTGATGTACATTTCTTCTTTTCCTGGTCCATAAAATCTTCCTATTTAAAATCCAGCTCCCTTGTCCCTGGCCTGGGTAGAGTGGCACCTGGTTGGTTGGTTGATGGTGCCTGTCTCATATTAGTGAGGGACAAAACAACTCCTTGTTTATCCCAGCTTGGCTTTTGCTCTGTGCCCATGCCTGGTTCACGCCCTGGACACGTGGGAAAAAAAAAGTCAGCTCCCTATCTCCCTTTGTCCAGATGAATGTAGAGAATCCTGTGGCCCCAGGAGATGGTAGAATCAATGAAAGGAAAAATCTGGGTCTCTAAATAATCACACGGGCCAAAGTCTGCCTCTCTCCTCACCATCACATGCACACATATCAACCTTCATTGGGTTGTGATGTGAATGAGAAACATACCTTTATTGTATCAAGTTACTGGTACTTGGGGGTTATGCTTATAGCAGTTATCATATTCTGACTAATTTAGAACAGTAATCATGTCACTTTACTGATTTTTCTTTTAAATATGTATAAATGTTTCTTGAGAATATTAAAAAGTATATCTTGAGAACTTGGAACAATTCATTTTTTTCTCCTGTGTTTCATATTTACACAGTTACCCAAGCATGTTCTCTTTCTTTTGTCCTCTTAGTCACCCATATCACACCAAATCAATCAATCAGCAATCAATTCTGCTGCTAAATATTCATTACTCTTCATCCCCACTATCTTTACCTTGTTTATTAGACCCCTGAGTTTCCCACCTGGATCGCTGAAATAACCTTCTATATCTTCTACTTGTCTTCAGTCTTTTATTCCTTAATCAGCCAGACTTTGCCAGACTGGTCTTTCTGACATGAAAATCTGATTCCATCATTTCTTTGCTTAAAATTCAGTAATTCCCCATCACCTTCCAATTAATATCTAAAGAAACTAGCCTTCTTTTAGATCCTCTTTGCTTACATCTTCCTTATCACACACCCTAAGCTATTAAAGCTCAATGATTTCCAAATGTGAGCTTAAAATATCTGGTCTCCCAGGCATTACTGAAAAGAGTTTTGGAATTTAGAAGTGGTCCAGGCATCATCTGCTGACTAAACAAATTATATAGCTTAAACACATATGCATTGCCACTGAATTAACATGCATGCAGTATATGTGAGCTACTTTTATCACCATCATTGTCCAAATGTATTTATTTGCTATTATGATTAATAAAATAAAATTCCTTTTGAATGAAAGTATTTGTAATATATTTCTCAGTTAGAGGATATTAAATAAAACTACTGTCATGTGCATTGGAGGCCCAATATTTTCGTGTTAAAAAGGGATCCGCTCGACTATTTGGAAACTACTGCTGTAGGCAATCCAAACTATTTGCAATTCTTTGAATGGGCAGTCACATTGATTCTGTACATGTGGTGGATTCTGTGGTTTGGCTTGATCAACCTCCATCCCACCTTACTTAGAAGTAAGCAAGCATGCCTTCCTGTGTTGCAGAAACTAGAAAGCTAATGGCTTTCTTTCTTAAAATTTTTTGCAGCAAGAGCTCTGAATGCACAAAATAGATGTGCTCCTGTGAGATTCAGAAATTTAAAACAGAGCTGAGGCCATGTTCCTGCTCTCCTGGCTGTCTTTCTATTGGCAAGCAATTTTGCAGAGATCCTTTGCTCTTAACAGTCCAGTGGCAGCAGCATCAGGACTGCCTTCCTGATCCTTATCAGAGAATGACAATGTATTCTTGGTCTGAAGCAGTCCAGTGATGGCCTCAGTGGGACAGTACTATAGTTTTGGGGAATCACTCTTGGTAGGCCAGCCTACAGCCTATTCTGGTCCTTTCATGATTTTGTCCTAATTCCCCGTGAATCTTTACTCTCTTAAAATGACCATATTGCTTTCTGTTTCCTGTCCTGAACCCTGATGAACACAAGTCTTGGAAAATATTGCTGTAACATGGAATCGTGTCCCCTCTCAACCCCTCATACTCTTGCTCTCAGTTCAAGTGCGTTCTTTTCTAAGAAGCATTTACCAACTCCTGTAGCTGAGTCAAACACCTTCTTTTCTGTCCCAGTCATAATCCTAGGATGGTGCTTCTCACTACTGTACAACAATGGTCTATATTTGTCCATTGTTGTTACTGTCTAGTTGCTGAGTTGTGTCTGACTCTTTTGGGACCCCATGGACTATAGTCCACCAGGCTCCTTCTGGCTATGGGATTTCCCAGGCAAGAACACTGGAGTGGGTTGCCATTTCCTTCTCCAGGGGATCTTCCTGACCCAGGAATCGAACTCACGTCTCCTGTATTGGCAGACGGATTCTTTACTGCTGAGCCACCAGGGAAGCCCTCACATTTGTCCATTACTTTTCTATAGAAGTTAACTAATAAAGCTTCTTTGTGTTACTCATTTGTTCCCAGGCTAGTACACTATAAGGGCTCATGAAGTGAATGAATGAAGAAATAGGAATGTCCATGAATAACAACTAACAACCCATAAACAAGGAAACACAGTAGTATGTGAAAGGACGTGTAGTTTTTCTTGCAAAATGGTACCATGTGCAAGTATATTTAAAATAAAGATGGCCTTAAATGTCATATATTCTCCTTAGACCCTTAACAAAGGGTCTTAGACCCTAAACAAAAAAAAAACCATATGGGCTAGACCAAAGATTGGCGATTTTTCTCAGTAAAGCTCCAGACAGTAAATATTTTAGGCTTTGTGGGCTATATGATCTTTGTCACAACTACTCAACACAGCCATTTTCAAAAGAAAGCAGCCATGTTGCTAGTTTGGAGACACAGGAGGCACAGAGACTGAAGACAGACACAGGCCGCTCCAGACGGAGAGCTGACAGGTTTAATAAGCCACGGTGAGGTGTGGTGAGGAAAGTCACGTGAGGTGTGGTGAGGAAAGTCACGTGAGGTGAGGTGAGGAAAGTCACGTGAGGTGAGGTGAGGAAAGTCACGTGAGGTGAGATGAGGTGAGGTGAGGCGAGGCGAGGCGGTGGCCATAGGTCTCCACACCCCCCGTCAGAATCTTGAAAGTTTATACAGAGACCTTACCTGGTTCAGTCAGTCATATATTCAGTCCTTACGGTCTCAACATCTTAGTCTCCCAAGGCTTAGACTTAGAACAGCTCTCACTGACGGAACGGTGGGCGGAAGGACATTCCAAGACAGGGGAGTGTGTGCGGCACCTCCAAATGTGCCGGACCCACGTACCGGTCAACCCGCGGTCACGCCGTTTCTGTGACCTTCCTCAGCACATGCACACACTCACATAAAACACGTAATTTATAAGTAGTGGGAATGGTTGTGTGTGGTCCTGTAAATCTTTTTCTTTTCTTTTTTTTTTTTGGTCCTGTAAATCTTTATCTGCTGCTGCTGCTAAGTCGCTTCAGTCATGTCCTTCAATGCATGAAAGTGAAAAGTGAAAGTGAAGTCGCTCAGTCCTGTCCGACTCTTAGCGACCCCATGGACTACAGCCCACCAGGCCCTCCGTCCGTGGGATTTTCCAGGCAAGAGTACTGGAGTGGGGTGCCATTGCCTTCTCCGAAATCTTTATCTATGAACACTAAAATGTGAATTTCATATAATGTTCATGTCAAAAAACATTCTTTGGGGATTTTTTTTCAAGCATCACAAAAATGTAAAAAATATATAAAAATAGGTCAGGGTGGGAGTGAGTAATAAGAGTAAGCATATTTGGCCTGCAGGCAGTGGTTTGCAAGTCACTGGTTTAGGAGATTAACGAAAGGTCTTGGTTTATAGTTTGGAGTGACTTTATTATTATTATTATTGTTTTTTGGTATATCTTTGTATGTCTTTCAATTTCTTCTCATGTAAAATGAAGATTATATTATATAATAACATATTACTAATATAATTAATTCTGATATTATAATAGAACTGGACATGGAACAACAGACTGGTTCCAAATAGGAAAAGAAGTATGTCAAGGCTGTATATTGTCACCCTACTTATTTAACTTATATGCAGAGTACATCATGAGAAACGCTGGGCTGGAGGAAGCACAAGCTGGAATCAAGATTGCCAGGAGAAATATCAGTAACCTCAGATATGCAGATGACACCACCCTTATGGCAGAAAGTGAAGCAGAACTAAAGAGCCTCTTGATGAAAGTGAAAGAGGAGAGTGAAAAAATTGGCTTAAAGCTCAACATTCAGAAAACTAAGATCATGGCATCCAGTCCCATCACTTCATGGGAAATAGATGGGGTAACAGTGGAAACAGTGGCTGACTTTATTTTGGGGGCTCCAAGATCACTGCAGATGGTGACTGCAGCCATGAAATGAAAAGACGCTTACTCCTTGGAAGGAAAGTTATGACCAACCTAGACTCTGGTAGTTGGTGATGGACAGGGAGGCCCGGCGTGCTGCAGTTCAGGGGGTCGCAAAGAGTTGGACATGACTGAGCGACTGAACTGAAAATGTTTTGAGACCTTGAGGACAGGGCTTGTCACTTGTAGATCTCTTGAAGTTTCTAAGTACTGGATTAATTTAAGTGTTTGACAGATAACATCTAATAGTAAGGCCTTGAAGTTCTATGTGTTTGGCAAAACTGTCAGTGAGCAGTATGTGTTTGGCAAAACTGTCGGTGAGCAGGTAAGAGTATTCTCCCCTTCATTTATTGCATGAAAGGGAAGGAGGCAAAAATAATATGTAGAAGATTACCACCCCACTTTTGTTCCCATCCCAAAATGGACAAATCACCTTAATTGCAGTTTTCAATAAAGGAGATGTCAAGAGATTATAAGCCCACACATTATACCTGTTTTAGTTTCTAGGAGAAATTTTTTCTTGGAGTTTTTGAAAGACTCAAATTAGAGAGGTGGAAGGGACACCTCCCTCTACTCCCAGTTCACAGGTGAGAATGTCCTGGACGGAGACTGTTAAAGGGTAGTTAGTGGCAGGACACCACAGTGCTCTTTTTACTTTATCAGGCTTTAAAAATAAATTATGCTGCTTTCTTTTAATAAAAATTTTCTAAGGTTAGGTCTAATCATGGGTTTATAACTAAATCATGTTTTTTCCTGAGTTGCAAAGGATTTGTGTTATATAAAACACAGAGATATAGTATAAGAAACCCAATTTCTTATTTTTTATTGATGACACTAACCATCACCCAAGACCATAAACCAAGGATTGTGAGGGATGAAGATTCTATGACCTTAGAGACTGAGTCCAAAAGAGATAAGCAGAAAAACCGTTCTTGCCACCTAATGGGCAAGCATCACTAAGCTGCTTTCTACTGCTCTCCTGTTGTATTTGAGAAATTAAGGAATAACATCCTACTTCTTTTAGGCACTCTAGCCTCTCATTTTTGCCTAAAACTGCTCAAGTACAGTGAGCTCTGCACAACTTCACAAAAACAGGGAGTTCCCACCCACTCTGTGTTTGAACAACTCAGAGAGACCTATCTTGATCATCTTATTTAAAACTCGAACAACTCTATTCTACCTCCAATCTCCATTCCTTGGTTCTTTTTCCATAACACTGACCCCACTTGGCATACAACATGATTAACTCGTTTACTAGGTTTATTGGCTATTACATTTGTCCCCTCAACTAGAATGTAAGCTCCCTGATGGAAAGGATTTCTGTTTAGTTCTCTTGATTGTTTACCTCAAATTGTGCCTTGCACATAACAGGCACTCAGGAAATATTTGCTGAATTAATAAACAAAATTGAGAAAGTGAAGACTAGGGAATCAAGGCACATCTTGATATATCACATGGATACACTTGAAAAAGATTTGGACAGGATGTAAAGAAATGATGGGGACAGCAGAATCATAAGAGGGCAAAGGAAAAGAACATTCACTGAGTGTTATGACATGCACGGGACAATAAGATACGCCCATTATCTTCTTATCACAGCTGCTATTATCCTCATCCTTACAGTTGATGAAATGAGGCTAGATAACTTGTTCAGGTTCATACAGCTGGTGAAGGGTAGAGCCAGGACTCAATACTCACACCTGACTGCAAAGTCCATGGGTGTCACCACTGCTCTGTAACAGACTATGTGATGCCACCCCTATGAACCACAGTGCTGGTGCAGCCAGCTCAGCACACAGACCTGATTTTATTAAAGTGGTAAATAGACAGGTTTCTGGTGTAAGATACTAGCAGATTCATGCTGAAGAGGTTTTGCTTTTCAAATTTACCACATAAAGGATGTCTATTTCCAGTAAGGACTTCCCCCATGGCACAGTGGTAAAGAATCCACTTGCAATGCGAGGAGGATGCAGGAGATGCAGTTTTGATCCCAGGGTTGGGGAAGATCCCCTGGAGAAGGAAATGGCAACCCACTCCAGGATTCTTGTCTGGAAAACCCCATGGACAGAGGAGCCTTGTGGGCTACAGTCCATAGGGTTGCAAAGAGTCAAACATGACTGAGCGACTGCACACACTGAACACACACACACACACACACATTTCCAGTAAAGCCAGAAGCATCTCCTGGCAGTCCACTGGTTAAGACTACACTGCCAATGCAGGAGGCATAGGTTCAGTCCCTGGTCAGGGAGCTAAGATTCCACATGCTGATGGCACGCCCCTCCCTCCAAAAGTAAATTGGAATTGTTTCATCCATGAATTAATCCCCTAAACCAGGGAACTAAAATATCAAAACTTGTCCTGTTGCCTGGGCAGTAGACAATGGCTTAGTGAGTTAACTATTCGCAGGTTCAACATATTGGGGCAGCCAGCATCAGAACCTCTGGGGCTTACCTGCCTCTTTACGGGCAATCACTTAGGCAATATAAAAGTAGAGATTTCCTCCTCTTCTTCATAGGCATCTTTCCTTTCCTATTCCTCACACCAGAACTTGAGTTGACACTTTCGTACATATATATTTTTTCAGTTTACAAATTGGAACATAGAAATATAAATTTTACTGACTTCATGGCTAACAAATTTCTAGAAGCAGAATGAGACAGTAATCACAGGTATCTGGCTGATGTGATCAAATGGGTCTGGAGTAGTGATCAAAACGGAAGTGTTAGGGCTAGATAGGTTAGAGATGTCATGGGGATATATGCCAAGGATACCTGAGACTTTAAGGACAGAGGGAAGTGGGGGAGAGAAAGGTCAGCTTTAACCAGTTCGATCATGAAAAGGTTTGCATAAACCAGGAGATCTCTATGGATCCTAATCACACACTTATTCACATTTGGTCCGTCCTCAGCTCTTCAGTAACAGGGATAAAGTAAAAGTTTAGCTGTAACCACAGCAAGCAGAGGAAGACAATTGTTTCTGAAGACTAGAAGAGACAGTAAATCATTTTTAATTAAGTGATTTGGAAAGGTTGTTAAGGCATAAAGAACAAATAGTTTTGTGTCCTGTGAGTATTAGGGTGTGTCCCATAAATGTTTCATATAAGGTACTATTTAAATAATAGGCACATCCTGATGGAGTCTGTGGAGCAGAGCTGATTTGTGAAGCACCATCATTTATGTGGTCATGTCATTCTTCAGCTTAGATGCTGATAAAAATAAGCTGGGTTGGGATATTTATTTAAAATTTGGAGACTTCCTCACATGTCAGGGCCAGGAATCTGAATTTGTAACAAGTCACTTGGGTGATTCTGATGAACCACACTTTGAAAGATGTCATCAAGACTGCAAAGTGCTAAGGATGCAAGGGTGCTGCTGCTGCTAAGTTGCTTCAGTCGTGTCCGACTCTGTGCGACCCCATAGACGGCAGCCCACCAGGCTCCCCCGTCCCTGGGATTCTCCAGGCAAGAACACTGGAGTGGGTTGCCATTTCCTTCTCCAATGCATGAAAGTGAAAAGTGAAAGTGAAGTCACTCAGTTGTGTCCAACTCTTCTCAACCCCATAGACTGCAGCCTACCAGGCTCCTCTGTCTATGGGATTTTCCAGGCAAGAGTACCGGAGTGGGTTGCCATTGCCTTCTCCTAAGGATGCAAGGGTGACTTGGAGCTAAAAGTGAGTTCTTGTTCGACTATAGACATATTAAGAAAGCTAAATGAGTCAAGTCAGAAGAGCATAAATACTTTGAAATTCTCCAAGGTCATCTAAATAACTGTGAACATCACTAGCTTTTGTAAAGAAAACAGAGGGAAATATTCAGTCCATTCTATCCATTGTAATTACTGTGCTACTGTATTAAATTTTAGCAATCTTCCAAGAATGGTCCTCTCAAATCTCTCAAGTATTTTAACTATCATCCTCAGAATATAAAACTTCTATTTATCTTCCAGGGCTCTATATCACTGGACACAAAACATTATATGACAAGCCACACTTAAAATAAGAGCCACTATTATTAAAAAAAAAGAGACTGTTTTAATATGCAACATCTTGTTTGATTCTCACAATAAGCCTAACAGGTAGGAACCATTATAAACCTCATCTTACAGTTTATGAAATGGAGGACTAAGGCTTAGTAGGTTTAAAAAGTTTGCCCAATGGATGGAAACAAAATTTTTGGTGGTGAGTGTGCTGTAGTATCTACAGAAGTATAAATACAATGTTGTACACATAAAATTTATGTAACATTACAAACCAAAGTTTCCTCAAAAAAGAAAAAAAATTTTTTTAAGTTTATCCAAAGTCACATAACTAGTAAATAGCAGAACCAATGTTTGAATTCAGATCTTTCTGACTCCAGAAGCAGCAGCTCTTAAGCTCTAAGCAACTCTGTCTCCACTGGAAATCTGTGTCCATGAACATGCACAGATAAAGCAAATATCAATACAAATTGCATAGCTTACCAAAGATACACCACCCCTGTAGAGTAACAGGTCTATTTCATAAGAAATGACATAAAATCAAGCTTTAATTACACCTCTCCAACATATAGACACAAACTAAAATCTACATCAATATCCAGTGACTGCCATTCTTACCAGACATGCTTTAATTATGGAAATGGTCATTCTTGTTGCCAGCATGTAAACTTTTTTGTTCAGTATAGCCACCACCTGAAACTTCCATTGTGTCATATTTTCTGAAATATCTTTTTATAGCCACTAATACTTAAACTTCTTTTTTTCTGAATACTAGTAGTACATTTAGCCTCTTATTGAAATTTTTGAAACAAACAAAATAATCTCTCCCTATCACTTACTACTACACACAAACTCTAGAGTTTTAAAAGAATAATAGTGACCACAAAAATCATAAAAGGACATGTCCCAAAGTGGTAGTCTTTTCTACATAGAACACAAAGCCAATCTAAGAATCTAAAGATCCCATAATCCAGCCTTTTTCCTTAGCTAAGGAAAGCCTCTTTACTCTTTAAAACAGTTAAACCTTCAGTACCTTCAGACCCTGCATTGCTCCTCTACTTTTAGATTCCTCCATCACTGGAAACTGGCTTGCTCTGCCTCCGTCCCTAATTCCAAGGAACATTTTGTATTATGTTGTATATCACTTCCATCTCTGCTGCTGGACCATAAGCTCCATTGGTGCATGTGTGTTGGCTCAGTTTCTCAGTTGTGCTCAACTCTTTAAAACATAATAGGTTCCTCAGTCCATGGAATTTTCCAGGCAAGAATATAGAGCAGGTTGCCATTGTCTACTCCAGGGGATCTTCCCAACCCAGGGATCAAACCCATGTCTCTTGTGTCTCCTGCATTGCCAGGCAGAATCTTTACCACTGTGCCACTTTAGCGCATTTTAATGGGAAGCCCCCATTAGCACGGACCACATCTATTGGGTATCTCTTACAATAACCACAGTACCTGGCACAGAGAAAGCACTTAATAAATGTTGTTGAATGAATTAATGAATGCGTGACCCATGATACTTAGTGGTTCCTAGAGCTTGTTTCTTTCTTCCAACCTCACTAGGAGAATAGTGTGAACTTTAGTAGATGTCTCATTCTTCTTTACTTCACTTAGGATTGAAAAGCCACTAGTCTTGCAGATGATCACCAAGAATCTGGACCAGCTCCTCTCTACTCATCACTTTGTGACACCTGTTAAATTGCTGGCTCTTCCTCTTTTGGAGTGCCAGAGACAATTCCAGTTGTTGAAGGCAGATACAGCCTTTAAGTTGGGAAGCGAAGACTGGACAGAGTGATGAGGGGATGAAAAAGTGAGTGCTTTCTGGTGCCTGCTTTTCTCTTGTGAACAGAACAAGTAAGACTGGGGAGGAGAAACAGGATTCTACTGAGTAGTTACGGTGTAGAGAGTCGGACACGACTGAAGTGACTTAGCAGCAGCAGCAGCAGCAGGAAGATACAGATCATCAAAGGCGTACAGCAAAGGAGGCCTTGTCTTGCTACAGCCACTGACTTTGTTACCTCTGGAGCAGCTGAGGACTTAGAGGGCAGAGAGACCCTTATCCCTCAGTCTGATGTTGGGGACCCAGATGTTGCTGAAATCTACTTAAGGAAAGATTTCTTTTATGTTTATTTCTTCCCCCGTTCCAGCTCCTACTCAGATCACATCTAAATGCAGAGTCAGAGTCAAGGCTGGGTAACTTTTGAAGTAATCCCAGCAAAACTTCTCTTAGAATATATTTTTCTTCCTTCCCTTCCTATTTCCTTCCATCTTTCTTTCTTTAACTATGTCTCTCCTTCTACACTCTGACAAGCAAAGTTACTCATTTCATTTCCCCTTCTCTCAAATAGCACTGGCCAAAGGTCAGTACTTTAAGACTTGTAACAGTCAATCTGATATTCGGAAAGAGCACTTTAGCAATCCAACAGGTTAGAAAGTTTTGTTTTTGAGTGAAGAAGATGGTATTGTAAGAGAAAGTGTCAAATGATGGTAAAGGAAAACATTCCTTTCCAAATAGCTAAATCCTAGTCCTAAAACCTGGAGTTGACTCCTCCACTGTAAAGACTTCAGCTGGATTTCAGGTAACAACATATTTAATGTACTTTCCTGGGCATTGTCACATTGTTCTTTTAAAACCATTCTTTCTGGTCAGCCATCCTCAATAGATTTGTTTTTTTATCAATAACTCCATATGGTGAGGGTGAGCCCCAAAATAAATTCACATGAAAGCCATCATTGAATGCAAGCTCCCCCTCCTCCTTAGGTTTTATCTCCATTACTTCAAAATGTCATTGTTTTAGTTAGCTCCTCAATTGTGTGCCTCTCTTGTCTGTCCCATCCCACTTCAAGGAAAAGCAACCTTTCTCACAAGCTGTACTTCCCACGTTGTAACTGTAATTTCAGAAAATGTCCTTGGCCTATTGCCTATCTTTGAGCCGTGATAATCTCACTTCGTTTGGGGTTTAGGGTTGTTGTTCTGTTCTGTTGGTTGTTCTTTGCTGTAACTTTACATGTGCAGTGATTCTAATAAATCTTCCCTTTCTTTAGCTGGGCTTCCTTGGTGGCTCAGATGGTAAAGCATCTGCCTGCAATGCAGGAGACCTGGGTTTGATCCCTGGGTCAGGAAGATCCCCTGGAGAAGGGAGTGGCAACCCACTCCAGTATTCTTGCCTGGAGAATTCCATGGATAGAGGAGCCTGGTGGGGTACAGTTCATGGAATTGCGAAGTGTTGGACATGACCGAGCGACTGAGACTTTCTTTAGCTAGTTTGAGTAGATTGATGTAGAATCTAGGAAGTAAAAAATAAGTTTAACAAAATTTGAGAGATCACCTAGGCACTCTAAATGTGTTCATATTTCCAAGCTCTATTGAATAATACTTGAGAGTCTTGAGAAAATGTGCAGCTAAGTTTGCACTGTTGTGGGACTAACAGAAATCTTTCTGGAATGAGTCAAGGGATAAAACAAATAAATAAACAAAATTGAAAGAAATACTTTATTTCTAAATATATGTGGGTATAAAATCAGCCCATAAACGCCCTCTAGTTAAATTTCTTGGGATTAGTGGGAAAAAGATGGATTCTGCAAATTACAGGGTAGTAAATGAGACATTGAGCCTAGATAATATTCTAGAAAGTGCTATGTAGTAGAATGCCCCTTATATCCTCCCATCCCTGTCCTCCCTTTAGAGAATGATTTCTGCCTACAAACACCGAAAGAACAGCCCTCCATTCTAGGCAGCTCCTCGCCCCTCTCCCGGTGGCACAGACAGCAATGGAGGCCACATGCTTTTGTTTCCACCGGATTATACTTACTGCAGGAGAAGGAAATGGCAACCCACTCCAGTGTTCTTGCCTGGAGAATCCCAGGGACGGCAGAGTCTGGTGGGCTGCCGTCTATGGGGTCGCACAGAGTCGGACACGACTGAAGTGACTCAGCAGCAGCATACTTAACTGCCCTTGAGTTCTGTGACAGACCCCAATATTTGCACAATTAAGTTCCATTTTTATAAAGCTTATCTCAGTGGCTTTATGGTCCTTGGAACAAAATGAAATCTAAGATAGGCAAAAAGAAGGAAAGATCTGTGTATACTCAAAAAAAAAAAAAAAAAAAGGACCAAGTAATCCCTAGAAGCCAGCATGGAGTCCCTAAGACTAGCCTAAGCCTATTTTTCTTTTGTAACAAAAGAAATATATCAGTTAATAAACTGATAGCTCAGTTGCACTGTGGCAGTTGGAGATGTTATAAATTTCTTATTTTCATCTGACTAGTATCTATTTGCCTTCTTTTCTCAGTAGTACTCCAGTTTTACTTTGGAGAAGGCTAATAGCCTTTTTTGTATGAATCTTTTTTTTTTTCCTATCATTGTTTTTAAAGTTTTCTTTTCAAAATATATTTGATACAAAATAAAGAATAATGTAACATCTATGTAAGTTATAAATGAGCACCCCTGAGTCCACCAAGAAGCAGAATGTTACCAACACATTTGTTGTTGTTCAGTCACTCAGTCTTGTCTGACTCTTTGTGACCCCATGGACTGCAGCATGCTAGGCCAGGCTTCCCTGTCCTTCACTATCTCCCAGAGTTTGCTCAAACTCATGTCCATTGAGTAGGTGATGCCATTCAACACACTGCTTAGTCACGTCAGTTGTGTCCGACTGTGTGTGACCCCATAGACGGCAGCCCACCAGGCTCCCCCATCCCTGGGATTCTCCAGGCAAGAACACTGGAGTGGGTTGCCATTTCCTTCTCCAATGATGAAAGTGAAAAGTGAAACTGAAGTCGCTCAGTCGGACATGACTCTTTGCGACTCCATGGAACTGCAGCCTACCAGGCTCCTCTGTCCGTGGGATTCTCCAGGCAAGAGTACTGGAGTGGGTTGCCATCACCTATTCAACACACTGCATCCATCTAAATAATTCTGTTCTAACTTAGCCCCCTGCTGCCTCCTCCACTGCCCCCTCCTCCATGCAATCTTGATGAGAGGGTTAAGCAAAGCATCCACTTCTACTCTGAACAAAGAATAAGCATATAATTTGGGTATAGACAAGTGGATCCTTCCATTTCACTCTCTTTTGTGGCATAAAGAAAAGAGGAATGGAAAAAAGTTTGAGCAAATTTATCATAATGACAATATTGTCACTAAAAGTGATCTCAGTCCCTGGAGTTGACAGTGCCCCTGGCTTCTGAGATCTGGTTCTGCAGCTTTTTTTTTTTACTTTCACAGTACAGTTAAAAAGAAAACTTTACCGTTTACTGAATAGTTATATGAAAGCACTGTTTTAAGTATTTTAGATACATTATTTCTAAGAGCCTTCTCATATCATTCCATAATTTTCTCTTTTTGTTTTGATTAACCAGAATTAGGAAATGGCAACCCACTCCACTATTCTTGCCTGGAGAATCCCATGGACTATAGCCTGCCAGTCTCCTGTGTCCTTGGGGTCGCAAGAATGGGACACGATTCAGCAACTAAACCACCACCACCACAGTATATTCTACCCATCAAAGAACTCCTCTCTGATAACATTAGTGAATGAAAATTTTATAAAGCCTTTTGACAAAGCCACATTAGATATTTTCATGAGTGGGATGCAAAAAATATGGATAGGATGAGAGTGAAATTATAAAATAATGGTCACCTCTGGGAGAGCTGGAGAGTCACTGGACCAGGGAAGGGGGCTTCAGTGTTTTATTGTTTAAAAAGAAATCTGAGGCAATATAATAATATGTTAAGTTGTAATAAAGCTCCTACATGATTGCTATTTTATATTATTCTTTATAAATTTCTTTAGGTTTAAATTTTTTGAAGAGGCTGAGAAGAATCTCAGTTCCCCAGCCAGGGACTGAACCCAGGCCATGGCAATGAAAGTGCCAAATCCTAACCACTAGACCACCAGAGAATCCGCGGGTTTAAATTTTTAAAATTTAGGTGAAATTAGGTGACTCTACATCACAGGTTCAACAGCCATGGCCATAGCAGTGCTAATTAAGATCAATGTTTACCTGCAGAAGGAAATGGCAACCCACTCCAGTATTCTTGCCTAGAAAATCCCATGGACAGAGGAGCCTGGTAGGCTACAGTCCATGGGGTCACAAAGAGTCAGACACAACTGAGCGACTTCACTTTCCTTTACCTAGGTAGGTAAAGTGCTCTGGTATCTGTCTTAGAAAATACTTTTAAAAACGACTTAGAACATGTAAAGAAGGCATGAAATTTGTGAAAGAACAAAGGATGGTGAGACAATAGCAAATATGTTGAATAAAACAATCAGCATACAAAAAGATACTGGCAAAATGGAATTCTGGGCTGAATGTCATCAGCTAGAGAAAAAAAGAAAACTTTAGCATTTATTGAATAGTTATAAGAAACGCTGTTTTAAGGATTTTACATACATTATTTTTATCATATCCTTTCAATAACTTTATGAGTAACATATTACCTTTCCCTATACACATAAAGAACTGAAGACAGATTATAAAATTTGTCCACATGAATTAGTAACTGCTGGAGCCAAGCCCTGAACTCACGTTGTTTCAACTTCAAAGCCTTGAATCTTAACCACTGTATAACAATGGGGTTATAAAGGTTTATGCCTCAGTTTCCCCCAAATACATTATATAATAGAATGGAGGAGACATGGCTTATCAGCCCACATTTCAACAAAAGTTTGTTTTTTGAGAAGAAGCACAGTAACAGTCAGCAGAGAGATGTGACTGCCAAAGAAGAGAGTTCCCTGTTAGGCTGCAGTAATAGAAATTTTGTTTCAAAGAGAAGGGAGCCATGGTCATGCTGTACTGCACACTGCCTCAGCCCCTACCTGCTCTGGATAGCCCACTTGAAGGAGTAAACTGACAAAGACAATAGGCAGGGTTTGAGAGAAGACCAGGAATCAGGAACAGGAAGAATGATTTAAAGAACTGAGACTGCCTGGAAAAGGCACGACTCAAGGCAGGAAGCGGTCATGAGTGCTGTTTCACATAATTCAAATGGTACATGAAAAAGGGGTTAGATTGTTCTATGTAGTAACAAGGGAACTGAAAAAGGAACAGTGGATAACACTTAGAGGAGAAAAGGTACGTTAAAGATCCAGAAGAATTCTGTAGTGCTCAAAACCAACAGAAGATGAAATCGATTGTCTTGGGAAGAAAGGAGTTCCAAAGAGTTGGATGTATCATAGAATACCTTCCCTGTTGGGGATGTTGCTGAAGCTTCTGATGAGATGGTGGCTAGAAGGGCTGGCTGATGCTAATGCTAGTGCTTACTGACTTTATTATCAAAACCATTAGTGTAAAATCATTGTCTACTTAGAGATCTATTTTTATGGTATGGTCCTTAAGTGACTCCTTGGTGACTCCCCTTTCCCCTCTCTCCTACCTAGGGCAGAAAGCTTGCAGAACTAGGTATCTAGAACCTTAGTACTACCCCAGTGCTACTACTAGCTATATAATATTGAAAGCATCATTTAACCTTTCCCTGCTTCATTTTTTTCATCTTTAAAAGAAATTCCCTCTATTTGTCTCACCTACCTCACATGGATTTTAGTGAGTATGACAAGCTAGTTCAAATATAAAGGTGCTTTAGAAAATTTAAACACTACGCAGGAATAACCATGATGACTATAACATACATTCTGGTCACCATATGCCTGGGACACCCAACATTCTCTAGCACCCGTCTCATCCCTATTCTCTCTGATCCTTTTTAAAATTCACAGTCCTTTTATTTGTTTGTTCATTTGTTTTACAAATCTTTGTTGAGTTACTGTTACATTTTAGACAATGTACAGGGTATTGTGCTAACCACCTGGAAAACAAAATGATGAATAAGACATCATTATTTTCTTCAAGGTGTTTGTCATCAAACTAAGATCTCTATTGATATACAAATAACATAATACAAGGTAAGGTATTTGAACGCCTTAATAGTAATATAGATGAAATGATACAGAACATCACAGGAGAGAGGGAATTTCAGGATACTTTGGCTAGCACTGCTCTAGGAAAGCAGGGTGTTTTCCTCTCTTTCTATCTCCAACTCTGCTGGGATCCAGTAGAAGCTGGTTCTCTTCAAGATTATGAGCATTTGCATCAGTGCTCCCAACTATCCGAGTTCTAGTTTTTAGTCCCCTTGCATTGGCCTTGGGGAAAGATATGCGATTTTCTCTATTTTTCTCTTATAAGAGGAAAAAAAAGTGAAGCTCAGCAAGGTCAAGAACAAGTCAAAAATTGTTATGTAAGGCAGACCCTCACTTCTGCAACTAGCTAGAGTTTCAGTGTACAAAACAAGGCTTGTTTCAAAGAGTGATTTATTACAAATTTGCCTTTTTAGGTGCTTAATAATGGCTACCCAATAGGATGTTTTGCTTTATCCTGGTATCAGGCTGACATCCCTTTTATGTGCAGAGATGCTGGAATTAGTAGAACGCAGGCTAAAAGGAAACTGCAAACCCTGGGCAAGTAAGTTGTAATAGGTTCTATAAACTCCGTTTGATGTCAGGGTTAAGTCTTAGCAAAGTTTCTGTAAAGCAGCTGTAATTGGCTTATATGTGTGAAAGACAAAGAAAAACAATAGTTATTAAATATTTAGTATCTTTCAGGTTTAAGCATTTTATATGGATTGTTTCACTTATGGTTACTCTTATTATCCCTAATTTACAAACAAGGAAACTGAGTCTTGGAGTGACCAAGGAATTTTTCCAAGATTTTGAATAGGGATTGAATAAAGAAATAATGTAAAGTAAGGAAAGAAAAGGTTGTTTATAGATGTATCACATGTACACATAAACACTTTTATGTGTACATTTACACACACATTTAAATCTACTCCCCCCAAATTATTTTATGTGGCTTACAACAAAGGATTCATACTAAATAAAATTAAGAATATGGATAGTAAAGGCCATGAGAAGGATGAATATACTAACCATGAGCTCAACCTAGGATTGCTCATCAAAATGTGAAAGCAAGAAAGGAAAAACCCTTTCTTGCAGACCCTTTTTAATGCCATTTTACTCGGGAAATCAACAGTTGTTTTTATATTTGCAATTTTATATTATAAAAATTAAAGTCCCTGAAAGTTATGATTTTCCATATTTTTAAGTTTGGGGCACTACTGACATTTAAAATTTCTTGATATTTATTTTTAAACAAAATAATTAAAATTCTAAAAAGTGTTTCCTAAATGGTAAAATACTATATAACATTTAGTTTAAGCCTTCTTGGCAAGGCTTTACCTATCTTACAGAAGACTGGAATTCTATTTCGTCATTTCTAGGAACAGGCAATTTTCCTTTTCCAAAATTCTGGTGTGCTTGGGACCTACCTAGTACATGAATCCTTCTCAATAAATGATCTGCAAGAGAATACTGAATGATGACTTTTACTTACACATAATGCCTAAATACACCACCAATACATCAGATGTTAAAAAATGTACCAATATCTGAACCTAAAGGTTCTGTGGACCCGTTAGTTTTCCAGTAGTCATTTCCAATAATGACTTGCAACCAGTCATTTCTATCTACTTCTTTCGCATCCGTCCTGATCAGTTAGCACGTTGTACTGTCAGAGGTCTCCAAACTTGAATACAAAAACCCTGGGGCATGTTGCTAAGACTATATGATAGGAGTGTGGAGAGAAAATGTTAAAACTCTTGTTTATTTTTCGCCATGCCATGCGGCTTGCGGGATCTTAGTTCCCCGACCAGAGATTGAACAGGCTGGGCAGTAAAAGCACCAAGTCCTAAACACGGGACTGCCAGAGAATTCCCTTAACTTTCATTTTTATCTCATGCTTTTTCATTTAGTTTTTATGAATGTATGCTTCATAAAAATAAATAATATATCCATGCAGTGGTACATTTTTAAAATGTATACAGAAATATACATATATCGAGGGTACTCACTCATTTTACTGATAACATGTGAGCTAAAAGTTTGAAAATGTAGCTCTAAATAATTCTGCTAAGCTAATTATACTTCAACCAAAAAAAAAAAAAAACAACACCAACTTTGCGACCATAAAGAAATGAAGAATGTTTTCCTATACTTGGGGTTGAGGGTAGGGGTGGGGAGTGGGCTGGTCTTTCATATTTTTCATAACTTAAATATACTAGCAAATAATTCACAACACTTCACTCAGCAATTAAATATAGCAACTTGTGTTGATTTTTTTTTTTTCTCTCTTTTTCTCTTCAAAAAACAGGACAGTGAAATCCTGAGAAAGTTTTTCTGGGTTTTCCTCTATCACTTCTATCTGCCTCTTGTCCCTGAAGCTTGTCATTTGGAAGGAAGGACTATCAAGTTATTCAAAATCGGTGTTGGGTATTAAGAGTCCTGGGTTTAAGTTCCTTTGTCACTGGTATTCTGTGCTATCTTGAACAGTCCCATTTCTCTTATGATAAAATAGAGATAATCATACTTAGCACCCATCTCAAAGCAGTGTGCAGTGTGGATAAAGCACAATTTGTTCCTTCCATCAACTAAATGCAGAGCATCATTAATATAATCTTTAACATCATTGGTTTAAATTGCTATTTTATATACTTTCCCCTTTTAAAAAGTATTTTCCTTTAAAAAAGAAGCAAAACAGCACATTTCCAAATACCACTGCTTGTTTTCTAAACTTTACAAATTTAAATTTTCTCTGTATCTGTTTCTGGTTCCCATTCTTTCACACACGCGTACACACACACTCATTCGTACACACACACTCATTCGATAACTTTATGGATGTGAGAGAAAAATCTCAAGATAACATAAAGAAATAAAGAGGGATTTGAAATAAGTTCTTTTATCCAGCTTTCCTTTAAGTTTTAAAGCTACACATCTAGGCCATAAAATCGTGGTGTTTATTTAATCTTCAAAATGTTTGTGTTAAGAATAATTCACAGACTCTTAAATCAGAAAGAACCTTAAGGAAACATCTAGAGCCTATGATAATGCCTGGTACACAGTAAATGCTGAATAAACATTTAGTGAAGGAACATTTAGGGAGAAGGTTCTTACTGTAACTTAAAAAAGAAAAAAAATGAAAACAAAATCCCAAACTAAATCTGAGCATTAGAGGAGCTAAATTAATTGCTCAAGATTGTTTAGTGAGTTTAAGAGTTGGGTCTAGAATTTATTTCTCATAGTTTCCAGCTATGGTGTTTTCCCAGCAACCTGTTGACTTGCTTATATAGGACTGTCAAATATATATTTGTCAAAGACACATCATAGGAAAAAATAAAAATCAGAAGGCAAAGTCCTTGGGTTCACCATCTCCCAAAGTCATCCAAAATGCTCATATATGATGTGAAACATGTAGTGTAAATATCATATGTCTATAATATGCAAAATATAAATCTTGCATATATTGACTCAAAAGGTCTATTTTTAAGGGAAAGGGTCAATAGTCAACCTTCCATGACTTACTCTACTTTACAGCACTGTTTGTAGGTACACACAGGTGATCTGCAGTCCTCTGACCAGCTAGAAGTAGAGTGGCTGTTTCAGCAAAATGATTATCTTTGTTTCTGTGTATTGTTGTGTTGATTTTTCTCAATTTACCTACGAATGAAGCTTTAACAACCTCAATCCATTACCGTCCTAATAAACTTATCTTGGACTATTTTGGCCTATGTGATAGCTAACCCATTGACAAAAGAAATCCAAGCTGATAAAGGTTTTCCTGGCCACTTGTTAGCCAGGTCATGCTGTAAAATCATAACACAATGCACGCCTCTTCCATGGGGCACCACAAGGCAACGATTAAAAAAAAAAAAAAAAAAAAAAACCCTCACTTCCATATCCAGTGGAGTTGTAGTTTATTACTATAACCCTCCCAAGTCAAAAGGACACCAATTTCGAGCCTTGCAACTTGGTGCAGACAGGGTTTTTCCCTCTTAACCCACTCTGCTGGGCCTCTCTACCTGTCCTCTCCTACTGTCTACAGGTCCCGAACATTAGAAAATAGAAAATGTGATGATCTTTGTGTGTCTCTGTAAAATGTGTGTATGTGTGCGTGTGTTTGGGTGTAACGGGCCTTCTGTTTGGTCGCGTGGCCTGTCCGTCACGGAGCGGGCCAATGGCAGGCTGCCTTATATAAAATGAGTGTTTTCAGTCTCTCCGGGTTGCATGTACTGTATGTGGAGCAGTGTACAGTGAAGCGGAGGCAGAGCGGCTCCGCGAGCTCCTCTCCACTTTCCCATAGAGAACCCCTGACTGGCCACTGAGGGCGAGCCACACACACGCCCTCGCGCCCGGCGAGCCCGCGAGGTAAGCGCCCCCCATCTCCAGCCCTTCTCGGGCGCTCTCCCCGCACTTTCTGTTTTCCTACTCACTTGAGAGCCGCCGGGCTGCAGCCCCAAGGACTCCGCGGCAGGAGCAGCGGCGGCGGCGGCGGCGGCAGCCGGTAGGCTGGACTTGAGGAAGACGGAGGGAACCCCGCGCGTCCGGAGCCGCCGCCAGCCGGCCCGCTCCCTGGGCACTTTCCCCCTCCGCCAAAACTTTGGGTCGGGAGAGGTCGGGGGCGAGGGTCGCGGCGGCCGCGCCGGCGGCGGGTGGGGGGCGCGGAGGCAGTGCCCTGCGGGCGGGAGGCTGGGGGCCGGGCTGGGGAGTAGTAGGCCAGCCGGTGCCAGGCTGCGTTTGCAACCAGCACCTCTCGGCACACAGGCAGCGCCGCCCGAGAGGGGCACGGGAGCCGGGGCGCGGGCAGGAGCAGCCCGAGGAAAACAACAACAGAGCCCTCACGCCGGCGGGCGGCTCGTGGCCGCCCGGGGAGCCCCAAACTTCATCTCGGCGAAAGTACGTGGAGCCCAGCTTGGGCTCGGCTGCCGGGGAGGTGGGGCCTGGGGAGTCGGGGCAAGGGAGGAAGGTACGAGCAGCCAGCCCTCAGTGGATTGATTGAACGTTTCGAGTGCGTCGGTGACCGGGAACAGTTCATCTGGAGAGTTGGGATCTGGGTGTTCCGGCCCCGGAGATCGGTGCCCTCTCACCCCCCCACCCCTAACCAAATGCGCGGCGAGTAGAGAAAGTGCTGTTTTAGTGCCAGAGTGGCTAGGAGGAAGAATAGGGGGAGAGGGGGAAGAGGGTGAGGGAGTAGGGGAGAGAGAAGAGGGAGGGAAAGCCGGCGGGGGGGAGGGAGGGCAAGAGAGAGAGAGAGAGAGAGAGAACCGGAGAGAACGGGAGAGAGAGAGAACGAGAGAACGCGAGGGAAGAGAGGAGGGGGAAGAGGAGGAGGGAGGCTGTGTCAGGATTTTGCTTGAATGTGGGATTATGTTGTGTCAATAAGTTTAAGGTGGAGGGAGCGAAGCTGGGGGTGGTGGTGGAGGGGAGGAGGAAGGCCTTGGCTGTTAAAAGTCTTATTTCTGAAGGTAAGTTATGGCATTGCATGGTCGCGATGACAGAAAACTTGCAGATCCTTTATCCGGGGATGGGGTCGATGGCTCTAGAAAGAGCTCCCGAGCCCCTTAAGCCACACTCGTGTTACACTGTTATTTGCTGCGATCCGGGTCGCTAGTAAATTACCGAAATCAGACTCGAGGTTTCTTTTCCTCCTCCACCTCGTCTCGCTCGCTCACCCTCAGAGATGTATTATTTTTTTTTTTATTTTTTGGTATTGTATGAAACTTAACGTGAGTCCTGTAATTTACAAGGACCCTGAATCCAAGAATCTGGAACACGTTTATGTGTGAAATATCCACGATCATTTCAGCTAAATGAGGAAGGTAAAACGAAACGATGCAAAAAGCTAAGACACAACATGTACGACAGAGGAGGGGGGGGGGGAGAGGGAGAGACGGAGAGAGAAGCTATTTTTTGCTTTCCTTTCTGTAGAAAGGAAAATAAAACGTGCATTCCCCTTCTCTCCCGGTGTGTAGGGTCTAGTCAGTATTTTAACTGTCTGAGGACAAATTAGTCCAGGTGGATCTCGTTGAAAAGTTTCGTGAGGTGGGGTGGAGGTGGGGGGCGGGTACGAAGGGGAAGGTGGGTGGAGGTGGTGGGGGATGGGGACGGAGCGAGCTCTGCCTCTGCTAATGGTCATTGGCCTGGGGCTTTGAAACCATTGCCCGTCCTGCTAATGACACGTCCAGTTCTAGTCTCCCGGCCGCGGACGCCGGGCTGCCGGGGACTGGGGTACTTTCCCCGCGCGGGGAGGGGCGTTCTTCGCCATCCCTTGGGGTTGCCCACTCGCGGCGTGGGAGGCCCCCCCACGCGCGCCCCCTCTTATGCGCGCCGCCGCCACCTCTGCTCGCATGACTTTTGTAGCCAGCCCGCGGCGAGGGGGCGCAGGGGGTCCCCGGTGCGGATGTCCCCGCGCGGCCACCCAGCTCCCGCCCCACGCGCGCCGCGCGGTCCAAGCCCGGAATGGCAGCGCCGGGCCGGGCGGCCGTGCCTCCCCGGGGGGCAGCGGAGGCAGCAGCGGAGGCAGCAGCGGTGGCGGCGGGATCTTCGCCGGGGCCCGCGGGAGGAGGAGGAGAGGGAGGAGGAGGAGGGGAAGGAGGAGGAAGACGAGGAGAGGGAGGTGTTTTCTGCCCAGACCGCCGCCAGTTCGAGCGGGCACGGCGACGGGGCCACCCCACTCGTTGCTTCTCCGTTATGGAAAGGTGTTTAGCAGACTTTTACGCCCGGAGTGTGGGATTTACACTTCATTTTTTTCTCCCCCCTCTTCCCCAAAGCAAGATGGACTCTATTCCCTTTCTCTTTCTCCCTCTGCCTCTGTCTTGTCAGCCTTTAAGATCGACATTTTGTACTAAGATGCAAACTTGATGGTGACCAGCAACAAAGCCGGGGTGGGATCCCTCGCTCCCTTCCTCCCTCTCCGTTTCCCATCTCCCCCCACCCCGACCTGGTGGCCCTGCACTAGACACCGGGGGCTCTGGCGAATGTGTTCCCCGCTCGGTTCCGATCTCTAATCTCGGGATTGTGACCGGGGCCGGGCGTTTGGGCGAGATATGGGGCCGCCCAGGTCTGCAGGGCTGAGGGCTGCGCTACCTGGACCCGCTGCCGTCGCCTTGCCACCTCCGGCCGGCTTCTGAGCACTGGGAGACTCGGACTGCCTGTCGATTGCCATGATTTGGTTCCTGGTGCATTTCTCCTGGGGACGGCGATCACTTGTGCAAGTTGATAAATGAGCACGGCGTGGGTTTGGGGTGTGCCGAATTGATCAACTTTCTGCCTTGTACATTACCGGGAGTAGGGTGAAAGTGTGCTGGAGACACCCTAGAATGCCAACTGGGCTACCCTCAGCCTCTGCCCTTGGAAAACTGGGAGCTCTTTCCCTTAATTGCCCCACAGCACGTAGGGGTGGGGATGGCGAGAAGGAGTGGTTGGTGGGGAGCGGGCCTCCTGGGTTTCGGGGTCCTTCCTTCGTAGATGTTGCAGGAGTTCGCCCTCAACTGTAAAGCTATATCATACTGATGATGTACCTTTATTTGATACTTTATAGGTCACTATCATATGACAGAGGTTTTGCCGCAGTTCATCTTCCTCTCTGTGTACTTTCCACTTGCCTTCCTGAGTAAGTATGCAAACTCTTCATATAGGGAAGCTAGCTGATATTAGTAATGACCTAAGGGTCCTTACTGTACACGTCAGAAGATGCCTTTTTGGGCTTGTAGCACCCCAGAAATCTTGTCCCATTGAGTTTCCCATAGCAGATTTTTAGTATTTAGAATTCGGCTATGGGTATTATTATTTTAACATAGTTTAAATGTCCGTTTAATATTTTTCTGCAAGTGTCATTTGAATACTTATTTTCTCTTTTTATTTCATAATGAAATTTTGCATAGAGTTGAAGGCCTAGGGAATTTGATGCTAGATAATATTGTAGAAAGATTGTAGCTTGTGAGTGGAGAGAATTATTAAAAAACCCAAGGAAGCATTGCCCAGAAGACCTCTCTAAATTACAGTATCTGACATTTGTTTACTTTTTTCTGGGCAATCTTTTCTTGGGAACTTGTGCTGTTTATGACAGTTACCCTTGTAGTAGGGAAGGTGGACTGGGCAGTGTGGTAAATCTAGCATTTAGTGTATCAGCTTGATTCAGAAGCAAGTAACTGTCCTAATGCATTGAATTTGCTTCAGAACTTCTAAATTTGGAGAAATTGGGTATATTTTGACAGTCTGTGTATGTGAAAAATAGCAACTTTGAAATCTGTTGCTAAGTACTCTTTTCAGATCTGTGCCCCTAATTGGAAAAGTTGGTGAAATAATGTGGGACAGTAAGTGCCTAAAAAGTTTGTTTTTGAGAAGTAGCCCTCTAGGTGAAAACTGAGGGTTTAACATTTGAAAGCAGCGTGGTAAGCCCAAACTTCAGAAAACCAACGTGTAATTTTGCTCCTCCACTGCAAGAAACACCTCAGGTATTCTTAAATTGCTGATAATTTAAGAAAACTGGTCATACAAATTATGTAAATCAGTTTTGGTGCTTTGTAATAGTATCATAATGAAGACAGACTGTATTTTGTGAATGAAAATGAACTTGAATTCAGTTTTCCATAAAAGAAAAAGAAAAGGGACCTTCTTTTGTTTTGTTCCATGACTTGCTGTAATACTGTGTGTCACCAAAAGATTGTCTTAATATTGAGAGAAATTGAATTTGAAGACCAAGCTTTTCTGGTAGTTTTTCTGTTTTCTGTATGGTAGCAAAGTATACTTTGACATTGCTGAGAACTTTAGATGATATATAACAGAAGCTCTGTATCCAGCTTTCTTTAATGGAATGTAAAATATCTTGTTATTTCAGATAGTTAGGAGAGCCTCCTAATACGTCACATGCATAACAGTCAGAATGAGATGGGTCTGTAAGATGAATTTAGTGCACACTGAAATATGGGATTTCAGCTTCTTTGATTTTTTTTTTTTAAGCTTGTTTGCAAGAGAAGTTTTTCATTTTTGAACATATGGCAAGAGTATTCAAAATGCATTCCTGATTACTAAAGAACACCACATTTATACATGTGAGGCACATTATTTTGTTCACTGTCGCAAACTTTTAATGTTAGTTCTTTCCCCATGGAAATGTGTTTTACCAATTCAGAATTTAAAATGGGAATCAGCAATTTCCAGAATAAAAGCGATCTGATGAGTTCTTGCATTTGTTTGAGATATCAAATAACTGCTTCATTAAAACAATATTTTCAAGCAAAGTCTTGGTCTTTGAAGTCAGAGTAGTTTTTATAGTGTAAAACTTGAAGTAGTGATTTGAAAAAGTCACACTGACAATGAAATACAAGTTATTTGGCTTGGTTTATAAGGCTTAATTTTTCAAGATAAGATTTTAGATACGAGTTTTGCTTCTATATGGCCAAGAGTTTTCAAACCTCCTATTTTATTATTCTGCATACCTCTATTAAATTCTGAAACGGAAATCTTAATTTGCATTTCACATTTATTGAAAGAGGGGTTCATCTATGTTATTTCTTAGTGGTACATCTTTGTATGTATTATGGCAGTTTTAGGAAGAATCTTCCCCTAGGGTCTTAGATACTAATAGAACTTTGCAATTTTGATACTTTCTTTTTTTTAATATCCATCTTGATTTTTATATCCAAATTTTAAAAAAAAGTTCCAGGTTTATGAGTTTGTGAAGTAGCTCTGCTTTTAATGTATATCTAGCTCTGCTGTACAACTTGAAAACTATGTAGGACCTTTGACCTTATAGATTTGTTCTTTATACTTCATCCATTGAGACAGATTTGTTTAGACATTGAATTTAAAACATAGCTCTGAGTGAAAGTGAGGATGAATATATAATTATGGCTTGCTTGTGCTGTAAGTAACTATGTAATTGATAATGTTTTTTGTGTATAGTTAAAGGACCAACGACCTTAAAATAATGTGGCACAGCTCATGAAAGTCTAATTCATCAGCTAAAGTTTTTTAAAGCCATATTTTTCAGTAAAATTACAGATGTAATTTCTAATTATTAATTATCAGTCAATATACTTACGGTTTATGTTTTCCAACATTTCATAAAGAATGTGGTTAAAGCAAGGGCCATATTTTTACTGGGATCCTACCATGAATATCAATTACTTTAATATTAGAAGTCTTTAATAGAAGTGGTAAAGACTTCACAGTTCAACCCTATTAAAAGAAGTTTTTGAAAATAGCCTCACTATAGATATGGCTGTTTTTGCTATACTAAAAGAAATCCCTGGAATTACTAGTCCATTGCAAGAGTGCAGAAGTGTTTAAAATTGTATTTTTAAATGTTCTGAATTACTAAATATAGGCAATTAATTTGGCATGTTGCATCACCACCAGTGTGGAATATATTTTAAAATTTAAGCTTAAGCAGGTATTTAGCTTAAGAAGACACTTTTCTTGAACTTGTAGTTTGAGGTCCACCTTGTTTTTAACATTTCCTTACCAAAGGCACCTTTTAAAATAGGTCTGACTGATATCTTCTGTATTTTTAATCAGCCTTCCTCTCAATATGAAATGAAAACAGACCCAAATTATAAAAACATTGTAGTTTCACCCCTTCATTTTTATTGCATGCCCCAAGTAAATTGGATGCAAGCGGTCCTCAGGCCATACTTTGAGAAACACTGCTCTGAAGGTAGTAAAAACTAAGGCTAAATATTGAATGGATGTTCTTCCATCTTGAAGATTCTGTGACTATAATTCCATCCATGAGCTTGTACTACCTCAAGGGCAGTCGCAACACACTGTGTCGAACTGTAGAGATTTCTATGTTTTAAGTCATACCTGAGGAGAGCATCTTTTGCATTTAGCCTCTCAACATTCGTATGTGTTCATATTATCCCTTAGAAGGCAATTACAGTTTCTTGAAATGCCAGGACATCATTGTAAAACTGTAAAGATATATCCAGAAAATCCTCATGTGTTAATAGGGATTGTTTTTTTTTTTTTCTTTCAAAGGAAAAGATAAGGTGAGAATTGAAATAAGTACCAATTACACAACAGAAATGCAAGAGAAGACAAGCCAATAAAGAATTCTGTCTAAAAAGTGTATATAAACAGAGAATGAAAGAGTAAGGGAATGAAAGATTTAAAGGATTAAGTATAGACCATGAAACACTGACACACCTTCCAAAATATAAGTTTAATAAGTTAAAAATATATCAGTTCAAGGATCTAGATAGAGTAAAATAACTTCAGATCGTGAGGAGGCTGTATAAAATATAAAGTAAAATTAAGAATGAATTGGAGTTTAGGAAATCTTAGAAAAGTGAAAAGTATTGTAAAATATTGATTAAATAATTAAACCAGTAGTTAAATATAGCCCTTGGGTGAAAAGATCAGGGAATAAAACAGAAACTCCTGGATTGAAATAACTGAGATCCTGAAAAAGACACAAGTTTGGATATTTTGTAAAGGGAATAATTAAATAAATGATCAATAACTTCTTTGAAAGAACAAATAAGAATGGGGATAAAAGTTGCTTAAAACAACTGAATTTCTCAAATGTTTTTGAGATTTGTGGTAAGAAATACTTTTTCTATTCCAATACACATATAAAACCTGGAACAAAAGTTTCCTGAAACAGTACTAAGAGCAGTGCTCTGATAATTTCCTATTCCTGTCTAACCTTTATAAACCTAATCTGTTTCAAACTATTTTATTAAAAGACAGAGTGTCATTCATGAAATTTATTTTATGACTTAAATTAAAAAAACACCGGTATGCTTGCAAAATATAGAAATCCCCAGCCCTCATCTTCATATTCTGATTCAGTGTATCTAGGGTAGGGCCTTGGAATCTGCATTTTAACTAATACTGCTGGTGATTCTGAAGCAGCTGTGAGGTCCCCTGATACTCTTGGAGGAATTCTCATTTAAGGGACTGATGGATAAAGATTGAATGGGCGTTACGTACTTGAATGTGGAGTTAGAGTTTATTGACTACAGAGGTCTCTCTTCCGGAGCTTCAAGATTGTATGGCTGTATTTCAGTCAGCATGTTTACAATACTCAGAGGACCCTTATCCCCCTCCATAGATGTTCCATTGTAGCAGGTATAGAATAGGAAGCAGAGGCTTTGCAGCTGAAGAGCCCTGGGTTTCACTCTTGATGGCTCTCTAGTTTATAAGCTGAGGGACTTTGGGCTTATATGGACACAGAATAAACTTCCATTATCATATGTGCAAAAGGGCATCTTAATATTTACCATACAGCAGAATGAGAATTACATAAGACAGTAAGGTCTATAATGACCCTTATCCACAGACAGTACTCAATAGGATATGTTTTTATAGTTATATCTCATCTCACTCCAACTCCCACCAAGTTTGAAGTTTTTCAAGTCCGTGCATTTCAGTTTTTTGTTTCAACTCTAGTATCATGAAGCAGTGGTGCATTTTTAACTGTGGGGTGCTGGACAAGCAAGTTATTACTGAAGGAAATAAGAATAACCAGAAGCGAAGAAAAGAAAAAAACAGCTGAAGCATGCCACATATAAGTACAGTGCTTCTTGAAGTTTGGGGAATGATTCTTGTACCTCTTTAAAAAAAAGATATCGCGCAGGACAGGACACCATTCAGAATGGTTAGTTGACAGCATTAGACTTTCTCTCAAGTGACTTTGATGCATCCTGAAATGTCTTAGAGCATCATTCCTCAAACTTTCTACGCACACGCATGCGACTGATGTTTTCATATGGGACTCTATGATTCTTTGGTGATAGACATAGATAAATTATGCAGTTGACTATATAGGTAGTTCACAGTGTGATAAAGCCATTTCTTTCCCTTTCAGTAAAGTCTGTCAGAAAATAAGCAAGAGTGATGTTATTATGATGAAAATCTTGAATACACCCATATATATACTTGTAAAATCCTTCAAACTGTGGTACATTAATTTTTCATAACTAATTACTTGGGGGGACTCTTCACAACCAGTTACAACATGTTTGTGTCAAGGCATGAAGATTGAGGAGCATTATATCCAAAGTTCATAACAAATTATATCATACAAAATGGCACTTCAATCGAAAAGAGGGACAAACTAGAGAGAGGATGGATGGGAAATACCCTAAATCCCTGAAATCTTGAACAGTATGAAAATCAAAAGCCTGGGGCTATGCACCCTGTGGTTAAATGCAAGGGAAGTACCAAAGACTATTAGTACTATGGTTCTCAAACTTGAATACTCATTGCCTCTAACACAGACATTTATTTTTAAGTAGTCTCAATGTTCATTTAATTTATTTGAATAAATTAAAATGAAATAACCTTTGTATTTCCTAACTTTCTAGGGTTTTTTTTTTTTTTTTTGGGCTGCACCCTGCAGCTTCTGGGATCTTACTTTCCTGACCAGCGATTGAACTCGGGTCTTCAGTAGTGAGAAGGCAGAGTCCTGACAACTGAACCACCCAGCTGTTCCCTGGCTTTTAAGGATGTATTTGCCAGGAACATCTTACTTTGCTGAATTTTAATTTGCCATACTTTTTCATCTCTAATAAATTAGTGAACTGTATCTTGATCTGGAGTGGTATTGGGTATATATTTGCAATCTTGTATCTAAAAATACCTCTGAAAAAGTAATGTTTTTGTTTTTCCAAAAGTTTGACATTAAAACTCACTTGATGTCAAAACCTGACCCAGATTGTCATGGGCCTTTTTAAAATAGTTTTTAAAGCCCACTTAGAATATTCACATATTTTGCTGTAAGTAGTAGTATGGTACGTTATGAAGTACTAACCTAAATTGAGCTACGAATGTTACATAAAGCATGCAGTATGCTCAATCTGATCTTTTTAAAGCCCACACAAAATCTGATGTGTACTTGGACCTAAGGGTTTCATATAAGGGATTGTGATCTTATTGTATTAACTTTCTTAGTTCACAAAGTGAAAATATAGGGTATTCCTACTCGTTTAGCTCAATGAAAATCCTTTTGCTAATTTTGATCATTGATCATCTGAACATTTTGAGTTCATTGCAAGGGGATAGATCATGGAAGCCGTGTTAACATCATATATTAACTCAGACTATCTGTCTGTTGAAACCCTTGGCTTCAAATATAAATGTGGAAGGCATCAGAGGTTATCAAGACAAGGAAACAAAATGGCAGTGCATAAAATCATTTGTGCCTCCTGCATTGAGCAGAGTGAAAGGCTTGTGGGTAAGGAAAGCTTAGACACACACACACGCACAATCACATGCACACTAGCTGAACCTCATCCATCCATTTTGACATTGTTGATTCTTTTTTGGTTGTTGTAGTTTTTATTTTATTAAACAAACACACACTTATAGCTGTAACTTTTGAAACTTGTGCCTTGTTGAACATTGCTTATAACAGTGAACAAAACTTAGGTTACTTTCATTACGGTTTACTCTTAGGAGAAGTTTCATGAAGGAATTATATTTCCTTTATTACTCTGCTACTTGAATGTTTCTTTCCTTCAGTCAGAAAGGTAAAAGTGAAAGTGTTTTCTGCAAATTTGGTTTCCTCTCAGGTGAGAATGTTCCTGGGTTGTATTTTATAGAGGTCCTAGGTATCTTTATTTTTAATAATTAACTGTGAAATGCTGAATCTTTTATCTGTACTTCTAATTTCCTATAAAAAAGCACTATAAAATTGAAAAGTATGAAGTGAGAGTCTATATGGCTCTCTAGGAATAAAGTAGTAGCTGTGTCTGAACTACTGTTAGGCCAAGACTTAATCTTCATTTGTTAGATTAAAACTATTAATGGCTAAAGAAAGTCTTCTTATTTGTTGATTCGACTACATCCTTTGATGTGGGAAAGCTACAGATTGAGTCATTCAGAGGGAGTCTTATTAGCAGTCCTGAATCTTTTAATATTAAAAATTGCTGAGTTATTTTTCAGCTTTTGGTGAGCCTCTCAAAACTCACCCAAGTGTAGAGTTCTCATTGACTGCAAAGAGAATGTTGTGGAGCATGGAACAAAATGAGAAAATAATTCTCTACATCCAACTGTCAAACTTGGATTATATTTTGTGTTACTGAAGTTATTATTTTTTTCTCTCTCTCCCTTCTGTTCTTCCTTTTCTCTCCTCCTTCTCTCCCCCTTTATCTCTGTCCTGTTTCTCTCAGCCAGTTATATTCACTAATGTGCATCTGTGATACTGCCTAGAAATGTCTGAGGATGGGAATGTGGGATTGAACGTTTTTTTTTTTTTTTTACCATTATTTGATTTTAAAGATTTATTTGTAGCTTTTGAGTCCTTTTAGTATTCATCACTACATATAATGAAGTTGTCAATTATGAATTTGATACTTACACAGTCCCTTATATAGTCTTTTAGGAACAGTTATTAGACGCCGTTAGGACGGCTACGTGAAATAAAGGCACCTGTTGTTTTTATGAAGTAAATTCCTTATCCAGTCATTTTTGTTTTTTAGAGTGGTAGCATGATTACATGGTTTCACGTATATTTAAGGGAAAATTAAATGCAGTTTTTAGGAGGGTAGCCCAAATAGTATTTCACTTTGGGAGGAAGGGAGGAAGATAATTTGCAGTCAGACTCTACCACTGAGCTGGACCCTTTGGGAGAAAGATATTTGGACTGCGAGCCTCCTTATGAAGTGTAAGTTTTATTTTTACTACTTTATTTTTCATAACAGCTTTCTGATGAGAGGTAACCCTGTTTTAATGACGAGGAAACCAAGTCACAGGTTAAGTCATTTGTTGGAAGTCACACAGCTAAGCAAGTGACTGTGCCAGGCTTAGAATGCCTGTCTGCAGTGCCACCGTCTCCTGGGCTTGTTCTCTGCATACCTGCTTTTAGGACCACATTCCAAAAGGTTACAAATGAACGGTTTGAGGCTACTTATAGCTAAGAATTACCTCTAATTTTTCTTTCTCCTGAAAGAGAAATCATCTTCTTTTTGAAGTGATGGGGCTTGGAACACTGTCCTCTATCAATCTTAGGAAAGGTGGATGAGAAAGTCTCTGAGCTGGGGCTGGTTGTCAGTTTTCGTCTGTGAGGTCACAATCAAAGACAAAACTGGCCTCAAACTTAGTTTAGAAATTAATAGTTAGAGAACTTCCTTTCTGTTTGGTGTATCCAGGATAGAAATGTCTAATAACAACAGTTACTGATTTCACTATTTGTTAATTCCTTTGGTACAGCAGTAGTAGCAATCATCATTCATTCTTCATAAGAAGTTGTTTTTCTTGCTGAACAGTCTATATGTTTTTAGTCTGGTACTCTTAAATACTTAATCAGTGAATATATTTTACAAAAGGAATTTAACATAGTGTTATAAAATAGTTTTCTGGAATTTGGTTTGAAAAGAAATCAGTATTCATGGAAAAAAATTATTAAGCAGATTTCATAGACACATTGCAGTGTTGTTCTAATGAGCAAACATGAATTAGAAGGTCAGTCAAAAGTTAATCAGTTTTCAAAGTGATTTCTGGGTACTTTTGATTTATTTTATGTAAGAAATTTGTTTCTGCTATGATAAGTAGAGATTTTATAAATTACACATTTACATACATGTAGCAAATGATTTAAAAAAGACAAAGTAACATGTTGCTTTTTTGGTACTGAGAGCCCTATTCACCTGAAATTAAATTCTTTTATCTTTGCAAATTCAGCAAAGTTAGAGCCGAATTCAGATATAGGAAAATAAAAAGTTTGTTGTTCTTTTTAAGTGACTTCTCTTTTCCCCTGAACCCTGAAACATAGAAATAGGATATTTTTCTGTTTTGGCAAAGTAGTTTCTGTGGATGATAATCTTATGAAGCGTGCTCTTGCTGGGTTCTGCTCAGTGATGCGTTAGGGTGTGTCAGGCTTCCATTTCTTGTCTTTCATCCCCCCTACAATAAAGTACTTCCATATTTCTCATTCAGGTAGGCTGGTAAACTGAGTAAGTTTTGTGGCATCTGATACCTTTTTTTTGACTTGTTTTCTTGAGTCATGTTCAAAGATCACTTTGCATGTTATATAATTTGGTCAAGTATAGGTGAGATTCAGGTAGCAAAAGCTTACTGATTTAATTCACTGGTCATATATTGGGTGCCTACAGTGTATTGATGCTAATTTAAACTTTGAGGATTTAAAGATGAATGTGGAAAAGCCCTTATCCTCAAAGCAAGCATCTTCTACTGACTGGAAAAGTCCAGTAGATATGAATGTATATGTTATTCTGTGCTAATTATTCTGACAGATATGGCATAAAATAGTACTAAGTAAAAACCACTTAAAAATTGGCCAGTTCCAACATAGGAGCTGACATTGAAATATGAAAAGGATTTCTTCCTGTCCCACTATATATGTCCTAACTACCATCAGGGTTATAAACTCATTTGGTCCAAGCACCAGAGTGGATTTTAAAAATTAGACTTTTGACCGTAATTTGGCTGGCATTTCTTTATTTATTATTTTGGCATTTAGTCTAGTTATTTTTGCATTTAGTACATTATTTTGGCTTTTAGTCTATTTTAAAAACCAGTGACTTTTTGATAAAGTTTTCAACCTATATTAAGTTACATTACAGTCAAGTGTTTTGGGGCTTCCCTGGTGGCTCAGATGTAAAGAATCTGCCTGCAGTGCGGGAGACCTGGGTTCGATCCCTGGGTGGGAAAGATTCCCTGGAGAAGGGAATGGCTACCCACTCCAGTATTCTTGCCTGGAGAATTCTGTGGACAGAGGAGCATGGCAGGCTACAGTCCATGGGGTCGCAAAGAGTAGGACCCGACTGAGCAACTAAAACACACACGAGTGTTTTGGACTTTCTTTATTTTTACTTTTTTATTTATTACTATTAATGTCACAGTCTGAAAGGACAACACTTTTGAAGTAAAGGGAACGGTTCGAGGACTCCACGCACTTATACCAAATCATGTTAAAAGTATAGTGAATAGAAAAAGTTAGAGCTGTGTGTTCAAACACATTCTAATAAAAATGGTGTAAACTACTATTTCTAACACTGCTTCTTACTTACATAAATATACTAGTTAAAGTATATTTATTAATAAGATTTCAAGCCCAGACTCTAACCAGGTAAAAATGTACTTTTCTGTCTATGAGAAATTATAGATTAAAATTATATTATTTAATATAAAATTTATTAAAATTAAAATAGATTAAAAATTATGCTTAGTGCTTCCCTCAACCTTTGTTACAACTGTGGTGTCTCTCATGTCTTAGTAAGCCATGACCTGTAAGGCACACATGAGTTTCTCTTTTATGCTTAGTAATCTAGGTTCTGGTCTTTGGATTTCCCTTTGACTTGATCAGATCTTCAACATCACATTTTAAAATCATAACTTTTGTATTTATTACACCTCAGGGTGTATTCATTTTTACCCAGTTTTATTTGTGGCCCCCTTTTGACTGGTCATTTCTGGACATCATCAGAGTTTAGATTAAAACTTTGTTTCGAAAATACTGTGTGCTCAGTGTTCCAGATGCCAACCCTGGGTGCTTTAATAAAAAATACATTCATAAGCAAAATCATAAGGAAGAAACTGATCTGGGAAAATATTTCTTGGTAAGCTCACACCGTTGATAATGACCCTAATGTTTACATTAAAGAAGCAAAGAGGAATGGAGAAACACAGAAAAATATTTTGTGAGTCTTCTTTCCGTTCTATCATGGGGCTCTTTGGCATCATGGAAGTACAGTTACTCAGATCTCATTTAACTGTCCTCATGGTAATAATGAATTTCTCTTTTAAGTTTTGTATATGGATATGCATTCTTGTCTCATTTGGTGCTATACATTCTTAGTTGTCCCAGACAACATGTTCAGATTTGTTGTAAGGTCCAGGGTTTTAAAAAGTTTTAATAATTTTCTACCTATAGCCTGTGCATAAATTTAAATCCATACAGAAGTCTTCTGTAGCTTGAAAGGTCTTGGGAATGGGTCTTGAGGAATGGACACAGAGTTATAGATCTGAGGATCTGGTCTCACATAGTGATGAGTTTACTGTATCATAAATCAGTGGTGGATTTTATTTCTTGAATTCTTTTTAGGTAACCATATGTATCATTCCTGACTTACTTCAGGTATAGCTGTCTCATCATAAAGTCTGATATATAGATCTCAATAATTAGGGTGATTGGCGCTTTTCTTCATTAAAGATGTTTTCTTGGAAAGTTTTGACTTCCTTAGTTTTTCAGAACTAACTATATATCCTTATTGACAGATTATAATTTCAGAGCGTTTCATATGTGTTTCTAATTGATCTTTAGTTAGCAGTGGGTACTTGAAGTTTTACCATTCCCAGGTCCTAGTCGTAATCAGTGGTCTGTGAAGTACACAGAGGGGTGCTGCATAAAGGAATCCAGTGCTGATCATTATAAAGAAGAGCAATCTTTGGTAAAGCAAATACTTGGTGCCTCTATCATATCTGTTTGGTAATTCTGGGTTCCGTATATTGATTTGTCTTTATTTTATACAGCATGTATTTATTGAGTACTCATTATATATAACGCCAGACTAGGAATTCTGGGGCTTGCAGAATAAAATGGTAGCGGCTCTGGCTTCAGGATGTTTCTGGTATAGTAATGACACACATATACCAGATGTGGAATAGAAAGTAGCAATGCTGTGATATCCGTGGGACACGGGGATGGTGAATATATGGTTGTTAGGAGACAGTTAGGGAGGAAGATTGAGATGGATGTGAACTTCGGTTGTTTAGTTTAATGTTTAGGCATCCTTGCCAAAACGCTTCCCAGGCTAGTGGGAAGTCCAGGCTAACCCCATCGTGGCAGACAGTTCCTTCTAGTTGTGTCATCATTCAAGCCAGTGGTCTCTGGAAGTTTTAGGTGCTATCCCCTTCAGTAAATGAATTTGAGCATGTATCCTCAGTGTCTATACGTTTATTTATAACATACATATATTGAGCTATTAATATATAATGTGATAAACTATAAATGCTTAGAAATAAAAAATAAACAATATAAAAATATTTTCTTTTGAATATAAAGGAAAATTATACTATTTCCTTCTTACCTACTCCAGTGGGCTAAGTCTTATTCATGTTTTGGGTCTCAAGGACCCGATTTTGGACACCACTGGTCAAAATTGGGCAGTGTCACACCAAGTTTTGCCAAGTTCCATGAGCCCAAGGACTGTGTTTTGCTTCCTACTGTATCATCAGCACCTAGAACTTGTTAGGAGTGCAATGGATACTGTGAAACAAATCAGTGGAATTAGTCTAGTTAGTAGGGACGAGGACTGAGTCTAGCTCATCGTGAAGGATCTGATAAGAATAGAGTCAATTGTTGTCTGTTGCTGTATCTCCTGTACCTATAAAAGTGCAGGAACTCAAAAAATACTAGTTCACTGAGCTAAGGGTGTGGACAGTGTGTAGCTCATAATGAGGGATCTGCCAGAGTCTGTAGAAGGACACGAAAAGGTAAATTTCAGGAGGTCCCCTAGAGCAGAACAGTCTATGGAGATCAGTAGGCAAAAAAATACAGCCAGTGTGGCGAAGGGGTTACAGTGTTAGTAAGAACATTATGGAGGAATGGCTTCAGTAACCTCACATCTTAAAAACTGTGACCCTCATAAGCAATAAGATCTGGGTTTTACTTATCTTTGTACCCACACTGCATAGAACAGTATAGTAGGTGTCTGATTCACTTTTGTTGAATTGCTCTGTTTTATACTATGTCCTGAATATAGGAGGTTCTGCATGTTCAGAAATGGCTCAGTGGAAAGATCAGAGGCCTGTAAATGAATCCTGCCCTGATTGAAGCAAAGCCAGCGGTTCTGGGATTACCTCATCTGCAGACATGGTTTTAAGCCTTCACAGTGTTGCCTGCACAGAGGTGCTCTGGTGACCACAACTGCCAAATCATATTTAGCTGTTTGTTATTAACAGTGTCGTTATTAACATACTGCCATCGACACGTTATCAATGAAGAAAATGGAGTTTGTGACAGAATTATTTCTTATATGCTGTCATCCTATACTGTCTTCCATCATCAGTAACGCTGGCATAATGTCATGGAGCACCCTCCTGTGTACTATTTCAGTTAGGACTGAATGTATTTACAGATAAATAAAGCAAGGTAGTTTGTATTTCCCCTCTTATTTTTGGAATTTTCTTATTCAATAGACTTCCTCTTTAAAAGGTAGTAAAAATTCTAGTTTTGTGGTCATAAAATAAACCTGTCATGCATTTTATTGAGCCCTGTTAGGGTTGGGGAGAACAGATTTCCCCTGAGAAACAACTCTGGCATTAGCTCTCTCCTTTAGAGACTGGCCAGACGAAGGCATCCTTCTTCAGCTGTGACACAGTCAAGACAGGTACCCCCTTACTCCCTCTGCAGTTCAGTCTCATTTAGGGCATGTTTATTTAAAGCAGTTTCACATCTGCACAATTAATAAATTACTGTGCTCTAATTTGCATTTCTGATGTCTCGTAGTAAGCACAGCAAGTTCCCCTTTGCCCTTACAAAAACAGTTTAGTCTGCCCAGGCTTCCTAGAGCTGAATAAAAATTTTCTCTGAGGGACTTCCCTGATGGTCCAGTGGTTAAGATTTCACCTTCCAGGGCAGGGGGTGTGGGTTCGATTCCTGGTTGGGAAGCTAAGATCCCACATGCTTTGTGGTCAGTAAGCCAAAGCATTAAAAAAAACAAGCGGTGTTCTAACAAATTCAATAAAGACTTCAAAAAATGGTCCACATAAAAAAAAAAATCTTAAAATTTCCTCTGCATCTGTATCATAGTCTCCATATAAAGACTTAAACTAGTAAAATTTCTTTGCTTTCATCCTTTTGGTCATTAAGTCGTCAAATTTTTCTTCACTGTAAGTTTGTCACTCTTAAAGGCACAGTAGTAATAAATGTCAAACTTGTTATTGCAATCTAGAGTTTACACTGTGATTTCACAGACATCTTGCTTGCTCTTCAGGCTGTGAAGTAGGGTATCATTATTCCCATTTTTGCAGATGAGGAAACAGGTTCAAAGTTGTCAAGTGGCTGAACCTGAGTCAGAGTTTGCAGTGGCTCCCCTGAGGCAAAACCCTGTCTTTTGTTCATTCCTCTAGAAAACTGCCCACTGTGAAGAGCAGAAGTTATCTTACTTAAACTGAGGTTTCGTTTTCTTACTTTCAACCTGATAAGTGATTGTAAATACCTGGAATGGCAGTGCCCTAGACATTATGGTTGTTTTGATTTTGAATGCCCTGTGGGCTATAAAATATCAGTGGAATGGACCTTAAATTTCTGGTGTATTTAAATTTATTTGTATATTTAAGTAAGTGTTTTAGATCATGTGGAACAACTGTCCATTTGACTTAACTTTTTACAATTTGTAAAAAAGTTTGTAAGGGTTTACAGTTAGTGAAAAAGATGGAAAATTGAATGCATAGGAACCACACACTGACAAAGAATGTGCTTTCAAGTGTATATTGCGATTCTTAAGTGAGATTTGGATTATGTATTGGGGCCATTTTTTCCCCTGTGAGACATATTTCTGAAATTATCATGAAAAATCATTGGAAAGTATCAATTGATATCTAAATACCTAAGCTACACCCATTTCTAGAACACATCTGTATTATAATGTGATATCAACTGGTGTTTTCAGAGAAGTGGTGGCAAGTGTTTTTAAGTTTAAAAGGCATTTTAACTTGGCACAATTATTCAATTAATATTTTACATAGTAGGAGAGTTTTATTTGTTAGAATCTTATCTCAAAGTTCCCAAAGAGTAAAGAGGCCTACTTATTATTGAACTGTGGGAAAATAATGAAAGATTGATTGCATTAGGTCTCCCAGACCTTTTTTTATTTAAAGATTTAAGGCCTGACACGAAATTCATCAATTTAATTTTCATAATTTGATTTTGAAGATTTATACTAACTGCGGGATATGGTATAGTATTTGTGGATAAGGAAGTTTGTTGAAGAAGAAGCGTAATTTGAAGAAAAACTAGAGTATGTATTTATTGAAGAAGACTTCTAAAGATGGAAAGAGGTAGAAACTGTGAACTTTTCTTAACTATAGCTTTTTATTTAAAATAAAGTATGAAAATAAAAGTCATGAGGATAATTAGGTAAAGTTCCTCCCCATCCTCAGTTTTTAAGCAGTTGAATCCTGTGGTCCCTCTGTTTCCACTTTGAAACAGCCTGGGAGAGAGGAATTATCATCTCCATTTTAGATGAGGGAATTGAGTCTTAGAGGCCCGGCAAGTTGCCCAAGGTCATTCTTCCGGTAAGCGGTGGAGCTGGCATTCCATTCCAGCTCATTCTGAGGAGGCCACGCTCCTACTCACTCTCCCCTGCAAGGCCCCTCGCTGCTGGCGCAGCCTTTGTACCGCTACTCGACGTGACTTCCAGCCCAGGATAAAAGTACCTCTGCTGTCTTTGTGGAGCACATAACTGTATTCACATTTGCTTGTTTCTTATTTCTTAAGTCATTCTAAGTATATGGTAAACTTCTAAAGTTAAAAAGGTAGTATTAATATAGTATTCTGAGGTGAAATATCTGATTTTTTAAAAAAAATAGCATTGTGGTGCAAATATAAAAAAGAAAATAGTTTTGAAATTAAGATAATTTTTAAAAAATACTATACGTATGTATTTTTTCTTGGCTGGGCCGCACAACCTGTGGCGTCTTAGTTCCCTGACCAGGGATTGAACCTGTGCCCCCTGCAGTGGAAGCTCAGATTGTTAACCACTATACTGCCAGGAAGTCCCTGAATTCAGATAATTTGCATTCAAAGTGAATAACAGAATTTGGGCTCTAGAAGGGACATTGCAGATGATCTTGGAGTCTTATATATGTCATCATTTTAAATTTGAAGAAAGAAAGACCCAGATTAAGGACTGGGACCCAGGCCATGTGAGTGGCAGAGCTGGAACTAAGATGTAAGACTTCTGATTTGGTGTTTTGCTAGAAAAATCTGCTTAGCTCCAAAATGATGTAGAAAATATTTTTAGTCCATTGATGGCACCATTTTCACAGCCGGAATATGTGGCTTTTTTTTTTATATGTTGTTTATAAATGGTTAAAAATATTAAAGAATGAAAATATTATGTGTTATTAGAGCTCTATGTAATACATTATACATACTAACTTTGAAAGCATTTTTTATCTTACTAGTTGATTTCTAATTTATTTAGTAGTATAACAAAATTTTGGTAGCTAACAGATACATGGCTTTGGTGTAGTTCTGTGTCCTGTGAAAACAGAGGAAGAATTTCCAAAACAATAACACATTGTTAAATGGCATGCCAGTTTATCAAATGCCATAAGTTTATTATAGTCTGGTCTTAGGAAAAACCATCCTAGCCTTATAGCAGCTCATCCTAATCTTAAGCAAAAGAGCCATTGAAGTTATTCAAGGACTGTTAGATTTTGTTCTGTCCAAGAAAGTGTAAAGTTGTTGATCAGGAGAAAGAAGTTTTTTAAACCCTAACAGTGTTCATTGTGGAAGAGTGATTTAACTGATTTGTGTACTGTGACGGCTCATGGTGGCCTTATTAAGAAACTACCGTAGTGACCACATACCTTGTAACTCGGACTGCTGCTGCTGCTGCTAAGTCGCTTCAGTCATGTCCAACTCTGTGACCCCATAGACGGCAGCCCACCAGGCTCCCCCATCCCTGGGATTCTCCAGGCAAGAACACTGGACTGAGTCCTCTCAAATGTAAATGTACTAAACATTGGTGAGTTAAGACCCTCCATCATGTTTTCAAGGTTTGTATGTCTGTGTTTCCTTTGGGAGAAATTAACCCCTGGTTGCTCAGACGGTAAAGAAGCTGCCTATAATGCAGGAGACCTACGTTCAATCCTTGGGTCGGAAAGATCCCCTGGAGAAGGAAATGGCAATCCACTCCAGTTTTCTTGCCTGGAGAATTCCATGGGTGGAGGAGCCTGGTGGACTACAGTCCATAGGATTGCAAAGAGTTGAAGCAACTTAGCACCCACTGCAGTTCAGGGAGGGAGCCTGGTATGTCTTGTGAGAGCATTGCTTCTGCGAGTTCACCTGCCATCCTCCAGATGGGAATTTTCAGAGAATAAGAGCCACGTAGTCCCAAAAGCTGCTGGAAAACACCCCTTTCTTGATATATTCTAGTTTCAATTGTTGGAAGATTGTCATAATAGATTGATTTTGTTAGAACAAGACACTTGATTGCCTTTAGGCCGGGAATTGTCATAATAACTATATAGAGCTCTGCTCTCTGATGTGAATGGCGCCCCCTAGGATTGTGCACAGCACAACTTGAGCAGCCATACGTGAACCCTGCAGGCAGTTGTATCCAAGGAGATTGTCTTTAGACGTCAGATATTAAAACATCACGTCTAGAAAACTATAAATACAGTTCTCAGATACAAAATGCTAGTTATTTATGAAATCATTATTTTTTTAAGTTATAAACATAATAGAAATTGTTTCTTTTGGAATGGAGTGGAGGCATTGCTTTGCCTCTGCAGTATACTGACAAAAGGCTATATATTCTGTTACGCAGCTCTTGGCCCAACCAATTTAATATATTTTCAAAGTTAGTCTGTCTTTTAGAGTTCTGACTAAAGAAGGGAATTTTTGACCTTTATGAAGGACCTTTCCTTTATTAGATGGGTGCAGTAATAGAATGCAGAGTGACTTTAAGCATCCACCTCTTTTATCCATCATTAAAAGTTAATTGTCACCTCATACAAGTGCAACTTGATGGGATTTTTAACGTACCAAAAATTGGCAACCTGTGATGAGGAAAAGTATGTTCTGTGAGGACTTGAGTTAAAAGAAGGAAACGAAAAATGAACTTTTATAAATATTAAATAGCAGCTTAATGGAAATAAAAGCTTTTAATTTTTGTGGGAGGATGGTGATAGCAGATCAGTACCTTATGTTTAGTTGGAAGCAGAAGGTTTCAGAATGCAGGTTTACTGACGTAAGAGTAAACGTTTGGGTGACTTGGGATTGTCGAGGTTTCATCCCCTACACATTTGGAAAGATAATATTGCATTCACTGTCTTTGTGCTGGTCTGTGGAATTATTTTCTTAACAGGAGCAATAATTACTTTTCTCATTCTTATTTAAGGAACAGCAATCGGTGGGATGTTCAGCAGGAAATCCATTACCCTGTTTGTAGTCTTTGGTGCTTCCCTGGTTGAATTTGAGTCTTGCCCAGGAGGTAGTGATGATGCATTAAGTAGCTGAAACCATCTTTGTGCTGGGTCTTTCATTCAGCTTGGTGATGTGACTGTAAATTACTACACTCTAAACAGATTTTGAACTGTGCTCAAGTGCCAGTCCTCTTTAGAATTTGGGAGAAAGGACAGTAAAGTGTTGCTTGTTTGCATGAAACCTCCAGGTAATCCTTAACCTTTTACTTTTATTTTAGGTCCCACTCACCCATCCAGAGCCTTCCTGCCGGCTTCCTAGTTGACAGTAGATTGATTTGATAACGTGAAGTTTATTTAAATTAGCACCCCTTTCTCTGCCATCTGAAGATTGGCTCTAAGACCTGGGAGCCACTAACCACCCATATTTTGACTCCTCAACTCTTTTAGACTTGCCTGAGATGACATTCATTCTCTAATCATTCCTGGCCATAAATTGCTGGTTTCTAAATTTCATTTTTTGTTGTTGCTATAATTTTGGGAAATGTTAGTGTGCATAGCTTAAGGACCATGTTTTTTAAAGCCCTTTGTCAGAACACTCGTCATTTGCTTATTGTTTACTGACTAAATAAAACCCAGATTTTTTAAGATTTCATGATACACAGGACTACATGATTAAGTAAATCATTATCAAGTGGTTTAGTGACAAATCATTTTAGGAAATATGATAAACTCATTTTATCTCACATGAGACATAATTTTTGCAAGAAACTCATATCCTCTTTTAGATTTCTTTTTAGGTTATGATTATGAGAAAGATTTGGACTTTTGAGCTAAATAACAAAAATTTACCTTCATAAAACTTGTAGTAATAATAATGCAAGATTTCTTTTGTTAAATATGTCTTATTAATTTAAAATGTATGAATTGTTGATCAGATTTGGAAAACTGGTTGTCTTGCTGGGCCTTTCATTAAGTATACCTGTAAAACTATCCTATTTCATTACAAAACGTGATACAGTTATTATACTTGAAAATAATGTATGGTTCCTTAATCTCCCCAACCCCTGCTGTATATTCAGAAGGAAAAGTGGTTATATTGATTTGTTTGTTGAATAATTTTACCCAACCAGTTTATGTTATGGTCTATTAACATAACTGCACTGCTGGTTTATTTGTTCTGACTTGTGAATAAAGAGTGTTTTAAGTAAACTTCATAATGTTCAAGATAGTTTGAAAGATTAATCAATTCTTACTTCCTTGCTATAAAGTGTATAAGTGCTATTCAAGTAACAATTGCCTGAACAAGCTGTTTTGTATTATAATGAGATAGTGCTAGAAAAGTATTTGACAACATGAAATAAAACTCAAACATTCTCAACATTTTTAGATGTATACTACAGATATACTATACATAAATAATATATAAATTTCCTTAGCTAAATTTAGGATGAAGGCATGAATTATAGTTTCCTGTGGAAACTTAAGATAAGTTTGAAATAATTTACGACAGTTTTAAAACTTAGTAAATTAATGGTATTGGTGACTGTTCACTAAATACCAGTTCAATGAATGAAATTACTGAACTTTGTCTTATTTTTTGGTGATGATTGTACCTTACATGACCCAACAGTACCTACTTCAATATTTATCAAGTAAAGAGGCATTTGGCAGTTAGTGGATGAATGACATATAAGGCTAAATGCAGAGTCTTGTGGCTAAGATCTGACATGAAAACTATCCCAGTTGATTTTTGTTTTATATTTGTCCTGCCCTTCATGAAATGAGGGAAATCTGACATAAATGTTACATATATTTACTACCTACTTATATCAGGCACTCTAATGTGCGCTTTCAGATATCTCGTCTCATAATGGGTTTTTGCAGGTAGATATAGTTTATCTAACCACCCACTTCTCCCCTCCTCCACTTCCTTCACAAGTTTTGCAGCTGAGCCTCCAAGAGGAGGAGTAACTTGCTGGGATGACGCAGGAGGGACCAGCATCTAAGTCCAGAGCCAGTTCCTTTTCCAGTGTCCGGCCTGGACTCTCTACTTTCTGATTCTTGGAAAGATTGCCTGATTTCTTTGTCATGATTTAAATGATATTCTGGATCCAGCCACACTCTCAGAAACCTAGTTAAGTTGGTCTTTTAATATCTACCTGGGAGGCAGCATGGTTTAAAAGTATCATTGTGTGAAGACAAGCCTTGTTTAATATCATCTCTGCCACCTCTTATTTGTGTGAGTTTGGGCTATGCACTTAACCCCTTGGTACTTTGATTTTCTCACCTTTAAAAAAGGAAACTAATAGTTACTTTTTAAAGTTATTTTGAACATTAAAAGGTAATAACCTATGTAGAGCAGTCAGGTACTTTGCGTATAGATGCCTAGCAGCTGTAAATTATATCCCTTTTTAAAAAGGACACTCTTGGCTCTGTTAGATGTATTCAGTACATTGTGTTTAGTGTGTGTTCATTTTTCTGTTAATGTGTATAACATGATCTTATATTTACATACATTTCTGTATGAAAACAAAAAGTGGAAGACAGATAGCTTTCTCAGGGGTGGGGGGAACCATATAATGGGCAGTATTATATATTTAAAGATAAATGATAAAAGAACTAGCACTTATTCAACAAACGTTTGTTAAGCTGCTGCTATGGGCTAGGATCTCTTCTAGTCTCTGGGACTATGGTAATAATAATAAGATAGCTAAAAAATTGTTGCCTGAATGGAAGGTACCTTCTCATGAGGGAAAACAGACAATAAAACAAGGAAGCTGTATATGTTAGATGGTAAAATGTTACAGGAAAAAGAAAGCGCAGGAAGGAGGAGTGTGGCGTTGCAGTTTAATCAGGTGGTTTGTGATTAGAGAGAGGTCAGGAATTGTGCAGGTCCAGGAGGAGCTCGTACAGAGATGGAGAGCAGAGCGCAGTGCTGACCTCAGGAATGCCCGGCTTCTTCCAAGAGCTGAGTGTCTTTTTGTGCACCATTTGTAGAGTGCCTCTGGCAGTCTTGGAGACATTCCTGCTCAACATGAAAGGTGGTACAGAAGTTTGTACCTGGTGGCAGGCTTTGGGGAATCTACTATTATGCTTGGAAGAGGAGGCCTGGTACTCTGGATGGCTTTCTCTGTAGTTGGCAGAATTAGGGGCAAATCATGTGCATTCCTTGCAGCTAAAGTGCTCACTCATTCTTCTCAAGATTTTCTTTGAAATTCCCTGATGGCAGTCGAGTGAGCTAGTAAGACGACCTTTCAGACTGAGAAGAGTGTCCTGAACAAGTGTGCTGTTCTTTTTTTTTTTTTTTTTTAGTATTTATATATTTATTTATTTATATGGCTGTGCCGGGTCTTAGTTGTGGCATGCAGAATCTTTAGTTTTGGCATGCGAACTGTTTAGTTGTGGCATGTGGTATCTAGTTCCCTGACTAGGGATTGAACCTGGATCCCCTGCATTAAAAGTGTGTAGTCTTAGCCACGGGACCACCAGGGTAGTCCAAGTATGCAGTTCTTAACTGCCTTCTTTTCCCACCAATACTGAAAGTGAAGAAGGGTGCGTTTAAATTTTAAGGTAATCGTAATCTATGAATCAAGATTGGAGAAGGCAATGGCACCCCACTCCAGTACTCTTGCCTGGAAAATCCCATGGACAGAGGAGCCTGGTACGCTGCAGTCCATGGGGTTGCTGGGAGTCGGACACAACTGAGCAACTTCACTTTCACTTTTCACTTTCTTGCGTTGGAGAAGGAAATGGCAACCCACTCCAGTGTTCTTGCCTGGAGAATCCCAGGGACGGGGCAGCCTGGTGGGCTGCCGGCTATGGGGTCGCACAGAGTTGCATACGACTGAAGCGACTTAGCAGCAGCAGCAGCATGAAGAAGCTGACAGCAGCATGAGAAGTTGACACTCAGTTCAGTTCAGTTCAATCGCTCATTTGTGTTCGACTCTTTGCAACCCCATGAATCGCAGCACGCAAGGCCTCCCTGTCCATCACCAACTCCCGGAGTTCACTCAGACTCATGTCCATCGAGTCAGTGATGCCATCCAGCCATCTCATCCTCTGTCGTCCCCTTCTCCTCCTGCCCCCAATCCCTCCCAGTATCAGAGTCTTTTCCAATGAGTCTTTTCCACCTTCGCATGAGGTGGCCAAAGTACTGGAGTTTCAGCTTTAGCATCATTCCTTCCAAAGAAATCCCAGGGCTGATCTCCTTCAGAATGGACTGGTTGGATCTCCTTGCAGTCCAAGGGACTCTCAAGAGTCTTCTCCAACACCACAGTTGAAAATATACCCCCCCCCCGCCCCCGCCACCACATTCATTTATAGACCTTTTAATTCTTTCCTCATGTGTTAATTGAGCAATTGCTACGTTCTGTGAATGTTACCAAGAAGACAAGGATGAGTTGTGTGTGTACAATAGGAAGGGAGAGGAAGTATAGAAATAACCTCCTCATGAGCTATTAATGCAGTCACACAAGTTGAATAGAGTACGGTGGATACTCAACACCTGTGTATTGACCTTTGGTTAAAGTGATTAGTAAGTTGAGACATAAAGACAATAGTATGCTGGGTCCCTGGTGGTCTAGAGGTTAGAACTCTGTGCTTTCACCACCATGGGCCCAGGTTCTATCCCTGGTCAGGAAGCTAAGAACTTGCAAGCTGTGTGGTGTGGCCAAAAAAAAAAAAAAAAATGATGAAGTCAGATGAGGGAGCCGAAGCCTCTGACTCCATTATTGGTCCTTGGACACTGGGATTTGGACATAGCCCCTGGGTGGTGGGGACATAATTTGTTTTTGTATTTTTAGCAAGTGGTAGAGAATAGGCTGTCAATAAATATTTGTCATATGAATAAATTAAGAGGAAAGGACTATCCTGCTGAAGGGAAAACCTAGAGTAAGGGCATGGTAGAGATTGCAGAGCGCAATTTCCCTTTAAGAAAGGGAGATACACTGCAGGGTAATCAGGGTCAGATTTTAGGAGCGCATAATTGCCAGGCCAGGCTCAGTGGTGGGTCGTTGAAGCAGGTTGTTAGAGTGCACCCTGCACTGGTAGCATTCCAGGGGAAGGGATGGGTGGCAGGAGCATCAGGTGAGGAAATTATCACAGCATCAGAGGCTGGAAGTTAACTGGGAGCTCATCTTGGTTGGCCACAGGGAAGGAAGAGGCACAGATGGAGACAAGTAATATGTTAAAGGCTGAATTGACAGCACACTAAAGTATTCTGTACAGAAAAACTGAAACAAACTTTTTAGCCAATCCAGTACTTAATTTTTAGCTCAGTAGAGTAAGTTTGAATGCCTCCTTTTGCTGTAGGAGCTCTTTTTGAGAAAATGAAAGCATCAAATCAAATTTACTGGGACAAGAGTTGAGCACTATCTAAAGTCATGCTCTCAGGAACCTTATGAAAGCAAAAAAAAATGTTAAAAGTTATTATATCAACCTTTAGGTAATTTACAGCAGAGTTCAATTTTTATATACTATATATATAGTTTGTAGCTCTTTTGAGCCCTTTGTATATTCTGTTCTAAATACATGCACACACCAGGGAAGAAGAGGGAAAATACAGAAATATCCACATAATAGTTACTTATTTGATGCTGCATCTTGAATCAGTAATGTAGTCTAATGATAACACAGTTGATTTTTTTGTGTGTAAAAATTCTTTATGATCATCAGTTTTATAAAGTGGTTTCCAAGAAAGCATTTCAGGAGGTCTTGTGTTTTCCATTTAAAGAAAAAAGATTTTTGAATAGTAACTTTTTGAATAGTAATGCTATTTGGGTTTTATTTAGTATAATACATTTTTGTTAGGAAAAGCATTGTCAGAAGAATCATAGCAGCTTTTGCCTTCACATCTAGCATAAGTATATAAGACTGCAATGAGAGACAATATAAAAATGGAATAAGTATGATCCTTTCCCTCTAGTCACTGACCTCATTAATATACTTGTATGTTAGGGTATAAGTCCTGAAAATTGAGAAAACCTAGATTCCAGCCCTGGTTTTTGTGGCGCTGTGTGTAACCTATACCAGACACTTATTTCAATAGGCCTCCGTTTTGTTTTTCATTAAGGGTTTGGCCTGGCCTGGAATGATCAGGAAGATCCTTTCCTGGGTAACTCCTAGTGACTCTATGACCTGTTAGAGCCACGAGGGGAAGAATTTCCCAGAAACATTGACAGATTGTAATATTTCAAAATTCACATTATTTAGCATTCTTCCTGAGTCCCCGACTTGTATCTTTTTTCATGTAGATGGCTAAAAGGCCCATGTTTACTTTCATTGCAGAACATTGCCCTTTTCTGAGCAGAGTGCAAGGCACAGGGAAGATGCCCCCGATACATAATTGCTGGGTTTGTTTCAGCTGTGAGAGACATTAGTGTGTTAAGGGATTACTCTGGGACTTGGTCTGATCCTCTGCTGATGTCAGAGAAACAGTTGAAATAACTCTTACTGTATCAGAAGTAAACTCTTGAATGGATGATCATAGAAACTGTTATATTCACTCAGGGAACATTTATTGAGGTCCTGACATTTGCTTGGCAGGCATAGTATTAAGCCCGGGAATATAAAGTAAGTAAAAACAGGAATCCCCCAATACCAGCTTCCACAGTAGTAGAGAAAATGGGCATAACGACTTAGTAAGATAGGTGTTACACCAATATTAGATGGAAAAGTGTGGAACCAGATGACTGTTCTCTCAATCTTTGTTAAAAGTAAAATTGTGTTTAAAAAAAATGTCCAAATCCGTAAAACCTGAAAAAACTGACAGATAATAGGACTTCCCCCAACTTCCCCTCCTCCAATTTAAAGTTCTTTTTTTTTTTAAAGGAAGGTGACAGATTGTCTTCTAGTTTCTTCATACTTCTCTTGTTCAGGTCTGAAGAACAGGGACATTTCAGGTAGTCTCAGCAACCATGACAGGAGGCAGGGACATATACAGTCTCTAAGGACACTGCAACTCCAATTATTTAGGGATTTATAGATCAAAGCCATTTTTAGTCATTTTTGCTGAGGTAGCAACGATCTCATCTCACCCCATCCTTTTAATGCCATATTGGCTTCATGAGGATAAAACTTCATTTCAGGAGTTTTATTTTGGAGTAACAGAGTGAGCTCTGGTTAGTATGGATCGGCTCAATCTGAGTTGGAACCAGTGGTGGGTAGTGAAGAGTTTGATTTATTTGGTATTTAGATGTTGCATTAAAATGAATAATGGGGCTTCCCTGGTGGTCCAGTGGTTAAGAATCCGCCTGCCAGTGCAGGGGACACGGCTCAGTCTCTGGTCTGGGAAGATCCCCATGCAGAACAACTAAGCCCATGATGCCCTAGGGCCTGTGCACCGCAACAAGAGAAGCCACTGCAGTGAGAAGCCCTCACACTGCAAAGTAGAGTAGTCCCTGCTCATTGCAACTGTAGAAACCCACACGCGGCAGCGAAGACCCAGTACAGCCATTAAAAAATAAATCTTTTTAAAATAAAATAATAATAATGAATAATAATTCTCACTGCATTCTGCTGATGGATTTAACCACTGTTCCCAGTTCTTCTCTGTAATAATAATTGTTCCTGTTTATTGAGGCTAACATTCCAGACAGTGCCATAGGTATTTAAAATCATCTTATTTAACCTTTGCAATAATACCATGAGAGATATATTATTATTTCCCATTTTACCTATGAAGAACCTAAGACTGCAGGTGGTTAAATATCATACCCATATTTGCTTTCTGTGTTTCAGGATTTGAATTCTGGTCATTCTGACTCTAGAGCTTAAGTCCGATTTGCCATTTCTCCCCCTGCTCTCATGCACTTAGAGCCAATGTCTAGTCCTGTGCTTTTTAATGAGTGGGCTACAGGGCAGATGCAGTGGATGAGGGTTGTGCCTGTGAGGGCACATGAGAGAGGAGAAACTTTGGAGCTTAAACAGGAGGGAGGTGTGTGTTAGAAGTTACAGTGAAGAGACTTCTCTGGTGGCCCAGTGGCTAAGGCTCCTCGCTCCCAATGAGGGGAGTCTGGGTTCGATCCCTGGTCAGGGAGCTAGATCCCCTACATGGCAACTAAGACACAGCCAAATATATAAATAAATAAGTATTTAAAAAAAAGTTAAGATGAAGACAAGGAAATAGTAGCCATCAGGAGAACCCGAGATAGTAACTGAAAGATACTGCATCAGATGGTGTGAAGTGACAGGCCAGGGGAAGGGGTAAATAAATCAGGCCTTAAGATGTAGCTGCTACTACCACAACTCTTGTCTGCCTGGTCTCCTCCTGAACAAATCAGAATCTTCGGAGTAGGATCTAAGGATTTGTATTGTTCACAAATCCTGCAGATGATTCCGATAGGCTCAAATGCTGGTAGGACGCCTGTATGTACATGGAGAGAGTAAAGTGGATGAAACCAGGAGTGCCGAGTTTGCAGAGGGCTATTCCTTTTCTGAAGCACAGAGCTGAACATCACTGAACAGAACACACTGGTGAGGGACTAGTGATTACAGATTCGGAGTGTTATTCATTCTTAATTTTTAAAACCCTTTCTGGCTATTTGTGGAAAATAAATTGATCTTTTTCTCTCACATTTTCTCTGGATAAAGTGGATCTAGCTTAAAGGGCCTGGTACCCAGAGGTTTTGCTGTAAATAGACTGATATTATTTCACTTAAAAGAAAAAAAAAAGATTTATTCATGTTTGGCTCTGCTGGGTCTTCCTTTTTTGTGCTCATCTTTGCGTGTAATCTTCCCTTGGTACCTCTTAATTTTCTTGAAAAGATCTCTAGTCTTTCCCATTCTATTGTTTTCCTCTGTTTCTTTGCATTGATCACTGAGGAAGGCTTTCTTATCTCTCCTGGCTATTCTTTGGAACTCTGCATTCAAATGGGTATATCTTTCCTTTTCTCCTTTGACTTTAGCTTCTCTTCTTTGTTCAGCCATTTGTAAGACCTCTTCAAACAACCATTTTGCCTTTTTACATTTCTTTGTCTTGGGGATGGTCTTGATCCCTGCCTCCTGTACAATGTCACAAACTCCCGTCCATAGTTCTTCAGGCACTCTGCCTATCAGATCTAATCCCTTGAATCTATTTGTCACTTCCACTGTATAATCGTAAGGGATTTGATTTAGGTCATACCTGAATGGTCTAGTGGTTTTCCCTACTGTCTTCAATTTAAGTCTGAATTTGGCAATAAGCAGTTCATAATCTGAGCCACAGTCAGCTCCCAGGCTTGTTTTTGCTGACTATATAGAGCTTCTTCATCTTTGGCTGCAAAGAATATAATCAGTCTGATTTTGGTGTTGGCCATCTGGTGATGTCCATGTGTAGAGTCTTCTCTTGTGTTGTTGGAAGAGGGTGTTTGCTATGACCAGTGCATTCTCTTGGCAAAACTCTGTTAGCCTTCGCCCTGCTTCATGCTGTACTACAAGGCCAAATGTGCCTGTTAGTCCAGTATTTCTTGACTTCCTACTTTTGCATTCCAGTCCCCTATAGTGAAGAGGACTTCTTTTTTGGGTGTTAGTTCTAGAAGATCTTGTAGGTCTTCATAGAATCATTCAACTTCAGCTTCTTCAGCATTACTCATTGGGGCCTAGAGTTGGATTACTGTGGTATTAAATGGTTTGCCTTGAAAATGAACAGAGATTGTTCATTGTTGTTTTTGAGATTGCATCCAAGTACTGCATTTCAGACTCTTGTTGACCATGATGGCTCCTTCATTTCTTCTAAGGGATTTCTGCCCACAGTAGTAGATATAATGGTCATCTGAGTTAAATTCACCCATTCCAGTCCATAATAGTTCACTGATTCCTAAAATGTCGATGTTCACTTTTGCCATCTCCTGTTTGACCACTTCCAATTTGCCTGGATTCATGGACCTAACATTCCAGGTTCCTATTGCAATATTTTTCTTACAGCATCTGACTTTACTTCCATAACCAGTCACATCCACAACTGGGTGTTGTTTTTGCTTTGGTTCCATCTCTTTATTCTTTCTGGAGTTATTTCTCCACTGATCTCCAGTAGCATATTGGGCATCTACTGACCTGGGGAGTTTATCTTTCAGTGTCATACCTTTTTGCCTTTTCATACTGTTCATGGGGTTCTCAAGGCAAGAATACTGAAATGGTTTGCCATTCCCTTCTCCAGTGGACCACGTTTTGTCAGAACTCTCTGCCATGACCCATCTGTCTTGGGTGACCCTAAACGGCATGGCTCATAGTTTCTTTGAGCTAGACAAGGCATATGATCAGTTTGGTTAGTTTGCTGTGATTGTGGTTTTCATTCTGTCTGCCCTCTGATGGATAAGGATAAGAGGCTTTTGGAAGCTTCTTGATGGGAGAGACTGACTGAAGGGGAAACTGGGTGGTGTTTTGATGGATGGGGCATGTTCAGTAAATCTTTAATCCAGTTTTCTGTTGATGGGCGGGGCCGTGTTCCTTCCCTGTTGCTTGACCTGAGGCCAAGCTATGATGAAGGTAATTAAAGAAGAGTTCATGCAAAGTTGAGCACAATAAAGGACAAAAATGATATCGACCTAACAGAAACAGAAGATGTTAAGAAGAGGTGGCAAGAATACACAGAAGAACTGTACAAAAAAAGATCTTCACGAACCAGATAATCACGATGGTGTGATCACTCACCTAGAGCCAGACATCCTGGAATGTGAAATCAAGTGGGCCTTAGGAAGCATCACTATGAACAAAGCTAGTGGAGGTGATAGAATTCCAAATCTTATTTCAAATCCTAAAAGATGATGTTGTGAAAGTGCTGCACTCAATATGCCACCAAATTTGGAAAATTCAGCAGTGGCCACAGGACTGGGAAAGGTCAGTTTTCATTCCAATCCCAAAGAAAGGCAATGCCAAAGAATGCTCAAGCTACCACACAGTTGTACTCATCTCACACGTTAGCAAAATAATGCTCAAAGTTCTCCAAGCCAGGCTTCAACAGTACATGAATCATGAACTTCCAGATGTTCCAGTTGGATTTAGAAAAGGCAGAGGAACCAGAGATCAAATTGCCAACATCCGCTGGATCATCGAAAAAGCCAGAGAGTTCCAGAAAAACATTGCTTTATTGATTATGCCAAAGCCTTTGACTGTTTGGATCACAACAAACTGTGGAAAATTCTGAAGGAGATGGGAATACTGGACCATCTGACCTGCCTCCTGAGAAATCTGTGTGCAGGTCAAGAAGCCACAGTTAGTATTAGACATGGAACAACAGACTGGTTCCAAATCGGGAAAGGAGTACGTCAAAGCTGTATATCGTCACCCTGCTTATTTAACTTATATGCAGAATACATCATGAAAAGTGCTGGGCTTGATGAAGCACAAACTGGAATCAAGATTGCTGGGAGAAATATCAATAACCTCAGATACAGATATGATAGCACCCTTATGGCATAAAGGAAAAAAGAACTAAAGAGCCTCTTGATGAAAGTAAAAGAGGAGAGCAAAAAAGTTGGCTTAAAACTCACCATTCAGAAAACTAAAATTATGACATCTTGTCCCATCACTTCATGGCAAATAGATGGGGAAACAATGTAAACAGTGAGAAACTTTATTTTGGGGGGCTCCAAAATCACTGCAGGTGGTGACTGCAGCCATGAAATTAAAAAGACACTTGCTTCTTGGAAGAAAAGCTATGACCCACCTAGAGACCGCATATTAAAAAGCAGAGACATTACTTTACCAACAAAGGTCCGTCTAGTCAAAGCTATGGTTTTTCCAGTTAGTCATGTATGGATGTGAGAGTTGGACTATAAAGAAAGATGAGCGCTGAAGAATTGATGCTTTTGAACCGTGGTGTTGGAGAAGACTCTTGAGAGTCCCTTGGACTGCAAGGAGATCCAACCAGTCAGTCCTACAGGAGATCAGTCCTAAATATTTACTGGAAGGACTGGTGTTGAAGCTGAAACTCGTAATACTTTGGCCACCTGATGTGAAGAAGTGACTCACTGGAAAAGACCTTGATGCTGGGAAAGATTGAAGGCAGGAGCAGAAGGGGTTGACAGAGGATGAGATGGTTGGATGGCATCACTGACGCAATGAACATGAGTTTGAGTAGGCTCCGGGAGTTGGTGATGGACAGGGAATCCTGGCATGCTGCAGTCCAAAGAGTCACAAAGAGTCGGACATGACTTAGCAACTGAACTGAACTGAGGGTCTTCCTTACTGCATGTGAACTTTTCTCTAGCTGCGGTAAGTGGAAGCTTCTTTTCATTGTAGTGTGTGGCCTTCTCATTGCAGTGGCTTGTCTTGTAGACCATGGGCTCTCGGGACATGGGCTTCAGTAGCTGTGGTGCACGGGCTTAATTGCTCCATGACATGTGGAATCTTCCCAGACTAGAGTTGGAACCCAAGTCTCTTTGGTCTCCTGCATTGGTAGGTGGATTCTTGACCCCTAGTGCCACCTGGGAAGCCAAAGATGTGATTATTCACTCAGCTTAATATATAAAAAATATATTTATTTATTCTTTTAATTATTTATTCTGTTGTTTCATTAAATCTTTAATTCCACAACAGCTATTTTTTAGATTTCTAACAATTGTGGAATATGTTATTTGCTTTGTGTATGTGTGTTTAATGCTGTAGATTAGCAGTGATCATGAGTGACTCTGGAGTTGTGGTTGTATCTTATGATTTGTAAATGCTTTAAACTTGCTAGCAGTAATTTTTTTTCCTCTCTAAAAACTTAAGTGATAAGAAAAGAGATATGGAGGTGGATCTGTGGGAAAACAATCCAGAAGTAATACTGAGTCTGATGATGGGGTTTTCTTGAGGTGTTTTTATCTACAGCAATTCTTATAGGGTCATTTTTTGCCTTTCCATATTGGCTGATCTCTGCTACATAAAAAATATTTTTTGGCAGGATGTAAATCCATGCAGATGATTGAGAATGGTTTTATCTTACCAAAGCAATTCATCCTTTAAAAAAAAAAAAAAAATTGTCTGTTTCTACTTTTTCCCCAGAGTATTTGTTTCTGCTTGACCAACACCTCCTGTTTGAGGATTACATACTCAATTCCCACCCTTTCTTATCCTCTCTATTTACCTGTAGGCTCACAGTTTGAGTAGGAGGGGATGATATTGGTTAAATCACAGGATGATTTAACTAAACAAAACAGCACATTTGGGGTAACTTTTCTTGTGCTGGCCTCTTGGTTTAAGGTTTTTGATATACCTTGTTTCCAAAGGAATTTGTAGATTTCCAAGAGCAGTCTAGAAAGGAAAAGTGATGTGCAAATGTCAGAATAATTCATGCAAGTTAGGTTTTTCCTTAAAGACCCTGGAAAAAACGTGATTGCTTGTTAACTTTTCCAAGAAGAGATTGGCTAAGATCACATCACCCATATGAACATGAAAGTCCAACAAAAAATTATTTATCAAAAAGCAAAAACAGAACCAAAAATAATGTGCCACTCATGTTTGAGACACAGCACTCATCTTCCAGAAATACTGTATGCATCTCTAGGTTGGAAAGATGTGAATTAAGGAAACTGCCAGAAAGGGCATCTGAAATACCGCTGGGATGGAGTGCTATCATTGGAGGGGACTCTCTTTTTAAATGCTGAAGAATCTCTAGTTTAAGCTCGTGGATTCTTGGATAAAGCCAGCGAAGCATTATTCACCCAGATTCTTGTGAATTTGAATGACTGGTAATGCCTTATAGTCCCACAAATTTCTGGACAAATACTGCCTTTCGCCCCCACCCTCCATCCCTCATTATAGCAAGTAGTAAGTTTTGGAGTTTATCCATCATCTTGTGAGGCTGATGTCTGGGGAGAAAGCATTATCCTTCCACTGCAAGCTCTTGTCTCTACTGTCAGATAGAGTAAGGGCCCGGGTGGCTCAGGGCCTGCTCAGCTCTGTTGTTCGGTGCTCTGATATTGTATCCCTCTTTCTTGCTATCCTGCCAAGTTCTTCTAAGATGTAGGACTTTACTTTCCATTTTAGAAAATTATTGCTTAACAGAATCTACTCTGTGATTCAGCAGACATTTATTGAACAGGTTTATATGCTTTACTGTTATATATGAGAGCTCACATTAGATTCATGATTTTTAAGTGTTGTGTATATTTTGTTTATTTTATTTTTTGGATTAGATTCTGTTTTAGATGTTGGCCTTGTGCCAGATCATTTTGCTGAACAAACTTTAAGGGCCCTTCTGCCTGTAGGGGAATGTTACATGTAAGTTCTCTGTGTTGAACAGCTTTACAGGTATCTGGTAACTTTCTGTAGTTATTCCTTTAATGAACAGGGCCAGTGGGCTGCCTGTCCCACTGGGGCTACTGTGGTTGTGGTGACTTTTCTGGTACTTCTTTTGAAGAAGTTGCTTTAGGAATGTGTTTTAAGGCACAGACCGGTCTTAGGTGGTAATCCTACCAGGTCACCCATATTTCCAGAAAAGGCTCAATTTATATAAAATAACCAATGAAAAACCAATAATTTGTTTTCCTAGCTTTCTGTTTCTCAAATTTTCTACTAAAGTACCTGAAGAGCAGAAGAAAGTAGACTCGTTTTCCTGCAAAGTCATGGGTCATAACATAGGCCAAATTGTGCTTCCAGAAAGCTCAAATTCGTTGAAGTTTCCAGAATGCTTGATCTTAAAAATCTATTTGAGTATTATATATCCTGTTCTATAATATAGGCCTCTTTTTTAAAAAATCGAGATAAAAAAATGACACACAGTGGAATGTGTAGACCTTAAATATAGAGTTTGGTGAGTTTTGACATAAGCAGACAGTAGTATAATCTACATGCCTGTCATATCAAGAATATATGTACATGTTCTAACATAGAAGTACTGTTTGAAGTTATTTGCCATCAAGAAATTCATGCCCACCCCCACCCCCTCCCCTGCACCGGCGAAAAAGAAAAAGGTTTCATTCCCTAAGACTATCTGCCTTTCAATTTTTAATTTCTACTTGTTATACTACTCTATATTTTTGGAATGATGGCAGTAGACATGGCATGATTATTTGGTTTTGAGAAGTATAGGCTTCATCAAGATGGCTCTGCAAAGTGGATAAGTGTCTTAATGGATTTTCTTCAGTTAACATGTAGCTAGAGAAGTTGTTTGATGTCCATTGTTTGCCTAAACACCAAAAAATTTTAACTGCTCTAATTGCAAATAGTTTACTAAGTCAAGCAATAGGTCTGTGACCAGGAAATTAAAGATTGGTTCACTTTCATTGTTTTTTCTGGTAATCTGTTTTATAATAAGGCCTTATTCACGTGCACAGTATGTTAGTTCCTTTAACATTCTTTCCAGATAACATTTGACACTCTGTGCTTTGTAGTAGTCACCTTGTAGGAATCCCACTGATGATCCACTCCCAGCCTTTTATTCTCATTTCTTGAATTCTTTCTTGAACATAGCCTGCAACTATAACTGAGTGCTTGTACTTTGTTTTTCCTCCAGATTCTTTCAAAAAAGCAGATGTTAAGGCTCCCTTTCAGTGGAGACTAAGTTCTAATTATTGTAGCTAATGCAGTGGACAATACATTAAGCCCACTAGATTGATTTCAATTGTAGGTATTGGTGTTAGGTAATATAGGAAATGCAATGTTGGGTAAGGGATAGATCCTATGCTCAGTAATGTTTAGTAATAATAGGGGAGCTGATGATGGTAACTAATACTTATAAAGATTTTTATGTGCTTGGTACTATTCTAAGCATAGTGGATATATTTCCTGATTTTATCTGCACAGTCATCATTTAGGCTAATTAATAATGTACCTATTTGCTACATTAAGAAATTGCATGTCAGGTTTCTTAGAAGCAGAGCCTGAGGTGCAGAGTCTTGTGTGGGTGATTTATTGAGGGAGCACTCAGGAGGAACCTGAACATGAGCAACGGAGGGAAGCCGGATTGGGTATGTGGTCAGTGGCCTCAGCGATACTTGGAAATATACATTCTCAGGTTGTGTATTCTCAGGAGCCCTGAACCGGGAACTTGGGGAGCTGGGGAGCCAACCTGTGGTTTAACTAGTCTTCCAAGTGAACCTGATTGATCCTAAAGTTTGAGAACTACTTGGGTAGAGGATGCTGAAGCTGAAACTCCAATACTTTGGCCACCCGATGCGAAGACCTGACTCATTTGAAAGCACCCTGATGCTGGGAAAGATTGAAGGCAGGAGGAGAAGGGGACAACAGAGGATGAGATGGTTGGATGGCATCACTGACTCAACGGACATAAGTTTGAGTGAACTCTGGGAGCTGGCGATGGACAGGGAGGCCTGGCGTGCTGCAGTCCATGGGGTTGCAAAGAGTCAGGTACAACTGAGCAACTGAACTGAACTGGGTAGGGGAAAAAGCCAGGTAAAGATGTGGATTTTGCTAAAAATGTAGCTTCCTTGAAATCCTTTGCGAAGTTTGGAGTGGGAATGGCACATAGATTTGCCATTGGGAAGAGGACCACTCAGTCAGGCATTGGCTGAGGGGGACTGTCTGGGGAACAGACCCTGAGGGAGGGGCATAATCCCCCAGAATTGCTGGGAAAGGTAGCTCTTATGCAGCTCTGAGCCCTTAGCATTCGACACTCTCAGCAGCTGGGCAGTGGGTCTGCTGGCCTAGAGGGGATCTAGGTAGGGCATCCCAGTGTCCACTACACTGAGGTATAGGGAAGTAACTAGCTTAAGTTCCCACAGCTAGTAATGGGAGTTGAACTCAGGCTGTCTGTATCCAGAGTCCATCTTCCTAACCATCTGTTATACTGCCCCCTGTGATCAGAACAATAATAGAAATAACAACAATATGAACAAAAGACAATTTAGAGGAGGGTGGTACTTCTGGCTGAGGACAATGGAAGCCCTTATAAAAGGAGTGTTATTTGATTTCACCTTGAAGTACAAAAGATCTGGACACAAGAGGCTTTCTAGATAGAAGGAATAGCCTGAGAAAAGGCATGCATGCCTGCGTGCTAAGTCCCTTCAGTTGTGTCTGATTCTTTGACCCTATGGACTATAGACCACCAAGCTCCTCTGTTCATGGGATTCTCCAGGCAAGCATACTGGAGTGGGTTGCCATGCCCTCCTCCAGGGGATCTTCCTGACCCGAGGATCGAACCCACCTCTCTTACATCTCCTGCATTGGCAGGTGGATTCTTTATCACTAGCACCATCTGGGAAGCTCTGAGAAAAGGCATGCTACTTCTACTGCTGCTGAGTCGCTTCAGTTGTGTCCGACTCTGTGCGACCCCATAGACAGAAGCCCACCAGGCTCCCCTGTCCCTGGGATTCTCCAGGCAAGAACACTGGAGTGGGTTGCCATTTCCTTCTCCAGTGCATGAAAGTGAAAAGTGAAAGGGAAGTCGCTCAGTCGTGTCCAACTCTTAGCAACCCCTTGGACTGCAGCCCACCAGGCTCCTCCATCCATGGGATTTTCCAGGCAAGAGTACTGGAGTAGGGTGCCATTGCCTTCTCCAGAGATACCACTACTCACCTACAAAAATGGCTAAAATTAAAAAGACTGATTATATCCAGTATAGAGAAACTAGAACTCACATAAACCACAGGTGGGAATGTAAAATAGTATAACCACTCTGAAAGTAGTTTGGCAGTTTCTTAAAAAGTTAAACCTACATTTACCATTGATCTAGTCATTTTCCTTTTACAGTATTTATCCAAGGATGTGTACCTGAATGTTCATAGTAGATTTATCTGTAATACCCAAAATATCCACCAACAAGTGAATGGTTAAACAAATGATGGTCTGTGCATACAAAGAACTATTATTCAGCAATAAAAAGGAAAGCACCATTGATTTACCCATCAGCATTGGTGAATCTCAAAATAATTATGCTTATTGAAAAACCTAGACCAAAAAGAGTACATACTCTGTGATTCTGCTTACATGAAATTCTAAAAAATACAAACTAATCTAGAGTCATAAAACAGATAAGTGGTTCCTTCACAAGGGAGAGAGAAGGAGAGAGAGGGTTTACAAAGGCACAAGAAAAAATTGGTGGTGGATCATGGATGTGTTCATTATCTTGCAAGTGATGGTATCATAGGCGTACCAAATGTATCACATTGTCCACTTCAAATATGTGCAATTGATTGTGTGTCAATCACACCCAAATAAAAAAGGACATACAAAAGAAAAGAGAGAAAGATTATATGACCACATATATGTAGGGTGAATTTCAGGAGGAGAAGCTGGAAATAAGCAGCAGTGAGTCAAGTCTGGAAGCAGTGAGTATACACAATAAAGTGGGACCTGCTCTTGGCTATGGCAGTTAAACTGGAAGAGAAATGGTAGACAAGATGCTATAGAAGAAGCAGTCCAGGAGTTAGAGGAGTAAGAGAGAGGAAGCCATGGAAGAAGCTGGCCAAGAGAATGCTGTCCCCACCCCCCCGCCCCCCCACCCATCAAATGAATGGAGCTTCCGTGATGGAAGGTGTTGATGGAGGGCGTGCAGCGAGATCACAGTTCAGATTCAGGAACATGGAATATGGTAAGGGATAACCATTGTGGAGATGTCAGGTAGGTAGCTGGAAATGTTGAACTAAAATGCATGAATAGAGGTATAGAGTTAGACTTCATTGTAGAGGCAGTTATTGAGAGTCTGATAATAAAATCGCCAGTGATGATCACATTGGTAAGAGAGGGCCAAAGTCAGTTAGGATTAAAGTTCTTGGTCTCTTAGCTTCTTGTTCAGTTTTTTAAATCCATTGACTTACATGGCCTCCAAGTGAATAATGAAGTTACATTTTGCATATTAAATTGAGAGAAAGTTAAACGTTTTGCTACTTTCTAACTTAGACTGCTGCTGCTGCTAAGTTGCTTTGTGTCCAACTCTGCGACCCCATAGACGGCAGCCCACTAGGCTCCCCCGTCCCTGGGATTCTCCAGGCAAGAACACTGGAGTGGGTTGCCATTTCCTTCTCCAGTGCATGAAAGTGAAAAGTGAAAGTGAAGTCACTCAGTCGTGTCCGACTCTTAGCGACCCTATGGACTGCAGTCCACCAAGCTCCTCCATCCATGGGATTTTCCAGGCAAGAGTACTGGAGTGGGGTGCCATTGCCTTCTCCACTAACTTAGACTAGGGAATATAAAAGGGAAAATGGAGGAAAAAACCCCTCTCAGGTTGGCAAAAGCAAACATACAACTTTTCAGCTCTTCCTAAGTAGTATTTTCACCTTGTATCATCTGTCTTCTTTTTTTTTCCAAAATAGGCATTTAAATAGTTTAGCTTAAAAATCTTTTTTTCTTATTTCTGCTATGACTTAGATATGGAAATAAATGGCAAAAATGTCAGCCAAGATACTATTAATAAATAAAGTCACCTAGGAAGTAAGATTAAGATTTTATTCTTATAAACCATGAGACACAGATTTAGTTGCATTTCCATTGTTTAATTTAGAAATGTGTGTGGTCAGTCACTTCAGAGGATGAAGTGAAGTCACTCAGTCCTGTCCGACTCTTTTCGACCCCATGGCCTGTAGCCTACCAGGCTCCTCCGTCCATGGGATTTTCCAGGCAAGAATACTGGAGTGGGTTGCCATTTCCTTCTCCAGGAGATCTTCCTGACCCAGGAATTGAACCTGGGTCTCCTGCATTGTAGGCAGACGCTTTACCATCTGAGCCACCAGAGAATACAATTACTTCAGAGAGATGTTGTAAAAAGTCTGATTAGTGGGGCTGTAGAATGGCGTTATATGCTGTAGCTTGTTTGGACTCCTTATTCTGAGTCCAACTGTTTGTGATGTCAGAAAGCATTTCAACTTAAGGTCACTGCTTACTGTTATTTAAAGGATGATTTCATAAGGCCAAAGTTCCTGGAAGTTCTTGACCTAGGAGGGAAGAAGAATTTATACCAGAACAAGCCAATTGGACATTCTGTTTTTCCAAAGGTAAAACTGGGCAGTGAGGTATCCCCCATCTCCAGCCACTGGATGCTAGTAGTGCCATTCTCCTAAAGTGAAGTCGCTCAGTCGTGTCCGACTCTTAGCGGCCCCATGGACTGCAGCCTACCACGCTCCTCCATCCATGGGATTTTCCAGGCAAGAGTACTGGAGTGGGGTGACATTGCCTTCTCCAGAGGATATTCCTGACTCAGGGATCGAACCCAGTTGTCCCACATTGTAGGCAGACGCTTTACCATCTGAGCCACCAGAGAATACAATTACTTCAGAGAGATGTTGTAAAAATTCTGAGCCACCAGGGAAGTCCTGGTCACGACCATAATTGTCTCCTTCGGTCAGTCACCTCTGGCTGAGAAACACTGTACTGATAACCTAAGCAGATCAAGCAAGAACATGAAAGTCTGCACATCCATTTAAGAGACCAGTTTCTTGAACACTCTGCTTGGAACAGATCCTAATTATATAGAATCCATTCCAAATCAGTGTACACTTTGATACAACTACTTAGGGAAACAGTTTGTCAATGTCTAGCAAAATTTGAGAAACAGCAGTTATGTATCTAGTTACATCCTAGAGAAAGTCTCAGACATCTGCACTGGGATGTGTACAAGGATGTTCATGGCAGAGTTGTTTTGTAATGGTGACAATTGGAAGTAACATCGTTGGATCAATCTCAGAAACAAAGTTGATAGACAAAAAACAAAACATAGAATAATTTTTGCTTTATATCTTATGTGTTTATTTTACAAAACACCCAAAACAATACTATATACATTGTTTAGCTCAGATTCGTGACAGTGTTCACTTCTGATGAGGAAGGGATGAAGAGTAACGGGACCAAGGAGAGAAAAATGGAGAATGTCAATTTTATTTTTTTTTAAAACGGTCAAGTATATACTACACAATGTTTTCAGTCGGTAGATTCATGCATATTTATTATCATTCTTTGCATTTTTCTTTTTTTTTTTCAAATGAAACCTTTATAAAAGAAATGTTTTATACTTGACCCTGTAAATTTATATTTTTGTTCATTATGAGATATATTGAATTGTACCTTTTCCTGAAATACCTTTTAGCTGTAGATTTAATTTTCAGTGTTATATTTGAAGAAAGTGATTGTGCTTTGTGCTATTTCCTAGTCACATTTTCATGCACTAAGCCATGGTTTCATGATTCACTCTTGCACAAACATGTGTAGATCTCGATTCTCACACGTTGAAATAAACGCAGCTGTGTTTATTTCAATAAGATTACATTCAAATAAACACACATGTGATCCCTCATGAGTGTGAACCCATAAAACACTTGTTGATTTGGTTCTGAAATTTTGTGTTCAAATAAACACACTTGTTTTAAGGGAAGTTTCGCTTTACTAAAATGTTCATGCTTCGAACATGTGTTTTTAGTAGGCAGATGTGGACATGAGTGTCTAAAAAGAATAATAGTTCTTTGGAGTTTATCATTGCTTTAGACAAATGCAGGGCTTATTTAATAGGCTACTTTTTAATATGCTGGTAGTTGTCCTAGGTAAGTAATTAATTAAAAATAATCTTTGAATATCACATTTTGAGTAATCTATTCATTTTATTTTTAATTATTTATTTTTGGTCATGCTGCATGGCTCTCACGATCCTAGTTCCCAGATCAGGGATTGAACCAGGCCCTCAGCAGTAAACTCTGAGTCCTCATCACTGGACCACCAGGGAACTTCTGTTATTCATGTATTCTTGACAGGTTAACTGAATGTAATAGAATTTTAAGTAAAGTATATCTCATGTTAAAAATATTTGTGAGTATATGTTTTAAAATGTAAATGATAAATTAAAAAGGGAAAGAGCTGTTTATATTTTGGAAACTGCTTATTGACTAGTTAAGGCCGTTTGTGACTGTAGGGGCCCATCCCTGACTTCTTCTCAAGACCCAGGGAACTTGCTCACGACCTTTGTGAAGCACAGTGTATCTTTTAGCTCCTTCTCAGGATCAGACAGTCAGACACGACTGAGTGACTTCACTTTCACTTTTCACTTTCATGCATTGGAGAAGGAAATTGCAACCCACTCCAGTGTTCTTGTCTGGAGAATCCCAGGGACGGGGGAGCCTAGTGGGCTGCCGTCTATGGGGTCGCACAGAGTCGGACACGACTGAAGCGACTTAGCAGCAGCAGCAGGATCAGACACAAGGTGCTCTCCTCCATTTGGTGCCACAATGGATAACTATCTCAAAGCCTGCAATTCTTTCATTAAACCCTCATTTTCTGGTCAGTCATTGCTGGATTTGGTCTTTTAGGTATTTCTATCCAGGTATTTCAGAAGGGTAAATAATCGTTATGTGCATAAATTCCTTAAATATAAACTATTATAGAGAAAATGAAATTTTATAAAGTTTCAAAGGTTAATGTTTCTATTTCAGAGGTAATGTATGAGTACATTTTTTCTTTTCGTTTTCTTTTTCCTACTGTTTACTAACTTCTGAAGTTATTTTTAATTTAAAATGAGAGGTGTTTTATTAGTAGTTACTTGCTGGCATACATGTTTAGAGCCTTGTCTCTTTCTTTCCAGAAAGGAAGCTTCATGAGAACAGATGTCTTTATTTTGTTTGCTCCATATACCTCATGCTTGAAACAGGATTTATTAAACACTCAATAAATGTTTGTGAGTGAATGACTGCTGAATGAATAAAAGATAAGAACAGATTTCCTTTGGACTTTCATTCCTAGTTTTAATATTTTGTCATCTACCCCACCAAGTTCCCAAGCTAGGTACTTTATCAATTTGGTGTATTTTCTTTCAACTTTGCTTATAATGTAATTTCCCAGGGGACACTGAGTTTTTATCTATGTATTAACTTTGTCCATCTTTTCCCTCTTGTCTTTTCTTTCCTTCTTTAAGAGGGTCTTTCCTACCCCAGTGTCATTGATATACTCCCTTGTATATTCTCTTATCCTTGTATCTGTTTGATTCTATTGTTTAAGCCTTTGAAAAAAATCTGTCTGCAATTTATTGTTAATGTTGTGAGGTAGTGATGGATCTTTTTACTCCTCTTCTCCCAGCCCAAACACACACACACACATATCTACACAGAGGTAATCTGTGGAATACTGTGTGCTTTAATTCATTTGAAATGCTTTAATCGTGTACAAATATTTTAGAACTTAAATTTTGTGTTCTATTTCTATGGCTTTTTATATATATATATATATATATATTATATAGCTTTATAATACCTCTCTTACTAGTTTATTAGTTTGTCAGTTTATTCTCTTGGATATTTTGACTAATGAATGATAGTTGTGTCACTTTGTCCAGTGTTTTTTTTTTGCCCATTTTTCTTTCTTTCGTTTTTGCTTTTGGTTAATACATGGGCTAGTACCTCTGATAATGCTGATTACACATGGTGATAGTGTACATCCTTTTTAAAAAAAAAAAAAAATTATTATTTGGCTGTGCCGGGTCTTAGTTGCAGCCTGTGGGATCTAGCTTCCTGACCTGGGATTGAACTGGGCCCCTTGCATTGAGAGCTTGGAGTCTTAGCCACTGGACCACCAGGAAAGTCCCTGTACATCCTTTTTTGATATATATTTACATATTTTAATGCATCTAATATTGACTACTATGAATACTATTTTCTGTGTCCTTCTTCCTTGATCTCTGATTCTGCTGGCTTCTCTTCTTAGCTTTTTTTTTAAATCAGATTAAGGAAATTCTCTCCTATTTTTGGCTGAGAAATTATATCATGAGTGTATGGTAAAGTAACTTGTTGACCTGCTCATCTCATTTTCTTCTTTTACTCTCTTAATGTAATGAATTGCATTAATATATTTTCTGAGGCCAGTCATCCTTACATTTCTGGGCTAACCTCTATTTGATGTTATTTTTTCATACCCTGTTTTATTCTATTTTTAAATTTTACTAAAGAATTTTACATCTACTTTGAAGTATGATGGAACACTAGTTTTTCTTTTCTTTGCTTTTCTTACCTGGTTCTTGAATGGGGTTAAGTTAGCCTCAGCTCCTATAAAACCACCTTGGGCTAGTGCCTTTCTTGAGGATGCAGACCTTTAGCCAATTGCTTTAATTTTTTTACTTTGGTTACTGTGTTGGTTTTTCTGCTTGTTCTTTGGTAAATTTTGATAGTTTATATTTTGTAATAAAGCCATCTTTTCATATAAAATTTTCTGTTATTTGCGTATAATGTTTAATTTTTTCTGTTATTTTTTATAATGTTTAATGTTTTTCATGTGTGTTTATTAACTTTTGTTCAAATTAAAATTTTTTTGTTCTGTTTTCTAGTGCTTGTTTTGAAATAATTCATTTATTTTCAAATTTAATGGTTCTGTAAAATATTGTTTGTTGCCCTGTTTTCAATGATTACCATTTTGATGGCATCTCACAGGTTATCTTACATAGGGTGGTCATTGTCCATTTGAAATATGAAAAAAATGCATTTTAATTTGCTGTTTAACTAATACACTACTTTTAGAAACAGAGTTTAAAATTCTTGATTAAATTTTTTTGGCTGTCATTTTATTACCAATTTCTTTTTCTGCATATTCTTTTTTTAGTCTTCTTAAAATTGATCTGTAGTTAATTTACAATGTTGTGTTAGTTTCAGGTGTATAAGAAAGTGATTCAATTATATACACACACAAATACTCTTTTTTAGATTTTTTTCCATTATAGGTTATTACAAGATACTGAGTATAGTTACCTGTGCTATAGAGTAGGTCCTTGTTTATTTTGTATATGCTGCTGCTCAGTCGCTTCAGTCGTGTCCAACTCTGTGCGACCCCATAGACAGCACCCCACTAGGCTCCTCTGTCCCTGGGATTCTCCAGGCAAGAATACTGGAGTGGGTTGTCATTTCCTTCTCCAATGCATGAAAGTGAAAAGTGAAAGTCAAGTCACTCAGTTGTACTCTTAGCGACCGCACGGTCTGCAGCCTACCAGGCTCCTCCGTCCATGGGATTTTCCAAGCAAGAGTACTGGAGTGGGTTGCCATTGCCTTCTCCTATTTTTGTATATAGTAGTGTATGTATGTTTATCTTAAACTCCTGATTTATCTATTTATTTTATTGATTGATTTCACATCTTAACTGTATTTAGGTTAGTGAATGTGGCCTGCAGGATAACACTGTTTAAGAATTGTTAATTTACCTTTTGATGTCCACTACATGATCAGTCTCTATTTCACATCTTCAGAAAGAATGTGGTTTCTTTTTATGTGGAGTCCATAATGTTACCCATAAAATACCTGTTTAAGTTAATATTATATCTGTTAGGTTAATTTGAATGTATCGTTCCTATCCTTGATAGCATTATTTATTTTTCTTTTACTTTATCAGTTATTTTCTGAGAGGAGTATTTTAAAGACTCTCAGTGTGATTGTGATTTGCTAATTTCTGCTATTTAAACATTTTTTCTTTTTATATTTCAAACACTATGTTGTTAAATGTATAAGAACTAGTGACTATTATTCTCTTGGAAGGTTATTCTTTGTAGCAATGTAGATATTTTCTTTTCCCCTTTTAATGATTTTTCTTTAATTTCTTTTGTCTGGTGTCACTGTTTCTATACGTGCTTTCTCTTTTCCTTTGCCTGCTATGTGGTTTCATATCCCTGGCTTTTAACACTTCATGTGTCATTGTGTCTTAGGTGTGTCTGTTATGGATGTGTACATAGTTTTTTATTTTCTAATTTAGTCTGAACATATCTCTGATGGTGTGTTTATATTTATTGTAACTTGTAACTGGTAATTTCTTTATATTACCCTCTCTTTGTTTCTGTTTTCTAGACTCATTGGAATGATCACATTTGTTTTATTCTTTATTTGCTCTGCTGGTTTGAATAGCATACATTTCTTTCCTACGTTGTGATCATTTTTGTTTATTTCCTTTCAGTTTTATTTATATATATTTGGTATGTAGCTCTGTGTAAGTTTAAGGTGTACAGCATTAATGATTTGATTTATATGTACTGTGAAATGTTTACTACAGTAAGTTTGCATGCTAAGTCACTTTAGTCATGTCCAACTCTTCGTGACCCCATGAACTGTAGCCTGCCAAGATCCTCTCTCCATGGGATTTCCCAGGCAAGAATACTAGAGTGGGTTGCCATTTCCTCTCTAGGGCATCTTTCTGACCCAGGGGTTAAACCCACATCTCTTATGTATACCTGCATTGGCAGGTGGGTTCTTTAACACTAGCACTACCTGTAAGTTTAGTTAACTGCATGTCAGTCATCTCACGTAGGTTCCCCCCACATCACCCCTCCCCTTGCCCAAAGGGAAAAAAAACGTTATTTCCTTGTGATGAGAACTTTAGGATTTACTCGCTTAGCATCTTTCAAATATACCATATAGCAGTGTTAACTAGACATCATGCTGTACTTTATATCCCCAGTACTTATAACTGGAAGTCTATCTTTTGATTCTCTTCATTCAGTTCCCCCACTTTCGAGGTAAATGTTTTAACACGTGTATTTAAGCATGTTTTTCTTAGAGTGTCTGAAATTAAAGGTATCTGTTTAATACCTTTTCTCTGAACAAAAGAAGAATTTAAGCTTGCTCTTATTTCCCCCCAATTCTCTGTTTTCAGCCTTTTAGGTTGATAAAGACAAGTTTCCTCCTAAATTATTATTAAAAGAGGAAGGTTGGTGTCTCTTCTGTGGATAAGTCTTTTCTCTTTTTTCTGTTAATTTTAGAGATTTTTGCTTTATCCTTGTTAGTAAGAATTTCTCTTTCATGTGTTTCATAAGTTTTTGTTTTTAATTTATCCAGATTGGCACTCAGTGAGTGACTCTATTCAATGTGAAACTATGCGTTTGGACTCAATGTTCATAATCTTCAATTATGTAAAATTCTCTAATACTCTGTTTTCAGATATTGCCTCTCCTTCACTCTTTAGTCTCTCCTCTTGGAATTGCTAATAGGTAGTGAAAATCAGGTCTGTCCTCTGTCTGAAAACTTTTTCTTTTTTTAACCTTTTATTTCTTTATCCTTTTGCATTCTGAAGAAATCTTTGGCCCAGGTTTGAGCTTACTAACTCATTTTTCAGTGGTATTCTTCTAGTGATGTCCTGCTTTTCATATTCAGCCTTCTATTTCGCTAAATACATTTTTCATTTCCAAGTTTTCCAGAGTTTCACTTCCAGGATTCAAAGTTTTTTTTGTATACATCCAGATGATTTTGAAGTACCAGTAAAGTATATGTCTGATACCAGCATATGGCTTCCAGCAAATACACAGACCTGTTTTCAGATCTTGTTTTTCTACCAGTTAACTATGTCATGGCTGGTTACTTGATGCCTCTATTTAAGCTTCGATTTTCTGGCAAAATTGTGATTAAAGTATCACTGTGTTATCTTGATGTGGAGATGAAACATAATTGTAATTTGTAATTTATAAATTTATACAAATTTATAATTGTATTTATAACTTGTGTAGACGCTACATGCCAGGAACTATACTAGGTTATTTTACTCCCAACTGTTATTTTCAACAAACCTAAGAAAATATCCTAAATATGATAGTTTCATATATCTTATTCCCCTGAAAGCAGCTGATGATGTTGTTCTACTTGTTGAAATTCATTGCCCTAAGCAAATCTTTGATGTCTGGTTCTGCTAGCTTCTCAAACTTAACCAAGTAAACAGTATTTTTAAGAAAGGAATGTTTGGCCTACCTTTGATTGTTTTTTTGTTCAGAGTAATTTCTTTTTCATCTCCCATTCAGTGTTTCATCCAACCCTGTTCAGTGTTTCGTCCCTGTGTGTGTGCGCGCATGCATCATTTAATCCCATTGCTAGGATTTGTTAGTTGAGCTACCTACCACTGGTGCAGTTTCTTTCTTGTTTGCCATTGACTCTGCCGGGCGTTTGCTCTTTCTGAAAGGATAAGGTATTTATTTTGTGAAGAAATCATTTAGCAACATAATATGAAAGGGTAAATAAAGGTTATGGGAAATTACATCATGCTAGACTGAGAGACTGAAAGCACACTGCCCTCTGTAAGGTATTTAGAATGGTACAGTTATTGCTGAACCAGAACCGCTGTATGCAGGTGATGGCCTCTGAAACTTACTGTTGCCTGAACTTTATGAAATTGCAATATTCAGCTGGTCCTTTCTTCTCAGCCATTCCTACTGAAAGGATTTTTGACACTTGTTTATTTTTTTTAAATAAGAGCAAATAAATTAAAACTCACTTAATACATTGTCTTGAGACAATTGGTACCCATCAACGGGCTAGTTTACTGAGATTGTTACTCTTCAGAAAAGCCAAACATGCCTGAAATGGATTGGAGATTTTCATATGTTGACAAGTAAACTCTCAATGTCTTAACATCCTTTCTTTGTAATCTTCTGATCATTAATATGTTTACAAATACTTTTTTAAAAGAAAGTTAAAATTACCATCAATATGTATAATCATTTCAGTGTTTTAATGACTGAGCTCTGAATGAATAAATGAACAAATGTGTAAACAGAGCGATTTTTCAAAGTAACATTTAAATGATCAACCATTGAGATAAACGATTATATTTACTGAAGTATGACTAGGAAAGCTAAATTTGGGGGGAAATATAATGATTTATATTAAGAGGCCCATTGTATAGAATATAAAACAACAAAAATTTCTTAAGTGAGGTTATTAAATGAGTCACACTGTTAATTCTGAATTAGAAAGAAGTCAGTGCCTTTAATTTACTCTCAACATACCAATTCATATGGTTTTTTTTGGTTTATTTTAAAATTTTGAGGAAATATGCAACTCATATGTATGCTCCGTCGCTCTGTAGTGTTTGACTCTTTGTAACCCTATGGACAGGTTGTAGCCCTCCAAGCTCTATCCATGGGATTTCCTAGGGAAGAATACTTGAGTGGGTTGCCATTTCCTCCTCCAGGGAATCTTTCCAAGCCAGGGATTGAACCCACATTTCCTGCATTGTAGGCAGATTCTTTACCCCTGAGCCACTGGGAAAGCCTATACAACTCCTATTCTAATTTTTAATATTATCCCAATTTAGTTATTGAAAGATTGATCAAATAAAAACAATTAAAAGATTCTATTCAATTTTATACCCTTATTATAGGAATAAGGTCATATTCACAATAACTAGCTACATTTACAGCTTTTTTCAGTGTTTCACAATTTTGTTTCTTTAATAGTGTTCAGTTCAGTTCAGTTCAGTCGCTCAGTCATGTCTGACTCCTTGCAACCCCATGAACCACAGCATGCCAGGCCTCCCTGTCCATCACCAACTCCCGAAGTCCACCCAAACCCATGTCCATTGAGTCGATGATGCCATCCAGCCATCTCATCCTCTGTCGTCCCCTTTTCCTCCTGCCCTCAATCTTTCTCAGCATCAGGGTCTTTTCAGATGAGTCAGCTCTTTGCATCAGGTGGCCCAAAGTATTGGAGTTTCAGCTTCAACATCAGTCCTTCCAATGAACACCTAGGACTGATGTTCTTTAGGATGGACTGGTTGGATCTCCTTGCAGTCCAAGGGACTCTCAAGAGTCTTCTCCAACACCACAGTTCAAAAGCATCAATTCTTTAGCGCTCAGCCTTCTTCACAGTCCAACTCTCACATCCATACATGACCACTGGAAAAACCATAACCTTGACTAGACGGACCTTTGTTGGCAAAGTAATGTCTCTGCTTTTTAATATGCTGTCTAGGTTGGTCATAACTTTCCTTCCAAGGAGTAAGTGTCTTTTAATTTCATTGCCACAGTCACCATCTGCAGTGAATTTGGAGCCCAGAAAAATAAAGACAGCCACTGTTTCTACTGTTTCCCATCTATCTGCCATGAAGTGATGGGACTGGATGCCATGATCTTAGTTTTCTGAATATTGAGCTTTAAGCCAACGTTTTCACTCTCCTTTTTCACTTTCATCAAGAGGCTCTTTAGTTCTTCTTCACTTTCTGCCATAAGGGTGGTGTCATCTGCATATCTGAGGTTATTGATATTTCTCCCGGCAATCTTGATTCCAGTTTGTGCTTCCTCCAGCCCAGCGTTTCTCATGATGTGCTCTGCATGTAAGTTAAATAAGCAGGGTGATAATATACAGCCTTGACATACTTAATAGTGTACATAGATCAAATCTAAACAACAACAGAAAAGACTCAGATATGTTATTTCTTATAGAGATTAAGAAGCATTCTTCTTGAAGATTTATTAGATCATGTGATATCTTTGTATAAACTCAAAATTTCTTGAGCTACAAATAATAAATATATTCATGAAATATTATATAGGCTTTAAAAATGAAGTTATAGATTTAACATAGTTACAGTGTTATTAACTTTTCAGTAGATTAAAGAGGAAATACACAGTTTTGGTTTTCTGGGACAGTCCTAATTTAAAATCTTTCATTTTCTTCATAAATACACTAGCAGTTTTTCAGCTTATCTATCCCCACTTTTGGTTTGGAAAATACATGTGGGTAATAAAAAGAACTTAATAGGTATCATTGATTGAACACTCATTATGATAAGGCAGTATGGTTTCAAGGATATGTCACTTAATCTTGCCAAAAACTGGTGGTAGGAATTACAAACATCTCTGTTTTATAAATGAGAAAATTGAGATCTGGAGAGTTAAGTAACTTATCCATGATCACATAGTCCTAATAGAGGACTCCAGATTCAAACCCACCATTCTTTTACTCCCAAGATAACATTATATTAAATTGTAATTGAGTATAGGTTATTTCACTCTTCTTTGTAATATAGCATCTTTAGATTGATCTTTTAAGAAATGTCATTTCAAATACATATGTATCTTTAATAATCATCTGTTAAAACTTAGGCTGCTCTTTGGAAATTTTGAAGAATAAAGGATCACACCATAAATATTTTGGTTATTCTAACACTTAGCACAATATCATACATGATAATAAGCCCGCAGTAATTATTTGTTGAAATAAAGAAAATTCCTCATTGGGAGCTTAATGAGTAAAAATGGGTAAAAAGATGGTTGACAGTGTTTAAAAATTCAGTTATCAAGTCAACATTATTAATGTGATTCAGAGATGAAAACTGAGTGCTTAAGAATATCTCTGCAGAACATTGTAAAGCAACTATACCCTAATTAAAAAAAAAAAAAAAGAATATCTCTTGGCCCCTTGTTCTGTTGTCCTTCTGTATTTCAAAAATACAGTTATTTTTCAGAAAGAATGACTCAAGGCTGTAGAGGGCAGTGTAAACCAACTCAAGTGGACTTCTGGTTAGAGAGGTGCTGTAATAGTTGCTGTGGTTCATATATCCAAATAGGTTTTAACATCCCAAGTATCTGACCACTATTAGAATTATCTCAGACGTAAAAATAGAGAAGGATAAATGAAAAGTGTATTATAACCAAAGATTTACATAAATCCACAGAGATGCTGGCAGTTAGACATACAGTTTCTATCCTTGTAAACTCCAGTGGAAAAACCAGGACCATTAGCTGTATAATCTAGGCCTAAAAACATTTTTGTCTCAGTGAATTTGATAAAAGTTTCTTGTAAAGAATTTTCTCTCCTCTTATAGTTGTCTAAATAAACAACGAATAAAAAATATTAACACCCTCAGTTGCCCTCCCTCTTCCTCCCCCCACCACTTTATAAAGACATAGACTATTTAGTTGTGTACCAAATTATGCACTATACTAAATTTTAAAAATATTTAATATCAATTCAGATTTATTTGGCATTCTCTCATTCTGTTGCCAGTATTCCTGAACAGTTTGGTTTTCCAGGGTTTCCTTGATTTTATCACTCTCCTGGTGAATAAGATGTTTGGGATTATATTTTGTAATGAGTGACACAGGGTTTCATTTAGGAAAAGAAACACCCCAAACCTATTGACTCACAAGTATTTCAGTTTTTGGCAAAGTTGCTGCCAGTGTTGCCTACAATTGACCATCTGATGGATATAGATATCTGTGTTCTGAACAAATACCATACCGGTTTATGTTAGTTATAATGCTCATTTTTATAGAAATTCTGTATCATTTGCCCATTTTTCTTAACTTTCTGGTTTTGTCTTTAGGTAAATACAATTTCCATGGATGAAAATTTCATAAGTAACAATCATATCTTTAATAACTGCAGACACAGTACTTGGTCATTGTACTGATCTCACTGGGTAATTCTGTCTAATTTAAGTAATTTTAATAGGCATGTAGTCCTTGAGTAACATAGTATCTCCAAAGTTAATATAAATGAAAAAGCAAGTTTTCTAAATGTAGAATAATGAAGCTTGTACACCAGAAATTAGAGAAGTTCTGACTTCAAATTTGTCTATTGTACGTTTGACCGTTTAAAATGTGATGAAAGCTATAGATGTATAGTTTAGAAAAACTAACTTTATATTTTTAGATCTCATTCATATTTTCATTTGATTTTCAGAACAGCCTATAGTAGACTCAGGGTTGCCATTGTTATCTTTGTAGATGTGGGGAAACTGAGCCTCAGACAATTTGAGGGATGTGCTGAAGTTGAGGTAGCTGGCAAATCATAATGCTTCAGTTGGAATCCAGTCCTGCCTGTGGTGTTTGCTTAGAATTAAACGGCTATTTTATGGTTTTGTTGGCTTATACTTATGTGATTTCTTCAGTACATTTAAGAATCAAGTAGTAGTATTAGTCTGTTAGTCACTCAGCTGTGTCTGACTCTTTGTGACCCCATGAACTGGAGCCCACCAGGCTCCTCTGTCCATGGGATTCTCCAGGCAGGAATACTGGAGTGGGTTGCCATTTCCTCCTCCAGGGGATCTTCCTGACCCAGGGATCGAACCCAGGTCTCCTGCATTGCAGGCAGATTCTTTACCATCTGAGCTTCAGGGAAGCCCCAAAGTTATGAATCAAACACTAGCCATATTTTGTTGAACTGACTTTTAAAAAAAAAATCAAAGGGTATGTTATCTGGAAATTCTCAATAGCAGTTTATAATTTCAACTTTATTGGCCTCATTAATTCACTAACTTAAGAGGCAGTTTCTAGTTTTCGGTTTTGCTTTAGTTACAGGTCAACATTCTGAGGTTTGATGTACCTACTTACCTATTTATGCATCTAGTTCTTTTTACCCTCTGAATTTTGTTTTATTATTAGGGTATTACCTTATGACTTATTTATTCTCTTAAAGCTCTTTATGGGCTTCCCTTGTGGCTCAGCTGGTAAAGAATTTGCCCACAATGCGGGAGATCTGGGTTCGATCCCTGGGTTGGGAAGATCCCCTGGCGAAGGGAAAGGCTACCCACTCCAGTATTCTGGCCTGGAGAATTCCATGGATTCTATAGTCCTTGGGATCCCAAAGAGTTGGACAAGACTGAGGGACTTTCACTTTTCAAGGCTCTTTATGAACATTAAATCATAAGAAGATATTGATTATTTTACTTGAGCTCTGAAAGGCACGTAAAATTTGTTGACATAAATCCCATTAATTAAAATACTAAAAAGGATCTCTCTCACACCTGTAGGGAGGAAGTAAAGCATTGTGTGGTACTGTTGGTGTGTGTGAAGCACAACGTGATTTCACCTAGCAAAAAAGTAAATGAACGTTTTAAGTTTTTAAAACTTATCAAAACAATATTTTCCAACAAAAACTAGTAGAACAGAGGAAGGGTTGGTAGATAAAGACGTCCTACTTCTGTCTTCCTAGGAGAGGAATTTGAGGCTTACTTTAAGAGTGTATGACTCTAGACAAGTTACTTAAACTCTGTAAATCTCAGTTTCCTCATCTTTAAAGTGGGATAATAATAGTACATGTCGCATTGACTTTTGAGAGAAATAGTGAGGTAAAACGTATTTTCTTGGCATATGGTATTCTCTAAGTAATTGATAGTAATAGCAGTAGCACTTATTGGCTGCAATAATCTTCAGTGAAAATCAGTTCATGGTGAAAGTTCAGTGGTAGCAAAAGGAGTGGAAAGGAAAGATCAAATGAGTGAAGAATAGATAAGGAAACTCCCTGAGGGCTTAGCCTCTGGTATGATGTGGGTGTTGAAGTTTAGGGGGTGCCAGGGTGACTGAACGGTCAAGCATAGGGGCTGTTAAAAGAGATGGTGTTGTCCCTTACCCCAGGAACATAGGATTTCAAAGGAACATCATTAAGACAAAGTGGTAGGTAAAAAAAAGCTCAGGGTAACTTTTGTTTTTATTGAACAAGACTTTTAAATAAATTTGTATTTAATATTCACCATTTTAAAATGCTACTAAATGAAGTGACTTTTGTTATTCTCCTGTCTGAGTAATTCAAGTGTTCAGTACTTATTTGTTGGGCTAGTGAATGGCAAGATTTCTGTCATTGCCTCAGTTTGAAAGACTCGGCTCTTCTTTAAGATAAACAGTATCTAGAAGCATGGCCAGGTACGTTCACTGCACTGTGAGAGGAGGGGGAGAGGAGTCAGGAAGCATGTAGGTGGGAAGGTTTCCTGTTTCCAGGCAACAGCGAGGAGCTCCAGAGGGAAAGCAACTTGAATATAAATTCATTCAGGAGAGGACATTTTACCACACTGCTTTCTAGCCGGTGGGAACTCAGACTTGATTCTGGAAGAGACGGTGGGGTTTAAACTTCATTTGTCAACGGGTAAACTTACTGGAAACCGATTTCTCTTCAGGTTTTGTGTGTACCAAAAATATCACGTACAGGTTAGAATTTTAGAGTATTTTGAAAACAATGGCCAGCCCCTGCGTGTTCGCCTCCTTTCTCCTTCTCCAGGAGCACAGGGACGTTGGGCGGCTTCATCGCCCCGTCCGTGGGCTGTTGAGAGCAGAGAGGCTCTTGGCCTTAGAGCGGCGCTTTCCCCGCCTGCCTCCATCTGCAGGAAGGAGGGAGAAGCACAGCACCCTCGCTCGCGGGGAGGTGCTTCCTCCTCGGGGCTCCTCCAGAGCGGACGGCGAGAGCCCCTCCTGCGCCTCGGGCTTCGGGCCTCGGGCCTCAGGGAGTGCTGGCTGGTCGCGGCTCCTGGCGTCGTCCCGGCCCCTGAAATGCAGGAGAGGGGAGTGGCTTTGCAAGAGTGGAAGACGCGCCTGCAGGAGGAAGCTACCTGATGGGGTGGGTTAATCTCTAGGCTTTTGAGATACTAAAAAGGGGGGTTTAAATACTGCCCTCCCCCCCCCCCCCCCCCCCACCGCCAAAGCTCTCCAGTCTGATGCGGTAACTCTCTGGGCCCTGAAGGACCTTCTTCTAGAGTGTGTGGGTGCGCGTCGGTGTAGGAACCCGTGAGAAACCCGGGGAGGGTTACACACGCGGAAAGAGTTGCCTGTGCAGAATGCATTCTTTTCTCACTTTCACATTGGGTTCCCTCTAGAGCTCTGAGGCGGGCCACTTTCCTTTTAAAATCTGCTTTTCGTTGTTTCGTTAGACTACTGAATGTTTAAGAGTTATATTCAAAACTCTCAGGCAGACGATAGGTGTGATGAAGGGGGCAAGCACCCTGCAGATCTTGCGCTGGCAATTGCCCTCCGCTCCGGCAAGAGGAAGAGAGAGTAGATGCGGTTGGTCGGGGGGCCTGGAAGAGCCCGGCATTTTACCCCTCAGTCTAATCCGGAGTCTCCCCGAGTACCTCCAGGGACTGTTAGGTGCCTTAGTACACCCTAGTTTAATTTCGGGGCCATAGACAGAGCTGCCCAGATGCTTAAGCAAACATGCAGGATCCAAGCTTTATATTGGCTCCCCTCTCACCATGTGTCCGAGGATGAATCACCCCTTGAAGGGGCTAATCTGTCTCCTTATTGTCCTGTCTAGAAGGGTCACATTATTTAAGTGTAACTCCTGAGAGCCTGGCAGGTCTTTTCAAACAAATGTTGATGGATGCCTTGCAGTCCCTCCCACCCCAACAGATTTCTTTACGCTTCTTTTTACATAGACACTTAACCTATGTTGAGGGTGCCTCTTTTATGACCAGAGAGAAGAAATTAAAGGAGTTTGGTCCTCGTGGTTTATAGTTTGTTCTTGCTCAGCTTGTGCAGCGTCTTTTAGTCAGAAGTCAAGCTGTATTCCCTTTTTTCTGTACTTGTGTTCTCAGTATCCTGTGGGGACATTCAGAAAGGGCTTACAGTAAATGATCATTTTACTATCATTTTCTATAGAATTTTTTTTTAAGTCTCGTTTTAAGAACATGATTTGACATGTTCTGGGGTATTTTTGTTAATTATGTAATTATATATTTATAACAATGGATTTTTCTTAACCCTAAGTAACTTTGGATTTGTATGGGAGAAGCTCATTGTAAATCAAAGCTGGAGATTTTAAAAAGCCAATAATCTTTATGTAAAGTTTGAGTTACATATGGCATCATATAGGTATTTAATTAGGTCTAGTTCATTTTAATCACTTGATATTAAAGAGTTTAATTTCAGATAGAGGGAATTATGAAAGATTAATAAAAATAGGTGCTACACATCATACTTTTTAAAAAATAGTTTGGCTTACCAGGCATTTATGTTAGCTGTTTATCTGATTTTTAAAGACATAGCTTCTGTTGTGCTAGCCTTTTAGACAGAAGATAAGTCTTAAATCCAAAAGTTTTTTTCCTGTTAATTTTTTCTTTATTATTCTCACTGTTTCCTCCAACATTATCATCCTTGCTATTTCTTTGAATGTTCAGTATTGTTATCTTGTATCATCATGTTCATAGGGTAATGTGTATTAACAATCTCTCTTATTTTACTGAAGCGTCAAAAGTAAGATTTCCATGTGGGATTCAATTAATAAAGGAACATTATCTTTTGACATCAGTCTCTCTAAATGTTAATTGAATAGTTAAGCATTTACCAAGAATATGACTGATATATAGATATCCTATCAGGAAAAAAATATTCTATGGTCTAAAAATATTAAAGTGGAGAAAGAAATGGCAACCCATTCCAGTATTCTTGCCTGGAATGGACAGAGGACTTTGACTGGCTATAGTCCATGGGGTCGAAAAAGAGTTGAACAGGACTTAGTAACTAAACAACAACAACAACAAAATACTAAACAGTATTTTTAATAAGAGATGCTAAATTTCATGATTTTAGTCTTCTGTAATTATGCCAATAAATGTTTGGAATATGGAAAACCTAAAGTCTACCTGATACCTCCTCTGTTCCTAACCTTTTAAATTGTTATTCATAAGTGAATTCTTGAATGAATTTTGCTTAAAGAACAATCTATATTTAACAAGGAGCAAATTTAAACGAAGCTAATTTTTTATAGAAGCTGCTAGTTTTGCCTTAAAATACCTTTAATCATATTTTCACTTATTGAACATTTAGAGAGTGATCACACTTATGTTCTGAAGTGTTGGATGGATAAAAGAGAAACTTGGACCTTTCCCCCACATTTAGGAAAGGAATAGTTGTTGCAGCATTTATGCTGAATCTTTTTTGAAGGTATAGGCCAGTCTCCGGATTCCTAAATTTGGGAATTCCCCTTCTGTAATCCTGTATTTGTGTCCTGCTCCTACCAAGTGTAAAGGGACCATATATTTTTCACTCTTCTATCTTGTATGGCCTATTAGTTCTTTGTACATACTAGACAGGTAATAATTGTGGAATTAAGCAGAGATTTTCAAAAAGTAGAGTTGAGGATGGAATGATAGGCCAAATTATAATTCAGTTCAGTTCAGTTCAGTTGCTCAGTCATGTCCAACTCTTTGCAACTCCATGATTCGCAGCATGCCAGGCCTCCCTGTCCATCACCAACTCCCGGAGTTCACTCAGACTCACGTCCATCGAGTCAGTGATGCCATCCAGCCATCTCATCCTCTGTCGTCCCCTTCTCTTCCTGCCCCCAATCCCTCCCAGCATCAGAGTCTTTTCCAATGAGTCAACTCTTCCCATGAGGTGGCCAAAGTACTGGAGTTTCTTGGTTTGCTAATTAGTCTTCTCTGTTGTGGTCATGGGCTGATGTTGTTCAGTTTTTATACATTGTATGCTTCCTCGGGAACTAATATCCTTGATTTGGCTGTTTCTTTTACTTTGCAAACAGGGATTTAAGATAAGAAAACTTGAATTTGAGTTTTACATAAAGAATACAATGGATCAGCCACAGAGCCAAAGTTACAAAATTTATGAATTCTAGTTCTTAATTGGGGCTTCCCTGATGCCTCAGACGATAAAGATTTTGTACTATGGCCTATTAACCAGTAGTCTGATATTTTTAGAAAAGAATGATGGTTTATAGTTGTCATCACTATCATTAAAATAATTTTAAACAGTTTAGTTTTTTTTAATTTGTATACAGTGTTACCACATCTATAGTCACATTTATAAAACATATTTATTTTATAATGTTAATTTTAGTATAATATATGCATATATATGAGCATTTTATCAGTTCAGTTCAGTCGCTCAGTCGTGTCTGACTTTTTGTGACCCCACGGACTTTAGCACGCCTATCCATCACCTATCCATCACCAACTTCCTAAGCTTACTCAAACTCATGTCCATCTAGTCAGTGATGCCATCCAACCATCTCATCCTCTGTCAACCCCTTCTCCTCCTGCCTTCAATCATTTCTAGCATCAGGGTCTTTTCCAATGAGTCAGTTCTTCATATCAGGTAATCAAAGTATTGAAGTTTCAGCTTCAGCATCAGTCATTCCAATGAATATTCAAGACTGATTTCCTTTAGGATTGACTGGTTGGATCACCTTGCAGTCCACTGGATTCTCAAGAGTCTTCTCTAACACCACAGTTCAAAAACATCAGTTCTTTGACCCTCTGCTTGCTTTATGGTCCAACTCTCACATCCATATATGACTACTGGAAAAACCATGGCTTTGACTAGATGGACCTTTGTTGGCAAAGTAATGTCTCTCCTTTTTAATGCTGTCTAGGTTGGTCATAACTTTTCTTCCAAGGAGCAAGCGTCTTTTAATTTCATGGCTGCAGTACCATATACAGTAATTTTGGAGCCCCCCAAAATAAAGTCTCTCACTGTTTCCATTGTTTCCCCATCTATTTCCCATGAAGTGATGGGACGGGATGCCATGATCTTAGTTTTCTGAATGGTGAGTTTTAAGCCAGCTTTTCAGTCTCCTCTTTCACTTTCATCAAGAGGCTCTTTAGTTCTTTGCTTTCTGCCATAAGGGTGGTGTCATCTATATATCTGAGGTTATCAATATTTCTCCCAGCAATCTTGATTCCAGCTTGTGCTTCATCCAGCCCAGCATTTTTCATGATGTACTCTGCATATAAGTTAAATAAGCAGGGTGACAATATACAGCCTTGACATACTCATTTTCCTATTTGGAACCAGTCTGTTGTTCCATGTCCGGTTCTAACTGTGGCTTCTTGACCTGCATACAGATTTCTCAGAGGGCAGGTCAGATGGTCTGGTATTCCCATCTCTTGAAGAATTTTCCACAGTTTGTGGTGATCCAACAAACAAAGTCAAAAGCTTTGGCATAGTCAATAAAGCAGAAGTAGTTGTTTTTCTGGCACTCTCTTGCTTTTTCTATGATCCAGCAGATGTTGGCAATTTGATATCTGGTTTCTCTGCTTTTCCTAAATCCAACTTGAACATCTGGAAGTTCACGGTTCATGTACTTGTTGAAGCCTGGCTTGGAGAATTTTGAGCATTACTTTGCTAGTGTATGCTGCTAAGTCGCTTCAGTCATGTCCGACTCTGTGCGACCCCAGAGACGGCAGCCCACCAGGCTCCCCTGTCCCTGGGATACTCCAGGCAAGAACACTGGAGTGGGTTGCCGTATGAGATGAGTGCAAATGTTGTGGTAGTTTGAGCATTCTTTGGCATTGTCTTTCTTAGGGATTGGAATGAAAACTGACCTTTTCCAGTCCTGTGGCCACTGCTGAGTTTTCCAGATTTGCTGGTGTATTGAGTGCAGCACTTTCACAGCATCATCTTTTAGGATTTGAAATATTTGAAATGAACATTCTATAAGTTAATGAAGGTGTATTCTGCTCTTTGCTTCATTAAAAGCACTGTATGTATGTACATTGCTGATCTTTAGAGGATAATCTGTGCTTTAATATTTTTTTTCTGTACCATTTTTTGTATCTCATTCCCTTTCTGACTCTTCTCAAGTCTGTTAGTAGCCTTGTTATATGGTTTGCTGGTAGATAATGAAGCATATTGCAACAATGATCAAAATAAAAATCAAGGTGTTGTGAAGTTTAAAGGCCTGCCTTAAATATATGTGACTTGTTGGTTAATAATAAAAACAAATCTTGCTATTCAGAGGGGTTTTAATTTTTTTTTTTAAGACTTTTAATCTTTTGTATTTTGAATAGTTAAAAGACTCTGAAGCAGACTTTCAGATTAACCATGATGTTGCTGTGGGGGCAAATGGATGTCATGAAGCAGTATAGAGGCTGAGGAAACCCAGAGAATGTCAAGTCCGTACCTCAGTTACAGGAAACAATAATGTGTGGAGTAAGCCACTCCTGCATTTAGCAGGTTCAGGCTATTGCTGATCTTAAGGAGAGTCAGTTTTGAGAATTTGAGAGGTCAATAGCCATATAGCAGTGGATTGAAAAACAAGTAGAAAGGGAGAAAAAGGTGATAGTTGCTGTTGACAAGTGTTTTGATAAGTGTTACTTGGAAAGGAGGAAGAGAGAGTAGTAATACCTAGAGATGGAATTGGAAACTGATTGGTTCTTTATGCTAAAAAGAGATACCTTTATTTCCAAGTAGGAAAAAATAGCTTCTTGAAAGACTGATAGTATATAAATGAAAGCAAGTACAATTTAAATATTATTTAATTTTTCATAATTATGATGTTTATAAGAAGCCTTTCTTTTTCAACTGGGTGGCTTTTAGCTAACTCACTACCACAAAAATACAATCCTATTTATTTTTCTATAGTTCTTTTAATTCCTTTGGATAATATTTTATCAAGGTTTATAATTTTTAGTGAAGCTAAATTGGCATGAGGCACTGGAAATAATAAGAGAAATAATTCCTGAATAGGAAACCTGTGTTTTATATATTTAAGCCTCTCTGGATAACTAAAAAGTAGATCTATTTTAATTGTTACTAAAACATAATAGGGAGATGCAAGAAAAAAGATATTTATGGTTATATTATGTTTTTGTCACTGAAGAGGTCAGTAACCCCTAAACTAAGAGGTTCCAGAATCTTCAGATTTCAGTCCACATTAACTCTTGTTGGTTAGGGTTACACTTTATTAATAATTTTTGGACATTGTTATTAATTAACAATAAAAATCAACTTTCAGATATATTTTCGGATGGTCTTTCATATAGCTTTAATTAAGTGTTCTCATTTTAAGAAACCACAATGCAAAATCAAAGTTAATATCAAATAAATAGAGGATAATTATTTGGCCAAGATAATTTATCCACGTGGTTATCTTAAATATCTAAGTAAACTTCTGTTTTAAAGAGTTTATTTATGTATATTAACTCTTTGTTCATCAGAGAACTATGGATGATGGGCAGAGAAATATAAAATTTTAATGTTTTAAAAATCACTAGCATTTGAATATTAATCAGAAATGAACTTCAATTAAAGTATTCAGTTTGTTGTGCTTATATATGCCCATACCATAAATAAACGTGAATTCATTTTTGAAGAGATACCCTTGTGTCTTTTTTAGATCACTTAAGTCAAGTAATGGACATATCATTAGAGGTTAGCTATTTCTTAATGGGGAAAAAAAATTTTTAATGTTTCATTTAGCTGATAAATACAAAAGAAATAATACATTTCGGGTCCCCTGATTAGATAACTTATTTATAACTGAGCTTTACTGTTGGATTTTTGTATTTTGTCACAATGTTTGACAAAAATGTTCACCTAGAGTGAATGTTGAACCATTAAGACCATGTTCTTTAAACAGGGGTCCACAGAGTTGTCTGTAGATTTATTTTTTTTTTGGTCAAGACTAAGTAAGTTTGAGAAACAGTATCCTTGATTGTGATCTGTGCTTATTGTGTCCAGTGATGTAATAAGCAAGTGATTCCACACTGTTGAGGGCTTTGCCGTTTTATCTTGCTTTATTCCACCACTTCAGAATATTTTGAAAACTTAACATTTTTAAAGAGAAAAGAGGGACTTTTGTGCTAAAATTCTGTGCCCCCATTGCAGGGGGCTTTGGCTTGATTTCCCATGTTGGGAAACTAAATTCCACATGCCACAACTGAGGAGTTTGCATGCCGCAGCTAAAAAAAGAGTTCTTGGGCCACAATTAAGAGCCAGGGCAGCAAAATAAGTAAGTATTTTTTTTAAGAAGAGGAATGAAATTAGCTTTGGTAAGCTTTTGAGGATTTAATCCCATATTAAAGTGATAGACAGAACTTCTTGCAGTTCTAGATAATCTAAGCTAGAAATTTCTGTTTTCACAATTCCTAAAGAATTGGTTAAGATTATGTTATGGAGTTTTTCAGTCTTTAATCTACTGTTATTTATTAAAGCCTGCACGGGGACAGTTGCTTGCTTGAGTCAAGGAGGGAGCATGACTGCAGGAAATGGGCATTGGATAAGAGGATAGAAATAGTGGGGATCAAGCCTTAACTGGTGGTGCCTGCCCTGTTTTGATTCCTTTTCACCTTCACTGGGCAGGCCAGACAGGTACAGATTTGCAGACTCTAGACTCTTGTCTCTCAGTCTGGTTGGGGGAAGCAAAACCTAGAGACTAAGTGGTTTGGTCACAGTTTGAGGCAGTTGCTGTTTCATCTCTCTGTCCATTCATCTATCATTCCATCTAGTCATCCATGCTCTTCATTTGCACGTGGTAAGTCACTGATCACTCAAGTACCTTTTGTATTCCAGGCTTTAGGCAAAAGATGGAGTCCATTCCTTCAATAACTCACAATTTTATAGCAAGTTGGCAGAAAGCCAAGCAGAAATAGTACAGAAATTGCCTTGTTTTCATAATGTATTATCACTGACAAATTAGTTTTTCATTTTTTAATTTGTTTATCTTCTGTTCTTCCTCTGAGAGTAGAAGCCTTGTCTGTTTCATTCCCCTTTCTATCGCAGTGCTCAAGGCAGTACCTGATGCACCCTAGGTGTTAAGTAATTATTGAATAAATTGAATGAATGAATGAATGTTTTAGTCCAGTAAATTGTCCAGTAAGACTGTATGGAGGGGAGGAGACAGGAGCTAGATATTAAAAGGTGGTCAGGCTTTGAGGAGGTGTAAAAGGAGGAAGCAACTGACAGAAGGAACAACATGGTCACAAAATAAGAAAAAGGACCTGGAGCAAGGAGATGGGAATGGAAAGGTAGAGGACAGGAAGATCATCAGTAAAGAAGCTAGCCTGGATTGACTAGCCCTTTCGTGTAGAAGAGAAGCCAGGTAACTTTGTTCAGGTTGCTTAACTCCTCCGTTCCTTAGTTTTCCAATTCCCAAAAATAAAAAATTTCAGCCATTAAGAAGATTATGTTCACTTATATTTTTAATAACATGAAGGAATACTTAATGTTATTTTTCCTGGAATATAAGTGAGTAAAAAAGATCAATTAATTTTGGTATACTCACTCAACATATGACCGTATACTCTTGAGTTAAACACAAGCACCCAGATGAATATCAGACGTAAGATCCTGAGAGAAGGGAGCAAGCCATAGAAGAATATTCCACTTACATAAAATTCAGAAGCTGGCAAATTTAAACTGTATTGTTTAGCAATACATGTGTAAGTGCAACCTGTATAAAGTAATGCGTTTGTTTACAATTATTAAAACTTGTCATAAAAAAAATACTCCTCAGGAAGGATTTATGGTAAAACCCCCCCTTTCCCCGTCTTCCCATTTGCTACCTTCATATCAAGTTTAGTTGATTTCACTTACCATTGCATCTCTGAAATCAGTCCACAGCTCCTCTTTTTACTAGCTCCATCCTAATTCAGACCACCACAGTACCTGCCTGCATAATTTAACCAGTTTCCCTGCCTTTAGTTTTGCCTCTTTTCTGTCCACTCCTCACTCCATTGCTGCCAGAGTTGATGTTGTTCAGTTGCTAAGTAGTGTCTGACTCTGTGACCCCATGGACTGCAGATTGCAGGCTCCTCTGTCCTTCACTATCTCCTGGAGTTTGCTCAGATCCATGTCTGTTAAGTCAGTGATACTATCTAACCATCTCATCCTCTGCCACCCCCCTTCTCCTGTTGCCTTCTATATCTTTGCCACCAGGGACTTTTCCAATGAATTGGCTCTTTGCATCAGGTGGCCAAAATATTAGAGCTTCAACTTCAGCATCAGTCCTTTAAATAAATATTCAGGGTTGATTTCCTTTAGGATTGACTGGTTTGATCTCCTTGCTGTTCAAGGGACTCTCAAGAATCTTCTCCAGCACTACAGGTTGAAAGCATCAGTTCTTTGACTTTTTGCCTTTTTTATGGTCCAACTCTCAATCCATCCATGACTGCTGGAAAAACCATAGTTTTGACTATATCAACCTTTGTCAGCAAAGTGATGTCTTTGCTTTTTAATACACTATCTAGGTTTAATACACTAGCTAGGTTTGTCATAGCTTTTCCAAGGAGCAAGTGTCTTTTAATTTTACGGCTGCAGTCACTGTCTGCAGTGATTTGGAGCCCAAGAAAATAAAATCTGTCACTGTATCCACATTTTTTTCCTTTCTACTTGCCATGATGTGATGGGACCAGATGCCATGATCTTCGTTTTTTTGAATATTCAGTTTTAAGCCAGCCTTTTCAGTCTTTCACCCTCATCAAGATTCTCTTCAGTTCCTCTTCACTTTCTGCCATTAGAGTGATATCATCTGCTTATATCTGAGGTTGTTATTTCTCCCAGCAGTCTTGATTCCAGCTTGTGACTCAATTAGCCCTGCATTTCAGATAATGCAGTCTACGTATAAGTTAAATAAGCAGGGTGACAATATATAGCCTTGTTGTATTCCTTTCCCAATTTTGAACCAGTCAGTTGTTCCATGTCCAGTTTTCTAACTGTTGCTTCTGTCCTGCATACAAGTTTCTCAGGAGGCAGGTAAGGTGGTCTGGTATTCTCATCTCTAAGAATTTTCCATAGTTTGCTGTGATCCACATAGTCAGAGGCTTTATCGTAGTCAGTGAAGCAGAAGTTCCAAAATGCAGATCTCTTATTACTCCTACACTGAATTCTTATCATACTTAGAATAAATACACACTCCTTACCATGGCTAAGAAATTCCTGAATGATTTGGCTATTTATCTTTTGTTCTTTTTTCTCCATACCCACTTTCTTTTCCTCTCAACACTTGCCTTTCTCATGTCTTAGGCTCTGATTGAAATGTAAGAATGGGGTAAAAATTGAACATATAGCATGATATAAAGGCAAAGTCCTTGTTCATATGACAGGCTTTGGGATTATAAAGAAAAACGTCTGGGATCAAAAATCAACACTGAGTGATGTGATTATAGGAAATATTTATTTCCTTGAAATCATACATAGTATACTAGTGAACACTAATGAATGTGAGAATTAAATTAGGTAAAAAATAAGAAATGATGTTTACAAAGAATGTGTGTGACGTCAGAGTTAGGACTAATGTGTTACACATACTTATTTCCACTTCTGCCAATTACTTTACCCCATGAAACTTCTCTTTAGCCTTTTTGACACATTGCATTTGAATTTCTAGAAATCATTTTATGCTCTTTCTATGATTTCTAGTGCAAACCTGATTATGTGGGAGAAAAAAGTAAACATTTTACTATTTGAGTTTATAATTACACTCAATGAATAAATATATTTCGAACAACTGCTATTTGAGCATTCTCCTGTTATGTTCTTAGGGAGATAGACAAAAAGTGTGCTTGGTTCCTTACTCTCCAAAATCTCTTAAGAGGACTGAGAAAACAAAGCTATTAGAAGAAGCTAGAGAACAATTGAAGTTAAAACAGTTTAATCCTAATTCAGAACTCTGGGTTTTCTGCCTCCTAATTTTATTTCCAGAATGCCTTTTTGATCAAGTTACTTGGTTCTCTAGGTAGTTATCCGTTTAAAAAAAAAGTAACAGAGAAATGACCACTGATTCATATACTCCAGCTGCTTCTAACTCATCAGCTCTGGTTTAAGTGATCAAACGATTCTTGGCACTGTTTCAGAAGTTCCACCAGAGGAAGCATGAAAGCCTAAGAGGCTTGGTTTTCGAGCTGTGCCACATAGCAGCTCTTTTTTAAAGTTTCGGAAGTGAAATTGTGCTCTTCATTTTCTCTGGGAAGGTTATCAAAGAAGATAGTTAAGCTGACTGTTGTTCAAGTACAGAAATATGCCTGTTTTGAGAATTTTGGCTTTTTTAATCACACACACAAAAGGTATACAGATGTATTGAGAGAAAGGGCAAGATCTAGCAAAGCAAAATTTGTTCAAAAGTGTGATTTTTGCAGTTGTCTTGAAATTTTGCATCGTGCTCTGTGGATTTTGATTTGTTCCTTTAGTGCTTTCCAGCATTTCAGGGTGTAATCTGGTCCCTTCATCTTTTCTACAGGTCTTAATCCTTCCTCCCCACCACCCCAGGAATATGACTTAACAGGTACAATATGATGTACAAATACTTCGAATAGGAAGTATTTCCTTAAAGTGCATCTTTGTAAAACACCTCTGAAAATATTTTCATAAATAACCATTCCATGGGACTGGAAAGGTTGTATCAGCTTTAAACTTGAAAATTTTATAATTTGAATAATAAGATATAGGTTCTATATTACAGTTAAACAGGAAGTTATTTATGTATGTTCATATACGTGAATCTGTTTTATTTCAGTTTTCTCAATCTTCATATCTCTTATTTTACCAGTTCCCCACATATTTCTTTAAATCATTTTAGAGTTTAATCTTCATCCAGAGCACTTCCTATCTACACTGATGAATCCCTATTGCAGGGAACGCGTTGGGCTTTCTTTCCTATCTGAGAGCTTACTTATCTATTACTTAGTCTATTAGCAAAAGCCAAGCCAGTGGGCATATGACCAGCACTTGGGGTATGGGACAGATAGTAGGAATTAAGCTATTTCAGAGTGCGAGCTCAGGAATCTCATTCATCAGTAACAGCACAGGTTGTGTGTGGTCCACAGCTTTGCACGCCCCAGTATTGCCTGAAACTTATTGACCTTTTATGACTTTGCCTCCTTAACACAACCCTCAATACCTTCAGCTTCCAGGCATTATCCACTCTTGGGAATCTGCCAATTTCCTAAAGGTTAATGCCATTCCGGATGGTTTTTTTTTTTCCCGATAGTCATAGGAGAGAATCATAGATTGAGTATAGAATCACATCATTAGCTTTCAAGGTATATTTCCCTTCTCCTTGGTGCTTGTAAGCTCTAAAAGAAGTTTTTTTAAAAACTATAATGCCTATCTAAAAAGAAAGGGAAAAAAGCACCAAACTTAGATAACATTCTTCATTTTTCATAGGACAGTGAAAAAAGTTATAAAAAGAATGAAAGAGATCAAAATCTGGGTGGTAGTGCAAGTCCAATAAAAGAGGCTTATTAGAAAAACTTGCGTTACGAGGCAGAAACAGCAGCTTAAACGTGAGTGGGGCGAGCAGGAGGCCTTTGAGAAGCATTTGGAATTCCCTGCTCCTCCAAATTTTATTCTGCATTGATGAACAAATGTATTTGCAAACTTTCCACTATATGCTAAAACCACCTGATTTCAAGAAAGAAAACCCAGTTCAAATCTTTCCTTTTTAAGCTTACTTAGCAGACAAGATGCTTGGCCTCTATGGAGCTTAGTGCCTTTATATAATGTTTACCTCAGTGGTTTTTCTCTTAAATAGAAATATATTGTAAAATATGCGTGCTAAATTTCCATCAGTAGAATTTTGTATATTATAGACCCATCGTGGGTGTCTGTGTAATTCTAAGGGACCTGCTAAATCTTTGACAAATTTTGACTTTCAGATCTCAGAGCTCTTAGAGCTAGAGAGTTGGTACAGGATAATAGAAATATACCTATTCTCTGGGAAAGTTATCAGACTAAGAAGAACATGAAAGTAAATGATATATGTAATCTGATTTGAGAGGATATATTTCTACAAAATAGAACCCTTCAGCTTCAGCTTCTTCAGTGTTACGGTCAGGGCATAGATTTGGATTACCATGATATTGAATGGTTTGCCTTGGAAACGAACAGAGATCATTCTGTCGTTTTTGAGATCACATCCAAGTACTGCATTTCGGAATCATATGTTGACTATGATGGCTACTCCATTTCTTCTAAGGGATTCCTGCCCACAGTAGTAGATATAATGGTCATCTGAGTGAAATTCACCCATTCCAGTCCATTTTAGTTCACTGATTCCTAAAATGTGGATGTTCACTCTTGCCATCTCCTGTTTGACCACTTCAATTTGCTTTGATTTATGGACCTAACACTTCAGGTTCCTATGCAATATTGCTCTTTACAGCATCGGGCCATGCTTCCATCACCAGTCACATCGACAGCTGGGCATTGTTTTTGCTTTGGCTCCATCTCTTCATTATTTCTGAAGTTATTTCTCCACTGATCTCCAGTAGCATATTGGGCACCTACCAGCCTGGGGAGTTCCTCTTTCAGTGTCCTATCTTTTTGCCTTTTCATACTGTTCATGGGGATCTCAAGGCAAGAATACTGAAGTGGTTTGCCATTCCCTTCTCCAGTGGATCACATTTTGTCAGAACTCTGCACCATGACCTGTCTGTGCTGGGTGGCCCCACACGGCATGGCTTAGTTTTGTTGAGTTAGACAAGGCTGTGGTCCGTATGATCAGATTGGCTAGTTGTCTGTGATTGTGGTTTCAGTCTGTCTGCCCTCTCAGTGCCTACCATCTTTCTGGGGTTTCTCTTACCTTGGACGTGGGGTATCTCCTCATGGCCACTGCTCCTGACCTTGGATGTGGGGTATCTCCTCTCGGCCACTCGCCACTCCAGCACTGCATAGTTAAAAGATGATGCTGTGAAAGTGCTGCAATCAATATGCCAGCAAATCTGGAAAACCCAGCAGTGGCCACAGGACTGGAAAAGGTCAGTTTTCACTCCAGTACCAAAGAAAGGCAATGCCAAACAATGCTCAAACTACCTCACAATTGCAATTATCTCACATGCTAGTAAAGTAATGCTCAAAATCCTCCAAGCCAGGCTTCAGTAATACGTGAACCGTGAACTTCCAGATGTTCAAGCTGGTTTTAGAAAAGGCAGAGGAACCAGAGATCAAATTGCCAACATCCACTGGATCATCAAAAAAGCAAGAGAGTTCCAGAAAAACATCTATTTCTGCTTTATTGACTGTGCCAAAGCCTTTGACTGTGTGGATCACAATAAACTGTGGAAAATTCTGAAAGAGATGGGAATACCACACCACCTGACCTGCCTCTTGAGAAATCTGTATGCAGGTCAGGAAGCAACAGTTAGAACTGGACATGGAGCAACAGACTGGTTCCAAATAGGAAAAGGAGTACGTCAAGGCTGTATATTGTCGCCCTGCTTATTTAACTTATATGCAGAGTACGTCATGAGAAACGCTGGGCTGGAAGAAGCACAAGCTGGAATCAAGATTACCAGGAGAAATATCAATAACCTCAGATATGCAGATGACACCACCCTTATGGCAGCAAGTGAAGAGGAACTAAAAAGCCTCTTGATGAAAGTGAAAGAGGATAGTGAAAAAGTTGGCTTAAAGTTCAACATTCAGAAAACTAAGATCATGGCATCCGGTCCATCACTTCATGGCAAATATATGGAGAAACAGTGGAAACAGTGGCTGACTTTATTTTTTTGAGCTCCAAAGTCACTGCAGTTGGTGATTGCAGCCATGAAATTAAAAGACACTTAGTACTTGAAAGGAAAGTTATGACCAACCTAGACAGCATATTAAAAAGCAGAGACACTACTTTGCCAACAAAGTTCCATCTAGTCAAGGCTGTGGTTTCCCCAGTAGTCATGTATGGACGTGACAGTTGGACTACAAAGCAAGCTGAGAGCCAAAGAATTGATGCTTTTGAACTGTGGTGTTGGAGAAGACTCTTGAGAGTCCCTTGGAATGTAGGAACATCCAACCAGTCCATCCTAAAGGAGATTGGTTCTGAGTGTTCATTGGAAGGACTGATATTGAAGCTGAAACTCTAATACTTTGGCCACCTGATATGAAGAGCTGACTCATTTGAAAAGACCCTGATGCTGGGGAAGAATGGAGGCAGGAGGAGAAGGGGACGACAGAGGATGAGATGATTAGATGGCATCACCAACTCAATTGACATGAATTTGCGTAAACTCCGGGAGTTAATGATGGACAGGGAGGCCTGACATACTGAGGTCCATTGGGTCACAAAGAGTTGGACATGATTGGGCGACTGAACTGAATTGATTTCTACAAAATATGATTTACTTATTTTATAAGGAACTAAAAATCAGTCAATGTTTTACTTGTTAGTAATTGTTCACAGTTAAAAGTAGGACACAAATCCCATAGGTTAATAACATTCTATTTATTTTAAAGGGTGTTAATACTAATCGAATATTTCCTTGAGGCCAGAGTACTTTACTATAGGTAATTGAAATATTGTAATAAGATTTCAAGTAGATAAAAGGAGAATATTTGAATGTATGTGGTGAGGAGAATCTTTGGCCTTAATAATCATTATGTTACAGAAAAATGTTTCTTCGAATTTTTTTGTCATTGTATATATAATTTAGTTTTGATTATATGGTAGCTATGACTGTGGCTTTATATTAAAGAGATTAACTCCATCACAAAGTTAATACTCAGCTCAGTATGACTTTGATATTTGGGAAGACTTAAAAACCCATGGACCTGCAAAATGTAATCTACTTACTGTACTTTTTTTTTTCTTAGTGTTGTGCATTTAAAAACTGTTAAGATCACCAGGTGTTTTCTGAGAGAGTACTGATATTTTAAAATATCTTAAAATGATTTTTAGTGTAATAGCTGCCTTAGCGTTGAATAGAATGTTCAGTTTTATTGTTTCTTGAAGTCTAATAATGCTAGGAAACCTTAGGGGAGTTTGACACATTTAAAGGTACATTTTTGCATACAACCTAAAGTTTTACTTTAAAGTTTATTTACTTTGCTGTATTACCAGTATGCACAATCTCAGGTTTTATTGACAAGAGGGGCATATGGAATTTTCAGGAGGCCTCCCTCCCCCAAGTAACTTCTCCAAATAGATATGTTTAGATTTATTAAAATAATAATCTGATTTAGGGAATTGTAGGAGTATTATTTGATCATTGATCCTGAGTTCCTTCCTATGCAAGTACCTTAAAGGACTAACAATTTCTGTTAATTTGTGCCATACAGTTTATGAGAGTGTTCGTGTTTTTTTTCAGATTAATGTTAGAAAGTTCTCTCAGCATTGTACTTTTCAAAGGCCTCTATATGGAAAAAATAGAAGCATGATATTTGGGGGAATATTTATTATGGGACTATGTTTAATCATAGTTTCACATTTCTTAAAAGCTAATTATTTGAAATTAGAGACTTTGGTATTTTGCTAAATCTTTTAACACCCTTTTGGTAGTTCAAGGCATTTGGTCTGTGGCAGTTTTAATAGTTGTTGTCAGTTAATCAACCGATATTTTATCTGACACTGACCTTGTGCTAGGCACTTAGCTGGATATTATGAGATTAACAAAGCCCCTTGAGCTCGTCAATAAATTTTAAGTGATGATGACCCTAAGGCATGCATATCTTTTGTCTTAAAAACTGAATATTGGGCATATTCAGGAAAGTGGATACTGAAGCATCAACCCCTGGGTGTTTGCTTTTTATTTCTCCAGCCAGTTGTCAGGGAAGTAATCAATACTCCACTAAATCCAAATCACTTTTGGTGACTCACGATTATCATTATCTAAAGAGAGAGGTTTTTAGAGTAAGCTTAGTGGCAAAGAAAACCTTGAAGGAGGAGACCAAAAAACTTGTTTGAAAACTTTCAGCTAATCTTTCAACATTTATTGAGTGCAACACAATGTAACTACGAGATGGTTGGGCTGTAAGGATGAGCAAAACGTGGAATTTCTTGTGAGGAATCTTATAGGGTAATGAGGTCCGTGTCACAGCTGAGAGTCATCAGCACACAGTATTCTAACAGTGGCACTTGCAGGAAACACACTCATTGCAGCTTGACTCTGCTTGAGGCAAATAGGTAAACTGAGATGTCCAGCAATCCCTTTGGGTGAAAAAAAGAGGTTTTTAGATTTAGACGGATGGTATAGAGAAAATAATCTAGATGAAAAGCTCAAAATGTTTATCCAAAGGAACTCAGAAATAATATGGCATGAGCATGAAAGCATGATTTGCCACAGGAACAGGATTGTAGTTAGTAGTTGAAAGCAACATTTTGTTGGGCTCTGATACTTTCAGAGGTAAATGGTTTTCATTGTGCCTGTTTCAGGTCACCAATGAGAGCTGATTAAATTGATCACATTCCCCCACCCCCGCACCCCCTGGATCAGTTCGCTTCAGTCACTCAGTCGTGTCCAACTCTTTGCGACCCTATGGATCTCACAGCATGCCAAGCCTCCCTGTCCACGACCAACTCCCAGAGTACACCCAAATCCATGTCCATTGAGTTGGTGATGCCATCCAACCATCTCATCCTCTGTCGTCCCCTTCTCCTGCCCTCAATCTTTCCCAGCATCAGGGTCTTTTCCAATGAGTCAGCTCTTCACATCAGGTGACCAAAGTATTGGAGTTTTAGCTTCAACATTAGTCCTTCCAGTGAACACTCAGGACTGATCTCCTTTAGGATGGACTGGTTGGCTCTCCTTGCAGTCCAAGGGACTCTCAAGAGTCTTCTCCAACACCACAGTTCAAAAGCATCAATTCTTTGGCACTCAGCTTTCTGTATAGTCCAACTCTCACATCCATATCTGGCTACTGGAAAAACCATAGCCTTGACAAGATGGAACTTTGTTGGTAAAGTAATGTCTCTGCTTTTTAATATGCTGTCTAGGTTGGTCATAACTTTCCTTCCAGATAATAAGCGTCTTTTGATTTCATGGCTGCAGTCACAATATGCAGTGATTTTGGAGCCCCCCAAAATAAAGTCAGCCACTGTTTCCACTTTTCCCCATCTATTTGCCATGAAGTAATGGGACTGGATGCCATGATCTTAGTTTTTTGAATGTTGAGCCAAGAAAAAGAAATGCAAAAAATCAAAATGGCTGTCTGAGGAGGCCTTGCACATAGCTGTGAAAAGAGAAGCAAAAAGCAAAGGAGAAAAGGAAAGATATAAGCATTTGAATGCAGAGTTCCAAACAATAGCAAGGAGAGATAAGAAAGCCTTTCTCAGTGATCAGTACAAAAAATAGAGGAAAACAATAGAATGGGAAAGACTAGAGATCTCTTCAAGAAAATTAGAGATACCAACAGAACATTTCATGCGAAGATGGGCTCAATAAAGGACAGAAATGGTATGGACTTAACAGAAGCAGAAGATATTAAGAAGAGGTGGCAAGAATACACAGAAGAACTGTACAAAAAAGATCTTCACGACCCAGATAATCACCATGGTGTGATCACTCAACTAGAGCCAGACATCCTGGAATGTGAAGTCAAAGTGGGCCTTAGGAAGCATTATTACGAACAAAGCTAGTGGAGGTGATGGAATTCCAGTTGAGCTATTTCAAATCCTGAAAGATGACGCTATGAAAGTGCTGCACTCAATATGCCAGCAAATTTGGAAAACTCAACATTGGCCACAGGACGGGAAAAGATGAGTTTTCATTCCAATCCCAAAGAAAGGCAATGCCAAAGAATGCTCAAACTACCACACAGTTGCACTCATCTCACATGCTAGTAAAGTAATGCTTAAAATCCTCCAAGCCAGGCTTCAGCAATATATGAACCGTGAACTTCCAGAAACTCAAGCTGGTTTTAGAAAAGGCAGAGGAACCAGACATCAAATTGCCAACATCTGCTGGATCAGCAAAAAAGCAAGAGAGTTCCAGAAAAACATCTGTTTCTGCTTTATTGACTATGCCAAAGCCTTTGACTGTGTGGATCACAATAAACTGTGGAAAATTCTGAAAGAGATGGGAATACCAGACCACCTGACCTGCCTCTTGAGAAACTTGCATGCAGGTCAGGAAGCAACAGTTGGAACTGAACATGGAACAACAGACTGGTTCCAAATAGGAAAAGGAGTACGTCAAGGTTGTATATTGTCGCCCTGCTTATTTAATTTATATGCAGAGTACATCATGAGAAACGCTGGGCTGGATGAAGCACAAGCTGGAATCAAGACTGTCGGGAGAAAGACCAATAACCTCAGATATGCAGATTACACCACCCTTATGGCAGAAAGTGAAGAAGAGCTAAAGAGCCTCTTGATGAAAGTGAAAGAGGAGAGTAAAAAAGTTGGCTTAAAGTTCAACATTCAGAAAACTAAGATCATGGCATCCCTGGATGGATCAGATAGCAATTATTAAATAGATACAGAGTGGACCCCAAATTATATCACAGGCCAGGTTTTTGCAGTTCTTCTTGGTATTCCTTTAGGCACCTGATTAAATTTTAAAATGTTTGTTTTTCTTGGGCTAAATCCACTGCCCCCCATCTCCATCCCTCATCTAGTAGCTGAAGATTTTTCATATTATTTCAGACCTTCATTTTGTTTCTTTGTTCTATTGCACGGTATTCTCTTCCAGCAACCAGCTTCTGTCTTCTTCCCTGAAGGCGCTGACTTCTGTCAGTCTCACTATGTCAAATTCTCAGCTCTTTACGTCTCATCATTGGGGTGCTTCATAGACCTGAGGCCCTGCAGGCTAACTAAAGAGAATGTGGGTGATGTGGGTGTTGATGACTATGGTGAGGCTAGAGATGGTTCTAATGTTACACTCATTTCTAGAGAGGCAGTGAACAGTTAACAGTATAGTTCACAGTGTGAGCCCCCAGTCAGGCTCCTGAGCCTCATTGCAAGCTGTTTCACTTCCTAGATCTGTGACCCTAGGCAGATTGTCTTACCTCCCTAGGATGGTCTTTCCTGATTGATAAAACAGGAGTGATAATAACAGTATCCACTGTGCCATAGAATCGTTAGGAAAATTAAATGAATTAAGATGCATCACGTAATGGACTCAAAATATGTTAGTTGTTATTATTTAGTAAACTCAAGTTTGTTACTGGTGGGGTGCTAAAGATTGCTAAGGTGCTGCCCCTCTTAATCCCCACAACAACCTTATTGGTGCTTGTTAATACCTTTTACAGATGAGGAAATTGAGCTTTAGAAAAGTTAAATAACTTGCCCAGGGTCTGGATTCAACCTCTGATCTGTGCTATTCCAGGACACTTGCTCTTCGGATTAGAACCATGATGTCCATGGGAAACACAGAACGGAGCAGGACTGCCTGCCACTACAGCTTCTCACTGCAGTTTTTATCGATTTTACCAGCAGTTTCAGAGGGGCAAGTACACGTACCAGGGAACTTTGTGGGACTGTCCATCTGCAGAATTGAAGTCTGGCTTTCATTTGTGATCTTGAGCAAATCACTTAAATACCTTTGAAGGTCAGTTTTTATAATCTGTAGGAAATAATAGTAAAATTGCTTAAAGGGTCAAGTGAAACTATGATAATACTAACCACATAATAACTCATGCAACAGAATAAGTTTATCCTATGGATGTTTTAAATAGAGCAGGTACTATCAGTTAACTTTTTAAAACCTTATCTCCCCTTTGATGCTGTTTGAATTTTATTTGCTACTTTTCAAAGTGTAAGGTTTATTTTGTTCTTCTGGGACTGAACCTATGGTTCTAGGGCACTCAATGGACCAGTAGCTTAGGAACTGAAGTTCTGGTCTACCAAGCACCATAATAATAAAAACATTTAGGGAGCATATAATTAATAAAAGCAACATATTTCTGTGTAGTGGTAGTTGGGAGGGTGATGGATTTGGTAATAAAATGAATGAGGATCATATCTGAAAGATATGTTAGAAAGGAGACTGAGGTTTGTTATAATACCAGATTGAGGTTTTGGATGGAACACATAGAGTTATGTCTTTCTATGTATTACTCAGCCATCCAGCAGTATCGGTGATCCAGAACTCACATGGCCCCTGGAAATAAATGTCAGAGACATTACTTTGCCAACAAAGGTCCGTCTAGTCAAGGCTATGGTTTTTCCTGTGGTCATGTATGGATGTGAGGGTTGGACTGTGAAGAAGGCTGAGCACCGAAGAATTGATGCTTTTGATCTGTGGTGTTGGAGAAGACTCTTGAGAGTCCCTTGGACTGCAAGGAGATTCAACCAGTCCATTCTGAAGGAGATCAGCCCTGGAATTTCTTTGGAAGGAATGATACTAAAGCTGAAACTCCAATACTTTGGCCACCTCATGTGAAGAGTTGACTCATTGGAAAAGACTCTGATGCTGGGAGGGATTGGGGGCAGGAGGAGAAGGGGACGACAGAGGATGAGATGGCTGGATGGCATCACTGACTCGATGGATGTGAGTCTGAGTGAACTCCGGGAGTGGTGATGGACAAGGAGGCCTGGCATGCTTCGATTCATGGGGTCGCAAAGAGTTGGACACGACTGAGCAACTGAAGTGAACTGAACTGAACTTAATGTATGAATTTTATAGAAGACATCTATCTCTTACTTAAACCATTTTTATCAGAATTAAAAAAAAAAAAAAAAAAAACAGATCTAGTTAGCTTCTTTGGCTGATTTCCACAATTAGAATGAAGAGAGGAGCTTCATGCAAGCACTCATAATGAGAACATATGTTTTCTTGGTGTGAAATTTTCAAATAAAGCATGTTCACTTCTGTGAACTCATCTCTGTTTTGTGAGATAGTTTAAGAAAGTGAGATTAACTTATTTTTATAGGGGAGAAAGTTGGAGCTCACCATGTTTTAGAACCTTGACTTAGGGACTGGCAGCTTATGATTCCTGGACCAGGAATTGAATCCACATCCTCCACTTGCTGGCAGAAATGCAAAATGCCAAACAGGAAGAGCAGGAAAAGCCTAGGTTAAGGGCATTATATGAATTCTCTGCAGAATTTGTGTTAATAATTATCTGGGAAACACTAATAATTGGTTAAATCCTGATGGTGTAGTCTAAGAAGAGGTCCCCTATTTTGAGAAGATTTTCATTTATAGTAGCTTTAAATTAGGAGACAGAACTGTTGTGGTACTCAACGAACATAACCACAGATAACTGGAAAATTAAGTTGTTCCAGGTGGCTTGTTTCCTGAGGTTCTAGATTGCTGTTCTTTCTGTTTTATTTATTTTTAAACTCTGTAGTAATAATTGGAAGGTGCTATGAGATGGAAGAAAGGTGCATAATTGTCATTGGTTGTAAATATTAACATTCCTTCATAAAATTCATAAAAAATCTATGCACTTGAATCAAATACTGTAGCTGTTTAGGGCTTCCCTAGTAGCTCAGACAGTAAAGAATCTGCCTGCAATTCAGGAGACCCAGGTTCAATCCCTGAGTTGGGAAGATCCCCTGGAGAAGAGAATGGCTATGCACTACAGTATTCTTGCCTGGGAAATCCCATGGACAGAGGAACCTGGTGGACTATAGTCCATGAGGTCACAAAGAGCTGGATATGACTGAGTGTCTAACACTTAAAACCTACCACTATCCATTTGAAACTGCTCTTTAACAGTCAGATTTTAAAGTGTTTTTTTTTTTTTTTTTTCCCTTGAGGTCTTTATTACTATATTTCCCCACTAAATTTTCTCCTTATGTATTATTACATTAAAAAAAATATTTTTGATCACCCTGTCGTACTTCTGGTGACAGAATTTAACTTACTGTGATAATAAGACTTTAGGTAATTTTTAAACTTACTAGTTGTTATTAGTACATAGTTAATCGAAATAACTTGTGAATTACAAATTTTGATAAATAATATTAGAGATAAACGTTATTTACTGGAAATTTATCACTACACTGTTGGTGCTTTTCTTCTGGTTAGTTCATTTATCAGCATATGAATATTACTAATTGCAGAAAGAGTTCAGCATACTATCCATTCTATTTAGTATATACACTGTGAAATGTTGTTTACATAGATATGTTGATGAGGATGAAAGTATTAATATAGCAGTGTCAGTCAGTTCTTTGAACTCTTCCTCAGTTATATTCAAAACCACTGTGCTCTATCATTTGAAATTGTCTAATGATTTACCAGCTGACAACCAAATTAGGCCCTCCTCCAATTTTCTTTCAAGCAAAAAATTGGCACAACCCACCTGAGTTGCAAGAGAAGAGTGATTAGGGCTACACACTTTTTCACTACCAGTATTTCTAATTGTCTCCTTAGGTCCTGCTCAGAGGTTTTTTCTTACCACAAGCAGGGCCACATCGTGACACTGGCGATGAGCAACCGTGTGCCTTGATTTTGTGAAGTGGGAGAAGTGGGATAGGAAAGGAGTGGGAGGGACAGGTGACCCTACTTTCCAGGGGCATTCTCAGGCAGATCAAGGGCACTTACTTAGAAGGGTTGATCTGGAAATTGATTTATCATCTATGTGTCTGCATACCTTTCATACCCTTTAGAACGATGGGCACTTCTAGGAGTTGCCTATCCTAATTTGAAGACTGTTGTCCTAGTAACCAGTTATATTATGAGCTCTTAATTAAAGAAAAATCTCCCCCTTGGTGTTTGTGTGTGTGTGCAAGCACACATTGCATGAGCATCCTTTCAACTTAGAACACTGCTGACCGAGGTAAATAGTTTATGCTGTCTAGGATAATGTTAAAAGTCTTAATTGCTTCGAAGCATCTGTTTATGAATGAAGTTTATAAATTGTCCTTTACCGAACATGAATTTTCACAGTCCTCATTCTCTACAAATTCTCCAGGTCGGAATTAACAGTCAAATTTCCTGTAACTTTTCCCCCTATACATCTTTTTGCTAATCCTATTCATATTTACTCACATGTTGGCAAAGCATATTTTAAGTAGCTCAGTATAAGAAATTATGTGCAGTTTTGAGTAAACAAGAAACAATTGGCGACAGATTACTTTTTACCCCCATTTGTTTCTTTTGCTTCTCAATTCATAAAATTACTACATGAGACTTCAGATGTAATTTATATTAGCTCTTTCCCTTTACAGAAAATGAAACCAGAGAGATTAAACCAATTGTTCAAGGTCATTGAGGTGGTATTAGAAGAGGAGAATCTGTGTCTCCTACTTCCCATTACTATACCCTTTGCTACATCATACCTTCTGCTGCCTTTTGCAAAATTGCATTCCTTACCACCATCCTATTTAATATTATTTCTCCTGGGGACTGATTAACTTTTATCGACCCAGAATTATTATTATTTTTTTTTAGACAGAGAGGCATTTACTTTTTCATTGAAGACTTTTCTCAAAACTAAAATACCCCTTATCCCCTGGCAAATACTTTCTGCTGCACAGTAGGACACAACTTCCGAGCCTGGGGCCCCACTGGCCCAGGGCAGGGTCACGGGGCTGTGGGGGGAGGGAGGGGATGCTAACAGGTCAGAGTAGAGGTGGATTGGCAGAGCGGGGCTGGTGGGAGGTGGGAAGCTTACATCATTTCCCTGCAACTGGGCTCTGGCGAGGTTGTAAGGCCTCACTTTCCCCTGTGTAATAGTTTACCAGATTGCCAGAGATTCGTAGAGGAAAGAAAAGGTATGGCAGGGCCGATGCTCACCCTGTTCATAAATCTGGGCTATGAGATGAAAAACTGTCAATAAGTAACTAGAAGCAGCCAGGACTGTCTGTGCTTTGCTCTCCCCCAGCTCAGTTCCTTTCTGCTCCGCCCCGTCCCTGCTCTCTGCTGCTCAGATCAGCTTCCTGCTTCTCATGAAGGCTGTTCTCCTGTAAAGCTGGTCAGCTTTCACTGAAAGCATTATATTCATAAGTCTGAGTCAGGTTTTGTGGAAGTATTGTGGGTTTGGTTTTCTTTGGGGGATGGAAGGGGAGGGAAGAATTTTTTTAAAAAAAAGGAAGGGGCAGGCTGAAAAAGCAAAATCATCATGAATTTTGTTGTCACATCGTGCCGGTGTTATAACCAGCTCTGTAGACTGCTGCACTGAAAACATTTCTGTGAGAGGTATGTGCTTGAAAAATGGAAAGGTGACTCTTGGCTGTGGAGCAGACTGTCTGCCCAGCAGCTGCTCAGATGGCTGTAAGGTTGTAATTCTTTCTAGTGTTTTGATGCAGAAAGGGCAATTGTTACTTGAAACGTGGTACAGTTAGCCAGCTATTGGTAAAATGTTAACTGTATGCTTGGTCCCCACACCAAGACTCCTGAAATTGTCCTTTAGCTTGAATCCGTCTAGCCAAATCCACAGCATTATTCCAGGCTCTTTTGGTGGTGGTTGTAAACAAAGTGATGATCTTTAATATTCTCTCATTATTTAGAAATCTCATGATAAAGATTAATGAAAGACACTTGGAGTAGCCTAGACGAAGCTTCAGATTCACTTGGAGCTTTTTGCATTGACAGATGGCAAAAGTAAAAGGAAACGGTTGGTGATTTACTGTCGTAATCTAAAGTGAAAGTTTTAAAGTTTAGAGGGTATGGTATATCTAAGTGGAAAAGCCTGGAGGGGTCACTAAAATTCAGACACGTAATCCCACCCACTACAAGTGATTGCCTGACCAGTATTCAGACTAGAAGGCTCTGGATGTATCTTTTTCAAAGGAGATTATACACAAATGTGTATAAATGCCTCTATTCCGTGGTCAGAAGAATAGGATTAAGAATAAAAATATAACCAACACTGAAGGAAATGTGGAGGACTGTATATTGGTTACCAAAAATCCAGGCTATTATGTTATAAAATATTTTAGAAAAATATTTAAGGTAGGAAAATAGAATATTTTATCATGTACATCGGATAAGCTACTAGTGACAGAATCCATTCAAACTACAAAGGAGATCCTGCTTGATTTTAAGAATTATTTTGTCATGGAAGAAACTTGAAAACTCTTGAATGTTAGCTAATTTTAAATTTATTTTACAAAGTTTTGGAATTAAATTGCTTGAATTTATCAACATATAAACGTGCCAGTACTATTGTTCTTCTCCACAAAGATGGTAATGCTTAAATTACTGAAGGCAGTTATTCATGAATAGAAAAGACCAGCTATTATAATGCAACCTAAATTCTTCTCTTTAAGAGACTGTGCCATTTAAACTTGATTTCTTCTCAAATATTTGCAAAGAGAGCTAATCTTCATGATCATATGGGATGATGTTAATAAGTTAAACCTAATACAGGCTTCTGAGAAGGAATTCCCTCTGCACTATACCACACACAGACAGGTGGCCACCCTGACTGTATTTACCTTGGTCATTCTCAAGTGTAGCTTCACGTTAGAAACCCCTGGAGAGCTTTCAATAGCTCCCATTGCCCAGGCCCAACCCCGGGGACTCTGCTTTAATTGGTTGGGGGTGGGGCCTGGGCATTGATAGATTTGAAACTGGTCCCAGGTGTTTTCTAATGTGTAGCCAGAGTTGACAACCGTTGTATTACCTGACTGTCCCCAATGCTAGAGCAGCCCATTCTGTTTTGGGTACTGTTTGTATGACACTAGGTCTGCTTTGCTGTGTGTTCTGTTAGGTCTGAACTTTGTCTGTAGCAGCTCATCAGATATTTAATATCTCTCCCCCAAGGCTTAGCTTTTCCAAGAGAAATAGTCTTAGTTTTTTCAGTCTCTGGGGCTTTTTTTCCTAGGCCCTTTCCCATTCTGGCTACTCCCTGTCATGGAATTGCGTTTGTTTTGTATCACTCCTGAATAGGGTGTCCTGGGGACAGAGCCCACCATTCTAGAAGTGTGGTGCCCAGCTCAGGATGCAGAGAACATAGAAAAGCTGTAGCTCTCTTGTTCTGGACATTACACTTCTGTTGTTGGTGGCTAAGCTTATGTTAGTGTTTTTGGCAGTCACAAAGCACTGTTGACTCATGTTGAGCTTGAAGTCAGCTCAAGCTTCTTTTTCATGTGAACTCTACTTAAGTCATGCCTCTTCTCCTCCATGTATAATACATTTTTTTTTCCCACTGTAGTACCAGGGTTTACATTTATACTTTGGAAACATAAGAAGAAAACCCAATGAATCAGTTCTTCCATACAAGGAAAGGGATATATTTGAACTTGATGCCAGAAGTATATTATATGCATATAGCAGCAATTTTAAAGAGTGATTTAGACCATTCATTTGAATCCACAGTTAAATTTAATCTTAATTCAGTCCATCTTTCCATCATTTCTTCTGATTCACTACTCAGTGTTTGCTGTTCAAAGTTAGGATCCCGTTTGACTGTGCAGCCTGTCTTAATGTTTGTATTCAACACTTGGTCAAATGCGTTTCCCAAATCAAAATACATGGGGGCATTCTCCTGAACTGTTTGTGTATATCTTTATTTTAAAAGGAAATGTGTTGAATTTGTCATGGCTTTCTTGTTTAATGACAGAAATGGAAGAAAATATTTTGCAGATGAGCAGGTGACTTGTCCCAGATCCCCGTTTGCCACATTCAAGGCTAGAACCCAGATCCGGCTCTCGTGTTCACTCCAGTGCTCTGTGGATCACACCACAAGTGCTGATGCCACTTGTCATTTAGGATAAGAATTCAAAGAAAATGGAAAGGAAATAAAGCCTCCATGGACACTTCACTGTCTCTTTTGGGATATTTAATATTTAATCCCATAACCTATAGCCCAGTCAACTCTTGCATTGTTATTCATTTAGTGTTCTGCCCAAAGCAATAAAAGAGGAATAAAATGACTAGCCAGCATTCTAAATGAACTGCAGAGAATAGGATTCTCAGGAGTTTGGGCACCCTAACTCCCCTTGGAAAGTTTTTTCAACACCCATATTTATACACAGTGGATCGTGGTGGAATAGTGTCACTTTGTTCATACTGAATCACAGTGTGGGGAATATTAAATGAAAGGCGTATGTAGCTTGACTTTTAATTTTGCAGATGAAGAAACTGAGACCCAGACACCAAACACTGTAGCCAGAGTGCTTAGCAGCGTACTTAGTACATAGTGTGTACTTAGTAAATACCCGGATGTGGCTCAGCTTTCTTCAGTGTTGTTTTCTTCTCCACATAGGAATTGGATTTTTCCCTTTCGTCTCCCCAGCTTTGCCCTCGGCATTTATTTCCTTAAAACTGTTGAAATGGAACAGATTTTTCAAGAATACCTATTACTTTAGAAAAGCTCCAGTGATAGAGTAAAAGCTCGGATAACCAGGTTTATTTTTCCTGGTTTTTGACTTTTAGGAAAATAAGCTCCTTTCCTCCCCTTGAAAAATTGATTTTAAAAATTTGAGTTTTTTTAAAAAAGAGGAGCTCTCAAGGAATGAATAGCCTAGGACCAGTCTGTATACATTTAGCCCGAATGTGCACATCTTTATTAGGATCCAGTAAAAACTGATGCTCACAGCAAGGCTGACCCTACTGTATGATAAGACCTGCAGTCACCGGTGATTTAATTATGTTCACTATATTGTACTTCCTAAAGCAAGAAAGTATTCCTTAATACATTTTAGGAAGGTTTGCAATAGCAGTAGTTGAAACAAAAAGGCCTTATAAATAAATTTAGTCAATCAGACCAAGCTACTCCTCTAGCCTTTTGATTATTATAGATTTGATTGTATGTCCTCCTATGCAGTTTGGAAACACCCAGCTTTATTCACCTGAGGCTGGCAAAAGATGAGAAGTAAAAACCTTGATGGAGAAGGAAATGGCAACCCACTCCAATATTCTTGCCTGGAGAATCCCACGGACAGAGGAGCCTGCAGGCTGCAGTCCATAGGGTCGCAAGAGTCGGACACGACTTAGCAACTAAACCACCACCACTGAAACCCTTGGGAAGCTGCACTTTTAGAGTACCCCTGGCTTCTTTTGCAAACCCACTCAGTAGTCCCAAGTTCCTATTTTGTAGGTATATTTTACATCAATTAATACTGGTTGTATTTTTACATGGCTATTCTTATCTCATAGTCTGAAATCCATTCTTATGACCCATACTTTATTTTTATGCTTCATAATGCTGCTTGTAACTAGGTGTTTTAAGAGGAAATGAGGATGTAAATGTGTAAAGAACTATGAACCAGTATATATGAACTATACAGAAGCACAGTTGAAAGCTGTAATATGACAAATAGATGAAGGTATGATTACTAGTGGAATTAGTTAATTCTTGAGTAGTGCTCAATGCAAAGTGTCCATGTGTAGTTTTATATTAACACGGGATATTGGAGGGGAAAAAAAACAACATGAAATTGGGAAATACAGATTCAATACTTCATATTGTAGAATTTTAAAATGTAAAGATCTAAACCCTAACCTTTCTAAATTACTATTCAGAAAATGTTTATAGACATATTTTCTAAAGCTTCATACAAATTTCTTTTTACATGGCATATCCCAATGGTTATGGTTTACATGGTTTTGCTATGTTTTTTCCTTTGTTGTTGATTTTATCATTATTAAGAGACCAAAGTCAAGCTTAGCAAATTTTAGAAAGAAATTTAAACTTTAGGTTCAAATTGTAGGTATTTATTTACAAAGCATATGTGGCTTTTTACACAGCAAACTTAACTGCTAAGTGTGTGTGTGTGTGAAGTCCTTAAAGCCCATAAAAAGGCAAAGAAGAATTGCAAGAAAATAGTGCATTGGTTGCTGAATTATTCATAATGATTAAGTCTGTCTTAGTCTATTCAGGTTGTTGTAACAAAATACCACAGACCAGGTGGCTTATAAATGAAAAGCATTTATTTCTCATAGTCCTGGAGTTTGGAAGTCCAAAATCAGGGTGCCAGCATGGCCAGATGAAGGCCCTGTTCTGGATTGCAGACTTCTTGTATCCTCACATGACAGCATGGCCAATTGTGCATGCATGCATGCTCAGTTGCTTCAGTCGTATCTGACTCTTTGCAACCCTATGGACTGTAGCCTGCCAGGCTCCTCTGTCCATGGGATTCTCCAGGCAAGAATACTGGAGTGTGTTGCCATGCCCTCCTCCAGGGGACCTTCCTGACCCAGGGATTGAACCTGCATCTATGTCTCCTGCACTGCGGGTAGATTCTTACCCACTGAGCCACCTAGGAAGCCCCAAATGGCCAATTAAAGGGCACTAATTCCATTCATGAGGACTCAACCCTCATGACTTGTTACCTTCCAAAGGCCCCACCTCCTAATACTATTACTCTGGGTACTAGGATTTCAGCACATCTATTTGGGGTGGGGGAAAACACAAACATTTAGATCACAGCATTCAACTGCTGCATCCCCAAAATTCATCAACTTCTTAGGTGCAGAATGCATTCATACCATCCCAGTAGTCCCAGCATCTTCACCAGTCCCAGCATTGACTAAACAGTCTAAATTCCAAAGTCTCATCTAAATATGATCTCCATCAAGTATGAGTAAGATTCAAGGAGTGAGTCATCTGGGGCAAATTCACCTTTAGTTGTGAGCCTGTGAAATCAAACAAATTATGTGCTTCACCAGCAATGGTGGGATGGGCATAGAGTTAAACACTCCCATTCTAAGAAGGAGCAATAGGAAAGAAAACCGTAAGCAAGAAAGAAAACCATCAGAACCCAACAGGGCAAACAGCCTCAAATCTTAAGTCTCAAGAATAATCTTCTTAAACTTGATGCTCTGCTTGCCAGGCCCACTTACTATGGGCCCTCTTACTGGACACACAAAAGAATGTCCCTGCCTCCATGGCTTTGCTGAGCGCATCCCCGCAGCATCTCTCTCAGGCAGGAATAGTACACCTGTGGCTCTACTGATTTAGAGTTGAGGGAACTTGCAGCCCTTCCCCCACCGCTTTGCTGAGTGTTGCTCCAGTGGAGGTCTCTGTGTTGGCCTTGTCTTTGCTGTGCCCTTTGCTTGGGTCTTGTGCCTGTAGCACCAAATGGCTCCGTTCTTGGAAATCTTGATGAAGATAGCTGCTTCCCAACAGCTCCGCTGGGGAGGGGTCTGGCTCCCATGGCTTTGGCTGGGAGTCTTCTGGCTTGCTGAAACCTAGGTAATGCCTTTCCCACTTTTGAAACTGATGATCTGTGAATCACCTTGTCTGTTTAAAAAAAAATTAATTTCTTTTTGGCGGGCTGGGTCTTTGTTCCTGCACACAAGCTTTCTCTAGTTTCAGAGAGTTGGGGGCTCCTGTCTAGTTGTGGTGCATGGGCTTCTCAGTGTGGTGAGGGAGCAGAGGCTCTAGCTGCACGGGCTTCAGTAGTTGCGGCCCAGGGTAATTAGTTGTAGTTCAGGGGTCCTAGAGCCTGGAAGGCTGCAGTCCTTGGGGTCGCTGAGGGTCGGACATGACTGAGCGACTTCGCTTTCACTTTTCACTTTCATGCATTGGAGAAGGAAATGGCAACCCACTCCAGTGTTCTTGCCTGGAGAATCCCAGGGACGGGGGAGCCTGGTGGGCTGCCGTCTATGGGGTCACACAGAGTCAGACACGACTGAAGTGACTTAGCAGCAGCAGCAGCAGCAGCAGCACTCAGACTCAGTAGTTGTGGCATACGGGCTTAATTGCTCTCCATTATGTAGAATCTTCCTGGACCAGGGATTGAACCTGTGTCTCCTGCATTGGCAGTTGGAGACACTGCCGATGTCTGCACCCACTGCTCCACTAGGGAAGTCCTTATCTTGTCTTGACTATCACACGTTTGAAGCAGAATGGTGCTATGGTTCCCTCCTATGAATTTCAAGAAGTCTGACAACCAGTCTTTATTTGTTCCTATCTCTTTCCCCTTGGATTCAAATAGCAGTTGCTGATTGGCTGATTAAATCTCTGGTTCATATACATACTCATCTTCTCATCAGAAAGTTTCTTGGCCCCACCCTTAGTGGTCTCTCAAACATGCTTAGTCATGTTTTATAAAATGAATAAGCTGCGAGTTTTCCAAATTTTAAATTTCTGCTTCTTTTTTGATTACAAATTCTGTCTTTGTCATTCTTTCTTCTTCATGTTTTACTGTAATATTCCAGGGAGCCAATGGTACCTTCAGTATTTTGCTTAGAAAGAAATTTCAGCCAAATAGCCAGCTTTGTTGGATATGTCTGTCTTCCACAGGATAGAACCATGAGTTCTATCTCCATAAAATACTCAGACATGAGCACAATTTAGCCACGTTCTTTCCTACTTTTTAACAAGGATTGCCTTGCCTTCAGTTTCCAATAACAGGTTCCTCATTTCCGTTCTCATCAGAATGGCCTTTACTGTCCATCTTTCCACCAGCATTCTGTTCAAGACCACTTCGGAGTTCTCTAGGAAGATTGAGGCTTTCTCTGCGGCTCTTCTCTTCTCCTTCTGAGCCCTCACCTGAATAGCTTTTAGTGGTCTGTTCACTGTCATGTAGGCTTTTTCTAGCCTGCACTTCAAAACTCTTCCAGCCTCTACCTATTACTCTCCGTTCCAAAGCCACTTCACATTTTTAGGTATTTGTTATAGCAGTACCACACTGTCAGTACCAATTTTCCATCTTAGTCAAGGTACTATGACAGAATATCACAGACTGAGTGGCCTATAAACAACAAACATTTATTTCTCACAGTTCCGCAGACCAGAAACCTGAGATCACAGTCATAGTTTGACTATGAATGACAAAGCTTCTTACTAAGAGCATTATTATTACTGTATTTCATATTTAGAAAGTTCCAAAGAAAATGAATGTAAAAGTGTTTCTGTGTCTAGGTCTAAATTAAATAATCCACCAAAGCAAATATATATGACTTGTGTATTGAACTATGTTATTTATACCTTAGATATTATCTTTGCATGAATCTTAGAATTATTTGATTTTTTAATATTAGAACACTTTAATTAGATTTATTTCAAGTTGTATAGGTATCTCTTTAATTATTCAATAAGGGACCTATCCTTATCTGAAGATTCAGGAAAACCCGTCTTTTAAGAAGTAATGGATAAGACCCGACAGGCTGAGGTGAGAAAGAGCAGGATGTCTAGGAGAAACTAGAAGAACATTATAACTGGATTTTAGAAAAGAGCAAAAAAGGTAGAATCATTCGGATAGAAATTAGAATATGTGAGATTTTTGTGTGCTTTGAGATTATATCCCAAGCCCAGTGGGTAAAATTGAAAGGTTTTAAGCTAGAGAGTGAGCTGTTCATTCATACTTACTTTTTGTCCCGATCAGTGTGGTTGCTGCAGAAGGGGTGCTTTTGAGAGGGGCACAAACAGAGATTCAAAAGTCAGTCAAGGGATCAGTGGCTTAGTAGTAGTTTAGATCAGGTGGAGCAGTGAAGATGAGAAGTGGACTGATTTTGCGTTGTGTTTGGGAACTTGAATTAACAGTGTTTTATGATTGACTAGATGTGTGAGAGTGAGACAGAGGAAACCACACATTAACAGTAGCATCCGGTGCATTCATTGCATGATACAGTGACAACTACTGAGACAGGGACAGCCCCAAGGGAAGCAGATCTCTTGGCTGGACTTCAGAAGAGACGAATTGGCTTGAAATACACATTTGGCAGTCATTGGCATAAGGTAATTGCCTCCAGAATGAATGATGTTGGCCGAGGAGGAGTGTAGTGTGAGAGTAGAAGTTGGCTTGGTAACCCTAGTCCAAGGCCTTGCAAGGAGACTCATCACCCAAGGACTGAGAACACGAGGAAGTTCATACTGCTCACCTGCTTTGTGTTATTGCTATACAGTTTTTTAGGTAAACTTTTTATTTCAAGATAATTGTCAATTCATGTGCAGTTACTGGAAATTATATGAGGAGATCCCATGTACCTTTTATTCATGTTCCCCTAGTGATAACATTTTGCAAAACTGATAAAATATCACAGCCAGAGTATCAAGATATATACAGCCAACATTTAGAACATTTCCATCTCCTCAAGGATCTCTATGTTGCTTTTTGTATTGTCACATCTACTTTCCTGTTGCTCTCTCCCCCTTTATAATTGATTGCAATTGCTAATCTGCTCCCCATTTGTGTAACTTTGTTACTTTAGCATGTTCATAGAAATAAGGTCATATAGTAAGTAGTTTTTTTCATGCAGCATAATTCTCTGGAGATAAATGCAAGTTGTGAGTGCATCAGTACAGTTAACAATATGGGTTTGAACTGCACAGGTCCACTGAAACATGGATTTTTTTTCCAGTAAACATTTTTTGCAGTACTACATAATAATCTATGGTTGGTTGAAACCACGAAGGGTTGACTGTAAAGTTACGCACAATTTTTAATTGTTCTGGGGGGAAGAGGGGTGAGCACCCCCTAACACCTGCATTGTTTAAGGGTAAACTGTATATACACTTTGGTAAACATGTCTTTTCATGAATTTCATCCGTTTTCTAATTGGATTTTTTGCCTTTTTCCTGCTGTGTTCTGGGAGTTCTTTATATATTCCAGTTAATAGTTGTCAAATATGTGGTTGGCGTGTATTTCGTCCCAGTCTGTACCTTATATTTTCATCTTCTTTATAGGGTTTTTGGCAAAGCAAAAGTTTTGAAGTTTGTTGGAGTTCAGTTTATCAGTTTTTCCTTTTATGGACTGTGTTTTTGTTGCCAAGTCCAAGAACTGTTTACCTAGCCCCTATATTCTGAAGCCGTTCTAATTTTCTTCTCTAAGAGCTTTATGGTTTTGTGTTTTACATTTAAGTTCATGATTCATTGTGAGTTAATTTTTGTATAAAGTATGTTTCTTAGGTTGAGGTCCTTTCTTTGCTATGGATGTCCAGTTGCTCCAGCAACATTGGTTTAGAAAGGCTAACCTTCATCTGTTGAATTGCTTTTTTTGTGCCTTGGTCAAAAAAAGATAGGTGTATTTAAGTGGATCTGTTTCTGGTTCTCCATTCTGTTTCACTGATCTATTGTGTCTGCTTCTCCAGCAATATCATACGTTCTTGATAATTACTGTAGCTACACATAAAGTCTTAAAATCAGGTAGACTGATTTTTCACACTTCATTCTTCTTTTTCGAAATTATTTTAACTAATCTAAAACAATTTATTCTGGGTCTGAAAGAACTAGAATAGACTTTATACAGAAAGTTCTAGACTTTCTGTATAAAGTCTAGACTAATTTTGTCTCTACTGCATTTTCAAAAGTCTTACTGAGAATTTATTTTTAAGGGATTGTGTTAAATCTGCATATCAGTTTGGGCAGAATTTACATTTTGTATTATGTTTAATATTCCGTTTCTTGAACACAGTGTATCTCTTCATTTATTTAGATCTTTTTTTTTTTATCAGCATTTTGTACTTTTCAGCATACCTGCATTGGATATGGTTTTATTAGGTTTATAATTAATTACTTCATTTTAAAAACGATTTGGTGGCTCAGGTGGTAAGAAATCTGCCTGCGATACAGGAGACCTGGGTTCGATCCCTGGTCAGGAAGACCTGGGTCAGGAAGATCCCCTGGAGAAGGGCTCAGCAACCCACTCCAGTATTCTTACCTGGAGAATTCTGTGGGCAGAGCCTGTTGGGCAGAGCCATGGGGTCTCAAAGAGTCATGCGTGACTGAGTGACTAACACTTTCACTTGTCTCATTTTAAAAACTATTGTAAATGGTATAATATTTTTAATTATGTTGTCTGTATATTTATTTCTAGTATCTAAAAATGTTAATTTTGATATCCATATGTTCATTGTTCATAAATAAAAATATAATTGATTTTTGTATGTTGAACTTGTATCTTTTGACCTTATAAATTCATGTATTCATTTTAGGAATTGTTTTTGTAGATTCCTTGGGATTTTCCATATAGACAATTATATCGTCTGCAGATAGGGATAGTTTTATTTCTTTTTTCAGAACTATATTATTTTTAAGAGCTTCCTGGGTAGTTCATCTGGTAAAGAATAGACCTGCAATGCAGGAGACCTGAGTCCTATCCCTGGGTTGAAAAGCTCCCTTGGAGGAGGGCAGAGCGACACATTCCAGTATTCTTGCTGGGAGAATCCCTATGGACAGAGGAGCCTGGTGGGCTATAGCCCATGGGGTCACAAAGAGTCAGGCATGACTGAGTGACTAAACACAGCATATACCTTTTATTTCCTTTCCTTGATTTACTGTGCTGGCAGAACTTAGAGCTCTATATAATAAGAGTAATGGTGAAAGTGGATATTTTTGCCTTGTTGCTGATCTTAGGGAAAAAGGGATTTAATACATTGGTGTTGTAATGTTAGCTGTAGGTTCTTTTTAGATTCTCTTCATCAAACGAAGAAATTCTCCTTGATTCTTTTTACTGAAGGTTTATTTTTTTTAATCATGAATGGATGTTTAATTTTGTTGAATATTTTTTCTGAATCAATGGATATGATGATATGATTTTTCTTTTTTTACCTGTTAATATAGTGGATTGTATTAATTGATTTTTGAATATTGAACTATCCTTGCATTCCTTAAATAACTCTCTGGTTATGTTATAGAATTCTTTTTATATATTGTTGAATTCTGTTTGCTAGTATTTTGTTGAGGATTCTTGCATCTGTGCTAATGAGGGATATTGATGTGTAGTTTTAGTTTTTGGTACTATCTTTGTCTGATGCACCCCACTCCAGTACTCTTGCCTGGAAAATCCCATGGATAGAGGAGCCTGGAAGGCTGCAGTCCATGGGGTTTCTAAGAGTCAGACACGACTGAAGCGACTTCACTTTCACTTTTCACTTTCATGCATTGGAGAAGGAAATGGCAACCCACTCCAGTGTTCTTGCCTGGAGAATCCCGGGGACGGGGGAGCCTGATTGGCTGCTGTCTATAGGGTCGCACAGAGTCGGACACGACTGAAGCGACTTAGCAGCAGCAGCAGCAGTATCAAGGTAATACCAAAATCATTTTTCTATTTTTAATTTCACTGATTTCTTCTCTTTATTGTTTCCTTAATTTCTGCTTATTTGGATTTATTTGGATCTTTCTCAAGATTCTTGAGGTAGGAGCTTAAATTACTGATTTGAAAGATTTCCTTTTCCAAAAATAAAAGCATTTAGTTCTACTGATTCCCCTCTCAGCACTGCTTTTGCTAGTTCCCACAAATCTTGATAGATTATACTTTCATCTTCATTCAGTTCAGTGTGTTTTTCAAGAAATTTTCCTTGAGACTTTTGATTCATGGATTATTTATATTGTTAGTTTTCAAGTGTTAAGGAGTATTCCTGTTAATCTTTCTGCTAATGATTTCTAATTTGATTCTGTTGTGATCAGAGAACATACCCTTAAGATTTTAATCTCTTTTTAAAAAAATTTATTTATTTATGTATGTATATATGTATTTTTGTGTTGGATCTTCGTTGCTACGTGGGCTTTCTCTAGTTTCAGAGAGTGGGGACTACTCTCTGGTTGCAGTGTGCGGACTTCTCATGGCAGTGGCTTCTCTTATTGTGGAATACGGGCTCTAGGTCCGCGGACTTGAGTAGTTGTGGCACATGAGCTCAAGAGCTGGGGTTCCTGGGCTCTAGAGCACAGGCTCAGTAGTTGTGGTGAACTGGCTTAGTTGCTCCACGGTATGTGGGATTTTCCTGGACCAGGGATCAAACCTGTGTCTTCTGCATTGGCAGGTGGATTCTTTACCACTGAGCCACCAGGGAAGCCGAAGATTTTACTTTAAGTTTGTTGATGAGCTGTTTTATAGTCTAGCATATCATCTTTCTTGGTATGTATTCCCTGGGCACTTGAAAAAGAATGTCATTTACTGTTGTTGGGTTGGGTGTTCTATATATGTTGGTTAGATCCTGTTGTTTGATGTTGTTGAGATCTTGTATATTCTTATTTTTTCTCCAGTCATTCTGAGAGAGGTTTGTCGATGTCTCACACTCTGAATTTATCTGTGTCTCATATCAGTTCTATAGGTTTTGATTTTTACATATTCTATAGATCCATGGACTTCCCTGGTGGCTCAGACAGTAAAGTGTCTGTCTACAATGCAGGAGACCCAGGTTCTATCCCTGGGTTGGGAAGATCCCCTGGAGAAGGAAATGGCAATCCACTCCAGGACTATTGCCTGGAAAATCCCATGGACAGAGGAGCCTGGTAGGCTACAGTCCTTGGGGTCGCAAAGAGTCAGACATGACTGAGCGACTTCACTTTCACTTTCACTTTCACTTTTCATAGATCCATTATTAGTATATACACATTTAGGATTGCTCTATTATCTTGGTGGTATGGCCCTTTTATCATGAGGCCCTTAATGTCCCTGTCTGTGTCTGGTGATTTTGCTCTGAAGTCTTCTTTTCTGATTAATATAGCACTCTTTCTTCATTTTGATTAATGTTTGCAGGATATACCATTTCCATTCTTTTACTTTCAACCTACCTATGCTATTGTGTTTGAAGTGAGTTTTTTGTAGTATATAGTTAGATCGTGTTTTTTAACTGACTGCTAATCTGGTTTTTAGTTAGTGCATTTACTTCTACTTTTCTTTATGTCCCTTTACTTCCTGCATTTAGAATACAGTTTTTTTAAATACTTGACGTACATTTAGAACTGTATTAGATACTGTTAGGATTTGTTAAAACCATCAAAATTAATTTAGAAAAGTCAAGAAGGAAAGCATATTGTATTTACCCATATTTTTGCTTAGCATGTTCTTTTTTCTTCCTTATATTTTGAGGTTCCTTCTTTTATTTTTTTCCTTTATGCTCATTAGCATTCTCTAGCTGCTCTTTTTGGTAAGGTCTGTTGGTGACAGTTCTCTCATTTTTTCTTCCTCTGATCATGTCTTTATTTTCATTTCCTTCTTGAAGGATATTTTCACAGGGTATAGGATCCTAGGTTGACAGTTCTTTTATTTTTTAGCTCTTGAAAAATTGCCTCTGCCTTCTCATCTCCATGGTTTCTAATTTGACTACCATGTGTCTTGGTATATGTTGCTTGCCAGATTTGACAAGTTTTTAGCCATTATTTGTTTGAGTACCTTCCCAAACTTGCCCTTTTTTTCTCCTTCCTCCCTGGATTATAGTCACATGGATTTTAAACATTTATCCTGAGGCTCTGTTGAGAATTTTCAGACTTTTTTCTTTCTTTTGTTCCACTTGCATAATATCTATTACTTTCTTTTCTAATTCACTGATTTCTTTCCTCTGTCCCATCCACTCTGCCTTTGACCCCATTCATTAAGTTTTATTTTGGTTATTGTTTCTCTCAGTTCCAAAGTTTCCAGTTGGTTCTTTTTGATATTTTTCTATTTATTTTCTGAGACATTTTATGTTTTCTTCTGTTTCAAGTATGTTTGCAGCTGTTCATTGAAACTCTTTTTAAAAATAATAATTGCTTTAAAATGTTTGTTGCATAATTTTAACATCTCATCTTTAATTTGTCATGTGTTTATTTTTATTCAAGTTGAGGCAGTCTTAGTTTTGGTATTTAAAATGACTTTCAGTTGAAACCTGGATATTTTGGGCATTAAGTTGTGAATCTTTGGATCTTACATAAATTTCCTGGTTTAGCTAACTTCCTCTGACACTGTTCTATCAGAGGTGAGGGATGATACCTTCTTATTACTGCCAGAAAGGAAGAGAAATCTAGTGTTCCCCACTCGGCTGCCATTGACATCCAAGGTAGAGAAGGAATCTTAATACTTCCCAGGCTGAGCTGGGGGGTCCCATCCCTCACTCAGCTCTGAAGGTGCCACTGCCACTAAAAGGGTTAGGAGAGTTTCATTACTGCTTTACACATGGCCTCCTCCGGACCAAGGAGCAGGGTTGGGGTGGGCTCTTTGCTACTGGGTGGTAGTCAAAGTCCTGATGTGTCTTCACTGGGCCTCTTCTGAAACCACCCAAGTGGGGAGAAAGAGATAAACCCTGTTACCACTAGGGGGATAATGGAAGTTATCTGTCTGCACATGATCGTCATTGACTCTGTATTTGTAGGAGGAGAGGGAGGACTTGAACTTGTTACTGTCTGACTGAGTGAAAATCCCAGCACCCTCCTTGCACTCCTCTGACACCGCTCCATTGCGGTGGTCAGGGGCCATAGTTTTTTCTGTCATGTTTATCTCATGCAGTGCAGTTACTTTGTAAAAATTTGCTCTCTGTAGGCTTTCCTGGTCCTTTAGACCTGGCTTTTGTTGGGACTTTTTTGTCTGCACCTCATTGGCATTTCTTTGTTGCTGGCTTCATCAGTTTCAAGTCTAGGATGTATAGGGTGAAAAGAAGATCCAGGGAACTCAACACTGTGCTGTTCCTTGGGTCTTGAAGTCCCAAACTAGCTTGCCTTTATTTCTTCCTTTCAGAGTTTTCTTATATAATATCCAGTGTTTTTAGTTGGGCTTCCCCAGTAGCTCAGCAGTAAAGAATCTGTCTGCAATGAAGGAGACATGGGTTCCATCCCTGGGTAGGGAAGATCCCCTGGAGGGGAGGGAATGGCAACCCTCTTCAGTGTTCTTGCTGGGAAAATACCATAGATAGAGGAGCCTGACGAGCTACAGTCCATGGAGTAGCAAAGACAGGACTGAAGCAACTGAGCACACAGTGAGAGCAGTAGGGATAAGTATGTTTGTACCACCTTTCTGGAAATAAAATTCCCTCACCTTTTTTTTAATGGTGACAGAGAAGATGAAAACACTGCATAGATAGTATTACAGAGAGCATAGCTTGAAATTTCCAGATGGAATTATTAACATTGGAATGGGACTTTCAGAGGCAGATTGTTAGCTGAGGTAATTTAGATAATCCTTCAGCTTCCTATGTATCCTCAGAAGACCTGAGTTGCTGGCTGGTGACTGACAGTGACACAGTGTTTGAATTTTCTTTTCATATGCTATTTTGGTCTTGATTTTGTATGTATAGTAGAACAAGAAGCATTTTGGGTAAGATTATACCTTTGTAAGTCATTTTCAGCTCTTATGCTGTTTAGTTGATTCCCCTGGATTTTAGTATAATGGGCCAAATGTCCTTTCAGTCAGTAAATTGATACTACCATCTCTTAACTTCAGTTCAGTCACTCAGTCATGTCCGACTCTTTGCGACCCCATGAATTGCAGCACGCCAGGCCTCCCTGTCCATCACCATCTCCCGGAGTTCACCCAGACTCATGTGCATCGAGTCAGTGATGCCATCCAGCCATCTCATCCTCTGTCGTCCCCTTTTCCTCCTGCCCCCAATCCCTCCCAGCATCAGAGTCTTTTCCAATGAGTCAGCTCTTCACATGAGGTGGCCAAAGTACTGGAGTTTTAGCTTCAGCATCATTCCCTCCAAAGAAATCCCAGGGCTGATCTCCTTTAGAATGGACTGGTTGGATCTCCTTGCAGTCCAAGGGATATCAAGAGTCTTCTCCAACACTGCAGTTCAAAAGCGTCAATTCTTTGGCGCTCAGCTTTCTTCACAGTCCAACTCTCACATCCATACATGACCACTGGAAAAACCATAGCCTTGACTAGACGGACTTTGTTGGCAAAGTAATGTCTCTGCTTTTCAATATGCTATCTAGGTTGATCAAAACTTTTCTTCCAAGGAGTAAGTGTCTTTTAATTTCATGGCTGCAGTCACCATCTGCAGTGATTTTGGATCCCCCAAAAATAAAGTCTGACACTGTTTTCACTGTTTCCCCATCTATTTCCCATCAAGTGATGGGACCAGGTGCCATGATCTTCGTTTTCTGAATGTTGAACTTTAAGCCAACTTTTTCACTATCCTCTTTCACTTTCATCAAGAGGCTTTTTAGTTCCTCTTCACTTTCTGCCATAAAGGTGGTGTCATCTGCATATCTGAAGTTATTGATATTTCTTCCAGCAGTCTTGATTCTAGTTTGTGCTTCTTCCACCATCTCTTACAGATGTTCTAATAAATATTCCAACAATTTATTTTTTTGCTTTTTGAAATTTTGGTCTTAAACTTTTTTTTTTTAAGTTTTTAGATTAACTGACAATAAAATTGGCTTTTGATGTATATAGTTCTGTTTATTTTAAAACACAAATAGATTTTATATAGTGCTCAGTGTTCACATTTATAAAGTTATATTCCCTGCCCTGCCTCGCCATTCCAACTTTTCTTATGTTGCATGTAGTCTTACCTTTCTCCCAACCCCAACTCCTGGCAACACTGTTTTTATCTACGTTACAATAGTTTTGTCTTTTGGAGCATGCAGTATAAATTGAATCATATAGTATATAATCTTTTGAGATTGGCTTTTTTCACTTGCTGTAATGCCTGAGGTTCACCCAAGTTGTTGCATCAGGAGCCTGTTATCATTTTCTGCTGTTATTCCTTCAGTTATCAGGTTGTTTTCAGTGTATGGCAATTACGAATAAAGCTACTGTAAATGTTGATGTAGAGATTTTTGTGTGAACATAAGCATTGATTTCTCCTGGGTTAATACCTAGGAATAAGACTGCACATATTTATATGAGGAATATCCAAACTTTTCCAGAGTATTGAACCACTTTTTTTTTTTTGCATAATCTTCAGGAGTAGCAGCCTTTACTTGCTGGAGCATTTAAAAATCACTGTCAAATAATTTTGACCCCTGCATTGTTTCATAATTGTGGGCTGTTGATTATCATTTCCTATGCAAGCTGAGATTTTTCTTATTTCTTCATATGCTGACTAATTTGGAGTTTTGTCCTGGACATTCTGATTATTATGAGACTCTGAGGCTTTTACAAAGTCTGTGGGAAATAGTGATATTTTAGTTTTAGTAGGACATTGATTCAGATAAGTTCAGGATTCAGGTTCCAACCAGACATCTGTAAATTTTTTGTTTTAATTTTATTTATTTTTCATTGGAGGATAATTGCTTTACAGTGTGTTAGTTTCTGCTGTACAACAACATGGAACAGCTGTAAGTGGCAAGTATGAATTGCTTCCTAGGTCAGTTCTGTTTAAAGCCTTTTCAGTGTTATTTAGATTTGTCCTCTTATTTGCCACCCAGTGGCCAATCTGAGAATGAGCAGTGCTCTATCAAACAATTGTCACTGTCCATGTGTACTGCTGAGGATCAGTTCCCTGCATGTGTAGCTTGGGATGAGACCAGGAGTTCATAAAGAGTTCCTCTTTACCATTTCGACTTTGATTTTGATTCTGTGATTGGAAAGCTGGGGCTTTAGTTACTATGCTCTACTGTGCACGCCCCCTGATTGTACCTGTGTCTGGGAATAAGCCATGAAAGGATAAAGAGATGGGTTTGCCCTACCTTCTTGGAACCTGTGTTTCTCTAATTAGAGATGAAGGTTCCCCTTACTCAGATTTTTGGTTCCTGTGGATTCCTGTTTTTGCTGCCTGCTTTTGCTACCACAGAAATCCCTGAAGTCCAAGCACATGAGAGAAAGAAGAAAATGGTACTTCAAAATTTGTTGTTCTTCATTTTCCTGCTACCTTAATAGCTGTGACATATATTATTTCCAGGTTTTGTAGCTACATTTGGTGGAACAGAAAAGGTGGAGTATATTTACTCCCTCTTATCCAGACTGGAGCCCACTGGGCTTGCTTTAATGTTGAAATAATTAATGAAAAGGCAGAAGGATTCCGGTTTTGTGAAGTCCGAAGGTTGTACAATTTGGAGGCCATCTAAGCAAAGGAAGACAAGTTATGAATATGACACATAGGCACATTGTTCTTGGGTAGGGCTGTGAAAGTGGAGAATGCAGGAGCTTAGGCTTCATTGGCTTTAGTAAAAACCTACCTGTAGGGAAAAGACAAAACATGAATAAATATTGATTATGGGTCAGACATTATACAGGGTGTTTCTTATTCATGTTTTTATCTAATATTCATAAAAATAAAAAACACAACCTATTTTATGCCCATCAGACACATGAAAAAAACAGATTTAGAGTGGTTAAATCATACAGATATAAGAGGCTTAATAACTCTATTCCAAAGCACATGGTCTTTCTCCTACCCATAATACTTTGTGAAATAAGTAAGAGATTAAGAGAACTAGTATAGGCTCATGGTTAAGAGCATAGGATCAGAAGCCAGACTGCTGCCAGGATTCAGCTGTGGCTCTGACATTGTCCTTACCTCTATATGTCTGTAAAATGGGGATAATAGTACCTACCTCATAGATTGATGTGAGAATTAAATGGTAAATATTTAGTAGCATTCAGAATAGCTTCTGGCCAATAATAAGTGCATTTTTATCTACCATATACAACTGTACATTTAGATAAATTTATTCAAATTATATGTGCTGTGTTAGCAGCCTTACTTCTTGACCTACAAAGGCAAATTATAAGAAAAGGGAATTTTTTTATTTATACATAGGTTGTATTACAGATTTAGAATAAAAGCTGAGATATAATAATTAGTGAATTAGGCTACATATTATATAGTCAATAATATCTTTATTTTCTGTACAGAATTTAAACTTTCTTTTTTTAAATTTTGGATGTCAACCTATTTAACAAACAAAGCTAGAAGAAAAGTTCAATATGAGTGATTTGAAAATCCAGGCAATTACCAGTTAAATGTCTTGGGGAAATGGCAAATAATAACACAGAGGTAGACAAGTTCAACAGAAAGAAAAATATTTATTTTCTTAGATATATTTAAAGTTTTAAACACTCCCAGGCTCCTCTGTAAAATGGAGACAGTAGAAGCATCAGTCTGTATTAGTTAACTATTAAAGTGTAACTGGAATGCAAAAATAGGAAGTCAAGAAATACCTGGAGTAACAGGCAAATTTGGCCTTGGAGTACAGAATGAAGTGGGGCAAAGGCTTATAGAATTTTGCCAAGAGAATGCACTGGTCATAGCAAACACCCTCTCCCTACAACACAAGAAAAGACTCTACCCGTGGACATCACCAGATGGTCAATACTGAAATCAGATTGATTATATTCTTTGCAGCTAAAGATGGAAAAGCTCTATACAGTCAGCAGTAACAAGACCAGGAGCTGACTGTGGCTCAGATCATGAACTCCTTATTGCCAAATTCAGACTTAAATTCAAGAAAGTAGGGAAAACCACTAGACCATTCAGGTATGACCTAAATCAAATCCCTTACGATTTTACAGTGGAAGTGACAAATAGATTCAGGGAATTAGATCTGATAGACAGAGTGACTGAAGAACTGTGGACGGAGTTTGTGACATTGTACGGGAGGCATGGATCAAGACCATCCCCAAGAAAAAGAAATGCAAAAAGGCAAAATGGTTGTCTGAGGAAATCTTACAAATGGCTGAGAAAAGAAGAGAAGCTAAAGGCAAAGGAGAAAAGGAAAGATATACCCATTTGAATGCAGAGTTCCAAAGAATAGCAAGGAGAGATAAGAAATCGTTCCTCAGTGATCAGTGCAAAGAAAGAGAGGAAAAACAACTCAATGGGAAGGACTAGAGATCTCTTCAAGAAAATTAGAGATACCAAGGGAACATTTCATTCAAAGATGGGCAAAATAAAGGACAGAAATAGTATGGATCACTTTAAGGTGGTTTCATTCACATGCCTGGCTAGCTTGTGACTGACTGGTGGAAGAGTTCATGAGCTTCCCAGCCACATGGACCTTTCCTTAGGCCTTCTTGAGTGTTCTCATGATTTTGCATTCCCTAGAGCAAGGAGTTATAGAGCAATCAAGGCAGAAGTCATAATGTCTTCTGTGTGAGCTAGCCTCAAAATTCTCTTTGATTTCTGCAGTAACCCTGTTGGTTACAAGGTTAAGGTTAAGTCGCTTCAGTCGTGTCCAACTCTGTGCGACCCCATAGACGGCAGCCCACCAGGCTCCCCCGTCCCTGGGATTCTCCAGGCAAGAACATTGGAGTGGGTTGCCATTTCCTCCTTCAATGCATGAAACTGAAAAGTGAAAGTGAAGTTGCTCAGTCGTGTCCGACTCCTAGTGACTCCATAGACTGCAGCCCACCAGGCTCCTCCATCCATGGGATTTTCCAGGCAAGAGTACTGGAGTGGGGTGCCATTGAAGGTGGTCCCTATTCAGTGTGAAAAGGAACTCTGGTCGGGGTGGTGGGCAGCATCTCAGAGACTGTTTAACACTTAACCTTACAGAAAAGAAAGTGAAACTGTTCACTCAGTTGTGTCTGACTCTTTGTGACCCCATTGTACTGTAGCCTTCCATTAGGCTGCTCTGTCCATGGGATTTCCCAGGCAAGAATACTGGAGTGGGTAGCCATCCCCTTCTCCAGGGGATCTTCCCAACCCAAAGATCCGATCCCAGGTCTCTTGCATTGCAGGCAGATTCTTTACCATCTGCGCCACCAGGGAAGCTTATCTTACAGGGTTATTTTAACTATTAAATGAGGTTACTCTAGTGAAGCTTCTGAAAGCTACTAGAAGCCCTGTACAATACCTGTTTGATTAGTGTTTTTCATTGATGATCTTGATCAATAGAAGTCAGTTTCTAGTTGTTTCCCAAAAGTAAAGGAAGCTTAAAGTGACTTTATGGAAGAGCTGAATACTGATGAGGAAAGTCTTCAAATTGTTCTTTCAGTTGTTAATTTGTTTAGAAGCTAGGTTGGTTAGAGTTTAAAGCAAGAACATTGATAAATACTTAAATAAGAATTTTGACACACAATGAAATAAGAATTTTGACGCACAATGAACTCATTTAATTTTCTTATCACCTAGTACATGATCACTGAGGAAGAATTGTATATTTTAATATTGATAAATATTTAAATAAGAATTTTGACACACAATGAACTCATTTAATTTTCTTATCACCTAGTACATGATCACTGAGGAAGAATAGTATATTTTAAATCTAAGGTATGCATTTTTGTATGTGATTGAATATTACTGAAATTCTTCTACTTTCTCTAAGGTTTAAACAGATTAAAAATGTTTTTCTTTTTTAGTATACTATATCATACTCTTGATAATGATATAAGTAATACTTATTTTGAAGAGGACACTTATTAAATTATTTAGAAAATTATAGAATTTACAATAGTTACTTCTGTTTGTTGCAAAAAAGAAAGCATGAAGAGAACTCTTATTTAATGGTTTTCTTTCAGTGGTAACATAAATGTTGCAATATTTGGCCACTGGAGGGCTCCATATTTTAAGAAATTATATTAAAGATAAAACTGCTCACTGCAACAAGTTTAAGCAGTACAGTACAGTACAGTACATTTAAAGAGCTCCTTATTTTTTAGTAAAGATACTGAATTAAACACTTTCTGGTTATAAATGAAAATTGTGCATGTGCAAATAAAGTATATTTAAAAGATGTTTGTTTTTTATATTGGAATGAAAATAAATCATATTACACAATTTCTTTATAAATAACATATCTCCCAACTCTCATATCAAAATATAAAACTAGTCACTTGAGAGCCCCTCAGTAGTAAAGAGATTGAAATAGATTAAATAATTTTTTTCTCCTCTGTCTTTCCTGTGTGTACTATTTTTATATGAGGAAGCATCTTATTTTAGGGTTCATTGAGGTTATTTCTTTTTGGTTTAATGAACTTGCAATTACCTCAGTGAATGGTGTGACATAATTAACGAAGTTCACAGAACATTAGGAGACATTGTGTAATTGAACCAAAAACAGAAGTAGATGTGGCATCAAATAATTGGCAATCAACGATTTTTAGTCTTTTTGTACGTGATATTAGCATTTCTTTGATCCAGATGTGTAATTTACTTTGTTATACACTGAAATCTGAGCTTCGGGGCTTACTTACCAGTATAAAAGTAAAAGGGGAACTTAAAAAAATTAAAAAATTAGAAATTCTTTTTTTTTTTTGAGAAATTAGACATTCTTTTAACAGGTATCAGATTCTACCTGAAGGAAGAATCTTTTGGTCTAGAAAAATTCTAGATGGGAAACTACTGTGTTCCGCAAAAACAGCATTTTTGCTTCCTTAATCTTTCCAACTTGAAAGAAGTCTTTTGATTTCTTTATAATTGTGAAATATTTATTTTTTAAATGTTTGATCAGAACTTAGGGAAGTCTTCAATATCTAGGGTAGTTAAGCAATTTTTTCCCCCTAATAGGATGTGAGTCTCTTTGTACTGAGCTTGGAGAGCTGAGGTTGTATGTTTTGAGTGATCTAAGTAGCTAAGCTACCCAGTTATTCAGTAGCTTTGTCCCTTAGCACCTCCTCTTCATAAAGGAAGCTGTAATGCAGATTAATTGCTAATGAGGGTGAAACAAACCCAAACCAAAGTGAAACAAAGTAAAAAACAAACAACTTCTAAACCTGTTCATTTGAAGACTATCCAGGGTCTATGAATGGATAGTTCATTTCAGTTCAGTTCAGTTGCTCAGTCGTGTCTGACTTTGTGACCCCATGAACCACAGCACGCCAGGCCTCCCTGTCCATCACCAACTCCCAGAGTTTACCCAAACTCATGTCCATTGAGTCGGTGATGCCAGCCAACCATCTCATCCTCTGTCGTCCCCTTCTCCTCCTGCCTCCAATCTTTCCCAACATCAGGGTCTTTTCCAATGAGTCAACTCTTCGCATCACATGGACAGAGTATTGGAGTTTCAGCTTCAACATCAGTCCTTCCAATGAACACCCAGGACTGATTTCCTTTAGGATGGACTGACTGGATCTCCTTGCAGTCCAAGGGACTCTCAAGAGTCTTCTCCAACATCACAGTTCAAAAGCATCAATTCTTCGGTGCTCAGCTTTCTTTATAGTCGAACTCTCATATCCATACATGACTACTGGAAAAACCATAGCCTTGACTAGATGGACTTTGTTGACAAAGTACTGTCTCTGCTTTTTAATATGCTGTTTAGGTTGGTCATAACTTCCTTCCAAGGAGTAAGCATCTTTTAATTTCATTGCCGCAGTCACCATCTGCAGTGATTTTGGAGCCCAGAAAAATAAAGTCAGCCACTGTTTCTGTTGTTTCCCCATTCATTACAGGGGAATGGAATGCAAAAACAGGAAGTCAAGAAATACCTGGAGTAACAGGCAAATTTGGCCTTGGAATACGAATGAAGCAGGACAGGGGCTTACAGAGTTTTGTCAAGAGAACGCACTGGTCATAGTCAACACCCTCTTCCAACAACACAAGAGAAGACTCTGCACATGGACATCACCAGATGGTCAACACTGAAATCAGATTGATTATATTCTTTGCAGCCAAAAATGGAGAAGCTCTATACAGTCAGCAAAAACAAGACCGGGAGCTGACTGTGGCTCAAATTATGAACTCTTTATTGTCAAATTCAGACTTAAATTGAAGAAAGTAGGGAAAACCACTAGACCATTCAGGTATGACCTAAATCAAATCCCTTACGATTATACAGTGGAAGTGAGAAATAGATTTAAGGGACTAGATCTGCTAGACAGAGTGCCTGATGAACTGTGGACAGAGGTTCGTGACATTGTACAGGAGACAGGGATCAAGATAATCCCCCAAGAAAAAGAAATGCAAGAAAGCAAAATGGCTGTCTGAGGTATCCTTACAAATAGCTGTGAAAAGAGCAGTGAAAAGCAAAGGAGAAAAGGAAAGATATACCCATTTAAATGCAGAGTTCCAAAGAGTAGCAAGGAGAGATAAGAAAGCCTTCCTCAGTGATCAGTGCAAAGAAAGAGAAGAAAAACAACCCAATGGGAAGGACTAGAGATCTCTTCAAGAAAATTAGAGATACCAAGGGAATATTTCATGCAAAGATGGGCTCAATAAAGGACAGAAATGGTATGGACCTAACAGAAGCAGAAGATATTAAGAAGAGGCGGCAAGAAGAACTATACAACTATACAGAAAAACTATACAAGAAAGATCTTCACAACCCAGATAAGCACGATGATGTGATCACTCACCTAGAGCCAGCATCCTGGAATGTGAGGTCAGGTGGGCCTTAGGAAGTATCACTACGAACAAAGCTAGTGGAGGTGATGGAATTCCAGTTGAGCTATTTCACATCCTAAAAGATGCTGTGAAACTGCTGCACTCAATATGTCAGCAAATTTGGAAAACTCAGCAGTGGCCACAGGACTGGAAAAGGTCAGTTTTCATTCCAATCCCAGAGAAAGGCAATGCCAAAGAATGCTCAAACTACCGCACAATTGCACTCATCTCATATGCTAGTAAAGTAATGCTCAAAATTTTCCAAGACAGGCTTCAGCAATACGTGAACCGTGAACTTCCAGGTGTTCCAGCTGGATTTAGAAAAGGCAGAGGAACCAGAGATCAAATTGCCAACATCCACTGGATCATGGAAAAAGCAAGAGAGTTCCAGAAAAACATCTATTTCTGCTTTTTTGACTATGCCAAAGCCTTTGACTGTGTGGATCACAATAAAGAGTGGAAAATTCTGAAAGAGATGGGAATACCTGACTACCTGACCTGCCTCTTGAGAAACCTGTATGCAGATCAGGAAGCAACAGTTAGAACTGGACATGGAACAACAGACTGGTTCCAAATAGGAAAAGGGATATGTCAAGGCTGTATATTGTCACCCTGCTTATTTAACTTGTATGCAGAGTACATCATGAGAAACCCTGGGCTTGATGAAGCACAAGCTGAAATCAGGATTGCCGGGAGAAATATCAATAACCTCAGATATGCAGATGGCACCACCCTTATGGCAGAAAGTGAAGAACTGAAGAGCCTCTTGATGAAAGTGAAAGAGAAGAGTGAAAACATAGGCTTAAAGCTCAACATTCAGAAAACTAAGATCATGGCATCTGGTCCTATTTCTTCATGAATGTATAAGTCCCTACTTATTTCAACATATAAGGACTAACTATTAATATAGGGATAAAGACACCAAAAAATCATGCAAGGTAGTATTCCTGAAGTAAGTACTAGTTTTGCACAAGTGATGTTGAGTCACTGTATAGAATGATTTTTTTTTTAAACTCCCTCAGGCATCCTCACAGATCATTCTCATTTAAGTGGTTTTATTATCTTTTTAGTGGTTTCAGGGTAGGATGTGCTTTGGCCTCTGGATCTTTCAAAGCCAGTCATGTGATTGTGTTTGGTTGTCTGGGTTGAGAGTGATAGACTCAAAAGGAAGCTGCATCTTCGAACCTTTTTGAGGGCCCTCCGAGTTCTGATTAGTTACACAATGTCTCAGTAAATACAGCTACTCTTTATATTTAAATATGTTCTCTCCTCACCCTCAACTTACTGCCAAAGAAAAAAAGGAAACTTAATATTATTTTGGTTGCCAGTATGGCCTCCATTAATTTGAATTGAACCACTGAAATTTCTGGGATGAGGACTGGGGAAAGTGATACTAGATTCCCAGATAGGATTTGCCCCATCATGATGAGTTTGCCATATCTGTTATGCATTAAAGCAGTTGGTTCATGTTTTCACTTTTAAACCAGTTCTAACAGAAAGTGCAATATGGTCTGGCCAGTATATGTGTGTTAGTTGCTCAGTTGTGTCCAACTCTTTCCAAGTCCGTGAACTTTAGCCTTCCAGGCTCTTCCATGGAATTCTCCAGGTAAGAATACTGAATTGGGTTGCCATTCCCTTTTCCACGGGATTTTCCCAACCCAGGGATTGAACTCTGGTCTCCCACATTGCAGGCAGATTCTTTACTGTCTGAGCCACCAGAGAATCCTGGCCAGGGGAGCAGGTAATTCTGTGAGTGAAATGTGCTTCAGTGTGTAGGGGCTTTTTGCAGTATTTAGAGATTGTACACATAAGGAAAGTGTGGAAGAACAATATATGCTACAGGCAGGCTGTAGGGTGCTATAAGGAGCGGGTACTTCAGGATCAGCAGATCCCAACAACAGGTCACACCAACTTTTGAAAATATTCAGTGATGTCAGTCATGGTAATGATCCCCTTTGCTTCTTTCCTAACTCTTCTCACAGTGAAGGAGCTGTCAAAAGGTGGGCTGTGAAGGTTCCCTGAGAATTCAGTCGTAAGGCCCTTGTTCTCCCTGTGCTTCCTACATGAGGACACTGGCTGACGTCGCTCAACCATACGTTTATCCTGTGTGTGTTGGGATGACTCACACATCCTGTGGCCTGCTCAACATTTTTATGGTTCATGCCATGTAACACTCCATGTAAAAGCGATCACAGACTGTATCTCTATCAACTAGAGCAGACATTTTTGGTACTGCCTCAGTCTGAACCGCACAAACATCTGCTTTTCCAGGACAATAGGGTAGTATCACCTTGTCACTCTGCCCAGGCCTCTAAGCCCTTGGGCTCTTCCCCCATTTCTCTCAGCACCTCTGGCTGTTGCCTGATCACATCTACCTCCTAATGTGCCCCCTGCAGGCAGTCATGATAATAAACTACTTGGATGAAAGGGTGAAAATGTAGTTTCACCTAAACTGCATTTAGGTGAAGAGGAAGAAGAAAATCACCATAAAATATCAGTGCAGTGGGAAAAAGTAAAATGTTAGGAGAAAGGTCAAAATCTCAGTAAGTCTCTTGGTTTAGGATATCTAGAAGATTTTAATTAAGCATTGTGTTTGACATATAGTTTAAGTTTTATCCTTGCTTGTTTGGGCTGGAACTTATCTTTTTGCTTAGAAGTAATTGGCTTAACAAAAGAAAAAGGAAAAACTAACCATTTAAGATAAGTTTGGAGGTTCTGGTTTGTTTTTAAAGACATTGTCTTTTTTAGTAGGAGGTCTCTTGCATATAAATATTCCCAGTGCATGTATTCTTCTTGCTATTTGTGGATTATCCATAGCAACCTGGTGACATTTCAGTCACATCAGTTTTCCTTAGCTACCAAAGATTGCTTAACTCCTAATTGCTCTTTCTGACCTGTATTTAAGAAACGTAAAATTGATTTTAATTTTACTGCCAAAAATAGCACTAGTACTTATTTAAAATTTTATATATTCGAAAAATTCAAATTACTTGTGTATATATTTTAATACTTAAAGAAAATTCATTTATGGGAAGACAGAGTATTCCAAAGTGAATTTAAAATGGTTTTCAGAATACTTAAATCTAGTTCCCTTCCACAAGCCTTGGCAATCAAGAGCTTCCTAGAGTGTCCCAATTACAGATCCTAGTGATAACCTTCTGTGGGTCTTAGAAATGCTTGTTTGTTAGTGCTTTTCACTTTTTGGAAGGGTTAATACATTTTTCTGGGCTTCCCTGATGGCTCAGTGTTAAAGAATCTACCTGCCAATGCAGGAGACTCTGGTTGGATCCCTGGGTTGGGTTGAATCCCTTATCAGGAAGGTCCCCTGGAGGAGGAAATCCTCCAGGGAAATCCCATGGGCAGAGGAGCAAGTTGGACACGACTAAGCAACTAAACAACAACAAACATGTGTATCTACTAGTAATTTAAAGTTCATTTTTATTGAGGAAATATGATTTCTAAAGTTGAGGTTGTGGAAGTTTGTTTTTGACTTTGATGTTTGGTATAACCTTCACAAAAGGGTTCCCACAATAAAAATGAATGATTACAAAAAAACTATCAAAGTAGTTATTTGTCCAGGAGAATTTTATGAAAGGGTTTGTCTTCTGTCAGGGAAACAATGGCACAGTCCCTTAGAAAGTCACTTATATTTAAAAATAAAATAAAATTAAAAAAAAAAAAGAAAGTCACTTATAAGATATGGTAATCCTACCAAAATATTAACCTCGTGATCTTCAATTCCAAGGTGCATTCCCTGCCCTGCAAGTTCAGCTAAAAATATGCTGAAAGGCAAATTTCATAAGATAATGAAATAAAAATATGGACCTAAGTCTGTAAAATGCAAATTAAGAAATAAAACCCCTAGCAGAATATAAATGTCTGACAGATTCTTTACTCTCTTAAAATTAGTAGCCTGGTCTTTTGGTATATTTGTAAAATAATGATTTTTATAAAAGGCATTGAGAAGGTATATTGTTAAATGATGTACCCATCTGATAATTTTTAGTCTGAAAATTATTTTCATATTTGTGAAGTTGATGAGTATAACTGTACTGTTGGTGGCTGTGTCTTCTTAGTATATAAAATGAAAAAAAATCACTATAATTTTTTTATAGATTTTGAATGTCTAAAAAGTATTTTGGATTCCAAAGAACAGTTTTATGAAACTAATAACACTTCATATTTATTTTTAATTACTTTTATTAAACCAGTTTAAATTCAGTGTAACAATATGGACATAAACTTAGTAGGTGATAATTGTATTAACATTAAACCTTTTGATTATATGAAAAGATATGTATAGACTTTTAATTAGAAACTAGTATCTGATCAATTCCAGTTCCTTAAACAGTTTGACTCATAACTGACATTTGGTGTGATTTAAAGTGCATACAGCCTAAACTTTTCTTTGATATATTACTGGACATTTGGCATTTAGATCAGGGGTGTAGAGCTGTGGTTGCTGGGTGCCATGACTGCTGGGTATGATGGATTTCAAGCCTCATGGCTTCCAGCTTTTATCTGCTTTGATTTCAGAAAGCTAAAGAATCCTGAAATGTTTGGACCTTAGACTCTATGGCTTAGTGATCAGCCCTCAGTGCCCATACAGTAACTCCTGAAGTTTCTGTTTGAACATCTCAATTGATAGATAAATATCCCAGAGAAACTCACTGATTTTGGATAGATCTCATGGTTAGAAGAATGTGCTCTTTCTGAATGTCTCAAACAGCCTCAAAGAAACATCTGTTAATTGATTCCAATTTTAAACTCTGAAACCACTATATAAAATTATGTCTTTGATGCCTCTTCTTTATAAGACACCCCCTACCCCGCCCCTCCCCACCCCAAAGATATGAAAACAGCACTTCTTTTCCAGAGTAACATTTTCATTGCCTTCAACCATTTTGCCCCTAACACAGTTGCTTAGCTTCTGGCTATAATCTCTCAGTGATCTTGTCTAGAGGCACTTTAACTCTTCCTGTCCTCACATTATTTAGACAGACAGCACCAGATAGAGTGAGCTCTCATTCCCTCTTGCTGGACTGTATAGTTCTACTAAACTTGATTTCCTTTTGAGTGCTTCTGTTGACTCATACTGCAATATGTCATTTTACATGCTTTTCATGTAAGATAGGAATCCCCTGTTGAGTTCTTTCAGACTTTTATTATTTGTTCCATTGATGCTACTCAGCTCAGACTGTGTTCCATTTCAGTGATATAAAAGCAGATAAAGAGAAGATGATGATGGTTACTTATAAATCTGTGGGTGTGCTTTCATGTTACCTACTCTTATTACTCCACAGTTGGAGATTTTATTACTGGGACATAATCTGTGTACCTAGCACATCCCAGTGAGAAGGTTTAAAGACCCCTGGGGGGTTACTTGTCTGCCTTTGGGTCTTTTTAAAAATTTTTTGGAGGGCTTCCTCAATGACTTAAGGGGTAGAGAATTCACCAGCAATGCAAGAGACGTGGGTTTGATCCCTGGGTCAGGAAGATCCCCTGGAGGAGGAAATGGCAATCGGCTCCAGTATTCTTGCCTGGAGAATCCCATGGACAGAGAAGCCTGCGGGGCTACAGTCCATAGAGTCATAAAGAGTCAGACATATCGGAGTATGCACATGCATTGATGTTAACGTTGAATGCTTGTTACCCTGCAAATTTTACTACTTGGTACATATACTTAGTCACTGATGTAAAAGTAGGTTTTGATGTAGAGGATGATGGAGTGAAGCTTGTTGCTACCTGTGGTGGCATGAGAAGTCTTTGGGGGAGGTGGGAATATTTGTGAAGAAAGTTTGAGGGCAGCAAACCTCAGCTTTAATTTTCCTTAGGACCAGTTTTATAGTACTTTTCTTCTGTTAATCTTAAATCTTTATGTCACACATAAACAGACAATTCTGTGTGTTTGTTAGATTCTTTGCTGTATAGTTGAATCTTCAGACAGAAACTGTGCTAGTTTTTGGAACCTTATACCTTGAGATTTAGATAGCTTGCAGCTGCTTTGTAGTCTCTGAAAAATATATCTTACGGTATGTTGGGAATTGCCAGATTTACATTAGCCATATTAACCCTTTCTCTCTTCCTGCTCAACTTCTCACCATCCTCTTTACCAAATGTTGGGTGACCCAATTTTAAGGTAGTGGTGAGGATGAAGTGAGCAGAGAGTTGGATCTTCAACTGTGTTTTGCTCTGAGAACAGCAAAACAAAAACATAGCTCAGGAAATAAATAAAAGAAATATATTATTTGACTTCTCATATTAGAAACTCAAAAGAGATTTTTTGCATCTGTGCATTCCTGTACCTCTGTTTATCTGGTGTACCATTCTCAGTTCTGTGCAAAATTAACATGTATTCAAAATAGTAAGTGCATTAAAGTGATGGCTTTGGAGGAGTGGCATATGACAGACGAGGAAGACCATGAGCTTACCTTCTCCTATGGGCACACTAAGATTACAGCTATCTGCAGAGCAACTGTTGATGAGAAAGATTGGAAGACTAGAAGAGAAGATCTTCTACAACTAGAGATATAAAGAAGGAACCATAATGAGACAGGATGGGCTAAGATGCAATATTCAAGACCCATGTCCCTGGGGTAGGAGGTAGGGGTGACTTGCAAACAGAAAGATAATTCCGATTGCAGAGCTTCTTCCCGAGGAACCAGGGGTTCAAGCCCCACATCAGGATCCCCAGCCAGGAAGACAACACTCCCAGAACACTGGCTTTGAAGGCCAAGTAGGGCTTACTTTCGGCAGACCCAGTGGGCTGTAGAAACACAGATTCCACTCTTAAAGCCTGCACATAAAATCTCACATACTCCAAAATCCCAGGGCAGAAGTGGTAATTCAAAAGGAGTCTGGGTCATTCTCACTTGCTGATCACAGACTGCATCCCAGAGAGGCAGGAGGGAACTAGAACTTACCCTGGGACATAGACACTGGCAGCAGCCATTTTGGGGACCTCCTTGTACTACAAGGATATTGGATCTGGGAAGCACTATTTTGGAGTTTTTTTCTCTAGTTTATTAGCACTGGCACCAGCCCTCTCACCAGCCTGCTCCAGGCTCCAGTTCTCAGACATCTCAGGGCAAGGTACTAGTTAAACGGGAACATATTGCTCCTTGGAAGAAAAGCTATGACAAACCTAAATAACATATTGAACAGCAGAGGCATCACTTTGCCAATAAAGATCGGGATAGTCAAAGCTATGGTTTTTCCAGTAGCCATGTACAGATATGAGAGTTGAACCATAAAGAAGTTTGAGCACTGAAGAATTGATGCTTTTGAACTGTGATGCTGGAGAAGATTCTTGAGAGTCCCTTGGACAGCAAGGCAATCAAACCAGTCAATCCTAAAAGAAATCAATCTTGAATATTCATTGGAAGGACTGAGGCTGAAGCTCCAATATTTTGGTCACCTGATGGGAAGAGCCAACTCGTTGAAAAAGATCCTGACACTGGGAAAGATTCAGGGCAGGAGGAGAAGGAGGTGCCAGAGGTTGAGATGGTTGGACCGTATCATTGACTCAATGGACATGAGTTTGAGCAAACTCTGGGAGATAGTGAAGGACAGGGAAGCCTGGTGTGCTGCAGTCTGTGGAGTCTTAAGAGTCGAACATGACTGAGCAACTGAACACCAGCAACACCAGCATAGCTACCTTAAAACCCTTGAGCCCATGGCAGGGCTAGCACTAATGCAGGGACCAACCTCACCCACCAATGGGCAGGCAGTAACCCCTGGGATCCCTGAATTTCAGCCCTACCTATCAGTGGGCCAGTACTAGCTCCGCAACCTCCAGGGCCTTGCAGCCAGAGACCCACAGGCCTGCCTCTTCCCACGAGTGGGCCAGCAGTAGCTCAGGACCAGTCTCCCCCACCAGTGGATGGGCACCAACCCCATGACCACCACAGCCCCAAAGACTGCCTTGTCAATAGGCAGCCCATCCGCCAGTAAGTTAGCACCAGCCATGGACCTCCCAGCCCCAGTCCTGTACACGAGCAAGCTATTAGCTCTGAGATACCCTGGACCCCTCAGTCAGACTCACTGGGATCTAGCCTCGGTTACTGGTGGGCTTGCACCAGCTTTGGGAAACCCTGGACCCCATAGCCAAAACTGTCAGGAACCAGCCTTGCCCACCAGCAAGCAACACTACATCTGTGTCTCCTGACCCTCCAGTCACCCACCCTGGAACCTGGCTCTGCCCACCAGTGGACCAGCAGTAACCCTGGGAACTCCCTGAGACCTGGCCCTGCCCACCAATGACTGGCATCCTCTAAATAAGGCAAATCTTGGCAGCCAAGTTAGCTGGGGCCAGCCACACCTACCAGACTGCCCACATAGTCACACAATCAGAAGGGAAGGACCCTGAAGCCCACTTAGGGGGTACCCCTAGAGCATATAGCTCTGGTGACCAGAGGGGAATGTGCTGCTGCAACACATAGGGTGTCTACTATAAAAAACTGCTTCTCCGAGATCAGGAAATATAAATCAGCTTACTAAATACATAGAAATGAAAATAGCATATTAGGCCAAAATGAGGTGACAGAGGAATATGTTCAAAACAAAGGAAAAAGCTAAAGCCCCAGAAGAAGGACCAGGTGAAGTACAGACAGGCAGTCTATTCAAGAAAGAGTTCAGGGTAGTGATCATAGGGATGATCAAAGAACTAGGGAGAAGAATGGCTGTGTAGAGAGAGAAGTTAGAGGTGTTTAACAAAGAGAATATATAAAGAACCACCAAACAGGAAGAATCTAGAAATGAAAAATAAACTAGATGGTATCAACAGTAGACTAAATGATAGAAACAGATGAGTGAGTTGGAAGATACAGTAGTGGAAATCACTGAAGCTAATCAGAAAAAGAATGAAAAGAAATGAGGATAGTTTAAAGAGACCACTGGGACAAGGAGCATACTAACATTCACGTTATAGGGGTCCCTGAAGGAGGAGAGAGAACGGGGTGTATTTGTAGATATAATAACTGAAAACTTCCGTAACCTGGGAAAGGAACAGGTATCCAGGTCCAGAAAGCACAGAGAGTCCCAAACAAGACCAGCCAAAGAGGATCACACCAAGATACACTGCAATTAAGATAGCAAAAATTAAAGAGAGAATATTAAAAGCTGCAAGAGAAAAGCAACAGGTTCATACAAAGGAGCTTCCATAAGACTGTCACCTGATTTTTCAGCAGAAACTCTGCCGGCCATAAGGGAGTGAAACAATATATTTAAGTAAAGTAATGAAAGGGAAAAACCTCCAACCAAGGATACTTTACCCGGCAAGGCTTTTATTTAGATTTGATCAAGAGATCAAGTTTTACAGATAAGCAAGAGCCAACGGAGTTCAGCACCACCAAACCAGCTATACAAGAAATGTTAAAGGGACTTCTGTTATCATAAAAGAAATGGCCGCAACCAGAAACATGCAGATTACAAGGAAAAATCTCATTGGTAAAGCAAATATAGGGTAAAGGTAGTAAATCAACCATGTACAAAGCTAGTTTAGAAGATTAAACAGCAAAAGGAGTAAACTCATCTGTATCTACAGTACTTAGTTAAGGCATACAAAAACAGGAAATGTGAAGTGTGTAAGAAACAGTAAACATTGTGGGGGGGGGGCAGTGAAAATGCAATGAAAACATATATGAACTTAAGAAATCAGCAACTTAATCACAAATATAGATAGAATGCTATACATAAATCTCATGGTAATCACAAACCAAAAATCTAGATACACATACCAAAAAAAAAAGTCCAAACATGATCCTAAAGTTAGTCACATCACAAGAGAAAAGAGCAAAAGAAGAAAGGAACAAAAACAACTACAAAAACAATCCCAAAACAGTTAATGAAATGACAGTAAGTACACTTATTAATAACTACATTAAACACAAATGGACTGTATACTCCAGTCTAAAAACATAAGAGTAGCTGAGTGGAGTATTAGTCATAAAAAGGAATGAAATCCTGACATTTGCAGTAACATGGATGGACCAAGAGGGTATTATGCTAAGTGAAATATGTCAGACAGAGAAAGACAAATATGTGATTTTACTTATATGTGGAATCTAAAAAATAAATAAATGAACATAACAAAACAGAAACAGAGTTACAGGTACAGAGAACAAGGAGGTGGTTGCCAGAGGGAAGGGGGTTGAGGAGAGGCATGAAATCTGTGAGGGAGATGAGGAGTACAAACTTTCAGTTGCAAAATAAATGAGTCATGCGTTATGAAATGTACAGAATGGGGAGTATAGTCAGTAACTAATATCCCTGCATGGGGATATTTAGTAACTTGACTTGGCATAGTGATTATTTTGAAATGAGTAGACATAACGTAGTATAGGTCAATTATGTACTTCAAAACGAAGAAACAAACTCATAGGAAACAAAATCAGATTTGTGGTTACCACAGGTGGGAGGAGGAGGGATTGGAGGAAAGTAGTCAAAAGGTACAAGTTCCCCACTGTAAGGTAAGTTAGTGCTAGGGATATAGTGTACAATATACTAAATATAATTAACACTGCTTTGTGTTACATATGGAAGTTAACAGAACAAATATTAAGAATTCTCAAGAAAAAGTTTTTTTCTACTTCTTCTATTTCGTATCTGTGTGAGATGATGGATGTTCCTTAAACTGATTGTGGTAATCATTTCATGATGTATGTAAGGCAAACCATTGTGCTGTACACCTTAAACTTATACAGTGCCATATCTCGATTATATTTCAGTGTAACTGGAAGAAAAAAATGTCAGTAAAATGAAGGGAGAAAGGAGAATGGGAGTGGAGTATGGGACAGAGGGAAACTATTGATTATTTAAGACTATCTTGTTAGCTACAGTGTTGAATTGTATTGCAGATTTCATTATAGATAAATAGACTTCTATTCAAGTCTGTATCTTAGACTATATTTTGAGGATTCTCAGAAATTCCTTATATGAAGCCCTTGATGGTGACTAGATTCATTGAAGACTGTGAACCACATTCCAGAAGATGTAATTACTCTTCTTCCAGGCACTGTTACCCCAAGTAGAGTAACTGAAGTTCAGTTTTAATTGTGTTGTTGAAGCAGAGTTTGACATTTACAGAATACTATAAAAGCCTCCTTGGTATAGCATGTTTGGAAGTATATCCTAGATCTTAATTTACATTTAAATGATATTTCTTTCTTTGTTTACATCTTACTCCAAAGTAGGAAACAAGTGCTTGTGTTATTGCTTTTAAATTATAGCAAGTACCTTCTGGAATGTGACTTGCAGTAGAATTCAGCACTTGGGAGTTGAGATTTGGTCATATGTATATATTTGCTCGTATGTGAACACATCGCATATATTTATGAATGGTATGAGTCAAGTAAAAATTATATGAAGGATTTACGAAGAAAATAATTTCTAATATACTGTGTGATACCCAACTCTCTGTTTTTTGTGACTATTTCTATCTATAAAGAAAGAAAGTGGAGTCGCTCAGTTGTGTCTGACTCTTTGCGATCCCACCGACTGTAGCCTACCAGGCTCCTCTATCCATGGGATTTTCCAGGCAATAGTACTGGAGTGGTCTGCCATTTCATAAAAGTAACTTATTTTGCAGAGAAGATTCTTTTTAAATTTTGTATTTAGGTTATTATCAAAAAAATAAGCAATAAAAAGTGTTGGAGAGAATGTGAAGAAAAGGAACCCTTACATGCTGTTGGTAGGAATATAAATTGGTGCAACCACTTGGAAAACCGCATAGGGATTTCCTTTAAAAATTAAGAACAGAACCGTCATATGATCCAGTTATTCTACTTCTAGATATTTATCTGGATACAAAAACACTAATTCAAAGAGATATATGCACCTCTGCATTCATTGCAGCATTGTGTATAGTAGCCAAGGTATGAAACAACTTATATGTCCATCAGTGGATGAATATATGAAGAAGAGATCTCAACACCCTCCCCCCACCACCATGCGTGCATACACTGGAATGCTACGTATCCCTAAAAACCAATGTGAAATTCATTCATTTAATTTGTCATTCATTACAACATGGATACCTATAGGGTATTATGCTAAGTGAAATAGGTCAGAGACAAATACTGTATGATTTTGCTTATATGTAGAATCTAAAAAATAAAATAATAAAGCAGAATCATAGACAGAACAGATTTAAAAATTATATTCAGAATAGCTTTCGTGTCATTATATTTTACTTTTGTTCTTTAAAAATTGGTTATTTTTTCCAGAAAAAAGTATGGTAACTCACTAAAGCAAATCACTCTATTCCTAACTATTCCATGTTTTTTTTCTTTTTCCTAAATATGAGGATAAAAATAATTTCAGGTATGGAGAATGAATTGTGTGCCAATATCCACTTAAGTATAATGGCATACATAATCGAAATGCCCTTAGAATTGGTTTTAGAAGTCACATTATCTAGTTTTTCAGTGTTTTTGTTGAAACTTGAAACTTCTCTTTATAGGAAATATAAACTGAAGGAAAATTGGTGCTATAGAAGTACAGATTGAAAATTTAAACATCTTGACTTACTGAATGTTATGATGTGCCAGATTTTTAAAATAAATTGATTGAAATTAGGATTTCAAATAAAGTAAAGTATATCATTACTCCCTTTCATTTTCTTTTTCAGGAGGTTTATGTGTGGTCCACTACTTCTATGTTCTTTTCCTCTTATGAAAACAGAAGTGCAAGCCATCGTACTTTCTTTTCTCCTCTCATTTCAGACAGTAGTAATAATGTACCTGCACATACCTGTTATTTTGCGTGCTGTGTCCTGATCTAGGTTTCACACCCGTTTCTCATTCCAGAAAATGAAATAAGCTGATGGGCCAAGCCTGGGTTATACGTCTATCCCTGTAGCTTGAGAAGAATTAGGTCAGTCCCACTCCAGGCATGGACCTTGAGAAAGTGGAGTATTTTCCTAAAAGTCAATGTTCTGTTTCCAGAAAATGGGAGATACACTTACACCTTGCAGGCAAAAACATGTATGTCTGTAATTTCTGCTTAAGAAGAGCCAGTATAGAAAAACACACTTCTGTGGCTGATTATTCTCCCGTTTAAGTAAGGTGTCTACAGGGAATTTGCTTTTTAACTTGAAATGACAAAATCTGACTTTATTAATTATAAAAAAAAAAAAGTTAAAATTTCAAAATACTTACTAGTAGGGTTCAGAGCCATGACTAGTACAGATGTTTGCAAGGCATATATACATGTCACCATTCACCTTGAGACCTGTGTGATTAGTGGCCTCTGTGGTTGTATAACACTGAGTTCTGAGGGTCACTATTATGCTGGAATTAGCCACAAAGGATAAATCTTTTTTCTGTCAAATCAATGGGAGTACTAGGAGAATATTTCCTTTGAATTTTTTTTGATTTTTGAATTGGCTTAGTTTGAGCCCAAATATTGCACATTACTTGAAATGACTGCTGTAGGAGCAGAGACATTTAATGAGGATTAGTGATCAGTGAAGCACGTATACTGTACAGAGGTTGATGTTGTAGGGCATGGGGTTAGGTTTAATGGAGGACATAAATTTAATTGTTAGTAGGTGTTTCTGGTGGACGTGAGCATTTAAAGGGAGAATTACTGTTCATAAATTCTTAACTGCTATTGGCCTGTCGTTCACTGCTAAGCTGCTAAGTCACTTCAGTCGTGTCCAGGTCTGTGCGACCCCATAGACGGCAGCCCACCAGGCTGCCCCGTCCCTGGGACTCTCCAGGCAAGATCACTGGAGTGCGTTGCCATTTCCTTCTCCAATACATGAAAGGGAAAAGGGAAAGTGAAGTCGCTCAGTCGTGTCCGACTCTTAGCGACCCCATGGACTGCAGCCTACCAGGCTCCTCCATCCATGGGAGTTTCCAGGCAAGAGTACTGGAGTGGGGTGCCAGGGCCTTCTCCTTGTCGTTCACTAGTGTGCATATAATTTTAAAATTGTTAGAATGAAGTAAATTGACAGCTTTAAAAAAATAATAAACTTTACTTTTTAGGGAAGTTTTGGGTTCACAGCAAAACTGCTTGGAGAGTACAGAGTTTCTATATGCTCCCCCTCCCCCCACATAAACAAACATTAACTTTTTACTCCAAGGTATATATTTTTTAAATTAAAAATTTTTTTTAAGATTTATTTATTTTTGTGCAGGGTCTGCGTTGCTGCGTGGACTTTTCTCTAGTTGCTGGGAGCATGGGCTTCTTATCGTGGTGGCTTCTCTTGTTACAGAGCACAGGCTCTATGCACGCGGGCTTCAGTAGCTGTGACTCTGGGGCTCTAGAGCACAGGCTCAATAGTTGTGGAACACATGTGGCCTGTGGCACCTTCCCAGGGCAGAGATTGAACCTGTGTTGCTGCATTGGCGGTTGGATTCTTAACCACTTTACCACCAGGGAAGCCCACTCCTAGGTATTTATGAGAGTATTTAGAAACAGAAATTTTTTGTGTGCTTACTTTTGCAACTAGAAGATGTGTTCAGACTAGAAAGGGGAAAGTGTTCTGGAGCCAAGAAGCCTTCTCTGACAGCCCTGAAATGTTGCTACAGTGGAAGAACAGAGGAAGAGTAGGGATCTAACATCATCTGATCTGGAGCCACCTGCCTTCAGATCAAACTGACTGACGACAGCTCAGAAGGGAGCATTGTGCCCAGGGACAGTGCACGGACCAATAGCAGGAGCCCTTGGTTCTGGCTAGCTCTGCGTCTAGCTTGCTGTGTGGTTTAACTGAGTGAAGACTGACTCCCTTCAGCTTTCTGGGATTCCACGATGGAATGGGGTCTCGAGTCAGGGCTAACATCATATCCTACAGGGGCAGCAAGCAGTGTGGAATCACAGAGTGTTGTCCAGCTTGGCCACACACTAGTTGAATGCCTTCTGTCCAGTCACTTAACCTCTTGGTTTCAGCTGTGGAAAGGTTGTAATTGACTTCTCTGTTTTCCTCTAAGGGCAGTTTCTTGGCTCTTTCTGGTTTAACGTAGCTAATTATTATATAGTATTATTTGTTCATGGCACCCCACTCCAGTACTTTTGCCTGGAAAATCCCATGGACAGAGGAGCCTGGCAGGCTGAAGTCCATGGAGTTGCTAGAGTCGGACACGACTGAGCGACTTCACTTTCACTTTTCACTTTCATGCATTGGAGAAGGAACTGGCAACCCACTCCAGTGTTCTTGCCTGGAGAATCCCAGGGATGGGGAAGCCTGGTGGGCTGCTGTCTATGGGGTCGCACAGACTTGGACACGACTGAAGCGACTTAGCAGCAGTAGCAGCAGCAGTTCTAGGAGTAACTGCTTTGTGAATAAATAACTTCGAAAGGGAGTATAGTAACACTTCACTGTTTTTGAACAGATTCCTTTGTGTCATCATATCAGGATGACCTAAATCAAATCCCTTATGATTATACAGTGGAAGTGACAAATAGATTCAAGGGATTAGATCTGTTAGAGTGCCTGAACAACTATGGACAGAGGTCCATGACGTTGGACAGGAGGCAGTGATCAAGACCATCCCCAAGAAAAAGAAAGGCAAAATGGTTATCTGAGGAACCTTACAAATAGCTCTGAAAAGAAGAGATGCAAAAGGCAAAGGAGAAAAGGAAAGATACACCCATTTGAATGCATAGTTCCAAAGAATAGCAAGAAGAGATGAGAAAGCCTTCCTCAGTGATCAATGCAAAGGAATAGAGGAATGCAGTAGAATGGAAGAGAGTAGAGATCTCTTCAAGAAAATTAGAGATACCAAGGGAACATTTCATGCAAAGATGGGCACAATAAAGGACAGAAATGGCATGGACCTGACAGAAGTAGAAAATACTAAGCAGAGGTGGCAAGAATACACAGAAGAACTGTACAAAAAGGATCTTTACGACCCAGATAATCACGATGGTGTGATCACTCACCTAGAGCCAGACATCCTGGAATGTGAAGTCAGGTGGGTCTTAGGAACCATCATTATGAACAAAGCTAGTGGAGGTGATGGAATTCCAGTTGAGCTCTTTCAAATCCTGAAAGATGATGCTGTGAAAGTGCTGCACTCAATATGCCAGCAAATTTGGAAGACTCAGCAGTGGCCACAGGACTGGAAAAGGTCCATTTTCATTCCAATCCCAAAGAAAGGCAATGCCAAAGAATGCTCAAACTGCCATACAATTTGCATTCATCTCACATGCTAATAAAGTAATGCTCAAAATTCTCCAGGCCAGGCTTCAACAGAACATAAACTGTGAACTTCCGATGTTCCAGCTGGTTTTAGAAAAGGCAGAGGAACCAGAGATCAAATTGCCAACATCTGTTGGATCATGAAAAAGTGAGAGAGTTCCAGAAAAACATCTATTTCTGCCTTGTGACTACACCAAAGCCTTTGACTATGTGTATCACAATAAACTGTGGAAAATTCTGAAAGAGATGGGAATACCAGACCACCTGACCTGCCTCCTGAGAAATCTGTACTCAGGTCAAGAAGCAACAGTGAGAATTGCACATGGAACAACAGACTAGTTCCAAATTGGGAAAGGAGTATGTCAAGGCTGTATATTGTCACCCTGCTTATTTAACTTACATGCAGAGTACATCATGAGAAATGTTGGAATGGATGAAGCAAAAACTGGAATCAAGATTGCCAGGAGAAATATCAGTAACCTCAGATGTGCAGATGACACCACCCTTTTATGGCAGAAAGTGAAGAAGAACTAAAGAGCCTTTTGAAGGTGAAAGAGGAGAGTGAAAAAGTTGGCTTGAAACTCAACATTCAGAAAATGAAGATCATGGCATCTGGCCCCATCACTTCATGGCAAATCGATGGGGAAACAGTGGAAACAGTGACAGACTTTATTTTTTTGGGCTCCAAAATCACTACATTTGGTGACTGCAGCTATGAAATTAAAAGACACTTGCTCCTTGGAAGAAAAGTTATGACGAACATAGACAGCATATTAAAAAGCAGAGACATCACTTTGCCAATAGAGGTCCATCTAGTCAAAGCTATTGTTTTTCCAGTGGTCATGTATGGGTATGAGAGCTGGACTACAAAGAAAGCTGAAGGCCGAAGAATTGATGCTTTTGAAGTGTGGTGTTGGAGAAGACTCTTGAGAGTCCCTTGGGCAGCAAGGAGATTCAACCAGTCCAACAGTAAGGAGATCCAACCAGTCCATCCTAAAGGAAATAAGTCCTGCATATATTCATTGAAAGGACTGATGCTGAAGCTGAAACTCCAATACTTTGTCCACCTGAGGCGAAGAACTGACTCATTGGAAAAGACGCTAAATGCTGGGAAAAATGGAAGGTGGGAGGAGAAGGGGATGACAGAGGATGAGATGGTTGGATGGCATCACCGGCTCAATGGACGTGAGTGAGTAAACTCCGGGAGTTGATGGTGGACAGGGAGGCCTGGCATCCTGCAGTCCATGGGGTCACAGAGTCAAACATAACTGAGCCAACTGAACTGACTGACTGACTGATCAGAAATGTTCTTGGAGTCAACATATCTGGAACTAGAGTCTTTCTGCTTCAAAACTACTTGCTAGATATCCTTTAGGCACACCTGAAAGGGACAAGAACTCTTTTTGGATAGTATGGTTTTTTAATAACATAATGTTATTAATAGAGATGTGATTTTTAAATGACAGAATTGTACGTTAGTTTTCTTTAAATTGTCTTTGTGCAATTTAAGTAATACAGGCAAAAAGGGAAAGATCAGTGTCCTTTACTTCTTGGAACAGAATGTTTTTTGATTGTTTCCATTTAAAATGATATAAATTGCTCACAACTCACTTCCTTTTTTTATCAACTGACTTTGGACTAAGTTAAGAGTATGATTTTCTGTCTATTGTGAATGCTGATTAAAGGAATCCTTTCTTACCTCAAAGGACAAGGTAGTCCTGAGATTCCTCCAGGGAGTTTAATTCGCAGAACCCCTCCTTGAAGATACAGGCTACTTCCTCAGGTGTGTAGGCCAAGGTTTACTTGGACCAAGCCACAGTAATGTGGATATGCGATATCCCACAGGGCTGGGATTATCTTAACCTTTTATTTTCCAGCTTAGTGACTTGATAGAGCTAATGAATCTTCCCAAAGTACCTGGGGTTTCCCTGTCAGTGTGCCTCATATAGCTGCTGGCAAGCACGTTTTTATACTCTTCCTGGAAGTGAAACTCTTTCTGCCTTAAATGTGCAATTTCCCCTGCCTGAGAAGGTCAAAGGCACATTTACATAGTTCACAAGAGTATAAAAGAGGCATTCAGGGCCTCCTTGCCAAGCCATCTGACTAGACTAATACCAGCTCATTTTCCACCTCTACTTATGGAAACTGCAGAAATTCATAGGTGCACCATGGTCCCTGAAACAAGTCTTAATGGCAAAGGAACATTAAAATAAAATGTCCACATTATCAAATCAGTTAATGTAGCTTGAAATTGGTAGGAGTAAAAAGTGGTTGTTCAGACTGTCAAAATTAAACATGTTAAAACTACCTAAATAAAAACAAAATCTACCTTTTTGAAACACTGTTCTTGCCTAGAGAATCCCAGGGATGGTGTAGCCTGGTGGGCTGCCATCTATGGGGTCACACAGAGTCGGACACAATGAAGCGACTTAGTAGCAGCAGCAGCAGCAGCAGCAGCAATTTACTTAGTATTCAAATACTGAGAATATTCAAAGCAAACTTCAGCATATTCACAATGTTACTTTTTTTATTGCTTTTCTCCCACCTAGTTTTTAACTCTAGTGTGCTCACTAACATTTATTGAGCACTTCCTATGTACCAAACCCTTTGTATTTATAACAGCTTCTAATAATTTAAGGCAACCTGTTGAGGTGTAGGAATTGTTATCCTTCTGTCCTTGAGGAGTAGAGGCTCAGAATCTCAGGAATTGGCTCACAGTGGCAGGGGAGTAAGTGAATGAGGGATACAGGTTTGGCCCTAAGGTCAGTATGCTTTGCAGAACGGCATGCTGCTAACTGTGCTCTGCTGTTTATGAGACTATGGAGAGAGAAAAAAAGAAGAGCAAGTTGCATTACTCTCATTTGCCTACATTTCTTGTTCCACTGTCTGATGTGAGCCCAGATCTGCCTCCTTCCCCTTCCTGCATAATGAACTTGGGCCCTGTCTGGGCCTGTGCCCATGACACCCTTCTCCATCCTCTTCACTTCCTATGTAAAGATTTCCTTTATAAAGATTTCCATGTGCAATCTAACTTTGGGGAAATTCTCTGCTTAACATTTTGACATTACACATTTCTTTCTGTTACTGTGTAACTCTGTGTGTGTGTGTGTATGTAACTATGTGTGTGTGTGTAACTGTGTGTGTGTGTGTGTGTGTGTGTGTGAGTGAGTGTGATTACCTGTCTGGATCATTAGCTTCCAGAAAACAGCAATCTCATTGGCATCTTTGTACTCTTGGCATGTAGATAGGTGGAAGGCAGTTTTTAAAGCATAGTTTTATAACTGGTCAATAGTGACTACTGAAGGGGAGAGGATTTCCAGATCTTTCATCGTGTTATTTTAGGAGGTCTAACAATGAATGCTAGAGTTTTCTATCTCTGCCTGCTGGTGTTTTTCTACACTTTTTTGGGAATTTCAAGCAGATGGACAGATGATAATGACTTGTATTAATAGTTACTTTGCTTTACTGTTACTATCTAGTGAACTCTTAAGGCTTGTTTTGCTTTTTTTTTTTTAACTATGTTTAAGGTTTGTTAACTGTGAAAGACTCTGGGTCATGAGGAAATGCAAGAGTGGGGATGGGAAGGTGATAACAAAGATACTTCAGATTTGCATTTTCTTTTTAGAAATTTCCATTTTCAGTGTAGCTGACACTTGTAATTTCTGTTAAGGATTGGTGCCTGAGCAGGAATGCCTATGAAATAAGCTTCAGCTGTAAAGACAGGCAAGGTGGGTGATTTTAACAAAAGTGTTGTCTTTTTTCATACCTTAATGAAATAAAATAATAAAATGAAGACAGTGACAATAAGAATTATGAAAAAAGACAACTCTTTTTTAAAACAAGCATATGTATTATATATTTCCAAGCATTTATCTTTGTCTGCATAAAGGTAATTTATTTCAGCAAATGATTTAACCGGAGCTTATCATTTTTAGAAAAAAACATCCTTTGTCCTCTGCTATATCACAGTGACCTGAGGTGTGGAATTGATTGACCAAAATTGCATAACAGCCGGTATGCATTTCAGTACTATATTATTTTGCAGTGTGCCTGGTACTACTACTGAGGAGATGAAAAGAACATTAAATACTTTGGGGGTGAGTAGGGGGCTTATGTACACACAAGGCTGGGAAAGCTTTAGTTAATGAGTTTTTTTTGGACTACAAATATGATACATTTACATAGAAGTAAGAGCTTGGCATTTGTATTTAGCTTTTATTTATAAACAACATTTACATTTTACTTGTAAACATATAGTTTATAAAACGGTGAATTGAGGAAGTAGCTTCAAGATAGAAAAATCTTGCAGAGAACACCTACTTTGTAAAGTGGAGATTGGAGTACATATTATTGGGCAAATGGAGAAAGCCGGTAGAAGACTGAGTGAAAGAGTGGATGTTAAGACTGTTATTTGTGACCTGGACTAGTTCTGACTTTCAGAGGTCATACTGAGTCTTAGATTAGACATGCAGCCTCTTTCAGAACACAAACATAATTGAAAATAATAATTTAAAAATCTGCTTTCTTGGGTCTCCATTTTGCTTTTCTTCCAGTGTAAAAGCATGAATATTCTATTTTCAGGAAGATGAGGAAAAATATTATTTCCTTCTTTAACCGTTTGGCTAATTTTGTTGTTGTTTCTGGCTCCATAAATTGAGAGGCGGTCTGTACCATGCATTGTATCATGCCCAGCAAGTTTTTGTTTTGCTTTGTTTTTTTTTTCACTTGAAATTGTTCCTTAGCAAATAATTGCAGTTCAGAATGACTTTTATTGAGCTTGATTGAATTAGGGTTATGTATGAAAATGAGTTAGTTAAAGCTTAATCTATTACCTAGAGAATTGATGAAAACATCAGAAAAGCAGTCATTCATGGGGATTAAATATTCTTCCATGTAAGTGGGCAGCATGGTTGCCTGGATTCTCTTCTGCACTGACTAGGTTGTAGTGACATCAGGGTGCAAAACATACAATGTTGGCCTAGAACGGGATTTTGCCATGATATGCCTTGAATATTACATTGGACATTAACACTAATGAGGGAGCCTATCACATTGTAAAAAGTGGCATCTCATTTTTTTTAGTATAATAAGCTTTCAAAACATAGTACCCCAAGGGGCAATGTGTAAACCATCAAGAAGCCAGTTGCTTTGGGATATTTCAATGGTTGCTTAGGCCAGGTCTTTATGAAGGGTTTTGCAGATGCCAAGTTAGATGTCCTATTTGTGGCTAAGAGGTGAACAATAGATAATTTAAAGTTAGCACTCCCACCTGCCATGATAGTTTCTCAGGGAATTCTGAGCTGTGGCAGTTCAGGCCTGGCTTCGTGTTCATCCTGTGGGAGGCAGTTTCATGGGTGGGAAATGGGCCTTCGGAAAGGAGCAGGTTCTTAATGAGCTAGTGGGACTGAAGTCCTTGGGAGTTGGGAATCCAAGGCCCTGTTTGGGTGGAAGGGAGGGCTGAGAGGAAGCACCGTGTGACCCAGAGAACATAGACAGGCATGGGGTGGCTCAGTTGAAAACCTCCCCTGCCTTTGGTCTAAGGGCATACACACACAAGTCACCATTCTGCGGGATTGTATTCACCCCCTTAGACATTTCCCCTTCTTGCCCACCTGTCCTTCTGACACCTCACACAGCTGCCCATTTCCATCAAATCAGAACATTTTATGAAGTCGCCTTGTAACTTAAATGCAGACAGAACAGCTTGTGCTGAAACTGCTTTTCTGAAGTTACCGTGTGGGCATTTGTAATAGCCAGATAAAATCTGGAGTCTCTCAGTGTGGCTCAGAACTCAAAGAGAGTCTGTCTCAGGCAGGATCTTCAGCTTTGGAATTGACCTCTGTTCTGTGGCTTATTCCCTGGCTGATTCTTTGGCTGCCCTGTCCTAAGTTAGTTAAGTCCAGCATGATTTCTTTTTTATCCTGAGTTTTAAAATCCTTATTGGTTACAGCATAATCAACCTCCTTCCTCTCCCTGCCTACTTTATCCATAGATATTTACATCCCATGTGATAAATTATTGAACAATAATCAAAGCAAAGTATAGATTTGTTCTATTTGGGGGGTATATATTTGATTATAGAAACAAATCAGTAAATGTACCTTAAGATTAGTGATAGTTTGTTTTTGAGCTCCTAACAGAACATCTTTCTGTACATAGGATAGAACATACTTTATTTCTCAGATAGCCTGCACTCACTTCTTAAACTAAAAGGTAAGCAAATCTCCAAACTAAAATAAAAATTTGTTGTTGTTCAGTTGCTGAGTCGTGTCCCAGTCTTTGGGACCCCATGGACTGTAGCACGCCAAGAATTAAACCCACACTATCAAAGTTAATTTTGGACCCTTCTCTCCCAGTTGTGGCAGTATCAGTTCAGTTGCTCAGTCATGTCCAACTCTGCAACTCCAGGACTGCTGCACGCCAGGTTTCCCTGTCCATCACTAACTTCCGGAGCTCACTCAAACACATGTCCATTGAGTCGGTGATGCCATCCAACCATTCATCCTCTGTCGTCCCCTTCTTCTTTTAGCTTCAATCTTTCCCAGCATCAGGGTCTTTTCTAAGGAGTCAGTTCTTCGCATCAGGTGGCTAAAGTATTGGAGCTTCAGCTTAAGCCTCAGTCCTTCCAATGAATATTCAGGATTGATTTTCCTTTAGGATTGACTGGTTTGATCTCTGTGCAGTCCAAGGGACTCACTCTCAAGAATCTTCTCCAATGCCACAGTTCAAAAGCATCAATTCTTCAGCGCTCAGCTTTCTTTATGGTCCAACTCTCACGTCCGTTCATGACTACTAGAAAAACCATAGCTTTGACTATATGAACCTTTGTCAGCAAAGTGATGTCTCTGCTTTTTAATGTGCTGCCTAAGTCTGTCATAGGTTTTTTTCTAAGGAGCAAGCGTCTTTTAATTACCAACTGCAGTGATTTTGGAGCCCAAGAAAATAAAGTCTGTAATTGTTTCCATTGTTTGCCCATCTATTTGCCATGAAGTGATGGGGCTGGATGCCATGATCTTAGTTTTTTTGAATGTTGAGTTTTAAGTCAGCTTTTTCACTCTCCTCTTTCACTTTTCATCAAGAGGCTCTTTAGTTCTTCGCTTTCTGCCATAAGAGTGGTGTCATCTCTCCCAACTGTGGCAGTATAAATTAAATTCATTTTTTAAAAGTTTATACCAGTTTATTTACTTGATAGTTATTTATATTCATGATTTTTACCTATTTCATAATTTTTCTTTTAATGGTTCTTGATAGTTGCTTTTATAAATTTATATGAAGAAAAAGCATGGACATAAATATATGAGATAGTGTATGTCATTTTCTTAAAACAGCAGTTTTAATGTTAGCTGTCTCAGTTCAGTTCAGTTCAGTCACTCAGTTGTGTCTGACTCTCTGCGACCCCATGAATCTCAGCACACCAGGGCCTCCCTGTCCATCACCAACTCCCGGAGTTCACCCAGACTCACATCCATCGAGTCAGTGATGCCATCCAGCCATCTCATCCTCTGTCGTCCCCTTCTCCTCCTGCCCGCAATCCCTCCCACCATCAGAGTCTTTTCCAATGAGTCAACTCTTTGCATGAGGTAGCCAAAATACTGGAGTTTCAGCTTCAACATCATTCCTTCCAAAGAAATCCCAGGGCTGATCTCCTTCAGAATGGACTGGTTGGATCTCCTTGTAGTCCAAGGGACTCTCAAGAGTCTTCTTCAACACCACAGTTCAAAAGCATCAATTCTTCGGTGCTCAGCCTTCTTCACAGTCCAACTCTCACATCCATACATGACCACAGGAAAAACCATAGCCTTGACTAGACGAACCTTTGTTGGCAAAGTAATGTCTCTGCTTTTGAATATGCTGTCTAGGTTGGTCATAACTTCCCTTCCAAGGAGTAAGCGTCTTTTAATTTCATGGCTGCAGTCACTATCTGCAGTGATTTTGGAGCCCAAAAAAATAAAGTCTGACACTGTTTCCACTGTTTCCCCATCTATTTCCCATCAAGCGATGGGACCAGGTGCCATGATCTTTGTTTTCTGAATGTTGAGCTTTAAGCCAACTTTTTCACTCTCCACTTTCACTTTCATCAAGAGGCTTTTTAGTTCCTCTTCACTTTCTGCCATAAGGGTGGTGTCATCTGCATATCTGAGGTTATTGATATGTCTCCCGGCAATCTTGATTCCAGCTTGTGTTTCTAAGGAGAGACTTTTATACCATTTATTTAATCAGTTTTTGGAATTGTATGCTTCTTTTGTAGCAACATAAGCATTTAATTTGAAAGTATTCACGTGTCCCATTAATTTTCTTCAGAGATCTTTCTTCTTTCATCCATACCCTTGTTCTAAAAAATGTGGATAAATGAGTAGTATCTTGTGAGAAGCCTTGTAAGACCATTTAATATTTTATTCTTTCTGGTTATTGTTTTCTTCTGTAGCATTGGGTGACAACTGAATTATCTACATCTAGTTAGGATTACTCAAATGAATCATTATACATTTTTGATATTTAATGTATAAGAGCGAGTTCTTCCATATTGTAGTAGCTGAAAAAACACTTTAGCTAACACATAAAATGACTAACAATATTCATCAAGCAGTAAGCTAGTAAGTGATACCCAGTTTCTGAAGTATGTTGTAGCCTGCTGATTGTAAAGAAATATATTGTCATAATACACAAGAGAGTAGGAAATTATCTCTTAGTTGGGTGTGATTTAGTATTACCATATGAAGCACTTGAGAAACTAAATGAATGTGTCTCACATAGAAACTGAAATAGCTTAATTTAAAAAAATTATAATTTAGATATATGTCTGTATTAATGATGACCCTATATGCGAGACAGCAAAAGAGACACAGGCTTTTGGACTCTGTGGGAGAAGGTGAGGGTGGGAGGATTTGAGAGAATAGCATTGAAACATTGCTATTGTATAGTACTATATGTGAAATAGATCGCCAGCCCAAGTTTGATGGATGAGACAGGGCACTCAGGGCCATAGCACTGGGATGACCCTGAGAGATGGGATGGGGAGAGAGGTGGGAGGGGGTTTCAGGATGGGGAACACATGTATTCCCATGGCTGATTCATGTCAATGTATGGCAGAAACCACTACAATATTGTAAAGTAATTAGCCTCCAATTAAAATAAATAAACTAATTAAAAAATAAATAAATTGGAAACATTAAAAATAAAAAAAATTCACAAGCAATTATAATTTAGGTATATGTCTATATTTGCAGTCTTAATATAAAGTTTTGTTTACTTTGTACACTTGATTTCAATCCTCTTTTATTTCATCATGTGTAGCTAGAAAGTAATTTATAACAGCTTTTCTCTATTTGTATGTGTTCCCCCACCCTTTAATAGAAGAACTATCTGGGCTTCACTCATCTTTAAAAGATAAAATATAAGCATCTGAACCATAGCTTAATTGTGGTTAAGCTTTAACTGGTTTGGTTGAACCAGTCATTTCAAATAACTTGACTTTAGTCAGGATGTCATTTTAATTCCATGTTTTTCCAGAGGATTTACCTGTAACTCTATACCTGAATTTAGTCAGCAAACTAAGAAGTAATGGCCTGTAATTCTTTGTCTCTGTAACTTTGGCCTCAGAATTCCCATTGAGTAATTTTAGTAATCATCTTTTTGTTAAATTAAAGTTGACAGTAAATACTTTCGGTCTTTTTTTCCTCAGTAGTGTTAGTCCAGGGATGTTTAATCATTTTCCTGATTTTGATTGGTTGGCTGTTAATACATCTTATTTAGGGATGATTTTGCTAAAGGAGACTTAAGTGTCAATATAGTTGGAAAGGGCTTCCTGACTCACCATTTTAATCACTTTGCTATGGGTCCTCCACAGAATCCTGCTGCATCACAGAAGTTGGAAGTTCTGATGTTCCATTGGCATCACAATGGAAAGTCTTGACTTGACCGGTAAGAGCAGCCCCATGGTGCATCTTACTTACTTACCTGGAAGCAATGAAGCAGTCAAGAGCTATGTGGTATCAGAGCTGGTCTCAACTTTTTCGCATCTGATAGATTCACCTTCCGTATTGATCAGGGAAGTGTGATAATTGTGTATTTTACTTGTCAATTTTATTAGTATTTTAAAAGTGACATGTAGTCTCTATTATCAAGAATGTTAAATTTTCCTTTAAAGTAATTAATTTTTAAAAATTAACTATTTCAGAATCCCTGGCTTGTTTCTGCAATGTAATGGGCTATTGGTAAAAAGTCAATTTATTGAAGTCCCCAGTTATCTAGAGAATACATGTCTTAGTAAATATTACATTGGTTTGTTCCCTCAAAGCTTTTTGTATTTCCTTTGGCATTAAATGAAAAGTGAATCAGTATCAAAAAGCATTATGGGAGCTTAAAAAAGACTATTAAAAATAATAGAAGCAGGTGTAGCAGTACCATAAAACTATTTTGAATATGAAAAACCACACAGTGAAGAAAAAGTTGAGATTTTAAAATATATACATGTGGCAAATTATATCAAACTTTGAAACTCACATAGTATAATTCTGTCCTTTTGTTCATAAGTTGTATTCAAAACTGCTTCCTTTGGAATATTTTAGGATTAATTTTAATAATGATTACTTAAATGCATAGAGTTTTCTCAATCTGGGAATAAAAACGTGTGATTGATTTACTGGTGTTTGAATACTTTATGGTGAACTGATGATTTATAAGACCAAGGAATGTGACATAAAATGAACAAAAATAGTAAATATTGCTTAGTTGCAATTTTCAGGACATGCACTTATTCTTCAAATTTTCGATTCATGGTAAACTTAAATCTTTTTTCTCTTAAGTATTTTTGATAGCCTGTTAGGTCTGTCTAGAAAATTTGTGTGTGTGTTTTTGTTTTAGTAAATATATGACTGAATGTTGCTTTTATGATTTTATGATGTGATAAGGCCTCTGAACCATTCTTCTGAGTGTTACAGTCTAGGATTGTTTGCATTGTAAAAATAAATGCCATTAACTTGTAAGTGTGTTTACTTGGATATTGAAACACCAACAAAATCTTATTGCCAGTGAGAAGACTGAGATTTAGTTATTTCTCCTCCTTTCTGTATTATCCTTTAAGGCATAATAAGTCAGAAATACAAATTCTGGATTTATGAATGGCAGGATACCATTGACTGTGGTTTTACTGGGTCAGCAGAATAGACTACAGAAAATTTGAATATCTATACTGTAATTTCAAATATGTTCTCAATTACTAATTCTAATAGTGAGATTTAAAGAAAATTAAATTTGTGGCAATATTCTGAGTTTTCTAAATATGAATATATATATAGAAAATAAAGCAGGACCTTTTATATTACCTATTCAGAGAACTAAATCATTAATATGCCATTGTATGGCAGTCTTGACTTAAGTAGCCATCTGATCTTTGATCTCTGAATGTTAATTAGATTACATCAGTAAAGTATTTTTATTGACTGTAAACAGATACTGACAGAAAATGCTGATAAAATTTAAGAAAACTGACACTTTATACTTCTAGTATACATTTATGTTCATCATAAGTACAGTATTAACTAGTAGAAAATATGCCATTCAAAATCAAGAGTAATTTAGGAAATAAATCTTGGAAAATGTTACCTAGCAAAATGGTTCCCAGGGTTCAGTAAATCTGGGAAATAATGCTGTTTTAGTCAGCTTAGGCAAAGCTTTGTTTAATTAAACAGAGTCCCTAAATCTTAGTGTTTTATACCAATAAGAGTTTCTTTATCACTCATGTTCGTATTCCTGATGAATCTGTTGCCACTCTGCTCCATGTCCTCTTCATTCCTGGACCAGAGCTGAAGGACAGCCTCTCTGGGATGCACAAGTCTTGTGGCAGAAGGAGTCAGGCATTCTGGGTTCTTTAAGAGGCCATGTATGTCACTACCTCTTAACATTTCATTGGCTAAAGCATGTCACATGGCCAGCTCATGTCATGGGATAGGAGTGGCTTCTTAAGAGGAGTGGTGTAGGGGCTGATAGGGAAGCACAATGCCTATTTTAAGGGTAATATTCGGATAATCCTATCTCGGGCTTTTCTAGACAGACAGAATGCACCTTGTATGTTAAGCTTCCAGAAGTCCTGTAAAAATTAATCTGTTTAACGTGGAAAATTATTTGTGAAACTTCTGTGTGATACATGGAACATATTGAACTTTGAAACCTATCTGTGAACAAGTTTTAGGGAATGAGGAGTTCATTCATTCCAAGAGTTTCCCTAAGTTTTGAACATTATCACTTTTACACTATGCAATAAGTGGAAATACACCCTATATTAAGCTTACATTCTTGTTTTATAAGTTGGCTTTAAAATGAAAGAAAATTACTTCAGACTGGACCCTCGGTGGTTTGAATACAGAGTTTGAGAAGGGAAATAATGATCCTCATAATAAATTCTTCCCTATATTTACTGGATTTCAGGAATTTTGACAGATATCCAATTGGGTATAGAGGAAGAGCATAAGAGAATGGGTAGGTTTTTTTTTTTTTACCAGTAGTAGCATAATTATTTTACCATGTAATGGTAATCAAGTGCTTCTACTTAAAGTCAATTTCAGGAATGATTCTGGAGAGAAAGAATACACATACTATAAGGTTTTCTAATGTACACGAGTTTTCTAATGTACCCCGAGGTCGTATTCACTATACAGTGATTGCATTATTCTGTCCTATACTTTGTAGAAAATTGATAGTCATAATGAACTCCTCAGCTAGTGTTATGATTAATCCCACAAGTTTTATAAAATGTTGTGACCACATGTGTGTGGATTAAGATGATTTAAATATTGAGGATTATACTATAAGCAGTGCTTTGTTTGTAAGTTTCTAGTTCCTTAAGATTGGGGAAAAGGAACATTTAGAAATCTGTGAATTCAGAGAAACTTAGGCATAAATCCTAGTTCTGGAACTTTTAAGTTGAAAGAATTTGGGTGATTATTTAACCTCTGTCAAATTTTGTTTTCTCATCTTAATATTGGATAATGATCTCTACCTCATGGAGTGCTGATAATGAAATGAGGGAATTAAGTTGAGTGCCTGGCACATGGGATGCTCTCAAGAAATGGTAGTTAAGAAATGTGATCACAGTTCAATAATCTTGGATGCACTGTAATATACTGTTATTACAGTATATGTATGTATAAACTATGTTTGCATATTTATATTTAAACACACACTTCCAAGAGTTTTAAAAAATTGTCCTTAAGGTATAAGTATCCTACAGATTTACTGAAAAATAAAAGTGGCTTTATCCTTATCTGAAAAGGTGAATCCTGTGGAAGTACTAGTCACCCTGTGAACTAATAAATCAGTTCTTGCCACTGAGAACATAGAAGTCCTAACAGAGTGATTGCCAATTGTGGATGTATGGCCTCGCCTCTGAATTTTAAGGTTGGCATCAAAGAAAAACAATTTTTTATAATCTCACAGGGTACAAGAACAAAAGAGAGTGCCACAGAAATTTTCTTCAGCATGTAGAGCAAATGCTGTTTGGTTTCAAAAGAGTCAGCATTTCTACTTCAAGATTTCTATGCTGCTGTTTCCCAGTGAAGCTGAGATTATTTAAATTCCTTCGATGACTTCTCTGTTGGCATTGTCCCCTCACACTCAGAATCAGGACAGCAGAGGATATCTCTTAGGGTTCAAAGCTTTATGTTATTTCTAAATGATAATTTAATTTGGAATAACACAGAGATACATATAAGTAATTTGGGGTAAATTATTTTTCAAATTGTCCCAAGTCTTTCTCTTTATAAATGAATCATCATTGTAACAACTACCAGCTGGATCATTGATAGAGTGAAACTATTTCAAAAATAGAATATTTTCATTTTTAGAGACTATATAGTCTGGGCAGCCATAACAAAATACCACAGACTGGGCAACTTAAACAATAGATTTCTTTTTACAGTTCTGAAGGCTTATGGTCCATGGTCAAGGTGTTGACAAATTCTGTTTCTGGTGTGGTTTCTCTTCCTGGCTTTTGGACAGTTGCCTTCTTGCTGTGCTCTCACGTGACCTTTTCTCTGTGTCTGTGGAGAAAGTGTGCTCTGGCCTCTTCCCCCTTCTTATAAGGACACCAGTTCTATCAGATAATGGCCCCACCCTAGTGACCTTACTTAATTTTTACCTTCTTCTAGGGTCTGTCTCCAAGTACAATTGCACTGGGTTTTGAGGTTTCATTATACAAATTTGAGGGCAGCCAATTCAGTTCATACCAGAGGTATTTGTTTTTTCTGTGCCAAAGAGAGAAGAGAATGTTAAAAAAAAAAAAAAAAAATTCTATGTTATTTAATCTATAAACAAGAAGATCCGGTTTACTGTATCATCTAAGATTCTAAAAATTATCTTTGAATCTTTGGAATGGGAGACATTTGAAATTACTGAATTCATATTTCTTCCACTTTGAAGTCACAGTGCATTAAAAAAGAATGTCTTTCAAGGGAAGGAATCAAATCAAAGAACTTGAAAATCAGAGTGTTTTGTATGATGGAGGAATAGCATCATTGTAAAAATTGATTTCCATGTGTATTCATTGTTGACTTGATATGGAATGTATTTGAAAATTAGGTCAAAGAAGAAGACGTTTAACTTTTTGAGATACATGTTTCTGCTGACTATAATCAAGCCAATTCATATTTTTCATGGCTATATTCTTTTACTTTATTTAGCAGGAAAATAGCATAGTCTTAAAGGTTCTGGAAAACAGAAAGAAAATATTATGCATTTGAAATAAAGCCAGCAAAAGCCACAACAGAGTCCTAAATCTCCTATTCTCCCTGTTAATTATCCTGCCTCCCTCTCTTTCTTTTTTTTAATCTCCTTTTTTCATCCTCTTCCTTTTCCTCCTTTCCTCTGATATTACTCTTAGGTTAGGTAATCATTGAATTTCTCAAGTAATAGTCTAAATGCAATTCTTTGAACATCTCTGTAGTACCTTTTTCTAGTACATAGGAGGAACTTTCAGTTGATGAGTGTTTGGGATTAGTAATCGTATTGATGAAGGCTCAATTTAACTCTTAGTTCTACTTTTGAACTTAAAAAAAAAAGAGTGCTCTGTGTCACTAGAATAATTTGAGTGTCTTATGATTTGATGCCTATCTGAAAAGAGAAAATATACCATAAGGAAACAAACCTTTGAGACTCTCTTTGTATAATAATAACTTTAAATTGATTCACCTTGTGTGTTTACAGACTAGAAGATAAGCTCTTCAGGACTGATCTACTTTTGTGGATTGCAGTTAATTGGTTGAAAGTTATTATTTTACCTTTTATTTACTTTTGATTTTGATTTCCCTCTAAAGCTATTTACAGATGACTCAAACTTAAGCCTTATATGTAATAAATTTTAGCACTGTATTTCTTTTGCATAGGCTCAGTCTACTGATTATTAAATTTACTAGTTAAGGACAATACAAATAAATTGAGACATGACCACTTCATCCATTTTACTACTCTGAAAGGTAGATAAATTATTTTTATACTGAAGTCTATATTGCCTTTGATCTCTATTACAGAGAATTGTGTTTCTCCAGGAAAATAAATGAATCTTGTTGTTGTTCAGTTGCTCAGTCACGTCCGACTCATTGCATCCTCTGTGGTCCCCTTCTCCTGCCTTCAGTCTTTCCCAGCATCAGGGTCTTTTCCCGGGAGTTGGCGCTTCACATCAGATGGCCAAAGTATTGGAGCTTCAGCTTCAGCAACACTCCTTCTAATAAATATTCAGGGTTGATTTCCTTTAGGATTGACTGGTTTGATCTCCTTGCTGTCCAAGGGACTCTCACGAGTCTTCTCCAGCACTTCAGTTCAAAAGCATCATCTCTTTGGCGCTCAGCCTTCTTAATGGTCCAGCTCTTACATCCTGTGTGACTACTGGAAAAACCATAGCTTTGACTAGACAGACCTTTGTTGGCAAAGTAATGTCTCTACTTTTTAATACACTATCTAGTTTATCATAGCTTTTCTTCCAAGGAGAAAGCATCTTTTAATTTCATGGCTGCAGTCACCATCTGCAGTGATTTTGGAGCCCAAGAAAATAAAGTCTATCACTGTTTCCACTTTTTCCCCATCTATTTGCCATGAAGTGATGGGGCCAGATGCCATGATCTTAGTTTTTTGAATGTTGAGTTTTAAGCCAGCTTTTTCACTCTCTGTCACCTTCATCAAGAGACTCTTTCGTTTCTTGGCTTTCTGCCATTAGAATGATGTCATCTGCATGTCTAAGGTTATTGATATTTCTCCTGGCAATCTTGATTCCAGCTTGTGATTCATCCAGACTAGAATTTTGCATGATGTACTCTGCATATAAGTTAAGTAAGCAGGGTGACAATATGTAGCCTGATGAACTCCTTTCTGAATTTTGAACCAGTCTGTTGGTCCAGGTCCAGTTCTAACTGTTGTTTCTTGACCTGCATACAGGTTTCTCAGACAGCAAGTCAGGTAGTCTGGTATTCCTGTCTCTTTTAAGAATTTTCCACAGTTTGTTGTAATGCATACTGTCTAAAGGTTTTAGTGTAGTCATGTTTTTCTGGATCTAAATGGATCTAATGGGGTGAAATTTCTCATTACATTGCTCTCAGAATTTCTATGCATATTAATGTAGAATACATACTATATTTACTGAGTATTCTGCGCGTACACAGATAAGTGTAAATATACATGAGTGAATACATGTAATTTTTTCAGGTAACTTCTTCAGGAAACCTAAAGCCTTAAGTTTACATTAGAGGGTCTGTTTTGTTTGGGCTGTATCCCCCAAACCTACGAATGGTTTCCAGCACATGGAACTTGCTTAGTGAATATTTGGTGAATTAGTAATACAAGAGTTCACATTTTATTAATTGTATATTCCATTGATATTGATATTAATAAGCATCCCCAGGTCTACTTGGAGATAGTTATTCTTCCAAGTGTTAGTTCAGGGGGAGGAGTGTTCCTCATAAATAAGTCTTTAAGTTGCAGTTAGTCCTATAATCAATAAATGTTAGTGAGCTTAAGAACTTAAAATGAGCAGCAAAATAATTTCTGGGTACCTGTTGTATTGTTCATAGGGTACATTGAGTCAGCAAGAGTTTATTAAGACTTGTAAGCCTTCTGCCAAGTACTTTCCTAACACTTTACCAGTGACCTTCTGAGTGGAGTGCATGTGAAGGTTCTGAGATACAAGAAAGGCAAATTGGTTCAGGTGGGGTCACGAGAGATGCTGTATGGTACTTGTATTTAGTTAATACGTAATAGAAAGGTTGACTTAAGTCCACATTTAGATGTTTTATTCTTGGGGGGGTACTATTTTTAGGATATTTCTATATTCAAATTTATAAAGATGTTAGAGAAGAACATTGTGTTTTGGTTTGTGTGTGTATGTGTTTTGATTTTATAAACTTTTGTAATCTGCTTGATTTTCAGTTCTGCCTCTGACATTGTTATATTGCTGTTCTTAAAAAGCAGATGAGTTATGTAGTTATTTTAATGTTTCCTTAACATTTATTGTAAGGCCATTTATTATCAAGTGTCTCTTTGAGGCAAAAGTATTCCACTTCAGGAATGTAATGTTTTAAGCTGTTGAGTTACCACAGGCATAAACAGTGTACAGGTTTCTGGAAAGGTCAATTAGATGGGGAGGAACTGGCTTCTGAACAAGGCTTAAATAATAAGATACCATTTAACTGGTGAACACAGTCCCAAGCATTTTCAGTTATGCCATACTGCTACTGCTGCTAAGTCGCTTCAGTCGTGTCCGACTCTGTGGGACCCCATAGACAACAGCCCACCAGGCTCTCCTGTCCCTGGGATTCTCCAGGCAAGAACACTGGAGCGGGTTGCCATTTCCTTCTCCAATGCATGAAAGTGAAAAGTGAAAGTGAAGTTGCTCAGTCGTGTCAGACTCTTAGCAACCCCATGGACTGCAGCCTACCAGGCTTCTCCGTTCATGGGATTTTCCAGGCAAGAATACTGGAGTGGGGTGCCATTGCTTTCTCCAGTTATGCCATACTAATTACTAAATTAGAGAGAATGAAACCCACAAAATGTGAGATGTATCCATGTGCAGAGAAGGGTAAGCCCTCAGGCACCACCCAGATGGCCCGAACTGATTCTCTGAATCATGCGCTTAATATAGTTTGTGAATACCTGCTGTGCTTTCAGTATTGTTAGAGATGCCTGTTCATCAAATAGGTGTATTATATAAAGAGACAGTAGAGGAAAGTGTGAGATTAGCAGCCAGTGTCCATCCCCTGTTTAAATACAAACTTCTTCCTCTGTCAGTCATTTTGTTCTGCCATTTGCTGACACTTACAGCTCATCTCTTGGGCTTCCCTGGTGTCTCTGCAGTATAGAATCAGCCTGCAGTGCGGCTTCTATCCCTGGGCTGGGAAGATCCCCTGGAGGAGGGAATGGCAACCCAGTACCCACTCCAGTATTCTTGCCTGGAGAATCCCGTGGAGAGAGGAGCCTGGCCTACTACAGTCCATGGGGTTGCAAAGAGCCAGACATAACTAAAGCGACTTAGCACTCATACAGGCACAGCTCATCTTTCAGTCCATTTAGTAACATAAATACTTAAAGGGATGATAGTTTTCAGGTTTGAAAGTTTTTCCTGTTAAGATAATGGGTATTGGTTTTCTTTATTGCTGACATAACAAATCTATCTTGTTGATGGTAAAGGTGTGCCAGTTATGTTTCTCTTTATTAATTTTGAACTAATCATCAGTTATAGAATTTTTTAACCCATTATTCCTTTTATAATAAAATATTTCATGCATTAGAATTTATAATGTGCCTGTGGAAAAAAAATATTTTAGAACTTTTACTTCCCAATTTACTTCCCATTCTTGCTACTAGGTTGTCAACTGCCTAATACTCATCCTTGCTTCGGTAGATAGGTAGAAACTTAAAGATTTCCTTATAGAAGACAAATTTCAATGGATCACTTTTTACAGCTGTAATTTGATCTCAGAAGCATGGGCTCTGGATCTGGAGTCAGATGGACTGTACACAAGACTAAATTCAACTCAGTTGATTACTGATTGTACTGTGGGAAAGTTACTTTTCTTCATCTGTGAAACCGGGGTGAATATGGTCCGTGTAAGGTTCTTACGAAGATTAAAAGTGCTGGAGGTTACACTGCCAACCCCAGAACAGGGCAGGGCTGCTAAGAAAATGTGTTTGTTCTCACAATGGACAGTAGGTCAAAGTGGTATTTGACTTTTTTTTACTGCTCTAACTGTTCTTTGAAATGGAATTTCAAGCATGTTATTATCTCTATTCACAGCGAGAGAAATGTCTTCACTGTGTTGCACTTTATTATATGAAGTCTTTATTGAGTACAGGATTGGTTTTAAGTCATTAAAGAGTAACATTTACTCTTTATATTGTTAAATACCTTAAAATATTTCCTATACCATCATAATAGATGTTTATTTATACTTTGCCCAATTTAATTTTGCAGTTTTATTAAAGTGTAATCAAAGCTCAAGTATATGAAAGTATTAGGAGATAAGTCATCTATCATTCAGTGAGGTATAGTTATTTTAAGAATATTATCGCCTCATGCAGTGTTGGTTTTAACAAAATTATCACCTTAAACAAAAAGTAAATTATTTAAGTGTAAAGTACATTTTTATAATCTACACAATTTTCTTCAAAGATTATAATTATTTTAATAAAACAAAGAGCTGTATTATGAATTCTTAATGAAATTTAAAGTATGAGAGCTATTTTTGTAAATTGATTATTGCAACCTAGCTAAAAAATTAAAAAAATTCTAAACAGCTGTGACCTTATTATGACCTTATTCTACTAGTTTATCCATAAACTAGAGAAGCAAGATTCTCCTTCATTTTAGGTCATTGGCTTAGCATTTCACAATTAATTGATCCAAGACAAGAAAGTATTTTTATTTCTAGTAATTTTCATGAGCGTGAAGCATTACAGTTTTGTTCTTTGTCCCTAGTAACTTTTATTTATTTATTTTTATTATCTCTATAATTAGTATATCTCAACTGATTTTGAAGATAATTTAGGACTATCTATGAAAATATCTTGGTTCCTTCAAAAAGCTTCTCTGTAAGTTAACATGTTTGTATTAGGATATTTGTGGGGTCTTTTTTTATAGCAATTTTACCCTTTCCTAGTCAAATAGGTGCATTTTCTAAACATAACTATGGATTTTATAGACTTGAATTATGTACTTTTTCAACTATTAGTATACTATATATCATTCTAAACTTTTCTGGCTCCCATATGAGTGAAGAGTGTTTGCACTCTTTTTCTAGCTCTTGTATTCCTTTTTTAGAACCTGAACTGCCTATAGTAATCTCACTGGAAAAATTGTTTTACTTAAAAGGTAAAAGTAGCATACTTTCTGTTCCTCTTATTTATCTGATAAATACTTACTGGAACTACTGTGTTCCAAGTGTTAGACATTGTCAAGGTCACATTATGATAATAGAAGGCAAACTAATTAGGTCCAATATAGATAGATAAATAAACCTCACTGAGAGTTCTGAGTGGAGAAGGCAGTGGCACCCACTCCAGTACTCTTGCCTGGAAAATCCCATGGACGGAGGAGCTTGGTGGGCTGCAGTCCATGGGGTCGCTAAGAGTCGGACACGACTGAGTGACTTCCTTTCACTTTTCACTGTCATGCATTGGAGAAGGAAATGGCAACCCGCTCCAGTGTTCTTGCCTGGAGAATCCCAGGGACGGGGGAGCCTGATGGGCTGCCATCTATGGGGTCGCACAGAGTCAGACACAACTGAAGCGACTTAGCAGCAGCAGCAAGAGTTCTGAGGAAGATCTTAAATTCCAGGTAGGATATCAGGGAAGACTACACAGAGGAATAAATATAGAATCTGGAGAAGGGGAATGCAGGCATACCTCAGTTTATTGTAGTTTTCAGATACTGCATTTTTTGCAAATTGAAGGTGAGACAGCCTTGTGTTGAGTAACGTTATCACCATCTTTTTTTTTCCAACAGCTGTCACTTTATGTCTGTCTGTCACATTTTGGTAATTCTTGCAATGTTTTAAACTTTTCCATTATTATTGTATTCATAATGATCAGTGATCTTTAATGTTACTATTACAGAAAATTATGTCTTGCTGAACGCTCAGAGATTGGTTAGCATTTTTAAGCAATAAAGTATTTTTTAATTAAGGCATGTACCTTTTTTAGGGATAATGCTATTGCACACTTACTAGACTATACTATAATGTAAACGTACTTTTATATGCACTGGGAAACCAAAGAATTTGTGCAACTTGCTTTATTATGACATTTTCTGTATTCAGGTAGACTGGATCCAAATCCACAGTATCTTCAAGGTATGCCTAGATACCTTTTGCTATTTGAATGGAATGTTTGTAAGGGTAAAATGGGAAATTTTCATCCAGAGCTAGATGTAAGAGGGTCTTGAATGTCAGGGTGAATTTACTTTTTTTCTTTTCTTTTTCTTAAGGCAGATAAACCACTGAAAAATTTTGAGCAGACAATATAAATGAGATGGATTGAAAGGGAAAAGAAATAGGCATTGGAAAGTTTGGTTTGAGGGGCTTTAGCATATCCCAGGCAAAAAGAAATTTGTTTTTCTAATAGAGTTTGAGAGTTGTAAATAGCATCATTGTAGGAGACATGAAGGTTTATACCCTGTCTTGATGTGTCTTAAAATATTTTGGATTGAGGTATCCAACTCACCAAATCAAATAAGTCTTTTCCCATTTTGCAAGCAAAAATTAATAGATACTCACTTTTAATGATTGCTTTAATGAAGATTTTCTCAAATGTCTGATGCCTGCCACTATTGATGTGTGTGTGTGTTTCTGTTTTTAGTGACTGTAAATTTAGTTTTCACTCTAACAATTTCTCAAAGAATACAAACCCTGTCTTGTCACTTGAACCAAACTACTTATGTGGAGAATTTAGCACCAGATGGAACTTGGGGTGTAGAGGAGTCATAAGAGGGAAGGAAAGCAGTGGGGCTTGTTGAAAAGGAGGTCAGAGATAGGGAGGGGCTGGGATGGAATGGATTTGAAACACAAAGAGAATATCTGTGATTATGTATAGGATGTGTTTATGAGTTTGTTATGAGTTTGGAAGAGATTCCAGCTGAAGATAGGTATAACTTAAGAGAAAGGTCGTAAAGCTGAAACTTTGAAAACTGGTGAAAGTAGAAAATAAGGCTAAGACAGATCCTTTGAAAACACCTACTTACTTGTTAAGAAAAGTATAAAGGAAAGAAAAACAAATAAGGCTAAGACAGATCCTTTGAAAACACCTACTTACTTGTTAAGAAAAGTATAAAGGAAAGAAAAACAATCAGGCCTGTGGTGGGAAAAGCAATAAGAGTGTAGTGCTAAAGAAGATGGGAGTTTTCAAGAAAGAAATGCTGCTGCTGCTGCTGCTGCTAAGTCGCTTCAGTCGTGTCCGACTTTGTTCGACCCCATAGACGGCAGCCAACCAGGCTCCCCCGTCCCTGGGATTCTCCAGGCAAGAACACTGGAGCGGGTTGCCGTTTCCTTCTCCAATGCATGAAAGTGAAAAGTGAAAGTAAAGTCGCTCAGTCGTGTCCGACTCCTAGCGACCCCATGGGCTGCAGCCCATCAGGCGCATTTTTGATGCATTTATTGCCTTCTCCGCAATAAATGCTATTTCCTGTCAAAAAAAAAAAAAAAAAAGGTGTTTGGGTTAGGTGTTCCATGGGTCCTTTGGGGAAAGTTTTAAAATTAATTTTATTATTAAAGTATAGTTGATTCACAGCATTTATTATACAGTGAATGATTTAATATTTTTTTACATTGGGCTTCCCCAGTGGTTCAGCTGGTAAAGAACCCACTTGCCAGTCCAGGAGACTCAAGAGACTTGAGTTTGATCCCTGTGTCTGGGTAGATCCACTAAAGAAGGAAGTGGCAACCTTATCCAGTATTCTTGCCTGGAAAATTCCATGGACAGAAGAGCCTGGCAGTCCATGGGATTGCGAAGAGGCAGACACGACTGAGAGCACATGCACACATTTTATAGATTATGCTCCATTTGAATTTTTCTTAAAATATTGGCTATGTCCTCGGTGCTTTAAAATATTGGCTATGTCCTCGGTGCTGTACAATATATTACTGTAGCTTATTTATTTTATACATGATATTTGTACCTACCTTTCTCGCCATTTCCCGTTTCCCTCTCCCTGTTGGTAACTGCTGCTGCTGGTAAGTCGCTTCAGTCGTGTCCGACTCTGTGCTACTCCGTAGACAGCAGCCCACCAGGCTCCCCCGTCCCTGGGATTCTCCAGGCAAGAACACTAGAGCGGGTTGCCATTTCCTTCTCCAATGCATGAAAGTGAAAAGGTAAAGTGAAGTTGCTCAGTCGTGTCCGACTCTTAGCGACCCCATGGACTGCAGCCCACCAGGCTCCTCGGTCCATGGGATTTTCCAGGCAAGAGTACTGGAGTGGGGTGCCATTGCCTTCTCCGTGGTAACCGCTAGTTTTCTATATCTATGTTTCTGTTTTATTACATTCATTCGTTTGCTTTATTTTTTAGATTCCACATAAGTGATAATAATATTTATCTTTCTCTGATTTATTTCACTAAGCATTCTACTGTCTAGGTCCATCTATATTATTATTATTGGCAGAATTTCATTCTTTTTTTATGGCTGAATAATATTCCGTGTGTGTGTATGTGTGTTTGCACACATACTATATATACCTCATCTTCATTCATTTCGTCTGTTCATGGATACTTGGGTTGCTTTGTTATCTTAGCTCTTGTAAATAATGCTGCTATGAATATTGGGTGCAAGTATCTTTTCAAAGTAGTGTTTTTATTTGGGGGAGATGTATACTCAGAAGAGGAATTGCTGGGGCATACAGTCATTCTATTTTTAGTTTTTTGAGGAACCTTCATGCTGTTCCCTGTAGTGGCTGCACCAATTTACACTCCCACTAACAGTGTACCAGGGTTCCCTTTTCTCTATATCCTCGCCAACATTTGTTATTTGTGGACGTTTTTGGTGATAGCCATTCTCACATGGTTTTGATTTAAATTTGGGGAAGCAGTTTTTGCAGGGTAGTCAAGGCAGAAAGTATTTATATATGTTTCAAATATTCCCCCTCTTATTTCCACTTTCTTGCTTTGATTTTTAGATGAAACTCTATGTTGAGCCAGTCTTCATGGAAGGATCTAAACTGACTTACAGAGCCACTCCCTGGGAACATAGAGCTCATCTTCTATAAATATAGTTTTAATATTCTTTTCTTTAAATGTGTTACCTAAAATACTTCAGATCAGATGCTAATATCATTTCTCAGATACACTAAGTGTTACTTTCTTTAATATATCATCATCAAACATACTTCCTAAATGCCTCACCGTTAGGGGCTTACATTTATTATGTAATTGGAATTATAGAAGGATGATAAATGAATTCCTTGTCATTGCCAGTTCTTCTTTTACAAGAAGTACAGTTTTACTTTTAAAAAAGCTTTCTGTTTTTATAAAGATCTCATAGAAAACTTTTTGGATTAGTAGGGCCACCTGCATATGGGATTTCTAGGTGAGAATCAAATACATAGTTAACTTTTGTTTCCATCTGCAGAGAATAGTTGTAAGGATATAAAAGACTCAACCTAAGAGCAGTAACAATGATTATAATTTTAAAGAACTGTAGTAGTTATTCTTTGCATTTTATGCACTAATTTCTCTTTTTATGTAGAAGTGTGTGTGTTTAATCATCACAGTGGCCCCATAGATGCAGATATCTTTACTCTCTTACCATTTATGAGAGAACTGATGCTCAGAACATTTAAATAAATTGTGTGAGCTTTTTGACCAATTGAAAATAGAGCCAGGATTCAGGTCAGCTCTTTCTGACTTTCAAAGACCATGTTCTCTACATGGCCCGTGCAGTTTACAAATGCATTTGAAATTTGAGTTTTAACACCCTTGGTGGCAACAACTCACTCCAATTTGGGTGCCCAGTGCCTCATTACTTTCTTCCTTTTTTCTTCCAACTTGGGATGACTAGATAATTTTCATTTGCTTAAACGTATTATCATTCTATACTGCTGATTGTCAGGCAATTTTCTGCATATTTAATTCCCTTATTTATTCTTCACATCAGTTATATTTCTCCTTCAACATTTTATTTTGAAACTTGAGACAAATAGCATATGTTTGTATTCACCACCTAGATTCTGCCATTAACATTTTACTTATTACTTATTTTATTACATTATCTATAATCTGTGTATCTATAAGTTCATTTTTGATGCATTTAAAAAGTAAAGACATCACTGCAAATATCCTAAATACTTCAGTATGTATATTATTGACTATAGTTCAGCATTTATGTACAACTTTTTTCTTTTGATGTAAAATTTACATTCACTGAAATGCATAAATCTTAAATATACATTTTCTGGATTTGATAAACTCATATACTTAACTGTGTAACTCATATACCTTTGAAGACATAAAATATTACTACTGATAGGTGTCTCTCTTTATTCCCATTTTGTGCCTGAGGAAACTGAAACACAGTGAAATTAAATAATCTGCCTGAGGTCACACTGCTAATTGAAATAGAGCTGGAATTCAGGCTCTGGGAATCTGCTTTTAGGGTTTGCGCTCCTGACAGCACCCTCAGTCTGCACATGTCCAGGTATCCTTTTACATTCCCATGTACAAATGTCATATTAATTTATAACATAAGAGTGTAGACACAGAAGTAGTATGTTTGGGATTAGTGAGAGTAGAAATGCTGTTCTGGAAATGCCTTACATCCTTGCAAGAGTATATATGGCAAGAGAAACTAAGAAGGAAAGAAGAACCTTCGTCAAAATACCATGGTGAATCTCTGTGTAATGATTGTGTCTCAGCCGGCATCCTTGACTGATGTTTCCAGGTATAAAGTGACAGTCTGTTAATGACGACACTGAGGTTCAGGAAAATCCTAAACTGCCACTTGGACAGTTAAAGGTAAATAATGTTCAGTGCATTTTTGTATTAAGCATATTTTTGCTCTACTATGATAATTAGAAAATTGTTCATCCGTGTATGGTGTATGTAGTGCCACTTGCCTTGATGTCTCAGGCTCAAATAATAGAATTAACCAATTTGGGATTTATAGTTATGAAATTTGTAAAGCCTTTAGCAAAGAAACTGAATGGAATTCTTTGGCCTTTCCAAATTTCATAAAAATATGCATACATTTTGAAATAAATGATACTTATTTTTTGTAGTTCTTAGGTGTACTATTCCTATGAGAAGAAATTATATTTTTCCTGAATTGTGTTCATATCAGAAGCCATATATTAAAATTGACCAGTTTCTTTTGTTCCTTTATTCAATTATGAAAAAGTACTGTCATATATATTTTTAAAAATCCTAAGTATTGTTCATAAAGCAAAGTCAAAAAACCAGAAAACATGTAGTTAACAAAACCTAGCCTGTCACTAGAGGGCAGAACAGTACTATACTTGATTTGACAATTTAAAAAATTGCTGAACATGGGAAAATGTTGATGTACGATTGAATAGAAGTCTCTTTTATTTTTAAGTCTTGCTGTGAAATCCATTAACATACTTATTTCACTTGTATCAAAGGAGCTTTGCTGATAATTACAGAAAATTGATTACAATTGATTGCTTGCAAAAAGCCATCATTATTTAGGAGAGCGTCAGTATATCTCAAGAGAAAATGCAATGCTTACCAAGAGGTGCATTAAATTATTTCTATTATATGTAGTACTCTGAAGTAGAGTTGCCATATAGACTTTTAGCTGTGGCATCATGAGAGAACATGTTTGAGACATTTACTAGTATTTAGGTTTAAGAACTCATTGAAATATAGGACTTTTGATCTTTCAGCTGAAATGTGTTGAATAATTAAGATTTTGAAATTATAGTTGTAAAAGCAATGAACTAATTCTAGCCCCTTTTTTAAAATGTTAAAATTTTGTCAGTGCCTGTTCACATAGTTTTATTTCTGTTTGACAATTTCTGTTGTTCTGATATAGTTGCATTTTGCTTTATTTTTTCTGATAGACTTTTTAAATAATTCAAGCTCTAAAATTATTCTAGTGAGCAACCTCAGCGGTTCATTGTCTGAACGCATAGTTTTATCTTAAAAGTGTGTAGTTTGAATTTTATTCTGTAAAAACAGTTTGGATTTATAAATGATTCATTTGTAGTAGAGAATATAGGATGTCAGTAAAAGTCCTAGCGTTTGGCATTAGAAGATTTGTGGCCCCAGTTATCATGTTCTTGCCTATGGCCTTGGGCAAGTCACATTACCTCTCTGAAGTAACCATTGTCTAAGTTGAAGAATTGGAAAAATATTTCCATATTTACTGCTAGGTTAATTTGAGAATTGTGTTTTTATCTGTGTAGATGTGTCTCCAAAGATGCTTCTGTGTAAGGATGAATTTTAATAAATAAAGATAAATAAGCTCAGAAAAAGCTTAGAAATAACTTTGAAGTGGTCAGTTATATCACAAATTTAGTAACATAAAGGCGCTTACTACAGGAGTAAATGAAACAAAAAATGTGGTTTCCAACTTGAAACCCAAGTTCAAATTACTGACCTCCGCCCTGTCTCTGAGTATGTCTGACTGCTTAATCTTTTCCATAACTGCTGACTATGTGGCTCCTCTCACTCTGTTCTATCCTCTTGTTTATTTCCATGTTCCCTCTCTCTGTGTTTCTCCTGACTGTCTTTGGTCTCTCTCTGTGTTTTTCTTATCCCAGGCACCCTCAGGAAGACCCCAAGCCTCTAACAGTACCTGGTATCATCTCCAGCATGTTTGTAGATGTGGAGGATTCACTGGCTTTTTGAGACATACCAGAGGCGAATTGTTCCACTGTAGTAAGTCAATCAGCATTTATTAAGTGACTACTGTTTACAGAGCACAGTTGATGGTGCTTTGGGCAAAGAAGAATGAGTTAGGGCATAGCTCTGAGGACATACTCTTGTAAACACTTCTCAGTGGCTCTTACAAGCTAGATACATGCAAATAAAAACAACAATGAAGTAAAAAGCTGACAAATAATTATATAAGTGAGTTGTGTTGTTAGAAAACCAGGTGGTATCAATCAGGTTTCCTGCATGAGTTTAAAATTAGGTTTTGAAATATTATTGTAAAAAAGATTGAGGAAAAAGAGGGTAGAAGTGAGTAATTTCTGTGGGACTTGGCAAGCCTGTTTCCTTGCCTGTTGAGTGAGTCCCAAGGGTAGTGAAAGGAGTTTCAGCCTACTGACAGCTAACTTTCCTTAAACTTCCAGTCTTAGAGAAGTCAGGGTATGAAAAGAAGTACAGCTAAATTGGGACTTTCCATAAACATATGTGGTATCTGTTACCAGCTTTAGAATTTAGAGAGTTTAATGGTAAATTGTGATTATGAAGTAATAATGAGGTACTATGACATAAAGTTAATACAAACTATTAGAATATGGTCTAGGGATGCATTATAAATGCTAAATTGTATAAAAATAGTAAACTACAGTGTAACAAGACAGTTTCGTGTTTGTGTTGGAAATTTATTTGTGCCGTTGTATTTTAGATAGTCCTACGTGCAGACACCCTGGCTTTCACAGTTTACGGTTTGAATCTCGCCTCTGCTCGCTGTTTAATGTTGGGCAATCTATGAAACAGAAATCTCAGTTTCCTTCTATGTTAACTAAGGGTAAAATATTTACCTGAGAGTTGTTGTGTGAGTTAAAAGAGGTAATTTTTTAAAGTCCTGAATATGTGCTAGGTACTTGCAGCTTCTTAAAAAGTACCTTTTAAGATAGTTTGTTAAATATAGTATTAATTTTCTGAGCGCTTTTTAAAAATAGGACTAACTCCATAGTATTTAGAAAGTGCTATACATGCAAGGGTTATTTATTACATGTGAATAAGATACAAATAACATTACCTTGAATAACTGAGTACTTAACCACTAACTTAGGAAACAGAGCTATGCCTGGCCCAGATTCCGTCAACTCTCTTTAACCACCACCACAGTGCTGAGTGTTGGGTTTCTTACTTCCTTATTTTTCTGTATAGTTTTTTTCATAATTTATATATCCCCTATATTGTTTTGCTTCTTTTTGAAATTTATATTAAATAATATATGTTTTCTTTTGCAATACCTATCTTGCCACTCAACATGTTTGAGAGAATCACCCTTCTTATACTTGTAATTCATTTATGATCACAGTTGTATTTTGTTGTATGAAAGTTCCACATTTTTATTACTTATCTAGTATTTATTCCATAATAATAATTCCATTATTTATCCACTTTCTTTTGATGGCTACTTAGATTGTTTCCAGTTTATGTTATGAGAGAAAAAATTGCAAATGAAAAAGTCTTGAGAGTCCTGTTTTTGCTTCTTAACACATATATTTCTCTAGGATATATGTTCATAGCTATAAATGCAGAATCAACCCACCCTGAAACTCTATAGGATTGTGGCAAATGGATTTCTACAGAACTTATTACATTTTATCCTCCCTGTAGCTGAGTTTAAGTGTTTTCATTGTGTATTTCCTATATTGCTGTTGTTTAGTCACTGAGTCCTGTCTGACTTTGCAACCCATGGACTGTAGCCTATCAGGCTCCTCTGTCCATGGAATTTCCCAGGCAAGAGTACTGGAGTGGATTGCCGTTTCCTTCTACAGGGTATTGTCCCAGCCCAAAGATCCATCTCACGGCCCAAAGATCGATCTCACTTCTGCATTGCAGGCAGATTCTTTACCACTGAGCCACCAGGGAAGTCCATATCTCCTATATAGTTCTTTAAAATCACTAAATTTTTGTTTAAAGAATTTTGTAACTTGTCCAGAACACCATTTTAACAGTAATCCTGATGACATTTTAAAAAATTAGTTTTATCCTCTGCATCAGCTGCTTTTATTTCTCTTAGTTTTCCAATTGTCACTTACACCTTTTCTCAAACCCAGTTAAGTCCTGACATCCTGAAATAGCTGGATGTGTTTACCAGCTAAGTTCTTTCTCCCAGGAAAGCTATGTCAAAATAATGTAATGTTCTTTTATATTAGATGAAAATTACCAGCTATTCCTGACCAAAATTTTTAAAAATAGCTTCGGCAGGGAAATGTACACATCTTTTACTGATTATTTTTTCCTTAATTTGAGTTGAGATAGAAAAAGAATGACCCATGGAGGACTGTTCACAACCTGTGATTTGTTCTGTGTTGCAAAAGTCCCAAAAGCTTGAGTAAGTGACAACTTGCATTTGCTAAACTTTCCCTCTTTCTCTCCTTTACCTACTTCTGTAGTTCTCAGCCATTGGATCTTTTGGTATCTGATTATACTTGCACAGTCCATTCCAATTTTCATATCATAGTTCCTCCTAGTTTTGTGCTTGGTGGTCCATGATTTTAGTTTGACTGACTTCACTGTTTTGCCTGTTGTCAAGCTTGGTACTGTGATCTGCTACATTTATTTCCCAAGGTTTTCCAGGGGACATTCCCAGGTTCCAGTCTAGTGCCTAGTTCTTGTTATTCAACAGATGTTTATTGAATGAAGAAAGGAAAAATGTAAATGGAGTAAGGACTGAAATGCCTTTTCTCTGCTCAGCAGTAATAATTACCCTAAAAGCAATGGGCAAAAATCATGCATACTGTTAACAGATCTGCATATGGATAGCTTTGTAAACCATAGGTAGTCATTTCTTCTTGAGCTTCACTCTGTTTTTCTGTTTTTGCAAAATGAGAGTGGTAGAACAGTGATCTGTAAGAATCCTTTTGACTCTAAACTTTTTGTATTCTGTCTCCAACTGAAATGAAATACATTGATAGTTTCTCTTGGGATTTCTGGACACCACTACCAAAGCCTGAATCTACCTACCTTACCAGGCATTAGACTCACCTGTGTATAGCAACCTGCCAGTTACTGTCTCTGGTAACCATAGCAAGTGGGGCATACATCAAACTTCCCTTCTTGTTTGGTTTGATTTGTCCCAGAGAAAGATTACATTTACCTTTCTTTGAGAAAGTGTAACGAATGCCTTTGGCTTCCCACTTTCTTTTACCAGACAGCCCAGGTGTTCAGTGCAAAGTTTTGAGTCCTGGCCTCTTGCTTCTCCTCCTCTTCCCCTAGCCTCATAGCTGTGACTGAGCAGAGTGTCCTCTCGTATCTTCTGTTACTTGATATTACAATTTAACCTCACGTGTTTTCTCATAACGCCAGCTGCCATCTTTGAGTCAGCGTTGGTTTTAACTGTCGGATCCTTCCTTGATGTCGATGGACCTGTATTCACCTGATGTTGGCGGCTAGTTGCCTGTTCCTTTCTCCCGTGATTTCTTTGCTAGGAACTTCTCAACCCAAAGTTAATGGGAGTGAGACCTGGAGTCCCTCCCTCGTTGCCTTTGGTCCATCTTCCCATAGGTGTTGAAGGGACTCTCACTCTAAGATGCATTTGTGCTCAGACCCCTTTTAAGGAATTATCTGACTCTTCAGATTTTCACATGATTGCTGTTTCCTGCATCTGTTAGTTGTCCAGAGTTCCGTTTTGTGAGTACCACTGAACTGTGTGGATCAGAGGCAGAGAGCAGACTACATGGGGCAACGGGCACAAACTGTCTTAACTTTCTGTGAATTGTAAATGCTGCCCAGTCACTCCAGAGGATCTTGGCCAGAGAGCTATTTGACTATTAATCAAGGTTAAGGAGACTTTAATCTTGTAAAAAATCTAATTTTGTCATGATTTTACAGATCTGCTTTGTGAAAAATCTCATGTGAATCAGGCAGATTTTAGGATAAAAAGAGAGTTAGGCAAGAAAAGTTTTCTAACTAAAAAAATGAAGAGGGAAAAGATTTTTAAATGAGGATTTATTTTTAATAACTAACTTAATTCTAAATCGAATAAATAAAGTCTTTTTTTTTTATGTTAAAAACTCATTGAAAGACATTGATCGAAGTTGCTAACTTTCAGTCTTACCTCCAGCCTCAACACATATACAACACTTTAGATTTCCCAGGTAGCACTAGTGGTAAAGAACCTGTCTGCCAATGCAGAAGACCTAAAAGACATGGATTCAATCCCTAGGTTGGGAAGATCCCCTGGAGGAGGAAATGGCAACCCACTCCAGTATTCTTGCCTGGAGAATCCTGTGGACAGAGGAGCCTGGGGGGCTACAGCCCATAGGGTCGAAAAGAGTTGGGCATGACTTTGCATGGGCATACATCCCTGCCATGAGGAACCAGAAACCATGCTACCTGTGATAAGTCACCCCTCCTAACTGCTTACTTAACAAAACTCTACAAAAACATATTATGCCAAATACTGTATTCTGGAAGGAAGGGTGACTACCATCCTATCTCTGGAAGAACAGATTATTTTTGTTCCTCAGAAATACAAGGAGAGAAACATCCTTTTGTGCTTTTATAAGAGGAAAATGAGAGAAAATATCTGACATGAAAACTTCACTGATAGGAGAATGCTTACTCTAACCACTCTTATATTGTCTCAGATTAATGTAAAAGGCTTGACCTAATAAGTATTCACATTAATATTTTAACTTAGTGGTAAGTTTCTTTTGTAATACTAATTCACTTAGGATATCTTATTAATATAGACGGGCTTGAAAGTGCTTCTGAAAACCTACAGCACTCATTTAGTATTTTAATGTCTTTTGAGAAAGAACTATACATTCTATAATGATTACATTGCAGCAAATATTAAAAATATATACTGTTGTGTTAATAAGTTGGAAAGGTGGATCATATTTAAATACTGTAGAAAATTTATAAATGTATATAAACAAATGATACAGAATTTTCCTTTGGTGGAAACTAGGAAATGTATTTAGTACAGATTTCAGACTGAATGGTCTTGGAAGAAGAATTTTTAAATGCTTAACTAAGTAAATTTTAAACTGTATTTTTACTCATTTTATATCTATCATACAGCAAATTTAGTAATACATATCAAAGTAAGCTCAACTTAGAGCTTTATGTAATTACTCATATAATTATACAAAATACGGATTTATCTATATTACTAAAAAGCATCTTATTAAAATAGTTTTAAATTCAATGACTACATTTAAATTTAGGTGTTGCTGGAATAGCAATATTTTGTGTGGGAGTTTATATCCAGGTAAAAAAACAGTGAAATGTTCAATGGGTCTGTAATTTGGGGGGACAAAATGAGAAATGAATCTGTTTTCCTGAAGTTAATTTCCATTCATTATCTTAGTTGCAGAATCCACATTTCTAGAACACTGGGTGTTACTAAATTCGAAAAATAAATCACTGAGTCTTCTTTTGTTTAATCAATAGAACATAAAGTAGAGCAGCAGCACCTTAATATTGATAATTGTTTTGAGGGCTCGGGACTCCCAGGAAGCTCCCCTAGGCATCATCATATTGTTAAAGATCACTAAGTATAATATTCTTCTGTCTTGGTGCCAAACTGTTTCTCCCACAAAAATCTTTCTTAGATTCTGTACATCGCTATTGTGATTCCCCAGTGGGCCCACTCCAGTATTCTTGCCTGGAGAATCCCAGGGATGGAGGAGCCTGGTGGGCTGCCATCTATGGGGTTGCACAGACGTGACTTAGCAGCTTAGCAGTGGATACCTTACTCCCTTTCCCTGTGCTAGCCAAGCACCGTGTCTCATTTGAATGATGGCATCATTGCCCTTAGGTTATAAGGTTTATTGTGTGTGTGTGATTTTTTGTTTTTTGGAGTATATTAGCTTTAAAGTGTTGTTTATAGTTTCTGCTGTACAGCAAAATGTAAGGTCTGTTTTGAGCTTAGAGGAATCTTGGCTGCTGTTTTCATCCATTTATAGTTATTTGCTGTTACTTAGCCCATACCCTGGGTGGTGTTTAGTTTCTTAACGTGTGTCTGACTCTTTTGCAGTCCTATGGACTGTAGCCTGCCAGGCTCCTCTGTCCATGGGATTCACCAGTTAGTAATACTAGAGTGAATTGCCATTTCCGTTTCCAGAAGATCTTCCCAACCCAGGGATTGAACCTGCATCTCCTGAATTGCAGGCAGATTCTTTACCATTGAGCCACCAGGGAAGCCCTACACTGGGTAGATGGCAGTATTACTTTCTGTGAGTTTCAAGCTGCCCTGTAAACACAGGATTTGTATATTCATCAGTTAATATCTTTCAACTGTGCAGAACCACTCTGGACCTTGGGAAATGGGTGCTCTGGAACACGTGAGTCAGAGAACATCTAGATCTCAGTGCCAGCTCAAGAGTGAGCCAGTGTGATTTTCACTGAATGGAATCATCCAGTCAGCTGTTCTGTCGGGATTAAAGCTCATCAACACAGCTTTTCTTCAGCTCTTACTGGAATTTATTCAAGGATTGTTTCTTTTTCCTTCAAACTTTAAAAAACATACCAGAGATTTTTCTTTTTTTGGTCATCTGTTTAAAATTATTTGCATTTAAATAATTTCCAAGACAGTTTTCATTGAGAGGTTCTGGCTCTTTTACTCTTTGTACTTATTATAGTAAGGATGAGTGAAATTGTGATGGGACTGTGTTCTCCTGTTTATTCCTTTGCATTTTTCTGGTGACTTAACAGTTATGGAGAGGATGAACCTGAGGAAGTTTAACTTACAGGATTTAAGCCTATCATTTTCAGCGAGGGACTTTCTGTGTAAGACTCACCATCGGTGGTTAACAGGCTGATGATGGTGTCGTGGATGTCTGTAGTGAAGGTAAAAACAATAAGAGGCTGAGTGGCAGATTTAAATAATCATTCAAGACAGTAACAGAAGGTCACAAGGAAATTGGCTCATGTTGTAGGGAATTAAGAAATTTGGAGGAAGAGAATGTTATTTTCACCTGCATAGAGAGGAAGAGAAAAGGAGCAGTTTAAAATAAGGGATCCCTGAGCAAATGAAAGAAGGAAAGGAAGTACTCAAATGCAGGAAGCTGGGGCTTGAGTGTATCTTCTGGGATATTGGATATAGAGAAAGTCAGTGGAAGTTTAGGGCCAGGTTTTATGTGTTTTGTGGGAAGAATTAGGGAGCATTAGGAATGAGGCAGGGAGGGCACACAAAAGGTGTGGAATGCCTGTCTGAGGAATTCAGTTCTGAAATGAGACTGAAAAGTGCCACTGAGGAGTTTGAATTCACAGAATGAAAGGCTTCAAGTTCCACTCTGAATAAATCACTGATAGAGATTAGTTTGGAAATGGAGATATCATTTAGAAGTTACTGTAAGCATCTCTTGGGGTGAGGTGGTGCCAAAGAACTTGTAGAAAAAATACATTCATTCATGCTTTTTTTTTTTAAAGGAAATATATAAGCCAACATATGTGAGACATTCTAGAAGGGATTTTACATATCATCTGTTTCCATTCTTACCATCCTATGAAGAAAATACCAGCCTACTTTTATAGATGAGTGAACAGAGAAGACCTTGAATTTGATAACTAATAGTGGTAAAGTTTCATAGCCTATGAAATTGGCTTGGCGTATCTGAATGCCAAGTCCAGCCTTTCCTACTTTGCTCTGACTCATGAAGCATGAAATTGAGAACAGATGAACTTTTTATTCCTGATTTGATTTGTCATAGACTCTTTTCTTAGGAATTATTAAATGGATCCAAATTAGGATGATATTCGTGCATATTCTTATTAATCATATGTATGTCAGTACACCTGAGTTTGAGTTTGATAAAGATGTTATATGTTAGATTTAGCTATTTCTCAATCACAGCATTTGGGAAAATGGCTCCTTTCTGATAATTTAGAGGATAATAATAATTGACAGAATTTGGGTCAATGATATTTTATATTACTTTAGAATAAATATGAAGAGATATTTCCTATCAAGTAGTAATTTTGGTATATAGCAAATGAAATGAGTGTCCCAGTTTCCTAGAATACAATTATAGCATAAACCGGAACAGTTGTTTAGGAAAGAATGTTTTGGTTAATTTTTCTTACTGATTGAAAGTAGCTAGAAAAGTTTGTAAATCAGTCTAGAAATGTTAGTATACAACTGAATTTCTTAGCAATAATTAGTGAAACTTTTTTTTTTTTTTAAGGAAAATGATCTTGGAGTCATCACTCTAATGATTAACACTTATTTTACTGTTTAAAAAACACACAGTATATAGAAGAGGTGGGAAATTTGAAGAAGATACAGACATCCAATGAATTGCCCACAAATGGTACCCCACTCCAGTACTGTTGCCTGGAAAATCCCATAGACGGAGTAGCCTGGTGGGCTGCAGTCCATGGGGTCGCTAGGAGTCGGACACAACTGAGCGACTTCACTTTCACTTTTCACTTTCATGCATTGGGGAAGGAAATGGCAACCCACTCCAGTGTTCTTGCCTGGAGAATCCCAGGGACAGAGGAGCCTGGTAGGAGGCCGTCTATGGGGTTGCACAGAGTCAGACAGGACTGAAGCAATTTAGCAGCAGCAGCAGTAGCAGCAACACTAACAAACTCTTCACCTCCTGCCTAAAATGTTCTGGAAAGTTGTTGTGGGTGTTTTTGTTTTTGTTTTTTGAAGTCATTTAAACAAAGTAGCTTGTTTTTATAATTTGTGATTTTTTCTAAAACAAGTTCCTCCTGACACCCCCTCTCCCCCCAACACACACACACATGGTTAATGGAGGAATTTTGGTTAGTTGCTTCCTGGTTAAATGAGATTTACATATGTATTTACGTATGTATAAATGAGATTTTTCTGTTTCATCCTCCAACTGTGCCAAGTGGAGGCCTTTCTTTTTAATCTTAATTTTTATTTCTCTTTGTATAACCTGCATTTCCTTCAGCAAAAACATTTTCAATTTCACAAACAAGAAGCAGCTGTCTGAAATATGTTCATTGACTCAGCTGACTGTCTGCAGTTGCCCAACAAAAGTTATTTGATTTGAGTAGTGTAAGGAAATAAAAATAAGCTTTCAGATTAGGTTTTGGCTGCTGTAGTAAGAACTTCTGTCTGTAACTTGAAGTCTTGAGTTCATATATAGTGCAATCTTATGTTGAAATTTAGACAGATTTGAGCCTAAACACCAATGCGGCTGTTAATAACTAATCTTAAGTGATAATTTGCTTCCTGTTTTTCTCCTGAATCCTCAAAGGAAAACACTGAATCATCACCTCAAGATTGACGTGACAAGGGATGTATCTCAATACTCTTCACAAGATGGAAAAAAAAAATTGTAATTTTATGTGTGTGCTATTTGGTAAGAAGTGATGAATGCTTTAGTTCACTAAAGAAAATCAGTCCAGAGAATGAAATGGACAAAGCCAGAAGCATGTTGAGAATGATGTCCCAAAAGACTTTTAGGAACTGTAAAGTTGAGTACAGTGATATAAAACTATTCACACATTTTATTAGATCCATGTAGGACTGCAAACTGATTGTCTCCTTGAGAGACTGTTGCTGTAAATATTTAGGAAGAAAGAAAGTGTTGATAAGTCTCTGGCATGACTAAATATATTCACCGTGGACAAGTATATTAAAAGAATAAATTGTATCTCAGTTAGAAATCCAGGTTACTTTTAGTATTCTGTTTTGTTGTTTTTGTTGTTGTTGTTTTTGAGACTGTTTTCATGAAAATCATATACCTTCAGAAGTTTTCACATGTGACTCTTTATCCCTGATGGGTACTGAAAAATTAATAATGGTTGAGAAAAGTCCTAAACACCAAATTATGACCGTTGACAAAACTCATAATTAAAACTTGGCAAATTGGAAATACAGCCTCCTGCCTGATTACTTTTAGATGAAATTAATTTTATGTCTGGAATGTTGAATTGAGAAGTAGAGCAGATATTTTAGAGTCACTTACGTGAAACCTTAAGGATCTCTTCACCTTAGCTCCCCAAGTGTAGAATAAGTGCACTAAGTATTTTATGTTTTCTTACATAATTCTTCGCTCAGGTTCTTTGAGAAAGATTGTTCTTATTCTGGGGCTACAATTTGAAAAGTAAGTATTGGGAAGATTTGACCTATTCAGTTCAGTTCAGTTCAGTCACTCAGTCGTGTCCGACTCTTTGTGACCCCATGAATTGCAGCACGCCAGGCCTCCCTGTCCGTCACCAACTCCCAGACTTCACCCAAACCCATGTCCATCGAGTCGGTGATATCAGCCTGCCATCTCATCCTCTGTCATCCCCTTCTCTTCCTGCCGCCAATCCCTCCCAGCATCAGAGTCTTCCAATGAGTCAACTCTTCACATGAGGTGGCCAAAGTATTAAGTTTCAGCTTTAGCATCAGTCCTTCCAGTGAACACCCAGGACTGATCTCCTTCAGAATGGACTGGTTGGATCTCCTTGCAAGGTACTCTCAAGAGTCTTCTCCAACATCACAGTTCAAAAGCATCAATTCTTTGGCGCTCAGCCTTCTTCACAGTCCAACTTTCACATCCATACATGATTACTGGGAAAACCATATCCTTGACTAGACGGACCTTTGTTGGCAAAGTAATGTCTCTGCTTTTGAATATGCTATCTAGGTTGGTCATAACTTTCCTTCCAAGGAGTAAGCGTCTTTTAATTTCATGGATGCAATCACCATCTGCAGTGATTTTGGAGCCCAAAAAAATAAAGTCTGACACTGTTTCCACTTTTTTCCCATCTATTTCCCATGAAGTGATGGGACCAGATGCCATGATCTTTGTTTTCTGAATGTTGAGCTTTAAGCCAACTTTTTCACTCTCCACTTTCACTTTCATCAAGAGGCTTTTTAGTTCCTCTTCACTTTCTGCCATAAGGGTGGTGTCATCTGCATATCTGAGGTTATTGATATTTCTCCCGGCAACCTTGATTCCAGCTTGTGTTTCTTCCAGTCCAGCGTTTCTCATGATGTACTCTGCATAGAAGTTAAATAAGCCGGGTGACAGTATACAGCCTTGACGTACTCCTTTTCCTATTTGGAACCAGTCTGTTGTTCCATGTCCAGTTCTAACTGTTGCTTCCTGACCTGCATATAGGTTTCTCAAGAGGCAGGTCAGGTGGTCTGATATTCCTATCTCTTTCAGAATTTTCCACAGTTTATTGTGATCCACACAGTCAAAGGCTTTGGCATAGTCAATAAAGCAGAAATAGATGTTTTTCTGGAACTCTCTTGCTTTTTCCATGATCCAGCGGATGTTGGCAATTTGATCTCTGGTTCCTCTGCCTTTTCTAAAACCAGCTTGAACATCTGGAAGTTCACGGTTCACGTATTGCTGAAGCCTGGCTTGGAGAATTTTGAGCATTACTTTACCAGTGTATGAGATGAGTGCAACTGTGCGGTAGTTTGAGCATTCTTCGGCATTGCCTTTCTCTGGGATTGGAATGAAAACTGACCTTTTCCAGTCCTGTGGCCACTGCTGAATTTTCCAAATTTGCTGGCATATTGAGTGTAGCACTTTCACAGCATCATCTTTCAGGATTTGAAAGAGCTCAACTGGAATTCCATCACCTTCACTAGCTTTGTTCATAGTGATGCTTTCTAAGGCCCACTTGACTTCACATTCCAGGAAGTCTGGCTCTAGTTGAGTGATCACACCATCGTGATTATCTGGGTTCTGAAGATCTTTTTTGTACAGTTCTTCTGTGTATTCTTGCCACCTCTTCTTAGTATCTTCTGCTTCTTTTAGGTCCATACCATTTCTGTCCTTTATCGAGCCCATCTTTGCATGAAATGTTCCCTTGGTATCTCTAATTTTCTTGACGAGATCTCTAGTCTTTCCCATTCTGTTGTTTTCCTCTATTTCTTTGCATTGTTCTCTGAGGAAGGCTTTCTTATCTCTCCTTGCTATTCTTTGGAACTCTGCTTTCAGATGCTTATATCTTTCCTTTTCTCCTTTGCTTTTCGCTTCTCTTCTTTTCACAGCTATTTGTAAGGCCTCCCCAGACAGCCATTTTGACCTATTAGTTAGTAGACAAGTGCTAGCTACTTTATAGAGACATGTGATGCAAAATGATATTTTAAGTTAAAGAAGATCTAGGATTACATGACTGAAGTTTTCAAGCTTTGTTGAATGTGGCATTTTGTAGAAAGAACCTAGGTTGAAAATGTTTTGTAGTTCAGGTAGAAACTTTATGGAACGCTTGCTGTGTTTTTGTATTTGTGATATGCTGTACTGTTACTAGTTTCTTGAGATACATGATACACCCTCAGTGTAAGGTGTAAATTATTTAGAAGTTGAAGTAGGAGCCAGTATAAAAAAGTACCTGCAACAGATGAAGAATATAGACTATTGTTTTCTTTTTTTTAAACTTGTTTCTGTAGTCTATTGGAATATGATATGTTGAGTTGATTAAACCTTTCTAGGATAGTATAATGATCTTATAATGAATTTTCTCATAGGTCTGAATTCCTTCTTAGTTCTTACATATTGATTTGTCTTTTTCACCAAGGTGCTTGGCAAAGCAATGGATGCTCAGTATATTTGTTTTGAATGTAGAGTGACTATTGGTCTTTTTGATGAAGCAAATTTAATGACATGAATTTTAGTGAAACTTTTACACTTTGAAAGTGTCAGTGATTTGCTTTCTTGTTTTAAAAAATATTAAATGAATAAACTTTAGTTATTATTAAATGTTAACTTTTAGACTTTCTCAATCTAGAATGAAAAATTAACCCCAGGAATGACTTTGTTACACCTTGTGCAAGTTCCTGAGCAGATTTCTTCATTTGGACCTGAATTTCCTATTCTTTCAATGAGACGTTTAAACTGGATCTTTAAAGTTTGTTCTAACTCTGTAAATCTGTGATTTTGAATGAGAATAAAGTGGAAGTTCAAAATAAATATGAGTATTACTAAATCAAGTTATTGAGGTTAATAAGAGGAGGACTTCCACATTTATGATGTTTTAGCAGAATTTTGATGAGGAAGAAAAGAGAATAAGTTGGTAGAGAAAACATTCTTTCTAGAAGTGATGCAAGGAGTTGCATAGTAACACAGCTTTGTGTGGGATGCAGTGACAGTGAGATTTGTTTGATTCCAACAAATAAGTAAGCTAGATAATTTTTATGTTCTGTGTCAAAAAGTTCAATTTCTGATAAAATGGTCATTTAAAATCTGTTTATACTAAACTTTTATTCTATATTTCTTTTAAATCCCTGGGGTATTAGCTTCGTTAACCACCCACACCACACCCCACCCCTCCAAAGCATAAGAGGTGTATTATTCATTTACTCTTTGACTGGGTAATATAATCTCCACACAAAGCTACAAGCATAGCCAAAAGTTTAAAAATTGTCAGGCTGTTGGAGAATAAAAATAATGCCATTTTAGATCAAAATGTGTCTTCACAATAAAATTTTCCTTTTTACAAATTGCTCTTGATAAGAGAATAAATTATTAGTAAGACCTAAAAAAAAAATTCAAAATTTTTTCTTAGAAATACTGAAATGTTAGTCTGCTATGAACTGTTTCAAAAATTAGTGTTACATATTATATGCAGAATTATTTTCAAAATCAAGAAGCCTATGTGATAAAATACATTTCCTGATACCCAAATATGTACCTTTTTTTAATCTGATAGTTTCTTTTCATCTAAAAGAGTAACAGAACAGTGTCTGTGAAGGAGCACCTGTCTTCAGTGACGGTTCTCAAGTATTTCATTTATGCTAGAGGCAGAAATAAACTGCTTTTTACAGAGGGGTGTGACCATAAAAGTAAAGTTAATTCTTCTCCTTTTTGAAAAATAAAATGCATTCAAGCTTACATGTGATGTATTTTGAACAAAACCATTAATAATACTTATGAAGATACATTTTTCAAGGGAAAAAAGCCTGTAAGTAAATCATATGTAATTGCCTTAAAAGTTGGAAACAAGTGTTACAGGAGCCCGAAAATGAGGCATTCAGATGTGAATATCTTTGCGAGTTCTCAGACTGTGTAAGTGGCCTTAAAAATAGTTCCTGTTGATTCTATTTGATTATTTTAATAAGTACCAGTAATGCCTTTGATCCAGAAAAGGTGCATGTGAATGTTTTTCTAAACAGTTACATTGTGTAATTCCCGAGTCATGGTCTCATTACCCTTTTAATTTTTCACAAATTAGTCCACATTTACAATGTTAACATAAAAAGATCTCCTTTGTAATGATTTGAAAGTTATATCATTTTGAAAGTTTCAGACTGGAACCGGTTGCACCAGTAATGACTTTGGGACACTTGACATTTAGCTGGATGACTGATCCCAGTGTATAGCTGCCAAGTAAAGGGAAGACCTTGAGGCCTGCACTGTGTAGAATTGCTTTGACTCACTCCGGTCCCCTGGCAGCCGTGGCAGCCTGGCGGCAGCAACACCAAATCTATGCACTTGCACATTTGAAAGCTGCTTTTCTTAGGCTCCCACAGCAGTTTGTATAGAGGAGGAGCCAAAGTAAGATGTCCACAGAGACTTTCTCAAAAGCAATTCACTTGTAAACTACAAAGAACCTCTTTTAAAAAGATCTGGTCCTATCACTACACTCCACAGACTTCTGTTGAACGCCTTTGCTGAAGATGCAATGTGAAAGACAGGCCGGATAGGTTTTGTTGTGTTGAAGTCTATTGTAGAATGTTTTCAAGAAATAGAGCCTTAGAAAAATTTTAGAGCTAGACAGGCCTCTTCGGAACCAGATGGAGACGATGGAGATTCAGAGGTTAGGTGACTTAGCCGAGGCATGCTCCAGCTTAGACTCAGTATTTGTGTCCACGATTTCAGACTTTAACTTACTGTGTGTTTACTGCGTCAGAAATATGGCCCTATGCATAGTAAGGTAAATAGCAAAGTAGTAAAAAAAAAAAAAAAAAAAAAGGACATTCTTAACCGTAGATTAAAAGTCAGAAGCATCAATTGCTCCAAATATGACAGAAAGACCGAAGATAAAAGTTTCATTCAGATTCTGGAAATTGCAACTGATTCAGAGCTGAAAGATTGTGTGGTGTGTATATGCTTACTCTTTGAGATATGAGAGGTAAAAATAACAGTTTTGAGAGGAATTGGAACTTTATTCTTAAGTAAGTTAGTCCCTGTACTTCTGTTTATCCCGGGAACTCCCGGATTTCACTTTGGAGCACCTGTTGAAGAGATGGTGTCTCCCTAGCTATCAAATGCTTAAGGACCATGCTGGTAGGAGCAAGAAACAGCTCCTCTACCTTCTCAATAAACAGTAATGGCTCCCACTTCAGTAACTGCTGGGTCTGTTCCCTCTTCTCTTGATCCCCTTCTTGAAATTGCTGATGTAAATCTCTCCATAGAAACTGCATTGCACCGACCCCACTGTATTTTCTTTGATGATACTGAAGAAACTCACAGTTTCAACACTCCTCTTTGCCCTACATGCACATCTCAGCAGCAGTTACCGTGTGGACCTTTTAGACTGAAAATGAAACTGTAGTACTTAAGAATTTAATGGAAACACTCCATTTCTGTTTGAAGAAAAATAAAAAGGCAGTGCAATATAGTGGAAGAAGCAGTGAAGAAGTGTTAGTCGCTCAGTCGTGTCCAACTCTTTATGACCTCATGGACTGTAGCCCGCCAGGCTCCTCTGTCCATGGAATTTCCTAGGCAAGAATACTGGAGTAACTTGCCGTTTCTTCTCCAGGGGATCTTCTCCACCCTGGGATCAAACCAGGGTCTCCTGCATTGTAGGCAGATGCTTTACCGTCTGAGCGTTATAGTGGAAAGGGTTCTAATTTTCTGATTAAGAGGGCTGGATCCTCACTCTACCATTAATTCATTTAGTGAACTTGAGCTAGCCTTTGACCTTTGTGGATCTTGGTTTTCCTCATCTGTAGATTGGAGGATGCAGTGATCTCCCAGGTTTGAGTCTGAATTTGAAGTCCCTATCATTGTATAAAATAAAGCATCTAATTTTTAGAAGAGTAACTCCTTAGACAGAAATTATCCTGTAAATTATCCCATAAATATGATACCCAGGAACAATAATAAAACATGCAAAATTTTCCTGAAGATGTTAGTTATAACTGGTTGTGAATAACTCTTTTTTGAGTCAGAGCTTTCCATTTCATCAGTGAGTATAATGGTCTCCAAATAAATTGATCATTTCTGTTTTACAGTATGGGAATCTGAAAATATTTAGACAATTAGAAGCTTTTAAAAATATTTATAGACTGCTTCCGAAGGCAAAATATTGAGTCTATAGGAAAATTTAGATAGATTATTTTCATGGATATTTTAAATAAGTGGATTTCATCTGTGTAAGTCTAGCCCTAAACTTTCATCTGAATTATCACATACTAAAACTGTAAACACTTAGATACCTCAGCCTTTTACTTTACTTCTATTGTGTATCTGTTTCACTTTAATTCTTTTCATTAATTTCATTTTAATTGGTGATAACTTGTGTTGCTGCCATCGCTGATGGCAAACAAGGGTCTCTGCAGCTTGTACAAATGCTTTGCTGGAAACGCTGCTGATTTCTAAATACCAGATATAGCTTATTTAGACCAAGTGAATTTGTTTTCATATAGTGTAGAGCAGAAGTTATTGTAATACTAGTAATGCTAATATTTTATTTTTATCAACTGAAATATTAGTAATGCTAATATTTTATTATTATCAACTGAAATGAATGATAAAATAATATTAAGTTGGATCTCCTTTCTAGCTTTATGTATGGTATCCTTAATAGATTCTGGAACACTTAGAAGATAATTGGAATTTTTTTTCTCTGGGCAATGGCAGAGGTTCATCTTAAGATATATAATCCATATTATCAGTCAAGAGTTGTGTTTTTTAAAAAATGATACGTTATAAACCAGCTCAGTTCAGTAACTGGTGAGGAAGGACTGTAAGGGATAGCAATTTCCTCATACAGTGTAGCTATTTTTGTTGAGATGTAACATTATATTAGTTTCAGGTGTACAACATAATGATTCAGTATATGTGTGTGTGTATATATGTATAGTAAAATGCTTACCGCAGTAAGTCTAGTTAACATTCATTGCCACACATAATATTCTTGTGATGAGAACTTTTAAGACCTACTCTCTTAGAAACTTTTAAATATGTAATTTAGTATTATTAACTATAGTTACCAGGCTGTACATTATATCCCCAGGACTTACTTATTTTATAACTGGAAGTTTGTACCTTCCGACCACCCAAGTAGCTTTTCTGAAGATTACTTCACAGCATGTAAGTGTAAGCAGAGACTCTTGATAAAAGCATCCACTAGATGGCACTTTCTGTTTGTGTTAAGAATCAGCCCTGCGGCTCTCTTGACTAGAGGGTATAATTGAAACAGAAAATATCTTTCTCTGAAGGCTGGATATGAATATCTGGACTCAGAAGAACTTTAAAATAATTCTAAAGTGAAAAGCTTTATCAGTGATTTTGTCTTGTTGCCAACTCATTGTAAGTAAAGTTTCTGCATCATCCCTGACATGTTTTCAAACACATGACTTTGGTATCCTGTACTAGTAAAAGGGGGAAGACTGCTTTCCTAACCATATTAAGTTCTTAATTTTATTAAAAAAAATAGAAAAAAGTGGTCCTCTGTTAGAATAGCCATCAGTTAGAAAATATTGTATGTTTTTTGCCAGATGTAGGACATTGTGCTTAAAACAGATTCAAATTATATATCTGGTGTGGTTCCAAAGTTCTTTTTAAGATAAGGTTTTAAGAAGCACTGGACTGATCCTGTGGAAAATATATAATATTTGAGTTTAGTTTTCAAATAGTTAATTATAAATATACTAATAATCCTATTCTGCATTTTGCATACAAATTTATGAATGATCTGATTAATCTCTGTTTAGCCACAGGATACCCCATCTTTTCTTACTTTTGGTTTTTGAATTATTTTTACGTGGCAAAAACTTAACAAAGGAAGAAAAACTCAGTCCTGTTATATAGAGATAATATTGTGAACAATTTAGTGTTTATTTTTCCAGGATTCTTTTTTTTTTTTTTGGTCTATACATATATAACCATATATATTAAGTCATATTTTTATAAAATAAATTACAATCTTCTTATCTTATGAACCTGTTCCTTCTTTTTTCATTTAACAGTTTATCTCTTAGCTCATGTCAATAAAAGAATTTTCATATTACTCCTTTTAAACTAATTTCCCACTGCTTATATTTTTGTTTTCCCTCGGATTTTTCTACCCATGGAATTTTGAAATGCAGAGGGATTCCTTTACTGAAAATACTTACTAATAAGAGCACGAGATTAAAGCAGCATGAGTCAGCCTAGCACAGCATCTATTGATAAGTTCTCAATATTGAATAAATTGGTTCAGTCTGTTCAGTTGCTCAGTCGTGCGACTCTTTGCAACCCCATGGACTGCAGCACACCAGGCTTCCCTGTCCATCACCAACTCCTGGAGCTTATTCAAACTCATGTCCATCGAGTCAGTGATGCCATCCAAGCATCTCATCCTTTGTCGGCCCCTTCTTCTCCCGCCTTCCATCTTTCCCAGCTGCTGCTGCTAAGTCGCTTCAGTGTCCAACTCTGTGCGACTCCATAGATGGCAGCCCACCAGGCTCCCCCATCGCTGGGATTCTCCAGGCAAGAGTACTGGAGTGGGTTGCCATTTCCTTCTCCAGTGCATGAAAGTGAAAAGTGAAAGTGAAGTCGCTCAGTCGTGTCTGACTCTTCGTGACCCCATGGACTGTAGCCTACCAGGCTCCTCCATCCATGGGATTCTCCAGGCAAGAGTACTGGAGTGGGTTGCCATTTCCTTCTCCAGTGCATGAAAGTGAAAAGTGAAAGTGAAGTTGCTCAGTCGTGTCTGACTCTTCGTGACCCCATGGACTGTAGCCTACCAGGCTCCTCCATCCATGGGATTCTCCAGGCAAGAGTACTGGAGTGGGTTGCCATTTCCTTCTCCAGTGCATGAAAGTGAAAAGTGAAAGTGAAGTCGCTCAGTCGTGTCTGACTCTTCGTGACCCCATGGACTGTAGCCTACCAGGCTCCTCCATCCATGGGATTTTCCAGGCAAGAGTACTGGAGTGGGTTGCCATTGACTTCTCCGAATCTTTCCCAGCATCAGGGTCTTTTCAAATGAGTCAGTTCTTCGGATCAGGTGGCCAAAGTACTGGAGTTTCAGCTTCAACATCAATCCTTCCAATGAATATTCAGGACCTGTTTCCTTTAGGATTGACTGGTTGGATCTCCTTGCAGTCCAAGGGACTCTCAAGGGTCTTCTCCAACACCACAGTTCAAAAGCATGAATTCTTCGGTGCTCAGCTTTCTTTCTAGTCCCTCTTTCACATCCATATATGACTACTGGAAAAACCATAGCTTTGATTAGATGGACCTTTGTTGGCAAAGTAATGTCTCTGCTTTTCAATATGTTGTCTAGGTTGATCATAACTTTCCTTCCAAGGAGTAAACATCTTTTAATTTCATGGCTGCAGTCAGCATCTGCAGTGATTTTGGAGCCAAAAAAAATAGTCTCTCACTGTTTCCATTGTTTCCTCATCTATTTGCCATGAAGTGATGAGACCAGATGCCATGATCTTACTTTTCTGAATGTTGAGTTTTAAGCCAACTTTTTCACTTTCATGAAGAGCCTCTTTAGTTCTTTTCCGTTCTTTGCCATAAGGGTGGTGTAATCTGCATATCTGAGGTTATTGATATTTCTCCCAGCAATCTTGATACCAGCTTGTGCTTCATTCAGCCTGGCATTCCACATGATGTACTCTGCATATAAGTTAAATAGTCAAGGTGTTATGACTATATGAGGTTAATGAAATAAAGATGATTTGAATGTTTATATTCTGTGATTAATTATAGTGATGATGATATAATAATAATAGCAAATTCTCATATATACTTACTCTATGCAAGGTTCATACATATACACTTATTTAAGGCAATACTCTTAAGTAGTTTATACACAAACACATACAAACATATTTGTTTAATCCTCACAGTGTGGTAGGACTGTTGTTCCCATTTTGGTAGATGAGGATGCCAAGGCATAGAGAGGTTACTTGAACCAGGTAACAGAGTTAATTATTTGTTGATCCAGGTTTATGAATCCAGGAAAAAATAAGCATCCACACTGTTAACCTTCTGCCAAGTCACATGATGCACTAGATGAAGGCAAAACGGAATTAGGCAGGGTGGTCTTGGTTTTCTTTCAAAGTTGGTTACAGGGTTTTATTAAAAAAAAAAAAAAGACTAGAAATATATGTGGTTCCTTTAATATTGATATCAATATCATCAGATTTTCTTGACTGAATTCATTATTGGACATTGTGCATGCTAAGTCGCTTCAGTCAACTCCAACTCTTTGCAACCCTATGGGCTGTAGCCCTCCAGGCTCCTCTCTTCATGGGATTCTCTAGCTAAGAATACTGATGTGGTTGCTGTGCCTTCTTCCAGAGGATCTTCTTGACCCAGGGATCAAACCCACATCTCCTGCACTGGCAGGCAGTTTCTTTACCACTAGCAGAACCTCGGAAACCCAGAACTTTTATTATTCTAAAATGTAGACAAGAAATATGCTAACAGCAAATATTTTGTGATGATGACACAAAGATACATAATTTTTAACTTGTTTCAAATGTATAGGCCATGGTAATAATTTGATGTGTATTACCCAGAATTTAGGCTCATAAAAATTTCCGGGCTTTGATGCAGGGCAGGCATTTAAAGTGGATAGTCTGGTAGCAATGAACAGCATCAGTAAGAGAGTCGGACCTGAGTTCCAGGAATCAAGAAAGGCTGGGAGAACAAGTGTAAAGCAGAGTGTAGTTTAAGATTTCAGGTACTTCCTGCCCCTCAGTGTTACTGTTTCCAGAAGGCGGTCAGTCACTGACAAGGGAGCCCTATTTTCGGATAGTGTACAGCCAAAAAGGCCAGACTTGATCGTTGGCCACGTGGGACTGTTTGGTTCTGAGAAAAGTTGTTTGCAGAGCAGAGTTGAGCATGACATAAATGGGCTGGCTTTCCATTAACTACAGCTTCCCCTAAGCAGGGGCTTCCCAGGTGGTGCAGCAGTAAACAATTCACCTGCCAGTGCTTAGGAGATGCAAGAGATGTGGGTTTGATCCCTGTATCCAGAGGATTCCCCTGAAGGAGGAAATAGCAGCCCACTTAAGTATTCTTGCCTGGAAAAGGCCATGGACAGAGGAACCTGGCAGACTGCAGTCCATGGGGTTGGATCACAGAGTCGGACACACACACCACACCATGCCAGGGCAGATTCATTTACCAAATTTTAGGACTTGCATTGGAGAAGGCAATGGCACCCCACTCCAGTACTTTTGCCTGGAAAATCCCATGGACAGTGGAGCCTGGTGGGCTGCAGTCCATGGGATCGCTGAGTCAGACACGACTGAGCAACTTCAGTTTCACGCATTGAAGAAGGAAATGGCAACCCACTCCAGTGTTCTTGCCTGGAGAATCCCAGGGACGGGAGAGCCTGGTGGGCTGCCGTCTATGGGGTCACACAGAGTCGGACACGACTGAAGTGACTTAGCAGCAGCAGGACTTGCATACATGAAGGAGACTGGGTTTTCAAATGGAAGTCACAAAAACAACTATTTAATGAAATATTTATAGGAGGCCATTGTAATATTTATAGGAAACCTGTTCTGACAAGGGTAAATCAATTTAGATAGCTCATATGTAATCAGCACAATAGACATAGAAATATTAACTCACACAGAAGTTTTATGACGTAAGAATTAATGATCAGAGGTCACATAGAAAATATTCAAGCTGATAAATGATGCCTTAAGAGTATAGTGTAGGTTTGCTATATTTAAAATGGATGACCAACAAGGACCTACTCTATAGCAGATAGAATTCTGCTCAGTGTTATGTGGCATCCTGGATGGGAGGGGAGTTTGGAGGATAATGGATACATGTATATGTAAGGCTGAGTCCCTTCGCTGTTCACCTGAACATTGCTAATGGCCCAATACAAAGTTTTGTTTTTGTTGCTTTTAAGTGTGGTGTATGTGAGCCTTGCATATTCCTGAAAATGTGAGGAGTGGGCTTGATGTGATGCAGGTGTTAATGAATAGTCACTGTGGGGAAAGCCCTCTGAGGCTTGTTTTTTAGGGTGTTTTTTGATGCTTTCAAATTGTGGTGCTGGAGAAGACTTTTGAGATTCCTTTGGATTGCAAGGAGATCAAATCAGTCAGTCCTAAAGGAAATCAACCCTGAATATTCTTTGGAAGGACTCATGCTGAGGCTGAAACTCCAATACTTGGGTCACTTGATAAAAATAACTGACTCACTGGGAAAGGCCCTGATGCTGGGAAAGATTGAGGGCAGGAGGAGAAGGAGAAGGGCAACAGATGGTTGGGTGGCATCACTGACTCAATGGACATGAGTTTCAGCAAACTCTGGAGACAGTGAAGGACAGAGAGGCCTGACGTGCTGCAGTCCATGGGGTCGAACAGAGTCAGCTGTGACTTAGCAACTAAACAGCATCAACAATTATTTTTAAAATGTGGATTTTTTAAATTTTATTTTTATTGCTTTTTGATTGCGCTGTGTCTTCGTTGCTGTGTGCAGGCTTTCTCTAATCGTGACTAGTGGGGGCGACTCTTCGTTGCAGTGCATGGGCTTCTCATTGTGGTGGTTTCTCTTGTTGCAGAGCACAGGCTGTGAGTGCGAAGGCTTCAGTAGTTGCAGCAGCGGGCTCAGTAGTTGTGGCACAGGAACTTAGTTCCTGCACAGCATGTGGGATCTTCCCAGACCAGGCATCGGACCCGCGTCCCTTGCATTGGCAGGCAGATTTGTATCCACTGTGAATTTTTATGTATTGGGTTTATTTAGAGCAATGATTCCTAATTGAGGGGGGCGTGGTTCATACTACTCCCCTCCACCCCTCACCTTGGGACTGTTTGGAAAGCTGTGGGACATTGTTTGTCTCTGTGATTAGGGAATTCTACTACTGAGATTGAGGGTGGGGATGAACCAATAGGAAGGGAGCTATGATGTATGTTGACTCAGCAAACAGTGGAATAGTTTTGCCTAGTAGAGAACTTTCCCACCCAAAATACCAAAAGCATCCTCACTAAGAAATGCTGATTTGTAGTAAAGGATATTCCTGTAAGTTGAGCAGAACCAGGTAAGTAATTGGACATTTCTGCTCTTCAGATTCTGAGGCCGCACACCACATGCATAAAGAATAAGGATGGTACTAGAAATTCTGGAGATTTCTACAGTTCCTATTTCATTAAATTATCTTGTGGATAGTTTTACTCAGTGACTTAACTGAGGGTAAACTTTTATCTCTTAGTCTCAGAGTAAAGCTAGCAACAGGAGTGCTGTAGATATAAATTACCCAAATCTAACATCTACTGCTATACAGGTCAATCTAGATCATGGAGGAGGCTGCACTGAAAACATGTTCTTAGCCACTACTGATAATGTAATCAAATGCAAAATAAAATGACATGCATTCAACATTCTTCATAACAGTGCAGTGTAATGGTATCTAAAAGATAATTTATAGTTAGTGAGGAAAAAACTCAGGTTTTATAAGCAATACTACAGATAAAAATAATTCATCCCTTTCTTTTTAGAAGCAGATGTTGAATACATTCATTCATGACGATGTTAGGAACATGGATGAGGTGAGCAGGGACTGAAGGAAAGAAAGAAGCTTTAAGTTGCTAGTAACTTTTCATAAGGAAGGAACATGTGCCGGCTTTCTTTCAGTGTTTTATGTTGTTGAGTTTACAGATGGTTCACTATGATTTCTTGAGCCAGTTCTGACATTTGTCTCCAAGTTTAGTTATTTGTATAGGACAGCTCATTCATTCATTTATCATTTACTGGATGCATTCTTGGTAGTCTGTATATGTCAGTTAAGTGTGGAAGATGTGAAGATTACTCTCCAAGCTGATAATGTCACAGAGCTGTGAATAAAATACTGTGGGGCTTAGGGAATGCATTCTAGCAAACCAGTTCTGGCCTTTGATCACAGTATGGAAATCCCTTATGTTACCTGGAAATGAGACAGAACACTGCCCTCCCAGCTAGACCCAGAGCAATGGCTAATAAGCTAGGATGCCTCTGGGATAGATAAATAGATAGCATATGGTATGTTGAGCATCTGCTTTATTTCTCTGTATATAGTCAAATGTATGCTTCACTTCTTAATATTCAAACTGTAAAATCTTCTACCGTAATTGAATTACCTACAAAAAGGTCCATTGCTGTAGTTGCAGTCATTATGTAGTGAAGCAGTTAATTTTGAGCAAGTGTGAAAAGATGTCACATGGTCACAGGCAGGATCAGAAAGAAAATGACTTTCCATTGCAGTATATTGATTTTGTACCTCAGAAGCCTGCTACGTTGTTCTCTGTTAAATTACATTTAAAATATTTGATTTTAAAATACTTTATTGACTTTCTTTTTTGCTTTTAATACATGTCAAAAACACTGAAAAGCATGAAGACAAAAATGGAAATCACCCTCAGTACATATCCTACTCCTTCCAGTGTTTTTTGTAGGTATAGATACATCTTTACAGTTTGTTTTCTTCTAAACTGAAATCACGGAGTGTGTCACTATAAATGCATTTAAGTGAAGGTGGGTTTTTTTTTAAATTCTTGATTTAATTATCTAATTCCTATGCCCTTTATTGTTAAGGGTTTTCTTTCTGCTTAGTGTTTTACTTTATATTTCAGAAAGATGGTGGGATTCACAATTTGATGGGCTGTGGAGCGGTACAGTGTAGAAATCTATGTTTTTCTGTATGTGTTCCCTGTGTATCTGTAAAATCACTGCCGTTTGATAAGGATGGGAGTCACAGTTTGCTTTTTCAGGCAAAAGAAAGTAGCTATTTTGCTAGGATATTGTAAGGATTTATTAACGACAACATTTGCCCGATGCTGACGGCAGAGTGACACTTGATTATCATTGCTTAATTCTGTTTCCTGGGATGTTATTGCAGGGACTGTGAGTTACACCATGCTTAGGTGATTAATGTTACTTTCAAAGCTTAGCTATCAGCTTTACTGTTGTTGTTCAGTTGCTAAGTCAAGTCTGACTCTTTATGACCACATGGTCCACAGCACACCAGGCTGTCCTGTCCCTCACTATCTCCCAGAGTTTGCTCAAATCCATGTCCACTGAGTCAATGGTGCTATCTAACTATCTCATCCTCTGCCACCCTCTTCTCCTCCTGCCCCCAATCTTTCCCAGCTTCTGGGTCTTTTCCAGTGAGTCAGCTCTTCACATCAGGTGGCCAAAGTATTGGAGCTTCAGCTTCAGCATCAGCCCTTCCAGTCAGTATTCAGGACTGATTTCCTTTAGGATTGACTGGTTTGATCTCCTTGCAGTCCAAGGGACTCTCAAGAGTCTTCTGCAGCACCACAATTCAAAAGCATCAGTTCTTCAGTGCTCAGCCTACCAGTCAGCAATATACTGAATGCTGACTTTATAGATGAGTCTCAAAAGTTAGAGACTTTTGGCCTTTGGGATTGTGTTCAAAGAAAACATTTTATGAAAGTATGGGATACTTTACTATCCAAGTTCAGATAGCAGTCTCTAGTATCTATGAGTATTATCAGTTCTGCACTTTCAGAGTATATGTATATGTGTGTGCGTGTGTGTGTGCATGTACTCATCGCATGTATGTGTGAACTTTAAAAGCATAATTCTTCTCCATGAAAGATGTTCACCATTGCCTCCAAAGTCCTATTGTTGTAAAGGGTTCTTTTAACCTAGGAATACATATCTTCCTTAGGGTTCAGTTAGATACTACTGTTTTTCTCTACTAACTGAACTTTAAGGGCTATTAATTACTAAAGATAAGAGCTTAACCCCATAATTTTAGCATCTTACTGTCTGTTTCCTTCTTGTATTAAAAGATCCACAACCAGTAGCTGTTAAAGTAAAGAAAATATTTTTGAATAAATTATACCATAGTATGGTATTTATGTCCCCTAATTGTTTAAAATGGACTGTAGGGACGCTAGGAATATTTTTATTGTTTTAAAATACACTTGTTGCATTATTGGAGCCATATATTACCATTAGACTCTTGCCAAAATAGAAAATGTAGAAGGTTGAGAATAGATTTCATTTGAAAATCTGAAACCTAGACTCTGTTTAGGTTTAAGGTCCTCAGACTTTTTCTCTTAGTTGCAACATATGTTTCACTGATAATGGTCCTTGTCCAAGGAGATGCTGAATGACTCTGTACAACAGTCCAGCATCACACAGAGGGAATTGAGGGTCTGCCAGGTGGTCAGATGGATGCTGTTACTATGACAGCTTGTCACATCATCAGAACAGGCAGAACTGTCACAGGCAGTAGCAGTGGCAGAGCATAAAAGCAGCTACTTCTAGGCTGACAACTAGAAGCTAATAACTCACATGATTGAATTTCAGGGAACATTTTTCCCATAGTTGGGAGTTGGGGTGCCTAACTGAACTATCAGCTGTGTCAGCTGTGAACAGTGAGAAAAATACTTTTCCAAGATCAAAGGCAGATATTGTACTTGGAATTTGTTTAAGAAGAGTAACTTTGCAATTACAAATATACTTTTAACTCCAGTATTTTGTTATCTTTCTTCAAAGAAGAACCACTTGTTGATAGTTAGGCTACTTCCTGCCTTTCATCTTTTTTTCTGACTCTGGACAAAGGGTTGGGGAAAGAGTAGCACCATGGTAGTGGTGATCCTTTTTTATGAGTTGTTTTAAAACATGTGCAACTGATTTAGGTATTTTAGAAATTGGCTCTCATAGAAGTGCAGTTCTAATTCTGTGCTAGGGTCACAGCAGGTGGCTTCCAGGTAACTTCCTTCAAGATCAGTAGCAGAGGTCAACGGTGTAATCTGTAGAGAAATAGGAGAATGGAAAATAGAATTTACAAGCTTTAGGAGCCAGACCCTTAAATAGATTGTTAGAAGGCTGCCAAAGTGGAGAAGCAAGTTTAAAGAAATAAGAAACCCTCCTGACAGGAGATGGTATCCAACAGGGTAAAGATACCAATTTGTCAGCTTGACAGCTTCTTGTTCTTGGAATAGGCATAAAGCCACCTTGATCTGCTTTACCAGAGGGTATTTAATCAGGTGCTTCCTCCAAGGAATGTTGAAGGTGATAATTTGGGACCACATTAGGCTAGTTACAAAGTCACACTTGAAGAACCTAACCTAGATGATTTTTCTAAATGAAATTGAAAGAAGGAGAGGGAGGAAAACTCATTCAGGATTGCAACTCATCAGAGTTTGCTGGAAATTACATGTAAAAGAAACACCATTCCCTTTCTTTCTCAGCCTTCATTTTTCTTCTCTTGCCTGGAAAATCCCATGGACAGAGGAGCCTGGTAGGCTGCAGTCCATGGGGTCGCTAAGAGTCTGACACAACTGAGCGACTTCTCTTTCACTTTTCACTTTCATGCATTGGAAAAGGAAATGGCAACCCACTCCAGTGTTTTTGCCTGGAGAATCCCAGGGACAAGGGAGCCTGGTGGGCTGCCATCTATGGGGTCACACAGAGTCGGACACGACTGAAGTGACTTAGCAGCAGCAGCAGCAGCTCTTGTTAGTGATGCCTCTGTAAGAGGATAATGCAGGTTATCCTGCCATGAGTAATGGACCCTGATTTCCACTTTTTTGGTTGCTTGCTATCTGCTGTAAGTAATGCCTTACAGAAATACTCCCTGTGTCTTAGAGCATTTTGACTAATACTGTTTTGAGCACAAGTCCCCCTAAACCATGGAATCCTTCATTCAGCTTTCCTCATTTTTCTCTGTATTGATTGATTTTCGGTTAAAACTCTCAGTGTAGGATTTTGCTCTCCTACATTTTGTGCTTACTAGGTTTTTTGTTGGTGTGTAGTTTTTCTTTGAGCTATTTTATTCTTTCAGATAGCAAGGACCTGGAGAATTGTAAGTTGCCCTAAAAACGGATCATTTCTTGGCTGGTTCCATTCTGCAGCAACTTCTTTTATTGATAATAGAATAAGATTGCCCTTTAGAAGCTTTTCCTATATTGATCCAGTTCATTTCATAGGCTGAAAGTGGAACAAGAGAAAGAAACCAAGAGCTCTTTCTGTTATTTTATTGTAAATAAACCTGGCAATTTCTGAATTTTTTAAATGGCAGTTTACTCATTAGTCTTACTAATAATACAACCATAAAGCAATCTCAGGTTTATAATTCAGTAAAAGAAAAAACAAACAAACAAACAAAAGCCCCTAATAGTAATGATAATAATTTTCTCAAAAGGAACCCGAATTTTATAGCAAATCAGAGAATAAGACTATTTAATTTCAAACCTAACCTCTATGAACTTACTTTTCAAGATCTTTAAAATTTTGGGGGGTTGATCTGTGATTTCTAAGGTCCCTTTTGATTCTAATGTTGTGCAGTTTTATTAGCAAATCCAAATTTGTATCTCGTAGAAACCAGTATCTAGAAACAACCATGATAAATCTGGTTTGCCTCTCTCTATTTTAGCAGTAGTAGAATCCAACTTTTGTATGAGAATGTCCTTTCTTTCCCCACCCCTGTCCCTTTTTCAGTGTGCTTAGAAGAATTTCATCTTTTTTGGTGATAGATACCTGGCCTTTTATTTCTGACCACCGTATTTTTAGGGAGCATTCCAGATAGGACTTGGGATTTACAGTTACAGAATTCCAGAAACTCATTAGTGGTTGTGCTTCAAATCCTGTTGTCTTTATGAATGAAGTAGTTATAGCTCCTGCACCTGTTGCCCACCGCCCTCCACATACTTTGCTTTATCCTACCCTGTATTTGAAATTTGTAGTAATAGAGGAGAAATTAAGATTTAGCATTCCACAAACTCCTCTTAGATGACTCTCAAGAGATTTTGAAGGTTGGCATAATATATGGGCTCAAGTATATTTGGGAAATACTAAGTAAAGCAAGTTTTTCTTAGGAAATACACAACTAACAGTTGGGGTTGGGGGGGAATCACCCAACAAAGTATTTGTCTGGATTCTGTTTTAAATGAACTCAAGGACATTTAATAATACAACCCTTATAAACTACCCAGGTAAGGCAATGATTTAATTTTAATGCAGACACATAGTGCTAATTACAGCAAGGTTAAACTATACTAAGTCACTTTAGTAGTACATGATGCATGTCACTTGAAAAAGAAAATTACAGGTTAAAAGGTGACAAAGATAATCATCATGTTTTACTTCTGAGCCTCTGTTGACCTTCAGAGGACTCAAAAGGAGACTTTTTAGTTTAATCCCACTTTTAAAAATGTTTTACCACGGCAGTATTTATCATTTTCCCAAATTCTAATGGATAAGACATTTTGAATAGCAATGTAGCTTGGCAGCTGGACCGCTTGAGTCTGAATCCTGGTGTCCAATGCACCACTTTTCTATCTGTTACCCTGGGAAGGTTTCCCTCCAAGCTCAGTTGCTTTCTCTGTAAAATGTGGATAATTATGCTTCCTTTTTCATTGAGTTGTTTTGAGGACTAGGTGAACTAACGATTGTAGTTAGAATAGTATCCTGGTCTATGATTAAATTCAGAAAGGAAAAAAAACACACTGTATGCATGAAAATTCTGTTTTCAGTTTTAAACTACAAGTCTTCTTTTATTTACAATAAAAATGTACTTTATGAAGTTGAAAGTAAATTTCTGAATTGAAAGTGTCATTATTGTTTTTGGACTTGGCAGGTAGTGGGTTTAGTGGTTTAGTTGCTAAGTTGTGTCTGACTCTTCGAGTCCCCATGGACTATATAGCCTGCCAGGCCACTCTGTCCATGGGATTTCCCAGGCAACAATACTGGAGTGGCTCACCATTTCCTTCCTCAAGGAATCTTCCTGACTCGGGTCAAACCTGGGTCTCTTGCATCACAGGCTGAGTCTTTGCTGACTGAGCCACCAATGAAGCCCTCCCAGGTGGCGCTAGTTGTAACAAATCCACCTGCAAATGCAGGAGACCTGAGAGATGCAGGTTCCATGCCTGGGTTGGGAAGATCCCCTGGAGGCGGGCATGGCAACCCACTCCAGGATTCCTGCCTGGAGAATCCCATGGACAGAGGAGCCTGGTGGGCTAGAGTCCACAGGAGTGCAAAGAGAGTTGGACACGACTGAAGCGACTGAGCAGGCACACAGGCACATTGTTTCTGTTACACAGCATTCTCTTTGACTTTGTAAATTCTAAATATTAGGTAAAAATATTTAAGTGAATATATGATGACTGGATTTCTATGGCTATAAACCTGTGGTAAGTTTTAGGTAGAAAGTAAATGTTGTAAACGGTCTGGAAGAGAGGTGTTGGACGACTAGTGGCAGTAATTGCCTGCGCTTGGCACAGTTAACAATTTAATACTTTCAGGTGTCAAGGACAGCCCTGTTTGTCTACTGTTAAGGTTTCAGGCACCTCTAATTCCCATTAATCTTTCCATCACCAGGGAGCTCTTCAGTGTTGCAGATAGTTCCCCTCTTGGCCCATGAATGGTTTGGATTTATGTGAAGAGACCCAGGATTTAAAGTCCCAGATTTGGCCACATTTATTACCTGTCTGAGCTGTATATTGTGGTCTTCAGGTTTTCCAGAGTCATAGCGTTTTACTTCAGATTCTCCAGGATTCTGTTACTCTTAATAAATGTGAAAGTAGATCAGAGGTGGTTTAATCCTAACCCTTGTTAGTGATCTGAGTCTCCTGGTATCTGAGAGTTGAACATCTCCATAAGAAGGTTACGTGTGTGTTGTGTGCACACCCGTTTCCCTCTCTTTGTGACCCCATGGTTTGGAGCCCACCAGGTCCTCTGTTCATGGAATTTTCCAGGCAAGAATACTTGAATGGGTTGCCATTTCCTACTCCACAGGATCTTCCCGACCCAGGGATCAAACCCAAGTCTCTTGCATCTCCTGACTGGCAGTTGGGTTCTTTACCTCTGTGCCACCTGGGAAGTATAAAAAAACATACATTCAATTATTTATAAAGTAAAAAAAAAAAATACTAAGGGTTTCCATGGCCTGGATTTGAAGCTATTAGAAATTGACTTTTAAGGGAAAAAAAAAAAAAATTCCTTATGCATTCCCTAAAAAGATGTTGGTAAGTCTTATGTAAGTGTTGGAAAAGTTATTTTTCCTTAATATGGAATTCTAACAAAGCACATGGAAAGTGTTTAAAATGTCAGTAATTAAAAACAATGAAGATACACAAAATTCAAATTTGGGTTCAATTTTCAAATTATAGAGTGCAGTGTTAATTAATGGTAAGAGGGGTGGGCATAGACTATAAGAAAAGCAATGTGGGAAGAATTATACAAAATCACTGTTGGCAGTTTTGAAAAGACTGAGCTCGACAGGTAAGAAATTGTCACCAGTGTAAAGGCTATGTTAGGGGTTGTGAAAGCTGCTTTATTATGTCTTTATCTTCCTGGTAGGAGGTGAGAGAGGGGAATGAAGGCCTTTGTATAGGAGAGGGGAAACTCTGCAGTACGGTCTGGTCTCCACTGGAGACATCAAGGTCAAAATTATAGCAGAGAGAGGTACTGATGTGCCTGCAGGGTCATCTAGACCAAGCTTTTGATGCATGAAGAACTTCTACAGTTTTCCTACTTAATCAGTTGCTAGTTTTGTCCTTAAACAGGTCTGGTATTGAATCTTTCTCTTTTGGTGAGGTGAAAACCAGGGCTAGATGTTCGGCATCCTTATTCTTAATCCTGTACTATTATTGGTCCCATATCTTCTCTATGCAAAAACTCTACAAACAAGAAAAAAATGGATGTGAGAAACATAAAATGTTACTGCACTTTACACGTGTCTGAGGTTGTCATTGACCAGTTTCTGTGTGAATGCCAACAAAGTTCCATCCAGTTCTGTGTTCCCTTAAGCACTGCGTACGTGTGTGCATGCTAAGTCACTGTGTCCAGCTCTTTGCGACCCTAAGGACGGTACCCCGCCAGTCTCCTCTGTCTATGGAATTCTCCAGGTAAGAATTCTGGAGTGTGTTGCCATTTCCTTCTCCAGGGGATCTTCCCAACTCAGGGATCAAACCCACATCTCTTATATTCCCTGCATTGGCAAATGTTGACTTGGAATCAGGAGATCTCCCAAGAGGAGCTTCATACAAGCTGTAGGAGGAATTTGCCTCTCTCTCAAAAACAGATTAGTGGTGGCGGTGGTTTAGTTGCTAAGTTGTGTCCAACTCTTGCGACCCCATGGACTGTAGCCCGCCAGGCTCCTCTATCCATGGGATTCTTCAGGCAAGAATACTGGAGTGGGTTGCCATTTCCTTTTCCAGGGGACCTTTTCAACCCAGGCATCGAATACGAGTCTCCTGCATTGCAGGCAGATTCTTTACCGACTGAGCTACGAGGGAAGCCCCAAGAACAGATTGGTAGTCCACAAATCCGGAGAGCTGGGAGAGTGCTGCAAGCAAAATTCTGTGACTGCTTGATGAGGTTTACTTTCCAGTTTGAGAAATGCTTAATAGAATATAAATAATGTGATATTTACATTGAGAGATGGTGAAGGACAGGGAAGTCTGCCATGCTGCAGTCCATGGGGTCGCAAAGAGTAGAACAGGACTAAGCGACTGAGCAACAGTAACAAATGTGATGTTAACTCTTAGATGGTGGTTTTGGGTACACAACAGACAGTGACAGGTTTATTTATTTTTCCCCTAAAATCAGGGTGATCAAGCATATTTTATTTACTCTGGTTGGTTCTTTTTCAAACACTCACCCAACTTACTTTTATTCCCAAACTGCACATTATCACATATTTTAAAATCCAGTAAATATTGGGACATTATGTAAAGGCCTTTTTTTTGTATTAAATATGCAGTGAATTTTCATTTACTCTTAAAAATATTTGCAAGAACCATAGGAAGAGGTACTCTGCTCTAGGATTACATGGTAGATCTGTTACGTTGCCCATGGAAATGACAAGTTTTCATGGTATGTGTTGGAGAAGGCAGTGGCACCCCACTCCAGTACTCTTGCCTGGAAAATCCTACGCACGGAGGAGCCTGGTGGGCTGCAGTCCATGGGGTTGCTAAGAGTCGGACACGACTGAGCGACTTCACTTTCACTTTCATGCATTGGAGAAGGAAATGGCAACCCACTCCAATGTTCTTGCTTGGAGAATCCCAGGGACGGGGGAGCCTGGTAGGCTGCCGTCCATGGGGTCGCATAGAGTTGGACATGACTGAAGCGACTCAGCAGCAGCAGCAGCAGCATAGTATGTGTTAAACTGTAACCTGCCTATCGTGTTCAGTGGAGAATGCCAAACTGAGCTGAGGAATTATGTTGTTTGTTCCACCCTGGCTCTCAGAATAATTAGATGGAGGTACACGTGCTCTCTGTCAGTAAAGCATATTTGTTTTGAGAGACACAGCACTCATGGACTGTCAGTCATAACTACTTATGAGAGCACTCTGGGAGCTGCAACATCAATATTTACAAAATGCAAAGTGAAGAAAAGTATACTGAGTATTCACAGATACATATGCTTTCTTACTCTGAGTCCCTCCCTTCCCCCAGTGTATAGAGTATGTCTAAATCCATACAAAGAACTGTTTTGAAATATAAATGGAAATTTAGGAATTCTCTAGCTAAGTAAATGCTAAGATACTAAACAAATGCTCAAAAAGGCTTATAAAGTGGCATTACTTCTCCTCTCAAAATAAATGTATTGATTTAAAACTAAAATCAGTGATGCAGTCATGTGGAAGAAAGAACTTATGCTTAGAGATTAAAGCCCAAGCCTTTAGGCTGTGCCCCTCTTTTGCCCCTCCGTGACTTTGGGGAGATTATGTAAATCTCTGCGAGGCTCCTCTTCCTCAGCTGTGAAATGGGCTTACTTGTACCCACTTCACAGGACTGTGTCATATCAGATAAACAGATACAATCTGTAAGTCACAATGTCTTTCATGATTGCGAAGTAGCAGTTAAAGTAACCCGGAAGTTTTTAGAGCAGTACTGAATTTTCTTATTAGAAAATGTATTTACAACTTATTAGTGAAATGTACCTCCAATTTCTTATTATAAAGAGCTTTATTATCAAAATCAAAACAATGTTTTTAGATATGTCAGCAAAATAGCTTTCATCTTTGAAAAAAAGAAGGTGAAAGGAAAAAACAGTGCAGGCATATGACTAGCCCTGTAGCCCCGTGTTGATTATGTGTTCGGCCAATAACTGTTGCTGCCGTGACAAATCACTATATGTGTGAGTGAGAGTGCTCCTTCCTGCCTGCCCTCTCTCCATAATGCTGTCTGTGTAAACATGGAAAGATTTGGTTAGACACTTATTGCAAAGTACTGTGGAGAAATTGTCTTGGTAGAGGTAAGGATCTTGTTTCGATTATAACTAAATTGGAAAATCCCTGCCCTTAATTCAATACTGGGAAGACTGCTTCTCCGTAAAGTCAGCTAATGCCATGCCTTGATATAGAAGAGCTTCTTAAGAGACTTTCCAGGTTTATTTGGAATTTTATTTATAATTTTTTATAGAGGAGTTTTTAATTTCTTTATAGTATAAAACATTGACTTGTATTTAAATAGGATGCTAGAGGATAAAACTTCGACCAGCAGAGGAAGCAAACTTATATGAAAATTAGGTTGTAAAACACCAATACAGTATACTAACGCATATATATGGAATTTAGAAAGATGGTAACAATAACCCTGTGTACGAGACTGCAAAAGAGACACCGATGTATAGATCAGTCTTATGGACTCTGTGGGAGAGGGAGAGGGTGGGGAGATTTGGGAGAATAGCATTGAAACATGTATAATAACATGTATGAAACAAGTCGCCAGTCCAGGTTCGATGCACGGTAACTGGATGCTTGGGGCTGGTGCACCGGGATGACCCAGAGGGAGGGTAGGGGAGGGAGGAGGGTTCAGGATGGGGAACGTGGGTATACCTGTGGCGGATTCATTTCGATATTTGGCAAAATTAATACAATATTTTAAAGTTTAAAAATAAAATAAAATTTAAAAAAAGAAAGAAAAATATTCCAGGATGCCTTAGTAAACCACGTATCTTGTGGGTAATCAGTTCAGTTCAGTTGCTCAGTCGTGTCCAACTCTGAGACCCCATGAACCGCAGCATGGAGTCACCAACTCCCGGAGGCTACCCAAACCCACGTCCATAGAGTTGGTGATGCCATCCAACCATCTCATCCTCTGTCGTCCCCTTCTTCTCCTGCCCTCTATCTTTCCCAGCATCAGGGTCTTTTCAGATGAGTCAGCTCTTTGCATCAGGTGGCCAAAGTATTGGAATTTCAGCTTCAACATCAGTCCGTCCAATGAACACCCTGGACTGTTCTCCTTTAGGATGGACTGGTTGGATCTCCTTGCAGTCCAAGGGACTCTCAAGAGTCTTCTCCAACACCACAGTTCAAAAGCATCAGTTCTTCAGCGCTCAGCATTCTTTACAGTCCAACTCTCACATCAATACATGACCACTGGAAAAACCATAGCTTTGACTAGACGGATCTTTGTTGGCAAAGTAATGTCTCTGCTTTTTAATATGCTGTCTAGGTTGGTCATAACTTTTCTTCCAAGGAGTAAGTGTCTTTTAATTTCATGGATGCAGTCACCATCTGCAGTGATTTTGGAGCCCAGAAAAACAAAGTCAGCCACCGCCGGGGTCCAGCCCCGGTGGATCAAGGGAAATTCAAAGGAGAGACGGCGTCGGCAAATACACTGGCTTTAATTAGATATTAATTAGAGATATAAAGAGTAATAGAATAATAGAATAATAGAATAAGCTCAGTAGGAAAATTCAGTGGAGAAAATAGGCTGAGTAGCTTGGTTTACGTGGGAAACCAATAAAACTTCAAGACAAGAAGCTTGCACCATTTACGTAGGCCGCAGGCATCCTTCCGTTCTCCTGAAGGAGAGGAGACACTGAGGCCTCCCCGGTCGGATCTTCGAAGCCTAGGCAAAATTAATAAGCTTGGCGGGCTCTGCGCTCCAGATGGAAACTCAGTCAGAGTTTGAGAGAGAGACATGGGGAGACCAGTCTTTCGAGGAACTGATCCCATTCTTTATTTTCCAGGGTCTGTTTTTATACACTGAGATGTTATACAAAAGTCATGCGGGGACAGCTGTCCTGACTTTTATTAAAGTCAGGTGCTTCATACAAATGTATACAGAGGTCTTAGGGGTGTTACATCATCTTCTGGCCAGGGGGGCCTGCTGACAATTTATGACCCTCTCCCTGTGACGGCGGTCAGTCAACCAGAACGCTTATTTCTCCAGGGGTGATTATTTTTGAAACAGACGCCACCTTCTGAAGGTACCAGATAAAGTTACATTCCTATAGGGTGAGGGTGTAGTGGGTTTTAATTAAGGAAAGAATTTGCTTAGTCTAAGGTCTAACGTGATTAATATCAAAGGTTAATACTTATTTCTTCTATATATTCATTTATGTGTATAAGGGCAGGGGATGTGGAAACTTAGCAGCAAACATTGGCTCAACAAATGAAAAACCCTTCACCAATACAGTTTCTAATCAGCCCACTATACTTATACTAATAGTTTTCTAACTTCTCTAAGGAACCTGTTTTTTAGAAGAGTTAAAGCATCTCGTGCCTCTCACGGTTGGGAGGCTGTGAGCAATCACATGTGGCTGAACAAGCCTGTCAGGCAGGCTAGAGAACCTTCAGAGGAGTTTGTAGATTGAAACACTCCTATCACGCCCAGGAATTATTATTAACTGGAGCTCTAAGTTAACTCCTTCTCTGAAAGAGGTGGTGGGGGACAGCCCCCCATAAAGTCAGAGGTGTAGGTGAGAGCACAAAGTAGTGAAGTAGGCAGGCTCTGGTTTTGGGGGTAGATGCTCGAGAATTTCCAGGGGACTCCTGAGGCTTGATCCCGCCTTTGCGTATGTTGAGCCTCCTTCCTCATGACCTTTGCCACGGGTGGAGGTCCTCACGCCGGCTCCCGGCAAGCCACTGTTTCCACTGTTTCCCCATCTATCTGCCGTGAAGTGATGGGACTGGATGCCATGATCTTAGTTTTTTGAATGTTGAGCTTTAAGCCAACTTTTTCACTCTCCACTTTAACTTTCATCAAGAGGCTTTTTAGTTCCTCTTCACTTGCTGCCATAAGGGTGGTGTCATCTGCATATCTGAGGTTATTGATATTTCTCCTGGTAATCTTGATTCCAGCTTGTGCTTCTTCTAGCCCAGCGTTTCTCATGATGTACTCTGCATATAAGTTAAATAAGCAGGGTGACAATATACAGCCTTGACACACTCCTTTTCCTATTTGCAACCAGTCTGTTGTTCCATGTCCAGTTCTGACTATTGCTTCCTGACCTGTATACAGGTTTCTCAAGAGGCAGGTCAGGTGGTCTGGTATTCCCATCTCTTTCAGAATTTTCCACAGTTTATTGTGATCCACACAGTCAAAGGCTTTGGCATAGTCAATAAAGCAGAAATAGATGTTTTTCTGGAACTCTCTTGTGGGTAATGCCCATTTGCATACTGTGCATTGAAAGAAAAATGGAAGGAAGAATGAATTTTGGGTCATCCTAAAATGTCTAGCTATTTATATTCTCTCTTTGGTAGTTTTCCAAAGAGGGGGAATAAATAGGCAAATGGTAAAGAAATAGAAACTTATGTTGTTAATTCTATGATCTGAAGAACTTTTTAAAACAAATACCATGGATTTAATACATTTCATGAATAAAGGAAAAGAGTGTTCAGTACTTGGCACTGAAGTCAAAGCAATCAGACCGAGCACACAGAAGGACTGTAACACCCAAAAAAATATAGATGGAATGTTTAATGTTTTGAATAGGGCACTATTATGACTCCGAAGCTGCAAATAAGCACTTTGATATCATGTGTATTAAGTCAGAAAATATTTAAAGAAAAAAATCTCACCAAGTGTGAACCAGGTATAAAACAAATGGTTTTTCTGCTTAATTCTAGTTAAACAGAAACTATAAATGTATCATAACTCCCTGTATATTCTAATTAATTTCCTTGGCAAATGCACAGTCTGATACAAAATCATTTAGTTAATGCATTTTCAAGCACTTTTTATTAATTGCATAATATAGTCAAGGCAGTATTCCAAGCATTTGGGAATATAAAGATAAACAACATCCTACCTTCTTACAGTATGTAATCTGGAAAAAGACAAATTAACTCAGTTCTAGTGTGCCAAAGTGTAAAGCAGATGGGTGTTGCAGAAGCTAGGATAAGCTGCTTCAGTAAACACTACAACTACTAAAATAAGAGCGATTTCTTTCTTTTTAATGTTATGGGAAAATAGTTTTGTAACCATTAAGATGGAGAAATTTTGCTTTATTGAGTGAACTAAATTTAAATGTAACTTAAAATTATTTGCCATCACTTAAGAGTAAAGAATAATAGCTTAGGAAAAAGAGATTTCCGTCTAGAGGTATCGTAGATTGTTGATTCTTAACAGGAACCATTGTTTCTGGTTTTGTTTTTTAAGTTGTAAGTAGAGATCAGGATGGTGAAAGACATCCAGACTAATAAAAAGGTCTGGATTAGTTTAGAATTTTTTTAAGTTAATATAACTGAAAAAAATTTTTTTAACTTTGGTTATTGTGAAAGCGAAAGTCGCTCAGTCGTGTCGACTAGTTTCGGCCCCATGGACTATACGGTTCATGGAATTCATGGAATTCTCCAAGCCAGAATACTGGAGTGGGTAGTTTTTCCCTTCTCCAGGGGATCTTCCCAACCCAGGGATGGAACCCAGGTCTCCTGCATTGCAGGCGGATTCTTTACCATCTGAGCCACAGGTAAGCCCAAAAATACTGGAGTGAGTAGCCGCCTATCCCTTCTTCTGCATTGCAGGCAGATTCTTTACCAACTGAGCTATCAGGGAAGTCCTGATAGAATTTTAATATAAATATTTAAAAGTATTTGTAAAAATACGCATGATCATTCTTACTATTTAAAGAGCTGTATTTAAACTGGTTCATGTAAGATTAGTGTTCAGTGATGGGTACAAGAGAAAAGGGAATAGTAATTATTTCTCTTATGAGGTCAGAATTGTTCATTGAGTCATTTTAACATTTGCTGCCTAGAAGCTAGTATTTCCAAACAAGTAAAATTGTCAGCTGTTCTGATTTGGGAGTTTGAGAATGCTATTTGAACTTGGTATAAGGAATCTCTTGAGATGGAGGGTCACAAGGCAGGAAGGAAGAGCCAGGTATGGTGGGGAAGGAGCGGAAAAGAAGCAGGGGCAAATGAGAAGCAATAAAGGTGACAGGAAGAGACTTCAGGGAGCAAACCTGAGACTGCACTGAACGAGTGGGCTCAAGTTCATACCATGACTGTCAAAGCCAGGAGGGATATAACAAGGGAAATACGCCGTTTCACTGGGGGATATTGAGTGTAGGGTGTTGTGGGACAACTAAGAAGCACCTCTCTCTCAGACTGGTAAGGGCCAGTGGGAGCTGATGTGAGATCCAGGCTCTGGCCTGAAGCAGGCCTACTAGCCTCACGGCAGGGAGCAGTCGTGCAGATGCTAAGAGGTGAGTTCCAGGTGATAGCATGTTGCTCATTGTAGGTAGAACTTTAAGAGTGAGAATGGAGCAAAGAAACATGAGCCTTAAAACTAAGTAGGGGTGAAGTCAGGAAGAATCTTATGTGCTGTATGAAGGCAGAGGTTTGCATGTCTTCCTTAGTACATTGCTGCTGCTGCTGCTGCTGCTGCTGCTAAGTCGCTTCAGTCATGTCCGAACTCTGTGCGACCCCATAGATGGCAGCCCACCAAGCTTCCCTGTCCCTGGGATTCTCCAGGCAAGAACACTGGAGTGGGTTGCCATTTCCTTCTCCAATGCATGAAAGTGAGAAGTGAAAGTGAAGTCACTCAGTTGTATCCAACTCTAGCGACGCCATGGACTGCAGCCCACCAGGCTCCTCCATCCATGGGATTTTCCAGGCAAGAGTACTGGAGTGGGGTGCCATTGCCTTCTCCGTGAGTACATTGAGGGACTGCTGAAGAGATTTCATATGGAGGAGAAGGGCATGAGCACGTATTTGTAGTGTGGAGAATTCAAGTCAGCACAACCATAAATAGGAAGACCAGACTGCTGAGCCAGCGTGGGGAATGGAGAGGAGCAGACTATATATTAGGCAGTAGAAGGGACAGAACATGGTGAGAGATTAGGTATTGGCACTAGAAGCCAGTTGCAGTGATTGGAATTGGTGAGGAAGTAGAAAAGATGTGCATATTTTCCAGATGTTTCTGTGAAAAGAAGGAATGTCCAGTTTCTGTGCACCATGCGGGCTCTGGCAAGTCCCCCATGGATATAATGGAGACAATGTGTTTTCTCTGAGAGTCTAGAAATTAAATATGCAAGCGTGAATCATAGTGAGGTGGAGAAGGAAGCCAGAGCCTGTGGCACAGTTGGAATCAGCTGTGAGTGCTTTCTAGGAAATTAATCCTGGATTTTAGAACCGAGAAGATTAGGAAACAAGTCAGTAAATGAAGTGCAAGGTGGAGCCTGTGAACAACGTTAGTACCTAGGGCCAGTTCTTCTTGGCTGCTAGTTCCGTGGCTTGTGGTTAGGCAGTCTCCTGGCCTGACGGCTGGAGGGCAGTTTGTACCATAATAGAGGACTAGCTAAAGGAGGAGGATTCAGAGAGGGCTTTAGACTTGAAATTGTGTCCAGGCCAAAAGAGAAGGTTTTTACTGGGAGCAACTGGTGATAGTTCATCAGTACTTCATCAAACTGAACATCTAATGGTCCAGGGGAGCAGGAAAGATGAGAAGCACAGGCTGGGAGGGAGAGAAGGAGCCGGCCTTGAAATTCTGCCTTTGAGAAAAAGTAGAAGAAAAGAAGTTTTGAAATTGGTAGGCAGGGTGGAACTTTGGGAGGGTCCACATATGCCTTCCTGTTAACCAGGAGGCAAAGGCATTTCTTAGAATGACTAGGATTTTGCTGGGAAGGACCGTATGGAGAAGCTTGGGCTCTGAGGACAGAAGCCCTAGGCTTAAATCCTGGCTCTGCCACATGCTGGCAGAATGGCCTTGGACATGTTGTTTAAGCTTTGTCATTCCCAGTTGCTCCCTATATAAAATGTGACCATTATAGTTCTTTCTCCAAGAGGTATATGGAATGTTACAGAAATTAATTCATATAAAGTGTTTAGCGGTTGTTTAGTTGCTCAGTCATGTCCAGCTCCTTGCAGCCCCATGGACTGCAGCATGCCAGGCTTCCCTGTCCATTACTAACTCCCAGAGCTTTCTCAAATTCATGTCTATCGAGTCAGTGATGCCAGCCAACCATCTCATCCTCTGTCATGCCCTTCTCCTCCTGCCTTCAACCTTTTTCAACATCAGGGTCTTTTCTAAGGAGTCAATTCTTCGCATCAGGTAGCCAAAGTATTGGAGTTTCAGCTTCAGCATCAGTCCTTCCAATGAATATTCAGGACTGATTTCCTTTAGGATTGACTGGTTTGATCTCCTTGCAGTCCAAGGGACTCTCAAGAGTCTTCTCCAACACTGTAGTTCAAAAGCATCAATTCTTCAGCACTCAGCTTTCTTTATGGTCCAACTCTCACATCCATACATGACCACTGGAGAAACCGTAGCTTTGATTGTGTGGGCCTTTTTCAGCAAAATGCTATCTCTGCTTTTCAATACACTATCTAGGTTTGTCATAGCTTTCCTTCCAAGGAGCAGGCATCTTTAAATTTCATGGCTGTAGTCACCATCCACAGTTATTTTGGAGCCCAAGAAAATAAAAGTCTGTCACTGTTTCCACTTTTTCCCCTTCTGTTTGCCATAAAGTGGTGGGACTGGATGCCATGATCTTAGTTTTCTGAATGTTGAGTTTTAAGCTTTCACTGTTATCAAGAAGGTCTTTTAGTTCCTCTTTACTTTATGCCATTAGAGTGCTATCATCTGCGTATCTGAGGTTGTTGATGTTTCTCCCAGCAATCTTGATTCCTACTTGTGGTTCATCCAGCCTGGCATTTCACATGATGTTCTGGCACATAGGAAGCAAAATATATACAAGCATTTTATATATATGTAAATGTTTTATGCGTGTATATATATATATAAATAACTATTCTCCTCATTATCAATGTAGTTTGGGAAGGAACCAATAATTTATTAATCTGTGGGCCCTGTGGGATTGGATAAGACTAAGACAAGTAAAGATTATGAATGAGCACTGAGGATCAACCTGAGACTGGAAACTTTTTGTAGTAGTGTCAGACCCTGGGAATAGCCAGCAACCTGGGGATAGACTGGGAAAGAAAAATGATTGGATCAGTTCAGAATTGAGGTTAATTAGCAGACCAGGTATGAAAGGAAAAGAGTACTAGTGAGGGGAAGGTGCTATGATATTGTTTTGAGAGCATAATGATAGTCATTGACCAGAGAATGGGATAAAGCTACGAAAAAAATGTCTTCAGTGTTGACAGCTGTTTGGAAGTGACTTGGATTTCATTTTATTACATCTCCTTGTCAGTTTTCTGTTTCTCTTCTCTCTTCCCTCTCCTCCCGAGCAACCCTCTGGGTTCTTATTTTTCCTTCTCTGCATGTTTTCCTTTCAAGCCTTGTGTCTCTTATGCCTCTTAGCAAAACAATGCAAAGAAAAAGCATAATGTGAAAGCAGAAGGGTATTGTTTCTGTGTTCACTTCCTCAGGTACTCCTGTCTAGCACAGGGACGTTTGCTCTGACAGATCCTGAAAAAAGGCATCTGGCATGTTTTTTACCCTCCAGGGTCGCTGGGAGGAATTCATATGGAGTCATTATACATGTATTATATGGGAAAACGATGGTTGTTTTATAGTCACGTTTCAAAAAATATGGCACAGACATTAAATGTGAGCGGTCAAAAATGGTGCTCAGGAAGGAGAGAGACAGGAGCTGAGCAAATAACAATAGCTCCTTAGAAATGAGAGTTCAGAGGGACTTGCATAGGAAGTGAGAATGGGTGTGTGGGGTACAGTGTGCAGGCCTGGGAGAGCTGAGGAAGCACAGGGCAGGTGTGGGGAGACAGGACGACACCTGCCTGCCAGCGGAATGGAGGCAGCAGAGATGGTGATGAAATGAGAGGTAAGGCTGGGCACCTAACTGCCACAGTGCATAGCTCAGCATGTGATCAATAAATACATGTTTAGCTGTGTGGAGAATAAATGAGGAAGAGGCTCCCATCGGCTTTGTTTTGTACATCAGATTCTTGTCAATGTGATAATTATGCCCTGACCATGTAATAAATGGATTAAAAAAAACACCCATGTTCATTTAGAAACTAAAAAGGGCAAATGTGTTATGCTAGACCTGTTGAAGACTAGGAATTTGGTGATTTTATGGTGAAGAACATAAATGCCAAAGGAAAGCAGAAAGTTGGGCTTTGGCGGAGAGGGCAGTGTGATGGGAAACACGTTCAAGCCTGTTACTGAATTCTCTGTGTAAATCGCTTTTCTTCCCTCAGCTGCTTCTTTTGGTGCCTTATCTCTTTCAAGGTAGCTGTTGTCTCTATCTGTAGCCTAGAGCAGCATGCATTTTGAGAACCATGTTAAGCTCTCCTAAGGCTATAAATGTCACGAAGTGTAAGTATTAAAGATCTTAGAACACATATTCCTTCACGAAGGGGGGGGTCAGGGACCAGAACTGCCAGTGTAGCTAAGCCATTATTTGAATAGTTGCTGTCTTATTAGTATTCATGAAGAGCATGTAGATAACATCTTGACAGAGTTAAAATTTCAACTTGAAGAGCTACTGCTTTTCAATAAGGAGTGCATTAAAAGACACTCTTTGCATGAATAGAGTGACTGAATTGCTTCTACAATGAGAGTATTACTTTATTGAATGAGTTAGTTTTCATTTAATCTGTCTACAGTTTAGAATTTCCATTAGAATTACAATAAATAATGATTAGCACTTGTAGAACTTTAATCTTCAAAGAGTTTTAAAGTTAGTCTAATGTAACTGTCACTTGTAGTTATCAGAGATGTAAGCTTGCTCTTCTGCTCTGAACCTTGAAAGTATGTACCTTCCACCCCCTAGAGTGCCCTTTAGGTAGTTCCATGGCTCATAAGCTATTTGTCCTATAGAAAATGCCCAGTGAGTCAACAGATGGAAGGCTTTATATTGGAGCTTTGTCCTAGGTAAGTGTTTGGGCTCTTGAGTTAAGCTTCCTCGTTCTCGAGCCAGCTCCTCTGCTGCCAACTGTGTGACCCTAGACAAATGGCTTAACCCTCAGCTTTTTCAACTGGATTGCATAGTGGTTAGTACTTGCCTGAATGGTTCTTACAAAGATTAAATGAGATAGTGAATATCAAGTATGAAGCAAATAGTATTAATAAATATTAGTTGTATATTAGTATTATTTTAAAAATTATCCTTAGGAACACTTCATTTTGGGAAATTGTTTTATGTGGTTGTCAGGTGAGGAAATTACAAGCCATTAATACCCTTTTCAGAAACTGCTAATACCAGCCTCAGTTTGAGGCCCTGGGACAAAAAAGGAAGAAACCAAGACACCTTCCCATTAGAAATTCACAACCAACTGGGGGGAGGGTGGAGATAACTGAAATACCATGATAAGTGCTTGACCAAAAAAGTCAAGTACAATCACAGCTCAAGAGCAAAGAGCAATGAATTTTGACTTAAGGTTTTCACAGAAAGCTTTAGAAGGGAAGTGAATGTGACCTGGGCCTTGGTAGAAGCACAAGTCAGAAAATGGAAGAATTTTAGGAAGTGAGCATGGCTTCCAAGTTGGGGTGTCTGCCAGTGTCTGTGTCAGGTGGATCCCTGAAAGAATGGAGGCAAGGAGCATTTTGAAAGGAGCAACACTCTCGGAAGAGTTGTTTAAGCAGGTCACCCTAACTCATGGGGAAGCGCTAGAACTACTGCTTTATCACTATTTCTTGGGGCTGATTTTCTCTGTAGGCCCGAGATGGCTCTGAAGCTTTGCAGGCTCAGCTAGACCCAGGAGAGTGTTTACTTATAAATAGAATATGTGGCTGTCCAACAATGAGATTTCATAGGCCTCCCTCAACTTCCCCTATCTCATTTGGTCTGAGTTTCCATTAATATGATTTGAATGGAGTTTTATTGGACATTCAGGAAACAGTTTAAACTCTAAAATACCCCTGTGACACAGTTACATTTACACAGTGTTTTGAAAGCCAAAATTTACTGATTGCCCAAGTAGAGAGACAAAAGGATAGAAAGACTAGAGGATCTTATAGAATTTATGACTGTGCCAAGGGTCTGTTTCTGACTGTATATCACTCATACAAAAGAACAGAAACTTACCATCTTTCTTTTTCAGTTTCTGAGGCTGGAGATGAAAGAACATGGACCACTGTTGAATGGGAGTCCTCTGTGTTCTCTCTCCAACAGCATCTTAGGCTGCGTTACAGTGAGCCCTTACTGTCTGTTGAACCCATACTCTAAAAAGCCTGTGGATGTCAGGAGGGTTTACCACTGTGGAGTGGGAACTGTCTTGGTGCCAGGCTGTGTGCTGGGTGTTACATGAAAAGTGTTCTCACAGTAGAGCTGTTAACATAGTTTTAATGTGAGGAGAGACTAGCAAGATAAACAGCTTTACAGTGAGCAGTTAGTGGTATAGGCAGGATTCTGAATGAGGCCTTTAGGCGTCAGTGTCCATGGTTTTCTCTTGTTAAATGTGGTGTTCACTCTATACTGTTTCTTTTATGATATTTATTCCTTAAATTTCTCATGAAGTTTGATCTCAGTAAAGGTCTTCTATGAATGGCCTTGCTGCATTTGAAAAACATAGTTCAATGAAGTTTTTCCTAATGTATCACCAAGTTGATTTACATTTGGTTTAGTCTTATTAGTATCTAGGGCAACTCTTCCTGGCAAAGAAAAGGGTACACATGGGTTGGTTTATATTTATAAGATAAATATTATTCAGTACAGTCCACTTTTGAATGCTGGGGTTATATAACTATACAGTCACCTACCTGTATCTATGGCTCTCTGATCAGTAGATTCAACCAGCAATTGATCATGTAGTAATATAGTCTGTTTTTACTGAAAAAGTTTCATGTGTAAGTGGACATTCTCAGTTCAAACCTGAGTTGTTCAAAACCCAACTGTATTTTGGATAGGGACCTTCAGCCTCCATCATTTGATCTCAGCAGCCTAATTTTATGATATTGATTCTTTCAAGTACAGAGTCCACTGATAGTAAAAATAACCTGAAATTGCCATGTAGAAAGGAAGAAGGACCCCTTTTGAATAAAGTCCCCCAGTTGCTTCATTCATTACCTGTAGATTGCTAGCTTAATTTGCTCTTTTACCAGAACAAGAAACCAAACTTTATAATGTGTGGGATTTTTAGTGGCAAAATAGTTACGAAGGTAGGTCTCTGTTACTGTCAAAAAGTAACGATTTTCCCTCCTCCTGTCTGTTGAAATAAGATAAGTAATATGCTTAAGTCTCAAAATTATGCCTTCTTTGCCCTTATTTTTTCTCAGATGTTTTTCTTCACCTTTTCTTTCTTCTCTTTCTCTTTACTTCTGAATGATAATCAGGAGCTCCCCCACCCCTACCCATTGTGGACACGTTTGCCTTCTTTCAACAGTTTGAAAATAGATCCATGGTGATTTAAAAAGTAATAGATAACTATAAGTTATTAAAGTGTCCAATTTATAGTTGGGGTATTTCATGGTCATTAGATCAGACATACTTTTCTTGACTATTTTGTCCCAAGTTTGCTGTCTTCAGTTCACTTATTTTATTCATGCTAAAAATATCTATCTTCCTCCTGTTTTGTTCTAGACTTTGTGCTAGTTGTCACTCTTTTTTCCCCCACAGCCCAGGTAGTCAGTCGATGGTTCTCCTAACAGAACATTGCCACCTAGGCCTGCGTTTACTGTTATATGTAGTTATCAGACCTCCTTTTTTTTTCACTCAAGAAAGAATATCTGAATTCACAGGAATGAAAGAGAAGGTGCTAATTTTGAAGCCATTCTAGTGTATAAATAGTGAATTATCACCATAATTTAGCATGGAGTTTCATATGGTTGCTTACAGCAGCCCTCACAACTAACCGATCTTGATGTTCTGATAAGCCAGATGCTTCTGGGTGTATAAAGTTAACTAGTCTTGGATCATCAAGGAGAAGCTTAGTGATGAAGGTAGGATGTACCCACATAATTGTAATTCAAGAGAAAATGTGGTTGGTGTCATTAGCAATATAGGATCTTTTTATTGTTTTCATGAGGGTGGAGAGATTAATGTGGGGAGCATCAGAGAGGAGATACGGTATCATAGTGGCCTGGCAGCCTTGTGGAAAGAAGCGGAGCAGTGGTGGGAGGAGGTTAATGTGGTTATTTTGAACCCCAAAGCCACGTATACCTTCCATTCATTTGATTCTTGACATTTTGTATTCTGTTTGAAATTGAAATTACACATAAATATATACAAAGGCACATACTCTAAAACACATTCATGCATAATTAAATAGCATAATCAAAATCATTGAATCTAAATGATATATTTTTCTCTAGTCACTGGCAATCACTTTGACCTCTCCAGTTGATAACAGCTTGCCTGACTTAAAATTTCCTGCTGATTTCTTTTACTTATTTAAAAAACGTGTTATATCATAAAATATTGGGTATTAAAACCCAGTATGGGTTTAATTACTACTCAAGCATCTCATCCTGAAGTGATTAGTGAGCCACAAAAATAACTGTTTCCTCTTCTCTCTGTACAGCACTGATATTTTTGGAAATTGGGTTGCCTATGCCAAGTTTTTTTTGTAGATTGACTGGGAATTGTTAACTGGTCTATCAGTTCAAAGAAATTGTTGTTCCTTTATTAAAAACATAGCAGATAACTAATTCCATTTAGAGTTCTCAATCACTTCTACTCTTGAGGCAGCCACATGAATCATGTAATTGCTTCAGATGCTCAGCAGAAGTTTCTTGCTAAGGAAACCACAGGAACATGTTCTTCTCCCCTCCTCACCCCCCCCCCTTTTTTTTGACTAGACACAGCTTTTAATAATAAGATTTTGTCTGAATGAAGATTAAAAAATTATTAAAATGAAGATTTTATTGATACGTAATCTTAATGCCTATCAATCATGAAATAATTGAGAAAATTTCAATACATTCTTATTTTGAAATAGTATATGGTTATTAAAAATGAGGATGATCAAACTTAAAGCAAGAAATTTTCAGCTTAGACACTTTAAGTGGCTGTGTTTACTATTATATTTGTATTTAGAAGAAGGTACAGAATGATATTATCCATTAAGATATTAGAATTGGTCAAAGGATGGGAAAACAAAGGGGAAGATTATTAACAGAAGACAGACCAGAAATGGACTTATATACATGGAATGGGGGAAAGCAGGAGGATTTAATAAATGGTTTGAAATAGTTGGTTAGGTATTTTGGGGAGAAAAAATAAGCTCAATCCCCACCTCACTCCTTTGTCAGAATGAATTCCAGATTGATTAGTTATTTACATTTTTTAAAATAATGAAGTCTTGTAAGTTCTAGAAGGAAACATTAGTGAATGTTTTTTGATTTTGAAGTGAAGACCTAAATATGACCCTCAAACCCAAAAACAATTAAGGAAGGAAGATAAAAAATTGCCTATATCATATTGTTTTGAAGACTTGAGAACTAGATGAATCTTGAAACTGTATGTTCATGGATCCTAATGTTAGCAACTTAGCATTAAAAGTTTATTGATAACACTCTGCAAGCATTTGGATCAATGCAAATTTAAACTGACCAGAAAGGCCACCACTGTGTGATTTTTGGCAACTACATTTAAGTTTGTAGTCATCAGCATGAACCATTTAAACTGATGGTATTTAACTGTATTATGTGAATTTTCACATCAGTATGTATAAAGAGTAATTTATTTATCAATATTATTTCAAATGAATGAATGAGAAATATTAAATAATTATGGGAAAGCATGTAAGAAACTGTGTAGTTTAACTTTGGGCTGGGCATAATGGAGAAGGTACTTTTTTTTTTTTTGCTATTTTCACCTTTACAATATGAATATGTAGTTGTTTCACTCAGAAAAAAAATTTTTTTAAGTCATTGAAAAATATTTTAGAATTTAGGTTTCTGAAAGATTTTGTCAGATTCATAGTTATTTCAGACAATCATCTATTAGGGGAAAGAAGTCTAGAGAGTGAAACTTACTACAGGTTTGCAGTGCATATGTAATAGGGAGAGGCACGGAGATTGGTGACTTGTATCACAAGTGAGTGCTCATCCCACTGAGTGACTTCATATATGGACGGGATCCTTGGAGGCCGCATGCAGTTAGTTTTTGAAAAGTGTATGTCATCTTATGAAATAGTTTTATTTTAAATCTAAAACATTTGATTCTTACAAAGCATTCGTTTTACTTAATACTTCTAAGATTTATCATAGTATAGAATGTGAAATTCATATAAATTATTATGAAAAAATAGGAGCTATCAGAGAATGTAGAGAGACCTACATCTGGGAGGATCTCTACTCTCCTGGGAGGAATCTTTCACATTACTCTAGTGGAAGACTCTGAGAAACACTATCCTGGTAAATATGAACAGGTGACAATAACTTATCATCATCTTAACACTTTATTTGGGTTTTGAGTTCTGAAATTATAAAGTGGAAGGAAGAAGATTTCAGAAAAGGAAAAGGCAAATTTTATTAGCAATTTAGCCCACTAAAATGAATGTTTGATTATGTTAACTTAGAGTTCTTACTGAATCCAGTAAATGCCTGAGCTGGTAGATATTTTAATCATTAAAACTATAATCCAGTTAAAGTTAAGGAAGCTAAATAAACTAGTTTTAATCAAATTTACTTTGATTTCTCTTTCTCTTTTGACTACCACAGGTCACAGTAATGAAAGGCAGTAATAGAAATAAAGATCATTCAGCAGAAGGAGAAGGGACTGGAAAACGACCAAAGCGAAAGTGTCTTCAGTGGCATCCATTGCTAGCAAAGAAACTCCTTGACTTTTCAGAAGAGGAAGAAGAGGAAGACGAAGAGGAGGATATTGATAAGGTAATTTCTCTGTTTATTGTAGTAGTTTTAAGTTTGAACATTCATTCAGAAACTGCAGTGAACACGTGTGGTACAGTGAATGTGTTTCTAGGAGTCTGTATAACTTGAATTCTACTTAACTACTTTATCTACAGTTTCATCCCAAATGTTGATGACTCTTAAAGTATCTATACTTCCTAATAATTTAGACTGAAGCAGATCCTTCTTAATTAGTATTTCTCTCAATTAGCTAATGATTTGCAGGCAATAGTCAAATGAAGTGAGTTCATAAAATTTGATATGTTCACCTTGCACCCACCTGTTGCTCTTCTGGCCTCTCTTTCCTCCTGCCCAGCCCAGCTGTGCCACTACAGGCAGGTTCAGAGCTGTTCAGGCCCTCATCCTTGAGGCCCTCAGAGCATCTGGGTGCTGCCACCCCTCTCAGTCCCCCTCCTCTGGTCTCACACTGGAGCAGCCAGCTCTTGCTTAGAAAGTTACACAATGATGCAGGTGACTAGAAAGCCACACATTCCTTCAGATCTTGGCATGACTGCTTCCTCATCTTTTACCTCCCCAGGGATGTCCCTCACACCCAAGTCTTCCCCGTCTGAGGAATTTGTCCCCTTGAACTTCTTTCTGTTTGCTATGTATACTTGTTTATGTCTGTCTTCCCAGACTAGTGTATAACTTTGGTAGAGCAGGGGTCTTCCCCTTCCTGTTGTCTTCTCCTTCCTTAAAGCCCAGAATGGTGATTGGTGCAGAGTAGATTTTGAACAGCTCATTGGGCTTCCCTGGTGGCTCAGATGTTTAAGAATCTGCCTGCATGAAGGACACCTGGGTTCGATCCCTGGGTTGGGAAGATCCCCTGGGGGAGGGCATGGCAACCTACTCCAGTTTTCTTGCCTGGAGAATCCCCATGGACAGAGGAGCCTGGTGGGCTACAGTCCATGGGGTCGTAAAGAGTTGGACATGATTGAGCGACCTTCACTTTCACCTTTCATGGTCAGTGGAAGAATAAATGAGTACATATTTTGTGTCACTACAAATATTATAAACATTCTTCAATATCCACTCAGTCTTTTGTCCTAGGCTTGGGTCAACTCCCTTCTTTGCTCTGTTTATCAGGAATTACAAACATTTTTCCTGTTGTGCAGACATCTTCTCTGGATACTGTTTATGGTCTCCTCACTGCTGCACTTTTCTTCTCTTTCACAGAGAAAATAGAGGCCACCAAAAATGCCTCCTTCAGCTTTCTCCACTCAGCTTACTCTTATCTCGGTCCTTATCCATCTTTTCCTTTCCTTTTTCAGAGAAACGGTGTCACTCTTCCTATTTGAGGAAATTGCCAAGTGTATGCTCATGCCTAATTTGATCTTTCTCATGCATTTGCACCTATTGATGACTTGGTTCTTGAAGCTGTCTCCTATGTCCACGACAGCACTCACTGTTATTTCTGTTCCTACCTTCCCAACTATACCTTTCTGGTTTCTTCCATTTGTTGTCCATCCATTATTTAACCCTCAAATATTGATGTTCTCTGAGCCTCTTATCTTAATTTCTGTCTGCATCCTGGACCTTTCCCCTAAATTCTGGACTTGTATTTCTGACTATTTACTTGACATATCCACTTTAAATATCGAGTCAGAATCTCAGATTGAATGTGTTCAAAATGAAGCTTTCACTGTTCTTCTCCAAACCCCATCCTCCGGCATCTTTCTTTCCTTTCTCAGTAAATGGCAATTCCAGCTGTGTCAGATTGGTCAGACCTGACACCTTGTTTGTTTTCTTTTGCTCAAGTCTCTGGTCTGTCCATCAGCAGCTTTTCAACTGTGCTTTCAAAAGGTCTTCACCAGTTGACCCTTCCTTAGCAGTGTCACTGCTACCACCTTGCTCCAAGCTACCACCAGCGCTGGTGCAGATTGCTATATTCTGCCTCTCTCTCCCTAGTTCTTGCCCTTCTAAAGTCTGTTCTCAATAAAGCAGCCAGAGAGATCCTTCCAGAGTGACAGGTTGATTGTACTACTTTTCAGCTTCATGAGGATGGGGATTCTGTATGGTCACTGCTCTGTCGGTATCACCTGAAACGGTGGCTGCTCCGTATCACATGCCCAGTAAACAGTTATTTAGTAAAAGAATGAAGTCATTGAGTCCTCTTCTCTTTTTAGTCTACAATCAAGAGATCTCACCCATACTGTTGGTCTTACTTCTTTTTGTTGGTACATTAGTTCATTATCCTAACTCAGCCTTCTCTGCCAAGAGCCTCTTCACATTCTGTCTACCCAGTACTAATCTTTCTGCTCCCCACTGGATATAACTTCCCTTCATTTGAGAAAAAGTGTTCTCAGTTGTGTATGAAGGAATCTGGCTGCCAAAGTTGGAAACATTCTTCCTTTTTCAACCTTTACATTCAGTTAAGACACCAGTCGCTCTTGTTTCTACCTCATTAGTGAGTGTTGTCTCTGTTCCCAATTCTCCGTTCGCATGAATACTGCCTTGATTTAGCCCTGTCCTGGTTCTTGCGTGGACTGCTGGCATAAACTTTTAATTCATTCCTCTAGTCTTGTTTGCTGCTAGTTTGGCTACTGTAATTCGTGCTCTACACTAATGACGGGAGTTATCCTGCAGTACAGATCTGACAGTGTCTTTCCCCTGCTAAAACCACTCATGGCTCTCCATTGCTCCTAGCAGCGGTCTCCAGATTCTGGTCTGGTGCTAGTGTTGTCTTGTTGCAGAGTGTTACTTGCTTGGCCTCTGGTGAAAGAAAAAAAAGGTCCAGATAATTTTTTATTTCAATTTAATTTATATACCATGCACTTGTTTGTTTACTCACTTTTCAGTTAGTTAATTTAATGAAATAATTATATTAGAAGTTAAAAAAAATGTTTTTAGTGTTCATACTTGACAGAACAAAAAGTTTCAGTCTGTGTTGGTCCCCTTCAAGGGGTTTTTTTGAGTCATACAATCTGAAACCACTCATTTACAGGATTAAATGCCCTTATTTTTCTTTCGCATTTTTCAAAAAAATGACAAAGCACATTGTTCATGAAGCGGCCCATACCTTCTTCTACAACAACTCTAGTTCTCCATTCTAATCTTTTGTATACTGATTCTGTTGAACTGTATATAAGTGAATAAACCATTGAGCCTTAATCTTTGTTAGTTCCCCACGACCTCCCACTGACTACCTTATATACTCTGATTTGTCTTTCAAAGTTTAGCCCAGACGACGCTTTTCTAGGGAGACTTTTCTGTTGTTCTACCAATCCACTAGTGTTTCATTATCACACTGATTTCTTATAGTCATCATCCTGCTTTTTAATTTATTCGCTTATATGTCTTTCTCCTCTACCAAAACAGTGAGCTCCTGGGGCCAGGATCTTGTCTTATTTATCTCTTTTTCCAACTCTTGTCTTGAGTTCTATAATTTAGTCACTGGATCAAAGTTATTTTTTCTGAAGGGAAAATAAAATTACTTCCTCAACTTACGTAATACATATTTTTACGCCTCATTTCTCTGTAACTTCTTAGTCAGTTTCAGAATGATAGATAAATATTCCTTGAAAACGCAAGTCATTGTTAATGATTATACCCATAACAAGGAAGATAAATCTGTAGCCTTCATTCCCAGTAATAATCCCTAATGTACTTCCAGATCAGGTAGCTCTGACTTTGAGATTGTTCTGTACTATTTGTGTCTGAAGACAATTGATGATTAATTAAATACATATACAATGCTTAATTTAAATTTAAAAGACTTTTAAAAAACATTTAGTTGGATTAAATTAGTGATTTGTCTTAGAGTGTCTGTAACAGTTGCCCAATAAACATGATATAAAAGAAGCTGATTGCCTTATTATAGTAATGGCCTCAGAGCGTGATCCTTAGACCAGCAGCGTAACTGCACAACTTGTTAGAAATACAAATCCTCAAAGCCTACTCCAGACATACAGAATACAAAATTCTGGCAATGGGACTTAACAATCTGTGTTTTAACAAGACCTCCAGGGATTCCTATGCCCACTTACATTTGAGAACTACTGCCCTATTGTATCGGAGATGGCAATGGCACCCCACTCCAGTACTCTTGCCTGGAAAATCCCATGGACAGAGGAACCTGGTGGGCTGCAATCCTTGGGGTTGCTAAGAGTCAGACACGACTGAACGACTTCACTTTCACTTTTCACTTTCATGCATCGGAGAAGGAAATGGCAACCCACTCCAGTGTTCTTGCCTGGAGAATCCCAGGGACAGGGAAGCCTGGTGGGCTGTCATCTGTGCGGTCGCACAGAGTCGGACACGACTAAAGTGACTTAGCAGCAGCAGTATAATGCAGTCTGACAGCATCTTTGATCCTTCTTGATTTTAGCTATAAAGCAGCATTAAAGGAATGGTTTTAGTAAGCATTCTGGACTTCTGTTCTTGGTTGCAGTGTTTCCAAGAGATACCATGGAATCATATTTTAGCCTCAGAAGATACTTAACAGTGCTATTCTAAGATTCTGTGGTCAGAGATGTGCTTTAAGAAATTAAACCTGCAGCCATGTATAGGAGTATTATAAGGGAGTAAAAGCAGGAAGATGAAGCCATAGGCCAGAGTGCTACTAGGACAGCAGCAGTGAGGATTACACAGATGGACAGGATCAGAGCCTTGCAGAAGTCCTTGAAGATCTTGAATGAGATGCTTAGGGAAATGAAGGATTCAAAAGCAGTTTTGAAAGTGTAAGCCCTATCACCATAGAATTTCAGTAGACAAGAATGTGTGATTATCTGTAGACTTGAAAATTTACTTTTGTAGTTCTTCCTTCAAATAACGTCAAATGTCTGTTTTGATTTTTATGGTTGGAGGCTTCAAGAAACATTAAATAGTCTGTATTAGATTTTTATTCATTTTCACATTATTAGTTGTACAAAAGCACTTTCTAAAAAGGAGAAAGACAGAACCAATATTCATGTATCTTTATGAGGATATTTTAACTTTGAGACCCATATACTATGGAATGGGTTTAATCCTTTATCCAGCAGTTAGTTAGGTACTAATATTGTACAAGACATTAAACTAAGCACTGTGTATGAGGGAAATAAGAGAGGTTTTGTCCTCAAAGAGTTCACTGTTAGTGAGAGAAAAAAATGCAAGCAATTATAACAACAATGTAATATATGCTGTAATAGAGACATGCACAGGTTGCTACAGAAACTCAGCAAAAGAAAACATTTTAAGTTGGTTACCAGCCACAAATAGTGGTTGATAATTTTTAAAAACCCTTCCTCCCCCCATTTGTAAATTGTTTAAACACAGCTAAGGAAAAATGCAATTTAAAAACCAACACTAATTGTTAAAAACAGAGTTATCCAGGATGTGTTAAACATCTTGGCTCTTGTTTTGTTGCTAATAGGTTCAACTTCTTGGGGCCGATGGCCTAGAGCAAGATGTTGGTGAAACTGAAGATGATGAATCACCAGAACAGCGAGCCCGGAGACCAATGAATGCATTTCTTTTATTTTGCAAACGTCATCGCTCTCTTGTCCGTCAGGAACACCCCAGGCTTGATAACCGAGGTGCTACCAAGATACTAGCTGATTGGTGGGCTGTTCTCGATCCAAAGGAAAAGCAGAAATACACAGACATGGCCAAGGAGGTGAGTTACAGTGAGGAGGCTTTGTGGTAACTGTGAACAACCAATCCTGCAACCCCCAGTTAGTAGAGTCCATGCAAAAGGTCTAGCAGCAGCACGAAGGTGAATCCCGAATCAAGTGTTAAACGAAGACATTGAAGCTTTGTTCCTATTCCTGAGTTCCAAGTCCACCTTGCAAATAGTGGTGAGGTGCCAAAAGAAACCTATTGCCAAGAAGTTTTTTCTCACTTGTTTGTATTGCACTGATGACATGAGGGATGGATTTTTATGAATGGTGATTTATTTATTATGAATGACTTTTGTTTTTAGTTTTTCTAGGAGCCCAGCTTCTGCTGTCAGAGAATGCCCATGGTGAAGATGACACTCTTGATCTAGTTCTAAAGCTAAACAGCTTTGTAACCATATCTGAGTTAATTTCTGGGTCTCAGTTTTTTGTGGGGTTTTTTTTTTCCTTTTTTAAAAACGATGTTATGAGAAAGAGAAAGTTGGAACAAAATTTGCATCCCTTCCAGCACTAATTTTTAAAAAAATTTTGTAATATACACAGTTATCAAAAGATATGCTTTGACTTCTTTCTGTAGGTAGTAAGTACGGCATGAGTATTCAAAGCCAGTAGAGGAACGAATGGCAGTGGAACAGGATGTACTGTGATGTGTGCGTGCGTGTAAACACTGTGAGCAGCAGTTGGTGAGAAGTATTTCCATACAGGAATACTTTCCAGAGGACTGGAGTGTATGTTCCAAAATGTGACTTAATTTATTCAAAAATTGTATACTGATCTGTTTCTAAAGTAACCTTAAATTAGTGTGAGTTCATTGTACATTTAAAATGTATTGTATAATGGATTTAGCAAGTAAGGGGAAAGCAAAGCAATATCATTGTGGTTAACTTGAAAGGAATAATTCTAACTATATTTCTTTAGAGTTACAGCTTGCAAATAATATTGATTCATGAAAAACCCCAGCCACCCAAACATTTGGTTAAGTTCTATGAGAAGATGGACCAGCAGGTGACAAATACAGAGTTTCAAGTGAGATATTTTATTAGACATCTCAGTATGTAGAAAAATAATTCTTTCAATTGCTGTGGTTTTATTGAGTTGCTTAACAGGCTAACATGGAACATAAAAATTTCTTAGTCTTCAGGGAAATTTGAATCCAGAATAAATGATTAGCATAGTTATTGTGTAATTAATGGTCACATAAGGCTTCAGGAATTAACTGTATTGTTAAAGACAGAATTTTAGCTATGTAGAGCATCTTATCTTGCAAATTTAAAATCAATTCCAGTAATCTACATGATTTTAAATGCTACCGGAGATTTTCATTCTCATAACAGTAATTAATAGTAAAAGATTCCCATTAAGTAGCTTTAGATCCTTTCATAGTCATGCTTCTAAGATAAAACAATTAATCTGAAACCTCATAGAGAGTTGCATAAGCCTCCTATAATTAAACTCTTGAGTTTATTTTTGGATTACTGTTTTTGGGTAACATACAGCCTGTCCCATAATTGTTTACTTTCTCAAATACTGCTAATTGATAAACCCAACAGGTGGCCACTTTTAAGAGGAAGGAAGTCTTATTTTCATATAGGAATTCCTTTACTAGTTACTTAATTAGCTTCACAATATTTGCCATTGTGGTAAGTAATGAAATCTAAATCTCATAAGGTGTGCCGCCCCCCCCCCCCCCAACCCCCAAGCTACTCCAATGGCGACAGTAACTGGCTCTTCCACCCAACAACTTGTCTTGTTTATAGTTGCTCTTATGAAATGTCTCACTTCCAGTGCCATGCGTGGAAGGTTCAGCTACTTTCAAAATCCTTATATAATTGGTTTCTAGTCGTAAGTGATACTTGTTTCTACCTACTTACCAAATGGTTTTGAAATTACAAAAGAGTGCAGGTAATTGTGCTGGTGTTTTTTTGTGTGCATATTACAGCCTTAGTTGAAATGTCACTTTTTCCCTTACTCATTACTTGCTGTCTGATTATTTTCTGTTAGTGCATCTGGTGAGGCGAAGTACCTGTTTGGAAATTTTTCAGTTTTTTAAATTGTTTCCCAGGGCTGATTTATATTGTTGAAAAAAAAAAGTTTAATGAGGGTTTCCTGTTTTCCGAGGGTTTTAAACTGTCCTAAGGATATAACCTGGATTCCTTTCTTAAATTCAGCAGCATGCCTTATGGTGCAGTGTTGTGGGCATTCATAGCCTCTAGCTTCTGCAGCTGCCTGTTAGTAGTCTCACACCATATTATTGTTCTTTTAACATCTTTATGTATACATTGTACCAATGTAAAAATATATGTCTGCATTTTTGACTAGGACATTTCTGGAAACTTCTACTTGTCACTTAAACTAATAATCATAATTAATTAATGGACAGTCAATATAGAGGATCACACATGTTATTCAGATAGAGAGAGTCAGTGCCAAAGAGAGGGGAGAATCTGGTAAGTTAAGACAATTTTGAATGACCTTTTTCATACCCCCTTTGGTTTTTGTAGCCTAGGCATGGGACAGAATACATGCATTTATTGACTAGTTAGTTCATTCCAGAGTGGATGTCTTGCATATGCATAAATATTTAAAGTCAGTTATGATTGTTCCGTGGGGCTTCCCTGGTGGCTCAGAGGTAAAGAATCCACCTGCCAATGCAAGAGATCCTTTGGTTGGGATCCCTGGGTTCGATCCCTGGGTTGGGAAGATCACCCGGAGAAGGAAATGGCAACCCACTCCACTATTCTTGCCTGGGAAATCCCATGGACAGAGGAGCCTGACAGGCTACAGTCTGTGGGGTTGCAAAGAGTTAGACACAACTAAACGACAGCCTTGAGTATTCCTGTTCTTCAGAGCAGGGACTGAAGGCTCTTTGGAGTTAGTATCTTGACCAGTCATACAGTTGTGGACCCTGGAATAGTCTTTCCTATGTGCTTCTAGCATCCTTGTAGTATATGTTGCTCACTTTAGATGACTGAGAGACAAGAGATTTGAGTAAGAAGTGGAAAATGGTAACTATAAAATATGGTCTCATGGGAATAGTCTGCTTGTGCTGGGGTTAGGGTATTTCAGAAAAGGCTTAATGAAGTTGTTAGTAGAATTTGGTATGTCCCTTGGCACAGGATTCAGAAGAAAGGCAAGGATACGAGCAGACAGGGAAAAATAAGAACAACTTCAGGAATGAGAAAGTTTTACTTGAAGCCTGAGCTGTTTGTAGGTGAGTAACAGGAAATGATGATATAAAGGTGAACATCTTGAGAAATTGGCCTGAAAAGTTGGAAGCTCAGTTGTACGTTAATAAAAGAGCAATGGAATCAAATGCAGTAAAATACAGTTTAAAAGTAAACTGTAATAGCCTCTTGTAAATGTTGGGGTCTGTTGTGGTCTGGAGTCTAGGAAAGATTATCACTGTAAATCTCCATGGGGTTTCGTGACCAGTTCTTCCTCGATATTTCTTCAAGAGAAAATTAATGTATTCATGCCCTTTCTTTGATTTTATCAGAAATGGATTCTTCTCCATAGAAAATTTGATGTCATTTTCTTAGGTATTATCACTCTGTACAACTTCTGTTAACAGTCATGTGTCACGCTCGACAGAATTTGTCTTTGTACTAGCTTGATGTGGCATCTTGCATACTACTGAGCGAGAGCAGCACCTCATTGATCCCCACATTCTTGAGAAACAAGTGTTACATTTGTTATTTCCGTACAAGAATTATTTTATAATCTGTAATTTGGTGAGAGTTTTGTGAACAATTAAGTTATGGTCACATTTTCATCTGTTTATTAAATGATTCTTAACCCTTCTGTTCTTTGGAACTTCTGCTTTGGTTTTCCAAGAACCTTTCTTTTGAGTGAAGCCATAGCTGTCAATTGACATTTCTTTCCTCTATCAGACACTTTCTGCTACCTCTAATGAAATAACTTACTCTGTGTGGGTTTTTCTGAGTATGACTTAACTGGAGCCCCAGCACTTTAAGGAGAGGTGGGTAGTAAAACCAAAGATTTGGGCTTCATGGTTCTCAAATTTCTTGTTTCCGAGGCCTTTCCCATTCCTGTGTTCTGGATGTTGGGACTTTCTTATTATAAAAAAAAATACTTGTGTTTATTTTTTTGAAATAATACCAATTTTTGAATATTGCTTTATTCTCTCTAGGGTTCTGACTCATTTAATCCTAAAAATAATCCTATGAAGTAGATACCATTTTCTGAAAGCTAAAGATGAGGACACTGCAGCCCAGAGGAGTTACGTGACTTATCCAAGGCAGCAAATTACTAGCAGTAGAGTTTGGGTAGCCTTCTCCCTTTTCAGACCTTCTGAGTTTACACATTTGTAATTGTCAGTGAAGATACCTGTCCTCACAGGGTTGAGGTTAAGATGCAAGTAAGGCACTGTGCGCACAGGCATGAAGTTTAAAATGCCATGAAATATTAGTTGTTCCTGATAAGCTTATGTTTGTGTTTCATACTTCTTTACCTAATAATTTTTTTACTGTTTTTATTAGAACCTGTTAACACACTGAAGTGCTACTAAAATACACAATTAATCTTTGAAACATAAGAATCAACAAAACTAAAAGTATCATTTGCCCATCTTGGCAGACACTGTCCAATGTGATTAATGATTCCTAACAAAATAGATATTCCACTAAGTGAGCTAACTACTTGATTTCAGAAATATCAGTCCATTTACTAATTGTTAGGTTTTTTTCTAATTTGCTGATTGTTTTTCTGTGATTCTCTTGTTTTTTCTATGATCCAGTGGATGTTGGCAGTTTGATCTCTGGTTCCTCTGCCTTTTCTAAATCCAGCTAGCTTGTACATGAATTATCTGTTAATGCATTTCCAGAAATGCAGATAATGTTTACTTACCCAGACCCCTACCATCCTTTTATAAAGTGCCAAAATTACATCTTAAAAGAAATTCTGAAATTTTTATTTTTAATTAGTGCTAACTGATTAAATAGACTTTCTCCTTCTTAACCCAAATTAGGGAGGAATGTTGTCCTTTAAAAAAGGTTATATGTGGAAATGAACTACTGTCTCCACAGTAATCCTTACAGGGAATTTAGGCAACCATATCTATAGCCAACTCAGTTTTTCCTTTATGACTTTTCTGCAAGAGAACCAAATAACTCCCTGGTCACTTATTCAAGTCACTTTTTGAAATGTGTGGTTTTTACTGGAGTGGCTTTATCACGAAAGTTTCATAGGTTAGTGTATAATTTAAAATAGATCTTTTCTATCAGATACATAAACTTAATTCATCATCCTGTCATATAAAAGTCTGATTCATTTTCTTCCTGTTAAAATGTCTAGTAAGAATAATTCAGACCTATAAGTTTTAACATTTTTATGAGGAAAGGTTCCTAGAACTAAGAAAGTACTAATTAGTACCACTTCTCAAATATCTTACTCTCATCTTCCACCCTGTATAATGTGATTTCTGCCTGCCAATATGAGGAGGTACAGTTGTCTCCAAATTCATTAGCCATTTCAAAATTTATTATGCTAAAGATTCACTTAGCCCCTGCAAAGTTATAGAATTTAAATTGTATTATGCCTTTTTTTGAAAACAAGATAATTACTGAATAATCTCATAGTTGTGGTAGATTTTTTTTTATCATGGTGATATTTCACATTTTTGCACCTGTATCAGCTCTCTTTATTTATATAGATATTCCCAGGGTCCCTTATTACTTTACCTCAACAGGGTTATTATTCTCTCTCACTCTGCTGAGACGAGCTAGACTGCAATAATAGCTAGAAATACTGCCGGACTTTTTGAGCCAACCCTCCCGCCCCACCTCCAATTAAGAACAAACACTTGGAGAACAATTAATAAGGACATCTCTCCTTAAGGTGCTTTTTAAGATCAAATTTCCCATTCTTATAAGTGATCTGTGCAAGTAATTTTGAGAACCAGTTTTTTAAAGATTAACGTAATACTGTCTTTTGGTTTATAATAATGCCATTGTCATATATAAAGTAGACCAAATACTGTGTCAAGGGTATGTATTTAATACCATTACCGAAAAGCAGTGGTGTATTATCATTGCTAATGAAGTCTGGTGGTGATTGAGATTGGAGAGAGGAGGGCCAACATTTACTAATAAGCACCTTCTGTAAGTCAGGAACTGTGGCTATAAAGTAGATTCACTTAGGTTATCTAATCAGTTAGAAATTTGCAAAACAAAAAAGAATTTAGTAAGGGAATTTTTACTTTAATGGGAGATTTTTGAAAATAAGTATTTTAGCAAGAGGTTAGTTACCTCGAGGATAGGACCAATAGCCTGTGATTGATGTTTGTGAAGGATAACTGAGCTTCGCCCTCTACCCCCAGCAGGAAAGCCCTCCCCTGGGGATCCAGATGAGTGGGCCTGTCTCTTTGGTCCCTTCAATCTGTGCTGATGGATTTTTGCCCACATGGTTGGCCAGCGTGCTAATAGTTTCACTCAGCTATTTGCTTCAGACTATATATAGCCGCTTCTGATTTCTCCCTTACTCAGCTTTCTCTGTGATCCCTTTCCTAATAACCTCATCACAACAAATGATTAAGCCTTTCTGTTGTCTCTTATAGCTGAATCAGAGCCAGTGACTGATGGTGTGTGTGCTCGGTTCCAAGGACAGACATCCTCATGCCCTGAGGCTCCTCCTGCCTTCTCCCTCACTGGATGTTCATACACTGCCTGTGTTGACCTGTCTGTCTTTTCATGAACTTATGACATCTCCATCTAAGCTTTAAACTCCTTAAGGACAAGGGCTGTTTGTTATTCTTTTCTCTTATATCCTTCATTCTTAACCCTTTGCTCTGCTGTTTTACATTGAGTTTAAGAATATGAAAGATTAATATTGTGGTTAATTTACATAGTATTGATCCTCATAGTGAACTCTCAGTTTCTGTTTTCCATGAAACCCCACATACTCCAGGCCTGTCTTCTGCCATTTGTCCTACACACAGGTAGCTTCAGTAGTTGTTGTTCAGTTGCTAAGTCGTGTCTGACTCTTTGCAACCCCATACACTACAGCACACCAGGCTTCCTTGTCCTTCACTATCTCCAGGAGTTTGCTCAAACTCACGTCCATTGAGTCTGTGATGCCATCCAACCATCTCACCCTCAGTCTTTCCCAGCATTAGGAAATTTTCCAGTGAGTTGGCTCTGCACATCAGGTGGCCAAAGTACTGGAACTTCAGCTTCACTATCAGTCCTTTCAATGAATATTCAGGGTTGATTTCCTTTAGAATTGACTGGTTTGATCTCCTTGCAGTCCAAGGTACTCTCAAGAGTCTTCTCTAACACCACAATTCAAACGCATCAATTCATTGGCACTCAGCCTTCTTTATGGACCACTTCTCACAGACCCACTAAAAAACAGTTACCATGCTGGAGCCAGGGAAAGGTGTGTGGACTGTGTATTAAAAGAAGTAATATGTTTGAGTGGCTAATTGTGGATTGTAGTCAATTTAAAACCAGACTAATTCATGCTCTTCTCATGCCCCGTGTTTAACCAGTGTCGGTCATCTAGTCAGTGACTGAGTGGGTAGAATAAGTACAAGAGAAAGAGATGTTTATGGTCAGTGATTGTCATTGCTTTACGTTGTCTTCAGCACAGCTGCATATCATAAGTTAGTTTAAACTAGCCCTTATTAATACCATCAGTGCTTTTAAGAATAGTCAATACTGGTAATAAATCATTCATAAGAATGACAGTATTATTGTTTTCATCACACATGCAGATTTTCATCAAAGCAAATTGCTAAGTGATTCTTAGAAAAGGATGTAATATTTACTGAGAAAGAACTATATTATCTAGCAGATTGACAACATAGGAAGGCAAGAAGGTGACACCTAGAAACAGAGGAAATCTGAAATCTAGTGACATCCATCCATCTAGGATCTTTCACAGTTGGGACTTTTTCTTAAAAAAACAAAAAAAACACCACCAAAAGTATCAAAAACTTTCTTTTAAATGTCTTGTGACAGATATGTTACTCTGATAGTCCTTTGTTACTTTATAGAGTGGTGACTTTTATTCAGATGACTGTTCATCCTACTGTTGCAGCTCGTGTTCCTTTTGCTGGGACAAAATGATGATGCATGGTGCCTGCTACTTTGATTTTCATCTCACCCTTTCATTTGTCACTTTCCACCTCCAGACAGCAAGTAAAGCTGTTTGTCTGCCTCAGCTTAACAAACCTGTAAATCCCCCTCATGCATGTGAATGTGACATTGATACCCTCAAATTTATTCTGCTATGTGATGATAAATTCTAGTCTGGATCTGGCCTTTGTATCCTGTTTTAATTATTTTTGTAAGAGTAGAACTTATCTTACTGTATCTTCCTTCTGCATGTACCTATATATCAATATGCAGATGTACAGCTTTTAGTTTAACAGCAAAAAGATTATTCAGAAAATTTGAATTAAGGGTAATTCTGGGGGGTAATACTAAACAATTGACTACTAAGTTTGCATTATATTGTCTACAGTACAATTTTCATTTATATGATTTAAAGTGAAGTGGTGTTTATTAGTTTGATCAGATATACTGTTTTTACACTAAGGGTAAAGGAACTTCTTTTTCAAATGGGTTAGTTTAAAAAGCTGTTTCAATCTTATACTAAATTAATTTTACACACAGTGTTCATTTTGAAAAGCAAGCTTTATAGGATTGAACAAATCATATTAATTAAATAAGGTATCTAGCAGTAATAAAATCATTGAAGAATACATAAAAATATATTTTATCAAATGACATAATTTTGGTAATAGAACATGAATAGCATACATATATTTTATTTAATTTTATTGTCGGGAAAGGAAATGGCAGAGTTGGGAAAGAGGGAGAAAACCATAGAAAAATAAAGGAGAAAAGAAAATATTGATAACAAAGGCTGAAAACCTCCATGTTGTGATGGATTAATTGCAACCTCACACATCACAGCTCTCTGTATGTTCACTTTAGTGATCACATGTGTTCATTGCAAACCACTAGGATATGATCAGGTGAAGTTACACTGTGTAGTTTTGAGGAGGAATTGAGGCTGAGAAAGGTTGTACAACTTGCTTAATGTCCACCACTGACTAACAGCAGAGGTGGGTTTTGAACCCAGATAATTAGACTCTGTATCCAGTACTGTTTCTTCTACATGCCCCTGCAAATAACTGAAAAGTTCATCAGTTTGCCCTGCGCCATTCTCTTGCCATTCTTGATCTTGGTTCATTTATCCTACAATTGATTACATTGCTCTGTAAGATTTGCCTGTATTTGCCTGTGCAGTAAAGCATGTTTTAATTTTTAACTTACCAAATTAAGCAGTGAGCAGAATCTAGTTACTGACTCTGGTGTTCGCTCACATTTGTAATGTGCATCTGATACCTACTTAGAAATATATACACATGACAAATAACATGGCAGATAACTCCCTTTCTCCACCAAGACCAGGCGGAGATCTGAATTTGGATACTGGAAAGGAAAAGAATAATGAGAGTTGAAAGATACAAAATTTGTTGCCTCTGAACCCTCATCCCACAAATGAACTTTCTAGTAGATAAATTCATGTCCTAGCTCTAAAGCCCCATACTGAGGCTGTCATTCTTCTACAACGGAAGACACAGAAGTGTTGTTTTTTTTAATTCAGTATCTTAATAGAGGAGTAAGGTGAAGGCTATTAGAACCTTTTCAATCTATGTGTTAATTAAAATATGTTGTCTGTTCTTTATTTATAGTATAAAGATGCGTTTATGAAGGCAAATCCTGGCTACAAATGGTGTCCTACCACAAACAAGCCTGTGAAATCCCCAGCACCCACCACTGTCAATCCACGAAAGAAACTATGGGCCTTCCCATCTGACTCTTCAAGAGACTTGCCAAGCCCCAAGAAAACAAAGACTGAAGAAATGCCTCAGCTTAACTTTGGAATGGCCGGTGAGTTTAAACACTAATTTTCCCTGTTCTTTAAGACTGGGGCAGTTCATGTAGGCAGTATTTTTAACAGATAATAGAGAGGGAGAGAAAAGCAAAATTTATGACCAATAGGAAGTAATGGCAAATATGTACCTTAGCTTAAAGCTTTGGAGTATGACATGCTTTTTAGAATGTATATATAATTAAAGAAAGGAGGGTTAGACCAAGTGGTGGAGCCATTGTAAATATCTGTGGATTCCTGACGTTGATATGGAAAAGCAGACAACAATGTGGAGACTGTCAGGAACTCAGGGATTTTGTAATGTAACAAAACAGCTTACACACTCGTGCCCACTATTAAGTTGTTCCCCGTAAGCACCTTCTCTGGAGAAGGGAATGGCAATCCACTCCAGTTTTCTTGCCTGGAGAATCCCATGGACAGAGTATCCTGGCAGGCTACAGTTCATGGGGTCGCAAAGAGTCGGACACGACCGAGCAACTAGCACACACTGTAAGCACCTTAGTTGTGTTGCACACCTAACAAGCCACAGTTATGTAGATCATTTGAGGATATGAAACATCGAGGGCAGGGGGATGAACAACTCCATCACAAATCTAGGATGGATCTGACAGCTGTTTTTTAGAGGGAATCGCCATCCCAATCCTTTTACGGGCCCGGCAAATTGAACATTCCAGATGGTCCCATTTGTTCTGAGCCTTTAATATTCTTTGGGTGGTAAGGAATGTTACAGCATTTATTACCACAAAATAAAGTATTTATATTCACTTTGCAAATGGTTCTGTCTTCCTAGCTGTTATAATACCATAATCAAGAGAAGTTTCCAGGATGAATTAGGGAGACTGGGCAAGATGGAAGCATTGAAACTGATGTGGAGCTAGAGGGTTCCCATGTCATTAGTACAAACAAATTTTCTTCAAAATGGGAGCTCTGAACAGTTTGCAAAATAGAAAGCTTGGGAATGAAAGTTTAGCAGTATTGTGATGAGGCTTCACTTTTTAATTGCCAGGAGGCCTAGTGAGATTTAACAGTTCAATGTGTGACTTGTGGCATCTAACAATGTGGTGGTGTCACATGTAAATCTAAGAAATGCCATCTGGCCATTCTTGGGGAACAAAGTCTTCAGGTGATTGTTATGTAAATATCTGTGGTATAGTTCTAGGTGAGCTTACAAAGTGATACTTTGCATATCTCAGAGGAATCAGAATAGAGATCTGTCTTTGTTTCAGCTGTTACTTTGTACAATTTCAGCTTCAACCTGCTTGCTGCTTCTAGAATCCACAGATTGTGTCAGTAAGAGTTTTTATAAAATACTTAATCATCTGAACTTATCATCAGGACCAACTCAGAGTATATCTTTGACTGGCTTCTGAATGAATTCCTTCGATTAGCATGTGTCTTCCATTGCTTTTTCTACCACTTCTAAGTCTAGATCAGTCTTTCTAGGTTGTGTTGTGTTTTGTTTTGTTTTGCATACAGTGGCTATTCACAAACCAGAAATACTGCAGAAAGCTATAAAAGATGTCTATCTATAGCATTATTTCTGTCAGTTTATTAGTCTACTTGTTATACCTACAAATTCAAATTGGGACCTAGGTTTCAACCAAGATATTTACAGGTCAGTTTTTAAGAACAGCATTCTTTTTAAAAAAATACAGAAAAGAAGGAAAAGAACTTTCTCACATTATATAAGGGCCTGTGATGGATGTTGGAAATCCATGATCACAGCCCTTGTTAAGCTATATACAGCTGATAACATTGGTCTGATGTTCCTTTTTAGCACAACGATAGCAAACTAATTTGCTGTTAATTAAAACATGGTTCTTAGTGTTTAAATCTAGAGGAAGAAGCTGTAGGGCTTTTAGAGGCCAGTTTAAGCTTACATGGAATTTCATTTTATTTTGTTTTCCCTGTAGTCCTTGTCACATGACATTTTGCATTTTTTAATAACCCCAAAGCAGTCAAGTGTGTGATATCCAAGAAGGAAAAGCTGTGTAGAATTTAACTTAGTGCAGGTCCTCTGAGTGAAGGGAATGCATGCTATTTATATAAGTATAGTTTTGATATATCCAAATAACATTATATAAGTATAAATTAACATAAAGGATGATGGTAATTTCTTGTCTGTGTTTTAGTGTCTATACAGCAAAGTCATATTTGTGTATAACGTAAATAGATTATCATGGAAGTATGTTCGTATTTTACTTAGTAATTTGAACTAACGCATTTTTATCTTTATTAGAAAGCAATTGTTCAATCCTTCTTATCTCTAGAATGGCAGTTCCAAAAGTATTTGGCTGCCCTGAGAACTGAAGTTCACTTTTACTTTCCACCCAGTTCATTTCTCCTAATTTTTATTGGCCAATAGATTTAAGTGTCAGTTTTAGCAGCCACAATAGTTCATAAACTTAACGTTTAATTAAGGATTGAATCTCAACAATGAAGAGCCTTGTTTTAGCAAATCGGTCTGTGTTCCTACATCTCTTCCTACAAGGCGGTCTTCCAACATGGAGCTGTTTTGTGACCACCTGATCATTTGGTGACATATTTTACCTCTACTAAGCTCTTTCTTTTTTTAAAAAAGCTCCCGCAGATTCTTTTCTTTTTTTAAAGTTGGACCATTTGTAAGATGTGGTCAGAGTTGCTTCATGAGTTCTTGAGACAGATTTGTATTGAAAGATGGATTTAAGGACATATCTTTAAACAAAATCAAAAAAGAAGAAAAGAAGCACCTGAATGTCTTCAGGCAACACTATGCCTGATCCTCATTTTTAATTGTAGAGAGATTACTAAAATAAAAAAATTGTGTTTATTGAGGACCAGGAAGCACTAGGTTAAGCATTGACTTAGGCATTTTCACATATGTTATTTTATTGAAGTTCTGAAATGTAACTTATTTAAGACAACCTTAAAGGATATAGGTTTCTTATTGTCTGTATTTTCTTTGTTTGGATATAATCCTGGGTCATAGATCAACCAGTTTCTGTTTCTACTTCTGTTGATTATTGAAGGAATGAAAACAAAGACCTTCAGTAGTATAAAAAGGGTTCATTTTGAGTGCTAAAAGATATTTTGAGGAAGGCCCTAACCTTATCCCTAAGATTTAAGATGTCAGAAATACTTAACTGTTGAACTTAGATTTGTTTTTGAAAGTTTTAAAGAAAGAATATTTGAACAAAGCCCACTAAATTTTTGGTGGCTCATTTGTAAAATGTCTTTCTGTTCTCATGTTCCTCCAATGACCTGTTTCTTTTTATCAGCCCTGATTTCATGTGGGAAAAATAACAATTTGGGAATAACAGCCTCAAATTTCTTAGAAAAAAGCATAAGCACTCTATTGTTTTTTTCATCCAAACTCCCCATGCAGTAAGGAAAGAAGCATTGCACTAGGAGATAATTCATGTTCTAAACAGCTGTGGTACTGAATAAAGTATTTTGTTGGAATGGTGGACAACAGTGGTATTCTTAAAGCTCACAGAAGTATGAGTACTAAGCATATATATGCCAGGTTACTGCTTCATAAAGTTCAAAAGTTTTCTGTAATAAGTTATGTGTGGTTCTGTTGGATTTCTGATTGTTAGTCTTTGTGAGTATTTTGGATTATATGTTCTCCATTGTTGTGAATTGATAATTTACTTACTTTTGGCTTATTTAGATCCTACTCAAATGGGAGGCCTGAGCATGCTGCTTTTAGCTGGAGAACATGCTCTTGGGACACCAGAGGTAAGTAGTCCCTATCCCTCTCTGTTCCACTCCTGCTAGAAGTTGATAACATGGACACTTGTGTTCTGTTCACAGTGTTTATTCTACAGTTTCACTGTTAACAGCTCATGAATAAACTATGCTTTTAATTTTCATGCTTTCAATTTTAAACCTTAATTTTCATTAAGGTTTCTGTGTGCATGGTATTATGCCTTGAAAGTAACAGACTGGGTTACATGAACCCAAAAGGACACAAACAGAGATTGGGTGCAGATTTTGAGATTCTCTGAGCACAGGCGTAAGACTTAGGACATACAGATAATTAGCATTTGCCATGGCTTTGTAATGGAGTTCAGATGGTGGATCCTGTGAGTCATTCATTCTGTTTATAACAGTGTCTGCTTTTGTGATGTTCTCATTTAGACTTGTTAGTGAAAAGGTGAGAGTTTAAAAAAAAACATGAGACTGTTGGTCTCTCTGGTACCTGAATAAATCCAAACTCCTGCTTTTGAAAATCAGAAAACGTGGCATTTTAGGATTGCTTATTCTTTAAAATGGAAAATGAAAAAGGACCCAGACCCTCCTAATGACCTTGGTCTTATTTTATTCCCTTGTATAGTTATTGGGTTGTGTTTGCTAAATAACTCTTAGATATAGTCTTGACAGGCAGGTAGTAGTCAATAGCCATGCATAGTTAGCATTTGTGGAATTTCTCTATTTTCCAAACCCATTTAGCAGAGGCCAGATGCATTGACCTGCTACTGGTCACATTATTTTATACACTGAAGTCCTTGAGGTGGAAATTTTTCAATCCCCAACCAGCATTACTACTTAGGACCCAAAATGGCAATTTTATTGCATATACATATATACATAACGTATGTATGTACATACATATATATGTATGGGCCTCCCTGGTGCCTCAGATGGTAAAGAATCTGCCTGCAACGCTTGAGACCAGGGTTCGATCCCTGGGTCGGGAAAAATCCCCCGGAGAAGGGAATGTCAACCCTCTCCAGTATTCTTGCCTGGAGAATTCCATGGACAGGGGAGCCTGGCAGCCTACAGTCCATGGGATCGCAGAGAGTCTGACACGACTGAGCAACTAACACACACATACACATATATATATATTCCTTCCTTCCTTTCTTAAGTTGTATGCATGCCTTATGAATTACAGTTAAAGCATATTCAAATAGTTGTTTTAGAAGATACCACATATTTACATCACAACACTCTTTTATTATTTATAGTTTATGTTTGGGATCCATAGTAGTTGACCAGATATTCAATTTGATTTAACTTGTTGCTGCTGCTGCTGCTAAGTCACTTCAGTCATGCCCGACTCTGTGCGACCCCATAGACGGCAGCCCACCAGGCTTCCCTGTCCCTGGGATTCTCCAGGCAAGAACACTGGAGTGGGTTGCCATTTCCTTCTCCGATGCATGAAAGTGAAAAGTGAAAGTGAAGTCGCTCAGTCGTGTCCAACTCTTAGCGATCCCATGGACTGCAGCCTACCAGGCTCCTCCATCCGTGGCATTTTCCAGGCAAGAATACTGGAGTGGGGTGCCATCGCCTTCGGATTTAACTTGTTAATTCTGTTCAATTTAGAATCACAATAAATGTGTCAATTTGGTGGACCCGTACTTATTTACATTGTACTTATCTTTAGCTGAAAAGGAAACTTTGTACTTTTGCATACTCATCATTCAGCAGGTTTGTATTTCCTCACATGATAGCCTTCACTGGCATCATTTGACTTTATGACACATTAAAAGCAATCAGATTAACTCTGACTAGAGTGTAGAGCATCCCAAGCATGTTCCCAAAGGTGAAGGTTGGAATAATAATGCGCATTTGACCTTTCAGCACAGTCTGACTCATGATTCCCAAGAATGCACTGTATTGTGAAAGTCAGTATCATCTTCTCTGATAGATTAGATAATAAGGAAATTTTCTTCCAAACATCTATTAGCATTCCTTCTAATTTTCAGGAAAAAATGTAAACAAATAAACATGTATAGAACTTACAGATGGATGAAAATGCTAGTCAGAAAAAGGAATACTTTTTTTTTTCTTTGAATTAAAATTTGTCTTTTGGGCTCTTTTTAGTGAATAGCTCTTCTCCCCACTTATGAGGACAGCAGAGTTTGACACAAGCAGTTTAAATCATGCCGTGGTCAACCTTCCATTTCTAATGAAGGGGGAACCATTTTGAAAATTCTCAAGCTAAAGAAACAGAGAAAATTAAATGGCCGAAAGAAATGAACCATACAGGAGAAAGAATTTCATACTAAGGAAGTTGCCAGCACTTAGGTTTTTAAGGACCACTTCTAAGAATACAAGTCTTTCTTCATAATTCCTCCTTCTTGTCCCAGATATATTTAGGCATTATTGAAAATGGTCTTGAGCTATTGAAACAATAAAGGGGCAAAGTTTGTATAACATAATGCCATCTCTAAATATAATTAGTTTGAGAGTTTTTTTCATACCTGTCAGTAGATTTCATTTAATACCTAATTTCTATGCAAAGTCGCATTCCAAATATGTAGACATTTTCATAGAACTTTAGGGGCTTATGTACATTGGCAGATGACAAATACAATGAATACATACTTATATTTTTAAAAGAAAATTGTAAAGATAATGAGATAAGGAAAGAAGTACAGAAATTTGATACTTCTTAGATTTGGAACAATTACCATGAAGTCTGTTTAAACTGTTGGGTAGGACCAGTCGAATAAAGTGACATTTTACAAAAATTCTTCCACAGAGGAGGTCTAATTGTAATGAATTTTTAAAATGCCATGAGAAAATTCTTACTCTGAAATGGCTTATTGAAAAGGAGATTTTCCTTTATTTGTCAGCCTGAAACCTAATCACATAGAAAAAGTCCTCAAAAGCCTATTTTTTTTTAAATATGAAAAATTTAATATAGGTAATAGTTTTATTTTTAAAAGCAATTCTATTAACAGAAGGTAGACAGGCTTACTGTTACAGGAACAATAAAACTCTAGGTTAAAGTTTCTTTGGTTTATACATTTCGTAGATCTACATATGATGTGCTCTTAGGGTTTTTAGAGAGAAATTATAGGTTCTTGATATAGCAGTGAGCAAATAATAACAAGCAGGATGTCTGAGTTTTTGCTTTCTCCTTAGTCTTCTGATTAACTCTAAATTTGCCACAATATGTTTGGCATTATTAGGGCAGCATTTTTATATGCTACTATTTGTGTCTCTGATGAGTGAAATGGGGTAAGAATTGCATTTACAGTTTGTTTGACTCTTTTTCACATAAATGGTTAGTCCTGTCTTTTCTTTATACCCAGAATACACTGAAATATATTTCATATTTGAGACAAATTTTTAAAAGCAGTGTTTGTTGTTAAGAGTATATGAATTAAAGAAGCAAAATAAATGTATAGGCATCCCTCATTTTATTGTGCTTTGCAGATACTGCAATTTTTACAAATTGAGGGCTTTTAGCAACCCTGCGTCCAGCAGGTCAGTTGGCACCATTTTTCCAACCATATTTACTCACTTTGTATCTCTCTGTCACATTTTGTCAATTCTTGCAGAATTTCAAACTTTTCATTATTATTATATTTGTTATGGCAGTCTATGATCAGTGACCTTTAATGTTACTATTGTAATCTGAGCTGGTGAGTAGGGGGTGCTACAAATCATATCCATATAAAACAGTGAACTTAGTTGATAAATGTTGTGTGTATTCTGACTGCTCCACCTGGGTGACAGCATGTCTGTTTATAACATAGTTAACTGAATATTTCAAACCCACTGTTGAGACCTACTACTCAGAAATGAAGAGTCCTATAAATATTATATTTATTTATAATACTACTACTCATTTTTTTTTTTTTTTTTACTACTGCTCATTGACGGTGCACCTGGCCATTCAAGAGCTCTGACGTAGGTGCCCAGCAAGACTAATGTTTTCATACTATTCCACACATCTTTTCCGCGGCCCATGGATTAAGGGGTCATTTTGACTTTTAAGTCTTCTTATTTAAGAAATGCATTTTGTAAGGCTGTAGCTGCCATAGATGGTGATTCCTCTAATGGATCTGGGCAAAGTCATTTAGTTGAAAACCTTCTGGAAAGGATTCACCATTCTCGATGCCACTAAGAATGTTTGCATTTCATGGGAAGAAATCAAAATATCAACATTAAGAAAATTCCCTGGCAGTTCAGTGGTTGGGACCCGAGGCTATCCAGCAAGCCATGCGGCATGACCAGAAAGAAAGAAATAATAATCAGGATTAATAGGATATGGGGAAAAGTTGATTCCAACCCTCCTGGATGACTTGAGGGGTTCCAGACTTCACTGGAAGAAGTAACTGCAGATGTGCTGGAAATAGCAAGAGAACTAGAATTAGGAGCTAAAGATATAACTTGAATTGCTTCAATCTCATGATAAAACTTGAATGGATGAGGAGTTGCTTCTAATGGAGCAAAGGAAGTAGCTTCTTGAGGTGGGATATCCTCTTGGTGAAAATGCTATGAAGATTGTTGAAATGCCAAGAAAGGATTTACAATGTGACATAAATTTAGTTGATAAAGCAGTAGCAGGGTTTGAAAGGATTGGCTACAGTTTTTGAAAGAACTTCTACTTTGGGTAAAATGCTATCAAAGAACATTGCAGGCTGCAGAGAAGTCATTCGTGGAAGGTAGTGTCCATCAATATGACAAACTTTATTGCTGTCTTAAGTTAAGAAATTGCCACAGCCGCTCGGACCTTCAGCAGCCACCACACTGATCAGTCATCCATCAATGTCAATGCAAGCCCCTCCATCAGAAAAAAGATTACAACCCACTGAAGGCTCATGATAGTTAGCGTTTTTGAGCAATAAGGCATTTAAGTTAAGGTGTGTATATTTTTTAGGTATAAAGTTATTGTACACTTGCATGGGTGTGTGCACTAAGCCACTTCAGTCATGTCCAACTGTGTGCAACCCTGTGAACTATAGCCCCCAGGCTCCTCTGTCCATGGGCTTCTCCAGGCCAGAATACCGGAGTGGGTTGTCATACTCTCCTCCAGGGGATCTTCCCGAACCAGGGATTGAACCTGTGATTTTTACCTCTCTTACATTGGTAGGTGGGTTCTTTACTACTAGTGCCACTTGGGAAGCCCTTGTACACTTAATAGACTATTTATAGTATAAACATAACTTTTATGTACTCTGGAAAACCAAAACTTTGTGTGACTAGCTTTATTGCAGTATTCGCTTTTGATGGTAGTGGCCTGCAGCTGTACCCGTGATATCTCTTAAGGTGTGTCTGTATTGAGCAAGACAGCCATTAGGGAGTGACTACCGCCCGCCACCCCCACCACACACACACACTCAAAATGGCATGTTAAGCTTGTCTCTACTGAGACCCAGTGAAATGTAAGTATAGAAGTCTTGTTAGGAAATAACCCCATAATAGTGAAGGAAATGGAATGTTTCCAGAGAATATGAAATTTTAGTAAACTTACATAAATCAAAAAGCAAATGACACTTTTTAATTGAGAAAATATGATATAAGCTTAAAGTATACTAATCAGGGAACATCAGAGACCTGGTCTGTTGAACAGTGTCCAGCAGCTTTAGTGAACATATCTCCTCTTTTTTACTTTTAAGGAACAAGAAAGAAAAAGTAGAATTAAAAGTAATATTATTAAAAATTTAAGCAAAGTAATAATGTTCACAAACTCTGGGAAGAGCTAAGGAGAAGGAAGTTATTACATTGAGTTAAGCCGTTATGTTTCATATCAGTGAGTTATATTCTGAAGATGGAAATGCAATAAATAAAGTATAAGTATTATGATCTAGAATTTCTGTAATCTCCAGGACTGAAAATCTGTAGTCTTATATTTTTAACTTTAAAAAATAAAACATAAAAATATAAAGCTAAATTAAAATTTAAAAATAAAGGCAGGAAGAAATAAATTTCAGAGATGAAAAGGGAGGTTATTCAACACATAATGTATAGAACAGCTTGGAATAATATTGGAAAGGTCAGTATTAGATCTAGGTGAGCACAGAAGTCATCTTGCCTAGAAAAGGAAGAGATGATTTGAGGAATAATAGAAAATAAGAAAAATTAGGCAGAGTAATCATAACTGATAAAAAGGTTTGATGGTATCAATATCTATTTAGTTGAATAAATGAAGACAAACCTTTAGACATTTGGAAAGTGTATTAGACCTGAATTTGTGATTTTCGGATGCCTCGTTGTTTTGTTGGCATTAAGAAATATGGTGGTAAAGTTAAGATCAAGTCACATTTTTGTTTTCCTTCCATCGTGTAAAATGGAGCTAATAATACTCGCTTGCCTCTAACTCCCAAGACTTCTATGAAGATTAATTTAAAAAAAGACATTTTTACCTCTCCTGAAAAGCATTCTAGTATTGGTACTTAGTATTATTACTATAATTTATTCTAGCCATTTCGTACTTGAAATGTCAGGCTATTACTCCTACAGGCTATAGTATGCTTTACCAGCAGCATACTCACGTTGAGCAAATAACCTGCTCAAGATTGTGTGGCTATGACGTGACAGAACTAGGATTTGAGCCCAGAGGGACTAACTTCAGTCTTCCAGTAGCCCACTTGTGATTCAGTCCCTGCCCACCTCACCTCAGCCCCTGCCACTTCTCCAGCGGTGTTCTGAGCTGCAGCTTTATGCACAGGCATTTCATGAGTACTTTCTGGGGACCAAGCCCTATACTAAGCACTTACACTGGTTATCTCATTTCATCTTTCCATGAGCCTTAAGAGATTGGTTTATTATTTCCCATTTCATAAATGAGGAAACTAGGCTAGAGAGGTTAAATAACTTCTCTAATGTCTTAGAGCAAGAAAGTCATTATACTAGCATTTAAACCTGTATATGTTCCGTTAAGTAATGAGATGGGTGAAATGAGATAAAGAAAAGGTGGTAATACCAGTATTTGTTAAATTAATGAATATGTCCATATTTAAAACACTGTGAGTTTATTTTTATTTTTTTAAATTTTATTTTATTTTTAAACTTTACAATATTGTATTAGTTTTGCCAAATGTCGAAATGAATCTGCCACAGGTATACCTGTGTTCCCCATCCCGAACCCTCCTCCCTCCTCTCTCCCCATACCCTCCCTCTGGGTCGTCCCAGTGCACCAGCCCCAAGCATCCCACTGTGAGTTTTAAATTTAAAACAAATACAGATTTTGGTAAAATTGAAAAATTTCCCCTTTCTTACAATTTCTCATATCAGTGAAGTGGGACAGTTATTTTTACTACCTGTTGGTAACATTGAGCTACTGTGACTTCTGCCTCTCTTAGGCTGCTATATTTGACTACTTCAGGATGCTAAAATCTACTGAATTCCAACCTCACCCCCAACTCTTGCCCCCTTCACAACTTTTGTCCCCCACCAAAGCTTTTAATATATGGGCTTCTCTGGTGGCTCAGATGGTAAAAACATCTGCCTACAATGAAGGAGATCCAGGTTTGATTCCTGGGTTGGGAAGATCCGCTGGAGAAGCAAATGGCAACCCACTCCAGTACTCTTGCCTGGAAAATCCCATGGACAGAAGAGCCTGGTAGGCTACAGTCCATGGGGTCGCAAAGAGTTGGACACGACTGAGTGACTTCACTTTCACTTTTCAAAGCTTTTAATTCCCTTCTCATAGTTTTATAGCTTTTAAACATAGTGAGGAAATACTATATTTATATTTAAATTCACATTAAGTGGGCTCCTTGAACTTTCTCAGTTCTGGGTAGAGACCCTTCCTTTTTATAATATGCCGCTGCTCACTGCCCATCCAGCCCAGCATCTTCCATCTCTTAACAGTGGGGCTCAAAGCCAGACAGGCACCTGTCCTCATGAGTCCCCGGGCCTCATTGCTCAAGATGCTGACGAGCTCAGAGGAGCCCCTCCGTTCCCAGAGGTGGTGGAAAGGGGGAATGGGAAAGGTGGGCAGCAAGTGAGTGGGGAAAGAGGGGAATGAACAAGTGGGTGAACGAGAAGGGTGGGATGTGCTGCTGCATTGTTGTCGACAGTGTATTTATATGCACAACTGCATTCTGTCTTCACTGTGTCCGGTGAAGAAGTCGGTAGCGTTGTTACCTGTTTTATCAAATGAGGAAACTGAGGCGGGAAGATGCTCTGGTTTTTCTCAGTGTCTGTCGCACTTTACAGAAGTGGCCTGGAGTCTGACCTGAACTTCCATCCTAGCGCTCTGCCACATGGCTTAGAATGACAGGGAACTTGACTCTGGTGGCCCTGGTGCCCCAAGGGAAACCACGGACTTATCCTTCTTCTCAGCCCATGATGAGTTGACTTGATTTGCATTCTAGTTTCAAGGAATTCTCAATTCTGTGTGGTACTATTTGGTGTGATCCCCAGGGTGGCCCAGTTCTCTTTCGGCTGCACCCCAGCCCTGGCGTCTGTCAGTCAAGTGCACTTCTTTAGTCCTCAGGTACTCCTTAACCTCATTTAGGTTTAATTAAGAGTGGCTCCATTTTAGTCCTTAAGTAGATTTTGAAGGACTTACTTGGATATAATATACTTATATTGAGTTCACCTGTGTTTGAAAGCTCAAGTCCATTTAACATCTCATATTAAATGCAAATTAAGTGATCACCCAGATGCTGGTATAGAAGGATCCTTGGTAAAAAGTGCCAACTGTGGGAAAGCCTGGGCCAGGTTGAGCGAGGGTAAGAGTCAGTGCATGGGCCTCAGAGTCACCCAGATCTTTACACTTGAACTCTGAAAGGGACTCCTCTACTCACAACCCCTCTCCTCCCGAAGAAGACAAACTTACCTTAGAAACACTGGCACTTACTGGCCCCTCTCCCTCAGCCTTGATACCCTTCCCAGTAGTTACTGAGGCCTGGCAAATGCCATCTCTGATTGAATTGGGGCCCCACATCTTAGCTGGTTTATTTCCTTAACCTTCTAATTAGTCTCCTGCCTCCAGTCACTCTCCAGCCAGGGTCATCCTGCACTCCACTGAAAGCACTCTCTGACTACACATCTCTCATCATGCCGCTCCTCTGACTATAAACCTTGGGTGACTCCCCATTGCCTTCAGCCTAATCATCACACTTACTAAAGTAGCGTTCAAGTTCCTCTCGGTTCAGTTCATCTCGTACTGCATTCCCAGACATCTCAGTCTTCAGCCATACTGGGAAGATCGCTGATGCTCATGTACACAGGGCACGTAAGCCGTACTTTGCCCCCTATTGTTACCACATCATTTCCACAATTCTGATGTTCCTTCTAGGGGTATCTCAGATGCTACTTGCCTTACTTCTTCCGTCCACCCCCAGATAGAATGAAGGCTGCTTCTCTGTCCTCCCATAGACCTTATAATATTCCACCAGGAGGCACATCTATTCTTAATGTGTAGCTGTCTCCTGCACTTGAGCCACAAGCACCTTAAGGGCCAGACTCATCCTCTTAGGGTTATTTTATTCCCTGACATGTAAGGCACACAGGTGGGATGTAGGCTTCTTAAAAGAGAGCAGCGGTCTTTGTTCTGGCACATATTAGGTGTTTATTGAATATTTGTTGAAGGAATGAGTAATCAATAAATGTTTGAATTAGCAAGGGCAGGGATGTGGAGCTCAGATATGACCAGTGCACTTCACAGCTTTGGTTGACTGTGTATTCATCACAGTCCAGCTCTGTGACTGGTTTTGTGCCTTGAGAAGTAGGAATGGGCTTAATAAAACCTAGCTTTCCAGACCACTTACAGTGCATCTGACTGGCTTGATTTTGTTTTATATAAAGGGACCAGGTCATGTTTCTATGTCTCTCATTATTACGATGTACATTTTGCCTGTGGGAAAAATACTACCTCGTCATAATTCTTAATTATACTAATCATTCCCCTTCCTTGGTTATTGAGAATTATAGCTAATTTAAAGGGAAGATTGGATTTAAGGGAAGTTGAACACGTAACAAAGCCGTGTTTAAAAGCCCTTTAGCAGTTCTCTTTATTGGGTGTATAGCAACACCTAGTGGCTTTAGGGATTACTTCAGAAACTACTTCTAGAAACAGCTCCTTGAGTTTCTTTCTCCCTTTACTGACTGTCTGCTCATTGGGGATTTTTCTTCCTTCTTAATTAATGGACAAATACCTTTAATCTCTATATTTTGTTATATTTAGCCATATCCCACTTAATAAGTAATTAAGAATACTGTAAATACAAACAGCAAAGTGATACCCCAAGGTCTGCTGCTGCTGCTAAGTCGCTTCAGTCGTGTCCGACTCTGTGCGACCCCATAGACTGCAGCCCACCAGGCTCCCCCTGGATTCTCCAGGCAAGAACACTGGAGTGGGTTGCCATTTCCTTCTCCAATGCATGAAAGGGAAAAGTGAAAGTGAAGTCGCTTAGTCGTGTCCGACTCCTAGCGACCCCATGGTCTGCAGCGCACCAGGCTCCTGTCCATGGGATTTTCCAGGCGAGAGTACTGGAGTCGGGTGCCATTGCCTTCTCCACCCCAAGGTCTGCTGCTGCTGCTAAGTTGCTTCAGTTGTGTCCAACTCTGTGCGACCCCATAGACAGCAGCCCACCAGGCTCCCCCCGTCCCTGGGATTCTCCAGGCAAGAACACTGGAGTGGGTTGCCATTTCCTTCTCCAATGCATGAAAGGAAAAGTGAAAGTGAAGTCGCTCAGTCGTGTCTGACACCTAGCGACCCCATGGACTGCAGCCTACCAGGCTCCTCCATCAATGGGATTTTCTAGGTGAGAGTACTGGAGTGGGGTGCCATTGCCTTCTCCTACCCCAAGGTCTAGGCCCCTCTAATAACATTTCTTAAATAGGAGCCTTTTGTCGGAAATAACCTCTTCCTTCCATGTGGGTATAATGCCAGATTTCTTTATCAAACATTCACATGTATGCACAAATATGTACAGTTGCACTGGATGCCTCATTTATCAGACACGCAAGAATGAATTCTACCTCAGTACATTTTCCATGTCATTGAGCCGTTTTTACATTTTGAGTTTTTAGGTGGAAGTAGGTCTAGCATGTCAGAGAAGGCAATGGCACCCCACTCCAGTACTCTTGCCTGGAAAATCCCATGGACAGGAGCCTGGTGGGCTGCAGTCCAGGGGGTCGCTAAGAGTCGGACACGACTGAGCGACTTCACTTTCACTTTTCATTTTCACGCATTGGAGAAGGAAACGGCAACCCACTCCAGTATTCTTGCCTGGAGAATCCCAGGGACGGGGGAGCCTGGTGGGCTGCTGTCTATGGGGTCGCACAGAGTCGGACACAACTGAGCGACTTAGCAGCAGCAGCAGCAGCAGGTCTAGCATGTATCACACACATTTATTTCTGCCTTTTTAAAATAAAGAATACATTTTATAATTATCCTTATCTTGACAACTTAGAATCATAGTTATAAATACTAATTTACTACACTCAGGAGAAACTTTAGGACCACTTGATCTACTTTGTGTTGTTGTTTTGTGTGTGTGTGTGTGATAGCCCACTTTTCTAAGTAACTGAGATTTTTTTAAATTGTAATACAATTTTGGAAGGTTACTTTCCATTTAGAGTTATTTCAAAGTATTGGCTATATTCCCTGTATTATACAGTATACCCTTAAGTCTATCATAAACCCAATATTTTGGTTAAGTAAAGTAAGTCAACTATACTTCAGTAAAATTTAAAACATATTGTGTCTACAGTTTTTCTGCCTTTTCCTTCTGTGTCTTGTTGCTGGTGACATTGTTTCTTTTTCAACACTCTTCCTTTTTCTTATCCCAACTCTTGGCCCCTTCTGATTTGCTCCTTCTGTTCTTCTATGAACTAGAAAGTTAAGTAACCACGTAGTTTAGTAGTAAACCAGTTCTTCTGACTCCTAACTTTGTGCTGTTTCCATTATACTACACTGAAGATAAAGGCTAAATCTACAGTGCTTTAAAGTAAGAGTGACTAGATTTTAAAAGAAGACGTTATCCACTGCAGTAAAATGCATAGCCTCAGTGGCTGTAATAGCTGTTCTAACCATTGAGCAGTCTTTGTTGTGTGATTCCTGGCCAGGTCATTGAGATTCTTCATTTTTATAAACATGGAGAATCAAGTCAGTCAACAGGTATTCCCTGTGCGTTTAGTATGCATCTAGTCCATGGGGAGCACAAACTCGCTCATATAAACTTCTCTGATTGCGTAGCACAATTGACATGTGTAGGGCTATAGGGGCTTCCCTCATGGCTTAGATGGTAAAGAATCCACCTGCAATGCAGGAGACCCAGACTCATCCCTGGGTCAGGAAGATCCTCTGAAGAAGATAATGGCTACCCATTCCAGTATTCTTGCCTGGAGAATTCCATCGACAGAGGAGCCTGGGGTCACAAAGAGTCAGACAAAACTGAGTGGGGGAGGGAAATAGGGTTATAAACATCTTGATAATTACTCACATTTGAATTCTTCATATAAGCAGAAAGTTTTACTTAAGACCACCTATCATAATGATTTGCAGGGGGTCTTAATTTAACTTTAAACTTTTATGGCTGTATATGCTGCTGCTGCTGCTGCTACTGCGTTGCTATAGGCATGGCCAAATTATCTACAATGGCACTTAAAAGAAAGTTGACTTTTCTTCTTATGGTTAATATGAACTCTAACTGAGCCATGAGGAAACTAATCCCATAAATGATAACTGTCTTATGCATCATTGGATCAGAAATAAAAATATGTGTGTGTGTGTTGTGTAGACTTTATATGGGGTAGCTCCCATATATGATAATATACTTAATTCTAAATATTTCTATAGATTTTTCGTGTGTGCCATCTACATATCAAGTCACCTTATTTTCATTTAGTCCTGGGCTCAATTTTTTTTTAATTAATTTATATTTTTGGTCATGCAGCTTGTGGGATCATAGTTCCCGGGCCAGGGATTGAAAGCAGGCCACAGCAGTGAAAGTGCCAAATCCTTAACCATTGGACTGCCTGGGAATTCCCAGGGAAATCAAAATAAAATAAAATTTTGATTATTTACCAAGGTATCTAGGGGCTAAACACCCCTAGATTCCTTATAAACCAGAACAGTATTGATTTTTTTCATTGTTCAGAAACTATATGGAGTTTTATTTAAAAAGAAAGGAATTTTTTGTGGCTAGTAATGTCAGGATTTGCTGGCCTTTTTAAAGTACATTTTGTGTCTCCTTGGATCATACATTTAGAAAGCAAATAAAAACTACTGGACTTTTTGGCACACTGGTTGTCAAATAGTTACAGACAGCAAGGGAATCAGGCTTTGGCAGCCAAACCACAGGTGGCAAATTAATTAAAGTTTCTGCACCTTTTCTGTGGAGCTTATCACTGGAAGAAGGTGGCCAATACTCTTTCAAATCCAAAGGTGACAATTAAAATTTTAAATACTTGCTTCTGTCCAATGGTCTGTGATGTTGTTAGAAAATATATCTTCAGTGTGAAACTGTGGTTTTAGGAATATAACCTGGGTCACTGCTAGCTCTTCCCATAGATTCAACCATCTAATCACATGCAGTTATTAAAATTACATAGGGAAAGGTTTAGTAACACAAGAAAATCAATGTACTGTTAAAAGCAAACATTTTGTAACTAGTACAACATCCCATTTCTGTTGAAAACATTATCTCTACACACAACTTCAAGAATATACATGGAATTCTAACAGTGCTTATCTTTGGGAGATAACATTGTAGATGTAGAGTTTTCTTCTGTATTTTTTTTTCCAGATTTTAAACAGTGATCTTGGATTATTTTGTTTTCAGAAACAGGTTTCTAAAAAGTATTTTTAACTTTCATTTTTCTCCTAGAGTAAAAAATAACTTGTTCCCTCAGATTCTCTTAACTTTGCCATTCAGGGAAGAAAAGAGAGGGGGCACACTGATTTGGTATTTAAAAGACAGGGTTCAGGATGGGGGACGCATGTATACCTGTGGCGGATTCATTTTGATATTTGGCAAAACTAATACAATTAAGTAAAGTTTAAAAATAAAATAAAATTTAAAAATAAATAAATAATAAAAATAAATAAATAAAAAAAGATGCACAACCTGAAAAAAAAAAAAAATAAAAGACATGTTATCAATTTTAATTTAGTTAATTCAACAAGTACTTGAGTATCTACATTGCACCCAGACAATGTTGAGGATTCTGCGTTAAACAAAACCTCTGGGAGAAGCTGGAGCATAAACACATTCTTATGTCTTGTGGTGGTCAGTGATCGTTGATTGTTGGGGAGTAGAGGTGTTGTTTACGTCTCTCGTCCTATGTCCTTTATCTGTAAAAGGGGGCAGATCAGAGGGATACTGAAATTCTTCCCCAATGGCACCCCACTCCAGTACTCCTGCCTGGAAAATCCCGTGGATGGAGGAGCCTGGTAGGCTGCAGTCCATGGGGTCGCTGAGGGTCGGACACGACTGAGTGACTTCACTTTCCCTTTTCACTTTCATGCATTGGAGAAGGAAATGGCAACCCACTCCAGTGTTCTTGCCTTGGAGAATCCCAGGGACGGGGGAGCCTGGTGGGCTGCCATCTATGGGGTCACACAGATTCGGACACGACTGAAGTGACTTAGCAGCAGCAGCAGCAACATGCTATGACTCCTATGACTTTTGAATTACGGGCTACCAAGGTGATTATTTCACCCAAATGTAGTCAATTTTAACATTCTGTAAAAAAGGAAATATGTATCCTGAGAATAGTACTTGATTAATAGCAAGAATTTTTTTTTAAAAAGTCAGTAGTGTTTCTGTAACTTTTGTTAATAATGAAAATCACAAGTAAAGATTTTAGAGTGTTAAATGTTTACCCAATATAGTGAATAATATACAAGAATATATTATAAAAGAAATTTCTCTTAGAAAAATAATACTAACTTTTCTAAGATTGAGACTTGTATGTAAATTCAGGAAAACCCTGGAACACAAAAATTTGACCTGAGGTTTATTTTCCCAAAAGGTTTATAATGATCAAAACTCATTTGTGTTTTCATATAGTCAAGTGATATGAAATATTGGGGAAATGCAGAATGTGGAAAAAGTAGATATTCGTTGGTTTTGGTTGTAGAAAGCCAAGAGATCAAACGAGTGTCATTGTAGAAATTTCACTGTGGTTAATCATCATGAAATGCAGAGCCTTGTCTATGTCCTACTATTTATGGCATTATATTTAGCAAATGAATGAATATATAAAACTTTATAAAACCATGTATAAGACTTTGCAGAATATAACTATCTTTTTTTCACAGTACTGCCTCAAATTCGGGAATGAAAACTGTTCCTTCCTTAAATGGGAATGTTTTAGGTGACATCTGTCCTCTGTTGTCGTCCAGGAGCTATTTGTGTGATGCCTCACGCCACCTTTCTTTGTTCTAGATCTCCTCTGGCACTTGCAGGCCTGATGTTCCAGAATCCTCTGAATTGCGTCAGAAGTCACCATTATTTCAGTTTGCTGAGGTAATATACATGATGCAGTCTATACTTAATGAAATTGTAAAGTGAACTTCAATTTTGGCTGATGACAGTAACTTAAAGCAATGACGAACTCTTCGTTCTTAGATCTATTTGATCATAAATGGGAAAATAAACTAAATTTTGAAACTCTAGAGTCTCTTAATTAAGGAATAAATATATTTATAGAAACATGTTATTAACTCATACTAAATGTTATTTCCCTTAAACCTCATCACTAATTTTTATTCAGGGGTAGGAAAGTTAAGAATATAATTGAATTATTGTTAGAACTTATTTATCGGGTGTTAATTTGACAGGTATTGAATTAGAAGATAGAATTGTTTCATGGTTATTGGCTGTGCATTCCTTTTTATTTATTTTCAATATACTTTTCTCCTAATTGAAACTTTAGCATGCAGTTGGTAGTTTTCAAAGTCTTATGTCTTAATGTTAGACCTGTTTGGCTCAGTATGTCACTAACATACAGATGATGTAGAAAGCACATTATCCTTGATATCAAGTCTAAAGGTTAAGACTGCTTCCCCAAATGTCTGCATTTACCCCGGAACTCAATATGGAGCCATCATTGATTAATTTTTTTCTCAACGTTAAACCACATGGTCCTCCCTTGATCATGTGAATTGTCTTTCACTAGACCTTCTCTCAAACTGTCATCCCTCCTAATGTTTGCCCCTTGTGGTACAGTTTTGTACAAGGAGAAAATATTTTTAGTTTCAGACTTTTTTCTCCTCTAGTGTCCTTTCCTGGTGGTTCTCGACATTTCATTGACAGAATTACTTTTCACACTGGCATATTAGGTCATTCCTTTTATGACATTGTTGGTAATATGCCTAAATGTCCTGCTGATATCACCAGAATATTATGTTATATATTTGCTCACATAATGCTCCTTATCTATCATTTTCCTGTCTGCTCTCTGTGAGGTGTGCCATGAATTCTAATTTTCTTGTATATTGTTTCCTCAAGAATTTAATATAGTAGAGTGTTCAGTCTGCACTCCCTTTTAAACATAGTTTTATACATATTAAATAATGTTAGTGCCGGCTTTGAAAGCAGAGATTCTTAACTAGTGATCCCTGAGCCCCTGAAGATCTAGTGAAATCTCTCAGATTTCATATGAAATTTTTGGTATTTTGACACATGTGCACTTTTTTTGGTTAGTATAGCAAACTAAAGAGTCCAGAGATATCCTTGGACCCTAATCTGCCATTTCTTCAGGAGCTCGCTATTCATGTCAGAATCTCCTCTACTCAGTATTAATTTGTAGACACTTCCTTTTATTTAAAAACTTGTGAAGTGCTTTTCGGAAATCTAGATGGTTTATGCCACTGGTTCTATTTGGTTTACTCTCTGACTTAAGCTTTGAAAGGCATGTATTTCCCCTTACACAAACTATTTGTTTTCTTTAACTTTTATGGAGGGTTGGTAGGAGTGAGAAGTCATGTCTGAAATAAGACATGACTTTTATAAGTTTAAATGATAGACTGTAGGTCTGTAATTCCCAGGACATCTTTATGGATTCATATCTGCAGTCTGTCACAGCTGTCACATGGAGGTCTTTTGAAATGATAGGTTTCATGATTGGACCAAGAAGAGTTCTACAAATTTATCCTCAAGTGTCTTCAGAGTACTTGGTTTTATCTTAGCCATTTATGACCATTTGTGTATATCTAGTTTGTTAAATAGGATATGGGATATCTTTTTTCTTTCTTTCTCTTTTTTCTTTTTTACTTAGATTTATTCTAAAAATGCTTGATTAAAAAAATACAGTGAAATGAAAATTTTCCTAGTGCCTTCAGCTGTAAATAGAGTCAGTAATTCAATCAGTTCTCTCTTCTAATTATTCCTTATCTCTAAAAGTGGCTTCAATGTTGTGTCACGAACTGGCTCCATTGTCTTTCTAACCAACTTAATTTGATTAATATGAAGAAATGATTCCTATGAATTCTTATGAAGAGTTATGGTCCAGGTTCATGTATTGCTTAGTAAGTTGCCTTTGATGGAGTCAGTGAGCACAGTTAATTGAAGAAACTTTTGGGGGACTGGGAATGGGCTGAATTTATAGTGCCTACACTTTCTGCTCTTGTGACTCATTTTCACCCAATTTTGTAGCTGGATAGAAGGTTTGTTCACTTTGAAACCAAAATTAGTAACTGACTTGTCTTCAAAACATCCTTGAGAAGTATTTCCTTTAGAAATACTTGGCCCTCAGAGGAAACCTTTAATGAAGTTTGAATAAGCACTATTAGGTAGGAACAAAAGTTCTCCGAGTTGAATCAAGGATGGTATGACAGAATTCCCTATCTACTGTCAGAGATCTGAGGGTTGTGTGTGGGTGGGTGCAGGGGGCGGTGGTGGATGGGAAGATGCATGGTGTTATAAAGGAAGAAACTGCTATTCATATTCAGTGAACAGTTTATTGAACTCTGGTTCCATACTAGGCAGTGTTTTCTGTGACTTATTTTCTTCTCACCATAATCCTATAAAATGGGGATTATCATCACCATCAATTTACAATTGGGTAAAATAAGTCTCAAGAGATTAGTTGAGCTGCCCAAGGTCTTGTAGCTGATGAGTAGCAGAGCTGAGATTCAATCCCAGATACTCTGACCCGCATGGTTTGTGCCCCAACACAGTCTCAGAGCTGCCTCTAAGCAGAGAACAGCTTAAAGGGCGTGCTGTAAGAGAGAGATTTTACTTTCAGCTTCCAACATTTAATATTATATTTTTAAAAATCACTGAAATAAGTCTATCTCTGTAGGTCTTCTCAGCTGCTGTTTGGTACACATCTGATACCCATACAAGAGACATAGCAAATGAGCCAAACTCAGTCTTTTTTCTTCTTTCCACGTCTGTTTTTAGAAACATGGCCTTTGTCTTAATTTATCATTGATACTGTTTTTCTAAAAGGGATTGAGGGTGATGACTCATGTCTTAGTCTTTATCAGTGTCTACAGGGGAAATATATGGCAGATCTATTAGTCTGTTATGGAAAAAATGTGCTTGTGCTTTAAAAATTACATGTTTCCTTTCAGATATCTTCAAGTACATCCCACCCTGATGCTCCTTCAAAACAGTGTCAAGCATCAGCCTTGTTTCAGTTTGCAGAGGTATGGCTTTTTTTTAATATATATATTGGGTTCAGAAAATGTACTGAGTGCAGAAAGTATTGGAATAGAATTTTGTCACCTATAGAGAACTTCAGGCATGCCTCTTGCCATTACTGACAGAATATACATGGCAGACTGTTTATTGCTTTCTGCTACTTTTCTGTAATCATAGATCACCTCCAGATTTTATAAACATTGACTAAAGAGTTCATCCAGAATAACAGTTTTTCATTTATTTCATTTTGCCTTGTTTTTAACTTGCTTTAAAAGCTTAGGAAAATTGTCAACATGGAGGCCACAGTATTCCAATTTATTTATTAAATTTTTCCAGTAGCGAAATTAGATGCTATTGTTGATGAATGCGTCTCACAGTGAATGCAGGGTGAATACGACCTGTTAGATTGCACTGTGATGTAGCTTCAGCCAGTATTTATATTAGCATTTAATCCCAGGCTTAGGTCGGGTCAGCTCTTGCAGGATCTCAGATTTCTCTGGATTGTCAGCCAGAGAGAGAGAGCACACCCTGGAGAGCATTTTCTTGGTTGGTATGATGAGAAGGCAATCTGATATTCTTTATTTTGCCACAAAAGCCCTGGCCTCAATCATATGCTCATTTCTAATAAGCACTATAAGACAAATAATAAAATATATCCCTTTTGCAAAAGTAAGATACCATCTCCTTTAGGTTTTTCCCCATTTTCCTTTTTATTAATTTCAACCAAAAATGCATATCATAAACTAAACAATTTTTTATAGGGTTGAGAGAAAATGACAAGCAGGACTGTTCTGTTTAATATTGATGTATTGAATCACTTTGATTCATTTGCATAAAGAGAGCTTCATAAATGAAATGTAAAATGATATCCTTTTGGCAGGAGAAAACCCAGCATCTTACTTTGAAAATGAGAAAAAATTACTTTTAGCTCTAGCAGTTTTTTTTTAAATGCTGCTTCTTCTTGGGACACTTGCGTCAACCAGCACAACTCGAGCCTACCAGTTGGCTTGCTTATCTGTAAGACTTCTCTGCCATAGTGCTGCTGCTATAGTTGTTGAGGGCTATTCTATAAAAGTGGTAATCAGAATATCATATAATGGTATCATTTCACTAAGAACAATTTGCTTGATGAATCTGAATAAATTAAGATTTTATCATAATTTTTCATTATGATAAACAGGCTGGTATTTTCACTGTCGGGAATAGTTTTGTTTTATATTTCCTTGCTCTCCTCTAGTCATTGATATCCATTTACTTGATACTAATAATTTTTTCAAAGATAAAAAAGAATTTTGACATGACTATAAATGTTTTTAGTGTTGGCACCTGATTGGTCCCATCAGACTTTTTAGAAACATTTCCTTCCAAACACAATTTATTTGCCATATATTTAAATTCTATACTCATGAATATTAGAAAGGTTATGGCTTGTCTTTGACACATCTGGTATTTACGTATGCGTTATTTACCAGGAGTTTTCAATTTAATTAAAAATGCTTGTATAGCATATCTCAGCTGATGCATTTCTAACAGGTCCTGTCACTCAGAGTGCGGTTCTTATTTAAGTGATAGCAACATCAGATTTATCAGGTGTCCCAAAGCCCTGGGCAGCCCTAGGGAGCAGCGTGAAGGTGAAGCAGCCACTGTCTCATGACTCTGGAGAATGAGATCGTGTGCCTCTTTTGAATTAATTTGTTCTGTACACTCATTCCTCAAAAAGAAAGTTGTTTTTTTTTTTCCTAGTAAAGAACCTCTCTTTCCTTAGGAATTGTGCAGGAAGACATTTCCAGATGTCAATTCTCTATACTCAATGGCATTTGTCTTCTGAGGATTTCTGACCATGCATGTATAAGATTTAGGAAGCTTTAAAAAAATTAATTTGAAAACTCCTTAGGACTTGTTTCAAGGCCTTAACAGAGGAAGGCATGCACGATGGAAAACCAAAATAAAATGTTCTGCTTTGGAATCAAATACAGTTCCCATCTAAACTCTGTGTATTATTTTTCCTGGTTTTATTTTGTGTAGGTTGATAATTAAGAGCCCTTACAATTCCTAGGCAGATTAAATTATTACATACTTAGCTATTTAACTGTAAATGCTATATATGATTATACAAGAGCAGTATACTAAAATACAGGGTTCTCTAAGGATATATATAACTTCCAGTCACTTTCCCCAGCTGACCCAAGAGAACTCTTAAGTTTCAGTCTCTCTCATGTTATGATCTGACCATATTGTCAGCCGAGTATTGCACTGGTTTATTCAAATCTAAACTATACTAACTAGATGGACTGATTAAATTATCTACTAAGATCTGCTATGAGTATATTTATTACGGTAGAAATAGAATAGCCTATAATTACTGTGATCGTATCCCTAAAACTTTTATAATTATTTCATAAAACACCCATCACCTTTGAGAAAACACAAAGGCTCTTGAAATTCTTGTTCTAATTAGTCTTTACCAGAGGCTCTCCAACTTTGAAACACATCAGAGTTCCCTCAAAGACTTGTTCAAACACAGATTGCTGAACCCCACCCCCAAAGTTTCTTATTTAATAAGTCTGCAGTGGGACTGATAATTTGCATTTTCAACAGGTTTCCTCTTAGGGAACTGCAGTTTGAGATCACTGCTCTATAGGTGGTAATTTTTACCACAAGTTATTAAATCAGCATTGTTAAGGCACTTCTGGTATCTCTGGGAACTTACAGGGAAAGGATTAAGTGAGGAGGAAATGGGCAGATAATAGAAATTTGCCCAAGGGGCCACATTATAACCCTCATCCCTTTTCTGAGAGATTCTTGGTCCTATTACATACACTTAGAGAAAAATGTTTATATCATTTAGGCAACAGTTTTCTCTTGAAGAATGTTTAGCTTTGTAAATGCCCTTAAGATCAGGCTTGCAAAATGCTTGAGACCCTTAGTGTTAATTTCAAGTGTTCATAACTCCAGGAAGAGGTTGGTCATTTAGTGTGTAATACAATTATCCTAGAAACACACTTTTTAAAAAACAGTAAACTCAGGGCATTTCTTTAAATGAATATATTTTTCTTGTATGTCAAGTCTTGGGTCTCTGTCTCACAAGCTGAGAAGGGTATCTTTTCCTTCTGAACCAAATCTGATCGTTTTAAAACCCATTAAAGTAACCTGCATGGAACCATGAAACTAAATAAAGAACATTTTGCTTGTAGGTTCTTCATAAATGTGTACATTTGAAGGGAGAAAGATATATCTGCTTTACAAGATCTAGAAAGAAATACAGAGTATAGAACCTGTTTTCCTCACATTTCAGCCTGTCTCCCATTCCATATTGATGGTTGTAATTCATCAAGATTCCACTTGGCCCATCTGAAGAGCCATCACTGTTTCCAGACTCTGATCCATTAAGTTGGTCAAAATGAGTTTCCTATCTGCATTTTTTTGTTGTTTACATGTAGACTGACACATCTGTCTCTGTTTAGATCTCATTTACTGAAGACTAAAGACCAAACGTAATGCCAGAAGGGAATTGTTGTCATCCATTATTTAACAATTCTGAAAGCCATGACCAGTCCACGTATCCTCTTCTCTGCTGAGTGGCTGACTCTTACACCTGGAGTATACCTTTATCTTGAAAAATTGCATGTTTACTTTGAAGACAGGGAGCTAGTCTGGACCATTTAGACAGATACATTTGAACACTAAAACTTCCCTTAGAAGATTTTTACTTTGCTAATGTAAATATAACTGTAATCTCTCCAAGGTATTGTCACTGTTGGATATAAGCAATTAGTGTGGTTTTAAAGCATTCATTTTTATGATGGCATGCCCAATACGTTACGGAATGTTATACTTGACACAGATTCCGTATGCTCACACTGCAGCTCATCGGTGTGAACGTTTTCCATGTTTTATTGGAAGAATTAATATTTCTTTTAAGATAAGGAAGACCAATTATCTCATATTGTTTGTTTGTTCTTTGATTCATTTATTCACTCAACAATTGTTGGTCATTTCCTCCCAGACTACAGTGTTCATGATACCTGTTATAACTCCAGAAGGCTTCTGCCTAATTTGCTTTTTATCTTTGCCACCTCTTTCCTTGATGTGCTCCCCTACCTCAGGCAGCTATAAAATTAGCAGTTTAACAACAAGGGTGATCATTTTTCTTGGCAGTTTTGCTGTATGTTACATACTTTTAATACCCACCCTGTTTATCAGAACATTATTTAATAGACAGAGGAGAGACTACAGTGGAATTAACAAATTGGCAAGCTCCATCCAATGTGAGGAAAATAAAAAAACATAGCCACCAACTTACTGTGCAGTATGGCCCACTACTGCCCCCTACCCAGGAGGGGAACATAACATGCACTTCCCTCCACTGGCAGACCTGTCACTGAAAGACAGGTTTTAGCTTATTCTTACTTGAAAGGATGTGTATGTCCTGTAAATAGGGGGGGAAAAAATACAAGGAAATGAACAATAGTATAACAAATCAGCATTATACAAGCTATGTTTATGTTAGAAGCAGGTGAGATTACTGAGAGAAAAAGTATGAAGAAAGAGAGGGCTCTAAGAGAGAACCCTGAGGGAGAACATTTAAGGGCTCACTATAGAAGGGGAGAACCACGAAAGAACAGCAAGGAGAGACCTTAGAGAGAGTCTGCAGTATTGGAAATCCAGAGAAGACTCTCAAGACAAAGGTCAGCCATGCCCAGTGCTGCAGACAGTAACGTAAGTTCCAACCCTTTCCCCCAGTTAAGCCAAAAGGCATTTTTATAGAAAGTATATCTTACTGTTGAATCATTCCATGAAAATTTAATTGTTAGGTGATTCTAGAAACGTTGGGCTGCTAAAATACATTGATACACCCCCTACCAGCATGATCCTTTGGAAATCAGGCTTACAGCAACATTGAGCATTTAAAATACTCCCCTGTACCTATAGATAGGTAAAAAATACTTTTAGATAACGAGGAAAAATAGTTCTTACTAAACATTAGGTGGTGGTTTCTTCTGCAAGGCAAGGAATCATTCTCAAGCCTCCATGCAGAACACTGCATGTTAACTCAGCTGACAGGCAATGCATCTGTGAGGTCAGAAGTTCTTCACTGAGCCTCTGGGTGTGCCATGCAGGCATTTGGCACAGGCTTTGTGGTAGTGAACCTACACACACACATGGGCTTTGTGGTATCGAACACACACCCACACACACAGCGTCAGGGAATATAAACCTACAGCAACAAAAGCAACAGCAGAGGGAGCCAGTGAAGAGCTAGAAGACTGTCAAGCTGTGTATTGCAGCATCACCAAGCTTGTTGTGCTCTTGAGGGTATTATATGATTATGTGACAAATTTAATATTCTACAGATTATTAAATTTAATAATTAACCTCTGAGGTTGCAATTTTTCACTTTACTCTAGTTTCAATCTGTAGCTAATTTGGGGGGATTGTATTAACAGAGTTTATTAGTGTTAATAATGATAAATCCTTATAACTAATAATTGTACCGTTGATTGAGGGCATAATATGGGCTGAGCACCAGGCCAGACTCTTTACTAACATAACATGTCATCTTCACAAAAGGAATACGGGGCAGATAGTGTTTCTGTTTTGAAGGTGAAGATGTGGTCTTAATTATTTCCTTCAGTCCACACCACAAAAAGTAATGAAGGCATGTTTGTCTGACACAAAAGCCATGTCCTTTCTATTAATACAGTGTGGGTTCACGTGACTGGTCAAGTTACTCCAAGTTAGTAAGTGTATTAAATGTGTTTGTTTTCTTAGTCTAATGATAAGGTTAGTAATTGAATTCACCTTGTCTAGAAAAAGTAGAAGTGACATATATCAGAGAAAATTCAGCCAGAGGAAAATCTTTAGAAAGCTTCAGCCCCTAAATTGGTCTTCTAAAGAAAAAGGAAGTGATTGGGATGAATAGGGAAGGACTGTCAAAAATGATGGCACCAGGAGGAGAAATCTCCCCTAAAACTTAAATTAATAGCCCTTTCTAAATGATCCGGGTGGCTTATTAGATATTGCCTCAACAAAAGCCTCTTATTCAGCAGGTGTTCTAGGGAGAATTTTCTCTAGCAGTAATGAAGCCCCCAGTCTCTCCTGGAGGGACAGCTCCATGATATTCTCTGTTGGGCCTGGGGTCACCTGTAAGGATATCATCACAAGGCAGGTTTGCCTCCTAAACTGAACTGAGAAATACCTGTCTTAAACTGAGAAAGAATTCCTAATCAGGAGGAATATTAACAGCATAAACTATTGCTAGCTGCTCTAATCAGATGACAGAACTTCTCTAGGAGAAGACTTCTTTGTAAAGATCCTTAAAAATATATGTCCTCAACTCTTTACTGAGTTAAGCTCAAAATTGGAAATTAAGTCTTCCTATAAAAATGAGATAGGACAGTGCTGTTCACTGTTGCAACTGTGCCCAGTTGCAGCTTTACAAAATTTGAAGAAGAGCATGCAGTCACCATGTAATGGTGTGTGTATATTGATGTGCTTACTGAGATTTGTGGTCTTCACAGTTAATCTTTGTACACACTCTTAAGTGCCACTGCCAGTGTTTTATATAAGACTTAGCTTCACCAGCTCTTGTTATATTCGGTTCAGTTCAGTTCAGTCACTCAGTCGTGTCCGACTCTTTGCAACCCCATGAATCGTAGCACGCCGGGCCTCCCTGTCCATCACCATCTCCTGGAGTTCACTCAAACTCAGGTCCATCGAGTCGGTGATGCCATCCATCATCTCATCCTCTGTTGTCCCCTTTTCCTCCTGCCCCCAATCCCTCCCAGCGTCAGAGTCTTTTCCAAAGAGTCAACTCTTCACATGAGGTGGCCAAAGTACTGGAGTTTCAGCTTTAGCATCATTCCTTCCAAAGAAATCCCAGGGCTGATCTCCTTCAGAATGGACTGGTTGGATCTCCTTGTAGTCCAAGGGACTCTCAAGAGTCTTCTCCAACACCACACTTCAAAAACATCAGTTCTTAGGTGCTTAGCCTTCTTCACAGTCCAACTCTCACATCCATACATGACCACTGGAAGAACCATAGCCTCGACTAGACAGACCTTTGTTGGCAAAGTAATGTCTCTGCTTTTGAATATGCTATCTAGGTTGGTCATAACTTTCCTTCCAAGGAGTAAGCGTCTTTTAATTTCATAGCTGCAGTCACCATCTGCAGTGATTTTGGAGCCCCCAAAAAGAAAGTCTGACACTGTTTCCACTGTTTCCCCATCTATTTCCCATGAAGTGATGGGACCAGATGCCATGATCTTCGTTTTCTGAGTGTTGAGCTTTAAGCCAACTTTTTCACTCTCCTTTCACTTTCATCAAGAGGCTTTTTAGTTCCTCTTCACTTTCTGCCATAAGGGTGGTGTCATCTGCATATCTGAAGTTATTGATATTTCTCCTGGCAATCTTGATTCCAGCTTGTGCTTCTTCCAGCCCAGCATTTCTCATGATGTACTCTGCATAGAAGTTAAATAAGCAGGGTGACAATATACAGCCTTGACATACTCCTTTTCCTATTTGGAACCAGTCTGTTGTTCCATGTCCAGTCCTAACTGTTGCTTCCTCACCTGCATATAGGTTTCTCAAGAGGCAGGTCAGACGGTCTGGTATTCCCATCTCTTGAAGAATTTTCCACAGTTTATTGTGGTCCACACAGTCAAAGGCTTTGGCATAGTCAGTAAAGCAGAAATAGATGTTTTTCTGGAACTCTCTTGCTTTTTCCATGATCCAATGGATGTCGGCAATTTGATCTCTGGTTCCTCTGCCTTTTCTAAAACCAGCTTGAACGTCTGGAAGTTCACAGTTTACATATTGCTGAAGCCTGGCCTGGAGAATTTTGAGCATTACTTTACTAGCGTGGGAGATGAGTGCAATTGTGCGGTAGTTTGAGCATTCTTTGGCATTGCCTTTCTTTGGGATTGGAATGAAAACTGACCTTTTCCAGTCCTGTGGCCATTGCTGAGTTTTCCAAATTTGCTGGCATATTGAGTGTAGCACTTTCACAGCATCATCTTTCAGGATTTGAAAGAGCTCAACTGGAATTCCATCACCTCCACTAGCTTTGTTCGTAGTGATGCTTTCTAAGGCCCACTTGACTTCACATTCCAGGATGTCTGGCTCTAGGTGAGTGATCATACCATCGTGATTATCTGGGTCGTGAAGATCTTTTTTGTACAGTTCTTCTGTGTATTCTTGCCACCTCTTCTTAATATCTTCTGCTTCTGTTAGGTCCATACCATTTCTGTCCTTTATCGAGCCCATCTTTGGATGAAATGTTCCCCTGGTATCTCTGATTTTCTTGAAGAGATCTCTAGTCTCTCCCATTCTGTTGTTTTCCTCTACTTCTTTGCATTGATCACTGAGGAAGGCTTTCTTATCTCTTCTTGCTATTCTTTGGAACTCTGCATTCAGATGCTTATATCTTTCCTTTTCTCCTTTGCTTTTCACCTCTTCTTTTCACAGCTATTTGTAATATTGGCTAACACTTGTCATATTGCCAAACACATTTCTGTTCAATTCTCAAAAAAATATTTGTTGACTGCCTTGTTGCTATCTTTTCACAGGGATCCCAAATAATATTTCAACAAAAAATTAGCTAATTGCTTTTTGTTAAATGATACTAAATCTCTTTTCTATATGACCAGTTGCTGAGTTGGTGTTTATATGGAAGTGGAAATGTATAACTTGTTTTAAGGTTATAGAGTTAAATTTAAAGCCTGGAATACTCATACTTGGTATAGTTCAACAGCCACCCAAGTCACACTGGTTTTTTTGTTGCTATTTTTGAGGTTATTTACTGATACTGATTTCGAAATTATAATCCCAAACCTAACGCATTTAAGTTATTTGACACTTGAAAGCAATGATATTCTTATAAACTAAGGAAAGTTCCTGAATGGGTGTGAATGGAGAGCAAAAATTCTGATATCACAATTAATATTCTTTATATGAATTGTTTTCCATATAGATTTCTTCAAACACTTCACACTTGGGTGGTGCTGAACCTGTAAAACGCTGTGGAAAGTCTGCACTCTTTCAACTGGCTGAGGCAAGTTTCTAAGAATACATTATGATAGATCTGCAGTGGTTGAAGTCAGAAAAAAGTTAATCATAACAGTGTTGCCTAAACTGAGCTATCTCACCTGTGACCATAATGTGTGTTGTATATAATTTTCAACAATGAGGGGGGTTCATCTTTAATTTAAGGAAAGTGGACTTTTGCTACTAAAAGTCATCAAGCATTGAAAAAGGTTATCCAGGGAAATAGCAAAATCCTTTCACAGATAGTATTTTAAAATAAGGTCAGTTTTTGTCTCTCTTGAATTGATAAAGTAAGTCCATCCTAAACCCAGAAAAATGGTCTAGGTAATTTTCTCCTTCTCTGATTCTCTTATATTAATAACATCTATAAATCTCTGGAAAGCACTACTTTTAAATCAGGTAGTTGATGTTTTAATTTGGGGGGCTTTTTTAGTGAAGAACTCAAATGACATGTTCTGAAGTCTGGTTTTATAGCATCTCTCAGCTGTGCATTTGATGTGACATGGATATAAAATGCTACTATTCCTTTGGTTGAGTAAAAAAGATGTTTTTGTAAAGCCTGTGAAGGACAGAACTCTCACTTGATGGGAACAGGCAGGGAGGAAGATGCCGGAAGTGATTGTTACTGGGGCGGGCAGGAGGGGGACTTCCTTTGCCAAATTGTGACCACTCTGCCTTAAAGGGAACGTGTAGGACAAATGTCTTTAGCACCAGACACTGTTGTAGCGGTTTTCTCTTTCAGTGAAACAAATTAGGAGGTACAAAATGGGTAACCAAATATCTCCGTTAAACTTTCTCTCTTGTTTTCTGTCTTCCTTCCAGTCAGTTTCAGTTTCTTCTGAGTGTGTGTGTGTGTGTGATAAATTATTTTGAGTTTACTGAACTTAATGGGACAGCCAGTCATTTTCTAAATTTTATGGTAGCTTGTGTCATTAAAATTTAGGAATTTTAACTATCTAAGTCCAGCCAGATCCAAATTAGAAGCATAAACAGTAAAGTATGTAAACAGTGGGACAAACTAACCCAGTTGTATCTGACATGAAGCTGACATGCTTATACATGCTTCTTGTATAAGACAAACTCAGACTCAAAATAGAGGGCTGGGAATAACTAGAAAACTTAGGGAGACCACAGGGAGTAGTTTTTGAAAGAACTGGGTAAGTCAGTAGCAAGGTACTATTTCTGGTAGAACTAAAGTGGTAAAGATCTGGCAATGAGTGTGCCTTTAGAGTTGTAACCATGTCTTCGTAAGCAGGGAAACTATAGGTCATACATTTGTCAAGTATCTAAGACTATATAGTTGGTCAAAATAATTTATTTGAAAGAAATAACTATTTTTCTTAAATTATATGAATGTATAGCCATTTTGGCTCTTCCTGGAGGGGAGGATTGTGTTTATATATATATATATATATATATATATATACGCACAAACTTATACATATGATCTTTTAAATATTAAACAACACTAATCTGTCCTTGGTGGCTCAGATAGTAAAGAATCTGTCTGCAATGCCGGAGACTTGGGTTCCATCCCTGGGTTGGGAAGATCCCGTGGAGAAAGAATGATTTCCCATTCCCTAGAGAATTCCATGGACAGAGGGGCCTGGTGGGCTACAGTCCCTGGGGTCAAAGAGTCGGACACAACTGAACGACTAACACTTTCAACTTTCAATCTATAAAACAAACTAACTTTCAACGTAAATATATATTTATTAGATAGTTTTGTATTGGAAATGTATGGGCCTTAGAGGTGCTTTGCTGTGGGGGGTGCTAGAGCAATGAAAATTCGTCTTTTCATTTTCTTTCTTTGGCACAACAGTCATTAAAAAAAAAAAAGGATTCCCCATTAAATCAGAGCTCATTAAAAAGAACACTCTTCTAATTTGTAGGGATGCATCCCAAATATGAAACAGATGCTATGGTCTAACAGATGTTTCAGTGCTGGTGTCGTAATTTAAAGGGGTAAAATGACTGCAATAAGCCTATTCCAATTATATAGCAAATCAGCTTATACTCAGACTTAGCTTCATATAACATCTGAGTAAAAATATATGCTTTTGATAAAACAGGGTCGGTGAAAAATTATTTACTGAGAAAATCTCACATTATTATTTGCACCACATGAATATGATGCCATAATGCTAATAGAGTGTGTTTTAGAGTAATATCCTAAAGCCTTCCCAGTTTGTAATTAAACATAAATATATGCACAATGGATTAATCAGCATCTCCAAATAATCACCAGTGGAAATATGCTTCCTCAGTTATTTTTTCTTCCTTGTGTAGTTGATGTTCATCTTTTCTTGAACAGAATATAATATTTAATTATTTCAGGTACCTCTTTAGATAAGCATGACAGGGTATTGAAGAGAATTTTTCCTGTGGCCCAAATTGTTGCTGTTGTCAGAAATCCTAAAGAATAGCTTTAAATTCACACATTCCAAAGGGAAAGCCCCCAACAAGCCACCTTCAGTTTGGGCCAGATCTTCTCTCAGGATTTATAAAGAGACAGCCTAACCGAGCTGCCATCCGATCGACCACTAAGGGTTTCCCTTCTTGTCCCCACCCTAACCCCAGGGGTGGGGTGTCACAGGCTGGGCAGTCACCTGGAGTATCATGGCTTTTCTCCTTGTCATGTGGAGGAAAGCAGAGAAGTACTTCCTCTTCTTCACCTCTGGCCTCTGTCAAACACAGTGAAGACAGCTTTGAGAGAAGCCCTGTTAAGGACTGAGTGAAGAAGTGTCTTCTCATGGTTTGGCAAGAAGCAAGCAGCGTTTTAGATATTGATATATTGCTGCTGCCTTCTCCTCTCTGACCAAGCAAAAAGAGAACCAGAGGAAATCAACAGCAGGCAGAGACTTAGAACAGCTTGCTGCGCTCTCTCTCCTGGCATTTGTTGCAAAAACGCATTTGTTTTCCAGGGGCAAATGAACAAGTAGAAGGTAGTTCGACTTAATCAGGCAAGAGGCTGTGGGCCAGTCATGGGGAGAGGGCTGGCCTGGGACTGTCTGATCTCTCATTTGACAGTCTGAGGAACTCCCACTGCAGGAGTGTTGTTCAGCTGGTTTGCACCAGAACAGCTGTCCCAGTACTAAAATACCAAAACACCTCTTATTGTTGGTTAAAAGACTGGGACCCTGCCCCCTGAGGACCTTTGCAGCGACTCTCCTAGCAACTAGAGGGCGCAGCAGGGGGCCTGCAACACCCTGTTCCAGCCCTGACACCACATCCCTTCTGGTTGCTTAGCACTCTGCCTGTTCAATATTTTGTATATCATCTTTGTCCTTGACATCCCTACCAAGGTCGTTCAGTCTTACATGGAGTTAGTAGGAACAAAAACATAACCAGGGCTAGTTGTTTTTACCTCCACCATCCCTTCTTCTGTCCTTTCAACCAGTGGCTTTATGTCTTGTGAAGGAAGGGCCAGGAACCAACCGAAGATGTAACCACTCACCCTTCCCAGCTTCATTCCTGCAGCTGGGCACGGGGGGAGTGGTTGAGCAGCCCTCCCAAAGACAGGCTGTTTCTTACAAGAAAACTCTTCTCTTGGAGAAAAGCAAGAAATATGGTAGGCACATATTTGTTGCTGTGCTTACACCCACTTTAACAGGCAAAAAGAAAATTGGAAGAGGCTGGCAGCAGATAGAGAGGGTCTTAGATTGGCCTGCACTCTCATTGTGAGGACCCCTCCCCTTTCCCAGCACCCAAGCTGGGAGATCCTCCAGCAGAAGGCTCTTTAGGCATTTGATTGGCATTTTAAATTGGGTGGATTTTTAATAGCTGAAAGAGACCTGAAAATTCTGGGATCTATTCCAGTTATTTTTCAGGAATCTACTCCAGCTAGGAAGGGAGATTTGGCACTGTGCTGCTAAGGTCAGGGAATTGTGAAAAATACAGTCTTTTATATTTGAACCTCCAGGAGGTTCATACTGTTCAGTTAATCAGTTAATTGGTGCAGGTACTATAATGTATTGTGTTTCCTTTCCTTTTGCAATTAATTAGGTCAGGTCACATAAAGAACAGCAGAGGAGACTCACAGAGACGTCTTTATCTGTGCATTTTCGCAAAGAAAATGCTACACTTAAAGATATCTGTTACTAAAATTGCTCAGTACAGCAAGTGGAGCAGTTTATTCATTTATTCTGGAAAACAGTTGTTTCTGAGAGCCTATTCCATGCTGTTAACAGTGAGGCAGCTGACGCCACCTGCATAGGGATGTACAGTGAGATAACCTGTGAGCTTTCTTTTGATGTCAGTGGTATTGGAAGACCTTAACTCCAGATCCAGGTTTGGTGTTTGGAATGCATTAAGGGGCTGGAGCATAAGCCTAAAAGTATTACTATTTTACTTCTAATTTTTTTATCTGCAAGTAATTTTTATTATCTATCATAAGATAAAAATGACCAATATCTGTTATCTACAGTGTGTTAGGTACTCTTTCATGTACTTTATAATGTAGTCATTGAATTCTTACACCTGTCCTTTGAGGCCAGTATTATCATCATTCCTCTTTTACACAGTAAAAAAAGGACAGAGAAGTTTCGTGATTCACCTAAGGTCACATGGACAGGAAGTGTTAGAGCATTGCTAGAAATCTAGGCAGTCTCTCCACAGCCTGGGATCTTCAACACTGTGCTATTCTGTCACTTGTTTTAGATAAATATAAAAGACTGTGCAAGTTAGTTGTTATAGGAGTTTGCACGTTATTGAAGGCTCTATGGAAGACAGCTTACTCCTACACATATGTGTATGGCTGAATAGGATGACAGATTGTTCAAGACTGCTGTCAAAGAAATGGAGCTGATATTTCCTTTTTAAAAAGTGATTCTACTTTTGCAACTGCCGAGATACATCTTACACCCTTAAATAAGTGCCTGTTTGCTAAAATACTTTGGGAGATACTGTGAGGACTTTAGGAAATTATAGTGTACACCTCCTGTCCTCTAGGAACCTGTTCTCCGGTTGTAAGGAGATAAAATGTAAAAAGTTAAGGGATAAGAAATAAATTAATGGTGCAAGTGGTTTCATAGGAAATCATGCAATGAGATGAGGAAGCTCAATTTGAGTGATACCCAAAGTGAATGTGTAAAATCAGTAAACGGAGCAGTGGATTCAGCTGGAGTGCTCTGGGGACTCAGCACCGAGGAGGAAGCATGAAGATAGATGGTTCTTTGAAGAAGTTCTTGGGGAACAGAGGTTGAAACTAGCAGCCTTTGGGCCACACCCACCTTTAAGAGATGCTCTGTTTGGCCCACAATTTGTTGACCTGTGTTATATCTTATATTTGAATTAGTGGCTAATACTTTCAAATTATAGATTTCAAGTAAATGCATACTTTTGACTTCTCTTGAAAGCATAGAGGGCCTGGAGACACTGGACCAGCCTCTGCATGAGAACAGGGTGGTCAGAGCTGATAAGTGGCTGCCCCCTTGGAGAGGTGTTTGTGGTACAAATGTCACTGTCCTCTCCTTTCCCTACTGAGTCCAGACTCTGAGTCCAGCAGTCATTGCCAGTATCCATTTGCACTTGTTTGCATTTGCATTCCTCCCCTCCCCGCCCCCTGCCTTTTCTACCTAACCAGCCATACACACTGGAGATGGTGATTTATGCATAATTAAACGGAGAGATGGGGGAGATACAGCGAAGAGATAAAGGCAGGCAGACATGAAATAGGTAGATGACAACAAGTAAATCAGCCGAGCGTGAGTGCAGGGCTGTGCTGGGAGATTTATGCAAGTTGAAGGTAGAGTGTCGCTGCAAGTCAGAATTGGGAGGGTGTTTAGTGTGAAGCAGAGATACTTGTACTTGAAAATAATGAAGGGTGATCGAAGATTTGGAGCAGGGGAGTGCAGTGGTGAGAGCAGCCTTTGAAGAGATTCGCTTGCTGGCTGTGGGGGTGGCAGACTGCAAGGGATCCAGTTGGTTGTGATAACTGAGTCTGTATCAGAGGGAAAGGAAGGGAGTCAGCAACCACTCCAGCCCTGAACTTGAGTGTGTAGGAGAAGGGCTTCCAGAAGTTTGCCCTGATTGATCTTGGAGCCTGACTTCAAGAAAGCTGGATGTTTGTAAACCTGGTGGGGAGCCCCAAAGTAGAAAAGCATGCTGAGGGAGAAGAGATAACTGAGGACATCCAGTACTCAGAGTCTATATGAGGAGATGGCTAGCTAGGTAAATGGTTGAGTTTGGAAAGCAGAAACCCATGTTCCTCTGAGCATAGGAGGAAAGGTGAAAATCAGTCACCATAGGATTGCTGGCTTCATCTGTGTTGTACTTTTCTTCTCTATCACAATTCGTGAAGCAAATCACCTGCTATGGTGCAGCTGAAGAAAGAGAATGCTGGACCTCTCCAGATACACTCTTCATAGATGTAATAAGCAAGATTTGGGGTATGGTGGGTCCCAGAGAATTGCAAAAGTTTTCATTAACCCTACTTATTGAAAAAAAGGAGATGTTTTCAGAGGCCTCAACACCCTAGTTTTTCTTACATTCTAACTTGCAAAAACCACATATGATGAAAATCAAATGGATGGGTAACAATGAATTTACTACAGTAACTATAAAAATTAAATCTTATGGAAAATTATGGCTCACTTTAAGAAAAGCTGAATTATGTTAAAATTACAGAAATTATATAATATATTGATAAAAGTAGGAAGTCTCATCCCTCATGTTAGCATTCCGGCCCCACCACCGGCAGTCATCAGTGGTATTTAGATGTGACTCTGTTTCTGTGTTCTGCTGTGTCCTTGTTCTCCCTTCATCCTGCCGCAGCCCCCTGAAGCCCAGAACCTCAACATGTCGTTCCCGGCTTCACCTACACCCTTATCACAAAACAGAAGTCTATATATAATTACTATGTATTTGAAGGGGCCTTTTATTTGAAGTGGTGCATTTCTTTCCTTTTTGTGCAGTTACAAGTCATTTTTAGAAAACCCTTATGCTAAAACTTTTCATTGTATTTCTAATTACACCAATTTACTTTTGTAGGGACTGAAATATAGCAACACACCTAATGACTTCCTTTAATACCATTGAAGGAGACTTCAGTAGACGGCCTCTTGAAACAAAGGCCATCCCAACCCCATCTAATGTCTTTAAAAATGGTATAGTTCCTGAAGAAATAGCATATAAACATTTAAACCACCATTCCACCTGGCCCAGTTGTTACAGCAAAGCAAATAGTAAGCTATTTAAGATGCACAGATTTTAGTGTTGAGAGACACTTAGACCACTGTTGTGTGACCAGTTATCTTTTATAATAAAGAAAATTGAATTTTCTTAGCAGTGATGCTATTCTTTATTCTGTGAAACCATCAGCCAGTATATTTTTATGGCAAAAACATCCTGATTCTATGTAATTATGGGAGAGATGCACATCTTGGAAGAACACTGCTGAACGTCATCCTGGGGTTATGTCTACACTGTTTTGGCAAATAATAAGCCAGTACAAAATCACTGTAAACATACCTTGGCTGCAAAACATTTGTTTTGTACTAAAAAGCGGAAATTTTGAAATTGAAACTTCTTGATTAGTGTCAGTGGGTCTGTTTTCACACTGCCTTGTTTTTAATTGAGCTGGCTCCTTGATAACAGACAATGAAAGACAAAATATAATTAAGACTGAAATAATATGGTATATTTTGGAACTACATACCCATTTCTTTGTACTAGTTCAGGGCATCTTCTTCTATGGTATTACTTCTTATCTAGTGCACATGATTAATTATTTTTCACTGGTTATTTCACTCAGTCTTTTAAAGCAGGACACTTTAATAAATGAATCTATCTTAACATTTGTTGAAAGGAATGCATTTTGAAACGTCTTTGATTTGAGGAGATAAACGTTTGTTGTAGCACAGATTTGTTATGCCTTTAAAGCAACTCCCCAATAACAAACCCCGAGCCTAAGGTGTGGTCTTACGTGAATTGAAAATGACAGCCTCTCTGAACTCAGGAATACAAAAAAAAAAAAAACCCTCCATTTTATCTTTATAAAGATTTCAATATCTTTATTTTTTTCTCTGCAATCATTTTTGAAAAGGATAGTTTTTTATGTGTCTGTCCAGCATGTACATTCAAAGGATCTAGGTTTCAGCATGATGATTTTTGTTTGTTGGGGGGAGTGAGTTCCATTTCTTCTAGCACATCACTATCAGGCCACTCTGACTACATGAAATAGTAATAAATCTCAGTGTGTTTCCAGTTGTCAGAGGTAAAATTAAAATATTGGTGAGTGATTTTCACGGGTGCTCCTGGGAACCATAACTAAGGACAGTATGATTGTGGTCTGGGCCAAGCCACAGCATGGTCATAATTAGCATTGTTTTTTATAGACTCGTAACTCTTTCCTGGTATTAATCAGAATACATTTTAGATTCATCATTTACCTCGGAACTAATGAACCATTCAATCCAACACAATTATCTTTTGAATGCCTTCATTTTGAAAGCTACTATGATATTCTTGGAGGAGAATACAAAGGTGAACAGGATATATTTTGTGCCCCCCACTCCGAGTTACAGTTATTAAAAATAGAATAATACCTGAGGGAATAGACAGTAGATATCAAATATTTATGCCCAGCATTTGATTTAAAACATTAACATTTTAACTTCTTTGAGTACAGCTGTGGGAGTGCCATCCAGCAGGTGTCCTACAGATGATTTTCCATTCTCACTTTTAAAGAAGGTTATTGTTCTATTTAAAATAATAATAGAAGAATAAATCGTCATTTACTAAGGCATGTTCTGTTTCAAGTCCTGATTAACAACCAACCCTCTACTAAGGGCAGATGAGCTAATTAATAACAGACATTAATCCTGTGCAGTTTTATTCACTTGAGTTCACATTGATTTATGTTCTTCTGTGTCCACTATGTGTGCATCCTTGCATACGTGTATATAATGTCGTTGGTTTGCACTTTCCTGAGTCCCACTGAAGTGTTACATATACACCCAAAAGTAGATGTCACTAAACGATGCTTGTACCCAAAAGGGGAACTGAGCTTGATTGTATCTTTAGTAAGAGATGCTTCTTGAAAGATAATTGATTTAAGATCTTCCTGAATCTAATGTTGTTGGATATGGTTTTCCCCATGGTATAGAGTCGTTCAGCCCTAGAATGAAAAATTGGAGCAGTTGATCTGCGAGGGCCATGATGTTCTATTAATGATACCAGTACGAATATTACTACTAAATAATAGCCAGCATTTATCCTACATGGCATTAGCCCCCAAAGGGGTGGTTGTCACAGTGCATTATTCTTGCTCAGTGCTGGATACCAACTTAAGTGCTATACATGTGCAATTTGCTGAACCCCTCAATATTCCTAAGGCAAGCACTGTATTAATATCCACATTCTAGAGATTGGGAAATTGAGGCACAAAAAGGTTTAGAAAAAAGGAACTAATTGGTGGCAGAGCCAATCCTTGGTCATGGACAGTCTGGCTCTAGAATCCCTGCCTTTTGAAACTGCCTCTCAGTAACAGAATTTGCTCACATCTAGGAGTGATGGCCGGAGAAGGCAATGGCACCCCACTCCAGTACTCTTGCCTGGAAAATCCCATGGATGGAGGAGCCTGGAAGGCTGCAGTCCATGGGGTCACTGAGGGTCGGACACGACTGAGCGACTTCACTTTCACTTTTCATTTGCATGCATTGGAGAAGGAAATGGCAACCCACTCCAGTGTTCTTGCCTGGAGAATCCCAGGGACGGGGGAGCCTGGTGGGCTGTCGTCTATGGGGTCACACAGAGTCGAACATGACTGAAGTGACTCAGCAGCAGTAGCAGCAGGAGTGATGGCATGTTCTTTGGTTTTTTGTTTGTTGTTGAGTCACTAAGGCATGTCCAACTCTTTTACATCTTCTAAGAGGTACTAAATCCATAGCTGTTCCCGGGTTCTGTTGATGTCATGTGAAAATATAGACTGCTATTTCCTAGAAACTTTTGAAAATCACTTCTAATCATATTTGAACTCATAAAAAAGAAGATGAAAACTGGGAATTATTGGAAGTCTCCCCGCTCCACCCCCACAGTTACTGTCTAATGTGTGTCCCCAGGATCTCTGTGTCCTGTATGCTGGCTTATATCTCAAGTGGCCCCAGACTCCCTTTCCTGGTTACCCGTGTCCCCTGATTTCCACCTGGATTCAGCCAGTGGGAGACTGGCAGAAAAATTGCGGGATGGGAGGAAGAAAGAATCTGGGGTTGTGCAGGAAGGGGTGAGAAGGGATAGGGGTAAGCAAAGACAACATCTCTTTCATGTATCCAGCGCCCAGGAGCTTGGCCCACCATGGGTCCATCTTCCACCAAGGACCTAGCTCCTGGGCTTCATAGCACTCCTTCCCCCATTTGTCCTGCCATGGCTCCCTGCTGTGGCTGATCCCTGGGTTACCTCACCACCTCCTGTTCGGGTTTTCCAGTTCTTCATAACTTGTGTAATCAATTCATTCCAAGCCATAAATTCCCTTGGCTAGATATGCCTTCCGTTGTTTCTGTTTGTGTACTTAGTCCCTGACTACTGCACAAGCCACCCTCATTTTCTATTTCCTAAGCTTAAAAATAGGCTGAGAGAATGCTGTTGGCATACTGAGTCCAGATTTCAGCAAAACTTCTGACAGGTCATCTTAAACGATGTTCTTGTAAGCAGAATGGGAGGAATTTAGAGTGGATTATTAAACATTCTTAGGTTGCTAAAGTTTACTAATGTTCAAAATCAATCTGATTGGAAGGGCTCTAAAGGTTTGTCAGAAGGCTGTGTCTTTGGCTGTGTCCTACTCAACATTATTACCAAAGATTTGGACCAAAACATAAAAAGCAACTTTATCAAATATGTGTATAAGACCAAACTGGAAGGTAATTTCATTCAGATTTTGAAAGGATGTACTTTGTAAGGAAAAGTGAAAAATCTTACATCTAGGTACAAAAAATATAAACATATTGAATGGCAGAGACCAAGCTCCCCAGCATAGCATGTGGGTAGTCCAGAATTTTAATTGACTACAAACCTAATCCAAGCCAGAAATTTGACCTGTTTTTTAAAATTTAAAAAAAAAAAACAAAACAAAACAGTGGGGCAAGTTCATCTTTGGTCCCCATTAGAAGATTAAGGTTGATATCAACTGACAAATAGTTTCACTTTTCACCTGGAGTATTACAGGACAGCTAGGAACTTAATCTAAGAAAAATGAGTGTTTTCCAGACTTACCGTCATTTGCGAGTTTTATTTGCACACATTCATTTATTTTTGCCTCATAACAACTCACTGGAGGATGTACTGTTGCCATTTCTCAGCCTTTATATCCTCATATGGATTTAAGTATAAGCTCCGAGGCTCACTGTGTGGCCTTGGGCAAGTACAGTGCTCGCACAGGAACCCACTTTATTTCAATCAAGTCCATTCTCAGTTCAGGATGACCATACTGCATATAGATAAAAGGGACCCAACTTTTAAAAGGCCAGGAAGCCTTTACATATTATGAGCAGTTTGCCCGGGGGAGAGACTCATGGGAGCATAAAGTCTGTCTTCTAGAATTTGGAAGTCTGTCACATAAGAGAATGAGTGAATTGATTTAAGTGGCTTCAGGGAACAACCAGGACTAATAGGGTTACCTTAGATTTTGGGCCTCCCTGTCCATCACCAACTCCCGGAGTTCACTGAGACTCACGTCCATCGAGTCAGTGATGCCATCCAGCCATCTCATCCTCTGTCATCCCTTCTCCTCCTGCCCCCAATCCCTCCCAGCATCAGAGTCTTTTCCAATGAGTCAACTCTTCGCATGAGGTGGCCAAAGTATTTTAGTATTTTATTAAAATGAATTTCTATACTAGGAAGAATGTTAAATTAGATAACATTAGATAATTAGATAAGTCTAGAGCAACACTCAACTCTGAGAGTCTGATTTCTGTGTGTTTTGGGTTTTGGTTAGTGAGATTTGTGATTTGTAGTTATTTGTTTTATTGTTATAATTTAACTTCCAGCCATATAATTGTTTTCCTTGTAATTTAAAATTAGAATGCTCTATTTATGAAAGAACTTTTAAGAGCCTGAAACAAGGAAGGAAAGCTTGACTACGCTCAGTGTAATTACCTTCCCAAGAAATATTATGCTATTTCCTGGAATATGTCCCCAGAGTGAATGTCTGCATTTGTTCCATTTCATTCCTAGCTATAGAATCCTATCAGGGGTGATGAGGAGCATCATTCTGAAATATATTGAAGCTGAGAATAGAGTTTGCAAAGTGTTATTGGGTTTGCTAAGATGAACCTGTGCAAATGCAAACCATTGGTTCACCACTGTGAAAATCAAGGCCTGTGTGGCAAAGGTCCCTGAAATGACTTATTAAAGGCCACCAGAGTGATAGTGCTTGGAAACTATAAATTTTACCTTGATGATGCCTTTCTAGCCTTCTTGCCAGAACTAGCATAGTGTCTCTCCCCATTTGGGACAGTTAGATTCATGAAGGACTAGTATATTTGAGAAAGTAAAATAAAAATTATTTCAAAATTAAGACAAAAACAGCAGATCTCCCCTGAGAGTAAAGCACACAGGGAAGATGAATGTATCAGTATTTCAGAATTACATTTTGCTTTGATTTTTTTTTTTTTTTCTGGTTGGGTTTAATAAAGGGAACTTCTCAGTCTTCATAACTGTTTGCTGAGGCCTAAAAGTTAACTGATCTCCTGAGAAAGACAGCTCTGTTGTAAATTTGTAGTATTTCAGATGTTTGCTGTGAATGATCCTAAAGGACTGGGTACTCTCATCACCTTCATTTCTTTAAAGAAACCTCACACTGCCTGCCTTCCCCCAGCCTTTCACCAGTTTCTTCCCAGATTAATTAATCATACTATAATTCTTATGGAAGGATTTGAGATGCCCTGAAATTACTAAGGGAAATAATGAGGTGAAATAGTATCTGATGTTTAATTCAATGTATTATCCATTTTAAAATGGATACTTTAAAAAATGAAATCTTTATAGCTGTTAACAATCTCTGGCAACTTGCCATTCCATAAAATGGTGATTTTTCTTTTAAAACAGTTCAGTTTCCTACTCATGTACTTAATGTTGGGGGCTCAGCATGCCCTAATAGTCTTTTTCCTCTAAATTGACAGTCAGTGCAAAGTAGATAAAATGAGTAATGGCTAAGAATTCCTGTGCTGCCATTGGTCTCATCAGCCTTGTCACTGTGATGAATTCCTCAGAGGTGCTGGGGGGCTGGGGTGGAGGCTATCAGGACAGCGTGGGATGGGCATTACTGATCCTTATACCTTTAGTGGATCTGGCACCTGGGCACCTTACAGGGAGTGTTTCTGAGTGAAAACCTAGGTATTGAAGATGAATTTTACAATGAACTATAATTTCCTTTTTTGAAAATAGCTTCAGATTGCAGTTTCAAAGTACCTAGAGCTGCTGCAGAGGAAGATGGCAACAGTCTCCTTTAATGTCCTATATGTGAAATTTGGGGAGTTTAAAAACTAACCAAATTGCTGCCAGATCTGTTTTGATACTCAAAAATTTTCATATTTTAGGGAAAGTGATATAGTATATGTATCTTACAGTATGCCATTCATTCCTCCAGTATATATTCAAATTCATGGAGATTTGATAGCCAAAATATGTATAGTCACGCTGAGATAAATTAGCAGTGCAAAGCATTTTCATTATAGTTCTGGTCAGAATTTACAGTCATGTAAGTTCGGATCAGATCAAGTTTGCTAGCAAGTTTTTTAAAGAAAGCAACCTACTACTTATGTTTCAGAGCTTTCATCTTATAATTTCTAATTTCAAGTGATTAGGTAGAAATTGTTGCTATTTCCCTCATGTTTCCCCAAGAAAAAAAGAAAAGGTAAATATCTGAATAGAGTTTGGGGATGATTTACTAAGCACTGCCATGCACGCATCATCTCACTTACACCTCACAGGATCCTCTGAGATAACTATCATCATCGTTTTTATCTCACAAAGGCAGCAGAGGACTGAGGGCTGAAATGACTCATTGTAGATACAGAGTTAGCAAGGAGCAAAATTGGGACTCAAGCCCAGGTCTTACAAATCTGGCTTCCCCCCTCCTTTTACCAAATTTCATTTTCATATGAAAAGCTTCATCAGAAACTGGAAGATGACAATTTGAGTGTGTGTTCCTCCAGAGCTGAATGAATATATTATGAAACTTTCATTAATTTGAATGTTAGTTTTTCAGAAGTGGACTTGTTATTGTAAAGTTTGAAATTTGTTTTGAATTTTTTTTTAAGGATGCAATTTAAAAGTTTAAGGTAATTTCAGGTATGCAATAATGTGTTTTGTTCTCATTGTGTTTAACTGTTTAGATGTGCCTGGCATCAGAGGGGGTGAAGATGGAAGAATCAAAGCTAATAAGAACAAAAGAATTAGATGGTGGAAGAATTAAAGAATTGGAGAAGGGAAAGGAAGAAAGAGACACAAAAATGGAGAAAACGGATGAAGCCAGGTTACAGAAAGAAGCAGAATTTGAAAAATCAGCTAAGGAAAATGTAAGAGATTCTAAGGAAATAAGAAATTTTGAGGAGCTGCGAATGGATGATATAATAGGTATAAAAATGGAAGCTCCCAAAGAAATTAAAAAGGAAGAATTAGAGGAAGATCAAAAATGTGGTCACTTCCCTGATTTTTCCTACTCTGCCAGTAGCAAGATAATAATAAGCGATGTTCCCAGTAGAAAGGACCACATATGCCATCCTCATGGAATCATGATCATCGAGGATCCCACAGCACTAAGCAAACCAGAGAAGCTAAAAAAGAAAAAGAAGAAAAACAAAATGGATCGACACGGAAATGATAAATCCACACCCAAGAAGGCCTGCAAGAAGAGGCAGTCCTCGGAGTCAGATATCGAGAGTGTCATGTACACCATTGAGGCTGTGGCCAAGGGAGACTGGGGCATCGAGAAGCTTGGAGATACCCCTCGCAAGAAGGTCCGCCCATCCTCCAGTGGAAAGGGGAGTATTTTGGATGCCAAGCCACCAAAGAAAAAAGTGAAATCTAGAGAGAAGAAAATGTCAAAGGAGAAATCCTCAGACCCCACCAAAGAGTCAAGACCTCCAGATTTTATCAGCATTTCTGCCAGCAAGAACATTTCTGGTGAGGTGCCAGAGGGTATAAAAGCAGAACCATTGACCCCCACGGAGGATGCGCTACCACCCACCCTGTCAGGACAGGCCAAGCCTGAGGACAGTGACTGTCACAGAAAGATAGAGACTTGTGGCTCCCGGAAATCGGAGAGGTCTTGCAAAGGTGCTCTTTATAAAACCCTGGTGTCTGAGGGCATGCTCACCTCTCTGCGAGCTAATGTTGACAGAGGTAAGCGACTTCTCAAAATCTGGAAAGAACATGAAAACCTAGCAGAATTCCTCCTTTAGAGGTATTGAGAAGCAATTAAGACTACAGTAAAGAACATTAGTATCAAAATAGTATCTTAGACTTGTATGAGTCTTTGTGGTTTATAGAATATATACATTTGTCATTTTACCGTATGTTTTAGCACCACAGAGGAATGTTTCTATTCATTTTAGACATAATTCTCAGAATGTAAGTGTTCTAAGTTACTCCAGTCTTTTTCCTTTTTACTGGTGTCAGCTGACTTTTTGTTTTGAAGGATCAGTATTGCATGTGTAGAGCTCTTAGTCTGGTTTTTAACTGATGGAAATACTTTTCAGAATCACGCAGGTATGGTTGACAGACTCTTGACCTGTAGACTCTAGAAACAAGAAATGTATCTAGCCCTCCCCGCTAGATAATCAGAACTGTAATTGAAGTGAATAGCTCTTTAATACATAACAGTTCCAGAAACTAGTTAATGTGTATACCTTTATTTCATAGAGGGTTTCATGTACATTTATCTATTTTAAAATATAGTATCTGACTGGGGGACTACCTCTTGCCAAACTAAATTCCAACCATAGATGTGTATGAAAATAAGTCTCACAAATCCTGAATGGAGATCCTTAAGGGTACATATTGCTCCAGGGAGGTCATTCCACTAAGTGTTGGGGAAATTAGAATTAATAATGTGCAGCAGTAAAGGGCTCCCACACCTCAGGCTGATTCTGTAATGGAAAAGTAAATAGTAGTTAGTCTTTCTCATGCATCAAGTAGCACCTGTTGAGTTATGAGACTGTGGATCTCAGTCTGTAAGTTACTTTTTACACATTCTGTTACTGAAGGTGGTCCTGAGTTCTCTGAAATAGTTAAATAGCATCATGCAAATAGTGCCTAAGGGGTCAAGAGGTCACTTATGAAGCAATTAAGATGATTTCCTTTCCACCCCAATATGCCAAGCACACTCTTTTGAATTTCCTTAGGGAAACGAAGCTCAGGAAAAGGAAACTCGTCTGATCACGAGGGGTGTTGGAATGAAGAAAGCTGGACATTCAGCCAGAGTGGGACCAGTGGAAGCAAGAAGTTCAAGAAGACAAAGCCAAAGGAAGACTCTGTCCTTGGGTAAGTGCCTGTGGGCACAGTCAGCCGTGCAGCACAGACCACACGTGCAGTAGTATTAAGTTTTCAAGGTAAACAAATCACTGACAGCTTATTCTTTGAGTATTCAGTCAGTACTTACTGTGGTCTTAGTAAACTCATGAAGAAATACAGATCATCTTGTGATTCCTGCTGTTAGCATGGTGTGTGAGTAATAGTGTCTTTCATGTTTTAATTATGGTACAAAATGTGTAGATTGTAGACTTAGGCCTGAGTTTCAGTTGAAGTCCACCTTGTATTATTAGTGGTGTGACATTGTAAATCCTTTCATATCACCAAGATATAGTTCTGATCTGAAGTTTATGATGAATATCACATGTTTATACTTTGCTAATTTTATATACTCTATGTACTTCATATAATATTTATAAAGGTTATGTACACATTTATAAAATAATGGCAGCTGAGAATGTGCATAAAATTATGTTCCTACCTCTAATCTTGTTTTGTTTAAACCATGTTCTAATGCTCTAAGGTAAAAATATTAGATTGCATATTCTTTCAATACAGAGAAATTTCAGCAATTAATTATGTATTAAAATGCAGTATCAAGAAGGAGCATACACTGAGGTAAAATAATTAAGAATTCTTTTCTTTTTTATTATATAAGACAGACTCCTAATACTAAGCTTAACATAAAGCATTTTGATAGGCAATGTAATACTTTATATTGGTGAAAAAAAAAGCATCTGTATATTCAGTCGTACTGTCCTTTGGCTTTCTCATTAGCCGAATTTGAAAAGAATACAGTGAATAGAAATGAGTACATTTTAATGTATTTTCCATAAGTATGTTAAAGGTATGCAGATTTTATGCATTAGGAGTATTACATTTGTTTTATCCATAAATATTTGCATTTCTTTTTGTGGGATAATGTACTTTGTCAACTGGACATTGCAATGCTTTCAGGTCTGGTTAATCTTAAGGCCCTCATTACACAGTGGGAGGGTGGAAAGTATTTCTCATGAGGATGATTCCTCAGTATTATTTATATTGAGATGATATATTTATAACTATATATTTTGTTCTAATATTTTTTAAAGTCCAAAGTTCAGATTATTTTGCCGACATTATGCTTAAACAGTGACATGAAAAGCCTCACATTTGTCATTGTCAAGCACAGAAGTATTTGCAGGATTTTCTTAAAAAGTGACAATTGAGCATTAGAGCCAGTGCTCTCCATCTTCTGGAATTACCACTGTCCTGTAGGTCTACACACTGAGAGAGGTATAGGTCTTATGGCAGACAGTGTGAAAGCCCAAGGGAATAAATAATGCAGGCCTGAAGGCTCCCCAGCAGAAAGTTCTCTGGTGCTTCTATTAGAAACTCCTGAATGTTTTTACCAGTCTTCTCTGAGGAACAAGAAAAGTGAAACAGTCTTTTGCAAATCTGTTCCTGAAAAGAGATTGGGGTGTTTTTGTTTTAATCGTTTCTTAGGAAGCCACATGTGTTTAACTGGGGGTGTGATTTTCTGCAGGCTAAATCAGTGGTACAACTCTGGTCTTTCCCCCTCTCCCTTCTTTAAATATTGGCCTGTCAGAATCAGATTGTTTGGGCTTGCTTTATTTGGAACATGCCAACATAGTTCATGAGCAGTGAAAAATGCCACATCTGTCAATCTTCTCTGAGATTTCTAAATGAGTATTTTAAACCTTTTTATCACAGAAAATGTGCTGTTTAGTTACCTGTGGCCAAGGAAAATTCACTCTGTATTGGCAGTTCTACTTTTATAGACTTCTTTAAGAAAAACATAGGTAATTATTCTAGGTGAAAAAAGGCAGGGGAAAGTCCCAAGGGACCTAAGGAGTTACAGCTTACATTTTCGTATTTCTCTTTTGGTTATCCAGAGTATCTAAAAAATTCACGTCTTATAGATAGCTTTCTGACAGCAACTGATTAGTATCAGATATTATCTGATTTTCCAGTACTATAATTTATTAACTGAAATGAGAAAGGAAAATTTTACTAAGGGAGGAACATCACCCACAAGCCATCACCTTTAACTGCTTTGTTAGAACTTAGTAATGGCCTTTTTCAGGGGGGCCTTTCTGATGATCATCTGACTGTCCTATTTGTGCTCCCCATTCTTGTACATTCCTCCAAGACTGAGAAAAGAGTCTTAGGTGAACACACCTCAAGTACATTTCTCAGGTAGCAGCCTAACGTGTTAACTTCTGCCAAGTGAGTACTCCAAGCTGCCCTCTTCCCAGTATGCCTTCCATTTTCCATCTCCCAAGCACAACAGTTCCCCTGCAGCTTCTCCCATCTGTTTGGGTTGCATCTTAGCTAATAAATCTCACTATAAACGAAAGCCAGCAACCAGCCTCACTTCCAGCAGGCACACTGCCATTGCTGTGGGGCTACGTAGAGACAGTCAGCAGCAGTCCAAGGATTTCCCAACTTTGCTGGTGGCATTTCTGGAGTCATTTGTGGTTTGCGTTAGTCATGTTGCTTCTCTGCTGGTGTGTACTTGGAAAACTGGCTTTACTTTTCTCTTTGAATGTTTTGTCTTCATCCTGGTCAACTGTCCAGAATTTTTTTCTAATCTTCAGAATATTTGTTTATATCTTCTTTGTGTGTTAGTTGCTCAGTCGTGTTCAACTCTTTGTGACCCCATGGACTGTAGCCCACCAGGCTCCTCAGTCCACAGGACTCTCCAGATAAATGTGTGTTTTAATCAAGTCCTAAACTAGTCACTGGGCTTCCTGCATGGCACTAGTGATAAAGACCTCACTTGCCAATGCAGATGACAATAAGAGATGAGGGTTCTATCCCTGGTTCAGAAAGATTCCCTGGAGGAGGGCACGGCAACCCACTCTAATATTCTTGCCTGGAGAATCCCATGGACAGAAGAGCCTAACAGGCTATGGTCTATAGGGTCAGACATGACTGAGCAACTTAGCATGCACACAAACTAGTCAGTAATTTTTTTTTAATTAAGTTTACGAAGTTACCAATATAAATTACTAATTTCTATAAATAAACTTGCCTATACATGAGAATCTTTAGAATGAAAAACTTGGATGGAATATGCTTTGTATTGAACTTAATAAAAAATTCCTGTGCCAATGGAAAAAACAGTAAATTCTCCACTTCAATAATACCCTGCTATTTTATATAATGTTTCTACTTTCTAAGGTAATAACATAACCTGTCACATGAGTTTATTAAGAAAACTGTGTTGGTATAATCTCAAGCATTTCTAAAAAGATATTGTATGTCCTTGCACAGAATTTAGCGATGTCCTAATTCTTAAGGAACCCCATTTTCAAATGGAATATCTTAAAATATATCTTAGATTGTTTTCTTTTTAAATATTTACATCATGTGCTGATTGAGTCTCTCCCCTCCCCTCTTTCATTAGCTCAACAAAGCTGGATGAAGAATTTGAAAAGAAATTCAACAGCCTCCCTCAGTATAGTCCTGTTACATTTGACCGGAAATGTGTACCTGTCCCAAGGAAAAAGAAAAAGACTGGAAATATGTCCGCAGAACCGACTAAAACCAGCAAAGGTTAGATGTGTGCTGTGCCTTCCTGCATCATGGTCAGACTCTAACTGAAGCTTCTTCTGACCGTCTGCGGCTCCCTTTGCAGTTGAAGCAGTAGCGAGTTGGAATTTCAGTTGCTTTCCAGGGTTATCTTGGTTCCTGCCTTACTCTTTTCTCTCTTGTCTTCTTCCTAAGTCTCTTCAACCTTTGTCCTTGGGCATCTCAACCTATACATTTGCCCATATTCAGGTCTTAATTATACACGGTCTTCGACCTTCTTGTGTCCAGAATTCAGACTGAGAATGTTGAGCTTTTCTTGAGCAGGAACAGTTGGCTAAACCCAGTTCATCTGTTTCTCTGTGTGTCTGCAACAGGTTGGACTCTGGGGCAGTGAAATCCTTCCATTCACCTAGTCAGGAGATTCCATTCTTAACTGTCAATTGAACCAAATGAAGAGAAAACTCCCCGTAATACTTTGGCAATATAATTTTTATTGGTTTTATTAAATTTAGAGAAGTGCTATGTACATATTCTTTTTCAAGAATATCAGATTCTCCTCTGTGTATATCAAGGAAGTTTTTTAAATTGTCAGCGTGGCCTGGGGATTTGGGGAGTCTCAGCACTCATGAGGGGCAACACTACGGTTCATTAGAGGGGTTTTAAAGAGTGGGGTGTGCATTTTCAGTGGTCACAACCCCTGGCACATTAGTATGGCAGAGGCTAGAGTTCTAAACATCCTAACCAGCGCAGGACATTCAAGTACAACGAAGAACTGTCCTACACAAAGCCACAGTATTGCTCCCCATGCAGAACTTCTCTTCTGAGTTTACTTTGGGTCTGGAAGTTGGTAGGCAAGTAAGTATACCTTTATTTTTCCACACAGAGGTGGAAAACTTCATTTGATAGCTCTCCTCTAGAGGTAGTGAATGAGAGATGAAGAACTAGTGTGGGGGTTTGTTGTTCCCAGGATCAAATTCTGAGCAGGATTTGATGGCAGAGTTCTCATAATTACCCTGTAAAAGAGGCAACCTGTTGCTTGCTGTATGGCAAATCAAAATACTTCCCTTTTTGTGTGTATTTAGCTGAATGCATAGATGAATGGGTAGATAGAAAATGATATATATCTTTGCAAAAATCTTGCCAAAATCTAGCGATCATGGATAATGATCAAAGATAAATAGTAATGACTATATATAATTTCACAGATTTGGGGGAGTCCATAATGTATATATCTAGGGAAAAATTATATCTATGAAGAAACCTAAACCTTTCTCTGTCTAGATCTAAAACACCCACTTTACACTGAAACTGAAACAACAAGGAGACCTGTATCTCAGGGTGAATCGGAAAAGGTGAAGAAAATCCCCCCTTTGTGATAAGAGGTGGGAAGGAATGTAAAAGTGATTTTAGAATTAGCTCAGTTTTCTGCTGTGGTTAATAAAAACAAGTCTGGTGAATAAAGAACTGAAAAAGAAATATTGCATCACCAAGTTTGCTCATCTGAGAAAGTAAAATAACGTTGTTCTGAGATTTTCCAAGATAGGTAGGAAAGAAATAAAGCAGCCTGTTGACAGGTAGGTAGCTGAGCACCATAATGGATTACTGAGTGAAATGACAGTCCTTGTGCCCTGGAGATACTTAGGAATAGGCAAAGCAGTCCATGAGCCCAAAGATGCCAGGTATCATGAGCCCCCATAATTCTTGGATTTTTAAAGTTGCTGATAAATACATGACAAACTAATAAAATGGAACTTAATTGATTGATGTGCAGGACATATGCTCCTCCTCCACTCCTTGCAGTTGGAGACATTCATTTTAGAGCTCTGAAGTTGGCTGAATTATCTATCAGGGACTGTAACAATAGATTTATTTTTGTAAAGCTATAAAACCCTGAAGTTAGGATCTATTTTCATGAGACCTTCTCTTGGGTCTTGGTTGTCTGTTACATGTTTTTCCTCTCCCAGCTGAGATTAACAGTATTTCTTTCGATGTGAAATAGCTTTTTTGGAGCTTTGGATTATACTTCATACAATATCATCTTAACTCTTCTGTTATGCCTCTCAAGCCACAAAGTCCCTGGTTCTTACACAGTGTACCAGTAATTGCATAAATAGGAAGGCTGTCAAGACCTTAGATTTTGCTCATTCCAACTTGTGGAGCAAAATGCAATTAAAATAAAACAGAAATTAAATAATATATTCTCTATTTAGCAAACTAAAGAAGTAGTATTTGTATTTGATTATAATTTGGCATTAGCAGTGCCCGTGTACTATCCTACAAGTTATTAATGAAATTATCATACCAGCTGTGCTGTAATTGCCTGATCTTTAGAGGATAGAGGAGATTGTTTTCTTAGAGTCTAGACCCTTTGCATTTTTGCATAATGAATTGTTCAAAGCAAACATTGTGAGTGAGATCAGTAATTCTTTAGTAAAGGAGCATGTTTTCATAGGAAACCTCATTTTTTCTCCAACAACATTTGTCTGTATTTTATTTTCTCCTGTATTTGTTATTCAACATTTATTATTGTATTTTTCCCTGCCTTATACTAGGTATTTCTTTTTTTTTTTTAAGCTACTCCAGTTTATATAAAATGTATAGAATTTTTATGAAATGTAATTTCTAGAAGAAATATTTATGTATGCATTTATATAGTTATATACCTCAAGATCATAGGACCTAGTTGGGTTTATACTTGTATTTTTCCAGTGGTCATCTTATTTGTATCTGTATTTCCAAGTAATCTTTCCCTTTTCCATCATCCCCTCTACTGTCTCTGCCCTGTTCCTTAAGTGTATATAATGGGTCTACCTTCCTCTAACAAGGTCCAGGCTACATTATAGTAGGCTTAGTATATAGATGATTTAGGCATAGACTCTCCCTTTGCTTCTAAGATTATCCAGGAAGTTATCTCTCATTCATAATGCAGGTCAGCTGCAGTAGCCCATTTCTATCGTGTTTTCTGGTTTATCTCACACAGTTACTTGTATATATTCAAATGAAAGCTTTGAATTATAAATCTAAATTTAATTGTAACTTAAGAGATTTGTTTTGACAAATTATTTTAAGTATACTGTTAATGTGTGAAGCACTTTTTAAAAAAGTATCAGAAGTCAGAGTGCTCTGTAAAATAGTAATTTTCAAGCAAGTAGGGTCATGAAGAAAAAGTTAATTGAGCTCAATTTGGAGTGTTTAAATTATGCCCAAGCTTGACCCTTGACTCAATTTCTCCTTCCTTATCTCTTTTATCTTTTCACATTGTTTTTTAGCCTATTAACAAACATACTGTTCATCTTTCTCATGTTTTTCCAATTTACGCTTACTCTGCAAGATTCAAATTTCCACGGTTAAAGAATTTGAAATTTTTGAAAATCACAATGGAAATAAAAGAAGCAGGTTTACAATGTTAAAGACTGAGGACAGAATCCCCTGTTTGGGATTGAGCTTACCTGACTATATTAATAATGTTTAAGAGCTGAGATGTGATGAAAATCAGGCCATCCCTTTCCCGTCAGGAAGTGATTGCTTCCAGGTTGGGCAGAACTCTGTTTCTTGCCCTGTAGCTGTTTGAGAGTCTTCACTGTCCCTAGACATTTTCTTAAGCATGGTGACAACACATTTACAGGTATAAAAGGCATGCCTAATATAATCCTGAGTTTTTTAACAAGACATGCATGTCTAGCCCAATAAGGTGGCTCCTCCTCAATGAATCCTAACTTGATTGTGGTTCATTTACTTAAACTTATTCCAGCCCACAGATTCATATGTTCAGCAGCCACTTTGCTATAAATTATTACAAAGGAATTTACTGTTTCATTGGCCCTTCATTACTTACGTGTTCATTACCGAAATGACAGCCTAGTCTTAGGATAAAACCTCTGCTCTTCTTATAGCTTAAAAACATGAAACTATAGAAGCTGGACATTGGCACCACCATTCAAGTTACGCCTAACACTTGTTTCCTACTGCAGTTCTCCAAACCAAGCTTCTCTTAATTCAACTCACCTGCTGACCTTGAAAAATTTTCATACCATACTAATACTAAAAGGGCTCTGTGTCACTATACTTCTTAGCTAAAACATGTCCATTTTTCAGCAAACCATGAACAACATTAATGTTTTGAAAACGTTGTTATCCGTGTCTCTGTGGCACGCCTCCGACCGTCCCAGATTACAGTTTGTCTTTGCTATTTTTTACCCAGCTGTGAAGTTGGGATGCAAAAAAAATCTATATCTTCAAAATACAGGCCATCCTGCCCAAAAATGTTGGTGAAGTCCTAAGCTAGTTTGTATGCCAGCAATGGTGATTTCTGTCATAAGGAAGTGCAAACTGGTACCAACAGTCTTTCAAGAGGTTTGGTAGGAAGATGGGAGAATGAGATGGCATGGAAACTTGAGATGGTGGTTCATGGAAAGACAGTTGCCATCTGTTTGCTTTCTGGAAGATTCCTTCTCAACTTCTTTTCTCTGTTTTTGACTTCCTACCTTCTTTTCCCTCCTTGGACATTTCTATGTTAATTATAATTAAGGAAAAATAGTAGTATATGTGCTGTTTATTACAAATTTTGACTTTATTTTCCTTGAACAAAATATCAAACATGTATACCATACTGGTGGACAGGAGTCAAATCGTTCACTTCTTGACTAAAGTTACTGCTTTTCAGTGAATATCCTTGTATCTTATCCTCATATCAAACTCCTTCAAGTTATTTGAACTTGTCGTTTGCTTAGATTTGTTTTATAGTTCGGGATGGCTAGCAGCAAGGCTGTTTAAAAATATAACTTTACGGAAGCTCTTCTGGGTACTAAACCTCCCTGGATGTTCTCTTTTTATGTTAAAATTGACAAGCTCTATATTAAGTTTTGTCCTTAAATTATACTTTTTAGGTTTCTCCGAGTATGGTTGGGTCTGAAAATACGTATTCTTTTCTTCTTTCTTAACCCATTCCATACATCAAACCAGTTTGTTTCTGTGAGCCATTTCCTGATCCCATTGTCCTCGTTCACAGTGATGAACAAAAGCATTCTCCCTGTGAGCCAGTGCCTTGTTATCATTAGATTATCTTCCCTTGGTAAATCACTAGGATCCTTATGATCCAGAGAAGTCTCAGAATTGTTTCTCTGCTTTCTGCTTTCTTCTGCTTCTGTTTTCCATGATTGCCCATGCATCTGTCATTCATGTGCACCAGCCTTACAGCTTCCTGGATTGTATAAAATACATATGAATGATGGCAAATGGGCTATAAGGAACCTCTATAGTATTAGTGTATATCATCCACATGATATACTGTCTTTGTATCTGTTAAATTTATTTTCTTTCCCTTTTCATTCACTTCCCTCCAACCCCAAAAAACAAATAAGAAGTGTTTTCTGTTTCCATTTCAAACCACTACCACCCAATTCAGAATATTTGTTATTGGTTATTTAGAAGGATGACTTGGTATAGTCCTCAAAAATCACTTGTAAACCTTTATGTTATCAGTAATAATAGCAACAACTGTCATTTCTTGAACTCTTTATTTATGCCATCCAGTGTTTTAAGAGCTTTATTCATGCAACAATATTGTTGAAAATCATTCATGTGTTAAGCACCATTCTAGGCATGTAGAATGTATCTGAATGAAAACAAAGAACCCTGCTGCCATGGAGGTTACATATACTGTCTGGGAGTACCAGACAGTAAATAAGCCTAAACAATAATATTTCAGAAGGTGAGCAGTAATATGGAAAAAGAATAGGTTTGATAGAACTAGGTCAAAGATTAACAAAGGAGAAGACTTGAACACTGTATAACAGCTAGACCTAACAGACATATATAGAATGCTCCACGCAACAACAGCATCATATACACTCTTCTCAGGTACACATGGGACAGTCTCCAGAACACACAGTATGCTGGAACATTTAACAAAAAGGACTGAAATGATTAAAATTATGTTTTCTGACCACAGTGGAATGAAAGTAAAAATTAACCACAGGAGAAAATTCAGAAAACTCAAAAGTAAGTGGAAATTAAACAACACACTCTAAATAACCAGTGAGTCAAAGAAGAAATCAGTAGGGAAATATGAAAATACTTTGAGATGAGCAAAATGAAAGTATAGCATGCTGAAATTTATAGGTACAGCTAAAGCATAACTTATAAGGAAGTTTATAGGTATAAATTCATATATTAAAATAGAAGAAAGATACCAAATCAATAACCTAACCTTTCTTGAGACACTGTTAGCAGAACAAACTAAACCTAAAAAAGTAAAAGAAAGGAAATAATAAAGATTAGAGAGGGGATTAATGAAATGAAATTAATTAAATAAAGAATAGGAAAATAGTCATGTATGGATGTGAGAGTTGGACTGTGAAGAAAGCTGAGCACCGAAGAATTGATGCTTTTGAACTATGGTGTTGGAGAAGACTCTTGAGAGTCTCTTGGACTGCAAGGAGATCCAACCAGTCCATTCTGAAGGAGATCAGTCCTGGGATTTCTTTGGAAGGAATGATGCTAAAGCTGAAACTCCGGTACTTTGGCCACCTCATGCAAAGAGTTGACTCATTGGAAAAGACTCTGATGCTGGGAAGGATTGGGGGCGGGAGGAGAAGGGGACGACAGAGGATGAGATGGCTGGATGGCATCACTGATTCGATGGACTTGAGTCTGAGTGAACTCCGGGAGTTGGTGATGGACAGGGAGGCCTGGCGTGCTGCGATTCATGGGGTTGCAAAGAGTCGGACACGACTGAGTGACTGAACTGAACTTAGCTGAGGAAAATAATGGAGAAAAGTCATTAAAACCAAAAGCTAATTCTTTGAAAAGAAAAACAAACTTGATAAACATTTAACTAGACTTACCAAGAAAGAAAGAAAACAAATTCAGAAGTGAAATAGGAATCATTATTACCAACCTCACAAAAATGGAAAGGATTGAAAAGGAATACTATGAATAATTGTATGCTGATAAGTTAGACCACCTCCATGAAATGGGCAGTTACTGGAAAAACACAAACTACTGAAACTGACTTAAGAAATAGACAATGTAAATAGACCTATAACTAGTATGAAGATTGAACTTAGTAAGCAAAAAAGTACCAGACCCAGATGGCTTTACTACTGAATTCTTCCAAATGTTTAAATAATTAATACCAGTTTTTCATAAGCTTGCTCATAACATTAAAAGAGGAGGGAACACTTCACAACTCATTCTAAGAAGCCAGTATTACCTTCATGTCAAAACTCGACAAACATATCACAGAGACAAGAAAATCCAAAACTGCAGACCACTCTCTCTAACACATGTAGGCACAGAAATCCTTAACAAAATGCTAACAGACTGAATCCATGTAAGAATTATATACTGTAATCAACTGGTGTTTTACCCCAGGAATGCAAGGCTGGTTTAACATCCAAAAATCCAGTTGCTGTAATATACCATAGCAGTAGGACAAGGACAAAGAAAAATCCACAGGATCATCTCAGTAGATGTCGAAAGAACATTTGACAAAATTCAGCATCTTTTTCATGATAACAGCCAACAATCTCAGAAGGGAACTTAAAAATCTGATAAAAGACATAAAAAAAACAACTTTGCAACCAGCATTATGCTTAATGGTGAAAGATTGAGTGCTTTCCCCCTAAGACAGGGAATAAGACAAGGATGTCCACTCTCACCATTTCTATTCAACATTGTAGTGGAGGTTCTAGACAGGGCAGTTTGGGATCCAGAGACTGTAGATGTAGGGAGGAGTATAGTAGCTAAAAGGATATGAGGTTTATTTTTGAGGTGGTGAAAATGTCCTCAAATTGATGACGGCTGCAAATATTTGGGAACATGAAAACCATTTGATGGTATACTTTAGACAGGAGCACAGATAGTTGCCTCTGGCAGGAAGACAGGGCACGTGGGTGCAGATCCTGGTAGGTGGGTAGATGCAGCAGGAGCAGCTTAGAGAGCTTCTAATTTTTAAAATCCTCACTTCAACCCTGTGAGTTAGGCACTATTATTATCCCCATTTACACATGAGGAAACAGAAGTTATGTAAGATGATTGTCAGTTTCACATAGGAATATCCTCAAAGTGTAGAAAGCAACCTGCTTTGGGGAGGTCAGTGCTGTTGTTGCCATTTCTGATGGTGACTGAAAAACCCCAAGTCTCTTTTCTTTATCTGAGCAAACTAAGATGCAGCTTGAGACTTCTGCCCATTCCCTACTCCCCTCCCCCTGCCACCCTCCACAAAAAGGTCTTGACAAGTATTTTTCTATTTTTAAATCAATCTTTTCTTCCTAGAATATCCTCAGAATAGGATGGAAAGCTATCTAATGCTATCAGGCCAACCTGAAAGTCATCCTCAAAGTTCTGTCCTTGTGAAGAGCAGTTACTTAGGAGAAACAAAATGTCCATGTCATCCTTGCCTTCGTGATATTTAGGAATCTAAAGTAAAATCTTCTGTTTATTACAGACTACCTCTGTACTGCCCTTACTGGCTGTGGTCTGCTCTAGCCACTACATCTGCAGTTTCTGCTGAGGGCGTCCCAGCCCTAATGGAGACTTCTGTCAGATATATTTCTAAGGAAAATCTCACTGGTTTTTCAGTAAATCTAGGGAAGGGAGCTAAGCACGAGTTGGATGAGAAAAGATGCAAGATGACATTTCCTGTGAATCAGTTTGCTTATTCTACAAGTTGGGGGAGGGTGTAATTGTTTAGAAACACGGAGTTTTTTTTTATGAAGCATTGTAAATTTTAAATATATTTATATTAATATTGTCTGTAGGTCCTTTCCAGTCTCAGAAAAAGAACTTATTCCACAAAATTGTCAGCAAATATAAGCACAAAAAGGAGAAGCCTAATGTTCCGGAAAAAGGTATTGGTGCCTTCCATGCTCCATTAAGACTTCCCAGCCACCTCCATTGTGGATTCATCTTTGAGTGACGCTTCACTGCACCGTCTTCGCCTTTACCTCCCCTCTGCTTGCTTCAATGTCATCAGCTCTGACGCAGGCACATTCATTATTTCTAGACTCTGCAGCTAATTGCAAAGAGGGATCTTTTCCACTTCTGTACTCAAATCCCTTATTTGTCTCTAGTTTCAGAGTTCCATATGAATCCTAAAACTGCTTTTTTTTATTTGTATTTGGTACATTTTTAAATTTAGTCTTCATGAGCTCTTCTCCACTTATTTTCATTTGCCTGTTCTCGTTTTTCTCATGTTTGGCAGCCGTCAAAGCAGGACCACATTTCCTGCTTCCTGAAATCTTCCCAGTTTCATATTCATATGAAAGTCCCACAATTTCTATACTTTCTCTGACACTTGAGGATCCTTGTCAAGGGGGATTCCACTCCTACGTCGTAACCTGTCTTTCTCTCTCTTTTTCTGTCTATATACTTAGCTTGTCAGGCTCTTCCCACCTCCTTCAGTCACATAACCATTATTTCCAGAGGGCATGAGAGACATACGCACTCTACCCTCCCTCTAACTCTGAGCATCGGTGTCATTGTCATGATCTGGATGGGCCCTTGAACCTCTTCAGGGCTCATCTAAAGATTTCCCTCTCTACAGTTCAGGCCTCTGTTCTCTCACACAGAAGATAAATTTCCCCGTCTGGTTCAGTACAGCCACGTGTCCTGGAAGTCAGTCTTTCTCGAGCATCTCCTGCATGTCAGTGTTGTGACTGCCATGAGCCTGCTCATCCGATGCCCATTTGCATCCTACTTGCATGGCCAGATGTGGAGTCCTTTGTGTTTATGGAATGAGGCTTTAAATGCAGCTGTCTTCCGTGTGTAGACATACATGCCTGAGTGTTCCTGTGTGTGACCTTTTACTTATTGGGTTTTATTTTCACCTGCATTTCAGCCTCTTAGTTTTGTTTTATATGTTGGTATTTATTCTCTGCTTTCAGTGGAGAACTCTCTCTAGGTAAAATGTCAGCTTTTATCTTTATCTTTTAACCAATCTCGAGGTTAATCTCGATTAAAGTCATAGAAATTATCCAACAATGTTTTTATAAAATGCAAATTTGTTTACTTTTAATGCATTTCTGATATGGCCTACTTAGTTGGCAAATATGGTTTTGAGAGTTAAATAGTTGAAGTAAAATTGTGTTTCATTTGTGTTATAACGCTTTTTTATTGAGGTGGTTTTGTGGATTGTCTTATTTTTATAGTGTATGTGTCTGTACTAGGAGTAGAGGTTCATTTTCCTTTTCTGTTACTGCTTTTAGGAAGTGGGGATAAATGGTCAAGCAAGCAACTCTTCTTGGATGCCATTCACCCTACAGAAGGTAAAGGAAGCAACATTCATTGTATCGTTTCAGGTAGACTATGCTGGAAATGGCATAGTTTTTGTAGATTTAAAAAGACACCAATTTATACAGAATTAAGCAACAGCATTAGACCTGTTATTTTTTAATTTTGAGTTATTTTTAATTTTCAAATCAAAATTGATAGTTTTTTTGCTTTTTTAAGTTTTTTAAATTATTAAAATATGATAACACTTTTACCAGAGACTTGGAAAAAACAAAACAAAATTACATACAGTTCCATTAGGTATTAACAATTATTTTTTAAGTAGATAAATTAAGACTCAGTTGGAGTTTCAATATCAAACTCTTAAAAATTAATTGAATGAATAGATAGAAAAGTAGGATATATTAGATCTGAAAAGCACTATGAACCAATTCAAAAGTGACAAAATTTTTATCTTACTAATGGTCAGGCTGTGGAGTTTAATTTGTGAAAGGGGGATTTTTAACCACAATAACCAGAAATTAGAGGGTTTTTTTTGTTTTTAACTTTGCTGCCTTGGGTTTTTAGTTGTGGCATGTGGTGCTGTGCGGGTTTAGTTGCTCCGTGGCATGTGGGATCTTAGTTCCCCAACCAGGGATTGAACCTGTGTCCCTTGTATTGCAAGGCAGATTCTTAACCACTGGGCCACCAGGGAAGTCCCAAATTAGAGGTTTCAAAACTGGAAATATTCAGTATTGCAGCTCACATTGCAAGAGGATGCTCTTGGGAAGTCCAATGGAGCAGCGCAGGGCTCTCCTGGAGGTGGGAGCCCTGCAGAAGTGATTCCTGACCCGGCCTTCCTCCCCAACCCACTGCCCAGTTCCTCTTGACTGTGATCAAAGGGAATGTCCCTGAGGCTTTTGGTAGCCAAAGAAAAGCCCCATATTGACTGGTAAATGTTAGAAGTGCAGATTTTATTTCAAATTTCCCACAGTCATATTTGTGACTTTATATAATTCCTCCTAAGTATTGAACTACAGGTAAATGAAGATTTTGCGGTGGGTAAAAAGCCATACGTCCATTCTTCCCACTGATACTCTTTTCCATTTAGATATTTTTAAAAAGCTGAACATTTTTCCAACGTGTCATGAGGAGTCACTTCATTTGAAAATTAGGAGAGATTTTCATGATGATCTTTTTGATTTACCCCTTTGGTTTATTTACTTATGGCTACAAAGGGGAACTTGATGAACAAGTCCATGTCTCTTGATTCCCAAAGGAATCAAGGAATATACTCTCATTCCTTTGTTGAAAGAGAAAAAATTAAAATACACACGTGGCCTAAACGTGTGTATTTTATACACGTTTTATTAAAAAAACACTCATTTTTAAATATATTTGTCAAAAATATTCAAATTTGAGTTCATCATTAACGTGAACTTTCGTTGTTTGGTTGGCACAGTTCACATGAACTGCATGTCTGCTTTTATGTCATTTTGCTTTTAGAGAAAATGCCAGCAATATGTCTCCTTTCTGACTTATTATTTCACATTCACAGCCTCTATAGAGTATCATTTCTGCACTTTGCTGGCAAACAACATGTGAATTGTTGTGCCACTCTCAGTATTAAATCCTACATCCCTAAATTGATATACATTCACACTTGTGTATTTTAAAAATATGTTCTGCACAGATTTGATAAATGTAAGGCACTGATGCACTATCAGAGGAATCTGAAAGAGGCATTTAAGACAATATTACTCTTTTCTTGAAATGATGCTGTTCTAAATATTTTAATTTTAAAACAGTGAAAACCCTACCTCATCTAAAAGGAGGTATCACAACATGTGCAGGGTGGTAAAAGAGCGAGTAAGTAAGAATTAGGGGATCTGATTCCTAATCCCAGACCTGCCACTAATGCGTGGTTTCTGGTAGGACAGACCCTTTAACCTCATAGGATTCACTCTCCACATTTGTTCTCTATTGTAGAATATGTTTGTTTAGGGGTGAAATAAATGAGAAGGCAGAGTAATACATGAACTGTACATTTCATTTCCCCTCTAACACTTTGATGATTTTATTACTGTGATAACTGTGATATGTGAAAATACCATATTCTGAAGCCCTAAATTTCTGCCATTTGGAGGGCAGAAATGTAAATTAATTTTTAATCTTCTAGGCATCAAAAGGGTTTAGTTGGAAATATTTATTATCTTTGATATTTAATTATATTTATTATTAATGTGTATGGAATGAAACTTTGGCGAATAGGCACTGAAAATTGCATATCTTTTAGCATAGAGTGCAAATTCATTTTACATAGCCAGACAAAAAGGAATCAGATTGAGCCCTGGGAATTAACCAGTAATTTAAAGTGACTTTTTGTTGTTTATTTTTATAACATCCCCTCCATTTTATTGTTCAGGTGGTGACTATGTGATATGTGTCCACGTCATTCCTTGTTAAAACTTCATCTTGGAGATTATTATGAGGACAGAAAAAGGAAACCGTAATCAGGACAGTGTAGCATGTGTAGGCTCTCCTGGGCAAAGGTTAGACAGACGTTAGAAGTTTGTAACAGATGCCTATAAATGAAGTATTGATTCCACTGAGGCTACATATGCAGCTGTTAGCTGCTTCTGACTCTGTTAGATGACTTAAAGTTCACTATCCTTTACTTACACTATCCTGAGTACAATTGACTGTGAATTTTCTCCCCTAAAATATTAGAAATTTTCAGGGGTTTAGTAGTCACATCTGAGGTTTAAATGCTAAGCTTATAATTTATAAGCATTTCCCCCATGCTTTTAAAATTCCAAATTGCTGAACCACTTCTTAAACTTGCAAATCATTTAAAAAAAAAAAAAGATTGCCTTATAGGCTAGAATTCAAGGTAAAATTTTCAGAAAAACCAAGGTGACCTCCCTCTGCCACTGTGTTTTCTTTCCACCAAGTTACAGTGTCATAAGTTCATGCTTAAGCTAGAGGTTTCTAATTGTAATAATATTGATGGGGATGATTACTACTTAATATTGTTTTATGTTTCCAGGGGGTTCTCACGTTTACTTTTTGCATAAATGAATCTTAACAGCAGCTCCAGTCAATTTAAGGAGACCTTATCAGCTTCAAATACCTGATAAGGAATTGAAGCCTGGCCAATGTAAACAGGAAGGGAAGAAACCGGCACCAAAGCACAGTGACCGCTACATTTTACATTTTTCAGGCATATCTGGGTAGCCCTCATTTGCTGGAATTATAAGTATTATCTTTTATAAGAAAAAAAAAGAAATCTCAGACTATGTATGTCCATAAAATTCATTTCTTTGCACTATATAAATGTAATTACAGGGAAGAAAAGTCTAGTTTACAGTTAGATTTTTGAAATATCCACACAGTCAGGCTAACTTGATCTGTCTTCATAAGTTCAGAGTAGTTGCTTTCTAACTTCAGCAGAGTCCCCCAGGGTCTTAGATAAGGCTCATTCATTTGACTCCTGTGTTCCATTTAGCTTTTGACTGCATTTTCAGCTCATGGGAGATTAACCCATGGCCGTGAGAGTCCAGATTTGGCTATAATAATTTCAGTGCAAGTGTGACTCCTGTAATTGGCATGTGAATTAATGACTCTGGAGCATTTTAATGGCCTCCTGGGGTAACAGTACAAGTGCGATGCTCCTTCACCAAAAAACTGACTCTACATTTTGGGAGCAGAGTTTGGAAAACAAGACAGTCTCTTATTGCCACATTCCTAATGTTACTCCAGGAATCAGCTCACATTATCACTCTCACATGATATGCTCAAAGTGTATTATGATTATTATGGAGTATAAAAAGCAGCTCTGTGGACTTGTTTTGCAGTGCTTGGGTAGGTTTGTGTGTTCAGTTACAAGCCCAAAGAGAAAATGACTAATTTGTTTTTAGAGGACAAAACCTTCCTTTTCTCACATTTCCATTAGTTTAGCGCAGGGGGAGGGGGAGGGGCAGGGGAAAGGAGCAATCTTGCTGTCTTGGTACAGGTCTTTGGGCTGTTCCCCTAAGCTTTTTTCATTTCCTGTTTCTCACCACTGTTGACCTGAAACTAACAGACTGCCAGTTATTTCTGCAGCAAAGATGAGTATATTCTGGATCAGCAGAGAATTTAACTTTGGGGTGTGCAACCATGGTGTGCAAGCCCCGATATGTCAAAGGAAGGAGAGTTTTATAGAGGGGGAAAGAAACTGGGATTGGGAGGGCTATGGTAAATCAAGTGTGTGGCTTTTCATTGTATGAGTCCCAGCCAGGAAAGAAGAAAGGTCTTTCTTCCTGTTGGGCTCTACTATCATCACAAGGCTTGAGAGCTCCCCCTTCTGGTCTCGTGACTGTTTAATTGAGGTTTCTGTTGATTAATTTTCTTGCACCACTAAGCCTTTGTTTTGAATCTTGCAGGTTGGTGGGGAGGACAGTGTATGTAAATCTAGATAAATTGTGTCCCAGTAGACCACAATTTCTACATGTGTTCAGGGTTCCTGCCTGAGATCCTTTAACCAGCTAGTTGGAGAGGATGATAAAAATAGTTTCTCTTTGTTAATGTTGCTGGACTCAGATCTACTGTTCTGTCTCAAACAGCTGTAGTTGACTCTTGAACAGTCATTTCACCCCCCACTTCACCCCTTCAGTCAGAAATTCATGTGTAACTTTACAGCTAGCCCTCTAGGCCCTGCGTATAAGCAGTTTTGCATCTGCAGATTAAACCAGCCGTGGGCTACATAGTACTGTAGTATGTATTAATGTAAAAATATCCACTTACAAGAGGACCTGTGTATTTCAAACTTGTGTTGTTCAAAGTTCAGCTGTACGTCTTTGACTTAGCTTTACCTGCTTTCCCCAATTCTTCTGTGTTAGGAAAGGGTTCTCCCTGAGCACTGACCCTGAAGACTGTCATCGGTCTAGGCCACCAGATAAGACAAGATGTTCTAGGGGTCACCCATGGGTCAGAGCATGGGACAGACTCACTCTGCCCTTTTCCTCTTAGCTACAGGAAGATCACATTACATGCCTTTTTTTTTTATATTGAAGTTTTTTCTTTTTTAAAAAAATTTTCTAATTTGCCTGTGTTGGGTCTTAACTGGCCTGTGAGCTCTTCATTGCAGCCCTTGGGCCTCTCAAGTTGCAGCACATGGACTTAGTTGCCCCATGGCCTGTAGGATCTAGTTCCCGACCGGGGATAGAACCCACATCCCTTGCATTAGAGGGCAGATTCTTAACCACTGGACCACCAGGGAAGTCCCAGATGCCTTTTTCCAGTGTGGATGGTCTACAGGCCCTGTGATTACTTTTCGATCTGACAGTGGTTTAGAGAAGACAGCGTCTGGAGAGGTGGCATTGCCTCCTTTGCAGTGATTTATGAGAACTTCTAGGGCGTTCTCCTTTTTTTCATCTTTCACTTGCCTACAGCCTGATTCATTCCTTTACTATTTCCCAGCCTCCCAATCCCTGTGACCCCATGGTCTACTGGTATCTTGTTGGCCACCTGCCTTTGACCCCGCGGCTCCTTGGCTGCTGGTGTCTGAGCGTCCCCCGGTCCCATTGCCTTTAAGGCCTGATTCACCTCCCATTTGCAAACCCTTTGCACCCATACCCTTGGCTTCTTCTGGAAACATATAGGAAAATGAGTAACCACTGGAAAGAAGTTAAAATATCTGAAGTCTCACTGAAAACAAAAAGCTGACAGTCAAGGGAGTCCCATAGTCAAGGCTCTCCCACAGCCTTGAGACACCGGAGCTGACTGGAGAAAACACCGCCAGGACCTTGATTCTAGGCTGTGTGGCAAAATGAAAAGAAGTTTCAGGCTGGATGAGAGGTAGTCTCATCCAGCTTCCATCTTTACATGAGGAAACTGAGACCCCTGGTCCCACAGTTAGTAAATTAAAAAGTCAAGAATAGAATCTTCAGGGACTGATATTTCCATTAGCCCCCTATTGTTGCCATAGAAACCAGGTCATCTTTCCCAACCCTCTTAGCCCTTTTCTGGTGTCCATGCCTTTTCTCTGACCTTTTTGATTCTTTTCTTATACAAGCAGTAATTTGGATTTAATGCACCCTTCATCTTTGGAATCCTGCTACACCCTTATCTCCACAAGTTCTAGATTTTTCTGGGAAGAGGAAGAAAAAGAGAGCAGAGGTTAATGCTTTGTCTGGAAGGTCTATCTGTAATCCAGTGATCATACCAGAGATCACAAGTTTCCCCTTGTAGTCAGAAGGGACAACTGATCGGCCTAGATAAGAAACTAGACTTTGAAGCTTATGAATATCCAATGACGTTATTGTAAACTCAGATTTTGGCTTCTTTATATAGGAGGCTTGAATTTCAGGGCTAATGCAGAGTCATGAAACACTTTTGGAGTGTTTCTGACCAAATTATCTTTTTATTTTGCTGGTAGTTTTCATTGAAGTTTAAACTAAAAAAAAAATTTTTTTTAATGCATATATACCACCACTGGCCTATGTGAAGCTAACTGCAAAGTATCAATATTCCACAACTGACCTGATCAGATCTATAATTTAAAAGGAGCCTTCTTCCTAATTTTTAATTACTTGCTTGAAAAGATGTTTGGGAGCATTGCCAAATAGTTTTTGTTTGTTTGTTTGTTTTTAAGTAACTGTTATCTTAAGCCTGTCCACACACAGATGTCTATTATGCAATAATATAGCAAGACCAAGCCACAAACCATGATATGATTTCTGCTTTTTACATTGTTTCTCTTGATGTGATTGAAATGATATCCCACTTGTTTGGAATAGGAAGCCTGGTTTCAAATGCTTAAGGGCAAAATTGTTACTGATTTGTAGCCTCCTTTCTCAAGGCTGCACCTAAACCCATTAGGGGGCTACATTAAAATTTTTAAATGAAGCCTATATAAGTATTTATATCAATAAGTGCATTTTTTCACACCTTGAGTTATTTCTTGTGCTGTGTTCCTTTTATTTTAGCTTGTCTTTCTACATTACATATACTGTGTTATTTCCAATGTCTGCCTTCTTATCCACCTTTTAATAAGCACCTGCAGATGCCCTCCAAGTTGATTTCCTGACCCACACTCCCCTTCTTTTTGTCAAAAACAGTTTCTAGAACTGTCTTAAGAGATTGGACAGTTAAAAATGGAAAGATGCCTCTTTCTCCCAGTCAGGAAACTTGACTACAAAGAAATACTCCTAAATGCTTTTTGTACTCATATCTGCATCTTCCTGTCTTAATTTAAATTAAAGGGGGAGGGAGAGGGACAGACTCCTAAGGAAATAAATAACGAAGAGACACAGCATTCCTGACCCATTTGAACTGGGAGCAAGGTCTTTGGTGGCAAATGTGTTCCTTACTCTTGACACAGTGACTAATAAGATACAAGTGCGTGCTATTAAGTGATTCGCTGATGTTACAATTAGAAAACCTGAAACTAACATTTCAGGGAATTCCGCTGACATGTACTTTATTAAATTATCTCCCTAAAGCACATTATCTTGTCCTTGAATTCTGCCAATGGGAGAGTTTCATTACGAGCTAGCTTCATCAGTGTTTGCCAGGTCCTTCTATTATGCACTCAGTATGCATAAAAGAAGATCAGGTCTCACAGACAATTTCTTTTCTCATCAGTCCAACCTGGAGGTTGAAAACAAATATAAGTGTAAATTTAAGAAGCACGTACTTAACCTCAGTATCCGCAGAAGGAAAGAAACTTCTTTTATCTGGTAGACTAGTCTCCAGACTAGCTGGTCAAAAGTATCTCAAATAGGGATCGTGGTCATGTGTGCGACTTGTCTGTTGGGACACAGTTTATTCATATTTACACACACTTATCCACCCCACAACCTGCAAGATCCAAACACTTAGAAAATGTTACTCCACTAGCCTCTTAGTACAGTATTCTGTTGGGGGTACAGAGGGTATCCTATTCTGTACTTAATATTTAAAGAAATATTTGTTTAAAATTATGGTCAATATTTCTTTTTTCCCTCAGTACTTTGAAAACTTTAAGTTCTCGTTCAAATAGGTCGGACATTTAGAAATGTTTCCTTCTACAAGTAACACTTGTGTTTTTGTGTGTAACTGTATATGGTTTGTCCTGTTGCAGCCATATTTTCAGAAGACAAAAACACCACAGAGCCTGCTTATAAGGTTAAAAATGCCCTATCCATTCCCAACACTCCAGAGCCAACAACAACTCAAGAACCCTTGGTGGGCAGCCAAAAGAGAAAAGCAAGGAAAACCAAGATCACACACCTTGTCAGGACAGCAGATGGCCGGGTGTCACCAGCAGGAGGCACTTTGGGTAAGAAAAGGAAGTGCTTAGACAGAAAGGACCAGAGCAAGCAAGGGGCCACCATGGCCTCAGTGGCCAGAAAGTGACTCTAAGCCAACTGTGGGTCCTCCCCGAAAAGTAGGTCTGCTCTGTGGGTTCTCTCTCAGGGTCTCCTTGAGAACTGGTTTCCTGCAGACTTCTAAACATACATGTTCTGGTCTCTGTGTTAAAATCATAGGTCTTTTCCCAAGAGCACATCCAGAGTTCCTAGGAAGAAAAGGTAGCTTTTAGTACTGTTATCTGCCCTGTCTTTCTCAGCTTGCACAACCACAGATTCTTATGTAAATTCCCAAAGATCTGAGACTTTTAAAAGTACTGGATGAATCTTAGTCCTTGGTTCACTATTTAAGTCATTACAAGCCGGATCATGGGGTATGTAAACCCCCGAATTAAGAAAGCAAGTATCCCACACATCCTATACAGCTGATTCAGACCACGAAAGGAGCCTGAGAATGCTTCTCGATTTCTTGGTTCTCTAGGCTACTCGGTAACCAGATATTAACTTTCAGTGAGTTTCTCCATTTTCATTTGTGGCCTGTGGTCTGTTTGCCGTGTGGCGGCCTCTGTGGGAATTGCCTCGAGGGACCCAGGTTAAGGAATGGTGTCGAGAGTGACACTGTGCTTCCCCCTCACGTCTTGGGGTGCTCCACCAGCAGAGCATTAGTGGTGTTAGCCATTGCCTTTCTGCCTTTCAGTGCCTCCAGCATCTCATTCTATCAGTGCTGAAGGAGGTGTTCCCTCCTCTCCCCCGATCCAGTTTCCAGAAAAAGGTCAAAGGCCCATAGGAATGGACCTTAAAAAAAAATTCACTTAAAAAAAAATTTTAAGTGAATGATCTTTGAGGGTGATATTTATAAATATCTGATTTAGGTTAATCCAGTTGGTGGACTCATTGTATGGTAAGATAGAAATTAGAAGTCACTTAGTGGATTTTGTGCACTTGTGTTTTACATATGTAGATTGTTAAACCTTAAAGCATGTTAAAGACCCCTAGTTCTACTGTTATATAGGAAGTGAAGCTCACAGAGGTTGAATTTTGTTTCAGAATATATTGAACTACTAAGTGTAGGGTAAGGACTAGAATCTAGTTTTCCTGATAATTAGCCTAGAAGCTCTGCTCTCCTTCCTTATCCATTCTGGATTCTGTTCTGTCATTTTCATATTGTTTAAGTTGTTATAGCTTCTGTTTTGCTTGTAGGAGGAGTGAAAGGTTTTTAGAAAACATTCCCTTTTATGTGGAAAAGCATATAGCACTGTCATGTTCTAATATATGACATTTACAGCCTTTATCAGTTACTTTCTGTAGGTAAGCTGTTTTTTGAAAAATGATGAGGATTCCTCCCCCTCCTCCTCATCTGTAAGGGCTGCATAATGAAGTGCAATCATTTCCAGCCCGTGTATTGGTATAGCATTTCAGCCACCTCTTCACAAATACCAGAAGGCCCTTTGTCTCCCTTGCAGAAGGTCTTCAAAACAAACAGTGTAGGATCTCACTGGGATTAGTTAGGCCATTCTAAGTATTGGTAACTCAGCATGCGTAGTAGGTGTGCTGTGGCGTCATCAGAGTATTTGGTCAGTTGAGTTTTGCAGGGCCATTTTACAGCATTCCTTGGCCCCTCTGCAGAAGTCCCTTGGGTTTTACTCTGACCAAGGCCCATTTTTCCCCTCTCTGTCCAAGACTGACCTATTCTTTGACCTTGGATAAAACACAGCTCCTCTGCTCGGCTTCAGGGCATAATGCTGCTTGTGGTTGCAGCTGAGCTCAATAAAAGTTTTATTCCCATGGAAGAAGAGATTCTGTAACAGCCTTAATATTCCATGGATGACAGAAGTGAGCAGGAAAGCATATTAGCTCATTTCACATTGTCTGGCACTGAGTTTTCTGTGTCCCTTCTCCGAAGAAAACAGAGCGATCCTCTCTCATGATGAATTTCCCTTCCGATGCAGATGACAAACCAAGGGAACAACTGCAGAGGAGTCTCCCTAAGGTGACTGAGACAGGCTGCAGTGATGAATGCTCACACAATAGGGAGGCCGCAGAGACGCGGAGCAGCACCCCAGAGATGCCGGCCGTGTCCGCCTTCTTCAGCCTTGCCGCACTGGCCGAAGTGGCCGCCATGGAGAACGTGCACAGGTTAGCGGTGGGAAGCCTCGCTGCCCTGAGGCCTGGGGGTCCCGTTCAGCTTTACCCCTTTCACAGAACATGGGTGGAGACCATAACATGCAAACCCAGCTCATCCCTTCTGATGTGATTGGTGATACTTTCCACAATGACTGGGGTTTGGGAGACTATTGTTTACCACGTGTTTCTATTTAGCCATGCGGGAAAATATAAGGGAGTACGCCAGCCAAGAATTTTACTTTGAATATAGTTTATTCTGTGACTAAGCTTCATTTCTGAAGAGTCCTGAGAGAGCAGAGAGCAGCAGTATTATCTAATCATTGGAGTTTTAGAGGCAAGTCTCAGACCTGGGTTTGAGTGCAGCGTCTGTCAGCTGAAAACTGTAAGGAAGACCTTGAGCAAGAGCATTCACTTCTCTGTCCTCTGTTTTTTCTTCTGTGCAATGGCTGTAAGTGGTTCTCCTTTCATAGAGATGTACTATAGAATAAATCTAGTGTCCCAGGCCTAGCATATGGCAACACCCCCACTGAGGATGGCGTCAGTGGTTCCAGCGGAAGAGAAATGTGTGGTTTGGGAAAAAGAGCATCTCACCATCTGACTCATGGCAGGCACAAGGCCTGAATTTATCTTAAGCAACCTGTGTTTATTAGTCATTCATTTCTCTGGGCCTCAGTTTTCTCATCCTCCATTTAGCATAATGATATCCCCGAAGAATCACACAGTTGTAAGGAATCAGACGAGATCAGATGTGAAAGCCTTCTGAACTCAGTAAAGCCCCACAGAAAGTTATCAAGTTCTAAGTATATAATTGAGTGTTCTGCTATTTAATGGAACATTTGGGAAGGTAAGAAAGTCTTTTGTAAATTCAGGTATTTCATGTTTTTATTCAAAATGGATTACCCGCAGATGAGTTCCTTTCTTAGGTTTTCAGTCTTCATCCCAAAAGTGCTTGAAATCCAGCCCAACTTCTTTACCCACCCACAATGGTCAGGCACCATTCTCTTTCATCTTTCATATCCAGGTTTAGGAAAGTTGCTCAGTCATGTCCAACTCTTTGCGACCCCATATAGTCCATGGAATTCTCCAGGCCAGAATACTGGAGTGGGTAACCTTTCCCTTCTCCAGTGGATCTTCCCAACCCAGGAATCAATCTCCTGCATTGCAGGTGGATTCTGCAGGTTTAGGAGTCCCTGATGAAAGTTTTCTTTGTGTCTTGCTCTTACCTATCATATTACAGTTCTAGTACTTCCTCACAAATAGCCTCTAGACATTTCCAAGAAGTCAAATTCCTTTTCATGTGTACACTGCAAGTGCCTAATAGCAAGTGAATGGTGACAGGCATTGTTAAAATCTGCTCAGGTCTCTGAGGGGGATAACACACAGACATTTCTCTGCTTGTGGCGTTTCACAGTCGAGCACAGAGGACAAACTCATAATGCATGCACAAAGAATTAAATATGTGCCTGCGTGTTATTAAGTGCCCTCATAAATTGTGGAAATAAGAGGTCATATAAGAATTCAGTGGCGGGGGGGTCATAATTCAGAGCTCAGGAAGAGCGACCACACAGTCACCCTTGCTGGGCCATGACAGGTCACACCTCTGCACTGTTAACCTACACACCCCCACCCCTGCCCCCGTGGCTTGCGGTGCAGCAGAAAGTGGCAGCCTTTCCACTCCCACCTCTACCTCCCTTGCTGCCCTGTGTTCATGTGCAATTGCTTACTCCCATCCACATAAGCCCACGTCTTGCCTTTGCACATCCTCCTTCCCAGTGAACTGCTGCTCCTCCTTCAGTCTGTCTGTCCTTTGTCCTCGTCTCAGTCTTCCTCTGAAGTCCTGCACAGTCTCTGTACACACCCCTCTTAGATCAGTTGCCACTCAGGGCTGTAGTTATTGTTTGATGTCTGCTTCCTTCCATTGCACTTTGAAAGCAAAGCACCAGTTTTATTCTCCATGTACACAACTTCCTTAGTTCCTGTTACATCAGGAATGACTGGACATATGGTCAAATGAATGAGTGACTACCCAAGTTATCTAAGAGGCACAGGAAAAAATGATTTGAGTAGAACTTCTTTTTTGTTTAACACATCCCATTGGAAAGAATAATATTGCTTATTAGAGTTTTCACTATCAACATAACAAATGGTTAGTGTTCTTAACATCCAGAAAAACAGCTAGCTCCTCCTGGGGAATGTTAGTTGTAACTCTAGCCCTTACCTGTTAAAGCAGAGTTACCAGCCTTCCCTCCATGGACAGGCTTAACGTAATTGTACCTGGGTTGCACATTAATTAATTATTGCTTCAGGATCACCTAGTTCATAATTTAAAAGGTGGTCCACAGAGTTAGGGGTAAATATATATTACTTGCATTCTTGTCACAAGAAATCTTAATATTGGGTTCAGAAACCCAACATAGACAAACAGTTTTATAAACCACAGGAAGTAGGAAATTGAAATTAACCTTTGTTGAGAGCCTATTTATTTACTAGAAATTTTATAAGAACAGAAGATCATTAAATTTATTCTTAAAATTAGCTCTGCCAGGTGCATCTTTTTTAGTTACATTTGAATGATGGTACAGGCAGTTAATTAACTCGCCAACAGCACACAGCTAAACCAAGTCAGGATCTGAATCCAAGTCTTTGAATCCCTGTGTCTTAGCATTTGCTCAAGAATGCTGCTTATGCAAGCATCCGTCCTGTCCTAGAGAGTCCTGAGGAATGTCACTTGACCTGCCCCTGGGAACTGGAGCCACCTCTTGGTGGCAGCCACATCATACCTCTACTTGGGCTCAGTAGTCAAGAATCTGCTTGCCCATGCAGGAGATGGGGGAGATGTGGGTTTGATCCCTGGGTCAGGAAGATGCCCTGGAGTAGGAAATGGCAAACCACTCCAGTATTCTTGCCTGGAATATTCCATGGACAGAGGAGCCTGGGAATCTACAGTCCATGGGGTCACAAAGAATCGGACATGACTGAGCAACTGAGCGTGCACGTGCACACACAAGCTGGGCTATCAACCCAATTTCTCTCTCCCCCTTGATGTCTTTTTTTTTTTTACTGTACTCTTCATCTTTCACTTTTTTTCTTTGTATGTTGCCTTTTCCAATACTTATTAAAATATTTTTGGCTTTTGTAATATTGTTACATATTCGATCTTAAAAGTAAATACCATTTTAATTTCATCTTTCTTGAACAAAGAGTTGGACATATTGAACAGTTGGTTCTTAAGCATCCCCACATGAATAAACAGATTAATCCAGAGGTTTGATTATAACACGTTTTGTTTTTCTAAAAAATTCCTATATCTTAAGATAACTGATCATTAGATTCTGAAATCCCAAAATGTTGCATTTATAGATATCTATATTAATTTTCTTTTTTGTGCACCAAGAGAAAGAAACTTGGATATAGTTATGGAGAGACACAGTTTGAATTTTAAAATTGCTCCTCTTATTTCGCATAAGCTAAAGATACTGTATTAAAGTGGTCAATCCAGTGAAGACATTGCTGCATGCCCCCGTATTTTCAGCGGTGCATCTGCCTTACTGAGGCTCGAGAAGCCTGTTAGGAAATGTCACAGATGTGCCCCATCCTGTCTTTTTAGAATGAGAGGCTCTGTAGACTCTACCAAGAAATGTTCTTATAACCATGAAGCAAGTGGCATTTTTCTTCCTACTCATTAAAAAAAATAAAAATAAACTATTTGATGTAGATCCAATCCAAATGATAAGCATTTCCATGAATTTTTAACGTCTTGTCTAGAGTTCTTTCTCCATATGTATAGATTTTGGCTCAAGATGACTGAATTTTCTCACACACTGAAATTCAGAGTTGGTCCTCCCCTTCTTCCCTGTACACTCTCCCTCCATATGCCTTTGAGACTTCTCTTTCATGAGGAGAGCATCACTGTTTTCTTTTCATTCATTTTTCAGTCACAGTTCACCTCTCTTTGCAGAGGCCGACCCTTTTATTGGCCTTAAATTTTGAAATTGGGCCTATTATTGTATATCAAGAAATGAGTCTGAAGGTTATCAGTTAGTATAGGATAGCCTCCCCCTTGGTCAAGTCAAGGAAAGGAATGTGTTCTTTTTTAGTATAAGAAGATCCAAAGGAACATTGCCATCCTGAAACCATCACCCTTGACTGAAAGTTTTCTACTTCTTAGGTAATTTCCCCAAATTTGTTGGTGCCTCGGGTTTTATCTCTACATAGCGGAGGTGCTTATTTGAGGGCAGAGAGTGTTGTTGAGTTGTGTGAGAGGAATTGAGATAAGAAACCCTTAAAAAAGAAACATAAAGATGCTTTAAAGCCGTTTTAATTAAAAGGCATAAGTAGTATAGCAGTAGCATCTGTTAAACAAGATATATTGGAAAGCATTTGTTGGTCATTCATCATCCTCTCTTATTTCTAATAACATACTCTCAATAAGTGATTTCTCTCTTTTCCTCTTGTTTTACAGAGGTCAGAGGTCAACTCCACTCACCCATGATGGACAGCCAAAAGAAATGCCACAGGCTCCTGTACTTATTTCCTGCGCTGACCAGTGAAGCGCCCTTTAATTGTAAAACATTGTGCTTTACCTACTACCCTAGCCTTGTCTTTACCGAGGGATGCTAGTGAGTCCATGTGGTGGAAAATAGACTGCAAACAAGTGCTTGTTGCCCTCCATGGCCCAGATTCACTTGAAGCAGAAGTTGGCACCCTGGGCCAGTTTTGTTCTCTCAGAACCCAGAATCTTTGAGGGTGATGTGATCTGTCTGATACTGAGCAGAAACAGGATGATCTAGAGCTTTGCTTTCTATTGAAGGCTTTTGATGGTAACAGGTGGTAACTTGGTAAAAGGCTGCCTTTACTGTAGCTCATCCAGCATCTCTTTTACCAACCAGAGAGTGTGAAACTAGTTTCATATATTACCTAGTTATTCTTTCAAAACAAAAACAAAAAAACAACAAAAAAAGCAAAAACTGACGCACTGCACTAGTTATTATTAGATATTCCTAGTCTTTTTTGTACATGGAGATTTAAGTTCTAAGATGGTTTATATAATAGGTTATACCTACATTTATATTGTAGAATAATATTAAAATGCCTGTTCAAAGACTCCCAAGCAGCAGGGGCAGGCAGATGTACCATTGTTAGCGGTGTATGCTCGGCCTCGTGGTCCCTATATCCTGCACTTTTATATTTGCCACCAGAGTGGTAGTTTGCTGGCAAAAAGAGAAAGAGAGGAAAAAAAAATTACAATTCTTGCAAGCTGAATTTTTTTTTTTTTCTTAGCCTTGAGTGACCAAGAAGAATTTGCTTGGGGCAAATTGTGGCAAATATTTTCCCAGACAGGGGAAAAGTCCTGCAGATTACAAATGTTTTCATGCCTTGAGGATTCTTTTTATTTTCTACACAGGGGTCTGAGTAACCAATGGATCGTTCATACAGACAAACAAAAAAAAAAACTATTATTCAGAAGTGACCTTAGTATTAACTTCACTATTCTGAACACATTGAAGACACTCACCTCATGTGGACTTTGAGCTACAGACCTTTTACATCCATCCCAGACAGACTGGACGGGTAGCAATTGCTATGCACAGCCTAATTGGCACAGCAGGTTTTTAGAGCCATTTTGAGTTTTTGTGATTACGGAGGTATTGAGTTAAATGGTGAGGGAGGTGTGCCTGACCACAGTGGGACTCGCAGTCATAGATCCACCTGCAAGTTTCCTGCTTCTTTTTTGTGTTTTGTTGCTTTTGAACAGAAAACCAACCATACATATGCCAGTGCCAAGTGGATTAACTGGCTTAGAACATCCAGCATATTGACTCCACCGCCTGACGTTCACAGTGTCTTGTTTCTTAGCAACAGATGCAAAGTGATAAATCAGAATTAGTCGGCGGCTACACATTTTACAGGGTATTTGTTCCATAGCACAAAGTATTTCCCCACTCTTGCATCACAGCACAAACTACCAAATTTTAATTATTGGATTCCAGCAATAATTTTTATTGGTTTTCAAACTGGCGGAATTTTGATAGTGTTAGTTCGAGTTTGAAGCTTTTGAATTAGCTCTCTAAATGGTGACCGTTTACAAGGTTTTATCTAGCTTTCTTATTTATACTTGACTGAAATGTAATGAAGACTTTTTTTTCTAATCGTAATTTGACCTAATAGCCATACAAAAAATGACTCTATTAGTACTGACTAGGTTTAGCTTTTCACGGTTGTAGATACTACTTCAGTTTCGGTGCTGGAAAATATGTACACCATACTAACAGAATTGAAAAAGGATAGAGAGAATGGGGGTTTTTCTTTAAAGCAGTTAAAGAGGGCAGCAGAACTTTGGAATGGTGTCCTCAAAAATACATATTCTTTGTGAACATGGAGGGAGATGGAAGTAGAAAGTAAGGTTAATCAGAGATTAAAAACTTAACCCCATTCACATAGACATAAATCAGGTGAGCAGCCCCAGATTTTAGCATAATGTTTTTACTATGATGCTGTTTTATTAATATTTTCTAAATTTCAAAACACAAAGTAAATGTTTAAAAATTGCTGGGTCCTAGTGTTGGTGGCTGTTGGAGTCTTTGGCCCACTTGCTAGCAGTGATGTAAAAATTATTAGCTAAAATCCAAAAACAATTAAAAATCAAAAAATTTTTGGTGCAGAACATGCACCTTGACAATGGTACTAACTTATTATTCTCTAGAACACGTTAGAATAGATCTATTTTTGCCAGAGCCCCCTCCTTCCTTCCAGTCCTCCGATTACATTTCACTAGAGTTCCTTAAGAGATTGCTGTATATTCATGGGACCTTTTTTTAAAAAGAAGCGAAACAAATGATTACTTTTTTCTATGTGATTAATATATCTTACTTGATCTGCTTTTCCTAAACCTCAGTGGCTTTTCCCTTAGGCTGGGGTGGGGGTGGAGGGCAACCTACTGGATATGACTGTTTTCAGATACTTTAAAAAAAAAACTTTTTGTAGAAATGCTTAATTTTTAAGCGGTTAGGCACTGAGAGTAGCAGAAATCCTGCAAAGCTTTATAGTCCTCTAGACACTCGCCTTGTTGTTTCTCTGAGCAAAGTCTTGATTTCAATAATAGTGCTTTTCTCATGCCCTGAATCCACTGGAGAAGGGTGTTGGTGTTTTCAGGTAATAACATTTGTTAGCACAAGTATTTCAGACCAACATGTAGTAACCCTCCCCCCATTTATCATTTTCATTTCACTTCTTGCATTCTTTTTTATTTTGGAAAATCATATTGCTATGGTGTGTACCTTAATCTGCCAGCAAACACCATCTACACTAACATTTGTCCCACAAGCATCCTCGAGAAAAAGTTGTTGCACCTTATGTATATCTCAAGCAAACCAAAATATGATGCTCTTCTGCTTTGTTTTATTCTAAATTGTTGTATCATATCTTTCTGAAACCATTCTGAATCTAGTTGAAATTATCAATATTTATGCTTTTAACCTTAATTTCTGGATTCAAACCTGTATATAAATCTTCTGAAAAACAAAAAAAAATTGTCCTAGCCCTTCTCTGTAATGCTGGAAGTGGATGATCAGTCTCAGATGGAGACGCAGTACTGTTCCAGTTTTCTTTAGCCTTTTATTTATTTAGTTATTCTGGGTATTTTCCTATGTAATTTTGAAGTGTGTAGAGTATATAATAGTAACTGAAGCTACAGCTCCAAGAAGCTGGGTGGAAAGAAAGAAAATACTGTAAGACATCCTTTTTAAGTTTTTATTTGTTTGGATAACTATACTGAGATAAGGAAAAAGAAAAATGTCCTACAGCTACATTGAAGATACAGGTTCTTAACCCCAAATTAAGTTAGTTCCCAGATTTTAGATCAAAGTTGCTAATTAATTAAAGCCCCCTTTTTTATAAAGGATATGTCATACTCTCATAATCCTGACAGTCTTTTCCCCTCAAGTATTGGAAATATATTTATTTAATTCCATCAGATGAGCTTTCTACCAATGCCCCCTCAAACCCATGTTGAACTCATCCCCATGTTATCACTGTTATTCTAGTTCCTGCCATTAAAACTGCTGCAGAGGAAAAAAGTGATGGAACACTATGAACAAAAAGGAGCATTTGAACTAGTCTGTTTATTCAGAATCCAACTTGTTTAATCCCCGTCGTTCTCTTATCAAGTCAGATGCTACCCTGACTGAGTCCTAGAAAATTTTGTTTGCACTCTGTAGTCTTTGGCTCATCATATGGAAATGTTTGCACCTATGTAAAATCTCAAGCAAATTGTAAATCGATAACAGCACTAGGAGTAAGCTGAAAACCGAATGACATGTTTTGTTTATGCAGCACGGGGTGAGGGCTGGGGGTTATCAAGGAAGTCTGTTCCAAGTTTGGCGTTTGGCATTAATGTGAAGCAGTGGGACCAATGCTGCCTGCTAACTACTGTACGAATCCTCTGTGTCCTGAAGACCAGCAGCTGGAGGCCGGCATCCATACAGCAAAGGGGAAACAGCGCCACTTCACCGGGGAAAAGGAATTCATGCAAGGCCTGGAGTCATCATTTGTAAAGGGAGAGTCGGGGTGTGCGCAATGCTGTGAGGAGGCTCACCTTTGATTGCAGTGCTCCACAGAGCCCTCAGATAAGGCCAACCCTAATGGGCTACCTCGGCTTTAACAGTTAATTTCAGTAAGTCCTGTTTCCAAAGTTTGTCTTTTTTTTGCTTCCACCTTCAGTGCCACTATTTTCCACTGCAGTGTTTAGACTGGCAAACCACCTTCTCCAGAGAGAACAATGTGTTGCTGAAAATGGGCAGCAGAAGCCAATGCTTTTACATTTGACCTACAAAGTATTCAGAGTGACTGCTAGGTGGGAATTAAAATTTAGCCTTCCCCACATAGGACCTTGTTTTTGCACCTTGTAAAGAGTGTACTAATTGTTAATTAGGTGTTGCTTTTATTTATACAAGTATTCCCAAAGAATTAGATTTGGATTTTGTTTTTATTGGAGTTTGGGGATTTTTTTTTTTAAAGTATCTTATTTAGATCGACTAACATCATACTTACAATATAAAAAAAAGAAACAGTTTTCAGTTCATCTTAACAGATCTGTCTCGTGAAGTAGTCAGGATTTGATGGACTGCTTTACTTTCATTTTGGAAACGATAGTGAAGTTTAGTACACCCCATATTACATAATCCTGTCCTTTTCACTGGTGACATCATCTTCCTCACATGATAGAAAAAGAAGCAACAAAAGAGTAAACAAGGCAGATCCGCTTGATTCCCCTCACACACCTTCATCCATGCGTTCCTTAAAAATGCATAAATACACATTTTCTTCACACATACAAAAAAGCTTCCTCTCATGGCCAAATTGTATTTGTGGTGGTATGATTTATACTAATAATTGAAAAGAAACCTTGTGCTTAGAACTTTGCTGGCCACTGTTTTCTTGTTGCAGCCAGTGGTCAAAATTGATCCTGCCCTTAAATTGATTTTTATGCACAGAACCTAGTTATTGTGAACATTACTACTCTTTCCAAAGATTTTCTAATAACTTGGGCCAGAAGTGGTTACCGAGTAACACAGACCTAATTCAATGCCTCCATGCCCTCCCTCCGCACAGCAAGTCTTACCTCACAAGCTCTAACCTAAATCACAGAGGCGCATGTTTCACAGACAAACAGTTTCACAGACAAACAGTGACCTTCCTTTGCCGCCCCGGAGGGGTGGTCACGTCCCCTGCCACCTCACGTTAGTGCCTCAGCTCCTAGCAGCAGAACTGGGGGAGGGGAGGTTTGTGATCTGGAGCTCAGCATATGCTTGGCAACATTTTTCTCATTTCATTAGCACTAAACAAGTCTTGCTCTCAGGAATTTGTCAGAAAGGAATAAAAACCACCTGAGATTCCACATACCAGATTATGAACTTTTCTTACAGGTTTGAATTGCTTACTTACCTGTCAAAAATTAACCACAGCTTCATTTGACCACCGGATCTTAAGTCTGTTGACAGTTTTCAGCATGACCGAATCGCTCATTTTTTTGCTTTCAGAAATTGGCTTGGTTCTCTTTAGAGTTGGTGTAAACATGCCATGTAATAAATGATTTCCACTTAATGGTACAACAGAATTATTGCTTTCTTAGATGTATGTGTAGTAAGAGTCAATATACACATTTATATAATTTCTTTCTTCAAAATCTTATACTTAATTTGATATTTCTAAAAATTGCACATGTAAGTCATGTGTATAACATGCTAAAGTACTTTAACTGTGATCTTAAAACTGAATAAAAATATTTAATAAAAATTTGAAATATTTTAAAGATATTATTTAAATATATATATATATATATATATATATTTTTTTTTGGTTCAAACTACTGACCATCATGTATATGCCTTCAGTATACCATTTCCACTAAAAACTAGTAAGGAAAATACTTTAATACAAGTAAGACCTCTCAGCTATTTTAGAATGTCATATGACGGTCTCCTTGAAACTCTACCTGAGATCCACCACTGTCTGAGCAGCCTTGGTTGCTTTCCCTAACATGCAGAGCAGAGGTCATCCCTACAGAAGGAAGAAGAACGCTTCAGTCCACGTGCAGAAGAGCCGCCTTGGAAAGTGTGACCTAAGCACACTGTCTTTCCCCGAACCAGTATAATGATTGGAATAGTATCATTAAGACAGTAGTATAAACACAGACCTCAACTTTGCTGAATAGGATGTTCCTGAGACCTAAAACCTTGGATATCCTGGGTTGTGTTTTTTTTAACCCTTTGGAATGGCACATGAGTCCACATGAGCACAAACGGTATAAATATTGGGTTGGCCAAATGGTTCATTTCTGTTTTTCTATAACATGGAAAAACCCAAATAGACTTTTTGGCCAACCCAAATCCATATATAGTATGATTATGTCACAGCTGTTTGCATTCAGACAGATTGGGCTCCAAAGTGTGGGTCCACCCATTTACCATTAGGTTTCTTAACCTCCCTGAATCACACTTCACTTACCTAAATGATGGTAATAATACCTTCTTAACACCACTACTGGGATAAAAAGGCAATATATATGAATATGTTGGTGTGGGGCATTGTAACAGAAATGCCCATTAAGTGGTAATTGTTACCTATATTTATTCCAACTTGAACGTTGATATGTTAGTGTATTCAAAGGAGATGCTAAGTATAACTTAATCTTCAAAATGAACTTCTAAGGCCCTGATAACCTTGGGGTAAGGTGTTAAAGGAGATTTCACATAATAATAGGTTAATTTCACATAGCTAATTCATACTTGTGTATGTAGTACTGTTAAGATTTTTCTATAAGATCAGTCTGCCTAATGAATTATATTTTCTAATACTCAGTGCACTTCCTTTGCATTATCGAGAATAAAGTATATTAGGGGGAATACCATGCCAAAGAATATAAGTTGAGTTAGAAAAAAGGATGACAATATACCCATGTGTGTGGTTTTATGATCCTACATATATAATTACATCTGTCCTTTTGCGTAGAACGTGAAATTTGTTGAAAGGAACAGTAACATGGTTCTTACCAGTAAAAGCTAAAACTAATACTACATTTCATGCAAACTGAATGAAGGTAAAATTGTTAATCACAATGTATCAGAAACCTCACCTTTTTGAAATACGGAAATTTTCAAATAGATGCAAAGGCAGAGAAGTTAGCATATTGAATTCCATGTGCCCATCACCCTGCACCAAGTACCGGTATGTCCTCAGTTCCTATTTCATCTGTATTTCACCCATTTTCCACCATTTCATTCCCCAACTGAGATATGCATATCCCAGAAGTGTGATTTCATGTATAAATACTTCAGATACAGTCTTTAAAACCAAATATTTTGATATACACAAATATTCATTCTATGTATCACCTCACAATTCAAAAAGTATGTTTTTTGTCCAAAGCAAAAGAAATCCATGACCCACACGGTGCTGAAGTGAAGGTCATTTGAAATTTAAAAAACACTGGGTACCTCTGTACTTGACCTTTGTAAATTTACACTCTCTAAGCAGATTTTAGTAATCAAAGATGGCTTTTCATAACATGTTATTTATTTAGGTCATGCTTTCTATGATTTTTTTTCTAGTTAATGTCAAAAAAGGCCCAAATGCTAAAACTTACAACCATATAAAACTTTTATTAACTTGTTATGTCCTTTACATCTCCCTGAAACCCTATCCCCACTACATTTTCTCTCCCAGACTTGTAAGGGAAAAGTAGAGACAAAATTTTCGATCAACTTTAAAAGGCAGGTTCCCAAAGATTTAAAAAATCTGCAATCCTGGGTCAACAGGCCAGAAATTAAAGCAAAAAGTGAAATCCTTTGCTGGAAGAGATAAAATGATAATTCCTACTTTAAGGCTCAGCTACTTGGAGATTCCTTACCCTAGAGAATTTCACAAAAGGTCATTTTGTCTCTGGATTGTGTATTGCAGAGTCAGACGAAAAAATGGGGATTGAAAGTTTCTTGAGAATGATGGAGAATGAAAGAGAGGGAAAGCTCATACAAACAGGTCTTTAAACGTTCAATGTCTAAAAGTGGTTTTAAAGCCAAAATCAAAATGGTTTTAATGCCAGAATGGAAATACTTCCAAGAAATATACTTGAGTATGTCTTGATTTTTTTCTACTATTGGACATCATATCTGTTGTGCTTATGAAAGACATATTAAACATAAAAATTCTTATCTTCCAGAAATAAAATATGAAGGCACTGAAAATACATTAAAAGCAGTATACTTAGTAGATGCAAAAATAGCTAATAATTTGCGATCTAATATGAAGCATTTGTTTGAAATATATTGAATAGAAAAGCAATACTGATATAATTTAAAATTTTTTCCCTCCAAGATACAATCTTTGAGATGAATACTGGATAAATTCAGATGACCTTTTATAAAAGAACTTAAAATGTTTACTTCTCCCATTGCTGTATCTTGGCTTAGGTATTTATAGCTGTGTATTAAAAATAAAAGATATTTTTGACAAGTTCTCAAAAACTGAACCCTTCTTGTAAGTAGAATATGAAGTATTTAACACATGGAAGCCCAGCCTCACCTACATTAAAACTGTATTGCATGTCAGTCAAAATCAAAGCTGTGTTGTTAGAATAAATACAATAGAATTACAAACAGTATACAGTATACATACAAAAATTACATACAATGTGCACATACAATGTGCACATACAATGCAATTTTTATTTATAAAAATAAATATAATAAAAGCAGTGCTTCATCTACTTCTCTGTTTCAAAACCCATAAAAATTAGTTCACCTGACTTGTTTTAGCTCCAAAAGAGTTTTCTACCCATATGGTATGTCCATTAAATTGCTGTCATGCTCTCCGACAATCCAGTCATTCCTCAGTTCTGTGATGGATGCCTGCTGTTGGAGCTGCTAAGCACCAACAAGGCTTGAGGGTGTGTGGTCTACTGGGGTTAGAATTGGTCCACTGAAATGCAATACAAATGAACTTGGGCATGGACAACAAACAGCAAGAAGTTACATACAAATTCATGCGAAACTTGATTATCTGCATTTTGAAGACTAAGAAAGAAAATGGGTGTTTGATGCTGTTCTACTTTTTTTTTTTTAATGGCATGTGGGATCTTAGTTTCCCCACCAAGGTTTGAAACGGCCTCTGCAGTGGAAGCACAGATTCAACCACTGGACCAGCAGGGAATTCCCTGTTCTACTTTGAAAGAATAAAATTCTTTTAATTTATCAGATCTCTGAGGAAGATTCATGTTACAGCATATAATGTATGTCCCAGGGTATGGAACCTCCCAGCTACACTGATTCCAGAACTGATGTGCAGTTAGAAAGCACATAAACAGCCTTGGCACAATGACCTAAGGATATCAGAAATCGTAGGGTCGAGAAGCACAGTTTAAGCAGTCAGCCTTCAGTTCAGTTGCTCAGTTGTGTCCAACTCTGCGACCCCATGAATCGCAGCACGGCAGGCCTCCCTGTCCATCACCAACTCCCAGAGTTCACCCAACCTCATGTCCATCGAGTCGGTGATGCCATCCAGCCATCTCATCCTCTGTCGTCCCCTTCTCCTCCTGCCCCCAGTCCCTCCCAGCATCAGGGTCTTTTCCAATCAGTTGACTCTTCACATGAGGTGGCCAAAGTATTGGAGTTTCAGCCTCAGCATCAGTGCTTCCAGTGAACACCCAGGACTGGTCTCCTTTAGGATGGAGTGGTTGGATCTCCTTGCAGTTCTTAGGGTTGGAGAACTGATTGCTTTAGGGTTAGAGAAGTGATCCTGGAGCCAGATAGTAGGGTTCCCTCACTTTCTTTTCCTTCTTGCTGGGCTGTGTATCTTTCCCACCTGAGTCCCTGCTCTTGCATCTTGCTAAAACAGCACATCTTCCCACTTCCACACTGTCCACTCACAAAAGCTGTTTTCTCTTTTCCCCTTCTTTCTTCCCCACTGAGAATATCTTTAAGGTTTTTATGGCTGGGTGAGTGACTGAACAAATGCCTTTCTCCATGGGTCTATTGGGGAAAAATTCTCATTTTTAATGTGTTCTGCCACCATTTCAATTTGGATCTCAATTGGGCAAGTGAATCTTTTGCTGATCCTCAGCCATTCAAGAGAACTTTACTACAGGAAGAACCTATTCTTATCTAGGATTCTTCAGGATTACTTCCTATGTACTGAAAGCTGTGCCTTTCCTTTTCAAACTAAACATTTACCTCAGCACACCCAAATCAATATTCCCATTTTAGGGATTAATAGTTAAAAGAATCCTTTAACTACAAATCATCTACTTTAGGAATTAAATTGTCTCTTAGATATGGAAACTGCCCTGTAATTAGTGTCTGAATTCGGAAGTTTAAAGAGTTTAATTAAAGTTCATCAGCTGTCTCTCTGTGACCCCCAAATACTCAAGTCAGTGGGATCTGTGTTGCTAAAAGTCCTCATTGGTCTTCCTCTCCCCACATCCCAAAGTATCGTGTACATGTTTTAGTTGCTCAGTCATGTCCGACTCTGCAACCCTGTGGATTGTAACCTGCCAGTCTCCTCTGTTCATGGAACTTTCCAGGCACGATTGCTGGAGTGGGTAGCCATTCCCTTCTCCAGGGGATCTTCCTTACCCAGGGATCAAACCTGGGTCTCCTGCACCCCAGGCAGGTTCTTTACTATCTAAGCCACCAGGGAAGCCCTACATCCCAAAGATCTGACTTCAAAGGAATGGGTCACATATGAAGCAACATTTCCTGAGCAGCGCTTGTGTGCTGAGGACTGTGATTGAAGCAAAAACAGACAAGGGTCTTCAAACACCTGCACCAGCCCACCAGATGGCACTGAAGTTTGAAAGAGAATGCAGAGGGGTTGTCTCTAAAGCATGCCACAGTCCTCCCTAGGAACACCACTCAAACTGGAATCAGACCAAGATCTTTTTCTTCTGTGTTTGGGCATTTATCCATGTGAATTACTATTTTAGGGTTCCTCTTTCACTCCTACCCACACATCCAATATTCCATATGCCTTCTTTTAAAAAACAAATGGTTGTCTGGTCCGGGTGTGCACTTCTCCCTTCCGAGTTGCCTTTGTGTGACATTCTTGCCTGCCACGACCACCACCACCTGCTCCTCAGCCAACTATCTATTTTAGACAGAGTCTGTCCCAGCTTTTGAGCCGACTGCAGAGAGCAACGTCAGTAATTGGTGGTGGCAAGATGAACGGAGTCATGAATTAGCTGATGAATAGTATTCCTGGGGAAGAGCAGGCCCTCTCCTACAGTCACAGACAAGGTAGAGCCAACCAAGTGGCAAGATCGCACAGCGGGCCGGGCCTTGGAAGATGCCCGCCTCACGGAGCAGGGAGCAGATTTTCCCCAAGGGCTCACCTTTCCCTGCCAAGGAGCAATGGCTGCCACCACAGTCCTCCAAGTATTGGAGCAGAGCCAAGGTTTCTGAAATGAAACTGCTACCGATGAGCAATGCCGTTTACATTCTTGGTCCCTTTTCTTTGCTTCCCAGTCAACTCTACAGTAAGGTTAAAACTTTTAAACTTGAATGTTAACCTCATATTAACTTAAACCATTACAGGTATACCTCGGAGATATTGTGGATTCAGTTCCAGACCACTGCAATGAAGTGAGTCCACATGAGTTTTCCAGCTTCTCAGTGCATGTAAAAGTTACATTTACACTATACTGTAGTTTATTAAATGTGCAATGGCATTATGTCTAAAAAATATACATATCTTAATTTTAAAATACTTCATTGCTAAAAAATGCTAATTATCAACTGAGCTGTCAGGGAATTGTAGTAACATCAAAGGTCACTGATCACAGATCATGGTAACAAATGTAACAATAAAGAAAATGTTTAAACTATTTCAAGAACTTTCAAAACCTGAGACAGGGACACAAAGTGAGCAAATGCTATTGGAGAAAAATCACTTGTTTGACCCAGGGTTGCCATAAACCTTCAAATTGTTAAAAAAATAAAAAATTGCATTATATGTGGCATGCAATAAAGTGAGGTATGCCTGTACCTTCAAAACTTACAATATACACATAGTTCTCAGATTGAAAATCAGGCAAAAGTGTGATCCATCTTCATGTAAATTTTTACTTCTGTTTTTTTTAAATAAAGCTAATATAGCACTTATATCACAGTTACTACCCCATATATTTGAATATAATTATATATGTGCTTCAGATTTATTTCACAGCCTGATCCACCATTTTCCCCCTAGATTTTAAAGACGACTTTTTTTCCCCAACTGCCCCATGAGCTGTCAGTTGAACTGAACAATCTCTGCTACAAACCTAATTGTGTTCGTTTCTACAGAGCCCTCTCTTCTTTGTCATCCATACCAAGTGTGACTCAGTTTATAAATCATTTGCAGTGTCTCCTCTCCATCCTTGCACTTCTCACACTCGAGCTGGGGGCCTATTTCTCAAATAACGTCAAAGTTCTGAAAGTTGGGCTCCATCCCAGATCAACAGGCTCGCCATCACCTGCTGCAGGGCCTCCAGGGAACCAGAGAGAGAGAGGACCAGACAGCCCGAGTTCATTTGTACTTTCCACTTGGCTATGATGATCAGCCAGAGAATATTCTCCTGAGAGATGGCTGAGACCGAGTCTATTTCAAATGACTTCAAAAGGACAATGCTGTCATCGTGTACTTGAGGAAATTGCCAGCTATACAGAGGAAGAGAAGCCACTTTCTGAAATGTGATAGCAAAGCATAACTGTAAAATGAAAAGCAATTTAAATGTATTACTGGACAAAAACCATTAGCCCAATGAACATAAATAACCCTAGTGAGGAAGGGCACTGTTTCCGGACAACTGCTCCCTTAGTTTGGAGGAAATTTCTCTCTTACTGGAAGGCCTCTGAGTGTCATTAAAGGGGTTGCAACTGAAACATGTTATCAAGGAGTCAGATTTTTTTCCACTTGTGTAAACAACCCCATTGGTATTACTGTGACATTTTTGCAGGCAGGGAAGTCAATAACTACTGGTATAACCAGAACCAGGCAATTTTGCTTTCTGAAAGAAGGGTTGTCAACTCTTGATTATTTCTCTCAGATTATCCTCACAGATGCTGCCAAATTCCTGTTGACATCACCCACACCATTAACCACTTCATTAAATTCTTTGTGCTGCTAATGCTGTCTTTATTTAATCTGATTCAGCAAGAGCAAGAAAAAAGGGAACTTAAAATCTCTAGACTTGGGAAAGATGCAAGCCTGGAGACCCTGACGCTGCCTTAGGCTGGACCTGAGCATCCTGGTGGGCAGAAGTTGGCATGGGGTCCCTGTACATGGGTGTTGTTCATTGGGATTCTCTATAGTACAGAGGTATCGTCTGTATATCATGGTTCCTTTACTACGCTAGTGATACACTGAGTTTAGGCAGCTTCCTAATGTGCCATGGAACTTCCCAGCTGGTGCAGGGTTAAAGAATTCGCCTGCCAGTGCAGGAGACACAAGAGACACTGGTTTGATCCCAGGGTCGGAAAGATCCCCTGGAGTAGAAAATAGCAACCCACTACAGTATTCTTGCCCGGGAAATTCCACGGACAGAGGAGCCTGGCGGGCTACAGTCAGCAAAGAGTTGGACAGGACTGAGCACACACACACACACCCCATGTGCCATGACTCTCAAAGTGTGGTTCCCATCTCCGGAAGGACTGAGACTGGAGTGAGATGGAGATCAACACCCCCTAGAAGATGTGCTCACTCACACATGAGCCAAAATGCAGTAATGTCAGCTCCCAGGGAGAGGGCTCACCGTTTCGCTTTGGTATTGTTTGCTGTGGTTTGCTTGTTTGTTCATTTTGCCAAAGGAGGAGAGGGTGTTTCAAGGGGAATCACCTTGGACTCTGGAAAAAAAATTTGAACCCTTTTGTCTCAAAGTAGCTTCACACCAATGGGATCCAGACCACAGACACCCCGGGCTGTCTTGGTGGAGAGAGTTACCCCATGGATGGGGGGAAAATTCCCTCCTTCCGTCTATGTTCTCTGACTGACCTACTAATTAAATTGACATAGGACAGATTAACAGGGGAAAACCAAATTTAATTCAGTACATATGAGAGCTCATTAAAAAATATGAAACTCAAAGAAGTGACCAAAGCAGGCAGCTTTTATACATTTTAGACAGGCATAAAATGTATAAACAATACATTTGTGAAGAATTGGCAAGATAAAGAAGTGTGGACTTGGGGTAGTGAATTGGTGAAGAAGTTACAAGTCTTGTTTACACAGCCTTCTGGGTCTCAAGTTTTGTTTACATAGCCTTCTGGGTCTCAAATTCCTGTCTCTGGTGGGAAGGACGTCTCTTCCTCCTGTGCAGGGAGGCTACCTTTCACATAAGAGATTTATTTCCTGCTTTCAGGAGAACAAAGGAGGGTCAGAGTGTCCTTCTTGTACTGGCTGTCCTAACTTTAATTTGAAACAATCAATATGCCAAAGTGGCATGATTTGGGCTGCCTTGTCCTGAATCCCATCACTCATTGAGAGATGTGGGATGAGGATGCTAGATGTGAGATCTCTGAAAACCAGAATCACCGCAAGCAGAGAGCTGACATCCCCAGGAGTCAGACAGCCAAGCTGGGAGTAGAGGAAGTTACTTTGTACAGCCCTGTAGCCCCTAGTGAGCACAGGGCCGGCACACCACAGGCAGCCCCCAAATCCCAGTGATCGAAGCAAATCTTTCCCCTCTTCTCTACTCTCTACCCTGAACTCCTATGTGACCAGAATCAAATCACCTCACCTCTTTGTGTCTATATCTTTAATGAGGGCATTGTAACATCTACATCCAAGAATAATTTTGTGGATGCAATGAGATACAACATTTGAACAAGTTTTGCAAATTCTAAAATTCTATTATACTTTAAAAATTAGAGAGTTTGGTTGAACTCCGAGAGTTGGTGATGGACAGGGAGGCCTGGTGTGCTGCGATTCATGGGGTCACAAAGAGTCGGACACGACTGAGTGACTGAACTGAACTGACACAATATCCTTTCTGTGTTGGTGCTTGTATTTAAGACTGTATATCTCATCAGCTTTTGCACAGTTAATGTCTCTATTAGACTCATTAAAAAAGTATCTTCTATGGTTAATAAAATGTAAAGACTGCACCTGCAAAAAAAAAAAAAATTAGAAAAGTTTAAGTGTGTTAAAAGACTAGCCATAGAACATGAGAAAATATTTGTAAACATATCTGATAAAGGATTTGTATTCAAACTATACAAAAAAAACTCTTAAAACTCAATAATAAGAAAACAGCCCAGTTAAAAAGTGGGTAAGAGATCTGAACAGATAACACATAGAGGTGGCAGAGAATATACACACATGGCAAATTAGCACAGGAAAAGATGCTTAGTATCTGATGTCATTAGGGACTTGCAGATTAACACGAGATACCACCATATTCCTATCAGAATAACCAAAATCCAAAAGACGACACCAATGCTAACAAGAGTGTGGAGCAACTCGAACTCTCTTTCATTGCTGGTGGGGATGCAAAATGGGTACAGATACTTGGAAACAGTTTGCAGTCACTTACACAGTGAAACAGAGGCTTACTACATGATCCAACAATTGTTCCCCAAAGGATTTGAAAACATATAGTCCTGCAAAAACCTGCACATGAATGTTTATAGAAGCTAAACAAACAAACAAATTATTGCCCCAAACTGAAAGCAACAAACAAATTATTGCCCAAAACTGTCCTTTGATTGGAAATAGATAAATTGTGGTACACTTATATAATGGAATATTATTCAAGAGTAAGAGATGAGTCATCAAGGCACAAAAAGATATGGATGAACTTAAACGTGTATTGTTAAGTGAAAGAAGCCAATCTGAAAAGGTTACATACATACTGTATGATTCCAACTATGTGACATTATAGAAAAGGCAAATCTATGGAGACGGTGAAAGATCAGTGGTTGAGGAAGGGTATATAGGTGAAGCCCAGGGATTACTTAGGTCATGAAATTCTTCTGTAAGATCCTGTAATGATGGGTACATGACACTGTGAATTCGTTAGAACCTATGGAATGTGCATCACAGAAAGGGAACTCTTATGTAAACAATGAATTTTAGTGGACCATGTCACAAATCATAAAGTCACCATACCAACGCAAGAAGTTAATGATGGGGGAACTGGGGCCGGGGAATGCAGAAGGACTGGAAGAGTGAGAGGATTTATAGGTTTCTCTGTACTTTCTGAGGAGAAGGCAATGGCACCCCACTCCAGTACTCTTGCCTGGAAAATCCCATGGATGGAGAAGCCTGGTAGGCTGCAGTCCATGGGGTCGCTAAGAGTCAAGACACGACTGAGCAACTTCACTTTCCCTTTTCACTTTCATGCATTGGAGAAGGAAATGGCAACCCACTCCAGTATTCTTGCCTGGAGACTCCCAGGGACAGAGGAGCCTAGTGGGCTGCCGTCTATGGGGTCGCACAGAGTCGGACACGACTGAAGCGACTTAGAAGCAGCAGCAGCAACAGTTGTACTTTCTGCTCTGTTTTTCTATAAACCTAAGACCAGTACAGATAATAAAGTCTATTAATTAAATAAAAATTAGAACATCCCCTTTGTGTGTCTACTTCTCAAATGTCTCCAAAATGGAACAGGTTAGTGGCTAAAAAGTCATGTTAATTTTTTCATTGGCTTTTTTCTGTTTAATAAAGTAAGTAGCTGTGTGGAAGAAAAATCCCATGATTTCCCTTCTTTGGGGACATTTTTTTTTCCTATTTTGAATGGAAAAAGTAAGTCTTTGGTACATTTTTCCTTTTCCTGAATGGGCCCAGATACAAAACGATTGGCAAACACTGCATGTAAATAAAAATAAACAGAGTTCTCCTCTGAGGAGGATACCTACCTCATTTTACATGCATTCTCCTGCTTGCTATCAAATATAAAAGAGTGCTTTAAAATGTATAATCACCAGAGAATCCTGATGCTCCTCAAAGGAGAGGTGGTGGGGTCTTGTCCTGTTTGACTAGACCACTTCAGTATTTTAGATTTGGAAAAAATTACTTCCAAACTGCACCACTGTTGTATATCAGGTTTGGGAATGTGACATTTATTAGGATCTGGAAAAAAAAATCGGAGAATGAATCTATCTTGCTAAATGATAGACCTTCTCTCTCACACAAGTTCATTTATCCATCCTCTCAGCAAATAACTGAGGAGGGGGACTTGAGGTGTATGAGGGAGATAATAGGGGGATAGACCTCATTTCTGCTGTCAGCAAAATCACAACCTGCAGGGAAGCCAGAAAGACAGAAATCTGAGAATTATGATATAAAATTACTAATCCTTTTAAAGCCTGAGGAGCACAGTGGAAGGAGCCAGGATGGCTTCCCAGGGGAGATAACTAAACTAAGCCTGGAATCAGGATGAGTCATCTGATCTCTATCCCTGACCCAGGAAATCAAAGGTAATAAATAGCAGGCTGGCACATCCTGGACCGTGGAGTGAGGGCTCGCTTCTGTTTCATTTCTGTGGGAAGCAAACCCTGGCATCAGGAGAGAGAGAAGGCATGGAGGATTTCCTAGTGAGCACAAATGTTACAAAATTTGATAATTTACTCCTATTTTCTTCCCCAGGTTTTAGGCTTTTTACAGTGTTTCAGCTGACAATAACTGAAGTCCAAATCATTTTTATTTAAGTAGATGTTTGCAATCAAATTATTTATGATCTTTAGCAATACTAAATTAGAAATCATAATCACTCCAGATTTTTGTAAGAAAAGTACTGATTCTTTTGCCTTTGACTATTCCATCCTGTTCTTCAACACTGGTTGCCCATGGCTGGCTGCACTTTAGTGCATCTGCCCTGGTGTAATGGTTTAGGGGTAGACCCAATACAGGGGCCAGTTGTATACATTAAAAACTGGCCCTCGTTTGAGGTGCTGGGTTACCCAAGAAAAAACTCAGGATATTCTTAAGGCATTAACAAAGATGGGGCACCAAGGGAAATGGTTTTGAAATAATTTGACATTTGATGCTATAGATGTAAGAGATGTGGGTTCAGTCCCTGGGTTAGGAAGATTCCCTGGAGGAGGAAATGGCAATCCACTCCAGTATTCTTGCCTGGAAAATCCCAAGGACAGAAGAGCTGGCGTGCTATAGTCCATGAAGTTGCAGAGTGTCAAACATGACTGAGTGACTAAACATGCACACGTGTTCACACACACACACACACACACACACACACACACACACCCCATACATAAGCTGGAAATAAATGACACAATTGCATCAGGCAAATTTGAGTTTTGTAAGAAAATTATTGAACAAGGAATAGGGAAACCACAAAAAATGTATCATGGTCCTCAAGCTAGTAACAGTGGGCCCTGTAACCCCCATCTCTTCCAGGCATGAAGAGTCTAGTCCTGGAAGGGTGACCTGTACCTGGAGATACACAGAGCTGGGTGGGGAGGGCAGGTGATGGAGCCACAGTCAGCTCACAGTGACACGACTTCCCTCTCCTCCCACCCTCTCATCTCCTGCCCTGTTTCCCAATGGTCAAACCCCACTGGAAGCCAAGAGCAAGAGAACCTGTTGGAACAGTCCATCTGCGTAGCCTCCCAGGACACAGAGCCAGACAGAGAGAGGTGGACAGTGGAATGGGGTGGCAAAGGGGAGATACCTGGCAGAGGATATTTATGTGTCGTTGATGGCACCTGAAATGTCTCGACTTCTCTTGTATCTTAGTATATTATTTTGAAACATATGGTAAAAAGAGCAGCCACAATTTTTTTCAAGCTCCAGGCCTCTCTAAAATTCTCAGTTGACCCTTCCCCTTGGGAACATCTGACCTGGAAAGTCAGGGTGTTATATCTTGGTAGTTTTCAGTGAGCTCCGGCCAAGAACATCAAAGACTCTGGAGGCAGGACCATATGTTTTGCTCAGCTGAGTTCCCTGGGCTCTGACCTTGAGAGGCGCTGGGCTGTCAGTCTGAAGGGCAGGGCAGGGCCTAACCTGCTCATGAGGCCAGCCCACGTGCGCAACGCCAGCGGCTCTCTGTGTCTGTCTGGTGGGCACACTTCAGGGCCAGTAGGAGTGGAGAGACACGTCATTCAGGAGGCAAGTTGTCCCCCACAACCAATGTGGGGAAAAAAAAAAATCAGCGTCAGTACATGACAGCCCAGTGGATTTTTCCAGGCAAACGTTTGTGGTTATTTAATAGCATTGATGTCTCTCACTGGATCGCCTCAGTTAGATGCAGCAGAGCATTTTCATCTGTGCGCAGTACCAAAACAGAGCATTTATATTTAAATATTTGAGTTAAACATATCTTGTGTTTGTTGAGCATTAATGCTGTTGACATTGTCCGGTAGCCACACTCTTTAGGGAGTTGGAATCTGTCTTCAATATTAGTCAACAAGCCTTAGAAAACATTTGAATAGGAATCAGGACTGTGTCAGCTCCTCAAAAGGGCCCTTGAATTAGCAAATGGGGAAGATGAACTCCAGCGCTAGAGGTGGGAAGGAAGGCCCCAGTCTCAGGGATATTCAGGCTGCTGTTCTTGCTCATTTCATCGCAGAGGGCCATGTCCTTGGACAGAGGCTGCACCTCGAGAGAGAGACGTGGTTCTGCTTCAGAGGGAAGCGTTCTCCTTCCCGTCCAGTCAAGTATCTCCCTGGAATTCCTAGAAAACATGTCTCCAGCCTGTTGACACTGGCCTCACGCATTGACTCCACTTCTCTCTCTCCTGGCCTCTAAATTCAGAAACTATGTCCCTGTGCCCTGAAAGGGAATATAATTCACCAGTGGGGCTTCCCAGTTGGCTCCGCAGTAAAGAATCCACCTACCAATTCAGGAGACACAGGTTTGATCCCTGAGTTTGGAAGATCCCCTGGAGAAGAAAATGGCAACCCACTCCAGTATTCCTGGCCGGAGAATTCCATGGACAGAGGAGCCTGGGAGCTGCAGTCCATGGGGTTGCAAAGAGTTGGACACGACTAAGTGACTAAACAACAATTCACTAGGGGGAGCCGAGCCATTGAGCAGGTGCTGGAGATGATCGAGGTGCCTCAGCTGGTACCATCATCTTATCCATAATACATCTGTAAGATACTTACCATCTTATCTGTAGTGTCCCCATGTCCTCCCCCTTGTTTAAGCTGCAGGGACTCCACGGGCTAGCTGAGGTCTAGGTGAGAGAGCTCCAGCCCCCAGAAGCAGGGAAGGGGTTGGACAAACACCCAACCATCTTTCCTATGCTGACCATGCAGCCCTCCAAGCCATTTCTCTTTTAAGAGCCTGGGTGTCACGAGTGCTTAATCTAATGGGCCTCATGCAGGTTAAGAGGAAATTAGAGCGCCAACCAACCGAGACTGTACGTTTTCATCAGCAACGTGGGCCCGGCCTGGGGCAGCTGGCTTCAAGAAGGGGACAGGGGAGATGTGATGTGTGTTATCCAGAGGCTGGGGGTGGCACAGCACGACTGAATGGAAGGTAGGGAGGATGTGTGGTGGGGGCAGATCAAGCCAGGGACAGAGATGAGAGTAGAAATATTAAACCCCCTTCTGCCCTTTCCTGCCTTTCCCGAAGATTCTCTCCCTTTGCCTTCCCCACTGTCCCCCAGGCATCTTCCAGCACCTGAGAGTGGATCGCACTCTTCTGTGCAAGGGAGGGGACAGGAGAGAGGAAAATCTACCTGTCATTGCAGTCAGAGACCTGGGACCGGCAAGAAGGTCTCTTTAGGATTCTGTACATGTATTGCATAGAGAACAGACTTATGGACACAGCGGACTGAGGGGTAGGAAGGAGAGGGTGGGATCCACGGAGAGAGTAACATGGAAATATACACACTACCATATGTAAGATAGAGAGCCAGTGGGAATTTGCTGTATGACTCAGGGAACTCAAACCGGGGCTCTGTGACAACCTAGAGGGGTGGGGTGGCGTGGGAGGGAGGCTCAAAAGGGAGGGGACATATGTATACTTATGGCTGATCCATATTGATGTATGACAGAAACCAACACAATATTGTAATTATCTCTGAATTAAAAGTAAATAAATTAAGGAAAAAAGACTCTGTGCATGGTAGCAGTAGCCCTCCTGCCCAGCGCAGACAGGAGGACGAATCCCTCTGTGATGCTAGGCCTTGGAGGGTTCTTGGGGAGGGCTCTGTCACTGCCACTTCCTGGGTCCCAGAGACAAGACCTACAGAGAGACGCAGGCTGGAGAATCAGCCTAGCCCCCAGCACCCCTTTCCTTAATACTCCCTGAGGGTCCCTGGCCTCGCTCTCCCAACCTTGGAAGCTCACAGGGACTAAGTAGCCCATACTCCCCTCCCCTGAGAACATCACCTCCACAAACACAGCTGCTGTTCCCAAAGCTGACCTGGGTCTCCCCATCAGGGGGTGTGACCTTGAGGCTCATGGCCCTTGACCTTCAGTGTGGTTCTGTCCTCTGAGCCCTCTGCCTTCTCCCCTTCCACATAGAGGCCTCCAGCCATCCATTTCTCCTACCTGCCTGGCGGAGCTGGCTCCATCACCTTCACCGGCTCCTCTAGGTTATTCGGGTCTTTTGGTCACGAGTGCCTACCGCCAAATCAGCACCCGAGGCTGCAGCATAACAATCTCCTTCCTTGATTAGAGCTTCTTAATTATGCTCCAGGAATTTGCTTAAACAGATTAATCATTCTTGAGGACAAATTTAGAAGCTGTGCCTGCTGTGGGATCTGCTCTGAATATCCCCCAAGAAATTCTGATTACACCTGTGTGTTGGGCCCTCACCAGGTCAGGGGTGCAGCAGGGACTCGGACCCTGGCTGAGAGCTCTCGGCCATCCCTGCGTGTATCTCTTCCCTCCTCTGGGCCAGCAAGTGGGCTCTGGTGTGGAGTTAACCCCAAGTGTTAAATGTGCCTGGAGATTGAGAATGGCGGTCCCAGTGGGCTTGGTCCCTTCCGGAGGACTGTCGGCACGGGGAGGAGTGAAGCTGGGCTCCTCTTCAATGAAGTTAAAGTCTTCGTTCATTTATTTGTGACAACCTGGACCCACACTGGTTCTCATTAGAATCTCCAGCTTTTAAAAACTATGGGCATGGCTGCCTCATTGCAGATTAACTTAGGATCTCTGGGAAGGGGATCTGGGGTCTGAAAGGGCCCATGAGGTGGTTCCCATGGACAGACAGGTGAAACCACAGTGACATCTGAGCACCTGCTTCACTTCTGTGCACATCAATGTGGGGAGTCATCCCAGAATCCCAGGGACCCGAGGGCAGATCTGATACAGAAAATAAAGCATGAGCCCACCTACCCAAAGTGGGTGCTCACAGACCCTTGAAGCTGGGAAGACAGTGCTTCATGGTGGCTACAAGCCAGAGCTCTGTATCAGGCTATGTGGATTTAGGTGCAGTTCTATCCCCTCTAGCTCTGTGACTCTGGGTAAGCTACGTCACCTCTCTGAGCCTGTCTTCTTGTAAAGCCGGCACCAACCTCACAAGTAAGAGCTTAGACTCATGGCATATAGTAGCAAAGAGTAAGCCCTCAGTAAGAGTTAACTATCACTATTTTCCTCATTCTCTTCAATATCACCACTTGGTGGAAGGATAGAACAGAATATTCATAAGAAGCCTTTTCAGTAGACTTTTCCTAGTACATTTTCAGAATTCTCCAGAAAACCAGAACCAGTGTGTGTGTGTGTGTGTGTGTGTGTGTGTGTATGAAAAATGATTGTTGCTCAGTCGTGTCCGACTCTTTGCGACCCTACGGACTGTAGCCCAGCAGGCTGCTCTGTCCATGGAATTCTCCAGGCAAGAATACTGGAATGGGTAGCCATGCCCTTCTCCAGGGGATCTTCTGGATCCAGGGATTGAACTCAGGTCTCCTGAATTGCAGGCAGTTTCTTTACTGTCTGAACCACCAGGGAAGCCCGTATGTGTGTGTATATATATAGATATAGATATAGCCTGGCATGCTGCAGTCCACAGGGTCCAAAGAGTCACATACAACTTAGCAACTGAACAACCCCCCAAATTGGTTTATGTGATTATAGGGGCTGAGAGTTCCCACGATCTGAAAGCTGGAGATCCAGGAAGGCTGGAGGTGTAATTCAGTCTGAGTCTGAAGGCCCGAGAACCAGAGCACAGATGTCCAAGGGCAAGAGAAGATAGATGACCCAGCTCAAGAGAAAACAGCTAGCTTTTCTCTTCCTCTGTCTTTTTGTTCTATTCAAGCTGTCAAGGCATTCCTGAGGGCTATCTACTTTCCTCAGTCTACTGAGTCAAACGCTAATCTCTTGCAGAATCACCCTCACAGACATGTCTAGAAATAATGTTTTACCAGCTATCTGGGCATCCCTTTGCCAAGTCAGGTTGACACATAATATTAACCATCACACCTGGCCAATAAGGCTCAGCCTAAAACAATTCGATGACAGACAGTTCCATTGTCAGCACTCTCCCTATGGAAGGAATAACCAGGAATTGAAATATGTTCTTTTTAGTGCTCATAGTCGTATTAAGAAATGGATTAATCTATGGTTTGAAGGTTTTCTTTTCGAAATTTTTTAATAGTTTGGAATAGAACAGAAAGTAAAGAAACTGCTCCTATTCCAGAGTTTTACAGGAAAGCAGAAAAAATACAGCCAGATCAGGGCAGGAGAATTGTCATGGACCTGGAGAAGGGCACCTGGATCTGTGTGGCGGGGAGCTCACGGTCCTTGCAAGAGGAGCAGAGAGAGATAAATGAGCAGGATCGTGCAGCCCTGAACTGTGCCGAGGAGTATGTAACTGACTCTGGAGGCCAGGAGACTCGTGTTATTACGGAGAAAGTGTATGGAAGGAATTTACATACAGATCTGGAGGAAAGAAAGACTGGAAGAGAGAAACATGCTTAAGATCAGCAGTGTGTTTAATCAAATAAATGAAAAACTGCAAAATATTTAGGCATTTGTTAGTGTTGTACTTAAGCATTCATTTCTTTAGGGGAAAAAATGTACCAAGTTTTTAACCAAGACATATCTTTGGCATCAGTAACTACATGTAATGTAAGACAACAGTTTAAAAAAAAAAAAAAAGAAAAGAAAAAACGAATTTACATTTCTAGGTTGGGATAATTTTCTTTTTCCTTCTGTTGCTTCACAGAGACTAAATTGTCAAAATAAAGATTTGATTTTTCGTTGACTATCAATAAATACATTTTGCACATGTCAGTGTGGGTGATTGTGGCTGCTGTTGTTTAGTCACTAAGTCGTATCCGACTCTTTTACGACCCCTTATATTGCAGCCCACCAGGCTCCTCTGTCCATGGGATTCTCCAGGCAAGAATACTGGAGTGGGTTGCCACTTCCTTCTCCAGGGGATCTTTCTGACCTAGGGATCGAACCCGAGTCTCCTGCATTGTAGGCAGATTCTTTACCGATTGAGCTACCAGGGAAGCCTAATGTGGAAGATACTATGGGAATATTAGACTAAATTAAAGACATGATGTCTGTCATTAAAAACTATATCATTCTCTAACAGGAGAGGCTTTGAGAAGCCAAGTAAACAGTTCACCATACCGAGAGTGCAGGCGTGGGGAGATAATAAACTGGATTAAATTGGAAATTCAAAAAGACTGTGAAAGAGTAGAGTGTGGCATCATGGAGAGGTGGGAAGAGGACAGAAGTTCACATACGACTGTCTGGGCTCAAGTCTCAGTCCCTCCAGTGACTAGCACTTGAGCTGCAAGCTCATTCACGGTTTTCAGCCTCAACTTCCTTCTCCGTACATTGGAGCTAAAATATGTGGGCTGTTGACTCACGCTATTCCAATCTTGTATTTTTACAGCTTATTCCTTAGGTCTCTGTAGAAACCTTTACTTTTATCTCAGTCAAATTTTTCTTGGTAGCAATTTTGCAATATGTGAAGGTTTAGTATACTTGTGGAGGAATTAGACAGGGATTTATGAGACCAGAGGCCAGAAGCAGGACAGATGTGGATGAGAGAAAGACAGATAAAGGGAGGGTCAGCATGGAAAAGTAATCTTCTACCTTCAAAACAAAAATAGGATACTTCCTCTATATCAGGAGGGGTGGATTTCATGTCACTAGAGGTGTTTAGAGAAGGACACAGCAGAGATGATTCAGACATCAGATGGTATCTTTTCCAGATACAAAGTTGAATTAAAGTGGCCCTAAATAAAATCTCATCAACATGCAACCAGAGTAGAAGAAGGAGGTGGCCTTCTGGTTGAAGACTAATGAGAAGGTTTCAGTTTAGGTTTTTACCACAGTGAGCTGACTTTGAATCTAATACCTATTTTCTTCCTCTTTTCTAAGGTAATTCTATTTTAAATAATTCTTAAAATGTATTTTACATTTTAAAATACAGGGTCTAAATACAAGGCTTCCTTTCTTTTTGAAAGAAGTGATTTCAATGAAAAATTACTTAACCCTAAAGTGCCTGACAAAGGTAAGCTTAAAAATTCTGGCAACGATAAACTTAAAAATCCTAAGTAAAAGTAGAATTTCTATTGATATCTAGTAAATATGTATACACTATCAGTTCAGTTCAGTTCAGTCGCTCAGTCGTGTCTGACTCCTTGCGACCCCATGAATCACAGCACACCAGGCCTCCCTGTCCATCACCAACTCCTAGAGTTCACTCAGACTCATATCCATCGAGTCAGTGATGCCATCCAGCCATCTCGTCCTCTGTCGTCCCCTTCTCCTCCTGCCCCCAATCCCTCCCAGCATCAGAGTCTTTTCCAATGAGTCAACTCTTCGCGTGAGGTGGCCAAAGTACTGGAGTTTCAGCTTTAGCATCATTCCTTCCAAAGAAATCCCAGGGCTGATCTCCTTCAGAATGGACTGGTTGGATCTCCTTGCAGTCCAAGGGACTCTCAAGGGTCTTTTCCAACACCACAGTTCAAAAGCATCAATTCTTCGGTGCTCAGCTTTCTTCACAGTCCAACTCTCACATCCATATATGCCCACAGGAAAAACCATAGCCTTGACTAGATGGACCTTTGTTGGCAAAGTAATGTCTCTGCTTTTGAATATGCTATCTAGGTTGGTCATAACTTTCCTTCCAAGGAGTAAGCATCTTTTAATTTCATGGCTGCGGTCACCATCTGCAGTGATTTTGGAGCCCCCCAAAATAAAGTCTGTTTCCACTGTTTCCCCATCTATTTCCCATGAAGTGATGGGACCAGATGCCATGATCTTCATTTTCTGAATGTTGAGCTTTAAGCCAACTTTTTCACTCTCCATTTTCACTTTCATCATGAGGCTTTTTAGTTCCTCTTCACTTTCTGCTATAAAGGTGGTGTCATCTGCATATCTGAGGTTATTGATATTTCTACAGCAATCTTGATTCCAGCTTGTGTTTCTTCCAGCCCAGCGTTTCTCATGATGTACTCTGCATAGAAGTTAAATAAGCAGGGTGACAATATACAGCTTTGACGTACTCCAGAAATTAAATAGATATTTTATTTTTAATATATTTCATTACCAATAATTTAGTAAGAGGAATTAATTGCAGACAACTTAAGGTATAAATTGATTCTGTCTGTATTTTTCCACATGCCTGTTATCAGTCTCTTAAAGAGCTGCTCCTAGAAAAGTTTCAAAAGAATTGTTGAAAATGATTTATTGTATTCAATCTGAATGCTTGATCAAGTGGAAGCATTTGTTGGCTTGTCATAATTATGCATTTATCTGAATGTTCTTTGAGACAATCACTTGGAATATTTACTTCAATCAAACTTACTAGGAATAAGTTCAAATAAAATATTATGTAGTTGAATTCCCAGATTTAACCATCTGGTCTGAAATACTCTCTCCAGGTGGCGCTGTATGCTGTCTGATGCTGTAGGTGAGTCCTGAGTCCCTTGGCCAGTTGTGCTCATTGCTCTCTCTGTATCCTGACCGGAAGGAGCTGGTCTGGATGGGGGCGGTGGTGGGGGAGGTGTGGGTAGTATCCCATCCCAGGCCATGGACCCTCTCTTCCAGTCACTGAGCATGACCTCAGCAAGCTACACTGACTGCTTTTCTCCTCAGCACTGCATTTGGGGTGTAGGAGGCAGCTCCCCTATAAATAGAAGTTTGATGTGTTTTTCTGTTCCAGCAATTTCTTCCTTTTTTTATGCCTCTGAAGTCCTACAGCACTACCATCCTGGTAATTCTCAACCCTGGATGTCTATTCTAATCTCTGGAAGCTTTTTGAAAAAGGTAACTTGGTACCTAAAGCAGTGGTTCTTGAACTTGAGCATCTGAGTAACCTGGGGAGCTTGCAAAGCACAGATGGCTGGACCCCAGCCCTGCCCTTCGCCCCAGTGTAATGATTCAGTACGTCCGGGGTGGGCCTGAAAAATCTGCATTCCTCACAAGTTCCCAGGTGATGCTGAAGTTCTTGTCTGGGAACCACACTTAGAGAATCAAGACCTAGAGATCTGGAATTAACTGGTCTTAGATGGGGTCTGGTCCTGTTGTTTTTAGTTGCTCAGTTGTGTCCAACTCTTCAGCGACCCCATGAGCTGTAGCCCGCCAGGTTCCTCTGTCCATGGGATTTCCCAGGCAAGGACAGCAGATTCTTTCACCACTTGGCCACCAGGGAAGCTCAGGGTGAAGAACCTGCCTGCCAATCAGGAGATGCAAGAGACACGGGTTAGCTCCCTGAATTGGAAAGATCCCCTGGAGGAGGAAATGGCTATCCACTCTAGTATTCTTGCCTGGAGAATTCCATGGACAGAGGAGCCCGGCGGGCTATAGTCCTTGGGGTCGCAAAGAGTTGGACACGACTGAGTGACTGAGCACACAGACATACACACACACAGATGGGACCTGGGCGTGCATAATTTCAAAAATTCCCCAGGTGATTCTAATGGGCAATTAGGCTTAAGAACTACTTATTAAATCTGATGGACTTCTTTCATGGAAACATATACTTTAAAAATTTTATTAAGTTTATTAATTTTATCAAGTTACATGTGATGTGAAAACGAGATGCAAAATACCAAGGTAGCATAATATCAACTGCTGAAAGTTGAGTGTGACCCAATTTAAATGCCCTTATTGACTTAACTATTACACCATAAAGGCTCTAGCTGTTAGCACATACAGTACGTGTAACGCTATGAATATCTTCTTAAAATAATTCTCACTGCATACTTAAAAAAAACAACAACAGGCTCACTAAATTACAGTCCCAAACATGTTTCAGTGTGTTCTACTCAGACCTCATAAGGCCGTAGAAGGAGCCAACAGAGTGTTAAACAAACATGGAGAATCTAAACAAACAAATGTGTTATTGACAATGACATGGGAGCAATAGAAAACATTTTAGATGGAATAGGCTCATTTCAATTAATGCCAACAGTAAAGAGATTATAAAACCTTGGTTTAGAATTAAATCTTGTGCTGTTATCATGTATCATTCTGGATCAATAAAAACGGAATGAGCAAAAGTAATTTGGGAAAAATTTTTAATTGGCAAATCATTGAAATAGAGTACTGAGCGGTTATCTTAAAAGGTCCATGGGTGTATTTCTTTACATACACGTCCTGGGAACCCTACATCAGAGCTTACTTTAGTTATAACAAAGATTGCGGTGGAAATTATCCTAGGGAGGTTTTTACCAGAAAGCTGAAACACTCTATTTGGCCTGTAGCCTGCCTGTCTGGGATCATGCAGACTCTGATGTAACCAGTTTGTAATCTCGTACAATAGGCATATGTGCTGAAAGGAATTCCTTAAGATCAAGATGGTTAAAAATATGGATAAGGGGAACTTTCAAATATTAAATGGTGTTTGAAATCTGATGAATGTTTTTAGAAAACTCAAACAAAAAGCTAAAGTGAGTAGATATGTCTCTTGTGAGGGCTTTATTTCTACTTGCCATTACAGAGATATTCTTTCAGATGAAACATAATAACTGATGTTTACACAGCACTTTACAGTTTTCAGAGCACTTGTGTATATATTACTCACAGGATCTGGGCTTAATAAAAAAATATTACTTTTTGGGAAAACTATCCCAAGAAAGAGAAGTAGAAAATAATTTGCCTGCTCTTGTTCAATGATATTTATCCATGAACTATGTATATATGGTTCTTCCCTGGTCGCTCAGCAGTAAAGAATCCACATGCAATGAAGGAGATGCAGTTCGATTCCCTGGGTCAGGAAGATCCCCTGGAGATAGAAATGGCAACCCACTCCAGTATTCTTGCCTGGGAGATCCCATGGACAGATGAGTCTAGCGGGCTACAGTCCATGGGGTCACAAAGAGTTGGACATGACTTCTGGACTAAACAGCAACAAGACAGAAATATTTGGTACAAGCTGAGCTGGAGCTGGAGGGGAAAGCCGCAAGCTTGGCTCAGGGCCAGGAGAGAGGGTGCGGGGTAAGAGATGGCGCTGTTTGGAAGGCAAGGGATAGGTGGGAGTCCCCTGCCCTAGGTGAAGCATCCAAGAATGCTCAGCTCCACACCTGGGTGGGTCTGGAGGTTGCAGACGACCTGGGCCAAGAGCCATTCACCAGAAAGGAGTCTAAAGCCAGACAGATGAAAGCGGACACTTGAGTGGGTTTCAAGATCAAGGTGCTTAGCTCGGTGCCCTGTGATGACCTAGAGGGGTGGAATAGGCGAATGGGAGAAGAGGCTCAAGAGGCAGGGGATACATGTATACATATGGCCGACTCATGATGTTGTACAGCAGAAACTAACACAACATTGTAAAGCAATTATACTCCAATAAACAATAAACAAAACAAAAAGATCAAGGACAGTATAGCCGGAAATGGGTCAAGATAAAGCGAAACAGGAGGATTGAGAGAAGGGGAGAACATAGTGTAAAGGCATGGCGGGCCTGTGGGCACAGGGAACTCTCAGGCACTGGGGGTCAGACCAGGTGTGGCCACATCCCCGCTGGGCATTTCCTCCTCCGGCCTTCATCCTGACATCGTGCCCAGCATCTTCCTCGGCTTGGAGAGAGAGTCAAAGTCATAGTTTCAAGTTTGCACTTTTCCACAGGTCTTTGTCTCCATTTTAGGAATGAAATCGTGCCTTGGATAAATTCCTTTTCAGCAGGAATCAATTGCAGGCTTTAATATATGTATATTTTTTGCCAAAATAATAGGCCATTATCTTAGATTATCTGAATATGCTTAAGTCATATCAACTCATAAAATTAAGACATCTTTTTTTTTTTTCATAGGTACTCTGTGGTGGGAAGATGGAACCAGGTTAATCTATATGCCTTGCTATTGCTATAGAATATAAAAAAGAGCTCACAGAGTTCTGAAAGCACATTTTTAATCCTCTTTATTACTAAACTAGAAAGGGTATCAGTTCCCTTCTTCCTACCTGTACAATAGTGAGTCCCTGGCAGGAGCCCTTATCATCCTTCTTCCTATATACTAAAGAAGCTTACCCGGCCCGATCCTCCCCACGTGACTCAGCTGCAAGTTCCTTGCCAGTAAAAAAGGATGCTGCTGCTGCTTCCTGAAAGGTCTGTTCCTTTCACTTTCTGACTCACATTTGTTATCTCTCTTGTCACAGAAGCTGATTCAACAAACATACTCAGTTATACCCTCCCCTTCATCTCACCAGTAGCAGGAGCGGAGAAGGGATGAACATGGCATTGAAACCTGGGTGCTGAAATGCCTTTAAAGAGCCCAGTGAATATTCCCACAGCAGCATCTTCAGGACAGTGTTTCTCAAGTGGACAGGCTGGCTGGTTCCTTACAGCCGTATTTTCAATGTGGGCGACCCCCTGAACTCTTGCCTTCAGGGGTGCTGGGAGGATTATGCCCAGAGGTCCTGAAAGCAAAGCCAAATACTAACATCAGTGGTGTCCACTGACCCAATCCTGTTGCCAGCTGCAAGACTGAGGAGCAGCAGGTGCGAAGGAGTGGAGAATGGGAAATGAGAAGAGCCTAGGGGAGGGAGGAAGGATAATCCGAAATAACCTGGAAATGGACTGGCTTCTATGGCACAGCTCATGCTGGGCAGGTTCCCGGAGGCCAGGGTGGGGGCTGGCGGGCAGTGTGGGAGTATAGGATCTGGGCTTGAGAGGTCTGGCAACCCTCAGCCACATAGAGGCAAACAGGCAATGCCTCTCATGGCAATAGAAGCAGAGGGACATTCTGATGGCTGAACTGAGCCCAACAGGAATGGGGCGGGGTCCCTCCGAGGCGCGGAGGTGTGGTGGTTGGTGGCCTGTGTAGATGTGCAGGGCGCTGAGCTTGGTTTAATTCTCTGCTCTCATGATCTTGAAACTCAATACTTTTTAAACAAGGTGCTGGCATTTTCCTTTTTCCCTGAGCTGTGACATGGGGCCCTGTCAAGATAGGGGAGTGTGATGTTTCTTTCAGTTGACGGGGCCCCAGGCAGCAGATTGGGGCTTGGGACAAAACTGCATTCCATTCCACAGTCTCCATCACTGTTACCTCTTCACCCTGCTTGACACTTTAGAGCAGTCTTCTTGTCCTGAAATTTCAATACTTATTTTTTGTTTGCTGCTCATCTCCTTTTGCTCGTAAGAGGCCCAGGGCTTAGTCTATCTCGCTCTGGCACCATCCCCAGTTCCCGTAGCCCATCAGTCCATGCTACAAGCCTGGAGAAAACCAGGGCGTGGGAAGGTAAGGGTTCCAGGGCCTCAGAGGAATCACTGGGCTCACAGGGATCCAGGCAGAGCTGGGGAGGAACTCAGTCCTTTACATGAGGTTTGGGAGTCTGACTCAGAAAAAAAGCAGTTCTGTGTCAGAGAATGAGGAAGCTGGTGTTGAGGAAGAGATTTGTGGTGAGGCCAGATCAGTGTTTATGCTCCTCACCTTCATCTGTTACCTGCCTCCAGCTGACTGGATACTGGGAGACTGGACGGAACATGTTGGCGGGAGAATCACTGGTGAATCTGAAGCAGGCGGAGGCAGCTTTAGTAAGATATGCCATTGCCGACTCTCAGGTATTTTTGATTGTCTGAGTCGTTCAGTCGCTAGGTCGTGTCCAACTCTTTGTGACCCCATGAATGCAGCCCACCAGGGTACTCTGTCCATGGGATTTTCCAGACAAGAATACTGGAGTGGGTTGCCATTTCCTCCTCTACGGGATCTTTCCCACCCAAGAATCAAACCTGTCTCCTGCATTGCAGGTGGATTCTTTACCAGCTGAGCCACTAGCAATGTCCAAATTGGCAAGTGATATGCCAGTTTATAGAGGCTTGAAGATGAAAAGGAAATGGAAACCAGTTTTTCCCATTGTTCTCATCCAAGCAGATTAGTGGCAACCTCAAAAAAAGCAACTATGGAAGGAAATTGCCTGTGAGGCCTGATTTAAGATCTTGCTGATGATGTCCAAGGCTTTAGAATTGTCATAAAACTAGCTTTTATCGATGCACTTCTCATTATTGTAAATGCTTTGTGCTTATGAGACCCTGTACCCATGGCCACAAATGCTCATAGAGGCTACTTGACCCTGGGGTGTGTCTTGGACCCATGGTGACAATTCTGGTTTTTTGGAACTAGTGCAAAATATTCCAAAATGAAACAGACTTCGCCTTCCTATCTGAGCACCTCCAAAATCTTTCCTCTCTCTGGATTCCCCACCCCACCTTCCCCGATTTGCACAAGGACAAACGAAGGTGCTGTAGCTGACATCACAATAAATGATGAGCTGGTGCCCCTGGAGCAAACCATGATAAATGTGGAGGCGCGGGGCATAGAATAATTATGTTGATTTCCGATTAGCCTGAGTGACAAGTTCGGAAAACTAGTTAAACCAAGAAAGGCCTTCGATACTGGCAAACTTGCTGCTCTGCCTATTACTGTCACCCCTTCTGAGCTCAGGTTAGAAAGATAAAACTTTCTCCTCGCTGGTCACACCCTCCCCCCACTAGTCAGAGGAGGTGAAGGTCCCTCAGACGTGTGGCCGCTGGGTTTATCCTTTAGGCAGGACATGAGTTTCGTTTAATCAGGAGAAAATTATCTTTGAACTGTTTGATCTCTGCTGTCACTAAGCATGGTAGTTCCTCTGAGGTCTCTGAGGGCAACGTGCCTGGGTTCAGATCCCAGCGCTGACACCTGCTAGCACTGTAACCTTTCATAAATTATTTTATTTCTCTGTGCCTCAGTTTTCTTATCTGAAAAGTAGCCCCTGCCTTGTTGGTGAGGATTAAATGCATTGGTTATCTGAGTCCGTTTGGACTGCTATCACAAACTACCACAGATTGGGTGACTTGACCAACATTTCTTTCTCACATTTCCCAAGACTGGGAAGTCCAAAATCAAGTTGATGGAAGATTCGACATATGGTAAAGACCTGCAGCCTGCTTCATAGACATCCGTCTTCTGTGACCTCACATGCGAGGGGCAAGGGAGCAAACTGGGGCATCCTTTATCAGGGCACTCACCCCAATCACCTCCCAGAGTCCCCACCTCCTGATACTGTCACACTGGGGATTAGGTTCCCACGTATGAATTTGGGAGGTAGCGGGGCACAAACACTGAGCCCATAGCACCGATACATATACAGTGCTTGGTGTGCCTTAAGAATTCAGTGCATGTTGACAGTTATTTCATTTTGTTACTCTTAGCACCACCTTTGTGAGCCCAGCTCCTCTGATGGGGAAATCAATTCCTGCCCTCACAGATTCCCTTCCTGTTTGGACTGACTGCTCCCGAGGCAAAGGTGTGGGCTGAATTATATGGCATTTCTCAATTATTAATCCATTATTTAATCAGTCAGTAAAGATCTCGCAGTTCACACAAAAGGATAGCGTGAACGTCTTTCATGCGGGGAATGGACTGGGTTGACTGATCTCTAGAGGCTGAATGTCTTGCTGGTGGGGCACAAGCTGTCCAACACAGTCACCAAACAAAGCATGTGACAAGCACAGAGAGATGGAATACATTTATGGTGCTCATGTAGGGTTCCCTAGAGTCACATCAAGTCTCAGTCTCCCTAAAAAGATTGGGAACCAAATCAAACCTGGTATCAGAGTGGAACATCTCTTTCCAAGGCACCTTATAATCAGGCATGACTCCAAGTCACGTAATCTGCAAAACAGAGTTAATTACACCTGCCTGCTCTATGTCGCACAGAGACAGGGTAAGGATTAATTAAATAATGACTGCCAAGAACACCGAGCTCCTTGGAGATAAATATTCTACAAATGCAATCTTAGATTATTATTCAGAAGTCCATTCTGTAAATATCAGGACAGAACTTCAGCTTATGAGACCCAGACCACATGAGCATGGCTAGAAGTCACTCAGAGGATAGAAAGCCTGTCTGGAAAATTCCTGACCACCAGACTAACACAATATTAAGCTTTGCTTTGTATGGTCACACACAACTCAACAGATGCTTTCTTAACTGTTATCAGAGTCTCACACCAGGCACTCAGATTTGGAGTTACAGCTTCAGTGGTGATGTTGCTCCCTTCCAAAAGAAAATCTCTCCAATGGTTAGGACCTTCTTCAGCTGATCCCTCTCCAGGCGACTTTCTCCTCATCACAGCAGAGTGGCCAAATATCCAACTTTGCTCAGAATACAGGACTTTTAATGCTAAAATCAAGACAGTCCTGGGAAAGTTGGGTGGGTGGTCACCCTAACGTGCTGCTGATAGTAATGACACTAAATTGCTTTAGTGACCTCCGGGATTTATTTCTGGCAACTTGTTCCATAAAATACTAGTTTTGACAATAATATTAAGAATGAATTTTGTCGGTGGTGTAGTTTTGAATACTTAACGCTTAACACTCACTGTGACTCCTGAAGGAAGGCATTAGCATCATATCCACGTGACAGACGAGGCACATGGAGGTAAAGGAATTATCTTCATGTTACACAGCTAGTGAATCGGCAGGGCTGGGGTTCCAACCCAGGGGACTTGGTGCAGGCCCAGGCTCTGAAGTACCACATTGTACTGCCCCTCTGGAACTTTCAGAGTCAGAGTTGATGACTGTCCTAAAAAAAGCCATTTTTCCCCTTTATTTCTATTATTTCAAAATATTTTTATTATTTCTAAACATTTCCTTTATTTATATTATAACAGCTCAATAAACAAAGGGTACCAATATAGAATGTGTGCGTGTGTGCATGCCGTCGCTTCAGTCGTGTCTGACTTCATGACCCCTTTATACTGTAACCCTCCAGGCTCCTCTTTCCACGGACTTCTCCAGGCAAGAACACTGGAGTGGGTTGCCATGCCCTTCTCCAGTGGACCTTCCTGACCCAGGGATTGAACCTGTGTCTCTTTATGTCTCCTGCATTGGCTAGTGTTCTTTACCACTAGCACCACATGTATATATACATGCACATACACAAGCCTCTATTTCTCCCATTAAAAATACAAACAAGCTTAGGTTTCCCTATGCCAGATGGTCAACAAATCTGTTATCTCCCTTTTGAGTGTTCCTCTTCCACTGAGGCTACAGGCTGCACATGACATATGAGGAGTTAGCTACATGGAATCATGGAGGAGGGAGTAAAGTTCTCTGCCACCATTCCCGCCACTGTATTCTGTTATTTCCCATTGGCTCTCCTGGAAACTGGCCCCAGGCCGAGCCATCACAGCATCACAACAGACTGAGCCAGCACTGGCGTGGTCTCTGCTCTCTGGGATGGCCCAGACAATCTCTGTGTCAGAGATGAACACAGACAACACTCCTTGCTTGCTTGCTGGCATCACAGCTCTCTAGGTCAGAACTGTGTCAGAATCCTGCCAGACATCTGTCCCTGATGGATACAGACCCTTCTTCCCTCTCTTCCCCAAAGACTCAGGTATCTTGGGATTAGGTTGCTTTTACTTTTTCAAATCTCAGTCAAAAGTGCTGATTACTTCTTTCCACTGCAGTTGACTTATCTCCTCACAGTTCTAAGGACAGCACTTAGCTCTGCTGCCTACAAAATGCTATAGGCTGGGTGACTTAACAGAGATTTATTTTCTCATGGTTCTGGAGGTCTGATCAGGGCACCATGCTGGGTTGTGGTGAGACCTCTCTTTCTGGTTTGCAAAAAGTCACGTTCTTGCTGTGTCTTCACATAGTGAAGAGAATGCTTTTGTGTTTCCTTCTTCAGTTCAGTTCAGTTCAGTCACTCAGTCGTGTCTGACTTTTTGTGACCCCATGAATCACAGCACACCAGGCCTCCCTGTCCATCACTAACTCCCAGAGTTCACTCAGACTCACGTCCATTGAGTCAGTGATGCCATCCAGCCATCTCATCCTCTGTTGTCCCCTTCTCCTCCTGCCCCCAATCCCTCCCACCATCAGAGTCTTTTCCAATGAGTCAACTCTTCGCGTGAGGTGGCCAAAGTACTGGAGTTTCAGCTTTAGCATCATTCCTTCCAAAGAAATCCCAGGGCTGATCTCCTGCAGAATGGACTGGATGGATCTCCTTGCAGTCCAAGGGACTCTCAAGAGTCTTCTCCAACACCACAGTTCAAAAGCATCAATTCTTCAGCATTCAGCTTTCTTCACAGTCCAACTCTCACATCCATATGTGACCACTGGAAAAACCATAGCCTTGACTAGACGGACTTTTGTTGGCAAAGTAATGTCTCTGCTTTTGAATATGCTATCTAGGTTGGTCATAACTTTCCTTCCAAGGAGTAAGTGTCTTTTAATTTCTTGGCTGCAGTCACCATCTGAAGTGATTTTGGATAAAATAAAGTCTGACAGTGTTTCCACTGTTTCTCCATCTATTTCCCATGAAATGATGGGACCAGATGCCATGATCTTTGTTTTCTGAATGTTGAGTTTTAGGCCAACTTTTTCACTCTCCTCTTTCACTTTCAACAAGAGGCTTTTGAGTTCCTCTTCACTTTCTGCATATCTGAGGGGATTGATATTTCTCCCTGCAATCTTTATTCCAGCTTGTGTTTCTTCCAGCCCAGCGTTTCTCTTGATGTACTCTGCATAAAAGTTAAACAAGCAGGGTGACAATATACAGCCTTGATGTACTCCTTTTCCTATTTGGAACCAGTCTGTTGTTCCATGTCCAGTTCTAACTGGTGCTTCCTGACCTGCATACACATTTCTCAAGAGGCGGGTCAGGTGGTCTGGTATTCCCATCTCTTTCAGAATTTTCCACAGTTTATTGTGATCCACACAGTCAAAGGCTTTGGCATAGTCAATAAAGCAGAAATAGATGTTTTTCTGGAACTCTCTTGCTTTTTCCATGATCCAGTGGATGTTGGCTGTTTGTTCTCTGGTTCCTCTGCCTTTTCTAAAACCAGCTTGAACATCTGGAAGTTCACGGTTCATGTATTGCTGAAGCCTCGCTTGGAAAATTTTGAGCATTACTTTACTAGTGTGTGAGATGAGTGCAATTGTGCGGTAGTTTGAGCATTCTTTGGCATTGCCTTTCTTTGGGATTGGAATGAAAACTGACCTTTTCCAGTCCTGTGGCCACTGCTGAGTTTTTCAAATTTGCTGGCATATTGAGTGCAGCACTTTCACAGAATCATCTTTCAGGATTTGAAAGAGCTCAACTGGAATTCCATCACCTCCACTAGCTTTGTTTGTAGTGATGCTTTCTAAGGCCCACTTGACTTCACATTCCAGGATGTCTGGCTCTAGGTGAGTGATCACACCATTGTGATTATCTTGGTTGTGAAGATCTTTTTTGTACAGTTCTTCTGTGTATTCTTGCCACCTCTTCTTAATATCTTCTGCTTCTATTAGGTCCATACCATTTCTGTCCTTTATCGAGCCCATTTTTGCATGAAATGTTCCCTTGGTATCTCTAATTTTCTTGAAGAGATCTCTAGTCTTTCCCATTCTGTTGTTTTCCTCTATTTCTTTGCGTTGATCACTGAGGAAGGCTTTCTTATATCTTCTTGCTATTCTTTGGAACTCTGCATTCAGATGCTTATATCTTTCCTTTTTTCCTTTGCTTTTTGCTTCTCTTCTTTTCACAGCTATTTGTAAGGCCTCCTCAGAGAGCCATTTTGCTTTTTTGATTTCTTTTCCACAGGGATGGTCTTGATCCCTGTCTCCTGTACAATGTCACAAACCTCATTCCATAGCTCATCAGGCACTCTATCTATCAGATCTAGCCCCTTAAATCTATTTCTCACTTCCACTGTATAATCATAAGGGATTTGATTTAGGTCATACCTGAATGGTCTAGTGGTTTTCCCTACTTTCTTCAATTTATGTCTGAATTTGGCAAAAAGGGGTTCATGATCTGAGCCACAGTCAGCTCCTGGTCTTGTTTTTGTTGACTGTATAGAGCTTCTCCATCTTTGGTTGCAAAGAATATAATCAATCTGATTTTGGTGTTGACCATCTGGTGATGTCCATGTGTAGAGTCTTCTCTTGTGTTGTTGGGAGAGGGTGTTTACTATGACCAGTGCATTTCCTTGGCAAAACTCTATTAGTCTTTGCCCTACTTCATTCCGTATTCCAAGGCCAAATTTGCCTGTTATTCCAGGTGTTTCTTGACTTCCTACTTTTGCATTCCAGTCCCCTATAATGAAAAGGACATTTTTGGGGGTGTTAGTTCTAAAAGGTCTTGTAGGTCTTCATAGAACCATTCAACTTCAGCTTCTTCAGCATTACTGGTTGGGGCATAGACTTGGATTACTGTGATATTGAATGGTTTGCCTTGGAAAAGAACAGAGATCATTCTGTCATTTTTGAGATTGCATCCAAGTACTGCATTTTGGACTCTTTTGTTGACCATGATGGCTACTCCAGTTCTTCTGAGGGATTCCTGCCCACAGTAGTAGATATAATGGTCATCTGAGTTAAATTCACCCATTCCAGTCCATTTGAGTTCCCTGATTCCTAGAATGTTGACATTCACTCTTGCCGTCTCTTGTTTGACCACTTCCAATTTGCCTTGATTCATGGACCTGACATTCCAGGTTCCTATGCAATATTGCTCTTTACAGCATCAGACCTTGCTTCTATCACCAGTCACATCCACAGCTGGGTATTGTTTTTGCTTTGGCTCCATCCCTTCATTCTTTCTGGAGTTATTTCTCCACTGATCTCCAGTAGCATATTGGGCACCTACTGACCTGGGGAGTTCCTCTTTCAGTATCCTATCATTTTGCCTTTTCATACTGTTCATGGGGTTCTCAAGGCAAGAATACTGAAGTGGTTTGCCATTCTCTCCTCCAGCAGGCCACATTCTGTCAGCCCTCTCCACCATGACCCGCCCGTCTTGGGTGGCCCCATGGGCATGGCTTAGTTTCATTGAGTTAGACAAGGCTGTGGTCCTAGTGTGATTAGATTGACTAGTTTTCTGTGAGTATGGTTTCAGTGTGTCTGCCCTCTTGCAACACCTACCATCTTACTTGGGTTTCTCTTAATCCCACCACATGGGCCCCACTCTCATGAACTCATCTAAATCTGATTACTTCCCAAAGTCTATACCTCCAAATATTGTCACACTGGGGTTTAGAGCTCCAGTACATGATTTTCAGGTGAGAGAGACACAATACTACCTGTCGATAGTAACAGCTACCTGATTATCTTCTAGGGGTCATAGACCCTACCTATGGCATCTCACTCTACATATGAAAAGTAGCGTGAAAATGATGACTTAACCCATCCAATTTAGGGCTTTGTGACTTATGGATTGGGTGTATTAGCAGTTTCAAATGGCTTTGGCATATACCTGCCTTCCTGTTCTTGATCTTGAATTTGGAATTAATGTTAAAGTGGCTTGATCAAAAGAAAATTACTATTTTTCTGTTCTATAATTGATCTTCACAATGAGCTAGATGCCAATTCCTGTTCATATCTCGTTTAGTGCTTCGGCATATGCAGAAGTGCTCACATGAATCTAGGAGATGAAAGCAGATGCCACATGAAGCTGAGATTGGAAGATCAGGCCTTCTGGACACATGGTCTCTGATTATTGAAAACTGACTGATTGAAAGGGTTCCCTACATCAAAGCATTCTACTAATTTTTATAATATCCACCCTTTTCTTTTGTTTTTACCTACCTCACTGCTCAAGCTTTGGTTTCATAAAAAGCAATATATTTAAAACTTTCCAGTGTTTCTCTGGTAACATGATACCTTCTTGCAAGTACCATTAATAGTTTCTTTTCTTAGGAGGATAAGAACAAAAACAGGTCAGTTATGGGATCCTATGCCAGAGGTGACTGGTGCTAATCCCACTTCCACTGCTTTTGTTTGAGTATCTTTGTCCACAGAATATTGCAAAAATTAAATAAAATAATGTACCTAGAGCACTTATCATGGTGTCATGTACAATGAGTGTTAGTTGATTTTATTATTTTCATTCTCCTATGGGACAAAGTTATTATTTTTCCTTTGTATGACATAAGAGCAGGCAGATGAAGGAACATTTGTTGAATGAAGATTATCTAGACCAGTGGTTAGCAGAATTTTGGATTTCAAGGCCCATTAAAACATTTAAAAGGAAATTGGAATTGATATGGAGCTGATTATTTTTTATTTTTCTAAGCTAAGGCATGGGAAAATTAATTTCCAGCTACCAGCAACAATGTGATGTTACAAACAAAGGGAGTTCTATTACAGATAAAATCTATAATTAAAAAGGAACAAATTTAACTTATGGAAAAACATGATATATTATTCATTTTCCTCATTTTGCTGAGGAATGGTGTTCTCATAGTGGTCCGGCATGGGGACAGGGACCAGCATTTAGAAATAATCCAGCTCAAATCTTGTCTTCATAAACCGTCTGAGGCAAGTGATTGTCACTCCTGATTTTAGGGATGAAGATTTCACAATCCTCTTGGCATCTTGTCCTAAAGTTTAATCATGCTTAAGTTGTATCTGAGCCACCAGAGGATTGAGTCAAACCAGTGTGGGGGGAAAAAAAAACAGCCTGACCTGCCTACCTTCTGGGCAGGCTGTGCCTTCTGGAGTGTTTAAATTTGTAATCAAATCTCCTCATGGTCATTCAGATTTGAAGATGAGCCCTACACAGAGCAAGCACTCCTCAAATTGAAAACAAATGTGAGCACCAAGTGACTCTCAAGAAAGGCCCTTTTTCTTCCTCTTTTCTCTAGGGACATACAAATATTCTGGAAGCATTAGAATCAATATAATACATCCTTCTTTTAAGTCATGTGATCCTCACTCAGAGCAAATATGAAATAAAAACCAACTCATTGCCTTGGCCTGGGGACCCAAGCAGCCATTGGAGTCACTGGATATATTCTACTCTACTTTTCATCCAAATTTCTGAGCTTCATCAAAAGCCTTTTCATAGTTATAGTAGGACTAAGAAAAAGGCAAATCAGAATCTCTCTACCTGACATTTGTAGAAATTAATGCAAGAATCTGAAGTCTGTGGCTATTTAGAAAATGTTCAGTAATGTTGCCGGAGGGCCTCGATTCTGCTTGGGGAACTGTCAGGTAAGGTAGGAAGATTGATTTTATTTGTTAAGATGATAAATTTATGCTACAAATAAGCTAGGACTTATTTGTGAGCACTAAGCACAATGGGATTGGCTTCCTTTCAAAATAGAATTACAGACTGAAAATCTACCACTTTTTGTTTAAGTTGGGTCCGCATATGACAGCTAGTTGTCAATATACTTCAGTATTTGCATCTATTTGGGGTCTACATATACCTGTTTAGAAGTTTAGGCAGAATATAAATTTAATTTGAAATAAACTTAAGAGACAAAAGATTTATTTGCTTCAAAACTCTTTCAAGTAGAACAAACACCTATTTTGAAAGAAAGGTTGGGATAAGAGTTCCTACAGTCTGTATATTTTTTATCATGTTTTACAATTATCTTGTCTGCAGTTCTTACCTAAGGTGGCATCTTTTCTGTACCTTCAAATCAGGACAAATGATCTAATAACAGGACAGAATATTTGGAATTTTTATTATCCTTGAAAACTTCTAGATATAAGGCCACTGAATCCAAATATGAGCAGAAAATGACCTCATAAAATATCAAACTGTAGCCTTGATTACCAGCATACTAATTTATATAGTTCTGTTTTTTTTAACTCGCCTTAAGATGAATCAAAGGAGTTTTTATATACACAGACTCATACACATTCACGCCATGAACTAGAGAATTTCCAAAAACATACTTTGTTTGTTAATAAATGTTACTGCTGCATTATACATTTTTATAGTTCTGAATCAATAAAGAAAGATTTATGTTAAAAAAAAAAGTGCCCTGAAGAACTAGGTAGACAGCTGAAAACAGGAAATTTGTCAGCTTTATTCGGTACACACCATTTTAAATGAAAGCATCATTCCTCAGAGAGGAGTATGCTTCAGGAAAGCTGGAAACACATCATTCCACAGGAGAATTCTCTTCGCCCAGGTGACCCTTTGCAAAGACTCTGAAAACTGAAATTGTATAGTAAATGCAGAGTCTCTCTGCAACACGTGGGTATTTTGAGTAAAAGTCTAATTGTACCCTTTGCCTTCCTCCCTCAAACAAAAACCAAATGAACCTCACGACAGAAAAGGGTCTAATGCTACAAGCATTCACTCAATAAACCTCTTGCCAAAAGGAAGATACGTCACTGTTAAAAACAGAAATAGAGCTGGGTCTAGTGTGCTTTCACAATCCACTGCCCTTGCTTTTAGCAAATGCAGGAAACCAAGACATTACTAGGCCCGTATACTATCAAGGGATTACCTTTTGAATACAAAGCACAGCCCAGACTGCATGAAGGACGTTGGAGAAGGCCAGAGACACTGAGCCGGAGAAGGCGATGGCACCCCACTCCAGTACTCTCACCTGGAAAATCCCATGGATGGAGGAGCCCGGTAGGCTGCAGTCCATGGGGTCGCTAAGAGTCGGACAAGAATGAGCGACTTCACTTTCACTTTTCACTTTCATGCATTGGAGAAGGCAATGGCAACCCACTCCAGTGTTCTTGCCTGGAGAATCCCAGGGACGGGGGAGCCTGGTGGGCTGCCGTCTATGGGGTCGCACAGAGTCAGACACGACTGAAGTGACTTAGCAGCAGCAGCAGAGACACTGAGCAGGGAGCAGGGTAGTAACGTTGAAAGGAAGCGTTTATTGGAGCCATTGGAAAGAAAGGCCATGTGGGGATAACGCTTTCTGGGAAATGTTTCAATTATAATCCTCCAAGGTCCAACTATCCATGTGCGTATGGACCACGTCTCCACAATGCTGCCAGTCTTTGCTGATGTATTACAGCATTAGTGCTATTTATAATCAACAGAATTACTAGCGCTGTAATCATGGAAGTTTCGTGATAGTAATTATGACAGAATAAATAGCAGTCAGAATGCCTTGCCTCAGTTATTGATGTTGATGGCAAACACGGCCAAGGGAAGCTTTTTATTTTTTTCTTTTTCTTTTTAAGGAAACCATTCAAGAGGGCGGAACCTGCAAGTGTTTGCCAAGAGAAAGATTTTACATACCCTTTTAAAATAGACTTCATGAGGAGCTGAGATTTCACAATGCAGATGGGGAAAAAAGAAGGCAGGGAGTGTACATTAGATCTGGTATGCTGGGTACTACTTGCCTTCAAAAGTCAAATAGAACTTCTCTCTGTCCAAAAAATACAAAAGTAAAATAAAATAGACTTCCTGAAAGATGTCAGAAAGGTGCATTGCCTCTTTAAATGATGTATGAATAGTTCATTTATTTTTAAAAATAGTCACATATGTGTTTATATAAATTATACATGCAAACATATGCTCAGCAGTTCTCCTCATGGAAAGGCTGTTGCTTATCCAATTTGGCGCTGACACTGTCTTTCCATGGTCCTCTCTCTAGCGACAGGATTCTGCTGTCCCCCCCATGTAAGTGCCTGCATATAGAGCTCCTTCTGCACGACGCCAAGCAGTTACTTTTATACTTTTCTTACCACTGATGCTGGGTAAGAAATAAAATCCAGAGACTTCACTACCTATAATTAAGACTTTTGCTGCCACCGTGATATAAAGATTGGGAAACAGATATTTTATCTTGTGGTTGGTTTTATTTCCTTGTGGCTTAAATTATGAGTGAATGTTTTTCTTATTTCTTACTTTCCCCATAAGTAGTCTTTTCAGCAGCAAAATTACTACTCATTCTTAATAACTACCAAGCAATAAAGTGAGATGTCTGTTTGGGAGACAGTGGGTGTGCATTCCAATTATTCCATTCATCATGATTTTAGGGTAGCATGCAGGGCCTCCAGGGAGGGTGGCTTGAAAGACTTCAGGAAGTTAGTATCAATGCTTCACTTCTTGATGGAAGAGTCGGCTTCATGATAGCTCTGGGATTGAATAGGCACAGGCAAATAAAATCAATTCCCTCACACTTAGGAGCCCCATTACACAGAGCACTAGTTTGAACTTGGGTTTAAAAGTTCTTGCCCTTTGATTCAGTAGTATACATTTCTAGGAATTTATTCTAAGGATAAGTCAATGGCCAAGATGTACATTTAAGGACATTTTATGTGTCACTACTTATCATAGTCTCTATTTTGATTCTGAGCCCGAGAGCAGGACTTACCTGGATACAGGTAGTTTATTTCCAAGATGATCCTAAAAGCAGGAGAGACAGAGTAGGAAAGGAGGAAAAACAAATATAATGCTTTTGGGTTCCTGGGGCTAGACTCCACTCTACCCTCTTGAAGCTGAAAATGTTAGTCTCTCAGTGGTGCCCAACTCTGCAACCCATGGACTGGATCCTGCCATGGACTGTATCCTGCCTGTCCATGGAATTCTCCCTGCAAGAATCCTGGAGTGAGTTCCCATTTCCTTCTCCAGGGGCTCTTCCTAACCGAGGGATTGAATTCTGGTCTCCTGCATTGTACCCTCATGGGCCTCTGGAAATTTCCTCTTGAAGGACAGGCAGTTGGAGCATTTATTCACCAGCTCAATTCTCCACTGGCTGAAGGGTGCCTGGGGGCAGGGGCACAGTGCCCTCTCCTCTGCTTCTGGGCTCCTTCAGCACTGGAAAGCCCATGCTGCCTTGGGCTTGGCTATCAGCTCCTGGCGAGTCTGCGCTCCCCTGACACTTCACCACTGCAGTTGTGGCTGCAACCAGAGGTAGGTCCATCGAGGAACACGACCCTGGGAACCAGAGACATCACTACAGCCCAAAGTGTAAACACCCAAACACCCAAGTAATTAGAGGCTGTTTAAACAAATTGTCGTAGATTCATACAATGGAATATTTTTTAATGATGTCTGTGCTTATTTATGGATGTAAAGAGATGTTTGGCAACAAAAAAGTGAGTTACCAAGTGGTATATATACTATGCATTTCTTTTTTTTTTTTAAAGAAAACTGTTAAGTATACACATGTTAAACCAGGTTGTGGGACATGGAATGGACACAAAATTGTTTCATGCAAATTACTCCAAAAGAGACGAAATTTAATGTTAGAGACTGGACACTCTCACACCCAGGGTGCAACACGAAGTAGCCCAGCGCACAGACAAACTGTGGGGAGTGCCAGTGAGCCCACAGCAGCCGCCGCGCCTGGTCCTGCTGCCGTGGGATCCTAGGAGTCGACCGCTTGGCCCCTGTTGTTTGTGCCATTTGCCTTTCCTGCATTCTAATTGCAGCTGCACAGCGGTGATAAGGCAGAGGCCAGCAGTCTATTTGAAGGCATAAAAGGAAAAAAAATACTTCGTCCTTCGTACAAAGTTTGTGGCTAGTCACAGGTGGTTCAATAGTTCTAAAGATCTTGTCTTTTTCTGTAAAAAAAATCATTTTAAAAGGGAATGGTAGCACTGCTGGTGCTGATACAAAAGTAGTGGAAGCAAATCTCAAGCATTTCAATGTTTACGAAATGTGATTTACTCCAGACCTTTGAAAACTAGATGATTGCATAAATTGAAAGCGGTCTATATTTCCTAGGAAAAGTGGTTTTCTCTGCACGGTGGAATTTCAAATTACATTCCTTTGTTGGCTTTTTCCCCTTAATATTATCTCCAAAAACTGTGTTAGTTGATAACAAAGCACGGTGATGAAGGGGACAGGGAGGAAAGACATAGCGTCCTCTTCATCACTTGCGGTTTTTGTGGGAAATGGCCATTAAGAAACACACACGGGCAATATCAGAACATCTTTATAGGTATCTGCTGGGAGGAGCAGGCTGAAGCTGTCAGAGCCTTCCAAATAAGACAGGGACGGTATCAATTCCAACTCTCTCTGGGTCAAAAACTGAGGAGGGTAATTATAGAGATTATGGCCAAAGTTTCCCCTTCCCCACAGCCCCCAATCTTTGCAGTGTGGCCACCTGAAAAGGTGATCCTCCTAAGGATGAGATCTCATCTGCCTCTACAAGAGCACAAAACCAGCTTTCTAAATTCACAGAAGGGCACAACCAGATAGCCTGGAATGTGGCTACAAGCAAACTTTCTGGAGAGACTTTCTCGGCTCCCTCTGACAGTGGATCATTCAAAGCGGGCCAGCCAGCACTTCCTCAAATGCCACCAACTCTGGTTGTCTACGATGCCAGCTGTATCCAGCTGATTCAAGGAACAGAAACCTGTTGACTAGGGGTCAGCCAGCAAGAACCACTTTTTTTTTTCTGTTATTTCATTGAGCTAAGTATCTTGTATCTTTAAAATAAAACACAATTATTTCCTAATTACTTATAAATGATGCTAATTTTAAAGTGCCATGTATTTTTAAAACACATACATGCCCTGGCTGAAGACAGCCATAATAAATTCTATAAATTGAAGTTAATAAATATTTAGACTTCTCAGTGCATAAAAAATGGAAGGTTGATGGGCACCCAGAAGAAAGGGGACATTATTTAAATTTCATGCATTTTAATAGAAAAAAATGGCTCAGTTGTCCTTCCTTCCTTCAAAGCAATGATTTTCAGGCTTAGATTTTTAACACCCCTGGTATCACCAATTATCCCAAGGAAGGCCACAGAATTGCTATTCTCTTGTGTTGAGCTCATTGCATTCATTGATTTAATGGGTCCACCTGGACATTTTTCAAAGATAGTAATTGAAAACGCAGTCTGACAGGTTCACAGGAGTGACAGGCTGGAGTGGGTGTGTGAGGATGGAGTGGGGAGGAGGGTGAAGCTTGTTCCTTATGCCTGTGCAGTACAGTGAATGCTAGCTTTCAGGTCACAGACCTGGAGCTGCCTGAACACCTGAGGACATAAAACAGGTGTGTCCTTCTGACTACAGACTGGCCTCAGGGAAGGGCTTGGACTCAGGAGAGAGGCAGGAGAGTCACGTGACAAAACGATGCTGCTCACCATGAATCCAGTAAGTTCAAAAGCGATCATGGGGGACTTCTCTGGTGATCCAATGGTTAAGAATCCTCACGTCCAATGCAGGGGCTGTGGGTTTGATCCCTGGTCCGGAAACTAAGATCCCACAGACAGCACTGACCTGCTTAAAAAAAAAAAGGAACCATGTTACAAAGACCTTATGTTATTTTCTCTTTTCTTCATTATCTGAAACCTCTACCCCATTTTTTTTTTTTTTTTTTCTTTTGGCTGGGTGGACTGTCTCAAACTCAACTTACTTGGTTCTATTTACGCACACCCATGGGCTTCCCTGGTGGCTCAGGGGTTAAAGCGTCTGCCTGGAATTCGGGAGACCTGGGTTTGATCCCTGGGTCGGGAAGATCCCCTGGAGAAGGAAATGGCAAACCACTCCAGTACTCTTGCCTGGAGAATCCCATGGAGGGAGGAGCCTGGTAGGCTATAGTCCATGGGGTTGCAAAGAGTCGGACACGACTGAGCGACTTCACTCACTCACTCATGATTATGTTGGTAGCAGTAGTGGGATATAAACTTGTATAAGATATTTTGTTGTATAAAATGTTAACTGAACATTCTATGTTCATGTCGGTATTTTCCACCCCTGTCTCCATCGCTTCATGTCAATCAGCAATTCTGTGCTCATTATCTTGAAGGAGGAAGAGAGGGAAGGAATCATGGGCAAAATAAACCCAAGGCCTCCAGGAATGATGGAGCCTTTGGGAAAAAGCTGAGTCTGGGAAGGAGACTGTCACAAGGGATTATAAGGGAAGAAGACCCCTCCGGGCCTGGAAGGCATTTCCCCAGCACCAGTAAGGAGACCAGCAAGTATGGACAGATGTTTCCTTCTTGTTAGTAAATAGGAACCTGAGAGACAGTCTTAGAACTGGGCAACAGATGGGCTCCCATTATTATCTGAAGACCCCAGAGAGAGAAGTTGATAAATTGAGGAAGAGGGTCCTTATATAGTCTCTCAGGAAACCCGCATATCTCCAAGGATGTGTGGACACAGCGGCAAGGTGTATAGGGTCTAAGGTGCCAGTCAGACAGAAAGAAAGGATAGGTCACTGGCAACTGATGGGGCAACAGCGAGGATGCCCAGAGGCCCCCACAGGCATCTGTGGGGCATTGGAAGCCTGGCACCCCCACCCCCATACTCACCTGTGCTCCTCCAGACCCCAGGGTTCACACTCCACTCTGAGTGTAAGAGTGACCAGGGTTTTGTCACAAGGCCAAGGTATTTAGGCTTGAAACAAACATTGAATTTAGTGGGAGAACATCAGCTATGTTTTTGTACATTTGAATTATGCAGAAGGTTCATGTCCTACAGTGTTACTTATCCCTAGCCTCCTCTGTCGGTGTTAGAATGATTAAATGTACATTGTAGATTTTACCATGTCAAAGCGTTTCCATGAACTTGTGGGAAATGGAATCTTCCCCAGAAGTGTGGGAGGTAGGCAGGAAGGGTGTTATCGCATGTCATAGATGAGGCTGCTGGAAACTGGGGTGAGAGACAAGGAATGTGTCCAACACCTCATAGCTGATACCTATATCCTGTTCACTGGACCAGTGCTTATCAGTCCTTTCAATCCATCCCTCCACCATCCTCTCCCTTGACCCACCCACCACTTTTTCTATCCATTCCCTAGTTCAGTTCAGTTCAGTAGCTCAGTCATCTCCGACTCTTTGTGACCCCATGAATTGCAGCACACCAGGCCTCCCTGTCCATCACCAACTCCCGGAGTTCACTCAAACTCACGTCCATCGAGTCGGTGATGCCATCCAGCCATCTCATCCTCTGTCGTCCCCTTCTCCTCCTGCCCCCAATCCCTCCCAGCATCAGGGTCTTTTCCAATGAGTCGACTCTTCGCATGAGGTGGCCAAAGTATTGGAGTTTCAGCTTCAGCATCAGTCCTTCCAAAGAACACCCAGGACTGATCTCCTTTAGAATGGACTGGTTGGATCTCCTTGCAGTCCAAGAGACTCTCAAGAATCTTCTCCAACACCACAGTTCAAAAGCATCAATTCTTTGGTGCTCAGCCTTCTTCACAGTCCAACTCTCACATCCATGCATGACCACTGGGAAAACCATAGCCTTGACTAGATGGACCTTTGTTGGCATAGTAATGTCTCTGCTTTTCAATATGCTATCTAGGTTGGTCATAACTTTCCTTCCAAGGAGTAAGTGTCTTTTAATTTCATGGCTACAATCACCATCTGCAGTGATTTTAGAGCCCCCCAAAATAAAGTCTGACACTGTTTCCACTGTTTCCCCATCTATTTCCCATGAAGTAATGGAACAAGATGCCATAATCTTAGTTTTCTGAATGTTGAGCTTTAAGCCAATTTTTTCACTCTCCTCTTTCACTTTCGTCAAGAGGCTTTTTAGTTCCTCTTCACTTTCCCTATGATAACCACAAAAAAATTTCACGACTTCTTTAGCATGGTTTTTTTAAAAATAATATTTTAAAACAAATTAATGTATGTATTTAAAAGAAAAGCAAAGCAATGGGACAGAGAATTGCTTTGCTTTCAACGTCTGTCCCACCTGTCCCATTGTTCTTAAATATTATTGACTTGGTAAGCTTTCAGAGACTTATACATTCTTTCCTATGTTTTTGCACAGAGTCAAAGCAGGGAGTCATTCCACGATTGTTTCATCCGATGTAGAACTGTTAGGACTATGTCAGCTGAAGACACCCAGAAAGATAGGACTAGGAGGATTTTGGAGATCACCTGTTCAACTCTCCTGCATGTACAGTAAGAAATAGAGTGATTATTCAAGATGACACGGGCACATATGTGCACATTGAGTAGCCTGATCTATAGTAAATAAAGACTGGTTTCTTTATTCACTGTAGACTGCATTGCCAGCTAGCTTGAACAAAAAAAGTATAAATTTTGATGAATTTAATTCTGTCTCCCAAACTCTATTTATAAAAAATAGCCCTCAGCCTCCCCAAAGCTTTTATTTATGATTCTCTCCTTACTTTCAGATGCTTAAAAAATTTCTTCTACAGAGAAAAGGGAGTCACAAATACATTTCTTATACTGAAAATGTCGAGTTCCTGTTTGTTAAATGGTGATGTCAGTGACTACAAAATATGAACTTCTGGTTAACGATATAAACTCTACAAAGACTTGGATTCCAATATCTGTAGAGATACGAGTGATAACAAGGAAGTTGCTCTTCCTGAGTTGTTTTGAAACAGTTGTAATGACTTGTCGTTATTATCAGCAAGGGCACATATGTGCACGTCTGAAAGAGAGATTGTGATTGCTGATATCTGTACTTATATTTGTTACTGTCACCAAACTCCACGAAGATATTGCCAAAAGGTCTCATTCTCATGTAAGAAATTGTGGCTGGCAACATGAAGGACAAGGCCCGGATATTTGTTGAGCAGCTAATATGTCCAGGGATCATGCTAGGAGGAAAGTGAATGGCCTGCAAGCTTAAACATACCATGACTAACTCACACGTCATTCATCAATACATCCATTCAACACATAGTCTATAATTATGCACTGGGCTCCTGGGGATTGTTCTTGGTGCTGAGAATATAGCAGTGAACAAACCAGATAAGCTCCTTGTGCTCCTGGAGTTTGCATTCCAGAGAGGAAAGAAAAAACAATGAAAAGTAAACAAATAAATGAACAAGCTAATGACTCTCTTTCTACACTGTGCTAAGCACTTAATTACACCATATCATTTAATTATCAGAACAACCCATGTGGGTACTACTATTCATTTAATGTTACAAATGAGGAAAATGAAGGGCAGAGAGGGTAAATCACTCTACACAACCTCTCAAAGCCCCACGAGTGGCAGAGATGAAGTACAAACTCAGGAAATCTTGTTCCTGGGCTATAAAACTTTATAAAAAGCCCCTGTTAAATGTAGGACTGACCTCCCAGTTGGTAGGGGAAACAGAATGAGGATATGGTGTGATGGGTGGTGTTATTATTAGATAAGCAAACTTTCAGCAGGTATACATAGAAAGGGCAACAAATCCAGAATAAGGACGTCTGGAAAGGTTTTCTGGAGAAGTTGAAGTCAGACCTGCTTCTTGAAAAACAAACGTGAATTAACTAGGAAGGGGCGTGGAAGGGCAATGGAAGCCAAGCGTACACCCTGAACTTTAAGCATGGCCAGACCCAGGAGAAGGCAATGGCACCCCACTCCAGTACTCTTGCCTGGAAAATCCCATGGACGGAGGAGCCTGGTAGGCTGCAGTCCATGGGGTCGCTAAGAGTCAGGCATGACTGAGCAACTTCACTTTCACTTTTCACTTTCATGCATTGGAGAAGGAAATGGTAACCCACTCTAGTGATCTTGCCTGGAGAATCCCAGGGACGGGGAAGCCTGGTGGGCTGCCGTCTATGGGGTCGCACAGAGTGGGACACGACTGAAGTGACTTAGCAGCAGAGAGATGTGTGTCAGGACACAGGAGTCCTGAAAGAAATCAAGGGCCTTGGGTACTATGACTAGAACCAGTTTAGACTTTTCATCTAAAGATAATGGGAGCCGTTGATTGATTTTAAGACGGAGTGATAGGATAAAATTTGCATTTTATTCTTTAATTTTTTTCAACAAGAAAGAAATTGTTTCTTTTTATTTTTATTGAAATATAGTTTATTTACAATGCTGTGTTAGTTTCCGTTATACAGCAAAGTGATTGTTGGAAATATATAGAAATTTATATTATTTTTTCACATTCTTCTTTCATTATAGGATATTAAAAGATATTGAGTATATTTCCCTCTGCTATACAGTAGGTTCTTATTGGTTATCTATTTTATATACAGTAGTGTGTATAATTTAATCCCAAACTCCTAAAATATCCCTTCTCCCTCCCACTCCTTCAGTAACCATAAGCTTGTTTTCTATGTCTGTGACTCTATTTCTATTTTGTAAATGTTCATTTGTATCATTTTTTAAGATTCCGCTTATAAGCAATATCAAATGATATTTGTATTATTCTGGCTAATTTCACTTAATATGCTAATCTCTAGTTCCATCCATGGTGCTGCAACCATTTGCATTTTAAAACGATTCCCTTTGGGCTCCTTGTCCACAGGGAGTTTCAGTTCAGTTCAGTTCAGTCACTCAGTAGTGTCCGACTCTTTTTGACCCCATGAACTGCGGCACGCCAGGCCTCCCTGTCCATTACCAACTCCCGCAGTTCACCCAAATTCATGTCTATCAAGTCGGTGATGCAATCCAGCCATCATATCCTCTTTTGTCCCCTTCTCTTCCTGCCCCCAATCCCTCCCAGCATCAGGGTCTTTTCCAATGAATCAGCTCTTCGCATGAGGTAACCAAAGTATTGAGTTTCAGCTTCAGCATCAGTCCTTCCAATGAACACCCAGGACTGATCTCCTTTAGGATGGACTGATTGGATCTCCTTGCAGTCCAATGGACTCTCAAGAATCTTCTCCAACACCACAGTTCAAAAGCATCAATTCTTCAGCGCTCAGCCTTCTTCACAGTCCAACTCTCACATCTATACATGACCACTGGAAAAACCATAGCTTTGAGTAGATGGACCTTTGTTGGCAAAATAATGTCTCTGCTTTTGAATATGCTATCTAGGTTGGTCATAACTTTCCTTCCAAGGAGTAAGCGTCTTTTAATTTCATGGCTGCAATCACCATCTGCAGTGATTTTGGAGCCCAGAAAAATAAAGTCTGACACTGTTTCCACTGTTTCCCCATCTATTTGCCATGAAGTGATGGGACTGGATGCCATGATCTTATTTTTCTGAATGTTGAGTTTTAAGCCAACTTTTTCACTCTCCTCTTTCACTTTCATCAAGAGGCTCTTTAGTTCTTCTTCACTTTCTGCCATAAGGGTGGTGTCATCTGCATATCTGAGGTTATTTATATTTCTCCGGGCAATCTTGATTCCAGGTTTAGTAAGAGTTAAATTCCCTTTCTCTCCTACTCCCTCATCCTGGCTTCCATGGCCAACCTGGGTTGGTTCTGTATTATTCACCCTAGACATCCTACCACCAGTAAAACACACTACTTTTGATATGAAAAGACAGATCTTGAATTGGAGTGCAAGCTGAATAGAAGTATCATGGTCAGAAAATATTCTGGATCATTGATCATTTCTTTTTCTTCTCCTGCCTTCACCATGCCATATGCAAACCTTGAAACCAGCAAAGCTGAAAGTTTTGTTAATTTCATATGATCCTCTCAGCACTTCTCAGCTCATCATCAGTCCTAGAGAGAGTTGAAGACTTCAAATAGCTGAGACAGGGAGGCTGTCCAGTAGGAATGTGGACCAAGATCCAAAATGTTTTTCCAGCTTCTCTGTACTTAAGAAAGCAGTTTCTCAGTGTATAGAAACTTTGAGCTCTGAAGCCCAGTAGGATTGGATTAAAATTTCTACTATGAGGGCACAAGCTATATGGTAGCATACCAACAATTCTTTTTAGTAAACAAAGGAGATAAGATTATATGTTCACTTTCACTTTTTACTTTTTATGCATCAATGAACTCTGGAAGGATTCATGGAAACCAACAACAGGCAGGGTACGGGCTGGGAGAAAGAGAACTGAGTAGGTGGGAGATGAGGCAAGCAAAATTATTCATCTTCATGTTTACATATTTTAAAATCTTTGAATCTAGGTATTACATTTCCAATTCAAAAGATATTTCATCTCTAAAAGGGATATAAGCATGACTACTGGTTAGACTGTGGTGATAACTGAGAGAAAGCACCTGAAATAATATTGCCCTGAAACACCAGGGTGAAAGAGACATCATCCTTGCCTTTAAGAAGGGCCATGTTGCCTGGTGTATTTGGGGTTTAATGTGTGGCTTCCCTGGTAGCTCAGCTGGTAAAGAATCTGCCTGCAATGCACGAGACCCTGGTTCGATCCTGGGTTGGGAAGATCCCCCAGAGAAGGGAATGGCAACCCACCTCTTGCCTGGAGAATCCCCATGGACAGAGGAGCCTGGTGGGCTACAGTCCATGAGGTTGCAGAGTTGGACACAACTGAGCGACTAAGCACATGATGATGGTAAACCTCGAGGGTACTTTCTCTTGGTCACAGTACAGAAGGCACAAGATGGCACCAGGAGAAGGCTATTGATTTGACCAGGAGACTGCCACTATACAAGACAGCAAAATGGCAGTTTTCTCTTCTAGGATGATCAGTCAGCAGGCACCCATTTTACTGTATGGTCACAAATGAATTTGTGAGCTGGAAAATATCTCATTGCTTTCAAATAGGGAAAATTTGGACATTTTCATTGAAAAGAATTTCCTGCTGCTGAACATGCCTAGAAGTATAATCTAAGATTTCCTTCCAAGTCCAGACTTTTAGGTTTGGGTAAAAATCTATTTGAGAAATATGTGGTTGAATGACAAAGGGAAAAGTCAGAAAAATGGTTTCTCAGTGATTTAAGGCAATAGCTGAGAAATTATTCAAATTCTTCCTAAAAGATGATTAACAGCCACAATGATTCATGGATTTGAGCTGGACTTAACATTTGTTTCTAGTTTCATTTTAGCAAATATTTATGGAGGGTCCTATATGTACCAAGGATTGTCTTAGATTCTGAATGGGCTTCTAAAGAAATACTGCATATAATCCAGTCCCTGTCCTCAACAATTTTTTTTTTCCTTTTGGCAAAAATATACCAAGCAGCACGTAAAGGAGTCTTCACTTACACGTAGTAAATAAAACACCGGGGCAGGAAGAAAGCCGTGCTGGATGGGTTGTCATGGAGAAGAGGAACCTTAGAAGGATTAGGCAACCAGGATGTGAAAAGACACCAAAAGGAATTATTTTCAGTAAAAACAGTAATCACTGTTTTTTCATGGTTAGGCAGACTCAAATGTTAATTGTGCTTTCACCAGAAAATTTAAACAGGGAGTATAAAACTGCAAACATGAGGACAACTAAATCTTCCTGCTTAACCATTTGTTCCTTAAGTCGGCTTTTTATAATGAATTGTTAGAGAAAACTGGGGGTGAGAGCTGGCTTCTGAAAATAAACTCTGTCAGGAAAAATAAACTCTCTGAGGTATGAAAATGAAATCTCCTTCTATTCATAGCCCCGGAATTGGGATGGACTGGATACAATAGGAAAAGTTCCCCAGGTGTAGGCAGATGCCTATCATGAGAGCTTAAAAGAGCTTGAAAAATTAAAATGTGTTTGGGGAGTCAGTTCAGTTCAGTTGCTCAGTCATGTCTGACTCTTTGTGACCCCATGGACTGCAGCACACCAGGCTCCTCTGTCCATCATCAGCTCCTGGAACTTGCTCAAACTCATATCCATCGAGTTGGTGATGCCATCCAACCATCTCATCCTCTGTCATCCCCTTCTCCTTCTGGCCTCAATCTTGGCCAGCATCAGGGTCTTTTCAAATGAGTCAGTTCTTCGCATCAGGTGGCCAAAGTACTGGAGTTTCAGCTTCAACCTCAGTCCTTCCAACGAATATTCAGGACTGATTTCCTTTAGGATGGACTGGGACTCCAAGGGACTCTCAAGGGTCTTCTCCAACACCACAATACAAAAGCATCAATTCTTCAGTGCTCACTTTATTTATGGTCCATGCATGACTACTGGAAAAAACCATAGCCTTGACTAGATGGATCTTTGTTGGCAAAGTAATGTGTCTGCTTTTTAATATGCTGTCTAGGTTGGTCATAACTTTCCTTCCAAGGAGCAAGAGTCTTTTAATTTCATGGCTGCAATCACCATCTGTAGTGATTTTTGAGTCCCCCAAAATAAAGTCAGCCACTGTTTCCATTGTTTCCCCATCTATTTGCCATGAAGGGATGGGACCAGATGGCATGATCTTAGTTTTCTGAATGTTGAGTTTTAAGCCAACTTTTTCACTTTCCTCTTTTACTTTCATCAAGAGGCTCTTTAGTTCTTCTGCACTTTCTACTGTCAGGGTGGTGTCTCTGTATATCTGAGGTTATTGATATTTCTCCCAGCAATCTTGATTCCAGCTTGTGCTTTATTCAGTCCAGCATTTTGCATGATGTACTCTGCCTATAAGTTAAATAAGCAGGGTGACGCACTCCTTTCCCTATTTGGAACCAGTCTGTTGTTCCATGTCTGGTTCTAACTGTTCCATGTTGCTTCTTGACCTGCATATAGATTTCTCAAGAGGCAGGTCACGTGGTCTGGTATTCCCATCTCTTGAAGAATGTTCCACAGTTTGTTGTGATCCACCCAATCAAAGGCTTTAGTGTAGTCAATAAAGCAGAAGTTTTTCTGGAACTTTCTTGTTTTTTTGATGATCCAGTGGATGCTGGCAATTTGATCTCTGGTTTCTCTGCCTTTTCTAAATCCAGCTTGAGCATCTGAAAGTTCACAGTTCATGTATTATTGAAGCCTGGCTTGGAGAATTTTGAGCATTACTTTGCTAGCGTGTGAGAAGGCAATGGCACCCCACTCCAGTACTCTTGCCTGGAAAATCCCATGGACAGAGGAGCCTGGTAGGCTGCAGTCCATGAGGTTGAGAAGAGTTGGACACGACTGAGCAGCTTCACTTTCACTTTTCACTTTCACGCATTGGAGAAGGAAATGGCAACCCACTCCAGTGTTCTTGCTTGGAGAATCCCAGGCACGGCGGAGCCTGGTGGGCTGCTGTCTATGGGGTCGCACAGAGTGGGACACGACTGAAGCGCCTTAGCAGCAGCAGTAGCAGCAGTGCAGTAGTTCGAGCATTCTTAGGCATTGCCTTTCTTTGGGACTGGAATGAAAACTGACCTTTTCCAGTCCTGTGGCCACTGCTGAGTTTTCCAAATTTGCTGACATATTGAGTGCAGCAGTTTCACAGCATCGTCTTTTAGGATTTGAAATAGCTCAACTGGAATTCTATCACCTCCACTAGCTTTGTTCGTAGTGATGCTTCCTAAGGCGCACTTGACTTCACATTCCAGGATATCTGGCTCTAGGTGGATGATCACAGCATCATGATTATCTGGGTCGTGAAGGTCTTTTTTATATAGTTCTTCTGTGTATTCTTGCCACCTCTTCTTAATATCTTCTGCTTCTGTTAGGTAAGTAGTTTGAATATTCACCATTATGTAGATTATAAATCTGGTAAAAGTTCTTAAGCAGTTGTGATCCTTTTTAAGAGTAATGTCTTAAATAAAATATATATAGTTACACACAGACACATATATGTATAATGTACAGTTATACATACACAATACATATATTCAAATTATAATTTTAAAATGTGTACATTTAACTTAAAAGCAATAATTCATTAATAAAGCTCTCACCCAATACCCAGCAACCACAAATCACAGCATAGTGGAACCCAGGTCCCCTCCCGCTCCTGTGGGGGGTTGTGAGCACCCCGCTTGCCAACACTTCTCACGCAGGGCCTCGGCAGACAGAGACTGAAGGAAATGAGAAATGCAAAGCAAAGACAGCAGTGACGGCAGTGCACAATTATTTTTATTTTTATTTGTTTGTCAAGTGCATCTTCTCCCTCTCCACTACAAGGGCTTCTCTTTAAGCCTAGAAGCCAAGGGTGATTCTTTTGAATTAGCCTGGTGGTCAACATCATGGCTCCAATAAAATCAATGAAATGACTAATTAGATGCAGAAAATCATGCTATCGTTACAGTCCACTAATGAGCAAAAATGTGAATGTCTCAGCTTAGGAAACTTATGGCCTAAAGGAAATACAAACAGACTTCAATTTCCTTTTTTTCTCACTTGAGTGAGCATATCTTACACAGTTCTGTCAAATCAGAAAGGCTGTGTCAGGGAGAATAAGCTCTTTTTAATATGTATGCAGAAAAACCTGAAGAGTTCATGTGGTGAACACAATAGAGTCACCTTTCCCAAAGGCTCAGTGAGGCCCTGTTACAAGAAACAGCCTTGGAATAAAGACTGCTTGCTCTTCTCAGCCCTGGTGTTGAATCCAAAGAATATGCCATCTGCCTAAAAGACTGAGGAAAGTCATCTTCAAGAGACAGAAGATGAATGGTTGTGAGCTCCCTAAAAAGATGTTTTATTTTACTTAGCCAAATTACTATTATTTTCATTGGAAATCATGGTACTTCACATCTGCTAACTTAATGCTGTGATGCTGTGTCCCTCAAGGGAGAGGCTCTGGGTACCTGAAGAGCCATCTCTAATGGATAGAAACACAAATTGTAATGCCTTTCAATGCTTTTCCCAGAGGGCAGCCCTCTCATTCCAATGAAAGCTGAGCAACATGGTGATTCTACATGAAGAGCCCAGAGTAAAGGCAAACCGATTGTGAATGAAAGAGTTAACACATCTCCGAGAATAAACATTGACAAGGGTGGTTTTCCCTGACTTGCTTTTGAGTGAAAATTTGGAGGTATTTGGTTGTTTTCTGTGGATTGCCGCCTTCTTTCCATGTCACCTAGCTCCTGTGTTTGCCTTTACTCTCCCACTTCTGCCGCCGGATTTGAGGTGTTTCCCCCCCCCCCCACACTGACCAATACTCTGACACCAGCAGGATGTCCTATAATTCATTTCTGACTTTGTTTACCTGAAGTTCATGTGGATCTTACAGGTTAAGGGGTGAGACTCAAGAGTGCCCCCACTTGAGACAACAACTGCAAATCCCAGATTGGTGCCTGTACTTCTCACCAACTGGCTATAAACTGGTTTCCCATGACCCTCTTCTTGGATTGGATAGTTTGCTAGAAAGGCTCACAGAACTGAAGGAAATACATTTACTGGTCTATTATAAAGAATATAATAACAGATACAGATTAACAGTCAGATAACTAAAAGATACCTAAAGCCAGGTCTGGAAGGGTCTTAAGTGCCGGAGTTCTGTCCCTGAGGAGTTACAGTACACCTCCCTTCCAGGATGTGTTTGTGTTCAGCAACATATCCTGTACTTGAGGTACTTTATAGATTTTTCTGGAGGCTGCATCATGGGGGCATGGCGGATCATCACCTCAGCCTCCAGCCCCTCTCTCCTCTCTGGAGGATGGAGGATGGAGGATGGGGCTGAAAGTTTCGAGCTTCTGTTGTTCTTCAGTCACTAAGTCATGTCCAACTCTTTGTGACACCATGGACTGCAGCATGCCAGGCTTCCCTGTACATCACTATCTCCCAGAGTTGTTCAAATTCAAGTCCTTTGACTTGATGATGATGCCATCTAACCATCTCATCTGCATATCTGAGGTTGCTGATATTTCTTCCAGCAATCTTGATTCCAAGCTTCTAATCATGGCTTGATTTTTCTGGTGACCAGGCCCCATCCAGCAGCCCAGCCAGAGCCACCTCATTTGAACAAAAGACACTCCGGTCATCTGGGAAATTCCAAGGGATTTACAAGCTCTGTGTCAAGAAATGAGGTCAAAGACCAAATATTAGCAGGAACCAGGAGTAAAGACCAGTGTATATTTCTTATTATTTCACATCTACCTAAAGTTAAAGGCCAACAGGATATAGCCCATCTAGGGATCTGCACTACACTTGTGTGCAAGAGAGAAAGGCTGCATTCAGTTCAGTTCAGTTCAGTCGCTCAGTCGTGTCCGACTCTTTGCGACCCCATGAATCGCAGCACGCCAGACCTCCCTGTCCATCACCAACTCCCGGAGTTCACTCAGACTCACATCCATTGAGTCAGTGATGCCATCCAACCATCTTATCCTCTGTCGTCCCCTTCTTCTCTTGCCCCCAATCCCTCCCAGCATCAGAGTCTTTTCTAATGAGTCAACTCTTCGCATGAGGTGGCCAAAGTACTGGAGTTTCAGCTTTAGCATCATTCCTTCCAAAGAAATCCCAGGGCTGATCTCCTTCAGAATGGACTGGTTGGATCTCCTTGCAGTCCAAGGGACTCTCAGAGTCTTCTCCAACACCACAGTTCAAAAGCATCAATTCTTCGGTGCTCAGCCTTCTTCACAGTCCAACTCTCACATCCATATATGCCCACAGGAAAAACCATAGCCTTGACTAGATGGACCTTTGTTGGCAAAGTAATGTCTCTGCTTTTGAATATGCTATCTAGGTTGGTCATAACTTTCCTTCCAAGGAGTAAGCATCTTTTAATTTCATGGCTGCGGTCACCATCTGCAGTGATTTTGGAGCCCAGAAAAATAAAGTCTGACATTATTTCCACTGTTTCCCTATCTATTTGCCATGAAGTGATGGGACCGGATGCCATGATCTTCGTTTTCTGAATGTTGAGTTTTAAGCCAACTTTTTCACTCTCCACTTTCACTTTCATCAAGAGGCATTTTAGTTCCTCTTCACTTTCTGCCATAAGGGTGGTGTCATCTACATATCTGAGGTTATTGATATTTCTCCCGGCAATCTTGATTCCAGCTTGTGTTTCTTCCAGTCCAGCATTTCTCATGATGTACTCTTGGTATCTCTAATTTTCTTGAAGAGATCTCTAGTCTTTCCCATTCTGTTGTTTTCCTCTATTTCTTTGCATTGATCGCTGAGGAAGGCTTTCTTATCTCTTCTTGCTATTCTTTGGAACTCTGCATTCAGATGTTTATATCTTTCCTTTTCTCCTTTGCTTTTTGCTTCTCTTCTTTTCACAGCTATTTGTAAGCCCTCCTCAGACAGCCATTTTGCTTTTTTGCATTTCTTTTCCAAGGGGATGGTCTTGATCCCTGTCTCCTGTACAATGTCATGAACCTCTGTCCATAGTTCATCAGGCATTCTATCTATCAGATCTAGTCCCTTAAATCTATTTCTCACTTCCACTGTATAATCATAAGGGATTTGATTTGGTCATACCTGAATGGTCTAGTGAGTTTCCCTACTCTCTTCAATTTAAGTCTGAATTTAGCAATAAGGAGTTCATGATCTGAGCCACAGTCAGCTCCTGGTCTTGTTTTTGTTGACTGTATAGAGCTTCTCCATCTTTGGTTGCAAAGAATATAATCAATCTGATTTTGGTGTTGAGCATCTGGTGATGTCCATGTGTAGAGTCTTCTCTTGTGTTGTTGGAAGAGGGTGTTTGCTCTGACCAGTGCATTTTCTTGGCAAAACTCTGTTAGTCTTTGCCCTGCTTCATTCCGTATTCCAAGGCCAAATTTGCCTGTTACTCCAGGTGTTTCTTGACTTCCTACTTTTGCATACCAGTCCCCTATAATGAAAAGGACATCTTTTTTGGGTGTTAGTTCTAAAAGGTCTTGTAGGTCTTCATAGAACCATTCAACTTCAGCTTCTTCAGCATCACTGGTTGGGGCATAGACTTGGATTACTGTGATATTGAATGGTTTGCCTTGGAAACGAACAGAGATCATTCTGTCGTTTTTGAGATTGCATCCAAATACTGCATTTTGAACTCTTTTGTTGACCATGATGGCTACTCCATTTCTTTTGAGGGATTCCTGCCCGCAGTAGTAGATATAATGGTCATATGAGTTAAATTCACCCATTCCAGTCCATTTTAGTTTGCTGATTCCTAGAATGTCCACGTTCACTCTTGCCATCTCCTGTTTGACCACTTCCAATTTGCCTTGATTCATGGACCTGACATTCCAGGTTCCTATGCAATATTGCTCTTTACAGCATCGGACCTTGCTTCTATCACCAGTCACATCCACAGCTGGGTATTCTTTTTGCTTTGGCTCCATCCCTTCATTCTTTCTGGAGTTATTTCTCCACTGATCTCCAGTAGCATATTGGGCACCTACTGACCTAGGTAGTTCCTCTTTCAGTATCCTATCATTTTGCCTTTTCATACTGTCCATGGGGTTCTCAAGGCAAGAATACTGAAGTGGTTTGCCATTCCCTTCTCCAGTGGACCACATTGTGTCAGCCCTCTCCACCGTGACCCGCCCGTCTTGGGCGGCCCCATGGGCATGGCTTAGTTTCATTGAGTTAGACAAGGGTGTGGTCCTAGTGTGATTAGATTGACTGGTTTTCTGTGAGTACGGTTTCAGTGCGTCTGCCCCCTGATGCCCTCTTGCAACACCTACCGTCTTACGGGTTTCTCTTACCTTGGATGTGGGGTATCTCTTCACGGCTGTTCCAGCAAAGAGCAGCCGCTGCTCCTTACCTTGGATGAGGGGTATCTCCTCACTGCCACCCTTCCTGACCTTGAATGTAGAATAGCTCCTCTAGGCCCTCCTGCGCCCTCACAGCTGCATTCAGATCAGATCAGATCAGTTGCTCAGTCGTGTCCGACTCTTTGAGACCCCATGAATTGCAGCACGCCAGGCCTCCCTGTCCATCACCAACTCCCAGAGTTCACTGAGACTCACGTCCATTGAGTCAGTGATGCCATCCAGCCATCTCATCCTCTGTCGTCCCCTTCTCCTCCTGCCCCCAATCCCTCCCAGCATCAGAGTCTTTTCCCATGAGTCAGCTCTTTGCATGAGGTGGCCAAAGTACTGGAGTTTCAGCTTTAGCATCATTCCTTCCAAAGAAATCCCAGGGCTGATCTCCTTCACAATGGACTGGTTGGATCTCCTTGCAGTCCAAGGGACTCTCAAGAGTCTTCTCCAACACCACAGTTCAAAAGCATCAATTCTTCAGCATTCAGCCTTCTTCACAGTTCAACCCTCACATCCATACATGACCACAGGAAAAACCATAGCCTTGACTAGACAGCTGCATTAGGGCAAGACAATTCCTCACACAACCTCCTGTCAGGCTGCTTTAAGACTAGGTAAGGCCAGGTGACCACCTGGTTGTCACATGGAAAACCCCCAGGAAAGCTAAGGCACTCTCAGATCCATGGACCTTGAAGAACTTGCATTGTTTTCTAGGCTCCACTGAGCCTGGTCCCTCTCACCTGGGGAATGATTTAGAGTTGTCTTACTTGGTCCTTGGATTTCAGCTTCCACTTTGATCCCTGATCTACAGTCCTCCAGCCCTCTGCATCATTTTTTTTCCCCCAAAGCCCCTTGATTGGATGAGGTAAGCTTCTATTGTCTGCTGGTGTTTCTGCTATACACTTTGCTCCTCCTCAATTTTGTATTCTGAAAGCCTTCAATTTTGTAACTCTGGTGGTGGGGAGGGCCGCGAATGTGGTATCTCTGGAATGGAGAGTCACTTGTCACCTCCGTAGCACCTCCTAGACACCTGTTCCAAGTGTGGGACAGGTTGAGGCTGCTGCCTTTGGGCTCCTGGCAGCAATATTTTTCATGAAATTGGGTTCACCAGTTGGTGTTATGTTTCTGGGCTCTGAAATAGAAAGAAATCAGAAAACAGAATAAAATCTTCACTGGGAAGAGTACTTTGGAAATGTTTGAAAACATCTGAGCTCTGTATTCCTTGGAAGGAAAGTTATGCCCAACCTAGATAGCATATTCAAAAGCAGAGACATTACTTTGCCAACAAAGGTCCGTCTAGTCAAGGCTATGGTTTTTCCAGTGGTCATGTATGGATGTGAAAGTTGGACTGTGAAGAAAGCTGAGTGCTGAAGAATTGATGCTTTTGAACTGTGGTGTTGGAGAAGACTCTTGAGAGTCCCTTGGACTGCAAGGAGATCCAATCAGTCCATCCTAAAGGAGATCAGTCCTGGGTGTTCTTTGGAAGGACTGATGCTAAAGCTGAAACTCCAGTACTTTGGCCACCTCATGCGAAGAGCTGACTCATTGGAAAAGACTCTGATGCTGGGAGGGATTGGGGGCAGGAGGAGAAGGGGACGACAGAGGATGAGATGGCTGGATGGCATCACTGACTCGATGGACATGAGTTTGCATGAACTCCGGGAGTTGGTGACGGACAGGGAGGCCTGGCGTGCTGCAGTTCATGGGGTCACAAAGAGTCGGACACGACTGAGTGACTGAACTGAACTGAAATGAGCTCTGTATTGAGATATGCAATACAAATTGCTTGATTATTGTAAAAGGTGAATGTGACAAAAAATATTGTGCAGCACCAGCATCTGGCTGTCCACATTATAGGATTAATGAGATTCAAAGATCTTTGTGATAAAAAAAATATTCCCAGGTGTCTTATCATAGCATCTGAAAATTTGCATTTTTATGTCCATAATACCCTTGTTCAAATGCAACATTTTTTTCTGGGAGATACACATGCAAATTAATTACCATCAATGTACTAAATGCAGTGATACTGTGTCCTAGCTGAACAGGCTTTGGAAAATCAAACATGGGAAAATATTTTAAATAAAAGTGAGTTGAGAATGTTTTAGAGCTGTGTTGTCCAATTCAATGGACACTAGCCAAGTGTGGATTCTTAAACTTAAATTCAAATTTAAATCAATTAAAATGAAATAAATAATTCAGTCATTTAGTCATGTTACGCACTCCAGTGTTCTTGCCTGGAGAATCCCAGGGACAGGGGTGCCTAGTGGGCGGCCGTCTATGGGGTCACACAGAGTCGGACATGACTGAAGTGACTTAGCAGTAGCAGCAGCTACATTTCAAGTGCTAAAAAACCACATGTGGCTACCATATCGGATAGTGCAGATATAGAATACTTCTATTATTGCTAAAAGTTTTATTGGGCATCTCTGATCTTTCATTGGACAGTAAAGAGGACTTAATGGAGAGAGGATATTTCAGTGGACTGTTTCTATGTTGTGCTTAGAATACAAAGAGCAACAAAGAAAGTACTAGAAAAGGCATGGAAGAGTGCATGGACTCCAACTGAAAAATGAGATCACACAAAATTGGGAGTGGCAGGAAGACCAAAGGCAAGCATTGGCTACTTCAACATTTTGGCTGGAGTCTCCTGATTATGAGTTCTACTAGGAAAATGCAGATTTTCCAGCAAGTCATTCTTGGGTTCAAATGCTGGCTCTACCACTACTAGCTGTGTGGCTGTGAGTATGTCATTTAACTCTTTACCTTTCATTATCAGAATAGAGACTATATATCCTACCCTGCACCGATGGTGTGATCACTCACCTAGAGCCAGACATCCTAGAATGTGAAGTCAAGTGGGCCTTAGGAAGCATCACTACGAACAAAGCTAGTGGAGGTGATAGAATTCCACTTGAGTTATTTCAAATCCTGAAAGATGATGCTGTGAAAGTGCTGCACTCAATATGCCAGCAAATTTGGAAAACCCAGCAGTGGCCATAGGACTGGAAAAGGTCAGTTTTCATTCCAATCCCAAAGAAAGGCAATGCCTAAGAATGCTCAAACTGCGACACAAATGCACTCATCTCACACACTAGTAAAGTAATGCTTAAAATTCTCCAAGCCAGGCTTCAGCAATACATGAACTGTGAACTTCCAGATGTTCAAGCTGGTTTTAGAAAAGGCAGAGGAACCAGAGACCAAATTGCCAACATCCACTGGATCATCGAAAAAAAGCAAGGGAATTCCAGAAAAACATTTATTTCTGCTTTACTGACTATGCTAAAGCCTTTGACTGTGTGGATGATCACAAACTGTCGAAAATTCTTCAAGAGATGAGAATACCAGACCACATGACCTGCCTCTTGAGAAATCTGTATTCAGGTCAGGAAGCAACAATTAGAACTGGACATGAAACAACAGACTGGTTCCAAATAGGAAAAGGAGTACGTCAAGGCTGTATATTGTCACCCTGCTTATTTAACTTCTATGCAGAGTACATCATGAGAAATGTACTGGATGAAGCACAAGCTGGATTAAGATTGCCAGGGGAAATATCAATAACCTCAGCTATGCAGATGACACCACCCTTATGGCAGAAAGTGAAGAAGAACTAAAGAGCCTCTTGATGAAAGTGAAAGAGGAGAGTGAAAAAGTTGGCTTAAAACTCAACATTCAGAAAATGAAAATCATGGCATCCGGTCCCATCACTTCATGGGAAATAGATGGGGAAACAGAGGAAACAGTGGCTGACTTTATTTTTGGCGGCTCCAAAATCACTGCAGATGGTGATTGCAGCCATGAAATTAAAAGACGCTTACTCCTTAGAAGGAAAGTTATGACCAACCTAAACAGCATATTGAAAAGCAGAGACATTACTTTGCCAACAAAGGTCTGTCTAGTCAAGGCTATGGTTTTTCCAGTGGTCATGTATGAATGTAAGGGTTGGACTGTGAAGAAGGCTGAGCGCCGAAGAATTGATGCTTTTGAACTGTGGTGTTGGAGAAGACTCTTGAGAGTCCCTTGGACTGCAAGATCCAACCAATCCAACCTAAAGGAGATCAGTCCTGGGTGTTCTTTGGAGGGACTGATGTTGAAGCTGAAACGCCAATACTTTGGCTACCTCATGCAAAGAGCTGACTCATTGGAAAAGACCCTGGGAAAGATTGAGGGCAGGAGAAGAAGGGGACGACAGATGATGAGATGGTTGGATGGCATCACTGATGCCATGTTTTTGGGTGGACTCTGGGAGTTGGTGATGGACAGGGAGGCCTGGCATGCTGTGGTTCATGGAGTCGCAGAGTCAGACACGACTGAGTGAACTGAACTGAACTGAACTGAACTGCACCGTTGTCAGGGAGATAAAAACAGACCATAACTCACCTATCTTTGTAGCTGTCTCAGAGTCCAGCACATAGTAGGCATTCTATAAATAGTTGTTGCATTTAATTGAATTGGAGTATTCAGTATCTCTCTTTTTTACACTCTTGCTATCACTATGAATAAAGATCCCATGAAAGAAAGATGCTGTGCAAATGTTATTGGTATTGCAAGAGTAATTAACATGAAATAGGATCAGAGGACAACAATACCTTGGAAGCTAATCCTTTTAACTTAATGGAATTGAAATATTATAATTCATGAAATAACGCTTAAATGATACTGCTTGGACAGTTACTGCTTGTTATTTACATTTGTTGAATTTTTAAACTTGCCTCCTGCACAGAATTGCTTGAGGGTACAAGTACAAAGCATTAATACATTAATTATCATAAATGAATCATTAAACAGCAACAGTAATTAACAGCTTAAGCTAATATATTAAGACAAGAATTTTTTTTTAACAGTAACCTTAGTGCTCCTCTGATGGAAAAAAGTTGGCTAAACAGCTGATGGGTAGAACAGCAGATCTGAAAATGGAATCATGTGAGTTCATCTCCATTTTACTGACTTTGTATTTAAATCACTGTGGACAAATGACCTCTCATTATAAAGCTCTTTACAAGAGATTTTGTAAACATTTTCAGGCCTGCACTCTGTTGGTGATATTTTTTTCTCTCTAGACATCTGAAAAGGCTATTAATCTATTCATAGGCACTAATGAGCAGCATCTGGGTCTTCACTTCTGAATCTGCCAAATAAAACATTTGAAACTTTCAGATGAGAAGTTTTTAAACTTGGCTCCAAGGAGTCCAGAACCACTTGGGATCTGGGAGGGCAGAGAGCAGGACAGGGTGTGTGAGCAGGCAGGACTGTGGACACCATCTTCCCAGCCCCAACATTGTCCTCCCCACCTTAACTAAGCCAGCACGGTCCACATTGTATATACTTAAGTTTGCTTTAACTGGACTTTGAAAAAAGGCTCCAACAACTTAAAAATAATTATTTTTAAAATTACCAAATTAGGTATTTCTAAAATTTCTCTTCACTTGAGTCCTGTAGTTCCCCACTAGATGCCAGATTCCACCCCCATGGAGTCTCTGACTCAATGAATTTGCCGGGTACATTAACATTTAGAAAAATTTCCCTAGAGGATTTTAACTTGCAGCCAGGGCCGAAGCTAATTTGTTGCTGATCCATAAGAAGAAAATCAATTTTAGTGGTTGACTTTGTGTCCAACAACCTTGCCAAATTTTCTTGTTAGCTCTAAGAGAGCTTGTGTAGATTCGTTTAGATTTAATTTTGACAGTACTTGTAAATAGTGACAGTATTTTATTTTCTTTCTGATATTTATGTTTTGCAACCTTTTTTTTTTTTGTCTTACTGCATTGTTTAGGACCTCCAGTATAATGTTTAATAAAATCCAGGGTAATGGAAGTTCTTGGCTTCTTTCTGACAATAAAGGGGATGCTTCTAATGCTTTAAGAATTATGCCAACTGTTCATTTTTGTGAGTTCTTGTCATAGATACCTTCTGTGAGATTTAGAAAGTTTTCTTATTTTGCCAAGTTTTTACAATAAAAATACACTAAATTTTATCATGTGCTTTTATTCACGTCTACTGACAGATTGTATGGTTTTCTTTTTTAATCTGGGAAGAGGATAAATTATATGAATATACTTTATTTTAAAATTACTGTATGAAAATTTATTGTATGGTAGTTTTAAGTTAGTTCTTTTTTAATTTTTTGATTGGAAGATAATTGCTTTACAATGTTGTGTTTGTTTCTGCAACAATGCAAATCAGTCACAACTGTCTCCTCCTTCTTGAGCCTCCCTCCCACTTTGCACCAGGCTGGGCTCCCTGTGTTCTATAGCAGCTTCACAATGGCTATTTTACACGTGATAGTTCTTGTGTGTTGTCTACTCTTTCCATTAGAGCCTTAAATATTAGCCATAGCTATGTTCGTTCTTTTCTTGGATGCACAGTGAGACATGTGGGATCTTAGTTCCCTGATCAGGGATCAAATCCTGCAGCAGAAGTGTGGAGTCTTAACCACTGGACCACCAGGGAAGTCCCAGTGATAGTTATTTTAAGTTTCCTATTTTATAATTCCAACATTGTTTCATATTTAAGTATGGTTCTGATGATTATGTCATCTCTTTCAATTGTGTTTTTATGTCTTTTGATATTCCTTATAATCTTTTGTTGAAAGCTGGACATGTTATATTGGATGATAGAAATTATTCATACAGAAAATGAATCTATATGAAGATTTCTGTTTATGTGGCTAAGAGTTGTGTTGTGTTAAATCTTTTTTGTAGCTTCAGGTGCCAGAGGCTCCAAACTCCTTGTTTTCGTCTCCTCTCTTGACTTCTTTGTATTCCTCCTCAGGGAGCGTATACGTTTGGCAAATCTTTCTGCAGTATCCACTGTTTTACTTGAGCCCTCTGATGTGGTGCTAAGGTATGCGAGACAGAAAACATTCTATAATCTTCCAATCAAATCTCAGTCCCCTAGTGAGCTTGTGACTTGAGTCACCTTCAGAAATATTTCTCCAGTGGCATAGCTTTTCCCCCATCCCAAAATCTTCTCCCTGGATGTTGTGTTCCCAATCTATTTTCTTAAGACCTTGACCTCTGTTGACTACACTGTCCCCCCAGTTATGTGAGACAGAAAGAGGAGAATGCACTTTTCCAAGTTGGGATAAGGCTCTGGCCAAGTCTCTTCCCCAGGAAAGGAGGTCTAGAGATATATTTCACAATAATTACTCTTTCTCTCCCCCTGCCAGAATAAAGGGGATCTCTCTTGACTCTTCACCATTAGAGTCTGGTAGAGATCCTGGAGGTAAAGACCATGAAACTGTGCCCCTCCCTCCCAAAAATGTGTCTTCCAGGAGTTTCTTATCCTCATGTTATTTCACACTCAGCCTCCAATAATTCATCACAACTACCATTTTCCACAGAATATTTTCCAACTTACTGATCTAGGAGGCTTTTGTTCAGTGATCCACAAATGGAGCAGCATCCAACCTAGTAGACAGAGAGGAGCTCAGAAGAATTCAACAAGGTCAGAGAACTTTTGTGATGAGGAACGAGGAAGTCGTACATGGCATTTGCTGATTGGTTGAGGCAGGGTTACTTTCTTTGTTTGGAGCAAACAAATGTGTTGTGTACTGATTTGATATGATTTCAAATCCAGGTTTTTGCTTTTTCTTTTTTAATCTAAGAATGAAGCTGTTTTGTCCTAAGGGTGATGTTGTTTACACTGAGGAAGCTGTACCAGGATGTTGTCATCAACATCTGAGGTTGTCGATCAGCACTCAGTAGCATAGCTATTGATGAGCACTGCTGGGGACTTATCAATAAGAATATGCAGAAGAGACTATGGCTAAGGGATGTTTCAGCTTTAAATACCAAGAGGTTTGACCTGCAGCTTGGGAATGTTGAGTCTGGGCAGGGCTAACCTTTGCTCATGTCCAACTTGAGGGACATGAGTTTGAGTAAGCTCCTGGAGTTGGTGATGGACAGGGAAGCCTGGCGTGCTGCAGTCCATGGGATCGCAAAGAGTCAGACAAGACTGAGCGACTGAGGTGAACTGAACTTTTGCTCAGGTAAATAGCTCTCGAAGATCTTGATACATTAGCTCCTCCTTGGGCAAAGTGACACTTTGTTCGCAGTGGTGTCAGCAGTGGTGAAAACTATGGAGTGGCCCTGAGAAGATGATCTTGCCCTTCAAAACAAGCATCTCCAGTCCCTAGCAATGAGCTATAGCAATAAGGAACTTTTCTTTTGTGCTGGCAGCTGGACTTCAGCTCTTTGTTGACCAAACAGACTTTTCCCAGAACTAACTTGTAGAAAGGTACACTTCAACGAAATTAGGACTTTATTCCTTTCATCTCCCCCTTGCCTAGAGTGACTTTCACTTTCTTTGGGGCTTCCTTGGTGGCTCAGCTGGTAAAGAATCCGCTTGCAATGTGGGAGACCTGGGTTCAATCACTGGGTTAGGAAGATCCCCTGCAGAAGGGAAAGGCTACCCACTCCAGTATTCTGACCTGGAGAATTCCACGGACAGAGGAGCCTGGTGGACTATAGTCCATGGGGTCACGAAGAGTTGGACTTGACTGAGAAACTAAGACTTTTACCGAATCAGGCCTAACCTGGTTACTTTAACAGTAGGAGAAGGAGAAGAACTTTTAAATATTGTGTTTTAAATATCTCAAAATTATTAATTTTAATATTAATTAAAAATTAAAAATATTAATTTAAAATGTAATAATTAATTAAAAGTTTTAAAAAGCTCTATCCCATATGGACTTTCCCAGGTCCAGTTCTGTTCAGTTCAGTTCAGTCCCTCAGTCGGGTCCGACTCTTTGTGACCCCATGGACTGCAGCACGCCAGGACTCCCTGTCCATTGCCAACTCCCAGAGTTTACTCAAACTCATGTCCATTGAGTTGGTGACGCCATCCAGCCATCTCATCCTCTATCATCCCCTTCTCCTCCTGCCTTCAATCTTTCCCAGCATCAGGGTCTTTTCCAAGGAGTCAGCTCTTTGCATCAGATGGCCAAAGTATTGGAGTTTCAGCTTCAGCATCAGTCCTTCCAATGAATATTCAGGAGTGATTTCCTTTAGGATTGACAGATTGACTGGCTGGATCTCCTTGCAGTCCAAGGGACCCTCAAGAGTCTTCTCCAACACCACAGTTCAAAAGCATCAATTCTTCGGTGCTCAGCTTTCTTTATAGTCCAACTGTCCAGGTGGCTCAGTGGTAAAGAATCTTCTGCAATGCAGGAGATGCACAGGGGATGCAATCTATCCCTGGGACGGGAAGATCCCCTGGAGAAGGAAATGGCAACTCACTCCATTATTCTTGCTTGGGAAATCCCATGGACAGAGGAGCCCGGCGGGCTACAGTCCGTGGGGTTGCAAAAGAATCAGACACAACTTACCAACTAAGCAACAACAACCTATCCCATATAAGCTTGAAGCTGTGGAATATGCCACCCCAAAATATTCCTCTTTGGTTTAAGGATTATTTTGAAAAACAACAGACACAAAGAAGCTCTGAAAATAGGGAAGTTAGCCTTTTGTAAAGGAAATTTACTTTTGTTAAGGAAATCTCTATCTGTAAGGGTATCTCCTACTCTGTACAGAAGAGAAAGATGACTCATGAGAAACTGTTATCAATGGAGAAGGCAAGACCTAAATCCACATAAAATATCCTTGTTCATCATGCTTTTCCTGATAATTTCTCATAAATGCCCCCCACGCCCCGCTTCTTCTGTCTTTAGCTGAAGATGGTAGTCGATGTGGTAGTTTGCACCGTCTTGGAAAGTAACTCGTTTTTCCTGGGTATCTCTCGCATATACATGAAGTATACATATAAATTAACTTTTTTTTTTTTCCTGTTGTGACCATGTCTTTTATTACAAGGGGTCTCGGTCAAGAACACAGAAGGGTAGAGGGAAAATCATTTTTCCTCCTGTACAGAAGATTCTTCCAAGTATTGTTATATGTACAGCTCTAGTTAACTTATTTTCCTAGCTTGATAATATTCCATTGTGTAAGGATACCATAATTTATTTATTTGGTCCACTCCTGGGCATTTAAGTCTCCAGTTTGGGGCTGTTAAGAACAGTGCTGATGTGAACATTCTCATACGTGTGTTTTGGTGCATGTGTATTTGCACTTCTAAGAGAAAAAGCGATGAATCATAAGTTTTGAATATTTTCACCTTTCTTGGTGTTGACCTGAAACAAATAGACCACCAAATATTCCTCCAGCAAAGATACGTTTATTTGGGACCAGCAGAGAATTTTCAGTTTGGCGTCTATAACCACGGTGAATCACAAGCAAGTCCCCACACAACGGAAAGAGGACACTTCTATAGAAGGAAAAGGAAGCCCGGAGGATTGTAGTAAACCAAGAATCCATGACTTTCCGTTGGCTGAGTCCTTGCCTGGAAAGAAGTCTTCCTTCTCCCTGTTGGGCTCTGCTGTCATTATAGGGCATGAAACCTCCCCCTTCTGGTTTCCTGACTTCTTAACTGAGGTTTCTGTTTATTAATTTTTTTACAATAAAAATCACCAATTTTCCAAAATGGTTGTACCACATTTTACTCCCAGTAGTGTGTGAGAGTTTAACAAATGTGTTTTGAATAAATTAATATATAAGTAAAGGAAATAAGAGCATTTTCTCTGTAAATTTGGCTTCTAGAAGTGACAGTCTCTTTAATTTTTATGGAAAAAAAAATTTTCTGTTCTTTCCTTTTTAATTTTCTTCTTAAATATTTAATGAGCCATAAAGTAGGGTTAAATGAGAATGTATATAAATGTTACCTGTGAGAAAATTTCTAAGTCATTGAAGCAAAGCTATAATGTGGATGTTTCCTTTCCTGTCTTTGTAATGTAATTGCTGATTACCATTCTGGGGACAATTAGCTTTGTTGGTTGTGAATAATTCTGAGGGTATATTTAATTTTTCAGACCCATGTGAATAATATATATCATCCTTGGTGGAATTGCTTAGACTCTCTTCTTGCTGTAAACATACCCCAATCAAAAGTAATTGTGGAGTTAGACAATGGAGACCAATTAAAGTGCAGTTACTGCTTGTTGTATGAGTTCACCAGTGACTCCACTCTCTGCCATGAGACTCTGCTCTTTGATCGAGTTGGCCACATTACAGTATCTGGTCTGGGCATCCCTGGTTCAGAGCGGGTGAGGAGAAGTGAGCTAAGAGGAAAAAACTAAGTGTTGCTAAGAGGTAAGGTAATATATTCAGGAACCAGCTTTGTTCTTGAAGAACTGCTACAAAGAAAACCAAAAAAGAGGGGATATATGTATGCTTCTGCTGCTGCTGCTGCTAAGTCACTTCAGTCGTGTCCGACTCTGTGCGACCCCGTAGACGGCGGCCCATCAGGCTCCCCCGTCCCTGGGATTCTCCAGGCAAGAACACTGGAGTGGGTTGCCATTTCCTTCTCCAAGGCGTGAAAGTGGAAAGTGAAAGTGAAGTCGCTCAGCCGTGTCCGACTCTTAGCAACCCCATGGACTGCAGCCTACCAGGCTCCTCCATCCATGGGATTCTCCAGGCAAGAGTACTGGAGTGGGGTGCCATTGCCTTCTCCGGATATATGTATACACAGAGCTGGTTCACTTTGCTGTACAGTAGAAACTAACACAACATTGTAAAGCAACTATAATTAAAAAATAAATAAAATTTCAAAGAAACAAAAAACAGTCTTTCCTGACTGCAAGTCCGTGTAATTTCCTGGAGGGCAGCTTACATTTTAGCACAGCATCAACAGAGGACGGGCCTTGTCAGTTTAGCAAATTTTCACTTACTCCTGTGGTCTCCTCTGTGATGTATAATCAAGGGAATTCACTGAACATCCCATGCAGGCTCTGTTTTAGGACTTATCAAGCAGTGGTTGTTGCTACAGCCCTACTAATAGTTATCTTGGACACTAGGAGACGTAGTTACATTAGATTAGAGGAGGAGAATGTGGGTCAGGTCACCACATGTCTGCAGCTCATATTCACAGCCTGTGTGAAAACTCTTTCTAGAGTGAGGCTGACAAGTGTTCCATGGTTTAGTTTCAAAGATTAAAGAAAATTTAGTGACCATATGTAAAGATTTTAAATCTGTTGGTTTCCTACCAAGCCTCAACTGTAGGCCTGAAGGGGGTGGGTGTGTGTGGGGGGGTGCGCAGTGCAAATGATGTGATTTTGCTCACTGACATCAATGTGGTAAAACTCTCCATTTCTGAACCATGGTTTCTAGTACAAAGTGAAAAAGTAAAGTGAAAGTGTTAGTCACTCAGTTGTATCCAACTCTTTGTGATCCCATGGACTGTAGCCCACCAGGCTCCTCTGCCCACAATATTCTCCTGGAAAGAACACTTCGGTCAGTTGCCATTCCCTTCTCCAGGGGATCTTCCTTATCCAGAGATTGAACCTGGGTCTCTCACTGCAGGTGGATTCTTTACTGTCTGAGACACTAGGAAAGCCTTTTCTAGTACAAATAGCAAATAGTTCCCATAAATGATAAGATGTAGATTGAATCATGCAGCCTGGGGAATTTCACTGTCTTCAACTTGAATCTTTGTGGATTAATGGAATTGTATGGAAGCAAAACTTGCCACCCCAAAATGTGTCTCTTTAGCATGGGGATTATTTTGAGCTAAAAACAATCATTTCCAGCTAAAAAGACACAGAAGAAGCTTTGTCCTTGCCCATTATCCTGCCTAAAAGAATTTACATATAACTTGTTCTAGAACGGGAGCTATCATCATGGATAACCACAATATAATGTAAACTAGAATGTGAATTGGTTTGGTAGCCAGGGAGGAACTGAGAAAGTCTGTTTGTGAAAATTTCTCTCAGCATCCCATGATATCTATATGGCCCAGCAAATGTTTGTTTACTAAATTTTGCTTGTTTTTCATCTTCTTTTGTGAGGGTCTTCCTTCCCTTTGAAGACCTAAACCGTTACCACCTTCCCCTTTTCTCAGATAACATATAAACCTCTATTTCCTAACTTCTCCTTGGGCTTCATATCTTATCAGTTCAGTCGTTCAGTCGTGTCCGACTCTTTGCAACACCATGGACTGCAGCACTCAGGGTCTCCCTGGCCGTCACCAACTCCTGGAGTTTTCTCAAACTCATGTCCATTGAATTGGTGATGCCATACAACCATCTCATCCTCTGTCAGCCCCTTCCATTCCTGCCTTCAATCTTTCCCAGCATCAGGGTCTTTTCCAAGGAGTCAGCTCTTCGCATGAGGTGGCCAAAGTATTGGAGTTTCAGCTTCAGCATCAGTCCTTCCAATGAACACTCAGGACTGATCTCCTTTAGGATGGACTGGCTGGATCTCCTTGCAGTCCAAGGGACTCACAAGAGTCTTTACCAATACCACAATTCAAAAGCATCAATTCTTTGGTGCTCAGCTTTCTTTATAGCCCAACTCTCACATCCATACATGACCACTGGAAAAACCATAGCCTTGACTAGATGGACCTTTGTTGGCAAAATAATGTCTCTGCTTTTTAATATGCTGTCTAGGTTGGTCATAACTTTCCTTCCAAGGAGTAAGTGTCTTTTAATTTCATGGCTGCAGTCACCATCTGCAGTGATTTTGGAGCCGCCAAAAATAAAGTCTGTCACTGTTTCCACTGTTTCCCCATCTATTTGCCATGAAGTGATGGGGATGCCATGATCTTAGTTTTCTGAATGTTGAGTTTTGAAGCCCACTTTTTCACTCTTCTCTTTCACTTTCATCAAGAGGCTCTTTAGTTCTTCTTCACTTTCTGCCATAAGAGTGGTGTCATCTGCATAGCTGAGGTGATTCATATTTCTCCCAGCAATCTAATTCCAACTTGTGCTTCATCCAGCCCAGCGTTTGCTTCATCCAGCCCAGCGTTTCTCATGATGTGCTCTGCATATAAGTTAAATAAGCAGGGTGACGATATACAGCCTTGATGTACTCCTTTTCCTATTTGGAATCAGTCTGTTGTTCCATGTCCAGTTTTAACTGTTGCTTCTGACCTGCATACAGATTTCTCAAGAGGCAGGTCATGTGGTCTGGTATTCCCATCTCTTTCAGAATTTTCCACAGTTTGTGATCATCCACACAGTCAAAGGCTTTGGCATAGTCAATAAAGCAGAAATAGATGTTTTTCTGGAATCTCTTGCTTTTTCAATGATCCAGCAGATGTTGGCAAGTTTTTTGTTTATTGTTTCTTGTTTCTTGATCATTGTTTCTTGTTCCTTTGCCTTTTTTAAAACCAGCTTGAGTATCTGGAAGTTCACAGTTCACGTATTGCTGAAGCCTGGCTTGGAGAATTTTGAGCATTACTTTACTAGCGTGTGAGATGACTGCAATTGTGCAATTGTGTTTGTCATTGCCTTTATTTGGGTTTGGAATGAAAACGGACCTTTTCCAGTCCTGTGGCCATTGCTGTGTTTTCCAAATTTGCTGGCATGTTGAGTGCAACAATTTCACAGCATCATCTTTCAGGATTTGAAATAGCTCAACTGGAATTCTATCACCTCTACTAGCTTTGTTTGTAGTGATGCTTCCTAAGGCCCACTTGACTTCACATTCCAGGATGTCTGGCTCTAGGTCAGTGATCACACCATCATGATTATCTGGGTCGTGAAGATCTTTTTTGTACAGTTCTTCTGTGTATCTTGCCACCTTTTCTTAATATCTTCTGCTTCTGTTAGGTTCATACTATTTCTGTCCTTTATTGAGTCCATCTTTGCATGAAATGTTCCCTTGGTATCTCTGATTTTCTTGACCAGATCTCTAGTCTTTCCCATTTGGTTGTTTTCCTCTATTTCTTTGCACTGATCACCGAGGAAGGCTTTCTTATCTCTCCTTGTTATTCTTTGGAACTCTGCATTTAAATGGATATATCTTTCCTTTTCTCCTTTGCTTTTTGCTTCTCTTCTTTTCACAGCTATTTGTAAGGCCTCCTCAGATAGCCATTTTGCTTTTTTGATTTCTTTTTCTTGGGGATGCTCTTGATCCCTGTCTCCTGTACAATGTCATGAACCTCCGTCCATAGTTCATCAGGCACTCTGTCTATCAGATCTAGTTTTTAAAATCTATTTCTCACTTCCACTGTATAATCGTAAGGGATTTGATTTAGGTCATACCTGAATGTTCGAGTGGTTTTCCCTACTTTTGTCAATTTAAGTCTGAATTTGGCAATAAGGAGTTCATGATCTGAGCCACAGTCAGTTCCTGGTCTTGTTTTTGCTGACTGTATAGAGCTTCTCCATCTTTGGCTGCAAAGAATATAATCAATCTGATTTTGGTGTTGACCATCTGGTGATGTCCATGTGTAGAGTCTTCTCTTGTGTTGTTGGAAGAGGGTGTTTGCTATGACCAATGCGTTCTGTTGGCAAAATTCTATTAGCTTTTGTCCTGCTTCATTCCGTACTCCAAGGCCAAATTTGCCTGTTACTCCAGGTGTTTCTTGATTTCCTACTTTTGCATTCCAGTCCCGTATAATGAAAAGGACATCTTTTGGGGGTATTAGTTCTAAAAGAACTTACCATATCTTATAGAGTCCCAATATACATATGTTAAATAAAAATTTTTTTTCCTATTAATCTCTCATGTCATTCAGAGTACTCCAGCACTGTCCATTGGCTGACTGTAACTACAGGAGACACCCTGAGGGAAACCACCTGACTGAGCCCACTCAACACCCCAAACCAGGAGAGTTAATAATAAGATGATTGCCATTGTTCTACACCACTAATCCTTGGGTTGGTTTGTTATGGAGCAATAGATAACCAAAGTTTTAATTGTGCTTTCATTGTGAAACTAGCAAAAGCAATCCCTCAAAGGACGGCATTAACTACTTGCTGAGGGTATATTAGATACTAGCTCTCGTGCGGTGAAGGCAACCTGGGAACACCAAATTTAATAAGCATAACATCTCAGAGGAAAGAGCAGCTGAAAGTTGCTTCTGTCAAGGGTGATGTACCAGACCTGAAGACTGAGTAGCAGGAGCACGGAGAGCTGCCAACAAGACGTTATGGGTTTTTATCCCACACTATTCAACAAAGATATGGATTCTGGTGAATGATGAAAACAGGAATTATTGACAGAGCTCTTCTTATGACCTGGTTCGTATGACATTTTGAACTAACTTCTCTCCCTGTGCTGACCCCCTGCCCACCCAGGAAGCTGATATGTATAAGGCTGCCCTGATATGTATCTCCTGCCCACAAGGAGAAATTGTGATGGCAGGACCAGGGCACAGGATCGTGCTGACCCTACGAATTCTGTTGACAGGTTCTATTGCCTTTATACTTCAATGGGTTACGAGACTAGTTAAAGTAAATCAGTCTCCTGTAACCTGTTATCTCATAGTAAACTGATAAATATTGATTTCCTCAATGTGCAATTCTAACCAATGGAAAGGACCCTAATAACTCCTCAAAGGCCTCCCTCAGAGCTGGCAGTGCCCACAACACTTTACGTATCCAATTCACATCTGATCAACAACATTGCTATTTGTAACAGTCATCCTGTATAGGTTTGGGGTGGCATGTGTCTTTATTTTTTTTCAGTAAATATCTAGGATCGGGATTACTGGGTGATATGACTAAGAGTTTTAAATACAGTGTGTCATTTAATTCTCACCAGCAGCCATTTGTGAAAGCATTGTTTTCAGTTCCTCTTTAGACATGAAAACTAAGATAGACAGAGGTTATATAATTGCCTAAAAGTATGTGGTCTGTGAGGCTTCCCTGGTGGCTCAGATGGTAAAGAATCTGCCTGTAATGCAGGAGACCCGGGTTCGATCCTGGGTTTAGGAAGATCCCCTGAAGAAGGGAATGGCAACCCACTCCAGTATTCTTGCCTGGAGAATTCCATGGACAGAGGAGCCGGGTGGGCTATAGCCCATGTGGTCATGAAGAGTTGGACTCGACTGCGAGACTAACACTTGCACTTTTCATGTGGTCTGTGGGGAGAAACTCACGCTTGTTTGATTGCAGAAACTGAAGGAGTGGATCATAAAGCAACAGAAATATGAAGGTGACAATGAGGCTCAATTCAAAACTCAATTCAGAGATGAGTCGTGACCTTTACCTTTTTATCCAGTTCAAATACTATAGGATTGTGCCAACCTCCATCACTGAAACAGAACTCTGATCAATGTCTTCTCATAAGGCTCCTCTGCTGATAACACCTACTAAATATGTTAGCACACAAGCAAGTGTAAACAATATGTCTCCTCAAACACACACTCACATTTGTGAATTTCTAATGTTCTTTTTGCACAATAATGATAGGAATAACTTAAGTATATGAATAATAACATCTTTATCAATTGCATTTTATCTTCAAATATATATTGCTTGGATTTCAAAATTGTATTCATAATATGAACAAGAGATAAATTGTAATGAAGATTAACCTCTAAAAATGTATTGTGGAGATTTTTGAGCTTTTCTGTAGAATTGGAAACAATAGAAAGTTGACAGTAAAATATAAAAGTAGATCATGAATGGTTAATACTCAATTTTTATATGATGAAGGTATTAAAATAAGTAGTCAGCACAGTGACAGTTTAAGGCAAATTTGTCATCCCCCAGTCCCTAGCACAAAGTCTTGCATTTATTATGAGCTGAATAAACATCTGCCGAGTTGAATTTAATCTTTCCAAGATGAATGTTTATAGGAATGGTGAGATAATAGTGACAAGTACTCTTTGTAAAGTCTATGGGTTTAGCATTAATAAAGGCAATATATTCTCATCTTACTAACAAAACAAAAATGGAATACAAATGTATTTTGAATGCTGTAACCAGCTTCCCCAGGAAGTCCAAGCTTAATGGGGTTCTTGACAATTATGACTGGCACTTGGCTCATAAGACATTTGAATACCAGTGTATTCTTTTCTCATAGGCTTTAACTACTAAGGAAAACTTATAAAATCCTTTTGAAGATTACTCACTGGAGACTTTAGAAGAACAAAAGTAAATGCAAGGAATCCAGCATATGGAATCTTCTACCTTGGGAGGCAGAGCTCATCTCCCATTCTAGAAGTTGAAATTGGTAGAAACTGTCCACCTGCTGTTCCCTTACAGCCAAGGCTCAGGATGTGGGCTCTACTCATCAGGTGCTCTGGCCCCTGTTTGAAGGGGAACCCAGTGATCTGGAGAAGGAAGAACTCCATAGAATTCACTCTGGCAAGTCTGTGGGCAGAGGCACCAGGACATCCAGCTTCCAGAAACTGCAGTGGTCAGAGTTCCAGTGGCAGCATCTGGCTTGTGTGCCTGCATTATTAGCAGTGTATACTCTAGAGCTTATGCTCATGGCTAGTAGCAGCAGTGCTCTCACGGGAATAATTCTGTGGTATGATATTGGGTAGTGTTCAAGAATGCTTATCCTTTGATTCCGGAACTGAAAAACTTAACTGATACAGCACCATTGGAAAAAAAAATAAAACAAGCTGCAAATAGCTGAATCACATAAAGGAATCTTGCACAATAAAATTGGGGCATACTGCTTACTCCAGAGGAAAATAGGAGAACTATGATGACCTGAGGCTCAGTGTCTGTGAAACAAAAGCAGAGACTGTTAATAGTGCAAGAGTGTCATTCCCTCAGTAATAGTAAAATAAGTGTTCTGCCTAACACCTGCACAGATGTTTACAGGAGTATTTTGTGCAGCCACCTTTGATGGTGGTCTCACATTAGGTTAATTGCAATGGATCTGTGGATGACAGTAAGAATCAGTTTCAGAATTTTACTTCCCTGGGTGATATGAATTGCTTCATTGTCCTAGAAGAAATTACATTAAAACAAACCTCTCAAGGAAATGCATTGTTGCCTCCCCAGCATTCATTCTTTCTGTCTCCTTTCTAATGGGACCTAGAGCTTCCCAGCTTTGCAGATTGGTTGGAATTGATCTCACAGGAGCTGAAGAAGTGGACCACAGTCTCAGTGGTCGGATAGGATGATTCAAGCTGTGTCAAAGGGCCATAAAGGAGATGTTTGATGAAGAACATCTGGAGAATAAAATTATTCTCTCTCATGTGAATGTTACCAAAAGATGCTCCCTTCTCTCACTGGCTGTGAAAGGGAAGCAGTTAGCTCCAGCTGGTTCTTGTGGCATGGTACTGTCATGAAGACTGACAGCTTTAGGGCAGTTCTGCGCTCAGCAAGGCAGAGTAGAGAGTCAGATACAAAGTGGGCCCTGTGGCATCACTAAACTACTGGCCTAAGAGGCTATTCATGCCCTTCAGTAAGCAGCTTGGAGATGGCTGCCCAGTGACCACGATTTATTAGGGGTAATGCCAGTGGAAGAAAAAAGTGGAAGAAGCATGCTGGACAGTGACATCTGTGAAAGCAAAGGGGAAGAACTCAGGATTGGGCAAGGGGAGCCCAGATTGTGATGCAGATTTTATAAACTACTGGCCAGCCCAACAGGGAGATTTAGAGTAAGACATGTTTATTAGAGGATTCTCACACTGGCAGAAACGCCCAGGCCCTGGTAATCCACCTGTGCTTACTGACCAGGGCTGCCCAGAAAGAGTGTGGTCCCAGATCAAGACTGTGGGAACCCCAATGCCCAGTGGCTGGTGGCTGAGTTACCTCCACTCCTCACAGTTGACAGTCCATCCTTTTTGGAAAGAAGATCCACATGGTGTAACTTCTCTACCTTTGGACTTCTTAAGTTACTTGACCCACCAAATCCCTGTCTTCTTATTGCTGTTACTGCTGTTATCATTATTATTATTAAAACAATTTGACTTCAGTTCTTTTCTGTTACTTGTGACCAAAGGAATTCCAACTAGTATGTGAAATTATATTTTTAGACTTTAAAAGATTGTGAGCTCATTAAAAGATTGTCAGCACACTTAAAGAGCAAAAACAAAACAAAAAATAAATGAATAAACTTGATGTATATCACAGAACTGATATGTAGTTGGAGGTAATAAATGGTAACTACTGTGATTGATATCCCCTACAGTTATATTACTCATCAATGTTTAATAATGGTAATTGAGTTTGTAGTACCCAAAGCTGCTTTTTTTTGGTGCAGAAGATCATAGTTATAGTTCCCTATATGCTTGTGCAAATATTCAATTTATAAAAAGTATAAATTTTATAGCCTAGTTTATATAAGCCTTCACTTTTAACTCACAAATCTTGTTAATATATTTACAAATGTTATTGTGTTATAATTTTAAACACAATTTGTTATTTAATTAATGCCCAATTACCTTATAGATTTGAGGGATTAAATGCTTTAAATGTTAACATCATTTAGAACATTTATGAACTAGATTTTCTTAGATATTTCACTCTTTTATTGCCAATTTGATGAACTGATTCTCTCAAATATTTCACCTGATAAGGCAAACTTACAAATCTAACATGTAAGATACCTGTAATCTTTATAAAACTCTTCTAAATTTAGTAAATCAGATTTATAAGTTCAATAAATTAGATGCTCATATCCACTTGAAACATCTTACAACAGATAAAGCACTTATAAAGCAGCATAATAACTACAGAACAGCTTACACAAAGAGGTGAACTCTATTTGAATTTATCCTTTTCTACAGTAGAGCACTCAATCACCCAACTAAAAGGTACAGATCACCATCAAGAGCCTGCTGTGTGTGACAGAGAAAGACAAATACTGTATGATCTCATGCATATGTGGAATCTTAAAAAATGTTCACAAAGCCAAACTTTCAGAAACAGAATAGAAGGGTGGTTGCCAGGGTCTGGGGGTGGGAATAACAGGGGAGGCATGCTGGTCAGTGGGTAGAAGCCTTCAGTTATAACATGAATAAATTTGAGGATCTAATGTACAGTTTAGTGGCCAAGGTTTATAGTGCTGTATTGTATACTTGAAGTTGGCTAAAAGAATAGATTTTAAGTACACACACACACAAAGGTAACTATGTGAGCTTATGGATGTGTTTGTTAATCTGACTGTGGTAGTCATTCCACAAAGTACATGCATATCAAATCATTACACTGTGCACTCTATTGCTTAGCTGCTAAGCTGTGGCCGACTCTTTGTGACCCCATGGACAGTAGCCTGCCAGGCTCCTCTGTTCATGGGATTTCTCAGGCAAGAACACTGGAGAGGGCTGACACTTTCTTTTCCAAGGACAGTTTCGTTCAGTTCAGTTGCTCAGTCGTGTCTGACTCTTTGCGACCCCCATGGACTGCAGCACGCCAGGCCTCCCTGTCCAGCATCAACTCCTGGAGTTTACTCAAACTCATGACCATTGAGTCAGTGATGCCATCCAACCATATTATCCTTTGTCAGCCCCTTCTCCTCCTGCCTTCAATCTTTCCCAGCATCAGGGTCTTTTCAAGTGAGTCAGCTCTTTGTATCAGGTGGCCAAAGTATTGGAGTTTCAGCTTCCACATCAGTTCTTCCAATGAATATTCAGGACTGATCTCCTTTAGGATGGACTGGTTGGATCTCCTTGCAGTCCAAGGGACTCTCAAGAGTCTTCTCTAACACCACAGTTCAAAAGCATCAATTCTTCGGCGCTCAGCTTTCTTTATAGTCTAACTCTCATATCCATACATGACTACAGGGAAAACCATAGCCTTGACAAGACAAACCTTTTTTGGCAAAGTAATGTCTCTGCTTTTGAATATGCTGTATAGGTGGTCATAGCTTTTCTTCCAAGGAGTAACTGTCTTTTAATTTCATGGCTGCAATCACCATCTGCAGGGATTTTGGAGCCCCCCAAAATAAAGTCAGCCACTGTTTCCACTGTTTTTCCATCTATTTCGCATGAAGTGATGGGACCGGATGCCATGATCTTATTTTTCTGAATGCTGAGCTTTAAGCCAATTTCTTCACTCTCTTCTTTCACTTTCATCAAGAGGCTCTTTAGTTCTTCTTCACTTTCTGCCATAAGGGTGGTGTCATCTGCATATCTGAGGTTATTGATACTTCTCCCAGCAATCTTAATTCCAGCTTGTGCTTCCTCCAGCCCAGCGTTTCTCATGATGTATTCTGCATATAAGTTAAATAAGCAGGGTGACAATATACAGCTTTGACATCCTCCTTTTCCTGTTTGGAACCAGTCTGTCGCTCCACGTCCAGTTCTAATTTCTGACCCGCAAGCAGGTTTCTCAAGAGGCAGGTCAGGTGGTCTGGTATTCCCATCTTTTTCAGAATTTTCCACAGTTTATTGTGATCCACACAGTCAAAGGCTTTGGCATAGTCAATGAAGTAGAAATAGATGTTTTTCTGGAACTCTCTTGCTTTATCGATGATCCAACAGATGTTGGCAATTTGATCTCTGGTTCCTCTGCCTTTTCTAAAACCAGCTGGAACATCTGGAAGTTCACTGTTCACATACTGTTGAAGCCTGGCTTGGAGAATTTTGAGCATTACTTTACTAGCATGTGAGATGAACTCACTTGTGCAGTAGTTTGAGCATTCTTTGGCATTGCCTTTCTTTGGGATTGGAATGAAAACTGACTTTTTCCAGTCCAGGGACACTGTACACTCTAAATAGATACAATTTTGTCTGTCAATTGTAAAACTGGGAAAAAAGAGAGAGAGAAAGCATGTTGTGTTTGCTGGGTAACAACTTAGAACCACAGGAAGGGTACTGATCCAGGTTCAGGTAAGGAACGTGGACTGGGCACAGCACCCAGGCACCTCTTCAAGGGTGCTGCTACCTGAGCCACATCCTCTGAGTCCCTTCTTACAATCTGGTTTTAGCAGCTTTAACCCTGGAAGACTCCCAGCTTGTAATTTTCAGCTGGGATAAAATTTAGTTTCATAATCCAGTGTATCACATATGTCTTTTTGTGCCTTTTGAGTTTCATCCTGACCCAAATTTACAAATTTTTATTATTTGATTTCCATATACATAATTCTGAATCCCTTACCTAAACTGCAGCTTATCTCCTTATAGTCTGATTAGACATAACAAATATGGCACCCTTTTATATTTTACTTTTTCTTTGCCTCAATTGTCTCTCTTTCACAGTAATTTACTGAGAAAGAAAACATCTCTGCTCTAAAGAGTTATTTTTCTGTTGGAGACAGCTAAAGCATCTACAGAAGTCACCCATAAAATGGGCAAAAATAAAGACTGCTATAAAAACTTTATAAGCAAATATCTATGAGATCCCTGTAGCTGACAGAATTCTAAAATGGCCCCTATGAATATTGCTCTCAGCATTACTCCTGCTGTTATGTTACCCAAAGAAGGCTGAGCACTGAAGAATTGATGCTTTCAAACTGTGGTGCTGAAGAAGACTCTTGAGAGTCCTTTGGACATCAAAGAGATTAAACCAGTCAATCCTAAAGGAAATCAACCCTGAATATTCAATGGAAGGACTGATGCTGAAGCTCCAATACTTTGGCCACCTGATGCAAAGAGCCAACTCTTTGAAAAAGACCCTGATGTTGGGAAAGATTGAAGGCAGGAGGGGAAGGGGATGACAGGATGAGATAGTGGGATGGCCTCACTGACTTAATCAACATGAGTTTGAGAAAACTCTGGGAGATAGTGAAGGGCAGGAAACCTGGCATGCTGCAGTTCATTGGGTCATAAAGAGTCAGACACGACTTGGCGATTGAACAACATGATAAAAGAAAAGTTTTCCACTTGTAAATAAGGTTATCAATCAATTGACCATAGATAGGTTATCCATATGGACTAACCACATCACAAGAGCCCTTTAAAAGTAGAGAGTTTTCTCTGGCTGGTGGCAGAAGGAGAGACAGGAAAATCAAAAGCCTGAGTAGGGATGAATGAGAAGGAAGCTGTTGTTGGGACAGAAGGAGTTTCAGAGCCAGGACCTGAGAGTGGACTCTAGAAACTGATCATAGTCCTACGTGACCACCACGAAGGAAGTGGGTACCTCAGCCCTGCAAGTAACTGAATTCGCCAAGAATCTGAATGCTTGAGGAGAGGCTCCAATTAAGAACTCAGTTGGACTGATGCCTGGGTTTCAGCCTTGTGAGAACCCAAGCAGAGTACTGAGGTGAGCCTACCCAGACTCTGATCCACAGAACTGGGAGCTAATAAATGGATGATGCTTTACTCTCTTCCTGCTATTTGTTATGCAGCCATGAAAGCTAACACAATTGCATAGATAAAAGTTCTACTCATGCTCAAAGACTCAATTTATTAAATTCTTTATGTGTGTGTGTGTGTGTGTGTGTGTGTGTGTGTGTGTGTGTGTGTGTGTGTAGGCATCTTTAACATAAGGAGGTCTTAGGATATAAGAGGGTATTTGGGGGACTTTCCTGATGAAAGTAGGCAGTGAGACTGGAAGGCTGCAACTTGGCGGACTGCAGGGAGATCTTAAAAATGTGGTGAAATGCTTTATCTGGGAGAAAAGTCAAAGGCCCAGAGTTTTTCTCTATTGACCTTAGCAGAAATGTCTACGCTGTTTTCCTCCTGGCAGGAGGCATTAAAATGAAATGTGTTTCAGTCTGGCTAACATACTCTACCATTTATCAGCGAGAAAGATTTTAGCTTATATTGTTTATCTAGTTGGCAACACCTAGCAAAGCTCTGGAGAATGGCGTTCAGGGCGGATAACTGCTGGTCGAGGTGGGGTCCGCGGAGGGCAACTCTGGAGCGGCCCTGAAGCACGCATAGGGAGGGACGCACAGCGCGGGGAAGAAGCGCAGGAATGTGACGGAGGGGGCGGGCGTGTGGCCGCACCCGTGTTTTATCCAGAGCTTTTCTGGGCTGGAAGAAACATGGCAGCAAACTGTCTGCCTTTTATTTCCCTCATGTACAAAGAAAAGGAAAGAAAGTTCTAAAACAACCACTTTTACGTCATGTGTACGTTCTCCCCCTTATCCTTCCTGGGAACTAGTGGCGACCGGGCCCTACAGGTCCTACAATATGTTTAACTCCAGAGTACTTTAACTTTTTCAAAACACGGCCTGTTACAAAGATCTTTCATTTCCTGACTGGACACGAGGATGAAGTTTATAGTCTTTTTATTGCTACTATTTTGACATTTTTATATACTTTTTCCCGCATAGCATAGAACATGTCACTCCTCATAATTGCTTTTATATACTACTTGACTTAAAGATTATTTCAAACCTTCTTGCCCCTAAATCATTTTTATTTTTTGGCAGTCAGAACAAAGGATAGGTGGTTTTTTATGAAGTACCAGAGTGTTCAAGCTGAAGGTTTTATTTTTCACTCTTGTGTTCATCCACCTAAAATGATACCAATGGTTTCTAAAGAAATGAGAGTTTGAATTTTTATCTTTTTTAGCTCAATTGTTATTATATGTATAAATATATTTAAATAAATATATATATTTAAATATACATTAAGCCTTCTAATTACCTTAGCAAATGACATAATTTTGAGGTACATTTTACATTAATTAATTTTCTTTTTAACTAGGATTTAGATTGGACAGTATGTCTAATTACCTCATCACTGGTATTTTTAATGCGATGATAACAATAAACATCTGTGAAATGTCCTCAGTACACCAAGAGTTTTATAGAATCTCTAACATGGCAAATTTCCACTCATAGAACATATTGATATTATTCAATATGCTTTATTCAAGAACATATTGGATATTCTATATCCCATCATTCTTAATGGTGAGAAAAAAAACTCAATTTAGCAAAATATCTCATTCCCAACTGTTTACCTTAGTCTTCCACTAAGGTTTTATTTCATAATTTTTAAAATGAAAAGTTCTATAATTTTTATTTTAATGTAGTCTTTGTTATAAAAAAGCTTAACTCAGAGTAATGATTATAAACTTAAGCTTTTCAAAGCAGAAATTAAGTCCCTCATCAAGCAACAAATATTCAAACTGTTGGTACTCTGTATAGAGACATAATTTCTCAGGTCTGCAGTTAATGGCCTCAAGGTCTCAACTTGTAAAAAAATGAAAGGTATGTAAAAAATAATATTTTGACCATGTATTTATTATATTCAATGACTATATATATATATATATACTTTTCTTACAAATACCTGTATTGAAAGACAATATATAAAGAGTTTCATGAATGGAACAGACCAAGTTCTCTTAGAATACAGGAGAAAGAGGATTTGGATGAGAAGGAAAGAGCATAGTCATTCCCAGAAGACAAGTCATGGGGTTTATCCTGACTGATTCTTATTTAAGTGATCTTGGACCTATTATTACTTAACATTTCTAGACTTCAGCTTCTTCATTTGTAATAATAATATTATTGATAATAATAATAACAATTATTGTTATTTCAGCTCCTGATATATACAAATTGATCAATAAGTATTTTATTTTTTTCTTCATTTGTTATTTGTAATGTCTTCAAAATAAAAATTAATACTTGGGAATTCCCTGGTGGTCCAGTGGTTAGGGCTCTGCACTTTCACTGCCAAGGGCTCAGCTTCAATCCCTGGTTGGGGAATTAACAATCTGCAAGATGCACAGCAAAGCCAAAAAATACATTAATACTAAATTTTCTAATAAAAAGATTCTTAGGCCAAAGCATGTATATTAACACAACACCATAGACTAGGTGGCTTAAACAAAAATTTATTTCTTACAGTTCTGGAGGCTAGAAGTCTGAGATGAAGGTGCCAGGCTGGTTGGTTTCTGGTGAGGGCTCTCTTCTTGGCTTACAAAAGACTGCCTTCTCACTGTGCCCTTACATGGTGAAAGGAGAGAAACTAAGTTCCCTGGCATCTCTTCTTATGAGGACACTTATCTCATGGGACCAAGGCTCTACTCTCACAACCTCACCTAATCCTGATTACTCCCAAAAGGCCCCAACTTCAAATACTCACATATTGGAGGTTGGGACTTTAGCATATAAGCTTGGTGGGGGGGACACAAACAGTCAGTCCCTAACAACAGGTTTTTATCTGCATATCAAGCAAGGTAAAAACATGACTGGTGAGAGAGTAACATACGAGGAGGCTTTTCCAAAGGAAACTTTGATGTGACTTATTGATTAGCCATGGTAAATTGATGTTTTACAAGCCAAGAATTTTTATGATGCTTTATAAGCCAAGAATTTTTATGATGCTTTATAAGCCAAGATACCAGACCATCTTACCTGTCTCCTGAGAAACCTGTATGTGGGTCAAGAAGCAACAGTTAAAACCCTGTATGGAACAACTGATTGGTTTAAGATTGAGAAAGGAGTACGACAGGGCCGTCTGCTGTCACCCTGTTTGCTTAATCCATATACTGAGCACATCATTAGAAATGCCAGGGTTGATGAGTTACAAGCTGAAATCAAGATAGGTAGGAGAGACATCAACAACCTCAGATATGCAGATGATACCACTCTAAGGGCAGAAAGTGAAGAGGAACTAAAGAGCCTCTTGATGAGGGAGAAGGAGGAGAGTGAAAGAGCTAGCTTAAGAATAAATATTAAAAAAAACCAAGATCATGGCACCCAGCCCCATTACTGCATGGCAAACAGAAGGCTAAAATGTGGAAGTAGTGACAGATTTCCTCTTCTTGGGCTCCAAAATCATTGCAGATGGTGACTGCAGCCATGAAATCAGAAGACAGTTGCTTCCTGGCAGGAAAGTGATGGCAAACTTAGACAGTGTGTTGAAAAGCAGAGACATTACTCAGCTGACAAAGGTCCACACAGTCAAGTCTGTGGTCTTCCCAGTGATCACGTACAGTTGTGAGAGCTGGACCATAAAGAAGGCAGAACACCAAAGAACTGATGCCTTTGAACTGTGGTGCTGGAGAAGACTCCTGGAAAGTCCCTTGGACAGCAAGGAAATCAAGCTAGTCAATATTAAGGGAGATCAACCCTGAATATTCACTGGAAGGACTGATGCTAAAGCTGAAACTCCAGTATTTGGGTCATCTGATACAGTCCCATAAGACTGTCCCCACCCTACCTCAGAGCTAATTGCACATAGCGGGTCACTAGTCAGACTTCTGTCTGACTTTTCTTACAAAGGAGCGTTCCACCACCCTTTCCTTGGCTTTGATTAATTTAGCTCAAAGAGCTCACAGAACTCAAGGAAGAACTTACATCTGCTTACCAGTTTACCAAATGATGCAGTGAAAGATAACAGATGAACAGCCAGATGAGAAGACACATATGGTGAGGAATATGGGAAGGGATGCAGAGCATCCATGACCTTTCTGGGCATGCCACTCTCCTAGAAGTTCCACCTGTTCACCAACCTGAAAACTCTCCAGCGCTCCTTCCTTTTAGAATTTTATGGAGGCTTCATCATGTAGGCATGACCAATCATAAACTCCATTTTCAGCCCTTCTCCCTTCTCAAGAGAATGAGGGGCAGGGCTGAAGATTTCAAGTTCCTAATCATGTCTTGGCCTTTCCAGTGACCCATCCACATCCACGAGCCCAACCAGAGTCATCTCATCAGAGTAAAACCCACTCCTATCATCCAGGTTGTTACAAGGGTTTCAGAAACTCTATGCCAGGAACCAGGGGCAGAGACCAACATATATGTTTTCTATGATCTCATGGGCTTCCCAGGCGGCACTAGTGGTAAAGAACACATCTGCCAATGCAGGAGACACGAGAGATGAGGGTTTGATCTCTGGGTTGTGAAGATCCCCTGGAGGAGGGCAAGGCAACCCACTCCAGTACTTTTGCCTAGAGAATCCCATGGACGGAGAAGCCTGGCGGGCTATGGTTGTGAAGAGTTGGACACAATTGAAACGACTCAGCACGCACGCATGATCTTGTACCCTCTACATGAGAACAGGACAGAGATTGAAATGCTTTGGGAAGCTATTTGACACATGATCTACCACATCAGACATAGGGGCTTAAGTAGAGGATTTATTGATGCCTAAAGTTTGGGAAATTATAGTGCAGCATTTACAGAAATCAAATGTTGCTGGGAGAGTCAGATCAGAATTTTAAATTCTATTTTGTCTTCCAGGCCTGTTCTAGGGATAGTGAGATGGTAATATCTTTCATGAGGTCGAGAACTAGGGCTGAAAATTTCCCCAGGAGTTTATTCTATTATAGTCTACAGCTCTCTCCCACTTCCTCACCTTTACAGAGCTGCTCAACAGATACCCTGTATGCTCATAATTACCCCCTACAAGAAATTCTGGAATCTTCTCTTGGAAAAATAACCCAATGAAAAACATGATGACAGTTATGTATTAAATTATATGGCATCTCAAAATACCTCAGAACAGCATTTTATCATTTTCTGACTGCCATGCATAAGAAACATGGTTGTAAAAATCTCTTTCACTAAACTTTAGGAGAAAAACATCTCACTCTTGGAGCTCTAATACTGGATGGTTATGATTAGAGAAATTGCAGGTCAGCTTCCTGGGACTAATGACATCTGTGGAACAGAGGAAGCCTGTCAAGGAGAGAACAATGAGATATTTGATTTGTGGCTCCTGCATGCCCTGACACTTGCTTCCAGTTGCTGATAATCATAGTACACATGCAGTTATTTAGCTTCTTACACTGGTGAGTCCAGAAGTACTGTACTAACATTAGTTTAATAACTATGAGAGCCTTAAATAGAGGGGCTATTTTATTTCAGTGGAAGTTATGGATCCTCCCCCCTTTTAATTCTGAAGGAGGCCTAGTTTTCTAAATGAAGTTTGAGTGACAGAAGAGAAGGTTGTCATAACGTCTCCATCTTCTGCCTGCCCCTGCCCTGAATCCAGCGTGATTCTGTGATGTTCAACAGTAGTTGTTCATTGCTAGCCAAACTTTTTCTCTATGTGGGCCTTTGTGTACTTTCACAGCCCAAACACAGTTACCTGATATCAACGTACACAGCATTTGTCTGCTTTTTTAGGAAAACATTATTGCAATATGAAACAGGATAAACTAGACTTGGTTGTAATGCAACTTGAGAAAGTGTAAGACCCGCTGATGTAGCTCTCCCAAACTGCACAGCAGCGATCAGCCTAACACGTGGAAGGAAGTATCCTTGGATTTTTCACCGTGGCTCCTGAGACAAGTCAGGAAAGACAAGAAGCCAGAAATTCTCACCCGAATGCAACCCAATCCATTCTCCTCTACCATTTGTATGATTCTATAATAAACAGAATGATATCATGACTTACCCCTCTGAGACAGTGGTTTTCAAACTTTCGTGTCACCAAGACCCCTGGAAGCTGTGTTAGCACACACATGGTTAGACTCCCTTCCTGGAGTCTCACTTCAGGAAGTCTGGATGAGGCCTGAGAACTTTCATTGCTAACCAGTTCCAGGTGATGGCAATGCTGCTATTCCAGCGACCACACCTGAGCGTCATTTCCTAAAGAAAAGACTTCCTGGTTTCACCTGGTTCTACCCACACCACAGTTTTTCTGGTTGGGTCTCATTACTGAAGTTAAATAGCCTGGACCGTTTTTTTTGTTTGTTTGTTTTGTTTTGTTTTTTGTTTTTCAGATGGCAGTGGGTCTAAATTATTCAAACACTTTAACTGTGAGTCAGCCCTGAGAAAAGAGCACCGGTGATGGCATTGGCCGCGCTAAAATGTCAGGTTCCATCTGTGCCCTTTATGGAACCTGGCTGAGCAGAAGCAGGACGGCTCGATTCCAGACGCTGCAGGTGTGAGGCCCGCGTGCCTACCTGGTTAGGAGACGGCAGGACAGTCTCACAAATGCCCTGCCTGGCTCTGGAGAAGAAAGCACATCTCCCCCACCCCTCATTCCCCTCCTGCCCCGCCTCTAGGGGCAGAGTCTTCCATACACCCTGGTTTGAGGTTTGTAGGAGAAGTGGCAGGCTCCCAGGGAGGCGCTGCTGTCTTCTAGCTCTTGGTGGTACATCAAATGGTATCTTCCTACAGGTTAGACTGACTCGTCTCCAGGCGCTGTGCCTGCCCGAGGCACGGAAACCGCTCCGCACACCTACCACTGTTCTTTTATGAGAGGGGATTGATTTCCCTGCGAGGGTATGTGTGCGTGTGTGTTTAAGAAAAACCTCCAACACCTTAATTGCAGGTTTCTTAATAGCACTGTATGAAAACACTCATAACTTACAAGCATTTATATAATCTGGGTCCTCAGAGTATCTCTTACACAGCTTTTTGGTCTTTGAAGCTCCCCCCCTCCCATTTACTCTGCTTAACAGATGCAATTTATTTTCCATCTGTGCCACAAGTTTCCTGTTGAAATGTCTAAAAATTTCTGGCTGGGAAAAGCATGGCTGTAGGTCTGGGGCTCTGCTGATGTTCTATGCTGGGCAGCCTTTCCATTTCATGTCTGTAGCACTGTGTGCAGAGGGGCGCTCAGGCTCTGAAAATGAGAACTTCACTGGATGCTGTGGAGATGAAAACCATGGGTTTGTCACGTAGAAGTCAGTGAGTGATCAACTCGGAAACTACGAGGGCGTAAATAATCCTCTTCTTGGTCTTTGCTTCATGGCTCACTTCCTCTCCCTCAGGGTGACTCTGGTGCCCTTTGAAGGAGGGTGTGGATGTCTCCCTTAACCTCAGAGGGCCAAACACCTCCCCCCAACATAAGTCATTTTCCTTGATAACCAAGTAGGATCCTACCATCATCAGGCCCAGTGACTAACACGGAACAGGTGCTTTTAAGTGACTTATGAATGAATGAGTAAATGAATATCATTCATAAGTGTAGCTAAGCCCTTCTTGAACCTAGAAATACATCCAAGCTATTACAACTCATGGGTTAGTGGGTTCCATAAATTTACTTTGGGCCTTGGCAGACACTAGTTCCTTTTTTTTTTTTCCCTTACAGTTATTTTTTCCAGAGGATTGCAGAGAGGTAGGAGAGCCTACGGAGAAGGCAATGGCACCCCACTCCAGTACTCTTGCCTGGAAAATCCCATGGATGGAGGAGCCTGGTGGGCTGCAGTCCATGGGGTCACTAGGAGTCGGGCACGACTGAGTGATTTTACTTTCACTTTTCACTTTCATGCATTGGAAAAGGAAATGGCAACCCACTCCAGTATTCTTGCCCGGAGAATCCCAGGGACAGAGGAGCCTAGTGGGCTGCTGTCTATGGGGTTGCACAGAGTTGGACATGACTGAAGCCACTTAGCAGCAGCAGCAGGAGAGCCTATTTCTAATATTCTGGGAATTGTTCAAAACAAAGATAGTCTATGCATGTATTAGTTAACTTTGGCTGTCTAATAAATTATCTCAGTTTAACAGTTTAACAAAACAAGCATTCATTGTCACACAAGGTTTCTGAGGTGTGGTTTTGGCTCAGGGTCTCTCAAGGTGCAGTTGAGAAGTTCCAGGGTTGCCGTCATCCGAGGGCTTGACTGGAGAGTTTGCTTCCAAGATGGCTCCTCACATGACTAGTGGCAGCATTCTGGGGTTCCACACCACAGGGTGTTCTCTGCATGGAACCTGAATGTCCTCACATGTCTACTGGCTCCCCCAGAGTAAGCAGTCCAACAGACTGCAAGCGAGGGAGTGGAAAGCTGAAGTGCCTTTTGTGATCTAAAATTCTAAACTCTGATGTCTCACACCACCACCCCACCCCCTCTTGATTTTATTTCTTGGAAAAGGACCTGAAAGTCCAGCCCACATTCAAGGAGAGGAGGATTAGGCTCACCTTTTAAGAAAAGAGTAGCAAAAATTTGTGTACATGTTGTAAAATCACTACAATGAACAATAGAATTAGGAGACAGAAATATGTTTTAGCACATTTAGTGCCTGATGAAAATAAATTCAGATTTACAGAATCTCAATTCTTTCTGCAGACACTGAAGGTGTCCTGCTGAGGAGGAGGGGTGTGTAACATGACATTCTGAAGTTAGAAGGGGCTTGCTGTCACACACATTTTTTTTCTTTTTAATCTATTTTTTTATTGAAGGATAATTGCTTTACAGAATTGTGTTGTTTTCTGTCAAACCTCAGCATGAATCAGCAATAGGTAGACATATATCCCTTCCTTTTTGAACCTCCTTTCCATCACCCACCCCATCCCACCCCTCTAGATTGATACAGAGCCCCTGTTTGAGTTTGAAGTGAGTTACAAGGAGAAAGTTAAATGTTGTATTCTAACGTATATATACAAACCTAGAAAAATGGTACTGAAGAATTTATTTACAGGGCAGCAATGGAGAAACAGACATAGAGAATAGACTTACAGACATGGGAGAGGGGAGGAGAGGGTGAGATGCATGGAAAGAGTAACATGGAGACTTATATTACCATATGTAAAATAGATAGCCAACGGGAACTTGCTGTATGGCTCAGGAAACTCACATGTTGTTTACGTGTGTTAAAGTTTATCTTGACTATGCAACTAGTCAATATTTAAATTCCTTCTACCAGCCTCTGCTTGGACACAGGGTAAGGGAACTTCAATTTAAAATATTCATCCATTTTGTTTATTCAGTCATTCAACCTTCACAAAGCACCTACAATATGTCAAACAATCCTAAGCCTTTAGTATATAAAATGAATAAGACATGATTTCTACTTCGGAGAGAGTAAAATCTAATGGTGGAGAAAGTCATATAAAAAAAACCCAACTAGCACGAGAGGGTTGCAGTACATAATTCATGTAGAAGGAGCTATGGTGTCACTGCAGGGGGAGGTGATAACTCTTCCTTACATGGCAGAAAGACAGCGGAAGCAAGCTTTCTCATGACTCTTATAAGTGCACCAATCCCATTCATTAGGGCTCCACCCTCATGACCTCTTCTAATCCTAACTGCTTCCCTAAGACCTCACCTCCTAGTACTACTGTACTGGGGGTAGAATTTTAACATATGAATGTTGGAGTGGGAGAGGGTGGAATAAGGATTGGAGGAAGTTTGATGGAAAAAGTAACCTTTGAGTTAAAATTTGAAAGATGAGGAAGAGTACATTCGGAAAAGAAGAGGTGAGGCAATTCCAGAAAGAACCAGGGAATGTATAAATGTACAGAGGCAGGAAGCCATGTGGATTCATTCAAGAAATACCAAGTACTTCTATCTGAGCGGAGCAAGAATGGAGGAATGAAACACAGGGCTGAAAACACATTTTGTGGCTGGTTGTTAAAGGTTTTGTACATTACTATTGATATTATGTATAAAATAGATAACTAATGAGAACCTATTGTATAGCACAGGGAACTCTACTCAATGCTCTGTGGTGACATGAATGGGAAGGAAACCTAAAAAAGAATCAATCATATAGCTGATTGACTTTGCTGTACAGCAGAAACTAACACAGTGCGAAGCAACTATACTCCAATAAAAATTAATATTAAAAAAGATCTTGTACGTATGCTATGCAGTTTAATCTTTACAAACATAATCTCCAAAGTGGGATAAATCTACCCTAGTGAGTTATCGACTGCACTGAGAAAAGAAAGATGTTACAGGGACTACCCTGGTAGTCCAGTGGTTAAGAATCTGCTTTTCAATGCAGGGAATGTGGGTTCGATGCCTGGTTGGAAAACTAAGATCCCACATGCTACAGGGCAACAACAGAGTTCATGTGCCTCAACAAAGACCCAGTGCAGCCAAAAATAAATAAATAAATTCTTTAAAAAAAAAAACAACAAAGAAAGATGTTATGGACTGAATGTTTGTGTTCCCCCAGATTCATATGTTGAAGCTCTACCCCCAACAGAGTAGTAGTAGGAGGTGAGGTCTTAGGAAAGTAATTAGGATTAGAAGAGGTCATGAGGGTAGAGCCCTAATGAATGGGATTGGTGCACTTATAAGAGTCATGAGAAAACTTGCTTCTGCTGTCTTTCTGCCATGTAAGGATACAGTGAGAAATTGGCAATTAGCAACCCAGAAGAGGGCCCTTACCAAGAACCTGTCCATGTTGATACCTTGATTTCAGATCTCCAACCTCCAGAGCTGGAAGAAATAAATGTTTGTTTTTTAAGCCACCCTGTCTGTGGTATTCTGTTATAGCAATCTAGATAGACTAAAACAAAATGTTAGAATTTCTGTTGATGTTTATTTATTAATATTTTAATAAATAAGAAATTAAGCCTTGCTAATATACACTATATGAACTGAGAGCAAATGTTGGTTGCTCAGTCATGTCCAACTCTTTGCAACCCTGTAGACTGTAGCCCACCAGACTCCTCTGTCCATGGGATTTCCCAGGCAAGAATACTGGAGTGGGTTGCCATTCCCTTCTCCAGTGGATCTTCCCAACCCAGAGATCAAACCTAGGTCCCCTGCACTCCAGGCAGATTCTTTACCATCTGAGGTACCAGGGAAGCCCTGGTGACAGCAAGTATATTAGATAAAAATATTTCTTATATAGTAGAGCTATTTCTAAGATGAAATGGACAGAATTTGATGCCTGAATAGTTATAAAAATGATAACTCTGAAATTCTAACTTTGAGTGATAAGAAGATGGAAGGTGATGGGGTTCAGGGCAGGCTGCTCCCAATTATATCACTTTGACATATTGATTATTTTGAATTAAAGTTACATAGGAAACAGCCAGTACAAAAAGGACACTCTGACCCTCCTTTGTCCCTCTGAAAGCAGGAAATAAATCTCTCATAGGAAAGGAACCCTCCCTGTACCAGGAGGTAGAGAGACATCCTTACCACGAAAGACAGGGAAATTAGGGCTGAGAAGGCTGTATAAACAAACCTTGTTACTTCTTCACTAGCTCCTACCTCAAGCCCAAACTGTGCTGTCTATCGATTCTTCATGAATGTATCATTTTTTTGTCTAAAACATATAAAACTGCCTGCTTTGATGATTTCTTTGAGTCCTATATTTATAAGACCTCCATGCATACAAAATCAATTTTTTCCCCTCCTGTTACTCTGTTTTGTGTCAACTTAAAATCACTGCAGATGGTGACTGCAGCCATGAAATTAAAAGACACTTACTCCTTGGAAGGAAAGTTATGACCAACCTAGACAGTATATTAAAAAACAGAGACATTATTTTGTCAACAAAGGTCCATCTAGTCAAGCCTATGGTTTTTCCAGTGGTCGTGTATGGATGTGAGAGTTGGACTATAAAGAAAGCTGAGCGCCGAAGAATTGATGTTTCTGAACTGTGGTGTTGGAGAAGACTCTTGAGAGTCCCTTGGACCGCAAGGAGATCCAACCAGTCCATCCTAAAGGAGATCAGTCCTGGGTGTTCATTGGAAGGACTGATGTTGAAGCTGAAACTCCAATACTTTGGCCACCTGATGTGAGGAGCTGACTCATTAGAAAAGACCCTGATGCTGGGAAAGATTGAGGGTAGGAGGAGATGGGGCCGACAGAAGATAAGATGGTTGGATGGCATCACCGACTCAATGGACATGTGTTTGGGTGGACTCCAGGAGTTGGTGCTGGACAGGGAGGCCTGGTGTGCTGCAGTCCATGGGTCGCAAAGAGTCGGACATGACTGAGTGACTGAACTGAACTATAAGACATGTCAAAAGAATCAGGAGAGGTAGAGGGAAAATTTCCCTCCCTGACACAGACTACCTACTTCAAACAGTCGTGCAGGCTGTACTTTCCACCAAGAACCGTCTGCAGAGGAGGTGTAAGTGCTCAAGTCTCCCCTGAGTGCCAGGGTCCAGTCTGGCATAGGGCTGAATTAGCCTAGGGAAGGATGCCTTTTGTAATCTCCCCAAGACCCAATGTAAGGACTCTGCCTGTGGGACTGAGATTGAGGAGGAGTGGGTTAGGAGTGCAGGGAGAACTCTTGAGTTTGATGTTAGGCATGTTATCTTTGTATTTGTGAAGGACATTCATCTGGGTTGTCCAGTGGACAATTGAAAATATGGATCAAGAATTCAGGGGGAGAGACAATGGGGACAGAGGAGAATTTGGGAAATAACTCAAGAATAGGTTGTAATTGAAATCTGGGCACGGTGAAGATCTTGGGTGTGCATGCAGCTTGAGAAGAGGCAAGGACAACCTAATTGAAGGTACAGATAGAGAGAATGAAGCTGGTGGAGTGACGAGAAATAGAGAGGCAGAAAGGAAACCAGGGAGGCGGCATTATAGGAGCAGTGGGAGGAGAGAGTTTTAATAAAGATATGACCAGGGAAGAAAGATCAAATCAATGAGAAGAAATTCTCTATTAGATCTGGAATTATGGAATTTTTAATTCCTTTAGAAGGAGTTGTTTATCTGGAGTAATGAGTACAGATGTTTGATTAAATGATTGAAGACTGAAATAGAGGTGAGAAAATAAAAATTTGAAATATAAAATATATATATATATATAATTAAGAAGTTTGAACCAGAAAGGAAGGATAGAGATTAAGCCCACATGGAGCGTTTCAATATCTCTCAGAATTTCGTTGAATGAGTATCCAGTTCCTCTTATCCAAATGTTCGAGATGTATGTCTCTCCTTATACGTGAATCAGGCCTTTTGTCCCCGCAGTAGATTTTCTCTCCTCAGTGACTTCACTGCGTTTCTTCATGTCCAATATTGAAGCAATTTTCAGGTTCAAGTTCAACAGGACTTCCACAAAGGTTGAAGAGTACTTTTTATTTTGTTTCTAATTCTCATTCTAATGACACCTAGAGCTTATTTTCCAGCCATGCATTGGTCCCACATCCATGGAAAACTTTACCATGCAGCTGTCTTATTCTCTAGAATTACCATACATGTACTATGCACAAAAAAGACATTGAATATTCCCTATTTGGACAGGTCATAATTTTACAAGTAATTTTTGTTCTCTTTTATCTTGAAGATATTTCCTCTTGATTTACCTATTCTGGTGCTCAAACATCATATCCTGTCCCATACAGAATCAATCGTGTCCTTTAGTCTACCACTAAACTATCAAGAAAAAAAAAAGTGTTTAGTTGCTAAGTTGCGTCCGACTCTTGCGACCCCATGGACTGTAGCCTGCCAGGCTCCTCTGGCCATGGGATTTTCCAGGCAAGAATACTGGAGTGGATTGTTATCTCCTTCTCCAGGGGATCTTACCAACCCAGGAATCAAACCCAGGTCTCCTGCATAGCAGGCAGATTCTTTACTGACTGAGCTATGAGGGAACTCTGTAATGTCTTTATGTCCCTGAAAGTACTTGCTTTTGTATTCCCACTTCTTGAGCATTTATAAAATAGGTTAAATGGCACTCTCTCCTAGAGACTCTGCTACTTATGTTTCTTTAACCAGAGAAGCACTTGTTTGCCTCTAAATTTTGATTTCTGTCTCAAAATTGGTATTTCTTAAAAAAATTCCCCTTGGTGTGTCCCCACCCAACACAGGGTGTGCTGTTTTACATTATCTTTGAAATAAAACCTTGCTGAAGGTTTTAAAAATATGGAAATAAAGCAAGTTGCCTAGCATCTCATATTTTCATGCCCAGTACCCCAAAACAGGCTGGCAGCTCTATCAGGAATAATTTCCTCTGATAGAAACTGTATTGCTTTATTTGTGATACATGCTGAAATGTTCAGTGATTCTACAGTTTATGGTATTATAATTTTGCTCAGCTTTCTGAGGTCTGTCTGCCAAGGTCCTTATCAACAATGGCAGGATGCCCATTTTGATCCATATGTACACACTCCAGCTATAAATTCCCTCAAAATGCTTGGGTGTGTGCCTGTGATTCATTTATTTCTGTTTGCCAATTAGGTCTAGAGAGTCATGCTAATAGACTCACTGGAGAAAGAAAGAAACTTCGAAAGAAAAGAGTTGAACCAAAAAAGAGAAACCTTTCTGCTCTCTAAATTTAGAAAAAAATCCATCACTATTTTCGCTTTACCTCAATTAACTTTCTCCTTCTGAATTCATGTTGTCTCCAAAGAAATTTTATAGCCTGGAGAATTCCTCCCTTAGTCTGGACTTTAAGAGTTCTTGTGAAATGTATATTCCATGTGATCTGGAGTCCTAGTGTGCTGGTAGTTCATTGTGGTGATGGTGCTCAGGGGCGTCAGGAACGGTAATGTCTGTATTTAATGGTATTTGTGGCTTGCCCCTGGCTTGCAATTACCTGCAAAGTGTGCTGGCCGGATTGAAAGCGTGATTGCAGCAGCGCATTTGAAGAGGTATCCTACTGGCTTCTTGATGATAATTTGACCTAAAGCGCACGTGTGTGTGTGTGTGTGTGTGTGTGTGTGTGTGACACTGCCATTTCCTCATTCTTCCTGAACAGTAAGAGGAAAATTCTCAGGGAATTGAACAATTCAAATAATAAATTTCTTCAATATTGGTCTGGCTCAGCCAGCTGAATATTTTCAATAAAACAGCAGTTGGTTGTCCTGAACCCACCCCTCGGGCAAGAGACGCCCTGAATGTGGAGATCGTGCTGAGTTTGCATGTGACCCTAACAAAAGGAGGCTGTGACCGAGGTGTCTGGCCTCTGGAGAGCTTTGCTGTCCACAGGGCTTAGAGTCTGTCGGGAGCTGCTGATGAGTCCGCCATTTTGTATGCGTTTGTCTCCGGTAAGTGAGACAGCTGCTGTTGCCTTTTCATTTAAAAAAGAAACAGCTATGCACAGCTTGGACAACTAAGCAAGGTTACCCCCACCACTGATGGGGAAATACTGATGTTGCATATACATAGAATTGGCTGTGAACAAAGCAGTACACAACACAGGACTTGAGGTGCGCGCTGCTGTGCAAAGGGCAAGATAAAGAAAACAGTGGCGAAAACACACGCAAATATATAAACCTGGCTCCTAAGAGGCTTTACTTCCTGGAATGGAGCAGTAAAAAGCTTATGGCCCTGGTTCTCTGTTTGATATATCACTTGAGTAGTGTTCATTATTTTAGTTTCATTTAGAATACAAATTAATTAAAATGTCTGTCAGTAACAGTTCATATTCAATATATCACAAAGAACCTTTCTTTTAGGCTTTATACATTTTTCATATTGTAAAAACAATATTTAATCACTGAAGAAAAATTAGAAAACAGGAATAAACCAAATAAAACAATATAAATAGCTAAAAGTTTTATTACCCTTATAGCATATTAGGCACTGTTTGAGATGATTTCATAGGTTAGGTCAATTAATTCTCAAAGAAACCTTCTCAGGTAGGTTTTTATTTAGCCCCATTCTAGTGATAGGGAAACTGAGGCACAAGGAGGTTAAACAGCTTTCCTCAAGTCCCAAAGTAGCCTGACTCCAAGGTCTGTGCTCTTTGCAACCAGTTATGCTTCTCTGTATGACAACGGCCCTCACCCATCACTTACAGGTAGCCTTAGAGGACAGCATTCCAGAATTTTTTCTATTAATATAAAAAAAGAATATGTGATTCACTAGTATATCATATGTAAATATATTCTATGTATATCATATTTATTTTCTACTAGGACTCAGAATCGGCATTTAAATTTTTTCCCAGTCTTATGAATGGAGAAACAAGCTTGGGAAGGCTGAGTAATTTGCCCCAAGTCTCACAACTTGGGTGGAAGGCAAACTTTTGTCTGAGTGTGCCGCCTCCATCAAAGGGATTCTCTGCATTGAGCTGCCTCACTGTCTTTCAGTTTTGATTTTGATGAAAGTGTACATTTGTTGCTATCTGATGGGTCTCTGGGTGGAAGGTGATTAGGTGGTGTCTTGGGGGGTCTCAATGCCCCTCAAGACCTGCCCTCCCAGCTGGCACACTTTTCCCCAGGGGCTGCAGTGTTGGCCAGCGACCATGGCAATCCATTTCTCCAGAGAAGTGCTTTCAGTGGCATCACTCATTTCAGGAGCTGCACCAAGGAGAGCTGCCTAGGGACAGGGAGGAACCTCTGGTGCTGATCACATGGACTCCCTCCATAGAGTAAAAATCAGCATCCACCCTGGGAAAAGAGCTGGCTTTTGGAGCTCTGCAACAATTTTCATAGATTTTAGCCATACAATTTACCTTGAATCAATGGGGACATATTCTTCCAAAAAGTCCACTATTTTTTCAAAGTGCTTTATTAAAATGTTTTGTTAAGGTGACTTATATGGACCAAAGAAAGCCCTAAAAACCATTTTAAACACATTTAATTTGAGGTCATTTCTCATGTTTTCGTATTTCCAAGCTTTAATGCTTTTCTATTTCAAATCAAATTACTTTCTATTCACTCTTGAAGCACACATATTTAAGAGGTATAACAGAAGAATAGCTATGAATAACTACCCTGCCTCCTTCTTTAATTTCACAGTACCCCCATCTGCCTTCCATCTCCTTTGCTGAAAATTCCCTTTTCCCCATCACCATAATTTCACGGTTAGCTTTCTCTTACCAATGTGTATACCCAGCTGGTAAGGCACTCTTTATTGCAGCTGTCACACTGGGTTCTCTCCTGATTCAACACTTTCACTTCTGCCCAACTTCCCTCCTTTGAAGCCATAAGTAGGTACAGAATTCAACATTTAAATTTTGATTCTTGAATATAGTTACTAGCATCATCTCATGACCTGGGAATGTTTGAGCAATACTGTAATTTTTCAGAAGTGGAGATTCTGTCAGCATGCAATGTAATGGTGCCTGAATTTTTCTCATATTTCTCATTCCACCCCATCCTGACTGACATATCGCTTTAAAAAAAAAAAAATTTATTTGGCTGTACCGGGTCTTAGCGGCATGCGGAGTCTTCAATCTTGGTTGTGGCATACGGCATCTTTAGTTGTTGTGGGTGAACTCCTAGCTGTGGCATGTGGGACCCAGTTCCCTGAACAGGGATGGACCCCAAGCCCCCTGCATCGGGAGCACAGGGTCTTAGCCACTGGGCCACCAGGGAAGTTCCACACATCTTTTTTGTTTATGTTATTGCAGGAGCCTCTCAACTGAGCTGCTTGCTTCCCTTCTCACCCCTAGCAATCCATCCTCTTTAGGGCGGTTACTTGCTAATATTTGTAGCACTGGAATAAGAGTACAGATAAAATCTCTGGTTCCTGCTGGTTCACCTGCTTTCTCTACTCAATATATCCCACCACAAAGGGCCAAGGAGGTATAGGGTACAATCAAGTTATGTCCATAACCCTCCAGCCTCCACCTGTAAGTGGTCACCCCTTGACCACTCTTGGATCTAGGGGTGTCCCATTAAAGATATTTATTAGGTTAAAGTTACAGAATACATGCATGTCTTTAAGTCTCTTTTCATTCTATCTCCTTTTTATTCCTTCTTTTTTTTTTTCCCCAAGAAACTGGAATTTTTATCATGTAGGTTTTCTCAATCTGGCTTTAGCTGAGTGAATCCCATGAAGTCATTTAACGTGTGGCTCTGTCCTGTGTGTGTCCTGTCATTGCTGAGGATGGTAACTTGCTTTGATGCTTTTGGCAAAATAACTCCACTAGCAAACTCCTCACATCTCAGCGGCTTGCTCGAGCTGATACTATGTCTTGCTCACAGATTTTGCAGGTCAGCGCTTCTTCTCTCTGTGAATTCTCATTCTGGCACTCAGAGTGAGGAAGCAGGCACCCCCTTGTGCTGGCCATTTCCATGACTGAGGACAGAAACTCAGGGGAAGAAGAGCCGAACCATGCAGTTGCACTTGCTTCTGTGTGGAGGTGGCCTGTGTCAGGTTTGCTCACATTCTCTTATTCAAAGCCAGTCTCATGACCAAGGTCAATGTCACTGGGGCGTGCTATGTGCCGGAGTCCAGCTCCAGCAGCCAGGGGATCAGCCTGAAGGGATGAGCGGTGTCGGCGGGAAATGATGTAGCCTCTGACTCGAGGTGAGGTAGGGGACTACATGTTTATTTCAAGCATCAGGTTCTCTTTTATACTTTTCAAAAGCATTAGGTTCAGACCAGATCAGATCAGTCGCTCAGTCATGTCCGACTCTTTGCGACCCCATGAATTGCAGCACGCCAGGCCTCCCTGTCCATTACCAACTCCCGGAGTTCACTGAGACTAGGTTAGGTTTGACATTTTCAGTTCCCCTTCACCCAAATTATTGTCTCATTGTTGCCCTTCAAACAGAGTTCCTGCTTCAGGGATTGTCTCAGAATCCTGTTTACTTATGATTACATTGTAGCTTATGCTTATGTCTGGGCTGCATACCACATTCCTCAGTTTATTTCTTATCTTGCTAAATCCTGCTTGCCCCTAGTATCTTAAGCTCACTATCTCCTAAAAAGGCTTCTAACAATTCTTAATTATTCCTAAACCCTAAACTCAGCAAATTTCTTTTGCCATAAACATTTCCCTCACAAACAGGTCTCAGATAACAGTCTTTCCCATGGCCTCAAGCTGCGGCCTATGTGCTCATCCTGGGACATTCTTTTTAAAAATCCTTGAACAAATGTCAATGGTTACTTTATAGATTATTTTCTGGGCACAACTGCAGAAGGCTTTGTGCTTTCTCACGCTTCTCTCAAGAACAATAAGCACCTTAACATTCTTTCCAGCCAACTCAATGGAAGAAAGGAAGAAACAAGTCAGAATCATAAGAGCTAACTCCATCCCGGGTCCGTGCCTGCAGAATGAGGAGAGCAGGCTGGGGCCATGCCTCCATTTTTTCAGTGATGCCTAACGTGGCTCCCAACAGCTATAAAATCAGCACAAGCTTGGAGAGATGAATGATTACAAACAAATAGAAGTTAAGTAGTTTGTTTTGCTTGTTTTTTTATTGGTGATGTTAGAAACCTTAAATAAAAAGTCTACAAAATGGTGCTATTCTAATCCTACATTTTTTAAAATCTGGAGTTGGAATTTAATATAAAAAGAAACTTCTCCTCATTAACCATTTATCTTAAGGTATCATTTGTAAAGAAAGGTGAAAGTCAGTCAGTCGTGTCCGACTTTTTGTGACCTCAGGCTACTCTATCCATGGCAAGAGAACTTGAGTGGGTAGCCATTGCCTTCTCCAGGGGGATCTTCCAGACCCAGGAATTGAACCTGGATCTCCTGCATTGCAGGCAGATTTTTACTATCTGAGTCACCGAGAAGGAAAGTGAATATTTGATGCTTTCTCTTGAATTTGCTTAGTACCAAAATACAGTTTGTTTCCTACTATCTTTCAAAGTGACCTGTGAGTACTTTTAATGTTATCCTTATTAAATGATCACATCATTGATTCATGGGGGGCGGTGCTGTTCTAGTTCCTGAGTCCTTTGGACATGACTCTGGGCTGTGTGCACACTTTCTTTGCTTTTTGGGGTAAGATCTTGTTCGTTTTCTGCCCCAGACTTGGAATCTGACATTTCTCCAAGAAACTAGTTTTTCTTAGTGGAAAATGGTATTTAGAGCCTGTTCTTTGCTACTGGATTAGTCATTGTTTCTAGGCCTTTTTGATGTACAGAATTTTTAAAAATGTGTTTTGATTTTAAATAAAAATACATGTGAGTTCATATCAATACTTCAAATTTAAACTCAGAGTTCTTACAGTATCTCACATACCCAAGTCTGATTGTGATTCAGTTAAAATATGACAACCAGGAAATAGTAAACATTGAATATAATTTGATGATATTAAGGAATTATTACTATTTTTAGATGTGATAATATTATCACAATTATATTTCTAAAAGAATACCTCTGTCTTCTAGAGAGACATACATACTAAAATATTTATATATGAAATTCCATGTTACATGGAATTTGCCTCAGGAAAATCAAAGGGTTGGATGGAAGAAGTGGACAGTATATGGATAAAAGAAAACTGGTTATGAGTTGTTAATTGTTGTATCAGAGTGAGGAATAGATGTAGGTCATTATTCTGAACTCTATATTTTCATATGTCAAATTATTCTTTGCTTGGTAATTGAGTATTCATGCTTTGATTGGAGCCAGTAAACATATTAGGTTTGTTTTGTTTATTGGTTGGCTTAGGCTTCTAATATCTAACATAAATCTGCTTTTGTGCTATTTTTGTAAGCAATAAACATAAAATACATATTTAAAAATTTTAATAGTACATTTTTCAAAAATGCACTAGAAAATTATTTAATGACATGAGACAATGTTCACATTATATCATTAACTGAAAAGTTAGATATGCTACTTTTATAAAATAAGCCTGAATTTGTAGAAGGAAGAAACATGTATATTAAAGACTGCAACGACTGACCCTAAGTGATGGATAGTCTTCTCTCTGTTACAGATTAGTTTCATTTTTGTCTTTGTGTTTTTCTCTTTATGCTAATTTTTCAATACGAACATACACTATTTTCAAAATCAGACAAAAAAATAAATGTTATTGACTAAGTGACTTTAAAACAATGAGTACTTCTCCACCTCCTTGTTTGTATGCTTTTATGATAATGGCATCTCGCATTTTCAAGCTATTACCAAATGCTGTGAGACTGTAGCTGCCTGAAAGCCTGTGTGTTCCCTTCCTTTCCTGTCATCTTCCTTCAGGTTGCTTCTTCCCTCCTCCAGTGGCCCTCATCTTTCTTCCACTGCTGGATTTACAGAGCTTAAAAGTCAGGGCCTTAACTCAGAGGGAAAGAATGCAACCTTATGTCTCACTGCTCAGTGTTTCTTCTCTCTTCCTAGTCTGGCTAAATTTTTTAGACTTCATTTTTTAGAGCAGTTTTAGAGCAATTCACAGCAAAATTGAGATAGAAGTACAGAGGTTTCCCATATACCTCCTGACCCATTCATGCATAGCCTCCCTCTTATCAACATCCCCATCAGAGTGGTCCATTTGTTACAGTGGATGAACCTACACTGACACATCATTATCATCCAAAGTCCATGGTTCATCCTAAGGTTCATTCTTGGTATTATACATTCTACGTGCTTGGATAAAGGTATAGTGACATGTATCCATAATTATGGTATCATACAGAGTATTGTCACTGCCTTAAAAACCTTTTGTGTTTTCCTATTTTCCCTCCACTGCCCTCACACCAAACCCTTAGCAACCATTGGTCTTTTTACTGTCTCCATGACTTTGCCTTTTCCAGAATGTAGTTGGGATATATTAATTAGCCTTTTTACTTCTTTCACTTAGTAATTTGCATTTAGGTTTCCTCCATGTCTTTTCATGGCTTGATAAAATGCATTTCTCTTTAGTACTGAATAATATTCCATTGTCTGACTTGATTTGTCATCTCTAGTTTTCTTACGTATATCTTATTTTTTTAATAACTTAGTAAGACTACATGGCATTTATAGAGTTTTTGCTAAGTGCCAATTACTTGGCATACATTAACTTATTTAGTCCTTGAAACAGCCTTTAGGATATAAGAATTACTTCTAATCCTTACAGCTCTACAGCATAGCAATTTCTATCCATGCTTAATGGGTACAGCTCAGAGAGGACTTATAAAAAACTTGTCTGACCACACTTTACAAAAGGCAGAGTTGGTTCAAATTCTTGTCTGTCTAGGTCCAAAGTTCATGGATTTCCCAGTCTTGCCCTGCTTTATTCTTTTACACAGAAAAGAAAAGAACTTCTCAACTTATCCTGAAGCAGAGATCTGCAAAAACTTAAAGACAATTTTAAAAGGGACTGTATTGTGTTTGTTTCATTATTCTATGCTCTATGTGCATTTCATATTAGCCCTATGAAGTAGCTATTTTGTCATTAGCTTCATTCTTTTAAAAAAGTAGAATTTAAAATGCACAGTAAAATTTCAAGTTAAACAGTCTTATTTAGAAAAGATATAGGGAACCAAGTGTTTAGGGGTGCTCTGCACAGAAGGGAGAAGAGCCCCAGGGCTGGGGGTGCATCAACAAGGAGGAAAGAATCACACCTGGAAAGAAAGGAAACCCAGGAGACCTGCAGTACCCATCTCAGGGCTTCATTTGTTGTCATTGTTGCTGTTGTTTATTTTTTGACTACGCCATGGGACATGTGGAATCTTACTTTCCTGACCGGGGTTCAAATAAGCACCCCCTGCAGTAGAAGCACAGTCTTAACCACTGAGCCACCAGGGAAGTCCCAGGCTTCTTAAAGTAAGCAAAGGAACTGAAGTATATTCTTTTCAAGTACAATGTCTGCACATCAACTTTAACAGCCCGAGCAATGTCGTCTTTGGTATAGTGTTGCTTAAGGAAAACATGTTCTTCCATATTGTAAAAAATTAGAAAGTACCTAAAACACAAAGTATGCCTTTAGAAATTCAAACCAAACAGTATTTCTCATGAAGGGCCCTGTGCCATTAAATTGATTGTGTCTTTGGTGTTTCCCAAGACCACCCTTTGGGATGGTCTGCCACCGGCCCTCATCTGATGGCCCCCCACTGCCAGGGTCCCAGCACTGTAGAGACACCCATGGCCAGCCTCTCTGCAGCTCGCATGCCTGCACGGATGGAGCCTGCTGGGGAGAAGGACTTTTCTCCTTATCACATCATACCTCTCTCACTTTTACAGACTAATTTAGTGCTCTTGCGACCTTGCTACTGAACTGTATTGATGGGAATCTGACGAACTATGGAATGTTGCCAGTGAGTTACCTTTCTTAGGAAGATATTTGCATTTTACAGGAGTCTTGAGAAGAATATGTCTTAAATGGGAGGAAGCAGTTTGAGGATGGAGATTTGACTTTGGAGGAAACTAAAACAAGGCTTCCCTGGTGGCTCAGATGGTAAAGAATCCACCTGCACTGCCAGAGACCTGGGTTTGATCCCTGGGTTGGAAAGACCCTCTGGAGCCGGGCATGGCAACCCACTCCAGTATTCTTGCCTGGAGAATCCCCATGGACAGAGGAGCCTGGGAGTCTACAGTCTATGGGGTTGCAAAGAGTCAGACACAACTGAGAGACTAAGCACAAAACAGGTGATGTTTGGAGGTAGATAGAGCCTCATGTCCCCAGCAAATCACAGTGTATATGAAGTACAGATGAACACAAACTCTTTAAAACAGTAACAATTTGGGGCACTGACATCTGTGGACACTTTTTTTTTTACAATGAAAGAGCACTTCCAACTGAAGAAATCCCACCACCATTGGCTGGCTTAAAGACAAAGGGAGCCCAGAGTTTCATAACTCCCTTTGCTCAAGTTCAGCTTTGTTCAAGTATATCAAGTATCAATTTGTCAACTGTGGAAAACAGAGCCATATCCCAGTGTTCTAGGCCTAAAACATAGAAACATAAAAGTTGTTTCTCTTCCTCCCTAAAAGTCTCCTTCCCTGATGGACACAGACAAATTTACTCCTAGTCCAACCTCTCCTGTGAGTGGTCATGGAATTCTTTTCCACATTTCCTTTGTTCATTTGTACAGAACGTGACTATTACTGTTCCTCTTGGGAATGTAAAATCTATTGGCCCTGTTTTAAATGTCCCTTCCTGGGACATCTTTTCTCTACTTTGCTCAAGACCAATGATTCATTTCCTGAATACATTCCTATACATTTCTCCTCTAGCCTAGAGCCACTAGCCTTCCAGGAAGCTAAATTCCTATGAAGGCTGAAGAAGAGGAACGTAGGGGCTCCTTCAAATATTTGGGAGGCCAGGACCTTTCTAACAGGGAGCATCAGAGGTATACTAAGGATATAACTCTGTGTTATTTATAGCATGTTGTATATTTAGTGAGTGGTTAATATCCATTTCATTATTCTGGTTCAGTAACTCTCGTTTTCCCTTTTTATTGCTTTCATCAAGTTCCAGGGAAAACAGTATCTTCAGACATTACAAAGGAGAGGTGTTGAGCTGGTTTGACCACACTCCCCAGCCCCACCACTGCCTCCCACCTCCTGTTGTTTGAATGACAATTCTGGTGCCCAGAGAGGGCAGAGGACAAGCTGCAGCAACTCTTCTCTTGGAGGGGTTTCTAAATAAGGCTCATTCCCAATTGAATGCCCCCCATCTGTGCTAGGACTGGAACCCTCCTCTCAAGGGTTGAAGAGGACTCTCCTGAAAAAAAGAAATAAGCAGGGTCTATTCAGGTGGTGGTATTCTGACTGAGGATCAATTTGTGCCCCGTGAGTCTGGGAGGAATGGGGAACCCGGGCCCTGGCCTGAAGGACCAACCACCCCCAACAGGCAAGGGGATAGAAGCAACAATGCAGACGTGATTGAAATTACATGGCTCAATGATGATTCTCTTGGCTTTTGCATGTAAAGGCTGGTGTCCAGGGCCAAGTGTTACCAAAACAGAGTAGAGGGAAGTTTTTTCCTCCTAAGATACCCAGCATTCTTCTTTCAATCTTCTTTTCTCTTTACCAAGTTCCTCAAACCTCTTTTTCCTTTGCTTTATCCAAAGAATCTGAAATCTCTTCACCATATAGTGAAAGTAGCTGGTAATAGAGCAAACCTCCTGGTTTTAGTTTTTGCTTTGTTTTTTACTGAGGGCTGTGATTCTCAGGTTGGCTAAAAAAATGTCAGTTCTAAGGTTGCAGATCTTCTGATTGTACATCACTACGCCAAGAATCTCTACTGTGAGCAAGAGCCCACAGGGGTTTGCAGTGCTGCTTGCCACAGTTGGAAAAATCTGGCTGGAGGTCAAAGGTATGAAGCTCTACAGGTTTTCCTGCTGGGAGAAGTAATTGGTTTGGAAGGAACTGGTCTGCTTCTTCCCTCACACCCCACTGTTGCAAACTTATCCCCCAAAGATAAGTTAAAGCCCTAACCCCCTAAACCTGTGAATGTGACCTTATTGAGGAACTGGATATTTGCACATGTAATCAAGGGCATCCCTGGTAGGTCAGACAGTAAAAAATCTGCCTGCAATGCAGGCAATCCAGGTTTGATTCCTGGGTCAGGAAGATCCCGTGGAGAAAGGAATGGCAATGTATTCCAGTATTCTTGCCTGGAGAATTCTATGGATTAGGAGACTGGGGGTGGGCTACAGTCCATGGGGTCACAAAGAGTCAGACATGACTGAGCGACTAACACTTTCACTTTTTTTCCAGATGTAATCAAAGACCCAAACCCCAAGGTGAGATCATGGTGGAGCAGAGTGAGCCCTGGTGCCGCAAGGCTTGTCCTTAAGAGAAGAGATGCAGGGACAGACACAGAGGGAATGACGACGAAGCTTGGCCTCTGTGCACTGGTGCCGAATTGAATCTTGGAGACAGAGTTTTGGGTGAAGTATGAAAGTATAACTTTATTGCTTTGCCAAGCAAAGGGGGACACAGCAGCTCATGTCCTCAAAACTGTGTGTCCCAACCTGGGGGGATTTGGTGAGGAGTTTTATAGCAGTGGTTCAAGGTGGGGTTTCTGATAAGGATCAGATTGTGCACACCCCTTCCTTGCTCTGATTAGCAACTATTTGAACCTACCCTTTGGAACTCAGGGAAGATCATGGAGGCTGAAGCCTATTCCCTGAAAATAAGAAAGAGGGGATACAGAAAGTCTTCTGGGCCCAGGAGCCTCGCAGTGTCCTTGGTTTCAGGGAGATGATGAAGGTGAACAGGGAGAGTAGTGGCAGGTAACCACGGGGGCAGGGAATGGAACATGGCTATACAGGAATACCAAGTGTGGTGCGTGCTTACGCAGTCGCTCAGTCGTGTCCGACTCTTTATGACCCCCTGGACTGTAGCCCACCAGGCTCCTCTGTCCATGGAATTTTCCAGGTAAGAATACTGGAGTGGGTTACCATTTCCTCCTCCAGGGGATTGTCCTAACCCAAGAAAGGAACATGAGTCTCTTGCTTTGTCAGGCAGATTCTTTACCACTGTGCCACCTGGAAAGCCCAAAGAAATACCAAGGACCACTGACAAATGCCAGAAGCTAGAAGAGACAGACCTGGGTTTGATCCCTGGGTTGGGAAGATCCCCTGGAGGAAAGCATGGCAACCCACTCCAGTATTCTTGCCTAGAGAATCCCCATGGACAGAGGAGCCTGGCTGGCTACAGTCCATAGGGTCACAAAGGGTTGGATGTGACTCAGCACAGCACAGAAGAGACAGGGAAGGATGCTCCTCTTCAGGCTGCAGAGGGAACAGGATCATGCCAACACCTTGATTTGGAACTTCTAGTCTCCAGAACTGTGATGCAATAAGAGTCTGCTGTTTGAAGCCGCCCCGTTTGTAATGGCAGCCCTAGCAAGTGAACATAGGCTCCTTGACCATCCTCACCCCAATCACAAGGTGCAGGCAGCCACCTCCTCCACCCCTGCCTGACTCCAGCCCCGCTGGTGACTCAACTCTGCAGCACATCTTTGTTGCTGCCTCATTCCCTGGTCTGGCCTCTTGTGGAACCTGGAGTTCATGACCTCAGGGGCCTCCTGACCATTCAGAGACAGATAAACACAATGTGGACCTGCCTGGGCATCTTCAGGATTAAACCAAGGGCCCATCTGTTATGAAGAAAATCAGAAGAGAAGTCAAAGAAAACTCTGAGTTTGATCCTAGATCGTTTCCCTGGAGCTAGAGAAAATGGACTTTGGGATGAGAGGCCGGGTGCAGCCAGGGTATCACATGCTTGCAGACTCCCTGTGCTCTGAGTCTCTGTTATGATGGAGTCTGCTTTTCCTCCAAGGATGTCTGCAGCTTGTCATGATTGTCCCTGAATTTCTGTGCAGGCAGAAGGAGGAATGAAAAGGGAGTAGGATCGAGATTATAGCAGGGCTCTCCTTAACCTTCTCCAGGTCCAAGAAAACTATAAACATGAAAGGGGTTCTTGGAGCCAAGATGATCACTGTGATTATTCCAGAATGCCTGTGGTCTGTCTCATCTCACTTTACTCTCTGACACCCTTACTCTTGGTGTATGTAGCAGTACAGTGTCCTGGAAATAATAAGTCATTAAAACTATTATTTATCAAGTACCATACACCGATGGACATGAGCTTGAGCAAGCTCTCAGGGCTGGTGATGAACAGGGAGGCCTGGCGTGCTGCAGTCCATGGAGTCGCGAAGAGTCAGACATGACTGAGCGACTGAACTGAGCTGAACTGATACACTGTACATACATCTATTATTCCATATCCTCATAATAACTCTGTGAGGCACACGCAATCCCTGTTTTACAGATTAGGCTCAGAGAGACTACAGAATTTGTTCAAGTCACAAAACCAAGGTGGCTGAACCAGAAGCCAAGGCCAGACAGGGTATATTCCCACGAGACAACACCACCTGTTTACAAACACACTTTCAGCCAAGCTTGAGCAACAGAGTTCTCAGGCAGCCACTTTGTCCTTAAGTTAGAACAGCTACCCAGCTGCTTAGCCCTTTTGTTTAAGAAAAATTAATTTTTATTGGTGTGTAGTTGCTTTACAAAGTTGTATTAGTTCTACTGCTAAGCAAAGTGAATCAGTTATACGTCGTATACATGAAAGTGAAAGTGAGTCACTCAGTCATGTCCGACTCGGGAATATTGTGGACTCTAGCCTGCTGGGCTCCTCTGTCCATGAAATTCTCTAGGCAAGAATACTGCAGTGGGTTGCTATTTTCTTATCCAGGGGATCTTCCCAACCCAAGGATCGAACCTGGGTCTCCTGCATTGCAGGCAGATTCTTTACCGTTTGAGCCACCAGGGAAGTCCTCTGTGTGTGTGTGTGTGTGTGTGTGTATATCCCTTCTTCTTTTGGTTTTCCTTCCCATTTAGGTCACCACAGAGTACGAGCTCTCTATGCTATATAGTAGGTTCTCATTCGTTATCTGTTTTATACATAGTAATGTATATATGTCAATCACAGTCTCCCAGTTCATCTTCCTTCAGAGCTCTCATAACCATTCTCAGTAGTCTCTGCATTTCTTAAAAAAGAGCTGTGTACATAGAAGAAAATCAAGTAAATAAGATAAAACTCTCCCAGGTCAAGCAGGTAGAGCAAAACATTTCCTGATCTCTTCATGGTTTTGCAATAGTTGCACTCTATTAAAACACAATTTGCATCTTATTTTGCAAGCCTTTGTTACACCTGTGTTGCCCTGCGTTCCACCTCTCCACACCCATTGCCCAAAGCCTTTCTGTAGATCAATACAAAGGCCTGAATTTAGAAAAGCAGAAAAGTGGAAAAGATCCAAGTCCCACAAGATACCTAGGTGCTCTTCCCTTTTTTAAATGCCTGACAGCTTCTGGTTAAGCAGAAAGTTTTCTCCCTTGTAAATTTCTGAAAGGTATTTGATCAACATTTTAGGCTTCTGCATATGTATTCCTAACCCGTGAGCCTGTTTAGCAATTAAGCATAATTGTGAATTTTGGTTTTAGATGAGATAGAGAAGGTCAAAGCAAGGGGATTAGACAAGCAGAGTTTTCATTTTACAAGTGAGTACTTCAGACTTCTCATATGAAGGTTACTTGAAGAGATGGCACTGACAGATGGTTCTCTGTCCCCCTGTAGGCTGTAATGCACAAACATGACCCTTTATTCTTGTGTAAAACTTAGGCTAGTCATGAAATAGAGCAGTGGTCAGGAAACCTTTTCTGTAAAGGGTCAGAGAAGTATTTCTTTAAGCTTTGCACCTACTCACCTCTGCCATTTGAATATGAGAGTATACATAAACAATGCGCAAATGAGTGAATGGCTGTGTGCCAATAAAACTTTATTTACAAAAGTAGTCAGTGGGTTGAGTTTGGCCTGTGGGCTATAGTTTTTTGACCACTGATACATTGCAACCAGAGAAAGAAGTTATTTAAACATTGGAATGGTTGACTGAGGTGTTCCATTGCAGGTTTTTAAACACAGAATGGACAGTCACTTGTTTGTGTTGACCTACATACATCCCTCCACTTGGTACCACTGTTCAAACTTTGCTTTAGAGGGTATTTCATACCACACACACTGTGTAGTTCCTACAGGACACATTGGTGCCTGCACCTGCAGAATCTTATACTCAGTGTTGTCACGGGGCTACCAATTACCGTAACCTCTTTCCCTATATACACCACTCAAGCACCCTTCAGGCATGTAAAGAAATGTTTCTCTACACATCTCCAAACAAAAGATGGCATCTTGTGAGGAGGGGGGAACACACATAAAGGATCCAACAGTGACCAAGTGTGGGAAGATCTGAGTCTTGCCAGCACTTGGGTAGGAGAAAAGGCAAAGTAACTAATACACCAAATCTTTTCTTCAGATATACCTTGTCATTTCAGAAAAGAAGTGCTTGAAAAAAACACAGTGATGGCGGTATACCAGATGGACACAGGAGCTAACTGGAAGACTACTGATAAAATAGTTTGGGCAACAAAATGAATAATGTAGTATTGGAATATAATCCAAAGTTGAAAATACATGCCTGTGAGTTTATACTGATATAAATAAATGCTTGAATGAGTAAATAAATGGCAAGTCTCCCATACAGAAGTATTCCAAATGATTTATTCAGATAGTTTACCTCAGGGAGGTGCAGTATTATTCCCCATCCCTTAACTGTGGTTTGTGCATAGTGACTTCTTCCCACAAAATGTCTTACGGGAGGCAGAGAAAAAAAATAACTGTACAATGGAAAAGGCTGACATATCCTTGGCCATGTGTTCAAGGTTGACATCAAGAGAGATCAGTTATGTTGGTAGCATGTACCCTTGACATGGGGGCTTCCCTGGTGGCTCAGCAGTAAAGAATGCACCTGCAATGCAGGAGACCTGGGTTTGATCCCTGGGTGGGGAAGATCCCCTGGAGAAGGGCATGCAACCCACTCTAGTACTCCTGTCTGGAGAATTCCATGGAAAGAGGAGCCTGGCAGGCTACAGTCCTTAGGGCCACAAAGAGTCAAACATGACTGAAGCAACTGACCACGAGCACGCACGCACCCCTGACATGATTGACAAGATGAGAATGGTGCTTCCACTCTGTGGTCTTTTCCCAAAAAACTCACAACCCCAGTCTAATCATGTGAAAGATACCAGCTAAACTCTAGTCAAGGACTTCCTGTAAAAAAGCTAGCCAATATTCCCCCAAACTGTTAAGATCTTCAAAAGCAAGGAAAGCCTGAGGAATGAACAGTCTAGAGGAGCCCAAGTAAACATGACAACTACGCTTAATGTAGTATCATAGGTGGGATCCTGGGAGGATAAAGGACATTAAGTGAAAAGAAAGGGAATCGGAATGTAATATGAACTTTAGTAAACAATAATATACCAATATTGGCTTAGTTGTAGCAAATGAAACATACTAACATAAGTTGTTAGCAGTAGAGGAAACTAGGTGTGTGGAATATAGGAACTTTTTTGCTCTATCTTTTTAACTTTTCTATAGATAAAAAAGCTATTATAAAATAAAAATTCTATTAAAAAATAGGCAACAGATTTGAACAGGTACTTCACCAAAGAAGACACACAAATGGCTAATAAACACACGAAATGATGTTCAACATCACTAGTCATCAGAAAATGAAAATTAAAACCACAATGGGATACCACTATACATTTGCTAGAAAGGCTGAAATTATAAAGACTGACAAAAAGAAGTACTGAAAATGATGTAGAGAAATTGGAATTTTTATGCACTTCTAATAAGAATGAAAAAAATGGTACAACTACTTTGGAAAACAGTTGGGCAGTTTTAGAAATTTATACATACACTATCCTTTGACCAAATCATTCCACTCCTAGGTATTTACCCAAGAGAGATGAGCACAGATATCCACACAAAGACTTGTACATGAATGTTTATTGCAGCTTTATTTGAAATAGCCCCAAACTGGAAACAACCCAAATATACATCAACAAGTGAATAGAGGAGCAAATTATGATATATCCACATAATGAAATATTGCCAATGAAAAGAAACAAATTACAACAAAAATGTGATGAGTCTCAGAAACACTTTGCTTAGCCAAAGAAGTACATGTTGTATTATAGCACTTACATGAAATTCTAGCAAATCTCAAGGGATAGAAAGCAGATCCGCAGTTTCCTAAGACAAGGGAGCAGCAATTGACTTTGAAGAGGGAAGAGAGGACTTTTTGGATCTATGAAATATTCTGTAGCTTGACTGTGGTTATTACATGGGTGTTTGCATTTGGTAATACTCATCAAACTCTACATTTACAGTGGAGCATTTTATCTTATGTAAATATACCTGAAACTTTTTTTTTAATTGAGAACGCTTGACTGGAGTTCTGAGGATGATTCTCTGAGATCCTTCAGGGATGAGAAATTGTCTTCCTGGCTCCATGGCCCTTCCACCATCCCAACCCATCCCATCCCCAGGGGGCAAGGTAGCTATTTGACATGTGACCCTTAAAGATGGGGGCTCCTACTCAGGAAATCAGGTGATGAGATGATCAATGCTAGTAGAACTCAGACAGATCTTGGAGTGTTCCTGGAAGAGAGAGGACAAAGGAGATATACCTTTCCCAGTTCTCCATGAGGAGAACATGGAAGAAGATCCCACGGTCTTACAGGAGCACAGAGATTAACGGACAGGTAGGAAGTGTAGAGCTTCCAGAGTGTGGAGCAAAAGGACTCACAGCTGTCCCTACACGGTGAAGGAGTGTTCTGTGAAGGGGCTATTGTGGAACGCAATATGGTCTCAGGAAAACGTGCATCTGGCTCATACTGAAACTCCAGAGCAGCAGGAGCTGTGAAAATACTTTAAGGTGGCCCCAGGTCCGAACCAAGTCTCCCACTACTGTGCTCTCAGGCAAAAACAAAAAGAGGATTTCTCTCCTCTGCTCTGCTTGGAGTTGGTGAAGATGGAGTAGACAGTGTTGGTTCAGAGAGAGAAAGCTTGAAATTATGAATAGTGACAGCTAATAATATTGTACTTTGAAAAAAAAGTCAACAAGAGAGCCTAGGACTCTAATAACCAGATTGGATTATAAGGATCAGGGGACCAGACTAAGATTTAACAAAGAATAGGCCAAAAATATGTATACCCTGCATAATGGTATACACATTGGATTGGTAGATTGGAAAATTAAAGTTTTGAGAATATAGCAACAAGCTTAATTTAAAAAAATTTGCATTGGTACACCTCAGTCTGTTATATTTATATGCAAATAGTATTTTTATAATATACTGTGTTGCAATTTGCTCTTTTCACTGGGCTACATCGGAAACATTTGTCCATGTCACTATACAGTCTTCCATGACATAATTTTTAATGTATGCACAGCTTTCTATCATTTAAATGTACATATTTTACTTAACTAGTAGCTCATTGTTGGACATTAAGGCTCTTCCAGGTTTTCAGTACTATAAATAAATTTGATAAAGCATCTTAGATGTACATCTTTTCACACATCTCTAATTCTTTTCATAAGATAAATTCACAGTTAAGAGATGGCTGAGATATAGAGTATTCAAATTTTAAGTTTTTTAATGCTCTTCAGAAGGTTTGTGCCAATGTATGTTTCCCACTAGAAATGAACAATTTTTAAAGGTTAATTTTCTATTCAACTAAACCTCTATTCAGGCTCAGCAATTATCTGAACTGGTTAAAAGGATGGCCTTAAATCCACCTCCCTTTCAGTATTATGTCATAGTTAGGGTGAATTTGGACTTCCCTGGTGGCTCAGATGGTAAAGCATTTGCCTACAATGCAGGAGACGTGGGTTCGATACCTGGGTCGGGAAGATCCCTTGGAGAAGAAAATGGAAACCCACTCCAGTACTCTTGACTGGAAAATCCCATGGACAGAGGAGCCTGGTAGGCCCCAGTTCATGGGGTCTTGAAGAGTCGGACACGACTGAGCGACTTCACTTTCAGGGTGAATTTGAGCTTCCCTAATGGTGAGATAGCTAATGCTTACATAGGTTGATAAGGAGTCTGGGGCCCTCAAGGAGGAAGGGGTCCAGAACCATCGAGGAGGAGAGAGGGGTCTGGTGCTCTCAAGGAGGAGAAAAGGACAAACTTTTTTTTCCCCTACATTGCTTTCTCTTAGTCACATATTTTCTTTAAGCCCAGAGCTAATGATCACACAAAAAAACAACTCATCTTAAACTCTGTACTAAGGATTATACAACAACAATGTATCTTGCTCAGGACATGTTTCTCTTTTTTAACAAGAACCTTCTGACTAATCTTGTTATCTTAAAACATATGTTGTGGGAGTGAGTCTGGTAAGACCTTTCAATTGTTAGTTCTAATCTTGCTAATTTAAGATGTGTGTCCTGGGAGTGGGTCTGGTAAAAGTATGTAAGGCCTTGATAAAACTGGCGAGGGTGAGGCACTCTCCATCCCCCTTCTGATGTCTATGTCAGGAGGTTTCTCTGTCCTTTTTTACTTTAATAAAACTCTGCTACACAAAAGCTCTCGAGTGTTCAAGCCTGGTCCCTTGTTCTGAAGCTAAGTCTTCTTTTTTGGTGATCATGAATGCAACATCATCATCAGTGGCTCAGATGGTAAAGAATCTGCCTGCAATGCAGGAGATGCAGGTTCGATTCCTGGATTGGGAAGGTCCCCTGGAGAAGGGAATGGCAACCCACTCCAGTATGCTTGCCCAGAGAATTCAATGAACGGAGGCAGATTACAGTCCATGATGTACTAGTGCTGGTAAAATTAGCAGTACTAGCAATGTTAGAGTTTATCCTCAGTTTAATTTCAAAAATGGCTGTGTCCAAGTCATGATAATATTAATGATGGAATGAACCTTTACTGAGAGATTATTATATGATAGGCAGCATTTGCACTGCTTCACAGGTATTAACTGTCCTATGAGGTAAGTACTATTATTGCCTTCATTGTAAAGAGGAAACCACATCATTAAAAGATAAGATCCTGGATTGATGCTGTTTCTCTGTGTGAATGCATGCGTGCTAAATTGCTCCAACATGTCCAACTCTTTGAGACTCCATAGACTGTGGCCTGCCAGGCTCCTCTGTCCATGGGATTCTCTAGGCAAGAATACTGGAGTGGGTTGCCATGCCCTCCTCCAAGGATCTTCCTGACCCAGGGATTGAACCAGTGTCTCCCGTGGCTCCTGCATTGCAGGTGGATTCTTTACCGCTGAAGCACCAGGGAAGCCCCCCCTGTATGAATATGTGCTATCATAAGCCGGATTGTTTCAGTATGTCTGCACGTTGTATTTATTTTCTTTTGTATCAGATCGGAGTTAATTTTCTCTCTTACAGATTGAACACTACCTCATGGAGAAACATCTGCTCTAAATAGGAGATACTATGCTTGATGAGGCCTGCCTCTGTGGCAAGATCCTACAGACTCTGTCCCTGTCTTCATCTTAAAAATGGCAATATATTCCTGCTCTAATTCCCAAGTGCAGTGTTGGGACAGGCTGCCCAGTCAGCCGTGGAGTTTGCCACAGGCAATTTGTTATATGTAATAAAGTTATGACGTTTGCAAATAGGGTGCTTTTCATGAAAATTGCAGTGGCTGTAAGATGATCTTTGTGGTAAGGTCACTCTCATTCCCACACATTCCCACAGGCTTTCATTGTGGGGCAGAGCAGGTGAGGAGGAGGACGGCAAATATCCTGCTGCCCATCTTACCTCTATTCTCCTAGAGAAAGTGGCATATGCCTATGTGATTTCTGCAGAAAAAGCTCTGGGAATCACAGCTCCAAACAAAAAGAATAAAAGGCAGAGAGGGGAGAGTTAAAATGATTGAAAAGTAGAAAAGACTTTTTAAAAAAACTTTTTATTTTACATTGGAGTATAGCCGATTGTGCGTGCGTGTGTGTGTGTGTGTGTGCGTGTGCTCAGTCGCTCAGTCGAGTCCGACTCATGAACTGTAGCCCACCAGGGTCCTCTGTCCATGGGATTTCCCAGGCAAGAATACTGGAGTACACACAGGGACCTTCTCGCCCCAGGGATTGAATCTGCCAGTTAGCAATGTTGTGACAACTTCAAGTGGAAAGCAAAGGGACTCAGTTATACATATATATGTATGCAAAAGGTGTTTTTGCCTGGACACAATAATAAAACAGGAAGGAATTTTAAAGCATTTTCACTCTCAATCTTCTTCCTTAATTAGCATTAAGAAGTCCCCAACAACAACAGAAAAAGGGACAAGACACAGGTGCATAGCAGGCAGAGAAGTTTCAAGCACTGTTCTTGTGCTTGAACACGTTAAAGGCTATCAAGATGGCCATAAAAATAATGGGACCTCCCAAAACTTTGTTGCGAAAAAATATTTTCTCATCAGTGAGCAGATTGCCAACACTAGATAAGCAGCATGAAAAGCAGAGAAAAGAAGCTTCTATTTGTTTGTTCAGTTGTTCTTAATAATTCATTTGCTTATAATATCCAGAAGGAGACTGCCATTGCTCACCCACTGTCTGTCTGGGAAAGGTCTGCTCCCACAGAGCAGTGAGTCCTTTTCCTTCATTAATCTGTGCAGCTTAGGTTATCAGTGTTTTGGCTTGCTGGTAAACAGTTAGGGTCACTCTCTGTTAATGAGGTCAAGAGCATGGACTATAATTCTAATTAGGATAGTTAGCTTGTTGTATTGCATAGTCACAAACTGGACGCCTAATCCCAGGTAGACTAATCCTTCTTTTTAATGGGTATGTTCAGGGCCAGCACAGGCCCAGCCTCCACTGGAGAAAGAATTCAAAGCAATGTCATTTCAGTGTACATCTTGTATGAATCACAAATCACTGTCATTATGTTCTGATGTGCCATGGTGCTCGGTCATGTCCGACTCCTTGTGACCCCATGGACCGTAGCCTGCCAGGCCTCTCTGTCTGTGGGATTTCCCAGGGAAGAATAGTAGAGTGGCTTGCCATTTCTGCTCCCGGTGATCTTCCCAACCCAGAGATCGAACCCACGTCTCCTGTGTCTCCTGCATAGAAGGTAGATTCTTTACCTGCTGAGCCATTGGGGAAGCCCCTATGCTCTGATATTAAAGAATAAACACTTTTCTATTGAAGGGCAGAATTTTCAGCTCCAAAACTCTTCCTGTTGCTCATACGATCTCTCTGCTCTGACAGGTACTTTTTCCCTCGAATCACTTTTGCTGGAGATTAATACCAAAGAAGCATCCTCCCACTATGCAACAATCCTCTGATTTTGAGATTTTATATAACCTATTTATCTATATGTGGGATAAATTATCTTTAATGCTTTTGTTTTTTCTCTTAGTAAAAGTCACATATATGCATTTTAGAAATAATAAAATGCAGAAAAGTACAAATTAAAAAATTAAGCCTCCTTTAGTCAATGTGGAAAAGATTTTAAAAAAGAAACTAAGGCTAAATGATGAAGCATCCTTCAGCATTTAGATGACTTGATTAAATGATGAACAGTCTTCTGATTAAAGTCTATGCTATAGGAATGATTCGTAAGCCTCTCCTCATGCCATTGTTTTCACCTAGTTGTTTAGTTAAAGCATCATTATGACTGTTTCCTGTTTCATAAATGTACATCTCTGCTGAGAAATACCCTCAGTTGCTTTCCTATAAATCATACTTTAGAATGTATCTTTCTTTAAAAAACTACTGCCATTAAATTTTACAGCAGAGACTGATAATTCTGGAGATTAAATATTTCAGAAGAAACTTGTATAAATAAGGATAATAACATTTACCAATTGAAATCATTATGCTATACTCCTTAAAGGTATATAGGGCTATGTATTAATTAGATCTCAACAAAAGTGGAAAAAATTTATATGTACACACAAACATTTACCACTTGAACAGACTGAAAGAATCGAGTGCATTTTAGCAAACAGGACTGTTTATGTCTAACACCTAAGATCAATAGTTATTAAATATCACCACTAATCATAGTTGAGAAAAACTTTATTTCAAAATTATGTGATAGATAAATGGATTTAAACCACTTTCACCTTTCTTGCTTCACCTTGAAAGCAGCAAATTTTGATCATGTTTCTACTCTTAAACAAGTCAAATTTGTCAGACAATTGATCACATCTCAGGTATTCACATAACTTAGGAAAAAGAAAGAGACATTTCCATGATTCTAAAGCAGAATAGGATAGGAAAGCATAGGAAAATGATTTCCAGTTTCAGTCCTGTTCTAAAATTTCCAAGGGAAAAAAGGCACGGAAGTAGAGTGGGAATTAAGGAGAGGAGCAGCTCGTGTTTAACTCAGAAGAGCACCGCAGGCAAAGATTCTGGTGCATAGCAGGTGATCAACTCTTCCTTCATAATTGGGAGCCTCCCACGAGGGCAAGAACGCATCCTGCAATCTCTGAGGGAAGGAAGTAATCCATCCTCTCTTCTGACTCAGGAAAGAACGATCTGTTGCCAGGAGCTGGGTACCTCAAGCAGCTTGATCAAGTGCCAAGAAATGGTAAGGGAAGTTTTGGTTCTTGTCTGGAAGAATTGCAGGATGCTGGGGAGATTCCAGAGGCTTGCATTTCTCACAGAATTTGGATCAAAGTGTATGCCCAGTATTTTAGCTGCCCAGCAACCTCCCTTGATGAACCAGAAGATGTGTGTGCCCAGAAAAAAAACCTTAACCTCTGAGAGGCAGAGCGGCATGGGAAAGAAGCAGAAGCCCTGTTTGTTTGTTCTCTTCCTCTGTTCACTTACAGATTTGCTGCAAGATCTTGGACAGGATCATTCATCTCTGTAGGTATTTAGTTTCCTACTGGGGGTAATGTGATCCTTTCCAACTCTGATACTGGTGATGCTCTTCCCATGCGGGGCTGTAAACCGCAGTGCCATTGCCTGGTCTCGAGAATCCTGTAAGTCAAGAGTTGCTGCTGGTTGTTTTCCTCAGTTTCTTTTGAAGCTCACAGATTCCAAGTTTCATAATAGAAGCAAATACATGTACCACCACCTCATTGCTTTCTTACACCATCTTACTCACAACAGTTTTAAAGCTTACCTGTCAAGTGTGAAGGCCACAACAACAAGGTCATTTCCATAAAGAAATGACTTCACTCAAAGCTTCCCTTTGAAGTCTTCTTTCTGTCTGGTGGTCAGCAGCCTTTGTTCTTCAAAGGAGAAAGGCCCAAACCAATTGTTGCCCCGGTTTGCTCCTCTTTGCATGTCTACTGGATTTATACACGATGCCTCATTCAATCCTGTGCCTCAAGCCAGAAACTGGGAGAGATCTATGACCTCTCTCTCTCCCTCAACTCTCCTATCCATCACCAAACCCCCAACTAGTCGATCCACTTCCCTCCTCTTCCATCATGCCAGACCTTGTGAAAGCTCCATCATCTCCCACCTGAGCTACTGCACTGAGTTCCTAATGATCTCCCCACGCCCAATACCTCATCCTATCTGCCTTCCATTCTCCCATCACAAAGTGATCATTCTATAGTAAATCACTTCACCCTCATGCTTAAAACTCTTCAAGGGGTCTTCCCATTGCACTTAAGATGATGTTCAAAATCCTCACTCTGGAGCAAAAGACCTTATGTGAGCACTCCAGGCTCTTCTCACAATCCCTCCCCTCTTGATCACTGTGTTCCCAACACCATATCCTCCTTAAAGCCTCCCCATGTCTGTCCATAATACACTCATACCTGTCATTCACTCAGCTAATTCCTACTCATGTTGTAGCTGGAATGTCATTTCCCCTGACAGGCCTGCCTCATCTCCCTCTCCCCAAATAACTCTTGTTCTTTTTACAGTCATCACCAATTATAATTATGTATTTCCTTGTTTGCCTATTTATAAACCTCTCCCTCAAGAATTTCCAGGAAAGGATGGACCGTGTCTGTCGTCTTCACCATGATATACCAGTGCTCACCACAAAGACCAGTCCACCATGAGCAAATATTTGTTGAATGACTGACCAAACGAGCATCCCTTCTTGCTGTCACTCTATTTCCCTCTTATAAGCTTTGGCATGAGTGATGCTGAAGATGATAACCTCTCTGTACATTTCTCACTTTCTCAAGAGCCCTACCTATGAAGAATCTTTTGGTTTTGGCCTTGGCAGGTCTTATCTGAAGGTTGTCACCCTCTTGTTACACGTATCCTCCTTTGCTTAGGGATGCAGAAACTTTTCGAGTTTGCCAAGGGTAGTCAGGCTTTCAAGAGCTGTAACATGGTGATCAAGAGCTCAAGCTCTTGACTTGTCACTCAGTACTGAACCTTGAACCTTGTCTCTGCCCCTTCCTAGCTAATCTGACTCTGGGGAAGTAATTTAGCCTCAATCTCTTCAATCCTAAAATGGGGATAATGACAGAAGGTAGGTTGTCTTTAGAATTTAAGGACGTAGCAAAGGTGAAATGGCTGGTCGAGTGCCAGACACAGAGCAAGTGTCTGATAAATACAATTGGTTTGCCATCTACCTTCACAGGGATTAAAGTATGTGCTGCTGCAGCTGCTGACCAACACTCCATGAAAGGAGTTCAGGTTGGAGAGGTGGGAATGAGGCACTCTGTGCTCCAGGAAACTAGCAGGATAGGTCCCAGATAGATATTCCCAGGAGCTGATTTTATGAGCCTGATTCTTATGTCTTCTCATATTTAGAAAAACACTAAAATCCTTCATGGTGCAACTGTTTCTCGTGACTATCTGAAGTTTCATGAGGTCAGCAGAAACTTTTCTACAAAAAAATATGCGCTTGATTGCAAGTACTCCCATTACCAAAATCACATATATACTGTCCTTCCCTCCTACCTCTTCGGAACAGTTTCTCAGCGCTATCTGAGGTGCTGGGCTGCAGTCCTCATATTGCCCAAAGTAAAACTTAACTCTCATCTCTCACCTTGAGCATTTTTTTTAAGTCAACAAATACTAGCTCCTATTGTTATGTTTCACTTAACCTCAGGAGGAGAGTTCAAATACCAAGGTCCAGGCCTGGGGAATTTCTGAGGAGGCTTTTTTCTTGTTCTCTCTCCCTTCCCATTACATTATAGTCTACCTACCCTATACTTCGTGGTCCCCAAAGGTGGCAACAAAAATGTGATAGATTTTAATTGTCGATCCTGTTCAACTGAAGCTGTAAGCAGATCTGAAATGTACAAGGTAGCAGTATAAAATTGCGGATGACCATTATTTAAACTGGCAAGATGAATCGAGTTTAGGAATAACTAAAAATTTTAAAGTCAAGTCACTCTTTCCTAGAGAGTGTTGATGCACTGGCATTTGGTGACAGCTCCATAGAGAACCCTAGTAGGCAGAGAGGAGGTGATACTAACCTTTTAAACAAAACACACAATGTCTGGTTACTTAACATTCCACTCCTACCGCCCTCCCCCACTTCCCGGCCTCAGCAACGTGGTTTTAAAATGAGAAGCACACCGGATTACTCTGTGTAGGTGGTGGAGTGGGAGGAGGTGAAATGCAAGCTTTATTTTCCCGACTGCTTGTCATCCAATTCCCCACTTCCCTCTGACTTTCATGAGTGATGAGGTCATCCCGGCGCAGGAAAATCAAACTCCTATTTTTCAAACCCAATAAAGGCCCGCATTGTATCCTGCGTAAACAGAGGCCAGACGGGTAGGGTGGCAGGAACACGAGCGGCCCGCCCCCTGGCGGTCGCCTGAGGCAGTCGAGCCCTGCACTCCACCAAACTGCGACAGGGAGGCGGAGAGGCTGCGAGCTAAAACGTAAGTTAAAATTAGATCAATAGTCAGCTTGGCTCTCTCAATCAATGCATTGCAGGGAAAGCGTACAACCATCTATTTATAAGCTAAACCCAGTATTATCTTCCTCTTTTAGGACGCAGAGATCCATTACAGCCGCGGCAGGGGAGAGGATGCTGCAAGGAGATGATGCACGCCACAGTACAGCCTCGCTGGCTGGTCCCGGCTTCATCCGGCCTCAGATCCGCGTGGGGTGAGCAGTGGGAGGATACACTCCTGCAGTTGGTGGCAGCACTGAGCTCTGCAGAACTCATTCCCCTGGCGGACCCCCCAAGGACTCACTCCGCCCACTCCTTAACCTCTATGGAATCCTACGTCTGTTTAAATAGACAGGACCCGAAAGGCAGAACCATCATGGGGGCGGGGGGCCTCCTGTAGATGCAGAGAGGCACTGGCCGCTTCTAACCGTCCAGAGCTTGACTGCCTGTGGACTAAGGTTTCTAACCTAGCTTCCCTAAGTGACTGTGTTACTCAGGCCTCGCTCAGACAGTTGCTGTAAATAGCTACAAACTCCCTTCTCCCGCATTTACAGCAATCTGTGTGATTGCATGTATAATATCTAAGGCCTTGATGAAATGTCCAGGTGCTCCATCCAGTCCCTGACATACTGGGATACTGGACATTCCCACTTCCCCCAATCGGTGGAAGTCATCTCCAATATATAAAGAAATGCTATGCTATGCTAAGTCACTTCAGTCGTGTCCGACTCTGTGCGACCCCATAGACGGCAGCCCACCAGGCTCCCCCGTCCCTGGGATTCTTCAGGCAAGAACACTGGAGTGGGTTGCCGTTTCCTTCTCCAATGCATGAAAGTGAAAAGGGAAAGTAAAATCACTCAGTCGTGCCCGACTCTTAGCGACCCCATGGACTGCAGCCTACCAGGCTCCTCCGTCCATGGGATTTTCCAAGCAAGAGTACTGGAGTGGTGTGCCATTGCCTTCTCCGATATAAAGAAATGCTCACACCTAGCTCTTGTGTTTAAGTTGTCGAACTATTTTCGGTTGTTGACAGATGCTATAGAGAGAGGCAAAATCTGATACAGCACTGCCTCCTCAGAAGCACAAGATCAAGTCATAGTTCTGGGGGTAAAAATTTAAGCATTCTAGTCTTAGATGTGTGCACAGCATGTTTTATATGATGTATTTATGTATTCTTCTTAATTTTTTCTATTATTTTTAACAACTTTCTTGAATAACCATATTTATCATAGAGAAACTTTAAACAGCCAGAGTATTTTAATATTAGCTTCAATATACATTAGACATATTTGTTGTTTTACATTAAAGGATTTTGAAGTAAAGATAGAAGCTGAAGCATTCTTCATTTAGAAACAACCTTTTTCTTCCTCACATTCTTGCTGGCTCCACTCCAAAACATATTCTACATCTGTCCCTTCCTCCCCATCTAGACTGCTTCTAGTTTAGTTACAAGTCGCCATTCGTTATCCTTCACCTGGATAAAATAGCATCTTGTCTAGGCTTCCTGGATTTTCTTTCTCCCCACTGCAGTCGACCTGGTCCACTTAGCAACAAGAGTGCTCTTTTAAAGCATAAATCAGATCTCAGATTGTATCTCTGCTCTTTGTAAAACCTTCCCTGGCTACCCATTGTAATGGATTAGACCCCAAAGTCTTCACCACAGCCAAAATGCAGTGTGTGAGCTGGCCGCTCCACCCCCACTGGCCCCTTGTCATCTCACCAGAGCTTCTCACTTTCTGTCAGAGCCTTAAACCCACGAGCTCCTAGCACTTGCTTTTCTCTCTGTGCAGAACTCCCTTTCAGAAGATCTTCTCAAAGCTGCCCTGTTGGCACAGCTCCAGTTTCAGCTCAGATATCAGAGATATCAGAGACCTTAACTGACCGCCCTCTGCTCCTCCAGAACTCAGGATCACATCACCTTGTTTTCTGTTCAACACAGCAGTTAACTGGAATTGGACTGTTTATCCTTTTTCATGTATCAGAAGTTGGCCCCAGGAAAACAGGCTCCCTATCTTTCTTGTTCACTCCTGTCTCTTTGGGTTGTAGAACAGTACCTGGTCCACAGCTGGTATTCAGGATACAGTTATTGTATAAATTATTTGATGTGATTTCCTGATATCTACATGCATAGCATTGTGCATATTCTCCCTTGAACTGTATAGTTATTTTTATACACATATGCTTCCTCTTCTGAAGTGTGAGCTCCTGGAAGCAGGATCGTGTTTCATCCCTTTTATTCTCCATGGCCTTATGGAGTCTGGCACATAACAGATATTTAAAATATTTATTAGATTGAAATGCAATAAATGAATAGGTAATAGCCTGATATAATATGACTTTACCCCAGGTCTAGTTTTCATCAGGGAAAATGCAAAAACATCATGCTATCCAAAGGAATAGATTGTTGCTTTGATCCTTGTAACACCCTACGCCCCCACCCCAACACTTACTTTCAAAGAACATTCATATTCATTATTTTATTTGATCTTAATACCAGCTCTGTGAGATGGCTCTTTTGATCCACACTTTACAAATGTAGGAACTGAAGCTCAGGGGCATTAACTGACTTGCTTAAGCTTGCACAACGAATATGAAGCAAAGACAGGGCTAGAGACTGCTTATTTCAAACACCCACATATATGTACACATAAAAGTTTACACAGATATGTCCGCATTTGCCAACATCTTCCCTTCTCAACCACATATCCATTGGATATGGATCCAATGGGATCATAAATGCAAAGTATCTTGAATGGAGTTTGGCATATGACAGGCTCCAAATAAATGACCATTCTTTCTTACCTGCGCTATGATTGCCATAATTCCTCCATCCCAATAAAGAAGAATGTGTCTATCTTCACTTGTTCTTTTTATTACTAGACTGATTTCCAAGTTCCTCTTTATTGTGAAATATTAATGCATCATATTAATTGGATACTTTCACAGATCTGAGCAGGAGCAAATGGATTTTTGCTAACTGGCAACCTACTGCTCTTTCATCTTCTACTCTGCATACAAACCAAGGAAAAACATTTGTGAATATCTGTCAGAACACAGGTTGGCTTAAGTTATACAGTTCAACATCAACGAGGAAATGGCATAGTAAATGCCAAGGCTTATCAATCATGAACATACCCTAAACAAAGCACAGCCAGAATGGTCAAGTAATGTGCAAAATTAGTTTTACAGTAGGCAAAATAATTCAAGAGCCTATTCTGACTATTCATTCATTATTTATTGAGTTTATTTTACATGCCAAGCTCTGTACTCAGTACTGGGAATACAGAGGTGAGCAAAATTGATGAGGTCCCTAGCGATACAACTCTAGTAGAAAAGATAGGCTCAAACTGAAGAATCACACAACAGAGATCAGTGTTGTAAGAAGGCAGAACATGAGAAATGACAGGGAATTCAAGAGAATTCCTTGAGGAAGTAGTGACTAAGCTGAGCTATGTCTTGAGTTCAGGGATGGCTCCATGCCTCCAATAGTTACTAAAGAAGGAAGAAGAGGAAGAAATAATCAAATAAGTAAATATTGGATTGGCCAAAAAGTTTGTTTGTGTTTTCTGTAAGATGGTGCAGAAAACCTGAATGAACTTTTTGGCCAATCCAATAATACTAGTAATAAGAATATAATAAGTAACTTTTAAAACTCTCTTATTTAATAAATATTCTTGAGTGCCTACTATGTGTCAGGTGGCTGTCTAGGTGTTGGGGTTACAGCATTGGTCAAAGACAAAAATCCCTGCCCTCATGGATCTATGTTGTAATGAGGGAAGGCATATGATAAATTAATAAAGAATTATAATAGAAAGGAATGTAACATTCCTGCAAAAAAGAAAAGCAAACTAAGGCAGTAAGCTAGGGAGGTGGGGTGAAGTGGGTAGCAAAGTGCTCTTTTACATAGTATTGTTCCATCTGCCTTCCCTGACTAATATATTTGAAGAAGACCCAGCAGCGGTGAAGGAGCAAGTGGCAGGGGGAGAGCAGTCTGAGAAGTCGGTGGGTGACTGCAGAAGGAAGAGCTCTCCAAGAGGAAGACTCTGAGAGTGCAAGGACCATGAGACAACAGTGTTACTGACTTGTTTGAGGAAGTACAAGGAGGCCAGTGTGTCTGAAGTGAGCAGAGTAAGCAAGGGGTAACTAGTAGATGAGTTCAGAGGAGGAATGGGTTTTAAGGGACCTCGGAAGTGACTGTAAAGATTTTAGCTTTTATTCTAAGTGCAATGAGAAGACATTGGAAGCTTTTGAGCAAATGATTGACATTATCACACATTTTAATAGTCACTTTGGTTGCTGGGTAGAGAGCACCTACCTTTCACACACAACGGCAATGTGTGGTATCTTAATAGGTGAGTTCATTTTAACTTCACAAATCTTAAAGTACCCATTTTACAGGTGAGGAAATCAAGATGTATGGAGTTTAGGTTTAAGTACTTACTCGAGATCACATGCTAAATAACAGGCAGAGCAGAAATTAAAAGCTAAGAATTGTAATTTTAGCACCTAAGTCGTTAACCACAGTATTAGAGACTGGGCTGGTAGGTGATGGTGATTATAAAACAGTAACACCTATCATTCACTGAGGGTCTTCTGTCCTAGCTTTTATTGTTAATTTTATTTCATTCTCACACAAATGCTAGCAGATAGGCCCTATTGCCCCTTTAATATAGATAAGGAAAGAGAGATTCAGTTAGTCAGTGAACATAACTAATCTATGTTCAAACAGTTTATAATTAGAAGTTAGAATTCAAACCCAGGGCACTTCATCTCCTAGGCCTTGTTGACTACGAGATAAGTACATCAAGGTTTTAAATATTTTTGTTACAGAGAACCTTTAGAGATTCCCTGGTGGTTTGGTGGTTAGGAATCTGCCTGCCAATGCAGAGAACGTGGGTTCGATCCTTGATCCAGGAACTAGGATCTCACATGCCACAGGATAGCTGGTCCCATGTGCCACAACTACCGAGCTCACGTGCTGCCGACTCTCGAAACCCAAGTGCCCAGAGCCAGTGCTCCACACACAGGAAGCCACTGCAGTGAGAAACCCTCACACTGCAACCAGAGAAGGCCCTCACACGCCAGTGAAGACCCAGCAGAGCCAGAAAAAAGAACCTATAATTGAATCATGTACTCTAAAAAATTCATTCTTTTTTTTGATTGGAATGTTTATCCCATTTATTTATGTAATTATTGAAATAGTTGGTTTACACTATTTTCTGTTTCTCCTTTCCTACCTGCAATTGAATTAAGTATGTACATTCCATTTTCTCTTTTATTAGCTTTTTATTATAATTTTTGATTTTCTTATAGCTTTCCACCTAGAGAATCAGTATGTCTTTCTAGCTTCTCAATATATATCCTAAGTTAGTATTTTTGCCACTTCACAAGTAATTTAAGAACTTCGTAACAGTTTAACTTCATTTAGGTCCTCAAGTTCTCTGTGATATTATTTATAATTTTACTCCTTTGTTACGCTGTCATAAGTATTTCTTTACTTTTGTTTCATAAAGTCAATATTTTCAAATATTTATACATATACTTATCTGCTATAGTGTTCTTTGGTCTTCCCTGGTGGCTCAGATGGTAAAGAATCTGCCTGTAATGCGGGAGACCTGGGTTTGATCCCTGGGTCAGGAAGATCCCCTGGAGAAGAGAACGGCAACCCACTTCAGTATTCTTGCCTGGAGAATCTGCATGGACAGAGGATCTTGGTGGGCTACAGTTTCCATGGGTCTCAAAGAGTCGGACACGACTGGGCGACTTTCACTCACTCACTCACAGTGTTCTTTATTCCTTCCCAAAGTCCAATATTTCTCTGTGGGATTATTTTCCTTTGGTCTGAAAATTTTCTTTTAGTAAATCTTATAGTTGCATTCTCTGGAGACAAAGTCATCAAGGTTTATTTGTTGGAAAATATTTTTATTTTGGCTTAATTTTTGAAGTATCTTTTCACTTGATATAATATTTTTCTTTCAGCTCTTAAAAGATGTTAAAACACTATCTTCCTGCTTCCATAGTTTCTACTGAAAAGTCGGCTCTCAGTCTTGATGTTGTCACTTGGAAAGCAGTGTATTTTGTTTTGTTTTCCCTTGGATCTTTTTCTCTGTGTATTTACCTTTCATCATTTTGAATATAATACTCCTAGATGTAGTTTTCATTGTTTTTATTCTTCTTAGTGTTCCTTGTTCTTGGATCTGTGGGTTGATATCTTTGACCAATCTTGGGAACTGAACTGACTGATCACTACAATGATTGCTCTTTTCTACTCCCCTTCTCTTCTCCCTCTTAGTCAATTCAGTCACTCAGTTGTGTCTGACTCTTAGTGACCCTATGGACTGCGGGACACCAGTCTTCCCTGTCCATCACCAACTCCCAGAGCTTACTCAAACTCATGCCCATTGAGTTGGTGATGCAATCCAACCATCTCATCCTCTGTCAACCCCTTCTCCTCCTGTCTTCAATCTTTCCCAGCATCAGGGTCTTTTCCAATGAGTTAGTACTTCACATCAGGTGGCCAGAGTATTGGAGCTTCAGCTTCAGCATCAGTCCTTCCAGTGAATATTCAGGGCTGATCTCCTTCAGAATGGACTGGTTGGATCTCCTTGAAGTCCAAGGGATTCTCAAGAGTCTTCTCCAACACCACAGTTCAAAAGCATCAATTCTTTGGTGCTCAGCTTTCTTTATAGTCCAACTCTCATCCATACATAACTACTGGAAAAACCATGGCTTTGACTAGATGGACCTTTGTTGGCAAAGTAATGTCTCTACTTTTTAATATGCTGTCTAGGTTGGTCATAGCTTTACTTCCAAGGAGTAAGTGTCTTTTAATTTCATGGCTGCAGTCACCATCTGCAGTGATTTTGGAGCCTAAAAAAATAAAGTCTGTCACTGTTTCCCCTGTTTCCCCATGTATTTGCCATGAGTGATGGGATCAGATGCCATGATCTTAGTTTTCTGAATGTTGAGCTTCAAGCCAACTTTTTTACTCTCCTCTTTCACTTTCATCAAGAGGCTCTTTAGTTCTTCTCCACTTTCTGCCATAATGGTGGTGTCATCTGCATATTTGAGGTTAATTGATATTTCTCCCAGCAATCTTTATTCCAGCTTGTGCTTATCCAGCCTGTATGTTGTACTCTGCATATAAGTTAAATAAGCAGGATGACGATATACAGGCTAGACATACTCCTTTCCTGATTTGGAACCAGTCTGTTGTTCCATGTCTAGTTCTAACTGTTTCTTCTTGACCTGCATACAGATCTCTCAGGAGGCAGGTCAGGTGGTCTGGTATTTCCATCTCTTTAAGAATTTTCCACAATTTGTTGTGATCCACACAGACAAAAACTTTGACATAGTCAGTAAAGCAGAAGTAGATGGTTTTCTGGAACTCTCTTGCTTTTTTGATGATCCGATGAAAGTGGGCAATTTGATCCAACAAATGTTGGCAATATGATCTCTGGTTCCTCTGCCTTTTCTAAATCCAGCTTGAACATCTAGAATGTCATAGTTCATGTACTGTTGAAGCCTGGTTGGAAGGATTTTGAACATTACTTTGCTAGTGTGTAAGATGAATGCAATTATATGGTAGTTTGAATATTCTTTGGAGAAGGCAATGGCAACCCACTCCAGTACTCTTGCCTGGAAAATCCCATGGACAGAGGAGCCTGGTAGGCTGCAGTCTATGGGATCTCGAAGAGTTGGACCCGACTGAGCAACTTCACTTTCACTTTTCACTTTCATGCATTGGAGAAGGAAATGGCAACCCACTCCAGAGTTCTTGCCTGGAGAATCCCAGGGATGGTGGAGCCTGGTGGGCTGCCGTGTCTGGGGTCTCACAGAGTCGGACACAACTGAAGCGACTTAGTAGTCAGATCAGATCAGATCAGATCAGTCCCTCAGTCGTGTCTGACTCTGCGACCCTATGAATCGCAGCACGCCAGGCCTCCCTGTCCATCACCAACACCCAGAGTTAACCCAGATTCATGTCCATCTAGTCAATGATGCCATCCAGCCATCTCATCCTCTGTCGTCCCCTTCTCCTCCTGCCCCCAATCCCTCCCAGCATCAGAGTCTTTTCCAATGAATCAACTCTTCCCATGAGGTGGCCAAAGTACTGGAGTTCAGCTTTAGCATCATTCCTTCCAAAGAAATCCCAGGGCTGATCTCCTTCAGAATGGACCGGTTGGATCTCCTTGCAGTCCAAGGGACTCTCAAGAGTCTTGAGAGTCCCAACACCACAGTTCAAAAGCATCAATTCTTCGGCGCTCAGCCTTCTTCACAGTCTAACTCTCACATCCATACATGACCACAGGAAAAACCATAGCCTTGACTGGACAAACCTTTGTTGGCAAAGTAATGTCTCTGCTTTTGAATATGCTATCTAGGTTGGTCATAACTTTACTTCCAAGGAGTAAGCGTCTTTTAATTTCATGGCTGCAGTCACCATCTGCAGTGATTTTGGAGCCCAGAAAAATAAAGTTTAACACTGTTTCCACTGTTTCCCCATCTATTTCCCATGAAGTGGTGGAACCGGATGCCATGATCTTCGTTTTCTGAATGTTGAGCTTTAAGCCAACTTTTTCACTCTCCACTTTCACTTTCATCAAGAGGCTTTTTAGTTCCTCTTCACTTTCTGCCATAAGGGTGGTGTCATCTGCATATCTGAGGTTGATATGTCTCCTGGCAATCTTGATTCCAGCTTGTGTTTCTTCCAGTCCAGCGTTTCTCATGATGTACTCTGCATATGTTTAATAAACAGGGTGACGATATACAGCCTTGACGTACTCCTTTTCCTATTTGGAACCAGTCTGTTGTTCCATGTCCAGTTCTAACTGTTGCTCCCTGACCTGCATACAGATTTCTCAAGAGGCAGGTCAGGTGTTCTGGTATTCCCATCTCTTAGTAGTAGTAGTTGAATATTCTTTGGCATTGCCTTTCTTTGGAACTGGAATGAAAATGGACTCAGTCCTGTGGCCACTGCTGAGTTTTCCAGATTTGCTGGCATATTCAGTGCAGCACTTTCACAGCATCATCTTTTAGGATTTGAAATGGCTCAACTGGAATTCCGTAACCTCCACCAGCTTTGTTTGTAGTGATGATTCCTAAGGCCCACTTTACTTTGCATACCAAGATGTCTGGCTCTAGGTTAGTAATCACACCATCATGGTTACCTGGGTTGTGAAGATCTTTTTTGTATAGTTCTTCTGTGTATTCTTGCCACCTCTTCTTAATATGTTCTGCTTCTGTTAGGGACATACCATTTCTGTCCTTTATTGAGCCCATCTTTGCATGAAATATTCCCTTGGTATCTCTAATTTTCTTGAAGAGATCTCTAGTCTCTTCTCCCTCTAGGATTTCAATTATACATGCATTGGATCTTTTGACTATATTCCACATGTCTTTTATGTTTCATTCTGTTTTTCTCACTCTTTCCCCACACTTTGGTGTTTCAGTTTGGGTTTTCTTCCTTTTCTTTCTTTCTTTTTTTTTTAACTAATCTTGTCTTTGAGTAAAATATACAGTGTTCCACATGCTATTAAACTCATCTAGTGAATTCTATGGTTTAGATAATGTATTATTGTATTTTTCAACTTCAGAATGCTCATTTGATTTTTTTAGCATGTCAGTTTTGTTGAAATGTTTAATCTTTTAATCAGTTTCTCCTTTATTTTCTTTAGTATAATAATCTTAATTATTTAAAATTCTTTTCTGCTAATTACCATATTTGAATTATCTGTGGATATGGTTCTATTGTTTAATTTTTTTCCTCTTGATTATCAATCACATCTTCCATTCTCTTCTCATGTTAGTAATTTTAACTTGTAGCATAAACTTTGAGTATTAAAAACAACACAAAACAAAAAAATCGGAGAATGCTTGGCTGAAATCTTTTACCAGCAAGGGTTCTTCCTTTTCTCTGATAGGCAAATAGGTAAAAATTGAGTTGGATATGAGTTTGAATTGCAGTATTTTGTGTCCAGTTCACCTCTGGTTTGTCCCTGTTCTTTGCAGAGAGTTCTTTTGGATTTTCAATTGGAAACCTAACAGCTCCCTGTCTCTTCAGCTCTAAAAGTCCTGGTCATCAGAGGTCTCAGGTTTATAGCTTAGATTTCTGCTTCACACAGGTTCAAAGTCTGGCAAATGATTTGAGAGGAAGAGCTGTTGTGCATTCATTTCAAACCCATTATTTCTAGTGGGACTGTGTCTCCTACGCACTGCAGACTGTAAGAGTTTTTAATTTCTCTTTCTGGTTCAGCTCACATAAATTTTCCCTACCACCTCTGAGCAGACGGGAGTGAGTCTTACAGTTCTCTAATTCATTATTTCAGTCTCATACCTTCACCAAGTGTTCTGCTGTATGCTCTTTTTCCAATAGAGTCCTTCTTCTTGGCCTAAATCCAGTCTTAAGTTTGTACCCAAAATGGACAAATGCTCCTTGGGAAGCAAACAGTTGGTAATGTAAGCTCACTTAGAAATTTTAGTTTATTTAATTCTCTTTGCATCCATAGCTCTTCAGTATCTTTAATGATATTTGAAATGTACTTTTTCTTTTTTTTTTTCTTTTGCTATGGTGTAGATGTTAGGCTGCTGTGACCTTTTACAGTTTATCCACAGGTAAAAGTCCCTCTCAGACGCATAAAGGGTGAGAAATTTTGGAGTTGGAAAGGACTTTGGCATTTACCTAATACAGATACTTCACTGGATATATAGAAAAATAGATACCAAGAATGGTAAAGTGTTTTATCCTAGACTCCAAACTAACCATGCTAGAAATTAGACCTGAGAAAAGCTTTGAGGTGGGCCTCCTGATGCTAAGTTCTGCATTCAGGAGGACAAGAAGGAGAAAAAGAGACAGAGATAAAAAGAATATACCATGGAAAGGTCTCTACCTGAAAAAGAGAGCAATATTGGAGTCTTTGCTATAGTCATTCAAATGATCAGCCTTCAAAAATTCATGTTGGAAAACCTAACTAATGCCTTCTAAGTCAATCATAAAATCTAACATTTGCTTATTTCTGCTTTTCCTACCTTGTTTGAAAACAGGATTTAAAATGGCATGCCAATAAGAGCTCCTCCAGGGAAGGTTACAGATGGGGCAAATAGGAAGGATATGTGAAGAGTGGGAAAGGCTGTTATCAGAAAGCTGAGAACATTATCCTTGGCAGAAGGATATTGGTAGCAGATGAAATTTCAGGGTGTTGTGGATGTTGGAGGCTCATGAATTACTCTGCTCAATAGAATAACTGAGACAAAGACTGGATTCATGTCCTCAAAAACATAATAAGTAAATCTTTCTATTTCTTTCTGAAGGGAGAGTTTATCACTGTCATCTTTCTCCCCTCTATCATTGTTGAGTTAATCAAAGTTTGAAAGGAAGGAAAGAGAGTGTAGGATTAATGAGACCAGATTCTGGAACCTGGAACAGAGCAATTCATTCCTTCCTAAGATGTATACACACAGACACACACACACCCCAGCTGCAAGATTCAGGGGGAGACAGATTCCCTTGGACCCAATCCTAACTAAAGAGCTTCTGGGAAGACTTCTTGGGCAGAGCATCTAGAAAAATTGGACTTGTAAGCCATTTTGGCCTTTCATTTCCTTCCTCTTTCCTGGAGCAATGCCTACAGGTGCCAGGGACACAAAATCTTCTCAATAAGGATGATAGAGCTGGCAGACAAGTTTAGCTGCCCATTCCAGACCTGAATTGGCCTCCCCAGGCTTCTAACTTGTTGTATGAGACAATTAAATTCCTTACTTGGGACTTCAGTGGTTCAGACTCTGTGCTTCCACTACAGGGGTCATAGGTTTGATCTCTGGTGGGGAAACTAAGATTCCACAAGCAGAGAAATGCGCCCCCCCTCAATATATATATATATATATATATATATATATATATATATATATATATATATAAATCCCTTACGTGCTTAAAAAAAGGAGCAAAACACCCTTCCTGAGATGCTCCCCACATTTCTACCAATACATCAAGCCCTCACCTCACACGTAACATAGGAAGAACCATTTGAATTTACAGAGAGTCAAATCCTGGGAAGATACTTTAAAATAAATGTGATTTTTATGTTTGACATTTAATATGATAGTTGCATGTTTATTTAACATTTGTGGTATTTTGTCCTATTCTTGATTGAAATTTTATGTCTCTACTCAAGCCTAGAATGGGAGTTGCTAAGCAATTTAGCAATATAAATAAGTAACACGGTGGGGTTCAGGATCAGTGGGAAGTAATATGTTCAGACTTCTTAGAGAAACACACTGTATTTAAGGATATTATCTCATTACTGTCTACATGCAAATGTGTACTATTTATAAATGATTCACATCTCTTCGTTCAGTTCAGTTCACTTCAGTCACTCAGTTGTGTCCGACTCATTGTGACCCCAGGAACCGCAGCACGCCAGGCCTCCCTGTCCAACACCAACTCCCGGAGTTCACTCAGACTCACGTCCATCGAGTCAGTGATGCCATCCAACCATCTCATCCTCTGTCGTCCCCTTCTCCTCCCGCCCTCAATCTTTCCCAGCATCAGGGTCTTTTCAAATGAATCTGTTGTTCCCATCAGGTGGCCAAAGTATTGGAATTTCAGCTTCAACATCAGTCCTTCCAATGAACACCCAGGACTGATCTCCTTTAGGATGGACTGGTTGGATCTCTTTGCAGTCCAAGGGACTCTCAAGAGTCTTCTCCATCACCACAGTTCAAAAGCATCAATTCTTTGATGCTCGGCTTTCTTTATAGTCCAACTCTCACATCCATACATGACTACTGGAAAAACCATAGCCTTGATTAGATGGGCCTTTGTTGGCAAAGTAATGTCTCTGCTTTTTAATATGCTGTCTAGGTTGGTCATAACTTTCCTTCCAAGGAGTAAGCGTCTTTTAATTTCATGGCTGCAATCACCATCTGCAGTGATTTTGGAGCCCCCAAAAATAAAGTCTGACACTGTTTCCACTATTTCCCCATCTATTTGCCATGGAGTGGTGGGACCGGATGCCATAACCTTAGTTTTCTGAATGTTGAGCTTTAAGCCAACTTTTTCACTCTCCACTTTCACTTTCATCAAGAGGCTCTTTAGTTCTTCACTTTCTGCCATAAGGGTGGTGTCATTTGCATATCTGAGGTTATTGATATTTCTCCTGGCAATCTTGACTCCAGCTTGTGCTTCCTCCAGCCCAGCGTTTCTCATGATGTACTCTGCATATAAGTTAAATAAGCAGGGTGATAATATACAGCCTTGACGTACTCCTTTTCCCATTTGGAACCAGTCTGTTGTTCCATGTCCAATTCTAACTGTTGCTTCCTGACCTGCATACAGGTTTCTCAAGAGGCAGGTCAGGTGGTCTGGTATTCCCATCTCTTTCAGAATTTTATTGTTCAGAAGTTTATTGTGATCCACACAGTCAAAGGCTTGGGCATAGTCAATAAAGCAGAAATAGATGTCTTGTAACAATTTCTGTGACCAATCCCCATTTCTTTAAAATTATCCACTGTTGATGATAGCTAGCATTTCTTGAGTACTTGCTATGCACAAGGCATTTTCCTAAGCAAGGAACACTTTCTGCAAGTCTATTGCATTTCATCTTTACAGTACGTCTATGAGGTAGGTATGGAGAAGGCGATGGCACCCCACTCCAGTACTCTTGCCTGGAAAATCCCGTGGACGGAGGAGCCTGGTGGGCTGAAGTCCGTGGGGTCGCTAAGAGTCGGACACGACTGAGCAACTTCCCTTTCACTTTTCACTTTCATGCACTGGAGAAGGAAATGGCAACCCGCTCCAGTGTTCTTACCTGGAGAATCCTAGGGACGGGGGAGCCTGGTAGGAGGCTGTCTATGGGGTCGCACAGAGTCAGACATGACTGAAGTGACTTAGCAGCAGCATTAGGTAGGTATAACTATTATTCTCCTTTAAAACTAAGGAATTTGAGACTTAGCAAGGTTGAGTAACTTGCTCAAGGACACATAGTAGAGGGGCAGGTCAGTTCAGTCTGACCCAAAAGCCCATGTGCTAATAATTTTATACTTATCAGAACGATCTTTCAATAGCTCCTTAAAACTTAGTGGTGCAAATCTTTCTTTATGAGTGTTTGTCAATTGTGGCTGGTTCCTAAACAACAACTCCATTCTTTCTTCTACTCTATGTTGGTCCTGTTAGGGACCAGTTTTCTCTCTCAGATAGTGGTAGTCAAGCTGAGTTGCCTGAAGCACAAAAAAGAGAAATGAGCAATTTGGGGAAGCAAGACTGACCTGGTATCTTGTCTGCAGCAGCCCCCTGGCTGGGCTCCAGCACATCCTTTACTTATTGCGTAGCCTGAGGGTATTACCTTTGGTTTTCCTTACCTGTAATACTGGAACATCATTGATGTTGCAAGGTTGGGAAGGGACAATAATGAAGTACTATAAGGGCATAGGTCAGTGCAGACACATGATAGTATTTGTCAAATAGAAGTTCCCTTCCCCTAGCTCGTCTTATCATTAATGCATCCTTGTGGAATATCTCTCTTCAATGTGAACACCTTGTCTAGGAGATTTTTTAGGGCTTACCTGGTGGTTCAGATGGTAAAGAGTCTGCCTGCAATGCCTGGGTTGGGAAGATCCTCTGGAAAAGGAAATGGCAACCCACTCCAGTGTTCTTGCCTGGAAAATCCCATGGATGGAGAATCCTGGCAGGCTACAGTCCATGGAGTCACAAAGAGTCCAACATGACTAACACTTTCACTTTCACTCTCTTAAGAGATTTTTGGAACACACTGCTGGTATTCACTTTGCAAATAACTGGAGGAGAATTGTGAGGTCACCCTTAGGCAAGCAATTCTTCACTTCTTATTTTGTCTTCATAATTCTAATATGGTTGACTCTTGAACACAGGGGAAGGTCAGCGATCCTCACATAATGGAAAATCCATGTATAACTTTTGACTCCCCCAAAATTTGACTATTAATAACCTACTCTTGACCAAAAACCTTACTGATAATGTAGCTGATTAACCTATATTTTGTATGTTATGTGTATGTCTCTCTATATTTTATGCATTCATGTCATACCTTACTTTTTCTTACTTTTTTTTCAATTTTTTTTAGGTTATGTGGTTTGTCTGTGAGTTTGTTCAAATTGCTGCAGATCTCCAAATTTTTTTCCAATAAATTTATTGAAAAAGAAATGTGTATATAAGTGGATCTGCACAGTTCGAATGCATGCTGTTCAAGGGTTAACTGGACTTGCTTTTCGTGTAGTCCTTTACTTTAAATGTTACCCCAAATCCCCACTTGACATAAAGATTTCCTGCCCTCCCTCCCCCTTCACCCCAACAAAGAAATGCCCTAATAACATTCCCAGCAAGTAGAATCCAGGATTTCTTTTCTTTGTCTGTAGTCATGTGAAGTTGAACAGCCCTGCTTTACTGGGGGACATTTTTCTCTTGTGATAAATTTGACTTCATGACAAACTCAGGCCGTTGGCCTCCAGGTGGAGCTGCGTGAAAGACAGAAAGACGGGAAAAGAGAAAAACACCAGGCTGGTACCCCAGAGATGCCAATGGCAATGAAACAGTGGTGGCGTGGCGTCCTTAGGGGATTGTGGGACTAGAGTGACTTGTGAAATGATTCAGCCGGTTTAATTCTACAAGAATTTGAAGGGACTGCCAATGTGCTTAGCCAGCCCAGGGTGTGATGCGAGAGGAATGAGACACTGCCTCCATGGAGCTGGAAGTCAGAGTGGCAACACAGACACTTGAAGGAAGAACCTGTACCACGGGTACATGTGTGCTCAGCTGTAGCTGACTCTTTGTGACTCCATGGACCCGTAGCCTGACTGGCTCCTCTGATCATGGGATTTTCCTGGAAAGAATGCTGGAGTGTGTAGCCATGCTCTTCTCCAAAGGATCTTTCTGACCTAAGGATCAAACATGTGTCTTTGGCATTGCAGGCAGATTCTTTACTGCTGAGCCACTGAGGAAGCCCAGAACCCATCACACTCAGTGGTAAACTGTGGTGCAGCCTAGGTCATGGTTCCATAGATGATGAAAAAGCTAGTATCTTTTTTTTTTTTTGCCTGCTCTTCTATTCCAGGTACTAAATTATATGGGTTAAATCAATTATACTCATTTAATTTTGACATAAGCCCATTTTGATAGTGAGGAAATTGAAATGCAAAGAGATTAAGTGACCTGTTTAGGACCCAACAGCAAGCAATCTATAGGATTTCAATATAGGTCTGTCTGAATACAACACCCAAGCCCTCAGATAGCTGAGAGCCACTTGCTTGCTATAGGACTGAGCCCTCCTAACTTTTATGTACCTCAGTTTCCCTATGTGATGAAAGGAGCTAATAGTGACGCACTAGAATCGCTTTGGGGTAACGCTTTGCCTATGCCCTCCAGTCTGGCAATCTGCCTGTCACCTTGTTGTTCTTTAGCCTCATGTCTGACTCTGTAACCCCATGGACTGTGGCCCACCAGGCTTCTCTGTCCATGGGATTTCTCAGGTAAGAATACTGGTGTGGGTTGCTGTTTCCTTCTTCAGGGGCTCTTCCCCACCAAGGCATTGAACCTGTGTCTCCTGCATTGCAGGCAGGAAGCCTGCCTGTCACCTTAGCCCCTGATAATCAGGCTTTGTGGCGCTCTCAGCACATGATCCTACTCCAGAAGAAGTCTACAGACCAGGGGGTCACTGGATGCAAGGGGTGGAAGTAGAGAGTGACAATTCACAAAGCCACCTCAATTTTGCGAGTCCCAAGGCCTGATTGTTCAATGTTTCCCAGATTCCTGTGAGACTGCACTACTGCACCACAACCTTGCAACAATCCCCCCAACCTCCATTCCTTCCTGTTGTCTTGGGTTGAATTGAGCTTTTGTTACCTGTGACCAACAGATCCCTGACTAGAACAAATGCTTTCCTCATAGGGTTATTGTGAAGAGTCCACCAGATAAGGTAAATTACAAAGGGCAAGATTGATGAGACTAGAGCTATTTATCTTAGTGAGTAAAATAGCAATTTGGCCTTTATAATTGAGTCCTGGGATGCTCGTTTATGGAATGCTTCATTATATTGAAAGGAAGATATGCACAAATTTGAAGGCTGCTTTTCCTGCCAGGAGGAATCAAAGTGGCTGATATTCATGTCAGACTGAAGACATGCAACCCCCCCACCGCCCCCTTGCCCCCGCAACCCCATACTGCAGGGTTCTCTGCATTCAGGAGAGGATGGCTCCAGGCTGGTCATCTGGGAATCAGTTTAAATTAGGTTTCCACTAAAGCCAGACTGTGCCCTGTGGAATCTTCTAGAGGGATTTGTAGATTGCCTGAGTGAACAGGCTGACAGGCTGGCTGGCCATGTGCTGTCTCTGCAGTGTGAAGGTTCTGAGAGCCATGTGCATCCCAACTCCAAGGGAAGTTTCACCAAGGTGATCTCTTCACTGATCTGCTTCAGTTGCATCTGCTGGTCATGTCTCTTGCCATGGCCAGAGCAGTGGCATAGACATAAACACAGCCTGAGAGTACAGAGCTGCTTCTTTTAAAATAAAATATACTCCACACTGCACTGGACATTTTATGTCTGGCTTATTTAGTATCGCAAGTGCTTTGCTTTTCAGTAGGTTTAAAGAGCTGGTCAGAAACAACACTCTTTCTGCTGCCATCTTATTCTTCCTGGGGTTGCATATTGCTTTATTTATCATGGATCTCAGCGTGCCAAGCCTTCCTTTGTTTCTTCATAACTTTAAGACCTCTCAGATTAAGACAAAACCATTTTTGCCTGATTTTACTCTCTGACCCCTTCAACCTGCACCCCACATTTGCCTTCTTTCTCTGGGGGTCACATAACTTCACTCTCCACTACCCAGTAAAGCAGCAGAGGAAGAAATTTTCTTTTCAGTGAGTTTCCCAGTGACAGCTCTATTATTTAACTCAGACCATGTGAATCACCAGTTGGAGGGTTGTTTTTGGGTGAACCTCATTCTGAATCTCAGTTGACTGATGCAAAGACACTCGGTATATTTTCCTGCTACTTTAATGAATCTCACTTTTTACAGCTTTTACCCATTAGGATCAGTTATGACCCTTTAAAATAAAGTGCTGTTCATTGGTATTATGAAGAGTTCCCCTCTCTCTCCAATAAAACAGCAGGTCAATGCTCTCTGTCTTTGGGAGAATTTTGAAAGATGTTTAAGGAAGAGGATCTGTGATAGCTTTTAATCCAGATGATCCCTTGGCTGAGAATTCTGAAGGCTGCTTTGTGGTTGGTGTCCTTTAGTTACTAACATCATCAGGAAAAGAAACCACACCATAATCTCCCATCAGTGGATCACATTGTAGGCATCCAGATAGAAATCTCTGTTTAAACATCTTTTCCATGGTGCGTGGCAGAGGGCAGTGGTACTTTCCCAGTTGCCTTCTCTGTGTATTAAGATCTTGATGGTAGGGTTTACCCAGGACAGGTATCTATCTACAACTCAACCAAATAGGTCAGCCTGGGACCTTATGAATTCAACAGTAAACATTCACTAGGCCTGTGAACGATAAATAATATATCAGAGAAGGCAATGGCACCCCACTCCAGTACTCTTGCCTGGAAAATCCCATGGATGGAGGAGCCTGGTAGGCTGCAGTCCATGGGGTCGCTAAGAGTCGGACACGACCGAGCGACTTCCCTTTCACTTTTTACTTTCATGCACTGGAGAAGGAAATGGCAACCCACTCCAGTGTTCTTGCCTGGAGAATCCCAGGGACGGGGGAGCCTGGTGGGCTGCCAGACGTCTATGGGGTCACACAGAGTCGGACACGACTGAAGCGACTTATACAAATACATAATAAAGGTGAACACTGATTATTTACCACATGCCAGGCATGAAGCCTACCTCATCCTCTGAGCAACCCTATGAGGTAAAAATAAAAGCTAGGATTTACTGAGCTCTCATTATGTGCCAGGAATAGTTCCAAGTGTCATCTGTGTACTAACTTATTTAATCCTCCTAATAGCCTCAGGACATGGGGGCAGTTTGGGGCCCATTTTATAAATGAGGAAGCTGGGTACACAGAAAGGTTAGATAACGTGTCCAAGGTCGTGCAGCTGGCAGGTGGTGAAGTTGAGATTCAAACACAGCAGTCTGATTTCAAATCCCATGTGATAAGCATCTCTGCAAAAGATGCATGAGGGACCAGTGAAACTTCCAGTCCCTTCTGTGATGAAGGGAATAGTGGCTGCTTACATATGGTCAGGACTTCTTTGCTCTCAAATTCCACTGATCCTTCCTGCGGCCCCCGCACCGTTTTTGCTACAGGCAGCCTGTGTGGGAATGGTGTCGGCTCCTCGCGGGGGCTCAGCTACTGCCTAGAGATGGTTCTCCATCTCTGCTCATGTAATTTCTCATCTTTCCCTTTAAGTACAGTCTTTGTCTATTGATATCTATGGAGATTGGCTCCCTCAATACTTTCTCGGACATATCTACCTCTAATTGTCAAGGAATGCCTCTCTCTGGGTTTGTTTACATGGCACTGTGGCTCTGTCTGCTCCCACCGTGCCCTCCATGCCCTGTCTGTGTTCCTCGCCTCTATTAGCATTCTCGGCCACATTAAGCTGTGAAAAGAGCCATGTTTCTCTGCCTTTGCTAGGCAGAAGCATTTTGGTATTGGGATTTTCAGCTAAAAAGTGAATGTCCCATTGAGCACCTGTAGGATACCTAGACAGCATATTAAAAAGCAGAGACATTACTTTACCAACAAAGCCCATCTAGTCAAAGCCATGGTTTTTCCAGTAGTCATGTATGAATGTGAGAGTTGGACTATAAATAAAGCTGAGCACCGAAGAATTGATGCTTTTGAACTGTGGTGTTGGAGGAGACTCTTGAGAGTCCTTTGGACTGCAAGGAGATCAAACCTGTCAGTCCTAAAGGAAATCAATACTGAATAATCATTGGAAGGACTGATTCTGAAGCTGAAGCTACAATACTTGCCACCTGATGTGAAGAACCGACTCATTTGAAAAGATCCTGATGCCAGGAAAGATTGAAGGCAGGAGGAGAAGGGGATGACAGAGGATGAGATGGTTGGATGGCATCACCGACTCGATGGACATGAGTTTGAGTAAGCTCCAGGAGTTGGTGATGGACAGGGAAGCCTGGCTTGCAGCAGTCCATGGGGTCGCAGGGAGTCAGACATGACTGAGCAACTGAACTGAACTGGACTGAACTGAGGATACAATTAAATCCACCCCAGTCTTATAACAGCTCAGGAGTGTTCTGATTTGTTTCAAGCAGGTTACCGAAAAAACAGGAATCCTACCTCCTATGTTGAGCCAGAGTAAAGAGGAATGGACATGGACTTTGAAGTCAAGCGCAGCTGAATTTGTATTGCAGTTCTAGTACACACTGTCTGTGTGGCCTTTGACCACTTACCGAACCTCTCTGAGCTTTCTTCTTCAATGAAGCAGATATAAAAATACCTCATAGAACTTTCTGAGGATCAAAAATGATAGTAGATGTGATGTTCCTGGTATAGACTAGGTATGCAATTGTTTTTCTTTCTTCCATCAAGTTTCCTGTTCTGCCAGTATCTAGCTGTTGAACTTAACCTCTTTGGAACTTGTTTTCCTCATTTTTAAAATGAGATATGATGATAAGTCGACTGCCAGGGTCTCTTCCAGCTCTAAGTGTCTCCTATATCAGTCTTGATAAAGGTGCTAAGGAGTTTCCTTATGTTGCCTCATATGATCCTCTTCACAACCCTTTGAGTCAGGTCTAAATATACAGATGAGAAAACTGAAACTCAGGAAGAATGAGTAACTGGTCAGAGATATTTAACTATCAGTTGGCTAGGAAATGAAGATTTGAACCCAGAGTCCACACATAATATGAGCACCTTGAATGGCAGGGCTCAGAGATACACATGATAGATCCTTTTATAATGGCCGCGCAGCAGTAACCCTCAATGCCCTCAACTATGCACTGCACATACTATGATGGGTGGAATGTGTCCTTCCCAGTAGGCTTACTTTTGTTGTTCTTCAGTTGCTAAGTAGTGTCTGACTCTGAGACCCCATGGACTGCAGCACACCAGGCTCCTCTGTCCTCCATTGTCTCCCAGAATTTGCTCAAATTCATATCCATCAAGTCAGTGATGCTATCTAACCATCTCATCCTCTGACAAACCCTTCTCCTTTTGCCTTCATCCCTCCCCAGAATCAGGATCTTTTCCAGTGAGTTGGCTCTTCACATAAGTGGCCAAAGTATTGGCGCTTCAGCTTCAGCATCAGTTCTTCCAATGAGTATTCAGGGTTGATTTCCTTTAGAATTGACTGTTTGATCTCCTTTCAGTCCAAGGGACTCTCAAGAGTCTTCTCTAGCACCACAATTCAAAACTATCAATTCTTTGGTGCTTAGCCTTCTTTATGGTTCAACTCTCACACCCATACATGACTATTGGAAAACCATAGGTTTGACTACCTGGACCTTTACACGGATGTCTCTGCTTTTTAATACACTGTCTAGGTTTGTCATAGCTTTCCTTCCAAGGAGCAAGTATCTTTAAATTTCATGGCTGCAGTCACCATCTACAGTGATTTTGGAGCCCAAGAAAATAAAGTCTATCACTATTTCCAATTTCCTCCATTCTATTTGCCATGAAGTAATGGGAACAGATGCCTTAATGTTAGGGTTTTTTTTGTTTGTTTTTTTTTGAGTTTCAAGTCAGCTTTTTCACTCTTCTCTTTCATCCTCATCAACAGGCTCTTAAGTTTCTCTTCACTTTTTGCCATTAGGATGGTGTCATCTGCATACCTGAGGTTATTGATACTTTTCCTGGCAATCTTGATTCCACCTTGTGATTCATCCAAGCTGTACATTCATCCATGTACACATTTCACATGATACTCTGCATATGAGTTAAATAAGTGACAATATATAGCCTTGACATACTCCTTTGCCAAATTTTGAACCAATCTGTCATTCCATGTCCAGTTAGAACTGGACAGTTCTTGCTTCTTGACCTGCACACAAGTTTCTCAGGAGACAGGTAAAGTGGCCTGGTAGTCCCATCTCTTTAAGAATTTTCCATAGTTTGTTGTGATCCACACCGTCAAAGACTTTAGTAGTCAATAAAGTAGCAGTAGATGTTTTTCTCGAATTCCCTTGCTTCTTCCAGGATCCAATGGATGTTGGCAATTTGAGCCCTAGTTCCTGTGCCTCCTTGAAACCCAGTTTGTACATCTAGAAGTTCTCAGTTCATATATTGTTGAAGCCTAGCTTGAAGAATTTTGAGCAGTACTTTGCTAGCATATGAACTGGAAGAAATTGTATGGTAGTTTGGCATTGCCCTTCTATGGATTGGAATGAAAACTGACCTTTTCTAATCCTGTGACCATTACTGAGTTTTCCAAATTTACTGACGTATTGAGTGCAGCACTTTAACAGCATCATCTTTTAGGATTTTAAATAACTTAGTTGGAATTCCATTACGTCCACTAGCTTTGTTTGTAGTAATGCTTCTTAAGGCCACTTGACTTCTTCACACTCAGGATGTCTGGCCTTAGGTGAGTGAGCACACCATCGTCATTATCTGGATCATTAAGACTTCTTTTTGCATATTCTTCTGTGTATTCTTGCCACCTCTTCTTAATAGATTCTGCTTCTGTTAGGTCCTTACCATTTCTGTCTTTTATCGTGAACCTTCTTGTATGAAATGTTCCCTTAATATCTCCAATTTTCTTGAAGAGATCTCTAGTCTTTCCCATTCTATTGTTTTCCTCTATTCCTTTACATGTTCATTTAAGAAGGCTTTCGTAATCTCCCTTTGCTATTCTCTGGAACTCTGTATTCAGTTGGGTATATCTTTCTCTTCCTCCCTCGCCTTTCACCTCTCTTCTTTCCTGAGCTATTTGTAAAGCCTCCTTAGACAACTATTTTGCCTTCTTGCATTTCTTTTTCTTTGGGATGGTTTTGGTCACTGCCTCCTGTACAATGTTATGAACCTCCATCCATAGTTCTTCTGATACTCTATTAGATACAATCTCTTGAATCTATTTGTCATATCCACTGTATAATCATAATGGATTTTATTTAGGTCATACCTGAATGTCCTAGTCATTTTCTCTACTTTCTTAAATTTAAGGCTGATTTGCAATAAGGAGCTCATGATCTGAGCCACAGTCAGCTTCAGGTCTTGTTTCTACTGACCGTATAGAACTTCTCCTTCTTTGGCTGCAAAGAATATAATCAATCTGATTTCAATATTGACCATCTGGTGATGTCCACGTGTAGAGTCATCTCTTGGGTTGTTGGAAAGGAGTGTTTGCTATGACCAATGTGTTCTCCTGACAAAATTCTGTTAGCCTTTACCCTCCTTCATTTTGTACTCCAAGGCCAAACTTGCCTGTTATTCCAGATATCTCTTGACTTCCTACTTTTGCATTCCAACCCCCTATGATGAAAATGACATCTTTTATTTGTTATTAGTTGTAGAAGGTCTTGTAGGTCTTCACAAAACTGGTCAACTTCAGCTTCTTTGGTATCAGTGGTTGGGGGATAGGCTTGGATTACTGTGATGTTGAATGATTTTCCTTGGAAGTGAACCAAGATCATTCTGTCATTTTTGAGGTTGCACCCAAGCACTACATTTCAGACTCTTTTGTTGACTATGAGGGTTACTCCATTTCTTTTAAGGGATTCTTGTCTGTAGTAATAGATATAATAGTCATCTGGATTACATCCACCCATTCCTGTCCATTTTAGTTCACTGATTCCTAAGATGTCAATGTTTACTCTTGCCGTCTCCTACTTGACCACTTTGAATTTACCTTGAATTATGGACCTCACTTTCCAGGTCCCTATGCGATATTGTTCTTTACAGCATTGGACTTTACTTCCACCACTAGACACATCCACAACTGAGCTTCATTTCTTCTTTTGCTCAGCCACTTCATTCTTTCTGGAGCTATTAGTACTTGCCTTCCACTCTTCCCCAGTAGCATACTGCACACCTTCCAACCTGGAGGGCTCATCTTCCAGCTTCATATATTTTTGCCTTCTCATATGGTCCATGGGGTTCTTGTGGCAAGAATACTGGAGTGTGTTGTCACTTCCTCCTCCAGTGGACCATGTTTTGTCAGAACTCTTCACTCTGACCTGACCATCTTGGGTGAGCCCATGTGGTATGGCTCATAGTTTTATTGAGTTATGCAAACCCCTTCATCCTGACAAGCCTGTGATCCATGAAGGGGAATAGGTTTACTAACAGGGCACAAATCCAGACAGCTAGAAATTTCACTGGAATGACAGGACAGCACCTCACACAGGACATGAGTGGATGACCGGGAACTGCTGACTCATTGGGTAGATTGCTCCCCAGCTACCTGACCAACCTGGGCAGATATTGTATACAAGTGAGCATTGCACAGCCTAAAATGACTGCTGGATGAAATACTGGCAAGAGTGTCTGGGTCACTATTTGGTGATATCAGAGCATTCTTCTTAGCAGCCCTCTTCTCTTACCTTATTTCTTGCCTCTAATATGCCATGGGTCCAGAAATCAGCTAACCAAACCTGTTATTAATAGAATTGTGCTTCAAATAAGAGTAAGCATAAATACGGAAGTCGCTGAGCTGCACTCAAAGAAGTGTTGATGCTTGGAGATGGTGACATTTCAGTGTCATCACAGAGAAGGAAAAGCCGTTGAAAATAATTTGAAGCCTATCAAATGTTTATACTAATTTGCATACATAAATACATAGATGTTTATGTCTGCTGCACCCACATTTGGCTCTGCTTAAATGTTCTGTTCCTTGCTGAGCTCAAATAATAGCCATGCTCAACTTTTCCCTGTAAATTGCCTAAAACACCAGGGTCTGATGCCTGGTAATTTTATTGGTGTTTCCTCTAGCAACCCACACTAGCATTACAATTATCTGTTGGTAGGAATCTAATACTGACTTTCCTGGGCTTTGCTACCTTTTTTTTTCCTGCTGCAGATACATTTGGTTATAGCTTAGCAACCTTACAGATATTCATGTGCATAGGTGATTGTAATGTGCTATTTTCTTTTAGCTTATTAAATAAAACCTCACCCATCAGCAGTGTTTTAGATCCAGTGGAATTTTTTTCGCTGTAAAATCTTAACAACCAGCAGGAATATTGTGCCATTAGTCTCTGAGTGGCAGCCGACATGGTTCATCAAAGAAACTCAAAATACTTCCCAAACGTTAATTAAACCCCGTTACATCATTGCCTAGTTGTATGCTGCATTTTATTCTGAAAAAAAAAAAATTAATGCAAGCAAGTAGATGACAGAGGTACATAGCAGAGGAAAATGAAAACTTCTTGAGGAAACAAATTTGAGTTTCACGTACCAAGGACACCTACTCCCTCTTAATAAAATATTCTAGCCCCTGATCACATTCGGCTGCTCATCTTATATATAGAACTGTTGATCCAATTTTCCTTTCTTTCAACATTATTCTCTTGACACAGGCAGAAATATTTGGTTCTTGCTTTTATTGCCATTAGACAAGGTAAGGCAGTAGCCCACAGGGGAACTTGAACAGTTTCTAAAGTAACAAGGAAGTTGTACGCTTTCTTAGTGTCACACCCTGGTCCACTGGGAGCAGAAGGATTCTAAGCCAGTTTGAGTCCCTTGCAAGCAGCAGGACCTATAAAATGAGAGTTAGAGCCTAGATCTGGCTTGGAGGTTTGAACTGCTCTTTTGAGGTCATGCAGGGATCCTAGAGGGACTGTGTGCTGGGAGGGGCTGGAATGCAGACAAACCTGTACCCTGCTCGCTCTCCACTCCAAACACCATGAAAGAGAGTGCTGAATTGCCAGGCTTGAAACTGCAGAGTCCTCTTCCCAGAAATCCTCTGACTCACCCTTAAAGCAGAAGTTGGCTGCCAGTTTGCTAGAATTTTTGGCTGACCCTGAGTCTGGTTTAATTGCTCCAATCTTCATCTCCCTCGTGACACATCAGATCACACTTCCTGGTGTCTTATAGTTTCCATGCCTACTGGATTCAATATCTGGAATATGTCTTCTTCATCAATTATGATTATCTTTTGCATTTAGTCTGATATTATCACGATGAATATTAATTAGTTCTTGATGCTGTTGTTTTCATGATCATCTGTGTCCTTGAAACTCTTGTGTTTAATCAACAGTTTTGAAGAACTAGGTACCATATACAACAGTCATAAAAATATCTTTCTTTTTAATACTTATTTTTATTTATTTGGCTGCACCAGATCTTGCTGTGGCATGTGGGATCTTTAGTTCCCCGACCAGGGATTGAACTCAGGCCCCCTGCCCAGGGAACCTGGCGTCTTAGCCACTGGGTCACCAGGGCAGCTCCTCTTTCATTTTTAAAATGCTTTCACAACCAGGATATTATGTCTTGGATTCATTTCTTTATTTGCTCATTTATGCACTCATACAACCAAGAGACTTCGAGGGTCTCACTGGGGATAAAATGATAATTAAAATATGGTTCCTGGTTTCAGGAGCTGACAGTGCAGAGCGGAGACATGTACACAGAATTGCGAAGACAAGTGCTGTGCTTGAGCTGATCCTCAGATCATTGTGTTTACCAGTGAGGAAAAGAGCCGTAGAGAGCGCAAAGGCCCTCTCAAGGTCACACGGCTAGCTACTTGAGGAATAAAAGCGAATATGCAAAGCTTCTGGTTATTAAGCCACTGAATTTTTGCCAATTCTGCCACTTTGTTTTCTTTAGAGCAGTGGTTTTCCGAAGTGTGGTCCGAAGACCAGCCAAATCAGCACCATCTGAGAACTTGTTAGGAAAGCAAATTCTCAGCACTCCCAGACCTACTGAATCTGAAATACTGGAAGTGGGGCTCAGAAATCTGTATTTTATTAAGCCCCACAGGTGATTCTGATATACACTAAGTCAGAAAACTGTTGTTTTAGATCAGTGCTTCTTAAACATCAATGTGCATAGGAATTACCTGGGAGTCTTCTTAAAGATGTAGATTTTGCTAGCAAAGTAATGCTCAAAATTCTCCGAGACAGGTTCTGAGAGTACATGAACTGAGAACTTCCAGATGTTCAAGCTAGATTTAGAAAAGGCAGAGGAACCAGAAATCAAATTGCCAACATCTGTTGGATCATAGAAAAAGCAAGAGAATTCCAAAAGAATATCTACTTCTGCTTCATTGATTACAAAAAGTTAAAGCCTTTGACTATGTGGATCACAACAAACTATGGAATATTCTTAAAGAGACGGGAATATCAGACCACCTTACTTGCCTCCTGACAAATCTGTATGCAGGTCAAGAAGAAATAGTTAGAACCGGACGTGGAACAATGGACTGACTCCAAATTGGGAAAGGAATACGTCAAGGCTGTATATTGTCACTCTGCGTATTAACTTATATGTTGAATACATCATGAGAAATACCAGGCTGGATGAAGCACAAACTGGAATCAAGATTGCTGGGAGAAATAACAATAACCTCAGAATCACAGATGACTCCACCCTTATGGCAGAAAGCGAAGAGGAACTGAAGAGCCTCTTGATGAATGTGAACGAGGAGAGTGAAAAAGTTGACTTAAAACTCAACATTCAGAAAACTAAGATCATGCCATCCGGTCCCATCACTTCATGGGAAATAGATGGGGAAACAATAGAAACAGTGACAGACTTTATTTTGGGGGGCTCCAAAATCACTGCAGATGGTCTCTGCAACCATGAAATGAAAAGACACTTGCTCCTTGGAAGAAAAGTTATGACCAACCTAGATAGCATATTAAAAAACAGAGACATTATTTTACCAACAAAGGTCCATCTAGTCAAAGCTATGATTTTTCCAGTAGTCATGTATGGATATTAGTGTTGGAGCAAAAAGAAACCTGAGCACTGAAGTATTGATGCTTCTGAACTGTGGTGTTGCAAAAGACTCTTGAGAGTCCCTTGGACTGCAAGGAGATCCAATCAATCCATCCTAAAGGAAATCACCCTGAATATTCATTGGAAGGACTGATGTTGAAGCTGAAACTCCAATACTTTGGCCACCTGATGCGAAGAACTGACTCATTGTAAAAACCCTGATGCTGGGAAAGATTGAGGGCAGGAGGAGAAGGGGAGGGACAACAGAGGATGAGATGACTGGATGGCATCACCAACTTGATGGACATGAGTTTGAGCAAGCTCCAGGAGTTGGTGATGGACAGAAAAGCCTGGAGTGCTGCAGTCCATGGGGTTGCAAAGAGTCGGAAAGGACTGAGTGACTGAAATGAACTGAATTGAGATCAAAATGCTATAGACAGCTTTCTGACAGTAACGCAGAGCCAGTTGACAAGAAGGGAAAAATGTGTGTGTGTGTATACACATCTATAAAACTTCGCAGATTGGAAGCACTTAATATAGGGTAAACACATGGGTAAACATCAATAAAGAGCATTGTATAGAAACCACAATGTAGTAATCACAGAACATGTAGAAAGTAATAAAGTTACAAAACGTTCAAGATGTTTTGGAAAGCCTATAAAACATTTGACACAGTTCCCCCTGCCAAAAAAGGGTAAAATTCCTAGATTTAACAAATGAAAATATTTTATCTGGAAATTCTAAAAACAGTTAAAAATAAGAGGGCTTGATGACCTCTGGGGATTCCACTGGTGTAGATTGCCAGTTTCTCTGAAATTCCTGTTAAGCATTATTGTAAAAGGAGATTGTAGGGTAGTGACTTTCCCTGTCCCAGGCAGATTCACTCTAGGCCTCTCAACTGGTTCAGAAGAGTGTATCTGTCGGGATTGTTTCCCAGCTGCAGGTAACAAAACCCAATAAAAGATAGCTGAGACAGGAAAGGAGTTTACTGGTCTCATGCCATGGAAAGTCAGAGTTAGGTAGTCCAAGGCTAGCATGAGTCAGCGATGTCACCAAGAGTCCAGATTCCATTCATCTCACTGTTTCACCACTCTTAACATTATAAAACGGCTGCTGTTCTTTCAGACACTAAGTGCAGGTGGCAGGTGAGAAGGAGAGAAAGGGCAAGATAAAGGTTAAAGAACCCAGGAGCATGCCAACTGAAGTTGTCTCCAAGAAAAGTGCCTGTGAGTTGCACCCAATGAATTCCTTTTTCATCTCCTTGGTCAGAACTTGGTCATATGGGTTTCCTGATCACTGAGAATCTGGAAAACTGGATGCATACACCTTGGATAAATTCAAGGTTCAGTTGTTAAGGAAAATTGTTAAAAATGAATGAATACTGGGTGGGCAATAAGCAGTGTGTGTCTTAAGTCAATTATGGACGTGAAATGAAGTGAAGTCGCTCAGTCGTATCCAAATCTTTGCAACCCCATGGACTGTAGGCTACCAGGCTCCTCTGTCCACGGAATTTTCCAGGCAAGAGTACTGGAGTGGGTTGCCATTTCCTTCTCCAGGATATCTTCCCAACCCAGGGATTGAACCCGGGTCTCCCGCATTGCAGGCAGACGTTTTACCATCTGAGCCACCAAAGAAGTCAATTATGGAGAAGGTGGTATTTCAGCAGTGGATGAAAGGAAGACAGAAAGTCTGAGTGAGTGGTGGAAGAATCCCAAAGAGATTTGGAAGCATGAGTGACGAGGTTGTATGAGGTTGGCTGTTTACACAAACTAATATATGACCTCAAGTGGGGTCAGATCACCCAATTCAAAGTAAACCTCCATATTTTAGATCTGGAACATGCCTGATTCTCTGTTCCCCAGACTCTTTTGGAGAACAAGCTTAGTGCTGAATGACAGGTGTTACATATTTATTAATATTTGACATTTATTTATTAGTAGGCAGTGTTGTTTCTCAGTCTAATTTAACTTGAAATACATAACACATAGAGTCTCTGGGCAATTGATAATCTCTTACAGGTGAACCTTATGATATGATATTAATTTTGCCACCATTCAAGCAAATGGGGCTTCCCTGATGGCTCAGATGGTAAAGAATCTGCCTGCAATGCAGGAGACCCAAGTTTGATCCCTGGGTTGGGAAGATTCCCCTGGAGAAGGGAATAGCTACCCACTTCAGTATTCCTGCCTGGAGAATCCCATGGACAGGGGAGGAACAAAATGGGCTACAATCCACAGAGTCACAGAGTCAGACACGACTGACTGACTAACTCTTTCACTTTCATAAACCAAATGGAAGCACCTTAGCAGATTTCATAGACTCTTCTGCTTGGACTAGTGGAATTTTTAATACTATATAAAATGAATGACTTTATTACATTAGGACAATAGTGAAACGCTGGTGGAATCTCTACAGAATAACATTTGAACCAGACCTTAAAGGATGAGTAAGATTTCACTAACTCATGCAGACACAGACACTTCAAGCCTCTGCTTTGTTAGAGAATTGTTAAATTACCTTGAAAAGACATCTTGCTATATCAGAAAGATCAACTCACCTGTTTTATAAAGAAAAAAAATTGTAAGAAAAAGTAGATGAAATAAGTCTTCTCAAATGTTGCATTGATTTTCTACTTTAATTCTCATTCAATTATCCAGAAAACGTCATTCTCCCAAAGTCCTTTGAAATAATTGACCTTTTATCTGAATCCTAAAGCCTCTTTTTTATGGTGCATTTTGTGAACATTTCCTTCCTTTCTCTTCTGCAGGCAAAAAGGTGACAGTTTCTTATTTCACTTCCACCTAATCAACAACATCAGCAATTGTTCATTCTGGCTTGATATTTGTATGTTGGGGAGGGGGTGGTGTTAGGGAACAAAAGGAATGAAGAATAAAATCGGAAAACGAGGGAAAGAACATGTCGCTCCAGACTCTGGGAGCAGTCAAATCAGGCTGCCAGCTGCAACAAGAATCTCTCTAATAAGGAAATTAGAGCATGATCATTTCTGGCTATGTGACTCTGATTCTAAATAGGTTTTACAAATAGATTGTGATTGAACTTGGAAACATAAACAAATTGGCTTAGTGGAATAAAGGCTGAACTACATTTTAGTTGGGGAATTAAAATGCTTTTACAGGAGGCTCTCTGAGAGAAGGGACAGCTATTTTAACGAGAGCATATGCATTTGTGAAACCCACTGGCTTTGTTGCTTTCTCTTTGGAGAGTCAGGTCTGATAAACTCAAAAGAAAGTTTCCCAATAGAGTTTCTAAGAGGACAAGTGATAAAGGCTCGGAATGGGCAGTGTGTATTTGAAATTCCCCATTCAGATGCTGGGAAGAGAGGTGCCATTTAAAAATAATAGATTTTAAAATATCAGTAGCTTAAAAAATTCTAGTCAGTGATCTCCCTTGGATGTTTCTTTTGTCTCTTAGAGGTTTGGGGATAGAGGTTCTCTAAGCTCTATTAATACATTTCACTTATAAATATTCATGCAGTGTTCCCGGTGCCTCCCTGACTGACTCAGTGAAGGCTCTCTACCCTGGTGAGAGAGTGGTGCCAGAGGAGATGCTAAATTCTAATAAGGCCCTGGGTCAGCCTCAGACAACCTAGAGTCATTTGAAAACACTAGACTTTCCAGTCAAGATAAAGGGTTATAAATGTCTGTGTGTCCAAGCTTATATTCCACACGAGAGGATTAACTTCCTCTCTCTGCAAAGTCTCCCGGTTGTTAAAAATAGTCACGGTTCTGTGTGTTTTGAGCTTCACATGGTGAGGAAAGAGATCTGCCTGACGGGAAGATGCTCTTTTTTATTTCCCTTTTTCTAAATCCACTGATTACTCGCTAAGGCCTAATCCACCATGGAGTGCAAGTCAGCAAAATCTCTCTGATAGTGATCAGTTCATACATTCAGAAACAAAGTGTAGGCCCTGGGGACCCACAGGGTCATCGACTTGCTGGGTAGGAGTTCAGATCAGCTCCTGGAGAGTACATCCCACAGTGACAAAATGCTTACACTGTGGACATTTTTCTGACTGTCTAGGGACCAAAAACTAGATCCTTCTGTGTTAACTCTTCTGCCCACATCTAGGGATGTTCCTAGGAAGTGGATGAAGCCTGGTGTTGCATTTACTCTTTCTCCCTTATTAGGCTCTCACATTCCTGGAGCCTGAGTGAGTAATTTCTCCCACTAAATGCTTTCTAGGCCCAAGTGGATGAGCACACCGAACTTAAGTCCACACTTTGTCTACGGCTCTATTGACACATATACATTGCGTAGGGAAATAAAATATTTTTGCTAAAAGAAGCTTATATTGTCTCATGTTTTCATTTCAGAGATACTTTATTTTCATTTATGATTCAGCTTTAAATGGGTATTTAGCCGTAATATTTCAGCCCCCTGCTGCTGCTTTTTCTGTCAAGCTTATAGAAATTTATAAATGAATTACCAGGTGAACTTCTTATTTAAATGGAACTCAAATTAATTCATTGTGGAAATAAAATTTCTACTCTTTTACCCACCCACTCAACATAAACAGTTTATTTTCCTTATAGGGGATTTTCCCTAACAAGCAGAGCACAGCAGAAAACACATCAAACTGGGTGTCTTATGACCTAGATTCTAGCCATAGCTCTTCCACAAATGAATGAATCTGGACAAGTCATACATAAAAAATGGAGCTATGCCAGGTGCATTGGAAGATGAGCTTCTCAAACTTTACTGTGTGTATTAGTCTGGGTTTTCTGAGAAACAGAACCAATAAGAGGAAAGTATATAAAATTTGTAAATATAGTGTGTGTGTATATATATATATATAGATAGATTTTTTTTTTTTTTTTAAGAAATTCACTCATATGATTACAGAGGCTTGGCGGGTTCAAAATCTACAGCATAAGCCAATAGATTGGACACCCAGGGAAGAGCTGCCGTTTGAGTCCAGAGGTGGTCTGATGTTATAATTCTCTCTTCCCAGGAGGGTAGGTCAGTCTATTAAAGCCATCAAATGATTGGGTGGGACTCACTCATTTACTCATTATGCTGGGTAATCTGCTTTATTCAAATTTCATTGATTTAAATGTAATCTCATCTAAAAAAATTTCTCTGAAGAAGCATCTAGAACACTGCTTGATCGGATACCATAGACTAGTCATGTTGACACAAAATTAGCATTCATGCCGTAAGTATGAATCACCTGAAATGCTTGTCAAACATAGATTCCTGGACTCTGCCTTCAGATTTCTGATTCTAATTTGCTATCCTTTTGCCAGGGGATGCTGATGCTGCTCTTTTAGGGCTTACTTTTTGAGGAGTACTGTTTTAGGTTCTATGAGCATGGTCCAGCCTCTTCTACAGATGAAGAAACTGAAGCCTATAGTTATGAATAGGTTTGTCCCAAAGAGTTCATACCCAAATCTTCAAATCTTCATCCAGGGCTTTTTTCACATAATGTGCTGCCAACGTGTAGTACAAATGAACTTTCTTAGGATGAAATCTACTCTTGTAATTGAACCTTCTTCAAAACCAAATTGAACTAGTTGGATTTTTCGTAGAATTTGACAACCTGACACTAAAATTCATGTGGAAGGGCAAAAAGTCAGTAAGAGTCAAGACAATTTTGAAAAAGAATAAGGAGGGAAGACCCATACTAACTTTTTTGCAGGTGTTTTATAAAACTATAGTCATTGAAACAGCATAGAATTGAAACAAATTAAGAACCCATTGTCTGGCCATAAATATTTGAGATATACATGACAGAGGTAGCATTATGAGAAAAAGATAAGCTATCCATAAATAGTGCTTGAAAATGGCTATTTTTGCGGGAAAAAATACATTGCCTACCCATCCCATGCTTTAAAAAAAATTCCAGATATATCAGCATAGAAGCAACATTTAAAAACTTTGAATGAAAAATTTAAGATATTTTTTCTATCAGGGCAGAAAAATATTTCTTAAATGAGACATAAAAATGCACACCATAAAGTAATATAACAATAAGCCAATATTTATTTTGTTATTCTATTTGTATACAATATTTTGAGTACCTTATATATGCTAATTTGTGTAAACCTCATGAAAACCCTAGGTTACACTTCTGCCACTTACCACACAGGTTAAGGAAGTGAACAGTCTCTCCAGCCCTCAGTCTTTTATGAAGATCAAGGGCCATTATTATTATGATCTTCATAAAAGACCAAGGCCTGAAGAGACTGTTCACTTCCTTAACCTGTGTGGTAAGCGGCAGAGGTGTGAGATGATCCTAGATATTCAAGATCTATGCTAGAGTCACTGCTCTATACACTACCTCTTAAGAGTGGAAAATGGACTACATTCAAGTGAAAAGAATATATATTACATAAATTAATTGAAAATACAAACCAGTACTAGGAGGAAATATTTTTAATGCATATAACCTCAAAGGATTATAAAACATGCAAACACACACGTACACATACAGAGCACACTTACAAAATCAGTATGGAAAAAGAAGCACTCTATTAGAAAATGGGCACAGATTATGAACAGGCACTTTACTGGAAAGGAAAATCAAATGACCGTAATCATATGAAAATTTCATGCTAGATCAGATCAGTCACTCAGTCGTGTCCGACTCTTTGCGACCCCATGAATCGCAGCATGCCAGGCCTCCCTGTCCATCACCAACTCCCGGAGTTCACTCAGACTCACGTCCATCGAGTCAGTGATGCCATCCAGCCATCTCATCCTCTGTCATCCCCTTCATGCTAGCCAACATATAAATCAGTATTATGCCTTCAGAGGGCAATTTGGCCATACTTACCACAGTAAAAGGTGCACCTTTCCTATAGGGCATTCTTTGTGTATACAAAGACAGCTTTGCAGAGTTGTTCTAGCAAAAAATTGGAGATAATAACTCAGTAAAAAAGTGGTTCAACAAATTACAGAATAATTACATTTTGGAATACAAAGTAAAATAGGCTAGATATATCTGCACAGATAAAGAACCTAATGGTGAGTGGACAAAAGATGTTGAAAATCGTCATATAGCATATGATATCATTTGAGTAAAGCCTAAAATTTCACAAAATAATGCCATCAAGTGTTTTCAATGCATAACATTACCATACGGATATAGATCAACTTTAGTCTAACAGTGTCATTTGGGGGATGGAAGATGGGGGAAGGGAGAAAGGTGAGGATGAAAGAGAAATCTAGTTATAGCTTACTTTTTTTAGTCTCAAGGAGACATGGATAAATATTAAGATGTGTTAAATATTGACTATTATTAATATGTGTTATATATTGTATTAAATATTGACCTGAGCATTTTGTTATTTTCTCTTTATTCGAAATTGCCTATAATTACATGTTCTAAAAGAAATAAAAATGCATCCCTGCAGTCATTATTTTTAGGATACAATTGTGTTCTTTTTTTCTAAGAACTAAAATATACAAACTTTCTCCTTCTGTGTGTTTTTTCTCAAATATACTTTTCAACTTATTATAAAATCTCAGAGTTGGAAGAAAATTTAGAAGGTGTTTGTTCAAAGCTACCACTTAATACAGGCACCTCTGGATTCAAATTATTATTCCAAGTAAAAATAATTGGTAAAATTTTTCTTTATGCTTAATAGTCTGGAAAATATAGCTTTGGTTAACTGGTTATTTTGTTTTAATGGAGTTGGATTCTATGGATAATGACTTTATAAAGTGAAACATAATAAATTGCAGTTAACATTAATACTATGCTGAGCACATAATTTTATCTGTAATGGTATAGAAGGCTGCAAAGAGTCTCAAGATCATCATTATAACCATCAATTACCAATATTTTGGTAATACAGATCAGATCAGATCAGTCGCTCAGTCGTGTCCGACTCTTTGCGACCCCATGAATCGCAGCACGCCAGGCCTCCCTGTCCATCACCAACTCCCGGAGTTCACTTAGACTCACGTCCATTGAGTCAGTGATGCCATCCAGCCATCTCATCCTCTGTCGTCCCCTTCTCCTCCTGCCCCCAACCCCTCCCAGCATCAGAGTCTTTTCCAATGAGTCAACTCTTCGCATGAGGTGGCCAAAGTACTGGAGTTTCAGCTTTAGCATCATTCCTTCCAAAGAAATCCCAGGGCTGATCTCCTTCAGAATGGACTGGTTGGATCTCCTTGCAGTCCAAGGGACTCTCAAGAGTCTTCTCCAACACCACAGTTCAAAAGCATCAATTCTTCGGCGCTCAGCCTTCTTCACAGTCCAACTCTCACATCCATACATGACCACAGGAAAAACCATAGCCTTGACTAGATGGACCTTTTTTGGCAAAGTAATGTCTCTGCTTTTGAATATGCTATCTAGGTTGGTCATAACTTTTCTTCCAAGGAGTAAGCGTCTTTTAATTTCATGGCTGCAGTCACCATCTGCAGTGATTTTGGAGCCCAGAAAAATAAAGTCTGACACTCTTTCCACTGTTTCCCCATCTGTTTCCCCATCTATTTCCCATGAAGTGATGGGACCAGATGCCATGATCTTCGTTTTCTGAATGTTGAGCTCTAAGCCAACTTTTTCACTCTCCACTTTAACTTTCATCAAGAGGCTTTTTAGTTCCTCTTCACTTTCGCCATAAGGGTGGTGTCATCTGCATATCTGAGGTTATTGATATTTCTCCCGGCAATCTTCATTCCAGCTTGTGTTTCTTCCAGTCCAGCGTTTCTCATGATGTACTCTGCATATAGGTTAAATAAACAGGGTGACGATATACAGCCTTGACGTACTCCTTTCCCTATTTGGAACCAGTCTGTTGTTCCATGTCCAGTTCTAACTACTGCTTCCTGACCTGCATACAAATTTCTCAAGAGGCAGATCAGGTGGTCTGGTATTCCCATCTCTTTCAGAATTTTCCACAGTTTATTGTGATCCACACAGTCAAAGGCTTTGGCATAGTCAATAAAGCAGAAATAGATGTTTTTCTGGAACTCTCTTGCTTTTTCCATGAGCCAGCAGATGTTGGCAATTTGATCTCTGGTTCCTCTGCCTTTTCTGAAACCAGCTTGAACATCAGGAAGTTCATGGTTCACGTATTGCTGAAGCCTGGCTTGGAGAATTTTGAGCATTACTTTACTAGCGTGTGAGATGAGTACAATTATGTGGTAGTTTGAGCATTCTTTGGCATTGCCTTTCTTTGGGATTGGAATGAAAACTGATCTTTTCCAGTCCTGTGGCCACTGCTGAGTTTTCCAGATTTGCTGGCGTATTGAGTGCAGCACTTTCACAGCATCATCTTTCAGGATTTGGAATAGCTCAACTGGAATTCTGTCACCTCCACTAGCTTTGTTTGTAGTGATGCTTTCTAAGGCCCACTTGACTTCACATTCCAGGATGTCTGGCTCTAGGTCAGTGATCACACCATCATGATTATCTTGGTCTTGAAGATCTTTTTTGTACAGTTCTTCTGTGTATTCTTGCCATCTCTTCTTAATATCTTCTGCTTCTGTTAGGTCCATACCATTTCTGTCCTTTATCGAGCCCATCTTTGCATGAAATATTCCTTTGATATCTCTGATTTTCTTGAAGAGATCTCTAGTCTTTCCCATTCTGTTGTTTGCCTCTATTTCTTTGCATTGATCGCTGAAGAAGGCTTTCTTATCTCTTCTTGTTATTCTTTGGAACTCTGCATTCAGATGTTTATATCTTTTCTTTTCTCCTTTGCTTTTCACTTCTCTTCTTTTCACAGCTATTTGTAAGGCCTCCCCAGACAGCCATTTTGCTTTTTTGTATTTCTTTTCCATGGGGATGGTCTTGATCCCTGGTAATACAAGGAGGTGCCAATTTAAAGAGATCTGGACGGCATGATGTCAGATAATATGAATTAAAGGACTACTTGGAGGGAAGGTAATTACCTTGTATGATGTGTTGTGGGAGGTGCCTTATATACACAATTTCATTTAAATCCTACAACAACCCCATAAGGTAGATATTGTTAGTCCCACTTTTCAAATAAAAGCATTGAAGTTCAGAGAGATTTGAGGTAATATGCCCTACATCTTGTTAAGAAAAATTATCCTAAATGTGAAAATAAGGCAAAAAGAATCTTATATATCCTTTCAACATTATACTAGAGCTTTACCTAATTCGAGCCTACAGATTGTTAATTCTCTTACAGAATGTACCTTTGTTTGACTTACTACTTACTATTGATTAGTCCTAAACTCTGTGAAACTCTAGGTTAACTTGTAGATTTTTGTCTGATAACAATGCAAATGATTTTTGTCCGGTAGAGAATATAATTCCATGGAGACACATTTCTTTCTCCCCTCCTTCTATCCTTCCTTCCTTCCCATCTATCTATCTATAGGTATGCATTCAATCTTTACAATTTTTGAACCAGTATTATAATCCTAATGCTTCCCTCATTAATAAATTAAATGAATTTTGACATGTGCTCTTTGTATGTTTGCACAAGAGTCAAGTTTTTACCTTATACTGTCATACTTTGACAGTTTCACAGCTAAAGCCAAGGCTTTGGTTTCAGAGCATGTGTTCTTGCTCTCACAAACTCTTTTTGGATGTATGTAGTGAATGTCAATGGCACCCCACTCCAGTACTCTTGCCTGGAAAATCCCATGGAAGGAGGAGCCTGGTAGGCTGCAGTCCATGGGGTCGCTAAGAGTAGGACCCGACTGAACGATTTCACTTTCATTTTTCACTTTCATGCATTGGAGAAGGAAATGGCAACCCGGTCCAGTGTTCTTGCCTGGAGAATCCCAGGGACGGGGGAGCCTGGTGGGCTGCCGTCTATGGGGTTGCACAGAGTCAGACACAACTGAAGTGACTTAGAAGTAGTAGTAGTGAACGTCATTACTGAACACTCGAACTTAATTAAGGTACTAGTCCTCTGATGTGGGGGCAGGGAAAAGGACACTGTGAGAAAAACAGTCTCAGTTTTCCTTCCTCTGGGAAGTGGAAACAATATGGAGGATACCCGTTTCTGGACGTGCATCTCCTAAGACATAGAGGTCTTGTCACTTAGATCCCTACATTTGATACTTCCTCCTGCCCAATAAATAGATAGACTGGCTTACTCAGAGTTTCATTCCATACTATGCATTTTATACATGTGTGTTATATGTATACATACACATGTAGGTATGTGTATGCATATTTGTACTATGTATTTTGCATTTCATAGTCTGAGTGATATAGAATATGTATCATAATGAGTAGAGTCCATGTTTCCATTTGTAATTTCTATCCCAATCTCTCCTCAACCAATTTCTAGCTCTAAAATGAATCTCTATAACCCAAGGTATTTTAGAAAGACAGTTCTAATCTATAAACTTTAAGGATATACATTCACACACATATAACATGAAACCCACTCATTCATGTTAGTGAGAATAAGGAATTAGTGAGAATATGGAACTGTGGACGATTTTTAAGAAACTGAAGTGGCATTATTCTCAAGTACCTATATGTTCTTATTTCAGTTATGAAACTCTACCCTGTAATTGTTCTTGGGGACTAATTAATGGGAAGATTAAAATGGTATGCAGTCAACTTATCAACAAAAGGAAGAAATGGGCATTTCTTAAGTGATTGCGAAGTTTGTTCTCTTAAGCAAGTAAAACAACTCTTACTTTCTTTATAGCCTTTTCCAGGTTATCAATCAACATAGAATAACCTTTCTTGATAGGAGAAACCAAGAGAATTCTTTCAAATCTAAAGCAGGAATATGTGAGGTAAGGAGATTTCGATGCTTCTACATTTTTTCCCCATAGGTTACTTCACTAAGCAAGCTAATTGGGCTTAGTCCACATCCCTGGTAACAACATCTTGAAGCAAAATGTTGGAAAAGGTCTCCTGGCAAATGCAACTAGTGGCCACTGCCCTTTTGCCTGGAAACAGAGGCCTGCTATTGTACCAGGCAGAGCCCAGAGGACAACAGGCAGGCGGTCTGGCAGGGTTGCCTGCTGATGCTAATTGCCCTAGTCCAGCAGAGGAGAGAAATTGATGCCAAGTTCTTGCACAAGGTCAAATGTTTCTGGAGGAAGGGAGCCAGGGTTAAATTAGCAGTCAGAATGAGGTAGGAAGCTGGGTGGAGAAACGCAGGCTGGGAGAGGGGGCAGAAGTCTGGAAATTCAAACGGAGACAGCAGTAAAAAGTAATTACTAACACATTTTCCAACTTGGAAAGCCAGCCACATCCCACACCAGGGCCAGACTCGGAGCTCTTCTGTTCCAAGGAGGTTGGAACAGACTCAGGGGACAGGAAGGGACTGTGCAAGCCAGCTGCCTGTGGCTGACTTTGGAGCTGCACTCCCCAAAAAGGGAAATTCATCTTGAAAGAGAAAGCAAAGGACATTGCTCCTGAAATTCTCCATTCAGAGTAACATTTGCCATACATTTTATGTATCCATCCTTTTAGGACCTTTTAGGATAATTTAGCCAAAAATTATCAAACATCAAAACAAAGTAAAGGGAAACCTTTTAGGAAAATGTAAGCCTTTGTGAACCTAAAATATCTCCCTTCTCTGCTGTTCATCAGCTTCACTAGAGGAAAGAAACTGTGGGAGGCACAGATCTCAGGAGAAGAGGAGGAGGCGAAGGGGGAGGAAAAATAAGGGAAAGGGGAAACAATGGTCTCTGGTGTCAGGGAGAAATTCATGATTGGATTGATTGTTTTGGATTGACTGTTTTGACAGTTGATTTTTATTTTTATTTTCCCTCCAGCTTCAGAACCATGACAGACGATTGCTGAACATCAAATTGATGAGTGAATACTTCATCAGATCTGGTTGCCTTAACAACTAAAATAGCCAAAATGTTAAGACAGTCAAATAAGATTGATTATTTTTGATACAATCCGTGGGTGGCTGACCCAGAAAGCCTCAGCCTAATCACACATATAAACACAGGGGCTGTATCAACAGATGCAAAAGCAGCCAGAGGACAAGCGAGATGTCTGTCAATCACCTGGATGCCTCCTGTCTACTATGCACCGAATGGCATGTAGAGAAAACACCAGAAAGAGGCTCTGGATTGCTCCTGGGTGCTAGATGTCACAGGAGGTAGTCAGCCTTAAAAGCTGAGAATTTTGATCCTTTCAATTTCCAGCAAAAGGGCAGAGCCTGGCTTGTAATGGAGAAGCAGATTTCCTCCAAATTGTTGTCTAGAGGTGCTGAATCATGCATGAACGTCAACAGATGACGCCAACCATGGCATCATTTCATAGGGGCTTTATCTGGTGTGAACTAAGCTCATTCTGCTTTATGAATTTTCTTTAAACATCCACAGATAATTGTGCTGTGTCATAGACCAAAAGGGAAATTAAATCTCTCTCATAGTGGATTTGGTATTTGCAGGCTTTCCTGAAGACAAGGAAAAGGAAATTCATTTTGGATTTTTAAAAAACACTTAAGTTAGAAAAAAAAATCACCATCTCAGGTGCCCATTTGAATTCAACCCACCGTGTGCAGAGGGCTAGCTGGATGCCTTAGCATAATTGTTCAGGTACAAAGGTTCCTGAAGCTTTACTTTGTTTATTTGTTTGATTAGGTTTTTCTTTTCATTTTGAGCTCTAGAAAATTATTAGTTGATAGCTCGATGGCAAGGCAGTCTGTTTTGAGAAAAGAGGAATTGATTAAGAAGTGAGAGATGGTGAGAGACTGAAATGATTGAAAAAGAAAAAGCCTACAAAACATTTACAGTGTAATTTTTCAATACAGATTTAAGTACATACAACATGCAGTTAGAAACAGATGCCTTTCAAGACTTTATTATTGATCTAAGAATAATTTGAGTTTCCCCCTTTTTAAACAGAATCCAAGAAAACATAATGCTATAATCTATATATTAGTTAGCATGGCATGATTTGAACATCTAATTGCTTGACATTTGAGTCAGTCTCAATGCTTAGAGGACCTAACAAAGCTAGCATGTAGCTGGATGTCAGGGAAGAGCAGTCACAATAATCGTTCATGGAAACAAAACATTAATCAGCAAATACCAGTTTGCTAGATTAATTAGCAAGGATGTGAACTTGATACGCATGCATGCATGCTAAGTTGCTTCAGTCACGTCCAACTTTTTGTGACCCTATGGACTATTGTCTGCCAGGTTCATCTGTCCATGGGATTCTCCAGGCAAGAATACTGGAGTGGGTTGCTATGCCCTCCTCCAAGGGATCTTCCCGAGGCGGGAATTGAATGTCTCTTACACTGGCAGGCAGGTTCTTTACCACTAGCACCATCTGAGAAACCCTAACTTGATATATTGGTATTTAGAAAGTGAATATACGGGTACTCTGTATGTTTAAAACATAATATCACATCTTCTTAGATAACTTAATATTTTACAATACTTTTGACTTTTCCTGTTTTAATCGATCCACACCACGGTTCTTTGGAGGTCGACATCTACATTGGACTCTACTGGTGAAGATATAGCTGTGCCAATCATGGCTGCCTTTTCCTTCCAGTGTCAGTTGCTAAGAGCTGAGCCTTTCCTCATACAAGTGGTCAATCAGTGAACAAGAACATGATGTTACCCAAACAGAGACAATCCATTTTGACCCCTGAAAATTTCCTGGGAATTTGAACTGGGAAATTCCTAAAGAATACGACAGTGGTGAGAACTGATGTAGAAATGCCTTGATGTGGGAAGAAGCTGGAGAGGCCATGATACTAACTGAGGTTCTAAGAGAGCAAAATCAATTCATTATCAGAAGTGAAAGGGAAAGAAAAGACACAGAGACAGCAGAAGGTGAGCAGGGAATAGGAGGGGGAAACTGAAAGGTAGAGAAGAGCCAAATGAGATAAATGAAAGAAGCATGACCTCCTGCTGCTGAGGTCACCTGCTGCGGAATCTTCACCTCCTGTTCCAGGGCAGCTGCTTTTGCTACTCTTGGTTTGTTTTCCCAGAAACCTTTACTAGCATGAGTGAGTCTTTGTTCCTTGCATCCAAAGGAATTTGACTGAAAAGCATTGTTATCTTCCATGATGCTATTGAGCACACTAAAGCACAAAGAGAAAGCAAAAGTCCTTTCCTGAGAAGATGGATTGTATTACAGCTCACAGACCTGCAAGTAGGAAGTGGTTGAGTCAACATCCTGCCCAGACTTTTCTAAAATCGGTGCTGAAGTCAGTTTATCACACTTTAGCATTTAAAAAACATACTCCCAAATCCTTTGACACTCCTTCCGTAAAGAGGTGGTGTCTGTCCCCTGCTATTGAAGCTGAGTGGGAACTTCTGACAGTTCCAACCAAAGAAGAGTAGCAGAAGTAATGCTGCATGATTTTTGAGACTGGTTTAGGAAAGACTGTACAACTTCTATTTAGTTTTCTGAAAATGCTCTTGGAACCCATCTGCCATGCTATGAGGAAATCCAAGCTGGTCAACATGGAGGGAGTCTCTGGAAAGATCCTGAGATGAGAGAGAGAGAAATAGGCATTGTCAACTTCAAGCTGTTTCAGATTTGCTCTGTCTCACTGCTTTTTAACAACCCTCCCTTCCACTCCCCTGCCCCCAGCTATTCTATAATAATTTCAATCACTGTTTGACTGCAGCACATGAGACACCCAAATGAGACCCACCCAGCTGAGCACTTTCTGGATTCCTGCCCCACAAAACTATGAATAAAATAATTACTGTTTGTATAAATAAATTCCCTGGTAACTCAGACAGTAAAGCATTGCCTGCAAGGTGGGAGACCTGGGTTCAGTCCCTGGGTTGGGAAGGTCCCCTGGAGAAGGGAGTGGCAACCCACTCCATATTCTTGCCTGGAGAATCCCATGGACCGAGGAGCCTGGTGGGCTACAGTCCATGGGATCGCAGAGTCAGACACAACTTAGCGGCTGAACACACAACAGCTTATAAATAATTAAGTTTTGAACATAACAATGAACATTTGGTTACAGCATTATTGCCAAATGTGTAAGAGGCTACATCCAGAACCTGAGAGACCTACCAGCCATCATACTTCCTCCGTAGTGGAAGGGGCAACTTATGATTCTTTGTTCTTTACCTTGAAGGGGGTGTCCTGGCAGGCCCCAAACCACTGGACTCCGGAAAACTTCATTGATATGTAGGTCCTTGAATCTCCATTAGAGATATTTCCCACTTTCTGGAGTTCATGTCTTTTACCAAAGCCTCCAAAACTTCTTGGCATTTCTTGCTTATCTGACCTGATTAACATGATGCCATCAGTCAAGTAAAGGAATGTGTGGCTCTCTGGAATGCCCAGTCATGTCACTGTATTATCAGAGGGAGAGAGTTAACATGGCCATGGGGCAAGATCATAAGTCTGTACTGTTATTTATCCCACATTGAGATCCAGGACTGCATACAGTGTGTTATATACCATGTTAATCTGCTCCAGGAAAGAAACCACTTTTGGTACCACAACTACAATTAGGACCACTACTTGACTGCATTTGTAGTAAACCACTATCATACCACAGGGTCCATCTGGCTTCTGTAGGTGCCACACTGGCGAATTAAATGTGGGTAGGGCAGAAACTGCCGACTCTGCCAATCTTTTAGGTCCTCCAGCCTGACAGTAGTCTATTTCCCAAGGACGCAATGTTGGTTTCAATTTAATACCTTGTCCATGGTAGGAGGGACAGTATCAGAGGCTTCCACTTGGCCTTTCTCATTATGAGAATTCTTAACTCACAGGCCAAGGAACCAATTTAGAGATTCTGTCAACTTCATAATCCAAATACACAGTCAGAGACTGGAGAAATAACCACTGATTGGGTCCATACACTTAGCTGACCATGAGCCAGGTACTTATCTCAACACACAGTTTTTGAACATTTGAGTAGTCTCCTTTCCCCAGTACATGGTTCCTCAAGTAGGTGACTGTAGATCCCTCCAGAGAAGGACAAGGAGAATCATTATGATAGCATTTGCTGTGATCTTGCATTGTCCTTCACTCATGAAAACCAGCCTTGATTTCAGTCAGTGGTTTTGGGGTTAAAAACTGAATCAGGTCCAGAAACTTAGCAAGGGATTGTATCATTTTATTGTAGCAGTAGTTCTGAACCTTTGTTTCCTTTTGTTACACAGATTGAGAAATAACCTTGTTGCCTGCTCAGTCTTGACCCTGGAGATGCTGTGTTCCATTAACTACCATCATGGCACTACATGAGTCATGCCACTCCCCGCCCGCCAACCTTGCCACTCTTTACAATAATTGAGCTCACTTTGCTTTTGACAGTTAAGCGCTACCACCTGGACTCTATTTTTTTCAGAAGTCTACCAGCACTGTGCTATTCGAGAGTCAGTTTTGCAACAGCATCCTCCAAAATCAGTCCTATTCTACAGAGGTCAACCACCGCCGAGACTCTTAACAATGCTGGCGTCCCCTGCACACCCCATGTTCCTTGGTAAATGGAATGTCCTCTGAACTCTCTCACGGATCATAATAAGTCAACAGGGTTTTTGACACTGCATAGTGTAGCCACTTCAATATGCCCAATTTCCCAGCCTTTCAATTCTTTCCTTCGTCATTTCCCCCAATAATTTTGGCATGCCTCCCAAGATTCTTGCCATCATCTTTAATCCTGCATCAAGGGTTAGTGCTCCGATATGTATAAACTGTCCTTTATCCAACTTTATATTCCATTTCCTTTCATCGAGCACCTCCAAGAATCCAGTCCGTTTTCATTCTGCTGGCTCTTGACAACAAATGTTGGTTATGTCTTTCAGTTCCTTCGGAGTATAATCCCTTTTCTTGCTTTTCAATTGTTTCACTTCCCCTGCTGGGTTGTGGTGTGTCTAGACTCTAAATTATTGTTCTGGTGATTACAAGGGGAGGTGGGGTAGATTATAGGGATGGGTACACACTGCTTTGCAAGGTAGAACCCTCTGTCTCATCTTCAGGTAAGGAGGAAGAACTATCCTTAACAAGATGGGATGGGCCTTTTTCCTTGGCCCAGAGTCTAGTAGAATATGAAGATTTAGATTCTTCATCTTAACTCTCAGGGTCCCACTCCTTCCCAAACAGGGCCACGAACTTCGTGTAGGTGAACTATAAGTGAAGCATCAACCTCCGTTTCTCATGACATACTCTGCATATAAGTTAAATAACTTGCTTTGAGTTATTTAATTTTAATAACTCCAACTCATGAGCATGGAGTTCTGCCATGGATTCTATACTTAAATCCTGGCCCCAATCCTCTGATTTTTTTGCCTTCATGCTGCAGGAGATGAGCATCCCTTTAACTACTGCTAAAGAGGCCCCCACCTGGCTTTCATAGTTTGCATATATTGATGGTTAACTGCCTTCATTGCCATTCTCTAATGCATGGATCACTATGAACAAAGCTAGTGGAAGTGATGGAATTCCAGTTGAGCTATTTCAAATCCTCAAAGATGGTGCTGTGAAAGTGCTGCACTCAATATGCCAGCAAATTTGGACAACTCAACAGGGGCCACAGGACTGGGAAAGGTCAGTTTTCATTCCAATCCCAAAGAAAGGCAATGCCAAAGAATGCTCAAACTACTGCACGATTGCACTCATCTCACAAGCTAGCAAAGTAATTCTCAAAATTCTCCAAGCCAGGCTTCAACAGTATGTGAACCATGAACTTCCAGATGTTCAAGCTGGGTTTAGAAATGGCAGAGGAACCAGAGATCAAATTGCCAACATCTGCTGGATCATCGAAAAAGCAAGAGAGTTCCAGCAAAACATCTACTTCTGCTTTATTGACTATGCCAAAGCCTTTGACTGTGTGGATCAAAACAAACTGTGGAACATTTTTAAAGAGATGGGAATACCAGACCTCCTGAACTGCCTCCTGAGAAATCTGTATACAGGTCAAGAAGCAAACTGGACATGTAACAACAGACTGCTGCTAAATTGGAAAGGAGTACGTCAAGGCTGTATATTGTCACCCTGCTTATTTAACTTGTATGCAGAGTACGTCATGAGAAATGCTGGGCTGGATGAAGCACAAGCTGGAATCAAGATTGCCGGGAGAAATATCAATAACCTCAGATATGCAGATGACACCACCCTTATGGCAGAAAGTGAAGAAGAACTAAAGAGCCTCTTGATGAAAGTGAAAGAGGAGAGTGAAAACAGTTGGCTTAAAGTTCAACATTCAGAAAACTAAGATCATGGCATCCTGTCCCACCACTTACTGACAAATAGATGGAGAAACAGTGGAAACAGTGACAAACTTTGTTTTGGGGGGCTCCAAAACCGCTGCAGATGGTGACTGCAGCCAAGAAATTAAAAGACTTTTGCTCCTTGGAAGAAAAGTTATGACCAATGCAGTTCAGTTCAGTTCAGTTGCTCAGTCATGTCCGACTCTTTGTGACCCCATGGATCGCAGCACACCAGGCCTCCCTGTCCATCACCAACTCCCGGCTTTCACTCAAACTCATGTCCATCGAGTTGGTGATGCCATCCAGCCATCTCATCCTCTGTCCTCCCCTTCTCCTCCTGCCCCCAATCCCTCCCAGCATCAGAGTCTTTTCCAATGAGTCAACTCCTCACATGAGGTGGACAAAGTACTGGAGTTTCAGCTTTAGCATCATTCCTTCCAAAGAACACCTAGGGCTGATCTCCTTTAGAATGGACTGGTTGGCTCTCCTTGCAGTCCAAGGGACTCTCAAGAGTCTTCTCCAACACCACAGTTCAAAAGCATCAATTCTTTGGCACTCAGCTTTCTTCACAGTCCAACTCTCACATCCATACATGACCGCTGGAAAAACCATAGCCTTGACTAGATGGACCTTCGTTGGCAAAGTCTGCTTTGAATATGCTATCTGCTTTCAAATATGCTGTCTAGGTTGGTCATACCTTTTCTTCCAAGGAGTAAGTGTCTTTCAATTTCATGGCTGCAGTCACTCTCTGCAGTGATTTTGGAGCCCAAAAAATAAAATCTGACACTGTTTCCACTGTTTCCCCACCTATTTCCCATGAAGTGATGGGACAGGATGCCATGATCTTAGTTTTCTGAATGTTGAGCTTTAAGCCAACTTTTTCACTCTCCTCTTTCACTTTCATCAAGAGGCTTTTTAGTTTCTCTTCACTTTCTGCCATAAGGGTGGTGTCGTCTGCATATCTGAGGCTTTTGATATTTCTCTGGGCAATCTTAATTCCAGCTTGTGCTTCTTCCAGCCCAGCGTTTCTCATGATGTACTCTCCATATAAGTTAAATAAGCAGGGTGACAATATACAGTCTTGAGGTACTCCTTTCCCTATTTGGAACCAGTCTATTGTTCCATGTCCAGTTCTAACTGTTGCTTCCTGACCTGCATATAGGTTTCTCAAGAGGGAGATCAGGTGGTCTGGTATTCCCATCTCTTTCAGAATTTTCCACAGTTTATTGTGATCCACACAGTCAAAGGCTTTGGCATAGTCAATAAAGCAGAAATAGATGTTTTTCTGGAACTCTCTTGCATATTAAAAAGCAGAGACATTACTTTGCAAGAAATTTCCATCTAGTCAAAGCTATGGTTTTTCCAGTAGTCCTGTATGGATGTGAGAGTTGGACTATAAAGAAAGCTGAGTGCCGAAGAATTGATGCTTTTGAACTGTGGTGTTGGAGAAGACTCTTGAGAGTCCCTTGGACTGCAAGGAGAGCCAACCAGTCCATTCTAAAGGAGATCAGCCCTAGGTGTTCTTTGGAAGGAATGATGCTAAAGCTGAAACTCCAGTACTTTGTCCACCTCATGTGAGGAGTTGACTCATTGGAAAAGACTCTGATGCTGGGAGGGATTGGGGGCAGGAGGAGAAGGGGAGGACAGAGGATGAGATGGCTGGATGGCATCACCAACTCGATGGACATGAGTTTGAGTGAAAGCCGGGAGTTGGTGATGGACAGGGAGGCCTGGTGTGCTGCAGTCCATGGGATCGCCAAGAGTTGGACACGACTGAGCAACTAACTGAACTGAACTGAACTGAGGAGGGGGTCATTGGAATCTCCAAGCATGAGCATGGGTGACAACCTGGACTTTTGACTGGCCTCTGAACTAGGGGGGAGCAGGTGCAGTCTTATAGGACAACACAACTTGTGAGCTCTGATGCTATCTCCAGGTCGGTGGTGTCAGAACCTAGCTGTTTGGGTGGCGCAGAACCAAAGCAACAATATTTGGACTTTTAACATCACTTGGCATCATTTGGTCTATAGTGAAAAAATAACGGCCAGGGAAAATCTGCTGCCCTAGGAACCAGAATATATAGAATCTTATATTATAAACTCTTATATAAATATAGAGTCTAGTTCTGGCTTTGCCATTTCTTAACTAAATTATTTTGGGAAAAATCACTTAGCCTCTTTGCATTTCAATTTTTTAATCTGTAAAGTGAGTGTAATATGATCAGTTTGTGTTATACTCATTTTATAGGTAGCTGTAAGAACCAGAGGAGCAATGTTTACAAATATAAAGTATTATCACTATTTTAGTTAAAACGGGGAATTTCTTTAAGGATTGTATTAAAAGCTCTAAACTGACTTTATTTTTGTACTTCACTAACTTTGCATTACTAATGGAAAATTTTTCCAAATTATACTTACTATTTTACCTGAAAATGGTTGTTTTTGCCTCTCAATTGCATTCTAAAGATAAACACAATAGAAGCTTTGCCAGGTGTGGCTTACTGGCCATCAGTCTAAGATGTTTAGAAACCTTCCCTTAATGATACAGAAAGGACAACTTTCAAACAAACCATTTAATAAGTGGCTGATAAAGTGAAAAATCCCCTTTCCACAAAAGCAACGAGAAGCAAAACCACAGTAATGTTCACTGCATCTCCCAGGACTGCAATCCTTAGGAAGAGAGAAGAGGAAGAGGGGGATGTTAATAATGCTTTATGTTCATACAGATTTCCCCCTCCATTGGTTTCCAAGCATTTGGCAAACTTTAATTGACTAATCCTCACATATCCCTCCAAGGTTAAGTAGGCAGCAGGTATTATCCTCTATTTTCAAATAGAGGAATAAAGGTACAAAGAGCTTAAATGCCTCCCTAAAGTCAGAAACAGAGGGCCCTGACTCCCATTCCACAGTCCAAACTCCCAGAACTCATTCTGCAGAGTCATTTTGGTCTTTTGATGATCTTTCTGAAGCACAATCCTCAACAATTCATTTTCCCAAAGACAAAAGATATGGTATTTTTGTTTCTCTATAGCATTTGCTTTGGCTTGAAGGCAAAGATACATATTTTCAGGCATGACAAACTTTTCTAGAGTTAAGCAAAGCTCAATGTGGGCAGAAAAGAAGCCTTTTGTGTGTGTGTGTTTAATTTCCAAGTAAGACATTGATGTTCTTTTCTGGGGCTGAACTCTCTTCGAATCCAACAGTGAGGCAGAGCTTGCGAACAAAACCCTTCCTATTCATTTCCAACTGTAGTATCTTTGCTAAACATTCTTCGGAAAATTCCCAGCTTTGTTGAACAGATTACCAAGGCTTCTCTTCAAGCTATCCAGCTGACCCCCATTCATCTAGTATCCTCAACGTTGCCAGGAGAAACAGACTGTCCTCACCAGATTAAAGCTTGCTGTGGGATATAAGACAATTTTGCATAAAAAACTACTTGACGAGAATTGGAAAAACCTTTAGGTATATAAGCAGGCAGAAAATCTGAGCCAGTAAGATTAGAATTATTTCACCTTAAAGAGACTCACAAAAACATTGACCATTTGGAGCCCAGACCTGACGTGGAAAAAATGAAATTTTCATCCAGATTCCATTCAGCGCTGAGACATATTCAGGGCCTCCTGCCAGAGGCGTCATTAGAGTACTGAGGCCCTTTGGTTCAAGGCCCATGGTGCTAGTACACACCCTCAAGGAAATAAAAGCCAGAGTTTTCCAGTTGGAAGTGCAGAGGAAGAAAGGAGGGGATTTCTTGGGGAAGGAAGAGAGGGAAAAAAGTTAGATTATCAATGAACTTGAAATCAAATCATGCCCAGTTTCTTGTGCGGGTATAAATGCATTCTGTTAAAAGATAAACTGAGGTATATTAAACATTTTAAGAGTTTATTTGAGCATTTAGCCTTTGTAATAGGACAGTGCCAAACCTAAAGAGGTCAGGGGGAAAGACTTATATAGGGAAAGTGAGGAAGCAAATAAAGGAAATGATTGATTGGCTGCACCTTATTTTATTTGTTTATTTAAAAAATTTTAGCCAATCAGAGGGGCATGTGGGGATCTTAGTTCCCCAACCAGGGATCAAACCTGTGCCCCTTCAGTGGACAGGCAGAGTCTTAACCAGTGAACCGCAAGAAAGTTCCTGACTGGTTGTAGCCTAAAGCTGACTTGCTTCTTTGTGACCAATTGTCCTTTGAGTTTTGATTTGGTAACCCAAGACATTTCCATGCTTAGAACTGGGTTTGCTTACATGGGTGGGGACATCAGAGCCCCCACAGTCTAAGGGCCTCCTTGTTAACAGCAGGGAGTTAAGAGCTTCCTGGACTTGGCCCCAAAAGTCCTGAGTTGAGGTCAAGCTCTGCTATTCACTACATCTGTGACTTGGGTAAGGTTTGGGGTATTTATGGACGCCAGTTTCCCCATGTGACAAAGGAACCAGGGGATTGTTAGGGTTATTTCCAATGGTCTCTGAATGACTAGTAGCTAAACAGCCAACCAGTCCTCCCCTTCTCTCACACTTCTTCCCTCCTGGTCAGCTCTAGGCCTGAGATAAGACTAGGAATCATTCTAGCTGAGTTGCATTTTAAGGTCCCTTCTTCTTGCCTGCATTGCCCGGTGGCTCAGACGGTAAAAGTGTCTGTTTGCAATGCGGAAGACCCAGATTCGATCCTTGGGTCGGGAAGATCCCTTGGAGAAGGAAATGGCAACCCACTACAGTACTCTTGCCTAGAAAATTCCATGGATAGAGGAACCTCGTAGGCTACAGTCCATGGGGTCGCAAAGAGTCAGACACAACTGAGCGACTTCACTTTCACTTTTCACTTTCCTCTTGCTGGAGTTGCCTGGAGCTGTCAAGATCCATGTCTGAGGAACACAGGGGAAGAACCTCCCGGCTGGCTGCTCACCCTCTCCAGCAGGCCCTTCACACACACACCTCATTTGCCCTTCATCCCTGAGAGGAAAATGTCTCTCAGATCACTTTACAGATCGGGAAACCTATGGCAGAAGAGATGAAAGGACTTGTAGACATCACACAGTCATAAGAATAGAGTGAGGCCTGGCTGTGCAATTTGCAGGGCTGAGTGCAAAATGAAAACATGGGGACCCTTGTTAAAAAATTAAGAACTTTGAGATGGTGGTGGCAGAGCACTGAACCAAGTGTGGAGTCCGTCTAGCCCAGGTCCCCTGACAGCACAGGCCAACAGCCTGGGAGGGCGGCCCAGCCTAGAGTCCAGTAGAAGCTCGCTCTCTCAGTGGACTGTCTGCATTGTCTCCATCTGCCCCTCCCAACCCACTCCGGACACTTGTTAATGGGCTTCGTGCTCAGGAGGCTGACTTCTAGGCTGTCCGAGGCTTCTGGTTGGTGTGGCGGGTGCGGGGGCAGGGTGGGAGGCTGGATGGCGGCCCGAGGGTGGGAAGGTGTGCGCTTCCTCTCCGCAGCAGATCAGGTGGCAGTTCAGCCTTTGTGTTCTCCTCTCTCTCCAGTCTGGTGATGATCTCAGGGTCACAGCTCCTGTAGATTTAGCTAAAGATTCCCTCCCTGCCCCTTAAAGGCCCTCCCCGTGCCTTGTTCCAGCCTTCTCTTCCCTCCCTTGTCACTGTCCAAACCTTTGGAAATAGCCCTTTTTTAAATAAGAGAGTCGTCTGTTTCCTACCACTACCTGTTGGTTGACTTGTCCAATTCTCCCTTTTTCTTTTGGGGGCTGCAACCTGCTTTTTCCTGGAAGAACTATCCTGCCCTCCAGCACCCAGAAGCCATACGAACCTGGTCAATCAGAGCCCCTCCTCGGCTCCCAGACCTCTTAGTCCTGCACAGACCTACAGTGGCCACAGTGACTGCCTCAGGAATTCATGTGTCTCTCGGGGCCCCTTCTGCTGTAATTGGTGGAGGCCCGGAGAAACTCTTTCCCTTCAGGAGTCAGAACATTTTTTCTGAGAAGGGCCAAATAGTAAATACTCATAATATTTTAGGCTTTGCAACTCACAGAACATCCTGTCTCATAGCCTTCTTTATTTGCTGTAACTCTTTAAAAATTCAAAACCATTTCTAGTCTGCCATGTGTGGAGTTGGGGGCATGCAAAAACAGGCCACCAGGCCAATAATTTGCTGACCCTTTAGCATCATGCAAGGGAAAAACAAGTCAAAGAACACCTTGCAGCAATCATCTCTAGCGGCAAAGAGGATGCCAGCCTGAGTACACACACACACACACACACACACACGACAAGGAAAGAAAAAATGCCTGGAAGCATTAGGTCTCCCAATACCCTGGTTCTCAACTCTCTCTTCTACTTTTGAGCCACTCAGCACTCTTCCCAGTTACTAAGCCAACCTGAGCTGGTGTTAGCTAGATTTCTAGTACCTGCAAGTGATCAGCTCCCAGTTGACATGTCTTTCTGCCTTCAGAGCCCAGAGCCAACCCCTGCCTTGATTCCACTGGTCTCAGGGCAAGTCCCATGATTCCAGTGATCTCAGAGCAATTCCCAAGATTCCACAGGTCTCAGAGCAATTCCTATGCTGCCCATGAACTCTCCAGCTCTTGGTCAAGGGTATGTGATGAAGGTCACTCCTGCTGCAGTTTTTACTCAGTGGACATAGACCTTTTTTTCAGATAGAAAAGGGGAAAAATTGGAAACTTAAACCAAACTTGAATGAAATCTCTATTTACTCACAGCCTCCGAGTCACAATTCATAGTTCAGGCAGCATTGCTGATTCTAAACAGAGTCTCCATGGTGTCACTGATGGTCAGCAGAGGCCTCAGACCAGGAACTCAGGGTCTTAGGAGCTGCATCTGCCTCTGCCTCTGATTTGGTGGGTCCTGACGAAGAGTTGCTGTAAGAATGCATTGTAGTTCACCTTCAAAAACTGCCATTGCAAATGGCCCAGTGTCCTGCTTGTGCAGACGTAATAAAAGGGCACTTAATAGGCCTGTAACATTCACCGAAGGGGGAGGTACAGTGGCCACATAGACCAGCTCCGTCAGTGCAGCAACTGACCTCTGGATGTTGTGTGGGAAAGGGCCATTTTCCTATCGTGTGTCTGGTAGGGACTGTTTTTTTCCTTAAAAGAAACATTTTGACAGAAAATGTTATAAAAACTACCATACAGCCTCATCCATGACTCCACTGAGGAGGTGGACTGTTTTGAAATAATGCTCTATCCTTTTCAGAAAGAAGAAAGCAAAATGGCTATGAAAAGACTTAAATATGGTGAAGGTCAATCTCAATGTCAAACATTCTGTCCCACTGCTCTCATTAAGTCAGTTCCCATTTGATTTGACCATCTGTCCAGATTTAGGTTGTAGGAAGAGTGTTCACCACAAGGAGAACGCTTGGAGAGACTGTCCTTCTGAATAAAGCAGAGTGAGTGGGTTGGCCCTTGCACGGAGGCAGGAGGTTTGACTACTAGACTGCAGGGCCTCTCAGACTGTGCATATGGGAACTTCCTGGGACCTTGGGAAAATGTAGAATCTGACTCCATTGTTCTGGACTGGGGCTTGAGAACCTGCATTTCTAATAAGCTTCCAGATGAAGATGAACCTGGTGTACGAATGCACCGTGAGTAGCAAGGGACAAGAAGAAAACAGTGCTTTAGCTATGGTGGCATTTGACCACTAACACTTGTCCATGATACCAGCTAATGATGACTTGAGTGCTAACTATGAGAAAGAAGCACAGTACTAGTAAGGAATGTAGCTAGAAACTGTAAACCCCGTGCTTTTCCACTGCTCGACCCCGGCTCACCTCACGGTGGACGTGAATGGGGAACCTCCAGCTCTCACAGCCCAACAGGAGTTTCTGACTGCTCGCAGCCCAACTTGCCACAGCTCAGGTGCAGCACCTGGCTTACTTGCCAGGCAGAACCTTCTGGATGGAGGCTTGGCCTCGTTCTGTGAAAAGCAGTCCAGGATTTAAAAGAAGTACACCTGGCATTTCCAGATACTGGGATGAACCGGCTAGTCTTTCTGCTCAGCCAACCTGATGGATGGTGCAAAAAAGTTCTACCAGTAGGAATAAAAGTGGGAAAACCTCTGTCTGATTGAAAAATGGTTCGTTCTGTACAAAATACAGTAACAAGATGAATTGCTCCTCCTGGGCAAACGTGGGAAGTTTCCCCATAGCTCACTGGTGTCTCCTGAAATCCCCAGAAGATAGATCCCAGGATGTGGCGCTGACTCCTGTCTTTGCTTCTCCAACTGACAGTGAGTAAAACATGAGGCTGCGATGAACAGAGAGAAACTGTATGTTTCTCGTGACTTTTGTCTCTGAAAAGATGCCTGGGTTCCAGAAATTTCTGTGAAGGAGGTTTACCGTCTCAGTCTTTGTGCTGGCATGACTGTAGACCTGCACAACTGAGCTTTTCAGACATGTCCATGCCTGGAAAGCGTCACAAAAGAGTGTTTTTTCCCCTCTATTGGGCTTCTTTTCTGAACCGTTTTCACTGTAAAGCCCCAGGCAGACACAGCTCTGGGGGAAGCAGGGACACGAGGGAAATTTCTCTCTGACATTTTCCCATCTCTTCCATCTGGATCCTCTCCGCCTGCCCTCCACTCCCTCCAGCCTCCTCCCCTTCTAGTACTGAACTCCATCCACAGGCACAGGGTGAGCATAATGTTTGCAGGGGAGGGAGGAAGTGGGGACAACCACTTGGATGTTGTAGTGATTCATATTGATTTTCTATATTGATGAAAATTAGTCATTTTAAAAGTTGTCACCAAACAAATAGAATCATGACTTACGTTTTATAATTTATATAATGGATTTTATGTACTTCTAACGTTTTTATCAGATTTCTGACAGTTATAAATCATTTCCCCTGGTAGAAAGATGAAGGGCCATGTTTCCCCCTCCTTCCCAGCTGCCACCATCTGTGAACATAGTTTCACATTGTTCTTCCTGTGTAGGGTTGAAATAAAAATAAGTTTCTTGACCCAAGATGAAGCTGCTTCTGCACAGGGTGCCATGTCAGCAAGTCAATATTTAGACAGCCTTTTTGTCCCTGGGAAATGCTCCACTTGACCAGAAAGGCAGTTTCCCAAACATGAAGCCAACTCTGGATTCTCCCCTTCCTTCCTTGTTCCTCTTTAGCCTATAAAACTTCCTGCCTCCCATCCACCCCAATTTAAAATTCTCCAAAAGGAAACTGTTCATTTCATGAAGTGTTAAATAAAGTTTGCTTGTATCACCTAAATTGTCTCCTTTGGTCATTTTTAAAAGTAGTAATCAATTACTTGTAAGTATTAACTGATGAAAACTCAGGTTATATGGATCCCAAAGACTACAAGGCCTGCAGGGGTGGAGGACAGTCTGGTAAGAGGCCTTGTAAAGAGAGTCAAGTTGGAGACTAGATGGCCAGGACATTTGCACGGGACAATGGAGCAGATCACTGAGTAAGTTGGGAGTCCAAAAGCCTTGATATTTTGGAGAGTAATTGAGACTACCTTCTATTAAGAGAGAGGGAATTATTTGTGATGAATGTAATTACTCAACAGCAAACTTTTATTGCAATAACTAGCAACTGGAAATAATCATCAATAGTGGAGAGAGCTGGTAAAAAAAAAATTATGGAGCTAGTAAATAAAACATGAACTGCCATACAATGAAGCCATGAAAATAATCAGAACTACATGTGCTTTCAGGCAAAGGTCTCTAAGCATATTGCAAATGGGGAAAAATAAGAAATGCATAATTTACTCCTATTTGTTTTTGAAACTCTATAAATATATCACTAGATATCCACATAAAATTTCTGGAGTAATGCATAAAATATTAATAAATGTTGTTATTGGTAAGAGACACTGGTGTCTTCAATATATGTGTGCCGGGGTCCAGCCCCGGCTGATCCAGGGAGTTCGAAGCGGGTACGGCGTCGGCGAGGGTCAGGATACAATAGCTTCAATTAGATATTAATTAAAGATATAAAGAGTAATAGAATAAGGATAGCTCAGTAGGAAAATTCAGTGGAGAAAAGAGGCTGAGTAGCTTGGTTTACGCGGCAGACCAATAAAACTTCAAGACAAGAAGTTTGCTCCACTTACGTAGGCCGCAGGCGTCCTTCCGTTCTCCTGAAGGAGAAGAGACACTGAGGCCTCCCCGGTCGGATCTTAGAAGCCCAGGCATAATTAGTAAGCATGGTGGGTTCCGCGCTCCAGATGGAGACTCAGCCAGAGTGAAAGAGAGAGAGACATGGGGAGACCAGTATTTTAAGAAACTGATCCCAATTCTTTATTTTCCAGAGTCTGTTTTTATACACTGAGATGTTATACAAAAGTCACGTGGGGACAGCAGTCCTGACTTTTATCAAAGTCAGGTGCTTCACACAAATGCATACAGAGGTCTTAGGGGTATGTTACATCATCTTCTGGCCAGGGGGGCCTGCTGACAATTACGACCCTCTCCTTGTGACATCGGTCAGTCAACCAGGACACTTATTTCTCCAGGGGTGATTATTCTTAAAACAGACACTACCCAAATAAAGTTACATTCCTATAGGGTGAGGGCGTAGTGGGTTTTAGTTAAGGAAAGAATTTACTTAGCCTAAGGTCTAACATGATTAATATCAAAGGTTAATACTTATTTCTTCTATATATTCATTAATGTGTATAAGGGCAGGGGATGTGGAGTCTTAGCAACAAACATTGGCTCAACAAATGAAAAACCCTTCACCAACACAATTTCTAATCAGCCCACTATACTTATACTTATAGTTTTCTAACTTCTCTAAAGAACCTGTTTTTAGAAGATTTAAAGCATCTCGTGCCTCTCATGGTTGGGAGGCTGTGAGCAATCACATGTGGCCAGACAAGCCTGTCAGGCAGGCTAGAGAACCTTCGGAGGAGTTTGTAGGTTAAAACACTCTTATCACGCCCAGGAATTATTATTAACTGGAGCTCTAAGTTAACTCCTTCTCCGAAAGAGGTGGTGGGGAACAGCCCCCCGTAAAGTCAGAGGTGTAGGTGAGCACAAAGTAGTAAAATAGGCAGGCTCTGGTTATGGGGGTAGATGCTCGAGGAGTTCCAGGGGGACTCCTGAGGCTTGATCCCGCCTTTGCGTATGTCGAGCCTCCTTCCTCATGACCTTTGTCACGGGCGGAGTACCTCACTCTGGCCCCCAACATATGTGTGCATGCTAAGTTGATTCATTCATGTCCAACTCTGCAACCCTATGGACTGTGTAGCCTGCCAGGCTCTTCTGTCCATGGGATTCTCCAGGCAAGAATATTAGAGTGGGTTGTCATGCCTCCTCCAGGGGATCTTCCTGACTCAGGGATCAAAACCGGATCTTACATCAAAACTCAGGGATCTTACATCTTCTGCATCGGCAGGCGAGTTCTTTACCACTAGTGCCACCTGGAAGTCCAACTTCAATATATACCCCTTTATAATATTTTTGCTATTATTAATAATAATATTATAATGTTATGACCAACCTAGATAGCATATTCAAAAGCAGAGACATTACTTTGCCAAAAAAGGTCCGTCTAGTCAAGGCTATGGTTTTTTCTGTGGTCATGTATGGATGTGAGAGTTGGACTGTGAAGAAGGCTGAGCGCCGAAGAATTGATGCTTTTGAACTGTGGTGTTGGAGAAGACTCTTGAGAGTCCCTTGGACTGCAAGGAGATCCAACCAGTCCATTCTGAAGGAGATCAGCCCTGGGATTTCTTTGGAAGGAATGATGCTAAAGCTGAAACTCCAGTACTTTGGCCACCTCATGAGAAGAGTTGACTCATTGGAAGACTCTGATGCTGGGAGGGATGGGGGGCAGGAGGAGAAGGGGACGACAGAGGATGAGATGGCTGGATGGCATCACTGACTCAATGGACGTGAGTCTAAGTGAACTCCGGGAGTTGGTGATGGACAAGGAGGCCTGGCGTGCTGCGATTCATGAGGTCGCAAAGAGTCGGACACGACTGAGCGACTGAACTGAACTGAACTGAATGTTAATATTTATTGAGTGCTTGCCCTATGCCAGGCTGTGTTCTAAGTACTAAGAATGTATCATCTCCTTTAATTATCCGAATACCTGTAGGATAGATTTTATTATCTCTAGTTTGTGCAAGTGTGCTAAGTCACCTCAGTCATGTCTGACTGTTTGTGACCTTAGCCTTCCAGGCTCCTCTGTCTGTGGGATTCTCCAGGAAAGAATACTGGAGTGGGTTGTCACATCCTCCTCCAGGGGATCTTCCTAAACCAGGGATTGAATCCGCATCTCCTGCGTCTCCTTCATTGCAGGCAGATTCTTAACCACTGAGCCACCTGGGAAGTATAAACAGAGGCATGGAAATGTCAAGTTACTTGCCCAAGGTCACAGAGATAGTAGGTGGGCAGAGCTGGAACTTGAGATCAGTCTGCTTACCACTTGCACTTTATCATTATACAATAGTGCTGCTATTATTACCTCCACCCTCCAGATGTGGAAATGGAGAGCCAGGAAAGAACAGTGAAGCCTGGATTCAAACTCAGGTGAGCCTATCCATTATGCTACATGGTCTCCCTTCCTATACTGTTTGAATATTTTACTAAGCAGTTGTATCAATTTTCAGATTAAAAAAAAAATTCTTGGCAGAAAGTGGAAGATATTTTGTAGTTTTACAAGTTCTTTGAGTAAAGTAGTTCTATGCTTTGCTATTTGTAAGTTCTTTGGGATACTACAGTAAATTAGTTCTATGCTAGGAATACAGAAACTGGTCCTTCAGGGCTCACAGGAGAATTGGGAGATACCTAAAAATGAAGACACACTATCAACACAGTAGTAAAGAGAGAGATGTGAGAGGCTTTGGAGTCCAGGGAGCTCCACAACTATGGAATCCCAGAATTATAACATCTGAGCTGAGTTCCAAAAGGATAAGTAGGAAGGAGTTGGCAAACTAAGAAGCTGGTGCATGGATCTGGTGGGTCAGGGAGGGAGAGATAAAGAGAGAGGCTTTAGATAACAGATACTTCCAAGAACTGGGAAATTTAAGACGATTCTAGTTCAAAGCTAAAAAGTTTGAGTAGCTGGAAATCAGACTGGAGAAGTGGGCAGGAGACAAGCAGTGTACTTCAACTCAAGAGCTGTTGGTCTTTGGATGCGACAGTTCTTCGGACAGAACTGTATCTCTCATTCAGGATATTCAGCATCACTATTCCTTGCCCACTAAATGACAGTAACATCCTGGACACTGAGAAACCCCAAATAACTCTAAATGAACGATATTTCTAGATCCCGTCTTCCTTTGAGAACCATGAGATACAAAGTCTTGTGGGCCATGAAGACTTTGTCATAAAGGCAATAGGAGACATGAAGAGGAAAAGCAATCAGATTTCCATTTCAGAACTATTTCTCTGAAGGACTCTCTGTAATTTGGAGGTGTGAGAAAACTGGATGCTGGGAAAACAATTAGGAGGTTGTTGCTAAAATACAAGTAAGAAATTCTGAAGGCTTAAAAGATGGCAGTGGGGAACTAGGACATAGATTGACCACCACTAAGCTGAAACTCCAGTACTTTGGCCACCTCATGCGAAGAGTTGACTCATTGGAAAAGACTCTGATGCTGGGAGGGATTGGGGGCAGGAGGAGAAGGGGACGACAGAGCATAAGATGGCTGGATGGCATCACTGACTCGATGGACGTGAGTCTGAGTGAACTCTGGGAGTTGGTGATGGACAGGGAGGCCTGGCGTGCCGCGACTCATGGGGTCGCAAAGAGTCGGACACGACTGAACAACTGAACTGAACTGAACTGAAGGAGATACTATTATTATATGTGTCTATCAAGTGAAGGGGAAGATTAAGGATAAGGCAGCCAAGAAGTCTCCTGGGTGAACTTTGGTGACCTTGGGTAGACACTGGAGCCATGTGCATTAAGAGTATAGAATGAGTATATCTGAGAAGAGGAAGGAAGAGTGATTCAATCTGGATATACCAGCAAATGTGTGCTCTATTTGTGACATCCAAATGGGGATGTCAGATAGTTCAGAAGAGAAGTTGGAGATACACGCTTGAGTCATCCATGTGTGGGCTGTAGTTGAAATCATGGAAATTGAATGAGTCTAGTTGACTTGGGCAGTTGAAGTATACCCTGTATCGCCTCTTGAGGAAGGAACAACCATTAGATGAATCACATGAAATTGCCAGTATTTAACTGTTTCTCTACCGTCAAGAAAAAAATTTCATATGGTTCAAACGAAAAGCAGACCCATCTTTATACCTCATGAGAATTTTTCATCCTCTGCAATATTGCAATTTGTAAGAAATATGTATTTGGCCCTTTAGATGATCAAAATGTATTTCTTATATACATGTGGCCTTTGCCCATGATTTCTAGCTCACAGATCTCCAAACCCTTGAAATATCCTGAGCAATATGAGCAATGGGAATATCTTTTGTCATATAATATTTGGTCTCTTGCTTTCAGTTCCTGAAATCCCTTCACAGCCATAAAGGTGAAATCGGTTTCTTGTTATTCATAATAAGCTCCTTTCCACTACAACTGGGTTTATGTTAATGAGGTGCCTTTAGGAAAGCACCTAAGGATGGGAGCTTGTTGCTAGGGGAACCAACTATGAATAGAGGCGCTTTCAATTCGCCCCCTGATTTCCAGGGAGGGGAGAGGGGCTGGAGATTGCGTTCAATCACCAATGGCCAATGATTCAATCAGGCATGCCTATGTGATGAAACCTCCATAAAAACCCAAAAAGAGAGGGTTTGGAGAGCTTCCAGGTTGGGGAATCAGAGTGTTTCCACCTGCCACTGTACCAGCTCCAACTTCACGAGGACAGAGCTCCTTTGTTCCAGACCTTGCCTGTGTATCTCTTCATCTGGCTTTTGATTCACATCCTTTAATATTCTTTGTAATAAACCGGTAATCTAGTGAGTAAATGGGTTCCCTGAGTTCTGTGAGCTGCTCTAGAAAATTGATTAAACCCAATGAGGGGGTTGTGGAGAATCTCAGATTTATAGCCAGTCAGTCAGAAACAGAGGTAACAACTTGGACTAGAAGTCAGGGTCTTGTGGATCTAATGCTGTCTTCTGGTAGATTATGTGTTGACTTGCAGGATACTTAGCTGGTGTCCTGAGTATTGCCTGCTGGTTTGGAGGGAAACCCCCTCACCGCACACGTTGAATATTGGGTTCAGAACCCAAAATGCCACCACCATAGAGTTTGAATAATCGATCTCCTGTGTGGATACAGTGAGCTGTTGGACAGAGACTGGAAAACTCAAACTGTAGTGTGACAATCTGATGACCTCACCAGGGTCAACCAGCACTGGAGAAGTTCAGCTGACACCAAGGCAGGTGAGTGCTGATGAACTGCTTGGCTGAACTGCCAAGAAGGGATGTATTCTTGGGACGGAATTCCTACCCACCTTTGGAAGAAACAAACCCTTCATCATCCTTTTAGTGAAGCCCAGGGAGACAGTTGTTAGTGAAAGAGCCATCTGCAGATAAATCAAAAGCTTTTTAGTCTGAAGAGGGTGGGTGAAGAGCCAAGATTTTCAAGCTGGGCTTCCTCTAATTGGGGATGGTCCAGCCTCTCTCTAGGCCAAGGTAAGAAGCCAGCTCACCTTGGAGCAGATAGGGTACCCTTGTAGTTCAAGTGTAAGTCTCCATCATCCCTTGAAAAATGAGTTTATCTCATGCCTCCACTGTCATTCACTGAACAGATGTACTTTTACATTGCATGTTATTGCCATTACTGTGACCGCCATTCATGTTATTGATGGTCACAGTATGGAATATCCAGACTCCAGTGTTCTTTAATAGAATGTTGCTTTCCACATGTGGTCAATATAGAGGAAAAACATGGAAGTCAGTCACACTTTCCTTTACTGCCCTTACTTCTACCCTCCAAAATGCTTCTATATAAAGTGGTATAGTTATATAAAATGTTCTTGAAGAGCTGTGTATAACTAAAGGGATTTTTACTGAGGAAAGAGGATTTTTACTTTACCTACATGCTTTTGTTGAAAGACAATTCTCCACAAACATTGTGCATTTCTGAACTGTGTGGATCCCTCTAAGCAAAGACATTTATAGCTGAATTAAGAATATTTGATCCACCAATTCCATTCTGGGGTATTTATCTGAAGGAAATGGAAACACTAATTTGAAAAGATGTATGTTCCCCCATTGTAAGTAGCTCTTTGCAGAAGGCAGTTTGTCTTGTTACCTGAACAAAGCTGTATTTTAAATTTACCTTTACACCAGGTGCCCCCATGCTTCAGTAACCTCCAGCCCAAGCACACCTGTCAAATCTTTTGATCACACAATGCCTTGCCTAACATGTTGATTCTTCTCTTAAAGAAGTAGGAATGAGGAAAAAGTTATTAATGGATGACTAGCTTTTTTCCCTCGGCTTCCCACGTGGCTCAGCAGTAAAGAATCCACATGTCAATGTGGCAAACACAGGAGACGTGGGTTTGAGAAGATCCCCTGGAGGAGGAAATGGCAAAATTCTTGCCTGGACAATTCCATGGACAGAGGAGCCTGTGGGCTACAGTCCATGGAGTCACAAAGAGTCGGACACAGCTGAGCACGCACACTCTTTCCCCCTCTTCCTCTCTAGTAATCCTATGAGCAAACTGCATGAACAAGACAGCGTCTAAAGAAAGATCACAAGTGTTCAGCAAGTCTGCACTCAGTGAACAACAACCAAGATTCTAACCCCGTCCCCAACTGATTAATTGTGACTCACTTCTCCTTTTTCCCTTTAAAAACTTTCATGGCTGAGCACAATCTTGGGAGTTGGTTCTGGGACACAGATCTGCATCTCTCCAGGTTGCTGAATAAAGCAACAGTTCCTTTTTCTAACCAAGACTCATCTCTCTGTGGGGTTTCAAGCAGTAAGTAGCCAAACCTGAGTTTGGTGACACCATGTTCAGCATTATTTTCGGTAGCTAGTGGGCTCCTATAAATATGCATTGCCTCCTCACTATTCCAGGTCACCCATATATAATCACTGGATCAAACATATTACACTTTCACAGGTAATAGGCCTTAGGCCAATCACTGATATCAGTGACAGAAAGCCCCAGATCTTTCTGAGGAGGATATCCTGTTTCCTGCTCACACCACTAACCCTGCAAGGCTCACACCCCACAGGAGTCTGAACATTTGCCGTCTACCTCGAGCACCTTCAGAAACTCTCTGTTCCTCTTCCAGCTTCCAGACCTGGCCTTGGGGCCTGCAGATGTTAAAAGGAGGGACTCTTCCTCAGGCAACACCTCTAATAGCCACCTTTCTACACAAAGATCTGGCAGCTTTGTGTGTGTGCCCACACAGAAAAGCATTAGCAGCTTTGAAATTAGTGTGTGCTTATCCAGAAGTACTTCCTAGCTGCGACCTGCCTTCCTCTCCCCACCTAGAACATTCTACAGCTCCCAGCATCTCTCAGCTCTCCTCGAGGCCCAAGTAAATGAGGACACTTAGGCTCTAAAAACTTTACAGAAAAATCTAGATCGGTATATGACTTCCCTTTCCTGAGGCTACTTCATGGAAGTTCCCCCAGTTATCAAAATTTAAAAGGAAACCAAAGGCAGGTAAAGCTTTGCAGTAGGGCTGCATGTTTATCAAGAATCCACTTTTCACTCACACACGTTATTTCTCCCCCCCGCCCCCGCCTCCCCTCCCCACCACATAGTTGTTCATATCAATCCAGTGAAGACAGTGGACCATGCGTTGAGATGGTGGCCAGTATGGCGAATTCCAGAGCTGCCTTTATGGAGACAGCAAAACTGTTCTGATAATCACCTCTGCACATTCCTCCAAGATGAAATTCAGATGATCCTCCCAGTTGTCTGCCCTGTCATTCACTAACAGAAAAGACTTTATGCTAATCCTCCCTCTTCCGCCCAGGAAGGAAAAAAGAGCTCATCCAAGCCCCGTTGTGCAGTACCACCTGCCCATTTGTCCACAGCCAAGTAATGATGGATCTGGAGCTGAGGGGGATGAATGGGAATTGGGTTTATTTTATGAGCTGCAGAAAGTTGGCTGGGGAACCCAGCGGGAGTCTTAGCTGGAGAAAATATGATTTTATCTTATGCTGTGTGTCTTCTCTTTAGAAAAATACATGGCATTATTCTTTCTTGAGATTGCGGGAGAAAAAAGGAAGATATATCCTCCAATTACTAGGTTCAAGGTCTGAGTTGCTTTCAGAGTTAGGCTTTTCTCTGTTTTTGGAGATGCGCCTCTCAAACCAAAGCCTGCCTGCTCAGACTGGTTGGTGGCAAAAGGGAGAATGGACCACACGGAGCCTGGAGGGACCCTGACAGAGGGTCCCTGGGACAGCGCTCAGTGGCCTGGAGAGGAGCCCACACTTTGGGCAACTTTTTGAATGGCAGAAAAGAGCAGCTGTCCTCAAAACTGAGGCTTTTCCGCATAGCAATATTCTGGCATACATTTTCATGGAAGTCACCAGTTATCTTAATGAGAATTTTGCTAAACAATTTAACACAGAACAGCTTTGCAGGATGTTATAAAGAAAAACACCATGTTGAAGTCTCCATGTTTAGTGTTGATTGATTGGTTGGAGACAGTTTCTAGGTTGCCTTCTTACTAAAGCAGTTTCCTTAAGTTTCAATTTGTACAAAGGGGAGGACAGCCTTGGTGTGGGCATTTGAAGAAACATCTCACTGGCAATTCCTGGCTGAAAAGCTACTGGGAAGGAGAGAGTTGCAGAGGAAAAGCGAGATTCATAGTACTCTTACTCACATAGTACTTACTAGTGAGAGAAATAGTGCTAACAGAGTCAGAGCCAAATGGGATTTCCTTCTTAGTGTAGCCATAACTTCTCACTTTCTCTTTTTAAATATTAATTAACTTATTAATTAATTTGTAAATTTTTTATTGACATGTAACATTATATTAGTTTTAGGTGTGTAATGTAATGATTTTATATCTGTATATCTATATAGATATCTCTATCTATCTATATGGGCTTCCCAGGTGGTGCTAGTGGTAAAGAACCCGCCTGCCAGTGCAGGAGATGTAAGAGGTGCAGATTCGATCCCTGAGTCAGGAAGATTCCCTGGAGAAGGACATGGCAACCCACTCCAGTATTCTTGCCTGCAGAATCCCAAGGACAAAGCATCCTGGCAGGCTGCAGTCCATAAAGTCACAAAGAGTCAGACACAACTGAAGTGACTAAGCAGTATATATATATATATAGTTGTCTCTCAGTATCTGTGGGAACCCTCTTGGATACCAAAATCCATGGAAGATCAAGTCCCTTCTGTAAAGGGATATAGTATTTGCATACAACCTAAACACATCCTCCTGTATACCTTAAATCATCTCTTGATTATATATGGTACCTAATACAATGTAAACTCTGTAAATAGTTGTGTGGCAAATTCAAGTTTTGCTTTTTGGAACTTTCCAGAATTTTTTTTTTTTTATTTAAGTTTTTGATCTGCAATTGGTGAACCCAGGGATACAAAACTCATGTATGTTGCAAAATGTTCAATACAATAAGTTTAATTAACATCCATCAACACACATAGTCAAACTTTTATTTTCTTGTGATGAGAACTTTAAAGATTTGCTCTCTTAGAAGCTTTCAAATCCACAATACAGTATTGTTAACTATGGTTGCCATGCTCTATGCTATTACATCTTAGCACTTGTTTATCTTATAACTGGAAGTTTGTACCTTTTGACCCCCCTCTCACATCTCCCCTACCCATACCCCCAACACCCTACCTCTGGCAACCACCTATCTGTTCTCTGTAACTACGAGTTCATTTTTTCCTCACTGTTTTTATGCCACCTGAGAGGAGGTTGAGTGTGATAAGACAGGAGAATACAGAGGGAATTTGCTTGGGAGCACTAGAAAGCAAAGTAAAGCTGTCCCTTTATGGTGCTGTAACAGCCCAGACAGTGGGTCCTTGCCCACGCTGGGTGAGCCAAGGGCCACTACTGACCCTCATGTAAACTTTGTTCAAGATAAAGAATGGCAGTAAGACTGGGTGAGCAGAGCAAGGGCTGAACTTTATCTCTCTGCACCCCCTGGGATAGTGCACCAGACAACCCACAGGGCGAAAGAGAAGCCCCTGTGGCTGCAGAAAGGCCCCTGAACTTGACTGCCTTCCCTGAGGTCAGTCTTCCTGGGAGTCCCAGCCCTCTAGCCTGGACCACAGAGCCAGGACTTGAGGCAACTCAAGTGGACGATGGCAAACGTCACAGCCACATAATTCCTTCCCCTCCACCGTCTTCTGTAAGAAGCCCTTTTCCCCTCAGAGGCCACTGTAATTAACCCAAGAGAGAATAAGCCATCCTTCTAGTCAAACAAGAAGCTGCCATCATGATTGACATATTCAAACAGAAATCCCATTTTCAGGGCTCACCCAATGTATATATCCTTCTGTGTGAACATTCTTAAAGACGATGTTTTAAAAAAAAGAAAAGGAAAGAAAAGCTATATTAGTATTCCATTCTGTCTCTACCCTGTCTTCCTGTATCCATACTAGATCTGACAATTCAGTAATCTATATGAAGGAGCTGCTCTACTCATTAAGGAATCAGACAATGACAATCCTGTTGCCTGAGCCCGAGCGGGTGCAGAGCTGTGAGCTCCTTTGTCTAAATGCCACAAATTGTTAGAGTTTAGCTCTGCACTTCAGTGTTGGCGTCATCACCCTTTAATGGGCCAAAGGCTCGGCTGTAACATTCACAAGGAGTAGCAACATATCTGATCTCTGTCCAGTTTTCAATATAATTATCTGCCAGGATCATATTAACCTGATGTATGACAAATGGATAAAATGGATTCATTTAGGTCTCCAGGAGTCCTCCTTCATTAACGCCAATATTTATAGCTATAATATCAATGCTACAATCCCTCCTCTTGTGAAACACAGAACAGTGGTGTCAGATTTCTCTGATGTTGTTGGAGGAATCATTTGTTTTTTAGTATAGCAAGGAGGGGTGGAAGAAACCTGGCCTGGAGTCCAGGCCCCTGTGAACCTTGATTGGCTCCTCTGACAATTCCTCTCATTTTAGAGAAGAGGAAAAAAAAAAACTAAAACTGAACACTTGCACAGAAACCCTACAGGTTTAATAAATTTCCTGAGGTAATGAGGCAGAACCAATGAGACTGAAGTATTCAGAGAGCTGGTTCTGTCATTAGACTTTCTGGAATCAAATCCTGGCTTTACTACTTACAACACTAGCTTGGGCAAGATGCTGAATTTCCCTGAACCTCAGCTTCCTCATCCATAAAATGTGGATTATTTGGGGGGCGGGAAATCCAGTGAATTAACACATGGAAAGTGCTTACAACAATTTTTGGCCCATAACAAGTACAAAGTAAATGTTACATAAAAGTATGATTACAATTGCTATTATTACCTTGGCCCACTGAGAAACAGAGTTTTCATTTTCCAGGTTTGCAGTCCAGCCCAGAAGCTTTCACACCATGTTCTAAGGAGCACTGGGCATAGCAGGGGTGACTCAGGGACCCCAGAGGTGGAGGTGTGTTAGCTGTGGAAACAGCATGGGCAAAGGCCCATCAGAAAGGATTCCCTATAGGGACCTTCACAAGTCCACCCATTTCATGAGTTGGAATTTTAAATGAGTTTGCAACAGTGGGTTTTGACACTGAAATGAAACAGATTGAAAACCATGGCCCCAGATTGTTGGGGCCTGTACAAGTCCCCCCGCTAATATAAGGGGCCCTAAGAGCACTTGTCTCTGCTCATCCCGTTGGAAGTTTTAATTTTTCAGGAGTAACGTGGCTGGGACTTTGAATTCCTAGAATTGCCAGAGGTTAAGGTTGTTTCCAAGGGGTTGTAAATGGCTGTGTTGGAAATGTTCTCCATGATGACAACCAGACTGTGAGCTTTGCCTGCATCAGAATTAGCGGAGAGGAGCTGTTAATAGCAACAGATCCGAGTTCATTGTGTTGTTTTCTCACAGTGCTGTCTTCATGGCTGCACTTGATCCAGGAATCCAAGGCCCATTGTGTTCTCAGACTGTCCACGAGTCTCTGGGAGACCAAGCATCAGGTATCTGCAATCAGCTCACATACTGGGAGACGGCCCTCTTTGACTCCCACAAAGCCCTTTAGGATTGATTCAGTAATTCTGAACAATAATGAGAATGTAATGAAGCCTTTTCTATTCATTCCGAAAGATCCAAGTAAACATCAATTTCATCCTATCATTTGTCTCCTTGGAACTTATCCCCTGTGAGTCTGTTGGATAAAGTTCAGATTCTTCAGCCTGACTTCTGGGCTGACCTAACTCAAAACAAACTTTCTGAGAGAGCAGGTAAGCTTTACCACCAGCCTTCATGCCATCTGTTCCCCACTCTCCACCTTTCCAAAACGGATTCATTTTTAAAGAGCTATCCCTGGCCCCTCTGTTCTGAGCTTTCTCTTGACTACTCAAAACACAATGATTGCTTCCTTCTTTGATCTACAACTGTGCATGTTCTGTCTGCTTTGCCTGCTGAGGCCATTATTCCATGAGGGCAGTGCTAGGAGTAAAGAGATGAAGGATAAGAGGCACCAGAGAGGAAGGTCCGTTGCAGTTACCAAGACAGGATCCTGAAGAATGGTATCTGGCTTTGGGAGATGGAGTACCGCTAACCTGACTCTCCCAGCACTTGTGTGTAAGTCAGAATTCTCACTGTAAAAAAATGCAAGCCATTCTCAGCAGAATTCATGGGTCCCCTATCCTGGGCTCCTTTCTTCCTCCATCAAGATGTCAGAGAAGCTTAATTAGTCATCAGGAGGTTGACTAGACATTTCAGCAAAGAAGGAAAATATTCTTGTGAACTATTTAACATGGGTTACAGTGAGAACTGCTTCCCTGGTGGCTCAGGTGGTGAAGAATCCGCCTGCCAATGCAAGAGATGTCATCTTGATCCCTGGGTCGGGAAGATCCCCTGGAGAAGGGCATAGAAACCCACTCTGTTATTCTTGCCTAGGAAATTCCATGGTCAGAGGAGCCTGGTGGGTTACAGTCCATGGGGTCACAAAGAATCAGATATGACTTAACAACTAAACAACAACAGCGAGAACTGGCTACATTCCTTTCTGCTCACTAGCAGGAATGAGGACTCCACTAACCAAATGCTCTGGCCTCCAATTTCAGTGTCTCTCCATTGGACATTGTCATCAACAGTGAAAACATCTGCTTTTCTCTTCCCACCCCCCTCCAACTTTTCTAAGCTCTCAAGGTTTAGTTTTTCCCTCTATAACTCATTAATGTGATCCTCTTATTTGAGAAATGTTTGTTTAACATCATTTACTATGTATGAAATGCTAGGAATATAAAAGTGAACAATACCCTAGATACTTCCACACCACTGGCTTTACTACAGTCAGGTTTTGATAAAGATCTAAGAGCCATTCTTTCTTTTTTAAGGTGACTTTGGTATATTTAATCTGAATCTGTTTAGGCCTTGATACCAGAATTCTGCATAGCACCGTTACCTGACTTTCCTGAGTGAATAGCTTATTGCCTCAACGGTATTTTAAGTTTCTAGAAGGCAGAGAACAACTCAGCATTTCTTATGTGTCTCTTAGAGTAGATAGGGTGTGTTGTGCACATCGTAAGAATTAAATATTTATCTCTTTACAAGAGACACCATGTTTCTTACTAGCCATAAGGCAAGAAATGGGGGAAGCTTTATGTAGTTTTATTTCAGAAATTCCCCAACCTAAGGCCCACATATTAAATCCAGCCAGGAGACATGTTTTATTTGGTCTACAGACTGTCATTGTTTGTTTTTTAATTGAGCCAACATTTTAAAAAATGGAGAGCTCTTACACACACACGCACATACACCCCTAGAATTCCAAGCTCCTTTGGATTTTCAGCTTCCTTTGAAAAACTGGAAGACCTGCAACTCTTGGCCTCATACCCAATGAGCAAAAATGCTGGCACAAGGTATGCAGGACCACTTTGGAGAGCACCGTTCCCGGTAGGCTGCGATCCCTGTCGTTCTGTATTTCATCACACTTCATCTGCCTCACTTACATAACAGCCCAATCCTGAGGTCTGTGACCTCTGTTTAACATGAAGCTGGTATATTGGGAAAGAAGAGGGGAAATAGGCCCCTTGACCCACAGAAAGAGAACAACTCTGAGCCAACCCTGAGTTTTCTTGTGCTCCAGAGATGAGGTCGGGCTGGAAGCTGGGCCTGTACCTCGGCTCTCTGTCTTCTCTGGAATATGGGTGTTCCCCGCTGGGGAGCCTACTGGGGCTCCAAATGTCCCGTCGCATGGAATCCAAGCTCTCTGCCTCCCAGGCCCTTCTCCAGCGCAGCCTGGACCCCCATCGCAGCAGTGTTTTTGGCTCATTGCTTGAGGATGCGACTACACTGAAATCCTGCCAAGGCAATCTGCTGGGCTCACTGTCCCCTCCCTGATGCCTGCCTTTCTCATTCTCTCCTCAGGCATCATGGAGTGGAAGAGTGATGATCAGGAGGAAAATAAAAAAGGAAGGAAGGGAGAGGAAGACAGAGAGAAAATTTTTGGACAGGGAGTTTTATATACTTCATCCTGTTTGATCTCAGGTCCCTGTTCACGAAGACTTTAGTCAAGTGTGTGAATGTGTTTGTGTTCACGTGTGTCACATACGTGGTTGTTGTTTAGTCACTAGGTTGTGTCCAGCTCTTTTGCAGCCCCTTTGAGTGTAGCCCGTCAGGCCCCTCTGTCCATGGGATTTCACAGGCAAGAATACTGGAGTGGGTTGCTGTTTCCTTCTCTAGGGGTGTCTTCCTGACCCAGGGATCTCGTCTCCTGCTTGGCAGGTGATCTTTTCCTCTGAGCCACCTGGGAAGTCCCTGCTTATATGGTGTGTGCATGTGTGCTCAGTTGCTTCTGTTGTGCCCGACTCTTGGCGACTCCATACACTGTAGCCTGCCAGGCTCCTCTGTCCATGGGGAGTCTCCAGGCAACGGTACTAGAGTGGGTAGCTGTGCCCTCCTTCAGGGCATATATTGCACATGTGTGCAATTCTGCAACTATTAGTCAAGCTAGAAAAGGAAAAGCAATAAGAATATGAGTTTGTAACACAAGTGACAACCATTGTGCAAGATGAAGCTGCTTCCTTGTCAAAGTACCAAGTGTATGTGTGCCTGCACATGAATACATAGGAATGTACGTACATTTATGCTCACACACACATATTCATTTCTTTTCTTTAGATTATAAATTAATTATTTGCTTATATGGAAACTTGGAATGTAAAATCTAAATATGGGAAAGGAGAAGAAATAAAACTTAAATGTAATCTTATCACTCAGAGATAATTTTTCATCTATTTCCTATTTCTATGCATAATGCATATTTTATATAGCTAGAGTTTATATTGCATATTAAAGTTTACTAGCTTGCTTTTTCCCTCTTAAAATTATGTCTTAGACACAGCCTATTGACATAAAACACTTTATAGCCATCATTTTAGTATTTCCATTACATCCATAGTGAAGATCTTCATAATTTATTTAACCAATTTCTAATTTTTAAACACTTGGACTGAAAGAAGTTTTTTGACTTTTGTAAGATGATAAACATCTTCACCCAAGGATATTTGCATTAATTAAATCTCTTTTGGATGTTTCCAAAAATGGAATAACTGGACAGAGTAGAAGTACCTTTAAAATTTATAAGTTGCTTATTGTTAGATTGCTTTCCTAAAGATGATGCTACTTTATCTTCCCAACACCCCGATTTGAAAGTAGGCTCTAGAAAGCTCACAGAACGTTTCAATTACACCTAGCCAAGATGTCTAACAATACATGAAGGACTCATTTTATTGTGTAATTTGTGTGTCAATAGAATATACCATTTAAGAATATCAAAGCCACTGGCTGAAAACATGTTTGCCCAGGTGACACAATTCATTTCTCTTTCTAAAGAGAAATAAAAGAGTAAATCTCTTGTTTGTCCCCTGATACAGTTCCAGGATCTTCATCTCTCTCTAACCCCCCAAGCTTTGTTGCAGAGCGGACCTGCAGCATGTCACACAGGTGACAGAAGGGACACGTCCTGCACTACTGCTGAGCATAGTACCAGCCAGACGAGGACGTCCCTCAGCTCTGCCTCCGAAGCTCTCGCAGAGCCTGTGGTGCACCATTTTCCTCCTCCACCCACTTCCTTACAAATTCTCTCTGGGTCTCCAATGCATCACTATCGCCTTTTATCCTTCTCATTCCAAACATCTCTTTTGAAGTGAAAGGGGAAAAATATCCCTCTAAAAGATACTTTTAGGTTTCATAACTGTGCTGTCTTGAGCTCTTAGATTTTTCATTTGTGTGCTTCCTTCTTATTACTGTTTTATTGGAGTATAGTTGCTTTATAATGTTGTGTTAGTTTTTACTGTACAGCAAAGTGAATCAGCTATACATATACATGTATCCTCTCTTTTTAGGAGTTCCTTTCTATTTACATCACCTCAGAGCATTGGGTAGAGTTCCCTGTGCCATACAGTAGGTTCTCACTAGTTATCTATTTCATACCTAGTATAACATGTGCATACATGTTAATCCCAGTCTCCCAGTTTCTGCCACCCATCCCCCCTTTTCCTCTTGGTGTCCATACATTTGTTCTCTATGGCTGTGTCTCTATTTCTGTTTTTGCAAATGAGATCATCTATACTATTTTTTTGGATTTCACATATGTGTGTTAATATACAATATTTGTTTTCCTCTTTCTGACTTCACTCTGTATGACAGTCTCCAGGTCCATCCACATCTCTACAAGTGACCCAATTTTGTCCTCTTTATGGCTGAATAATATTCTGTTGTCTATATGAACTGCAGTTTCTTTATTCAACCCTCTGTTGATGGACATTTAGGATCTTTCATGTCCTGGATATTATAAATAGTGCTGCGATAAGCATTGGGGTACATGTATCTTTTTAGATTATGGTTTTCTCTCAGTATATGCCCAGAAGTGTTTCCTTCTTATTATTGACATTATCATTTGCTCTTTGTTCCCTGTAACTTACATAACCGGTCCAGCCGGGGCTGGTATGTCACCAGCCACAGGAAGTTCTAACGGCCACTCTCCTGCTTCTGCTTGGAAAGAACTTTGCCCCATCCTGAAAACGGCTGGGGCTAAATGAGAGGAGTGTTCAAAGATAATCTTTGTTTTCCTCTGGCTTAGAGGTTTTAAGATCCAGAGTTCATCTTCATAATTTCCAGTCACTTTTCCATGCTGTGAAATTCCTTGGTCCCCCATGTCAACAACTGCTTAAAGTTTACCCACAAGCCCACTAGGCATCCTAAAAGTTTCAGCTTGTGTAGAACTTGAACCCATACTGGGGGCCTAGATAAGGACCATTCACAGTGAGGTTCTGATGTTAAAATCCAATGATTCCTCCTGAGAAATAGTGAAATATCTCTGTCCCTGTTTTTCTTTGGGATTGTCTCTCTCTTTCTGTTTTCTGCCAGTCTGCTTATGTTTTCACTCAGCAGTTTGTCTCAAATGGTCATTTCCTCAGTCCGTGGATTTTCCATGTTAATTTAAAAAAAATTCTCAGTCTCTCTGTCTCTGAGCTTCAACTCTGTCCAAATTCCCAATATATGAAAGATTTTGAAACTTCCTCCTTTGTTGGCCAGCAAAGAGCAATTGGCAAGCCTGAACACAACCTGTATTTCCCTACTGTTCAAAAATTATAGATCTATAATAAATTCTGAGTCATAACATCAATCATTTCCCTTGGCTGCAGCTCTCTGAGGATTTTGCTGTTTCACTGAACTAATTCTCAGGGAGACATGCTCTGTGTTCCAGTCTTTGAAATTCTGGGTTCAGATGAGACAACTTGATGGGATGTCCTTCTATTTGTGGGGGAAAAAAAGCACTCATCACTGTAGGTGACTGGTGTAAGTTTCTTTCCTGTGAATTAAAAAGTCTGCCTAATAGACTTTAGAATTAAATTCAATATATCTATTATAAATTTTTCTCATAGTATAAATTCAGATTTATTATAGAAAATTTAGATTTATAAAAATTAATAAATAAATGAAAGTCAATAAAAACTACCTGTAATTCACCACAGATATCTATTTTTTTCCATATATACTTCCAGACATTTAAAAGATCTGTTTAAATGGAAATGGGATTTTACAATTTGGTAATCCTTTTTCTTTCGTAGCACAAGTAATGTCTGCCTTGGATTTGAACATCAGAATGGAAAGTCTTAATTTTTCCTGAAGTCAGGTGAGAGCAAACCAAGAATAAATGCAATAGCTTATAGCTCAAGTTGTGTGCTTGTCACACTAATTCTTTTTCTTGTTTTTCTAGTTTAGATAAACAAAAGTAAAGATGAGAGGGCAGAGAAGAAAGGAACTTATGTCTGATCAGGTGATCATGCTGTCTCCCTTGAAACTGCATCCTGAGCCACTTATTTTTCTCAAGGAAGGAGCCTCTTCTGAGTAACATGACAAGTCTTATGTAGCTTGGGATTCTTGGGCAGGCAACAGTTAATGGTAACATAATTCTGCCATGAGAAGTGGCCCATAAAGTTGCCTCCTGTTGGAGGGTCCTACTTTGATTTGCAAACACTTAAGTGGGTGTCTCCAATATGCTACTGGAGATCAGTGGAGAAATAACTCCAGAAAGAATGAAGGGATGGAGCCAAAGCAAAAACAATACCCAGCTGTGGATGTGACTGGTGATAGAAGCAAGGTCCGATGCTGTAAAGAGCAATATTGCATAGGAACCTGGAATGTCAGGTCCATGAATCAAGGCAAATTGGAAGTGGTCAAACAGGAGATGCCAAGAGTGAACGTTGACATTCTAGGAATCAGCAGACTAAAATGGACTGGAACGGGTGAATTTAACTCAGATGACCATTATATCTACTACTGTGGGCAGGAATCCCTCAGAAGAAATGGAGTAGCCCTCATGGTCAACAAAGGAGTCCAAAATGCAGTACTTGGATGCAATCTCAAAAATGACAGAATGATCTCTGTTCGTTTCCAAGGCAAACCATTCAATATCACAGGAATCCAAGTCTATGCCCCAACCAGTGATGCTGAAGAAGCTGAAGTTGAATGGTTCTATGAAGACCTACAAGACCTTTTAGAACTAACACCCAAAAAAGATGTCCTTTTCATTACAGGGGACTGGAATGCAAAAGTAGGAAGTCAAGAAACACCTGGAGTAACAGGCAGATTTGGCCTTGGAATACTGAATGAAGCAGGGCAAAGACTGATAGAGTTTTGCCAAGAAAATGCACTGGTCATAGCAAACACCCTCTTCCAACAACACAAGAGAAGACTCTCCACATGGACATCACCAGATGGTCAATACCAAAATCAGACTGATTATATTCTTTGCAGCCAAAGATGGAGAAGCTCTATACAGTCAACAAAAACAAGACCAGGAGCTGACTGTGGCTCAGACCATGAACTCCTTATTGCAAAATTCAGACTTAAATTGAAGAAAGTAGGGAAAACCACTAGACCATTCAGGTATGACCTAAATCAAATCCCTTATGATTATACAGTGGAAGTGAGAAATAGAGTGCCTGATGAGCTATGGAATGAGGTTTGTGACATTGTACAGGAGACAGGGATCAAAACCATCCCCATGGAAAAGAAATGCAAAAAAGCTAAATGGCTATCTGGAGAGGCCTTACAAATAGCTGTGAAAAGAAGAGAAGTGAAAAGCAAAGGAGAAAAGGAAAGATATAAGCATCTGAATGCAGAGTTCCAAAGAATAGCAAGAAGAGATAAGAAAGCCTTCCTCAGCGATCAATGCAAAGAAATAGAGGAAAACAACAGAATGGGAAAGACTAGAGATCTCTTCAAGAAAATTAGAGATACCAAGGGAACACTTCATTCAAAGATGGGCTCGATAAAGGACAGAAATGGTATGGACCTAACAGAAGCAGAAGATATTAAGAAGAGATGGCAAGAATACACAGAAGAACTGTACAAAAAAGATCTTCAAGACCAAGATAATCATGATGGTGTGATCACTCACCTAGAGCCAGACATCCTGGAATGTGAAGTCAAGTGGGCCTTTAAAGCATTACTACAAACAAAGCTAGTGGAGGTGAAGGAATTTCAGTTGAGCTATTTCAAATCCTGAAAGTTGATGCTGTGAAAGTGCTGCACTCAATATGCCAGCAAATTTGGAAAACTCAACAGTGGCCACAGGACTGGAAAAAGTCAGTTTTCATTCCAATCCCAAAGAAAGGCAATGCCAAAGAATGCTCAAACTACCTCACAATTGCACTCATCTCACATGCTAGTAAGGTAATGCTCAAAATTCTCCAAGCCAGGCTTCAGCAATATGTGAACCGTGAACTTCCTGATGTTCAAGCTGGTTTTAGAAAAGGCAGAGGAACCAGAGATCAAATTGCCAACATCCACTGGCTCATGGAAAAAGCAAGAGAGTTCCAGAAAAACATCGATTTCTGCTTTATTGACTATGCCAAAGCCTTTGACAGTGTGGATCACAATAAACTGTGGAAAATTTTGAAAGAGATGGGCATATCAGACCACCTGACCTGCCTCTTGAGAAATCTGTATGCAGGTCAGGAAGCACCAGTTAGAACTGGACATGGAACAACAGACTGGTTCCAAATAGGGAAAGGAGTTCGTCAAAGCTGTATATTGTCACCCTGTTTATTTAATTTATATGCAGAGAAATAAGAAATGCTGGGCTGGACGAAGCACAAGCTGGAATCAAGATTGCCAGGAGAAATATCAATAACCTTAGATATGCAGATGACACCACCCTTATGGCAGAAAGTGAAGAGGAACTAAAAAGCCTCTTGATGAAAGTGAAAGTGGAGAGTGAAAAAGTTGGCTTAAAGCTCAACATTCAGAAAACGAAGATCGTGGCACCTGGTCCCATCATTTCATGGGAAATAGATGGGGAAACAGTGGAAATAGTGTCAGACTTTATTTTGGGGGGCTCTAAAATCACTGCAGATAGTGATTGCAGTCATGAAATTAAAAGACGCTTACTCCTTGGAAGAAAAGTTATGACCAACCTAGATAGCATATTGAAAAGTAGAGACATTATTTTGCCAACAAAAGTCCATCTAGTCAAGGCTATGGTTTTTCCTGTGGTCATGTATGGATGTGAGAGTTGGACTGTGAAGAAGGCTGAGCGCCAAAGAATTGATGCTTTTGAACTGTGGTGTTGGAGAAGACTCTTGAGAGTCCCTTGGACTGCAAGGAGATGGAACCAGTCCATTCTGAAGGAGATCAGCCCTGGGATTTCTTTGGAAGGAATGATGCTAAAGCTGAAACTCCAGTACTTTGGCCACCTCATGTGAAGAGTTGACTCATTGGAAAAGACTCTGATACTGAGAGGGATTGGGGGCAGGAGGAGAAGGGGATGACAGAGAATGAGATGGATGGATGGCATCACTGACTCAATGGACGTGAGTCTGGGTGAACTCCGGGAGTTGGTGATGGACAGGGAGGCCTGGCATGCTGTGATTCATGGGGTCGCAAAGAGTCAGACACTACTGAGCAACTAAACTGAACTGAACTGATAGTTCTTCTGTGTTATCTTGCCACCTCTTCTTTTTTTTTTTTTTAATTCACTTTTTTTTTTTGGCCATGTCACACAGATTGCGGGATCTTAGTTCTCCAGCCAGGGACTAAACCCAGGCTATGGCAGTGAAAGCTCAAGTCCTAACCACTGGACTGCCAGGGAACTCCCTGTTTTTTTTTTTTTTTGTTTTGTTTTTTTTAAGTTTTGGAATGCTTTTTTTTTTTTTTTTCCTTGTTAATTTTCTGTTTAGTTGATCTATCCATAAGTGTGAGTGGGGTATTAAAGTCTCCCACTATTATTGTGTTATTGTTAATTTCTCCTTTCATACTTGTTAGGATTTGTCTTACATACTGCGGTGCTCCCATGTTGGGTGGATATATATTTATAATTGTTATATCTTCTTCTTGGATTGATCCTTTGATCATTATGTAGTGACCTTCTTTGTCTCTTTTCACAGCCTTTGTTTTAAAGTCTAATTTATCTGATACGAGTATTGTGACTCCTGCTTTCTTTTGGTCCCAATTTGCATGGAAAATCTTTTTCCAGCCCTTCACTTTCAGTCTGTATGTGTCCCCTGTTTTGAGGTGGGTCTCTTGTAGACAACATATGTAGGGGTCTTGTTTTTGTATCCATTCAGCCAGTCTTTGTCTTTTGGTTGGGGCATTCAACCCATTTACGTTTAAGGTAATTACTAATAAGTATGATCCCGTTGCCATTTACTTTATTGTTTTGGGTTCGAGTTTATACACCATTTTTGTGTTTCCTGTCTAGAGAATATCCTTTAGTATTTGTTGGAGAACTGGTTTGGTGGTGCAGAATTCTCTCAGCTTTTGCTTGTCTGAAAAGCTTTTGATTTCTCCTTCATACTTGAATGAGATCCTTGCTGGGTACAATAATCTGGGCTGTAGGTTATTTTCTTTCATCATTTTAAGTATGTCTTGCCATTCCCTCCTGGCTTGAAGAGTTTCTATTGAAAGATCAGCTGTTATCCTTATGGGAATTCCCTTGTGTGTTATTTGTTGTTTTTCCCTTGCTGCTTTTAATATTTGTTCTTTGTGTTTGATCTTTGTTAATTTGATTAATATGTGTCTTGGGGTGTTTCTCCTTGGGTTTATCCTGTTTGGGACTCTCTGGGTTTCTTGGACTTGGGTGATTATTTCCTTCCCCATTTTAGGGAAGTTTTCAACTATTATCTCCTCAAGTATTTTCTCATGGTCTTTCTTTTTGTCTTCTTCTTCTGGAACCCCTATGATTCGAATGTTGTAGCGTTTAATATTGTCCTGGAGGTCTCTGAGATTGTCCTCATTTCTTTTAATTCGTTTTTCTTTTATCCTCTCTGATTCATTTATTTCTACCATTCTATCTTCTAATTCACTAATCCTATCTTCTGCCTCTGTTATTCTACTATTTGTTGCCTCCAGAGTGTTTTTAATTTCATTTATTGCATTATTCATTATATATTGACTTTTTTAAATTTCTTCTAGGTCCTTGTTAAACCTTTCTTGCATCTTCTCAATCCTTGTCTCCAGGCTATTTATCTGTGATTCCATTTTAATTTCAAGATTTTGGATCAATTTCACTATCATTATTTGGAATTCTTTATCAGGTAGATTCCCTATCTCTTCCTCTTTTGTTTGGTTTGGTGGGCATTTATCCTGTTCCTTTATCTGCTGGGTATTCCTCTGTCTCTTCATCTTGTTTAAATTGCTGAGTTTGGGAGTCCTTTCTGTATTCTGGCAGTTTGTGGAATTCTCTTTATTGTGGCGTTTCCTCGCTGTGTGTAGGTATGTAGAGGTGGCTTGTCAAGGTTTCCTGGTTAGCGAAGCTTGTGTCGGTGTTCTGGTGGGTGGAGCTGTATTTCTTCTCTTTGTTCAGTCGCGCTATGGGGAGGAAGGGAGGGATGCTGCAAACAAATGACACTGGCGTGCGCTCACAGTGCCTCAGCCACACTGGGTCTGCCCCCGCTCACGGCGCGTGTAGCCTCCCTGCCCACACTGCTCAGGCTCTAGGTTGTTCCGCCGGGAACAATCCGAGGCTGGCCCTGGGTTGCATGCACCTCCCAGGTCCAAGCCGCTCAGGTTCAGGCACTCAGGTAGTCCTCGGAGGTGCAGACTCAGTTGGGGCTGCGTTTTGTGCTCTTCCCAGGTCCGAGCAGCTCAGGTGATGAGGTGTTTGGCGAGCGCCAATGCTGCGACTTATCGCCTCCCCGCCACTTGGTTATCTGGGTGTAAAACCGGCGCACCTTCTCAGGCAGATGTTGACCGTCCAGATCCCCAATAAGTTTTAGTTAGCAAAGAAGCCAGTTTTATAGATAATGTCTCTCTGGGGCTGCGATTGCCCCCTTCCGGCTCTGGCTGCCTGTCACCGGAGGGGGAAGGTTTGCAGCCGGCTACCTCTGTTTAGTCCTTTGTTCCGTGCGCGGGCTGGCGGTGTCTTAGGTTAGGGCTGGCTTTTCGCATGGTAGATATCCCACAGTCTGGTTTGCTAGCCCAAATTATTTCGCTCAGATAGTACTCAGGGTATTCAGGCCAGATTCTTAGTCTCAGCGATGCAGCCAGCGCCGCGCCTCCCTGCCCAGCCCCCGCTTGCTAATGGCGGATGCAGGCGTCTGCGCTGCTTCTCCGCTGGAGGAGTTACCGTAGGGCTCGCAATCTGCGAGTTTTAATTGTTTATTTATTTTTTCTCCCTGTTATGTTGTCCTCTGTGCTTCCAAAGCTCGGCACGGATTCGGCAGTGAGAAGGTTTCCTGGTGTTTGGAAACCTCTCTCTTTTTAAGACTCCCTTCCCGGGACGGAACTCCGTCCCTCCCTCTTTTGTCTCTTTTATTGTCTTTAATATTTTTTCCTACCTCCTTTCGAGGAGTTGGGTTGCTTTTCTGGGTGCCTGATGTCCTCTGCCAGCATTCAGAAGTTGTTTTGTGGAATTTACTCGACGTTTAAATGCTCTTTTGATGAATTTGTGGGGGAGAAAGTGTTTTCCCCGTCCTACTCCTCCGCCATCTTGGCGCCTTCCCACACCTCTTCTTAATATCTTTTACTTCTGTTAGATCCATACCATTTCTGTCCTTTATTGTGCCCATCTTTCCACGAAATGTTCCCTTGGTATCTCTAATTTTCTTGAAGAGATCTCTAGTCTTTCCTATTCTTTTGTTTTCCTCTATTTCTTTGCAGTGATCACTGAGGAAGGCTTTCTTATCTCTCCTTGCTATTCTTTGGAACTCTGCATTCAAATGAGTATATGTTTCCTTTTCTTTTTGCCTTTAGCTTCTCTTCTTTTCTCAACTATTTATAAGGCCTCCTCAGACAACCATTTTGCCTTTTTGCATTTCTTTTTCTTGGGGATGGTCTTGATCACTGCTTCCTATACAATGTCACAAACCTCTGATGGTAGTTCTTTATGCACTCTATGAGACCTAATCCCTCGAATCTATTTGTCACTTCCACTGTATAATCGTAAGGGATTTGATTTAGGTCATACCTGAATGGTCTAGTGGTTTTCCCTACTTTCTTCAATTTAAGTCTGAATTTGGCAATAAGGAGTTCATGATCTGACCCATAGTCATCTCCTGCTCTTGTTTTTGCTGACTGTATAGAGCTTCTCCATCTTTGACTGCAAAGAATATAATCAATCTGATTTTGGTATTGACCATCTGGTGATGTCCACGTGTAGAGTCTTCTCTTGTGTTGTTGGAAGAGGGTTTTGCTATGACCAGTGCATTTTCTTGGCAAAACTCTATCAGTCTTTGCCCTGCTTCATTCCGTATTCTAAGGCCAAATCTGCTTGTTGCTCCAGGTGTTTCTTGACTTCCTACTTTTGCATTCCAGTCCCCTATAATGAAAAGGACATCTTTTTTGGTTGTTAGTTCAAGAAAGTTTTGAAGGTCAGCACTCAAGATGGCAGAGTAGAAGGAAGTGCGCTCATCCTCTTCTGCGAAAACTCTAAAAGTACAACTTGCTTCTGAACAACGTTTGACAGGAGAATGTTGGATCCCACCAAAAAAGTATACCCCATGTCCAAGCAGGAGAAGCCCCAGCAAGATGTTAGGAGGAGTGAAATCATGTTTAGAATCACACCCCATACCTGCCAGAGATGCTCAGAGGGCTCAAACAAAAGCTTGTGTGCATCAGGACCCTGAGATCCCACAGAGTCTGAGCCAGACCTGCCTTTGAGTGTTTGAGTGTCTCCTGTGGAGGTATAGGTCAGCAGTGGCCTGCTGCAGGGACAGGGGCTCTGGGTGTAGCAGACCTGGGTCATAAAGCATGTGATATAAGCCCTCCTGGAGGAGGTCATCATTAACCCCACCATAGAATCGCCAAGCAGACAACCCACAAACTAAAGAACAATTATACCAAATAAATTATCACATTGTTAAGAAAGTTCTAGGACCCACAAGAGATTTCCCAACCTGGGGATCTGACAGAGGGACTGAGAACCCCCAGGGAATTTGACTTTGTAGGCTAGTGGGATTTGATTAGAGAACTTACTCAGGACTGGGGAAACAGACTCTTGGGGGGCACAAACAAAACCTTGTGTGCACCAGGACCCAGGAGAAAGGAGCAATGACCCCACAAGGGACGGACTCAGACTTGCCTGTGAGTGTCCAGAAGCCTCCAGTGGAGGCGTGGGTCAGCAGTGGCCTGCTGCAGTGGCGGGGGCACTGAGTGCAGCAGTGTGTGCATAGGACCTTTTGAAGGAGGTGGACAATATCTTCATTACCTCCACCATAATTTGGTCTTAAGTCAAACAACAGGGAGGGAACACAGCTTCACCCATCAACAGAAAATTGGATTAAAGATTTACTGAACATGGCCCCGCCCACCAGAACAAGACCCATTTTCCCCCATGGTTAGTCTCTCCCATCAGGAAGCTTCTGTAAGGCTCTTATCCTTATCTCTCAGAGGGCAGACAGAATGAAAACAACAAAACAGAAATCAAGCTGATCACATGGACCACAGCCTTGTCTAACTCAATGAAACTGTGAGCCATGCTGTGTAGGGCCACCCAAGACAGATGGGTCATGGTGGAGAGTTCTGACAAAACATGGTCCACTGGAGAAGGGAATGGCAAACCGCTTCAGTGTTCTTGCCTTGAGAACCCCATGAACAGTATGAAAAAGCAAAAAGATATGATACTGAAAGATGAAACCCCAACAAATGGAAGAGGTTAACTAACTGATGAAGCAGTCTTCATTCCAGAGAGAAGGTCACAGTTTTATAACCTCAAGAACCACAAAAGCTCATCAGGTCATGCTAAAGGGATTCAGGCCCTACACACTAACTGATCATTATCAGCAACCCTGCCTTTGAACCACTGCTATAAAACTCATTACCAAATCTCTCCCTTTTAGGACACTCAGGTTTTGAGGTCATGAGCCCCTGTGTCCCCATTTGCCTGGCAAAGCAATACAGTGTGTCCCCTACATACAAACGGGTTACATTCTGAGTGTGTGTTCATAAGTCCAATTTGTTTGTAATCCAACAAGGTTAGCCTCAGTTCAGTTCAGTCGCTCAGCTGGGTATATAACACTGTACTGTAGTAGGTTAATAATACTTTTCACACAAATAATACATAAAACAACACAAAAAATAAAGAAAACATTTTAAATTTTACAGTACATGTTACCTTGAAAAGTACAATAGTACAGTGTAACAGCTGGCCTACAGGGGCTGGCATCAAGTGAACAGCAAGAAGAGTTACTGATTGGAAGAGGGAGATGGTAGAGCTAAAGGATGGTAGAGCAATGAGAGATTGAGGGCAAGCTGCAGTTTCACTCATGCCTGACATTGATGCCACAGGTTCTGGTTCCCGGCTGGATTCAATTCTATCTACCCTCTGGAAAAAAATGATCCAGTGGTGTCTGGGTTGTTGTACTGCTCAGTTGCTAAGTCGTGTCCTTCTCTTTGGGACCCCATGGACTGCTGAGTGGTAACTCTTTTTCTATCATCATAAATAACATGGTAGCACTGGATTGCATTCTGAATGGCTGCTGCAAATTTTGTGTACCATTCTCTGGGTCCTGTGCCTCAAAACCCTAACAGTGCTTTCTCACGTAAAGAAAATCTTGCCATTTCCTATATCGTGAATCTCTTTGGTTCTTCAGTTACTTCTTCTGCCTCTTGTCTCTGCCCTTTTCCTGTGTCTCCAGTTCCATCAGATCTTCATTACCAAGCTCCTCGTGTTGTACAGCAAGGAGTTCAGTGAAGCTGTCCTCTTACAGATCTAGCTCTAGCTTCTCACTGAGGATCACTATGCTGTTGAAGACCTCTTCAGACTCCTCATCCATCTTCTCAAATCCATGGAAATCATGAACAAACTGTGGGCAAACGTTCTTCCAAACCCCATTCATGGTGATGGCTACCACCTCCACCAAGCAAAGTCAATGTTTTTGGAAGGACTATAACATTTACAAGGCCACTGTAGATGTTATAGTCCTTCCAAAATGGTCAAAAGGTTGTTCCTGATTTGTCACTTGCCTTTGCTGCCTGACAAAAAGTGTGACGTAAATAATATTTCTTGAAAGGCACTATAACTCCTGGCCCATAAGTTGGATGTGTGATGTAGTATTCAGTGGCAGACGCACTATTTTGATGTTGGAACGAAAGTCACCCATGAATGGGGGGTGGCCTGAAGCATTGTTGAGCAGCGAAAGAATGTTGATGGGACACCCTTCTTCAAGCAATACTTCCGTATCTCTGGGATAAAGTGGTAGAAAAACTAGTTCTGGAAAATGGCCTGTTAACCCAGGTTTTGGGGTTGCTCTTTGACACAAAATGAAGAGACCCCTTGGCTATGTTCTTTAGGGCTCTTGGGTTCTCCAAATGGTAAGCAAAGAGAGGCTTCAGCTGCTGGAAGCATTGCCACCAAACATCAGAGTTAACACGTCCTTTGTTGCTTTATAGCCCGGCATCAACTTTTCCTCCTCACTGATATAACTTTGGTCTGACATCTTCTTCCACTACGGCCCTGTCTCAGCCACATTAAAAATCTGCTTGGGTAAAGACACACCTTCATCAATAATTTCTTGAAGCATTTCAGAAAATTCCTGGGCAGCTACTGTATCTGTATTCGCTGCCTCCCCAATTTTACATTGTGAAATTTGGCTCTAACCTCCAACCAATGAAACCAGTCATGGGTGGCATTAAAAGATGCACCCTCTGGTTCTTCACTGTGCTTCTTCTTCATGTCTTCATAGCTTTCTTTTAAACCAGCATTAAGCTGAGTGGGACACAACACTGATGCTGATCCTGCATGCACACCCTGAGAAGTTTCTCCATCTCTCCATCACTTTTTCCATGCTTCTTCGATATTATCTTTGACATCACTGACACAGCAGACTTCACATGTTCCATCATCTTGTCCCTGCTCTTTAGAATTGTGCTGATGGTTGAATGATTCATGTTATAAGAACAAGTGATGCCTACAATTTTTGCCTTGCTCCACTCTCTCAGTTTACACTTTTGTTTCCATCATTATTGCTTCTCAAATCTGAGCAGTACCAGTTACATCACTGCTATTTTTATGCTTGCTTCCGGACATCTTGGGCTTGAAATAAAGATACTGTACTACTGTGCTCTACACAGTAATGCGAAGCACCTAAAAGCACAACCACGTGCAGAGGCTGCAGGCGAGTGATGCCAGACATGGGAACTAACTTATGTGAGTGCACATGTGAATGCACATTCACATCTTTGAAAGTTTGAAGGTTGAAGGTTCATATGCAAGGGAATTACTGTAAAGTTATTCTTTTCTACTTTACCCAAAACTCCATCTCCAAGATTCAATTCAGCACCACTGCATAGAGGCTGAGTTTTGGCAGCAATCTTAGATAGTTTATAGAGGTGAACTTGTTATCCTTTCCTCCTTTTTAATCATCATGGTCAACATTAAGAAATATTTCTACAACTATACTGCATGAGACAGAGCTTACCTTTATTTTAAAGGCTAATGTTTTTGGATAGATTAATTGTGATGCTCATACAAATATAAAGTGAACACATGCCAAAGATTTTATTTAAGTCATTAATTAATGAGAAAGTCAATAAGATGATACAATTGGTTCAAAGGAGAATTCAGAGCAGATATCTATATTTAGACATATAGATATACAAACAGAAATACTGAAATGAATAGTTGAAAAATTGATGATGATCCATCAGCAATAATCAATTGCATTCAAGTAGACACAATTTGTCTGCGTTTGTCTGGATACAAATCATTTGCATTTTCATCAGTTTTCTGCAACTTACATAATTGTAAAATAGCTCAAAGATGATGAAAGATGGAGCTGAGGCCTTGACTGGAGTAATCTCCAGTAATCTTTATTGCCTATTTTAAAATCATTCACGTTTCTAATTGGAGTCTGTGTGCCCCTGCATTAGCTTCGTGATTCTTATCACTCTAGCTGTGCCACTAAGCAAAGTCCATGCAGGAAAGGAATATAAAATTCCCAACGGGAAAGCCATCCTCACGCAAAAGTTTATTGCCACCAACTCATTAGATCATGAACAGGTTCATGGGTGACTGGAGAGAAGACAGAAGAAGGGGTTGGCTCTTTGGTTGAGTTCCCTCAATGGCATCAAAGTATCTGAGTGGTCTGCTGGGTCCCAGAGAACACAGGAGACCAGAAATGTGAACCATCTTCCTTCAGATCCTTTTCTTTCAGCAGCCCTGGGTTAGGATCTCCTTTGCTGGAGTGAAACTGTGACACCCAGGTCACCTATGAGACTGAGCCAGAGGGTGACTGCAGGGCAAGATGGACCAAATTCACACCATTTCAATACACAATCTTTACAGCCTAAACAATTTAAATACTAAAATATTTAAATCATTCCTGCCAGCATAAGTTTCACTGGGATTGTAACATCATCTAATTTTAACCACTACATTAAAAGTGTTTTCAAACAGTCCTACCAGTGTTCAACTTAAATCCTCTCTTGAAAATACTGCACTCACATAACTACTCAGCCTAATGAATGGTCTCTGGAAACCATCAAGGGAGCAAGCTTGCATAGTTTCCCATTAGCTGCAGCAAACCAGCCCACAAGGGGATTTCCCAGGCTGCCTGGGATTTCCCAGACCCCTTGGATGGTGCAGAGTCCTCACAAAGCAGATATTTATTTCAGAGACACCCTGGATACTCACCCAGATCAGACCATCTTACCCGTCTCCTGAGAAATTTGTATGCAGGTCAAGAAACAACAGTTAGACTGGTTCCAAATCGGGTAAGGAGTATGTCAAGACTGTATATTGTCACGTGCTTATTTAACTTATATGGAGAGTATATCATGCAAAATGCTGGGCTGTGGATGAACCAAAAGCTGGAATCAAGATTGCTGGGAGAAAAACCAATAATCTCAGATATGCAGATGACACCGCCCTTATGGCAGAATGTGAAGAAGAACTAAAGAGCCTCTTGATGAAAGTGAAAGAGGAGAGTGAAAAAGTTGGCTTAAAACTCAACATTCTAAAAACTAAGATCATGACATCCGGTCCCATCACTTCATGGCAAATAGATGGGGAAACAATGGAAACAAGAGACAGACTTTATTTTGGGGGGCTCCAAAATCACTGCAGATGGTGACTGCAGCCATGAAATGAAAAGATGCTTGCTCCTTGGAGGAAAAGCTATGACCAACCTAGACAGCATATTCAAAAGCAGAGACATTACTTTGCCAACAAAGGTCCGTCTAGTCAAAGCTATGGTTTTTCCAGTAGTCATGTATGGGTGTGAGAGTTGGACTACAAAGAAAGATGAGCGCCAAAGAATTGATGCTTTTGAACTCTGGTGTTGGAGAAGACTCTTGAGAGTTCCTTGGACTGTAAGGAGATCCAACCAGTCCATCCTAAAGGAAATCAGTCCTGAATCATCATTGCAAGGACCTGATGCTGAAGCTAAAACTCCAATACTTTGGCTACCTGATGCGAATAACTGACTCATTGGAAAAGACCCTGATGCTGGGAAAGATTGAAGGTGGGAGGAGAAGGGAATGACAGAGGATGAGATGGATGGCATCACTGACTTGATGGACACGAATTTGAGTAAGCTCCAGGAGTTGGTGATGGAAAGGGAAGCCTGGCGTGCTGCAGTCCACAGGGTCACAGAGTCAGACACGACTGAGTGACTGAATTGGATACTCACTGGTAATATTTTTCTCTAAATCAGTTAGAATCTAGCCTGATTGAAACAAGACATTCTTTCCTGAGTGAGAGTTTTGTGTCTCCTATAAAGAGGGGGCAAAAAGGAGATCTACCATTGTGACACCAAGAAATGTGCTTTCCCAGAAGATGTGGCTTTAACAGAGGAGTTGAGCAAGAGTGTGGGTGGAGATACTGGACAGCTTCCTGCAACTTGTGAGTCAGGTCATTATCATGCAGTTTCACCATTTTTTTGGAGGGAACTCCCAGGACTTCAGCTGCACGTATATGCCAATGTTATATATAAACGATTTCTAAAATCAAAGCCAGGGTCACTGTGATATGGGACTTTCTACCCCCACAACTCCTTGTCATCTACTAAAATAATTCTGAAGACTATGCTGGGGTCCACACTCATATTCTTTCATATGTGGTTTACTACATATTCTCAATTTCTAATTTGTGGCTCAAGAAGCCTTGCAACATGGGCAAATTTCCCTTTGACTATGTATGTGAATCACCCATCTGTACACGAAGGGTGGGGTTACCAAATGGTTTTCCCAGTCTTTCTGACTTTACATGTTCTTTTGCAATTCTCCAAACTAAGTCTGAATTTCTTAAAAAGCTTGTCAAGAGCCCTGTGCTTGGCCAAGCCCTTAGAGGATGACAGCCTTGCACTAAAGCTCATTTCTCAATTAAAAGGAACTACTAGAATTATTAACTCTGGTGACTCAGACAGTAAAGTATCTGCCTACAATGCAGGAGACCCAGGTTTAATCCCTGGGTCGGGAAGATCTCCTGGGGAAGGAAATGGCAACCCACTCCAGTATTCTTGCCTGGAAAATCCCATGGACGGAGGAACCCAGTAGGCTACAGTCCATGGGGTCACAAAGAGTCAGACATGACTGAGCGACTTCACGTTCACTAGAATTATTTATTTCGCATCTGTCTCCCTTGGTAGACATTAAACTCCAGAAGGACAGGGTAGATTTCTTCCTTACTTAGCACTATCTCCCCAGCACCTAACACAGTGCCTGGCACATTCTATGCATTCACTAAGTATTTGCCGAACAAGTGAAAAAGGGCACCAGGGGCTTGGGTTCTTAGCTGCTAGACAGTGGCAGCAAGGAAGCCTGCCAAGGTGCGACTGGGCAAGCTTCCCGAGCTGCTCTTACCTCTAAGGCAGAAGAATACTTCAGGCACCTGTGATCATTGTCTGGACCCTCTTCTGACAGCTGAGGCTGCGGCATTTGCAATATTCCATCCCTAAAACCTTCTGAGCTACAACTGCATATTCTGAGATGGACAGAGCGACACATCCTCTACGCAGCTCTATGCCTTCCTGGCTCTATCTGCAGAAATTCTGGGTAGGCCCAGGGTTTCGAAGTCTGCCTCTCACTTCTCCACCCTGTGACTGACCAACTGTGACTCCACTCACACTGCTCACCCTCACTGCACTGGATACTCTCAACCCAATCCCAATGCAAATCAGCAAGTCAGAACCACCACCTGGGCACCAGGCCCAGGGGACGAGTGAGGTCTGAACCACACCCTAGTCGCCCTTACCAGCAGTGAACCTGCCTGGTGGGGGATTTTCCCACCAGGAGGAAAGGGCAATTTGGGGTGTGGAGGGTGTGGGGTGTAGGTAGGCCAAGCCATGACCCAGAGAAGTAAACTTTTAATACTTTGATACTTTGCACAGAGGGCAGTCCTACCAGAGGGGCTTCCCTGGTGACTCAGTGGTAAATAATCCACCTGTCAGTGCAGGAAATGAGGGTTTGATCCCTGGGTCGGAAAGATCTCTTGGAGAAGGAAATAGAAACCCACTCCAGCATTCTTGTGTGGAGAATCCCATGGACAGAGAAGCCTGGTGGGCTACAGTCCATGGGGTTGCTAAGAGTCCGAGAGAACTAAACAGCAACAACAAGCCCTGCCAGAAATGTCCTTTCTGTTTACAGAGCTCACTATCCTTTGTACGCTGCTCAGTCACTGCATGTTATACAGAAGTGCAGGACTTGGGCTTTGTGTAAAGTGCAGGACTTTCTCTGCTCGTGTCTGCCCTTGTGTGGGAAGTCAATGGGGCTGTTGGAACTTTCTTCTTCCAGGCTTGTCCCAGAGGAGCGGGAAGAGCCCAGAGAAGATCTGAGAAACTTCCTCTCCCCTCTGCGTCTTGGGCAGCACTGTTCACTGAGTGGAGAAAGAGAGCTGTGCCCCCTACAAATATAAACGTCCTCTCACCAGAGCATGAAGCAAGAGATTGTCACCTAACATTAAACTGAAACTTTAGTAACAGTCTTAAGCTTAAAAGCTTCCCTAATGGTCTCCACAAGCATTGTTTCACTCTTGAAATCTGTGATCTCTACTAGAGGTAGAGATCAGAATTAATTAGAATATTCCGAATTTGAAATAATAGTGATTGGGGGACACACAGGGATTGAGTGGGGACGGATGACAGAGACAGAGCTCAGCTGTTCTCTGACAGGCTCATTCTTTGTCTATAGGGCTGAAATGTTTCCCAGGATAAAAGTATCTGATTAACATCATTTTTCCATAAACACTGTCAGTAGATTATGATCAAAGGCAGTGTGCACTTAAACAAAGATGTGTGGGAGTGAAAGCATTCTCTTCCTTTCCTTTGTCGAATCTCTTCTCAGACTCACGATCCTAGGCCTTAGGGAAATCTTCTATGAATGATGTCAGAAACCGTTTTCAAATGTCCAGCCGTTGACAGTTGATACACATCTCCTGGATGGGATGAAAATGAACAAAGTGCCTCTGTTTTGTAAACTGCCGAGCTGAACGTGTAATTATAACATGTATTTGAAATTTGCATTTCAAATAGTCCTCAACTGTTTTTCTGAGTGTTTCAATCTCTATAGCATTGACACTCATCCGATTCGCCTGGGTTGTAGATTTCATTTTATGCATCTCTGCAGTCTTTTCTTCTTCTTCAACACAGTATTTTACAAAATCTTTCTGAAAGTCCTTTCTAGTGTTGACAAAAGCACGTCCTCTCTCGGAACTTACAGGGAAAGGGAAAATTGGATTTTAAAATGAATCTGTGTGTGCATGTGAGTGTGGGCATGCGTGGGTGCAAACTCTGGAAAGGACCGGGGAGGGCAAAAGGACAAGTGATGGCAAAAAGTGACTCTCTTTTCATAATAATAAGTCACAGAAATGGAGACAATTTGATCCAGGAAGGCTTACTGTACTTCCTTGGAGTCATTTACATATTGCTAAGTGATCTGCATATCGCTGGGGCTACCAGGTCCCTGCACTGCGTTCCCTAGGCCTTTCTTCTCCCTTTTTCCCACTAGGAGGATGTTAATAATTAAGCTAGCAGGAAAACACTGAGAGAAAACAAAAGAGGCAGCAGCAGGAGCTCAAAGTCACCTCTTTTCACTCCATGAAGATCTGGGAACACACCCGCCCTGTCAGCTTCTCAGGAAACGAGGCAGACTTTATTTTCTTGCCTCTAGAAAGGAAACCCATTTGAGGGATTATGAATGTTGGTCTGTGTCTCAGTCTGAAGTTTAAATCTTTTCAAGCATGCAGTTATTAAGATGCCAAGTTGCCTCACTTAATTACAACCTTTATTATAGTATTGAATACTTTAAATGCACTATTTATCACACCTGAAGAGAAGAGCAGTCGTTCCTTAATGGCCCACTCTCGGTGGGCTGCTGTTGACTATCTTCTGTCCTGGATTAATTCCTAGTAATTGCCTAGTGAGTCTTCCCAGGTGGCGCTAAAGGTAAAGAACCTGCCTGCTAATGCAGGAAACGTAAGAGATACACGTTTGATCCCTGGGTGGGGAAGATCCCATGGAGGCAGGCATGGCAACCCACTCCAGTGTTCTTGTGTGGAGAATCCCCATGGACAGAGGAGCCTGGCGGGCCACAGTCCAGTGGGTCACAAAGAGTCAGACATGACTGAAATGACTTAGGATGCACACAATGGCATAAAGGGATTCTTTCCCATGATTTGCAAGCCTGGGGTCAGTGGGATGGGACCGGTGGGATGGGCCTTTCAAAGAGCAGTAGCTTTTGACTCCCATGCTGCATTTTGAGCTCATGAAGTCAGGAAATGAAGGCCTAGAGCTTCTCTAGTGGTCCAGTGGTTAAGAATCCGTCTACCAAGGCAGGGGACATGGATCTGATCCCTGGTTTGGGAAGATGCCACATGCCTCAGGGCAATTAAGCCTGTGCATTGCAACTACTCAGCCCATGCTCTAGAGCCTGTGTTCCGCAACAAAAGAAGCCACCACAATGAGAAGTCCCCACACCACAACTAGAGACTAGCTTCTGTTTGCCACAACTAAAAACATACAAACAAACAAAGAGGAAAATTCAAAAAAAATAAACGAACACCTTGAGTCCAAGCCGCTGTCTTCACCGTAGAAAGGCTGTATTGGTAGGGGGTCACCAAACAGAGCAGGACAAATCAATTCCTTCCTTAAGAGTTTCTTCTAATTAAAGCCAACTCTGAAGTCGCTTTCCTCTGACGATCCTCTTCTGTCATGGAAACAACGAAGCTGGTCTGCTGAAGGCAGTCCAGCCCCACAGGAGGTCAGAGCTTTGGGAGTTCCTACCATGTGCTGGGTGCTGTCTTGCCTCATTTCATTGACTTTCATTCAATCTTCGATGGAGTCCCTCATTCATAAAGCCAACTTCAAAGTATTTTAGGCCTGCTCTTAGGATAAAGTATCTGAGGTTCAGAGAGGTTGTGTCTCTGTCCCAAGCAAACAATAGCTGGGAGGTGGTAGTTCTGTCTGATTTCAAGGAGACATTTAGGAAAACATCACACTGATGAGAGGGACAGAAAGCAAAATCCAGAATCATCCCTAGGTCCTTCCCAGGTGCTGGGAGGAGGTCCCAAGTGACCTCTGTTCTCTCGTCCTTTTACACATCCCGCCCAGGGGACACTTTCAGCACCAGAGACAGCCTGCTGTCACAGCCACCTCAGCCTTTTACAAATGATCTGTCTCTTCTGGTTCAGTCCCGTGTAGCACCCAGAAGCTAGTTGGAGGTGTCTTTGCGAAGCCATCAGTAGTCAGTCTGACTGGTGCCTCTTTTCAAACTTCCCTTTCTTCTTCAGGACCCAACCCTGGGCGCTGTTCCTTCCCCTGACCTCTTCCTCTGGAACCAGGCCAATGGAGCACCAAACAGGGGTGATGGCTGTGGTCAGAGATCAAGGTTTTGCCCCGGAGACTGAGGTGTTTCTGGACAAGCTGCCAAGTCAGAGTTCTGGGGTTTCACTGGGCTTTCCTAAGCCCAACACAAAGGTTGGTGGAGTGAGGTTTGTCCTCCCTAGAATGCCTCTGTGCAAGTGTTACCCTTTGCAACGCCATGGACTGTAGCCCACCAGGCTCCTCTGTTCATGGACTTCTCCAGGCAACAATACTGCAGTGGGTAGCCATTTCCTTCTTCAGGGGATCTTCCCAACTCAGGGGTCGAACTCCAGTCTCTCACATTGCAGGCAGATTCTTTACCATCTGAGCCACCAGGGAAGCCCTAGGTTTGTGTTTATAATCTTTAATCTCTCTCCTTGTATCCCTTTGTCCTCTTGTGGATAATAATAATAACAATAATAATAATTTTATAAAAAACCCTACCATTTATTAAATGCTTATTAAGAACCAACCACTATGTTTAGTTCATTTCATATATTATCCTGCTTAATCCTGATGACAGTCTATATGAGTTAAGTGTGATCACCTTCTTATTAACAAGAGAGGCTATGGTTGGTTGTCAGCCCTAACTGCATATGATAAGCACACAGGAGTTTTTTCTAAAACGTGGCCTCCCACGGAGATTGTTTCAGTTGCCTAAAAGTGGACCAGGACAACTAATGGCTCTTAATGGTGGCTGTGCATGGAAATCAAATGGAGAGCTGTAAATATATACTGATTTGGTTCGTCTGACATGATGCCTAGGGCACTGGAATTTTTTTTTTTTCCCTGAGGCTTTTTTTTTAACAGATATCATTTTTTAACACAGTCTTAAGAAAACTTCACAGAAAATATAGTGGATTCCCAAATTCCCCCTTTTCCCTACACACAGATTCCTCGATTAGTCACATCTTGCATTAGTGTGGTACAGTTATTACGGTGATGAACCAGTAGGGAAGCATGAGTACTAACTAAAGTCATAGTTTATATTAGGGTTCACTCTTCATGTGTATATCTGAGGTAATTGATATTTCTCCCAGCAATCTTGATTCCAGCCTGTGCTTCATCCAGCCCAGCGTTTCTCATGATGTACTTTGCATATAAGTTAAATAAGCACAGTGACAATATACAGCCTTGACATACTCCTTTTCCTATTTGGAACCAATCTGTTGTTCCATGACCAGTTCTAACTGTTGCTTCCTGACATGCATACAGATTTCTCAAGAGGCAGGTCAGATGGTCTGGTATTCCCATCTCTTTCAGAATTTTCCACAGTTTATTGTGATCCACACAGTCAAAGCCTTTGGCATAGTCAATAAAGCAGAAATAAATGGTTTTCTGGAACTCTCTTGCTTTTTTGATGATCCAGCAGATGTTGGCAATTTGATCTCTAGTTCCTCTGCCTTTTCTTAAAACCAGCTTGAACATCTGGAAGTTCATGGTTCACATACTGTTGAAGCCTGGCTTGGAGAATGTTGAGCATTACTTTACTAGCATGTGAGATGAGTGCAACTGTGTAGTAGTTTGAGCATTCTTTGGCATTGTCCTTCTTTGGGATTGGAATGAACACTGACATTTTTCCAATCCTGTGGCACTACTGAGTTTTCCAAATTAGCTGGCACATTGAGTACAGCACTTTCACAGCATCATCTTTTAGGATTTGAAATGGCTCAACTGGAATTCCATTGCCTCTACTAGCTTTGTTCGTAGTGATGCTTCCTAAGGCCCACTTGACTTCGCATTCCAGGATGTCTGGCTCTAGGTGAGTGATCACACCATTGTGATCATCTGGGTCATGAAGATCTTTTTTGTACAGTTCTTCTGTGTATTCTTGCCACCTCTTCTTAATATCTTCTGCTTCTGTTAGGTCCATACCGTTTCTGTCCTTTATTGAGCCCATCTTTGCATGAAATGTTCCCTTGATAGCTCTAATTTTCTTGAAGAGATCTCTAGTCTTTCCCATTCAGTTGTTTTTCTCTATTTCTTTGCATTGATCACTGAGGAAGGCTTTTTTAATCTCTCCTTGCTATTCTTTGGAACTCTCCATTCAAATGGGTATATCTTTCCCTTTCTCCTTTGTTTTTCGCTTCTCTTCTTTTCACAGCTATTCGTAAGGCCTCCTCAGACAGCCATTTTGCTTTTTTGTATTTCTTTTGCTTGGGAATGGTCTTGATCCCTGTCTCATGTACAATGTAATGAACCTCCATCCATAGTTCATCAGGCACTCTATCAGATCTAGTCCCTTAAATCTATTTCCCACTTTCACCATATAGTCATAAGGGATTTGATTTAGGTTATACCTGAATGGTCTAGTGGTTTTCCCTGCTTTCTTCAATTTAAGTCTGTATTTGGCAATAAGGAGTTCATGATCTGAGCCACAGTCAGCTCCCAGTCTTGTTTTTGCGGACTGTATAGAGCTTCTCCATCTTTGGCTACAAAGAATATAATCAATCTGATTTCAGTGTTGACCATCTGATGATGTCCATGTATAGTCTTCTCTTGTGTTGTTGGAAATGGGTGTTTGCTATGACCAGTGCATTCTCAGGAGACATATCAATAACCTCAGATATGCAGATGACACCAACCCTAAGGCACAAAGTGAAGAACTAAAGAGCCTCCTGATGAAAGTGAAAGAAGAGAGTGAAATAGTTGGCTTAAAACTCAACATTCCGAAAACTAAGATCATGGCATCTGGTCCCATCACTTCATGGCAAATAGATGGGGAAACAGTGGAAACAGTAGCTGGCTTTATTTTTGGGGGGCTCCAAAATAACTGCAGATGGTGACTGCAGCCAGGAAATTAAAAGATGCTTACTCCTTGGAAGGAAAATTATGACCAACCTAGACAGCATATTAAAAAGCAGAGACATTATTTTGTCACCAAAAGTTTGTCTAGTCAAGGCTATAGTTTTTCCAGTAGTCATGATGGATGTGAGAGTTGGACTACAAAGAAAGCTGAGTGCCAAAGAATTGGTGCTTTTGAACTGTGGTGTTGGAGAAGACTCTTGAGAGTCCCTTGGACTGCAAGGAGATCCAACCAGTCCATCCTAAAGGAGATCAGTCCTGAGTATTCATTGGAAGGACTGATGTTGAAGCTGACATTCCAATACTTTGGCCACCTGATGTGAAGAACTGACTCATTGGGAAAGACCTTGATGCTGGGAAAGATTGAAGGTGGGAGGAGAAAGGGCCGACAGAGGATGAGATGGCTGGATGGCATCACTGACTCAATGGACATGAGTTTGGGTAAACTCTGGGAGTTGGTGATGGACAGGGAGGTCTGGGGTGCTGCAGTCCCTAGGGTCACAAAGAGTCGGACATGACTGAGCGACTGAACTAAACTGAACTTCATGTGTAGGTCCATGGTTTTGGTGAATGCATACGATTATGAATCCACCATTATAGTGTCACACAACATAGTTTCCTAAAACTCTATTCTAATAGAATAGTGCCCTAAGAATCCCCTGTGGTTTGCCTAGTCAGCCCTTCCTTCTTTCTCCCAAAACCCTTGCATCCAGGGGCACTGAGATTTTTAAAAGTTTCACCAGGTGAATTTATTGTAGTCAAAGTTGAGATCCACGGCACTGGATGGAATATTTTGACTAAGATCCACAGAAGTTGAGGAGTGAGGTTGGGATTTAAAAGAGTTGACCCCAATTTACTCCTGTTACACCTCCTCCTTTTGCTGACAATTATCTGATCATTCCAGCACCCAGTTGGAGCCATTCCATCATAACTCCTCCAGACAGATGAGTCCTGGGACCAATGGAAGCTTTTACTTAATTGTAGAAGGACAATCAGCGTACAAGAAGCATTTTAGGACGCTGGAGACAGGTAGAAGCATTTTGGAGGTTAGAGGGAGTGGGAGCCCTGCCTAACTCTCCTGCCTGCATTTGTGCAGAAGGCCAAGGTCACTTGGCCCAAATGATCCCAAGGGCTGGGGTCCTGGCAGCTGGACAAGAGCAGAGGTTAAGTGTGCCCCAAGCCCATGGTAATGTGTGCTCCTGAGCTGTGATCCTCTCATCTCCCTCCCACATCCTAGCTGCTATCACTTTGCAACTTAATCCTCACTAAAGAGGTAAAAAAAATCTTTCATTTCAATTTCATAAAAAAGGTAGAAACCTTTGGATCTCAGCGTTTTATCCCTTTGAAGGTTCCTGTTTTTGGCGCTAGTGTTAAGGAATCCACCTGCCAATGCAGCAGATGTGGGTTCAATCCCTGGGTCGGGAAGATCCCCTGGAGAAGGAAATGGCAAACCACTCCAGTATCCTTGCCTGGGAAATCCCATGGACAGAGGATCCTGAAGGGCTACAGTCCATGGGTCACAAATAGTCAGACATGACTGAGCACACAGACACACAGACACACATCTTTGGTGTGTGTCCACTCTCCCTGTGGTCCTAACATTTCTCCCCTGGGGCTATCCCAGCTGAAGGTGGGCTGCCAAGCCCCTGCCGAGGTCTGAGTGGGAGGGCAGGCTCTCCAGAAACCTTTGTATAGTGTGTTGGCCTTTTGTCGCCTAAGAAATCACCACTTCACTGAAGACTCACACAGTCTGTGCTTCACTGGTATAATCCTTAACCCAAATGAGTCACTTTGGCCCCACTGGTTCCCACCATCTGTTTCTGGGAGTGCCCAGGAGTGCCCTGCATTCACTTGCAATGATCCCCTGCTAATTTATTTTTCTTCTACTGGGTGACTACGGGCCAGCCCTGTGGGGTGGTGAGGAAGAGGAGAGCCTCTGCTCTAGGGCCCCAAGTGGGTACGGCTCAGCCCAGGCGTCCTTCAGAGATTTCAGTGAGAGCTGCTCTCTTTCAGGCATTATTCTCATCTCTCTTTTTTTTTTTTTCTCTCTTGCTCTCGTTCTTGCTCTCACTCTCTCTGGGATGCAGAGGGAAGTCAGTGGAGGCCTAGGCTGGGGAAGAACCTGGCGTCAGTGGTACACAGTGATTCTGGAAATTCTCCTCCACTTCTGTTGCTTCTGTTTTCTATTCCGCTTCTGAAATTCTACTCCACCTCTGTCACTGGTCTGATGACTCTCACTTTCTCTTTCCTTGAGAGAGTTCCCTTCTGGGAAACGCATCAGTTCCTCAAATAAACAGACTCTTGCCTTCCTGCAGCACAAGCCTGGGCTTGGACTGACTGCAGCTTGGGTGTGCCCAGCCTGGTCCCCAGACACACCCCAGGAATTGCCTGTGACTGAGAGGGGCTGTCAGCCCATCTGTTCACTGAGGCTGTATCTTCATCACTCCAGCAAAATGGAGGGCTGAAAAGTTTACTGAAGGATGAAATTAGATGGAGAAGACTTAGTAATGCCAGCTTCATTCTTCCAGCTGCTCTGACTGAAACTTTGGCGTTGTCTCTGCCTCCTCTCCCATCCCTTAGTCTGCTGCTGCTGCTGCTGCTGCTGCTAAGTAGCGTCAGTCGTGTCCGACTCTGTGCGACCCATAGATGGAAGCCCACCAGACTTCCCTGTCCCTTAGTCTACCAGCCTGCAAATCCTGAGGGTTCTACCTTTAAAACACAGGCAGAGTCTGGCCGTTTCTTGCCACCTATACTGCTTCCACTCTACTCCACACCATTGTCTCTTTCAAAGCTCCTGACACCTCCCTTCTTCCACCTTTGCTGCTCTGTGGTCTAATCTGTGCAGCAAAGTGATGCTGCCAAAAGCAGATCAGATATGTTATTCCTCTGCTTAGAACTTTACCTCCAATGGTTTTCCACTCTTACCAAGCAAAGGGCTCCCTGCCCCACGTGATGTGCATAGAAGCCAATGCTATGGCACTGGCTTTTGAGAAAAGAGAGTGTTTTATTGCAAGGTCAGTGAGCTAGGAGACAGGAGGCAGGACTCAAATCCGTCTCCCTGATCTGGGGTTCGCTCACACCTCTGTGAGTTAGGGGACGAGGACTGGGATGCTGAAGCACTAGCAGAGCAGGTGTGGTAGGAGGGTTTTGGAACCTGGCCTTTCACAGTGAGGATGGTAAAGGGGTCTTCCTGGACAACAGACCCTTTGCTTCTGAAAGGGTTCCCATGTTCAGGTACCAGTTCTGTGAAGGGGAAGAAACTTTGGTTCTGGCTGTGGAGATTAATATTATCTCCTCTGTGCGTGCCTCACCTGCATGACTTGTGCTTTTGATCCGTTGTCTCTGAAAAGAAACTCAATATCTTGTTAGAAACAGGATAAGGCCAGTTTGGGTCTGGTTGGCTTCCCAGCTGGTGCTAGTGGTAAAGAACCCATCTGACAATGCAGGAGATGTAACAGACTCTGTTTGATCCCTGGGTCAAGAAGATCCCCTGGAGGAGGAAATGGCAACCCGCTCCAGTATTCTTGCCTGGATAATCCCAAGGACAAAGGAGCCTGGTGGGCTACAGTCCATAGGGCTGCAAAGAGTTGAACATGACTGAAGTGATTTAGCATGCAGGCACTGTGGTTATGCAACTTTGCTGAGAGTAAAATCGGTCTTTACAATGGCTGCAAGGCCCTGTGGAATAGGTGACCTGGGGTTTCTCTGAATGACTATCTGCGCCTTTCCTGTGACCCATTCCACTCCAGCCCCAGGGCCTTTTGCTTGTTTCTTCCTTTGCCTGGAACACTCTCCTCCCAAATACACACAGAGCTCAAAGCCTTTGGGCTTTGCTCAAACAGTTAATTGTTCAGTTGCTGTGCATTGCATTGAATTCTAAATCCAGGTATTTGACTTGAAAACTTTGTTTCTCATTCATGAGTTAAACCTATATGTAAAAGGGGGAAATTGGCCCAAATCCACACAGACAGTTCCCCCCGCCTTTTTTTTAATATATTCGTGTAATTTATTTATTTTAATCAGAGGCTAATTACTTTACAATATTGTAGTGGTTTTTGCCATACATTGACATAAATCAGCCATGGGTGTACATGTGTCCCCCATCCTGAACCCCCTTCCCACCTCCCTCCCCATCCCATCCCTCAGAGTTGTCCCAGGTGCTTTGAGTGCCCTGTTTCGTGCATCAAACTTGGACTAGTGATCTATTTCACATACGGTAATATACATGTTTCAACGCTATTCTGTCAAATCATTGTACCCTCGCCTTCTCCCAGAGTCCAAAAGTCTGTTCTTTATGTCTCTTGCTGTCTCGCATATAGGGTTATTGTTACCATCTTTCTAAATTCCATATATATGCATTAATATACTGTATTGGTGTTTTTCTTTCTGACTTACTTCACTCTGTATAATAGGCTCCAGTTTCATCCACCTCATTAGAACTGATTCAAATGCATTCTTTTTAATGGCTGAGTAATACTCCATTATGTATATGTACCACAGCTTTCTTATCCGTTCGTCTGCTGTTGGACATCTAGGTTGCTTCCATGTCCTGGCTATTATAAACAGTGCTGCAATGAACATTGGGGTACACGTGTTTCTTTCAATTCTGGTTTCCTTGGTGTGTATGCCCAGCAGTGGGATTGCTGGGTCGTATGGCAGTTATATTTCCAGTTTTTCAAGGAATCTCCACACTGTTCTCCATAGTGGCTGTACTAGTTGGTATCCCACCAACAGTGTAAGAGGGTTCCCTTTTCTCCACACCCTCTCCAGCATTTATTGCTTGTAGACTTTTGGATCGCAGCCATTCTGACTGGCATGACAAGGTACCTCATTGTGGTTTTGATTTGCATTTCTCTGATAATGAGTGATGTTGAGCATCTTTTCATGTGTTTGTTAGCCATCTGTATGTCTTCTTTGGAGAATTTTTCATTAAGATATGACACAATAATGCACACACACACACACACACATAGATGCTATTTTGTATTTGGCCACATGTGGGCTATATCTTATGGCATATGAAAAAAATCTATCCACTCACTAATAAGTCTATCCCAAAGGAATATCTAGATGAACCCAGGGCAAGTTCTGACAACCATTTATGACTCCTGAGAACCAAGTGAAGTGTGAATTTACTTTGAAAAATAGCTGTTAGTAATGAAAATGTCGAGCAAACTCTGACTTTCTGTAACCAGAGTTAGATGGATTCACCTTTTCACAAAGCTTCAGCATGTAAAACAGGTTCTGATCTTTCACCAGGATAAAAACCTATTCAAGTCTCTCTGGCTGGAAGCCCTTGTAGCAGTAGCTCAGGGAAGAATTTAATGGATATTAAAGAATGATTTGGATGCTTCTAAATTATTCTCTGAACCTGGGTAGGGCTAGCCTGACTATTTGAATATGTTAATTTTCAAGTAGGAATATTTTGCCGGTTGGCTGCAACATGGAAATTTAAAAAAATTCATATACATATGTCAGGTATGTATTTCTGTGCCATCTCAACTTGTGACTGTCTATATAATACATGATCCATCTATGATTAAGCAAGAAGAAATTTAGAAAACACTGACTTGGTGCCAGCTTGAATTACAGATGCTAAGCTAAGGCAGAGTTTAAAACTCAAATTGTTTTGGAGCAAACCTATTTTTTACCTAGTAGTTGGGGGTTTGTATATGTTTCTTCAATTACTTACATCGCCTCAAAATCTGTGCTCTGACAGGTCTTCAGAATTTGGTGCTAGAATTTGAATTTATGATGGCTTATTTTTATGTATCAGGTAAAATGGAAAAAACAAAAACAAAAACAAACACCCAACTGTTGTGTGTTTGTATAACCTAAAGCAGTGAATAAACACCTGATTTAGCTTATCTTCACTTAGTGGTGCCCTGTAGTTACTCAGGTATTTAATCAGTCTTACAAAGCTGCACCTTAAAAAGGAAGAAAATTTTAAAGCTTTTTGCATTTGTTTTATACCCTTCCTACTACACATCAGACGTCCTTTGATATAGCAGTCATGCTGCCAACAGAGATTTGTTTGAGAAAGAACACATACCATCCTCTTTAGGATAAACTATGTTAAATGAAAGGGCCAACTGCTTGCCTCTGGCTAAGCTGAGAAGAGAGGAAGTTTAAACCGTAGTTGTTTTTCTAACCTCATTTAATTCTATCTCACCTCTTTTTTGTTGTTGTTCTACGTTTTTGGCTTTTCCCTATCTTCTTCTAAAGAGGGATGAACATGGGAGAGGCTTGAAGTAAGCTGAGAAGTCAGGGGTACTAAAAATCTGAAACTCGAAAGAAAAGGAGATCTGGCATGGAAATATTACCTTTCAGTTTATTTTGAAATCATCTCTATGCCCCTTTGCTTAGTTTTCTTTCAAATTCAGTTAGCATCATCATTTCTGTCACCCAGTATGTCCCAGGCCTATGTTAATCACGGTAGATGTTGAAAAATAAGACAGGACTCCCCTCTGTCCCCGCCGCCCGAGAGGGACTCATCATAATGTGGGGGTGTACAGGTAAGCAATCATTGCAACATAGTAAGTCACTAAAATCACTGAAGACTCATGAAATTACAATTTTATTTTATTCCCATAGTTTAAAAATATTCTATAGTGAGAGGTAAAATGACAATTTCAACACACTACTAAGAATTAAAAATTCTCAGTGATTCCACACTTTTCACATGGTCCATCCCTGGGCTGGGAAGATCCCCTGGAGAAGGAAATGGAAACCCACTCCAGTATTCTTGCCTGAGAAATCCCATGGAAAGAGAAGCCTGCCTGGTGGGCTATATATATAGTCCATGGAGTCACAAAAGAGTGACACATAACTTAGTGACTAATAACAATATAAGGAAAGCTATGTATTCACAAGACCCCAAGACCATCCCAAATTTCTACGGTTTGCTAGGAGAACTCCCAGGACTCGGCAGATTGTCGTACTCCTGGCTAATATTTATTTCAGTGGAAAGGTATAGAACAGGATCAACAAAGGCAGAAGGTTCATGGTACAAAGTCTGGGAGCAACCAGGCACAAGCTTCTAGGGTCCTCTCCTAGTACAATCACACAGTCCCTGCCTAATTCCCCTGCAAGGAGTTGTGAAATGTTGTCCACTAGTGGAGCTCTTCAGACATTCATCATCCAGGGTTTTTACTGAGGGCTGGTTACATAGGCAGCCCGAAGAATTGATGCTTTTGAACTGTGGTGTTGGAGAAGACTCTTGAGAGTCCCTTGGACTTCAAGGAGATCCAACCAGTCCATTCTGAAGGAGATCAGCCCTGGGATTTCTTTGGAGGGAATGATGCTAAAGCTGAAACTCCAGTACTTTGGCCACCTCATGTGAAGAGTTGACTCATTGGAAAAGACTCTGATGCTGGGAGGGATTGGGGGCAGGAGGAGAAGGGGCCGACAGAGGATGAGATGGCTGGATGGCATCACTGACTCGATGGACGTGAGTCTGAGTGAACTCCGGGAGTTGGTGATGGACAGGGAGGCCTGCCGTGCCGCGATTCATGGGGTCGTAAAGAGTCGGACACGACTGAGCGACTGAACTGAACTGAACTGAGAAGGTATATCCTAAAATTTCAGACTCCCAGAAGGAAAACAAGTGCTTAGCACAAACCATTTTGTTTTAACAAAGAGTGTAGGCATGGTGACCCATCTTTTGTATCAGAAATGGTATGAACTCTCCTGAAGTCCAAGTTCCTAGATACCCACCAAGAGCCAACCTTTTAAGTAGGATTTTCAAAGGATTACAGTTGGGCCTGCTGAATTAGCTTTCCTACATTGTTCACATAACGTATATATTTTGTACAACATGCTCTGTTTATATATATTCTGCTGTTGTCTGTATGCAGTTTTTGAAGATAATACTATCATGGATATCTCTCCATGCCAGTTCATGTAGGTCTACTTCTTTATTACAGTTACATGGTCTTCCATTTGTAGACAAATAATTTCTTTAATCATTCCTGTACAAAGTGATATTTGGTTTGTTTGCAATTTTTGGTATTATAAATTATGATGCAAAGAATATCATGTATTCTCCATGTATTCATGCCTATTGTTTTGTGACATAGGCTTCCAGTTTCTGCTATGTAAGCATCTAGAAACAGTATTCCTGGTATCATTCAATTTGGAAAGGAAGATCATTGTGTTGGAATTCTACTGGAAGTATTAGAATGTAGAGGGTTTATTGGAAAAGAGGACAGTTAGAAGACTATTAAAATATCCAGGTGATAACTGATCAGGGGCCCAACTAAACTGTGTCGGGGAGCTTGGAAAGGAGCAGAAATGGTGCGGATTTAGTTTTCTATACAACAGTCTCTGATTGTGGATGACTAGTGGAGAGTGAGAAAAGGGGAGTTCAGGGTGACTCCCACTTACTTGATCTGGTGAACGGCAACAATGTGGGATGCAAAAGAGAGCGATTAGAAAGCAGTGATAACAGTTCACGGAAGAAATGATGGGGACTCAGGTTTTCAAGTGTTCATTCCTTCACATATATTGAGCATCTTGCTATGTATCAGCCACTCCATTCAGTTAGTGTTGGTACAATTTTTTTGTTTTTTTTCTTTTGCTAAAAACATTGAGAGAGAAATCTTATGAAATAAAGATTTCAACTAATTTGGCCATTAACTAACATCATTGCTATTCTTTTGTAAATGATACAAAACTTAAAAAAAAAAAAAAAAAGCTATAGAGAGATTGATGGTGAATCAGGTCCCAGATGTTTGAAAAAATGTGCACACACTTTTGAGTAAAAATCTGAGGAGGGAGGGAGGGGAAAAAGAATCATGAAAGCAAATAAGATCCCTTTTGTGTCTAGGTTTGAAGCAGACCCTCTCTCACACACCCATTTCAGACAAATAGCTTCAACAAATGTGAGCAGGAAATCCTCCTTCCCCAGCTTGCAAAAAACATCCCCCACCTCTACAGTTTTGAGTATCACTTGTGTGGGCCTCAAGTGGGGTGTGAAAGAGAGAAGCCAGGAAGCAGTTCTTTTTATTCTTCTCACTGAATTGCTATTCTAAATTTGTGCTCCCCCCTTCCATCCCTCCCTCCCTACTCCATGACCCTAAAGTGCAGCTTCTCATCTCCTGAGCCCAGATACTTACCAATTATAATTTGAATGACAGGGGGAGTTTTATTTTTTTTAATGCATCCTTCAGTAGAAATTGATGTGTTTTAATACATTTTATTTCATAACTTTTTTGAATTATATTGAATCTGCCTTCTGAATAAGTTTATTTGACTAGGCAGAAAAATCGCATTCTGCATCCATTTGAACCCAATATACATAAAAAATGTGACCCAATACATTCAAAAAAATTTTTTTCAAACTCTCTCAAGCTTATATGAGGAGGGATAGGGAGTCATATTTTTTTCTTCCTACCGACTTAAGTCTCTTTGTTTTAAAGATTCCTGTAAAAAGTCATTACATTCCCCAAAGAAGATACACAAATGGCTAATAAGCACATGAACAGATGTTCATCACTAATCATTAGGGAATCACAAATCAAAATGAGATGCCACCTCATCCCCAATAGGATGGCTATTATTGAAAAAAAGAAAATAACAGGTATTAGAGAGGATGTAGAGTAATTGGAACCTTTGTGCACTGTTGATGGGAATGTAAAATGATACAGGCAGTGTGAAAAACAACATGGAGTTTCTTCAAAAAATTAAACCTAAAATCACTATGTCATTCAATGATTCTACTTCTAGGTAGAATTTTTCTACCCCAAAGAACTGAAAGCAGGGGTTGAACAACCATTCATACACCAATGTTCACAGTAGCATTATTTGCCATAGCCGAAATGTATAAGCAACACAAGTTGAAGTTTTAAATTCAACACAGATGAATTTTTTAAAAAGTGGTATGTATGTACATTCAGTGGAATACAAGTCAGCCTTAAAAAGGAATAACATTCTCACACACATGCTACAACACGGATGAGCCTTGAAGACATTAAGCCGAGTGGCATAAGCCGGACACAGAAGAACAAATAACTGTGTGATTCCACTTACCTAAGGTACCTAGAGTAGCCAGATTCACAGACACAGTAAAATGATGATACCTACAGGCTGGGGGAGGGGGAAGTGGAGAGTTACTGTGCAATGAAATGGAGTTTCAGTTTGGAAAGATGTAGAAGTTCTGGATGGTGGTGATGGTTATATAACAATGTGTATGTACTTAATGCCACTGAACTGTACATTTAAAAATAATTAAAATGGTAAATTCTTTCCTGGGTATATTTTACCACAATATTAAAAATAAAGAAGTCAAGCAATATGCTGCTGCCTGGGCAAATCTGTATTTCTCTCTGTAACATCTCTCTGATATTTTTCCTCCCTTTGAGGGATTTTCTTTTCCCCTTTTTCATCCCAGCTTCCTCTCTGCTCTACTGTATTTAGCACTCTTCCTCATTTACAAAAATTTCACTAAAGACAGACTGTGAGATGGTCAATGACTCCCTATAGGTAGCATTTGAGCCAGTATTATAACTTTCCCTGGTCTGGTGGCTCATCAGTAAAGAACCTGCATGAAAAAGCAGGAGACTTAAGAGATGTGGATTTGATCCCTGGGTCAGGAAGATCACCGGGAGGAGGTCATGGTGACTCACTCCTGTATTCTTGCCTGGAGAATCCCATGGACAGAGCAGCCTGGCGGGCTATAGTTCAGGGGGTCACAAAGAGTCAGACACAACTAAAGTGACTTATCAGACATGGTGTATTTTCATTATAAGGGTTATCTCTAATGGGAAATATAAGGTCGTATTTCCTGGCGAAGATGGCCCTCTGAGCCCCCTACGATCTGTATACCTTGGCCCCTGCACCTCAGAGGACTGATGGACTGGTCATGGATTCAGTTGGGAAAACGAAAGTCACTATAGGTATTTCAAACACAGTGAAATTTAATATAGGGAGTGAAGTTTCCTAGTTGTTGGAAGGGAAGGAGCAAAACTACAGATGGTGACAGTGATGCTACCCAGAGATCCAGCTCTGCAGTCAGTCGCTGTAACTCTGTAGGAACCTACTTGAGCCCACAGGACTCAAATAGCCTTGCTGTTCTTCTCAGGCCAGCAGGAACCAGCCACTGTCCTGCAGGGTTCCGCTGCTGCTAGCTCTGTCTCTGCAGGAGGGCTAGGCTGCCTCCCAGTCTGGAGCCAGAGAAACAGTTTCCCTCTCTGCCTCCTGCTCTGGTGCAAAAGCCTTCCAAAGGCAGAGTCTAAACTGGAACCCTGCTGGCAGGGGGGATCTGAGAGACATAGTTTTCAGGCCTCTAGCCCTTGTGGTTTGGGGAGCACCGAGAGGTTGGTGCTGAGCACAGCAGGCAACACCCACGCAGACCAGTGTTGTGGGGGAGTTGAAATGAGCTCCTCCACATAGATAGGCTGCCCTGCAGTGTGAGTCTGCCTCAGGCTCCCACATCAGTCAGGCCTGTCTGACTGCTCTGGGATCCTGGGCCATAATAGCAAGAACTATTTACCAGGTAGTTCAGGAAGCAGAGAGCTCTGTGAAGGGCTTTAAACCTCACAGCAACAAGCCTGTAGGTAGGTGTCATAATTTCAGTTTCACAGATTAAAGGCTAGAGTTGGGGGTGGGGGTGGGAGGATGGGTGTCAGGTCACATGGTCAATGAATGGGGGAGCTGGAATTCAAACCCAAATCTGAGTGACTCTTCTCTTGGGCTGAATGCTGAGCTTCCATTTCCATCTCACAGGACTGCTGGAGATTTGCCGAGACCCTGGACATACACCTCTGGTCTTCTGCTTCAGCCCTTATCCCCTGTGGCAAGCATGCCTGTGTGGTCGGCTTCCCTTTGAAACTCTGCACGATGGGTGTACACAGAATGGGGGCTGGTCAATTCCACCTCTGTCCTGTTCTGGCAAATGAACCCTGTCCTGAACTTTCCCCGAAGAGGGAAGTCAGAAGACTAGGAAGTGTTTCTGCCTCTGGGCAACTTTTCCATTGCAGCCTGCATTAGTTTCCAATGATGGCCGAAAACAATGGAAATGTATGGGAATTCCCTGGCGGTCCAGTGGTTAGGATTCTGTGCTTTGACTGCCATGGGCCTGGGTCTATCCCAGATCTGGGAACTAAGATCCTGTGTGGCATAGTCAAAAAAACAAACAAAGGAAACCAAAGGAAATGCATTCTCCCACAGGTTGGGAGGGCAGAAGTCTGAAATCGAGGTGTTGGGAGGGCCGAGCTTCCCACAGAGGCTCTGGGGTGAATCCATCCTCACCTCTTACAGGTTTTGGCAGCTCCAGACCTTGTTTCTCATAAGGCCACGTGGCTCTAAGCTCCGCCTCTGTCTTCACACTGACTGCTCTTCTGAGTGTCCTTTCACTCTCCCTCCGTCTCACTCTTTCAAGGTGACCTGTGATGGCGTTTAGGTCCCACTCTGATGATCCAGGATGCTCTCCTCATCTCAAGGCCCTTCACTTAGCCCTCTTCACAAGGACCCATTTCCTGCCTCAGGTAATATTCACAGGTTCCATGCATTAGGACGTGGTTGTATCTTTGGGGGCACCATTCAGCCCACCTCACCTCCCTCCCAGGGGAGGCAGGATGAAGCACAGAGGAGCTTTGTGACTCCTCCTCTTGGGAGCACATCCTGGGATCTGGGCCTTGCTCCCTCATTCTGCAGCATCTTCCTCCACCTTCTGGGCCAAGCTACAGAAGAGGCAGAAACCTGGAGGCACATCCCAAACAAGAGGATACTCACAGACACAGCCTTGCCGTCTTGGTAGTTGAGCACCATGAATAGACTCAGCCAGGCCTTCATATTTCCAGCTCAGGCCAGGTAGCACTCTCTGGAGCTCCCAGCCTCAGGAGTCAAAAATTCCTTTATGGTTCTCACCTCAAAGAAACTGCTCACATCAGCCTTTCTCCTTTCTGGCCTTCTGCTCTGCACAGAAAAGGAAGAGAAGGTTCTCCAACTAACTTCCTGCCCTCTGGTTTCTTCTCTCTAGATTTATTTCACTAAAAAGCCTCATCAGTACCCCCTCCTTGATTGCTGAATCGAGTCACATGAACCCTTCATGTGGGATTGGCCAAACTCCCAGCTTCCTTCCTCCCACATCTCCACCCATCCCCTCTCCACCCAATATTCACCACATTTTCATTTCTGACTGTCTTCCCCAGCAGCTATTAGTGATGATGACTCAACGACATGCTCCTGGTCCAGAAAGAAAGGGAGTGATCCCTCTCGATTCCGGTACAGATTTGGGAGAAGGGGTTTCCTTTTTTCTAAAACCTCAATGAGCTGCTGTCTCTACCTGGGGTAAGTGCCTGGGTCAGTAGACTCACCTCCACTGTTGGGTCGATTCTGGGTGAAGCAGACCTGCAGGTGGTTATCCAAGTTGGCTCCACATCCTAGGCAGGGGTTCCTCACAGCTCTGTTCACCATTTGGTGGATGTTCTCATTCCCTATATCCTGGGGTCTGCCCTTCTGAGTCTCATCCATCCTCTAAACACCAGCTGAAGAGCTTCCATGTGTACAGCATGCCCAGTGATGTAGAACTTCCCACACAGCGTCTTTTGATCCTGAAAACAAACCAGTGTCACAGCTGGCTGGCTGGCCCTGGTCGCCTTGCACAGACGAAGAGGCTGTGGTGATAGGATTGTCCTGAGTCACCAGGCTGCATGTGGCAAAGCTGAGAGTCCAGCAGAGGAACTTGGTTGTGAAGGCAGTTTGCTTTCTGCTCCTGGACTTTTCCTCTCATTCTTTTCTTTTCTGTCTCTTTTCATCTTCTCTATGCCCCTGACTCAGCTCCTTACTACTTATCTTCCTCGCTATTCTAACTATTTCTGCCACTCACCTAGACCTGAACTTCAATACTAGCTTTGCTACTACAAACTTTGTGATCTTGTGCACATTTCTCAACCTCTCTGAGCTTTGATTTCTTCAGCTGAGCACAGTGGTAATACTAACTCCCACACATGATGGAGGTTTAAGAAGGTTATAAATAGAAAGAGAGAGAAAGAGACGAAGGAAGGAAGAAAGAAAGAACGAAGAAAAGAAAGAAGAAAGTCAGTCTCTGGCTCTTGGCAGTCAGCAGTCATCTCTGTCCTCCACTTTTTAAATTTTGTGGATACATGGCTAAGACTGTACACTTTTGTCCCCCATTCACCTGTGTCATCCTTATCATAGAACTGTTGGGTTTGATTTATCAGGAGACCCTGGCTGCGCTTCTGTGACTATGAGCCGTGGCCAAAAGAGAAGAACCTGATGGATGTGGCCGGCGTGATTAATAGCAGCCTGTCTGAGAGTGGCGAGTGACGGATCGCCCCAGCTCCACTTTGAATTCTGTGTTGTTACAGGCAGCTGTTTGGCCAAGCAGAGGCACGGTGTTCACAGCGCAGAGTCTGGCTGCAAGCCCTGGATTGCCTGGGTCACCAAACCCGATTCTCTGAGTGGAAAAGGGAAGAAAGCCAGGGCAATGGCACATACCCAGAGCAGGGTGTGAGCCCAAGGAGCAGGTGTGGCTGTGCTTCTCTCTCTGACGGGACAAGCAGAGCACAGACAAGGCCCACCTGTGCAGGTCTCACCCCACCCCCCACTTTCTGCAATGCCACTGTCTGGTGCTTTCCCAGGGAGAAATTCATCATCAGGACAGCACGCCAGAAGCACCCAGAAGAGAGATGTGTGTCACTTTGAGACGTTCTGCTGACCTTCACCTGTTTTCTGCAAATGAGAAAGCATTGTTTTGGGAGCCATGCAATTCCCTCCTATTCTGCAGCTCTCCAACCACCTCAGCATGAGGAGCTTTAAACAGAAAGAAACTTGCATTGTATCCCTGTTCCCTACTTAGAGTTAGGATTTGCTCACCCCATCTGCATGTCTTAAGCATTGCTGTCAGGGGCTGGAAATTAATCTTGAGGCAGAGCATTCACTGACTCCATTCAAGGGGAATGCAACAGTGAATATGTCTTGTTTTTGCCAAGCTGGTTATCCATTTCTTAAAAAATTCTTCTAGGACTGTAATCAGTCAGGAACAGGAAAGCTGGGGTCCTGGTCTGCTCCTGATCTCTGCCTAGCACTGGAGTTGGAGGAAACCTTGCAGCTCCTATTCAAATTTTACACTTGGATGATGTTTCTCTTGGCTTCGACTATAAAGGCTGGTGCCCAGAGCCAATCTTTGGCAAAGCAGAGAAGTTTGAAGCTTTTTTTCCCCCCTAGAATATTCCCAGTATTCCTCTTAAACACTTTTGTCTTTAGTCCTCGCTGAGTTCTCAGACACTTCTTTCTTCCTGTACTGCAGCCACATGTGAGCTCTGGAAGGATCTGAGACATATATTCTGTACATGTAAGTGGTTGATAATATGTAGAAGAGCACTTTGGAGAAGGGCACAGCAACCCACTCCAGTATTCTGGCCTGGAGAACCCCAAGGACAGAGGAGCCTGGTGGGCTACAGTCCATGCCGTGGAAAAGAGTGGGACATGACTGAGTGACACTCAGGGCAGCACAGAAGAGTGCCTCACAGAGTTCAAGTGTGTGTGCATCTCCCACAGTGCTAAGTTGCAGAGTTTGGATCAGCGGCCCTGGAGTGGGGCTAAGATTCTACATCACTCATACGCTCCCAGGTCATGCTGGTGTGTGGCTGGTCTGTGGGTGGAATTTTGAACTGTATGTTGAAACAACCTCCAGTCCTCCTCCTATGTTTCTCCTTTACCCTTACACTCCTAGCACACTCAAAACATTTCTGACATCAGATGTGTGAGTTTACCCCACACCAAGCAACTCTGTGACACCAGCTAGGTGTCCTACGATTCAGCAGAATTCTGACACTATCAACCAGCACATAGCATCAGGCCCCCACCAGGTTAAGAGCCCAGTTCCACGAGACGGCCCTCCTGCCCCAACTCTGGATTTGGATCACAAGTGGCAGGTCTCCAGGTTACCCACAACTTCTGTCCAACTGGTCTACAAATTGAAGGTTCCCATGAGCTCCTTCACCTTGGATTCAATGTTTTTGCAAATAGCTCATAGAACTGAGAGAAACACTTATGCTTGTGTGTGTGTGTGTGTGTGTGTGTGTGTGTGTGTGTGTGCGCTCAGTCACTCAGTCGTGTCTGGCTCTTTGCGACCCCATGGACTGCAGCCCACCAGGATCCTCTGTCCATTAGATTTCCCAGGCAAGAATATTAGAGTTTAGTTGCCATTTCCTTCTCCAAGGATCTTCCTCAGGGATTGAACCTGAGTGTTCTGCATTAGCAGGTGGATTCTTTACCACTGTGCCCCCTGGGAAGCCTTTACTTATATTTACCAGTTTTTCAAAAGATATGATAAAGAATGCATATGAACAGTCAGATGAAGAGATACATAGGGCGAGGTGTGCAGGAGGGTCCCGGGTAAAGGCACTTCTGTCCACATGGAGTTGAGGTGCATCACCCACCCACCCCCTGCATATATGGATATGTTCACCAACCTGGAAGCTCCCCGAATCCTATATTTTGGGGCTTCTTATGGAAACTTTATCACGTTGGCATAACCAGTTATTAACTCCATTTCCAGCCCCTTCCTCTCTCTGGAGATGGGAAGGTGGGGCTGAAGATTTCAAGCTTCTAGTCGTGACTGGGTCTTTCCGGTGACCAGTGTCCTTTGGGGAGCCCACTCAGTCTCCTCATTAGAACAAAGATGCTCCTAATGCTCCTATCACTTAAGCATTTATGAGTTTCAGGAGCTCCATGTTGGGAACTGCGATGGGGGTGGAGTTGGGAGGGTGGGGGGTGGGGTGGGGCAGAGACCAATGTATAAATTTCTTGCTATTTCACAAGTTGCCAAGCTTTAAGCCAATTCTAAAGGGAGAAAATGGGAGTGGGAAAGATCCCTCCTTTTCTCTCTGGTTTAGGGAAGTGTGTGTGTATGTGCACAACTGTGTGTGTGTGTGTGTGTGTGTGGTTCCCACATTTCTTAGTGACTAGCTTTATCCTTGTGCTCTCTTCAGATCCTACATGATTATTGGTTTGCTTTATCAAAATTTTAAATTAATTGCTCAAGTATCAGTTCTCACTGATGCACAGTTATGATCAATACAATTTTCATTATTTTTGCCAATAGAAACTTGTATTTTCTCAAAATACCCTGCTCTCTCATTTTGGTAAAAATCAATCCATTTAAATTGAGTCTTACAACCTTTTTCTCTACAGTGTGTTTAAAGACAGAAGTGATTTCGGGTGAGTCCAGGATCAGGCCAAGGAGATGGCCCTGCTTATGTCTGCACCGCCACTGGAGGCTATCACCTAGCAGACTGCCAGAAGAAACGATTTGTCTGAGAAACTGAAGAGCTGGAAGATGGGAACTCCTCACAGAGGGCATAGCACAGCTGACTCACCAGACCCAAGTCTAAATCTTCAGTTCTCAGTAAAGATGGGTCTTTATCCCAACCTTCAGTTTGGTTCAGTTCAGTCGCTCAGTCGTGTCCGACTCTTTGTGACAGCATGAATTGCAGCACATCAGACCTCCCTGTCCATCACCAACTCCTGGAGTCCACCCAAACCCATGTCCATTGAGTCGGTGATGCCATCCAACCATCTCATCCACTGTTGTTCCCTTCTCCTTCTGCCCCCAATCCTTCCCAGCATCAGGGTATTTTCCAGTGAGTCAACTCTTCGCATGAGGTGGCCAAAGTATTGGAGTTTCAGCTTCAACATCAGTCCTTCCAATAAACACCCAGGACTGATCTCCTTTAGGATGGACTGGTTGGATCTCCTTGCAGTCCAAGGGACTCTCAAGAGTCTTCTCCAACACCACAATTCAAAAGCATCACTTCTTTGGTGCTCAGCTCCCAACCTTATATTGACTCAATTTTCAGGTCCTGAGAGAAAGAAGTCTGTAAGCAAACATAACAGGGCTATTTTCATGAATGATTCTCTCAGAAAAGAGCTTGCATTGGTATCCTTTGAGCAGAAGGAATGCATAAAGGAGACTGGTCAATGTCAGGGTCCCCCCATGTTTACTGCACTAGCTGAGCTGTGCCTGCAAAGGGTGGCAGCTGTGCCCAGCAAAGGCAGCAGCAGAGCCTGCGGGATTTGGGAGCATCCTGCATGGAGTCAGGAGGGCAGCAAGGATAGAGAGAGGGGGAAACAGAGTGGAGACCACACAGAAGACCCGTGTGGGGAACTGAATGATTTCACTCATGAGCTACTCAGAGAAACTCTCTGGAGCCTTCCAAAAGTATCAGGGGAAAGGGTGCCTGTAAAGGGGGATTTGCTGGGTGCTGAGGCTCCATGTCACAGATAAGAATTAAAGCCTAGGCTACACGCATAATTTAATCAAAATGCCATGTATTTAGGAGAAGGCAATGGCACCCCACTCCAGTACTCTTGTCTGGAAAATCCCATGGACGGAGGAGCCTGGTAGGCTGCAGTCCATGGCGTTGCACAGAGTCAGACACAACTGAAGTGACTTAGCAGTAGTAGCAGCCATGTATTTAGACATCCACTCTGTAATAAAATCACAGCACAAGACAGAATGAGTGGCTGTGGTCTACACTTCCATTTCAGCCTGAGTAGCTCTGTTTCTTCTTTCTTATGGGGTGTCCACATATGATTTCATTTGAGGAAAAGGATCCTGAGCTAAAATCCCTGAGTGGGCTGCTCTCCAAGGGCCATGGCCACCACTAGGACCCATGGCTCTTCCTCTGTGAGTTAGGAAGCAGTGGTAGATGCTATGATAAGTTTTAAGAACACAGCTTCTTGGACCTTCGAGGCTGTGGTCTGGGAGGGGGTACCTGAAGTCTGAGTGCTTCATACTTCAGTAGTTCTGAGTGCTGACAAAGTCCAATCCCTGTAGATAGCAAGGCCATCAGGACAGCTGTGGCAGTGTTTAGGGCAGGGAGATGATCCTTGCAATGAGGGCTGAAATTCCTGGAGGAAATGGAGGTGGTCAAGGCCCCAGACCTCGCAGGCTATTCTGAGCCAGGAATTAGGAAGATGGTGCTCAAATTCCCAGCGTTGCAGTGTTCACATTCAGTCTGTATCACCAGCTGGCCTTAGCATCTCTCAATGTCCCCAGGGAAGGAGGCCATTTCTAAACTAACCAGAACCCAAATCAGAGACGTCATTCTACCATGATTGAAGTGTTCCGAGTAATGGGATTTTGAATAAATTAGTTATTCATCATGGGAGAGGTATTATAGATAAATACCATTCCTCATTGCTATTCTGAGCTGTCCACCAGTCATCTCCTTTAAGGAGAAAAATAGAAGAATTAATGTGGTTCTGAACAGTGATCTGCTTAATGATTTCAAGGTTTTTATCTGGAGAGGATTTCAATAAACTACTTTAAAAGAAGTGGAATGCAAAAAAGAAAAAAATGTGTGAAGGGCCTATATAATTGCTGAAAGGTAAGTTCTGTAAGGCTAGAAATCAACGGAAAGGGTGAATGTTATGGAAAGATTTTTAAGTACTTATTCAGAAGAAACTAAATAGAAAATCAATCAGGAAAATAAAAAATTCATAAACCCAATTGCTTCTAATTGGCTCAGAACATAGTACAGAATTCAAAAAATGTTTTCCTCTGAACAGCTCTGTCTCTCGAAATTATAACTCTTATCACAGGAAAGAGTATTCAGGTTACTTTTTTTTTCTATCAAAGAAAATTCATCAAGGCCAAAGCAATCCTACAAATGTCTCAAGCTGAAAAACTCTTCATTATGGATATTTATGGAGAAATTCCTACTAAAGTTTTACTCAAGCCAGAAAGAACGTATTTTTCTTTCAAGTCTTTAAAGATGTATTAAGCCCCTACTATGTACACAGTATTAAGCAGGACATCATGGGAAATGCACAGATTAATGAGCTGTGATTCCTGAGTATTCCCAACTTAGAAGGGGAGTCAAGTGAATGCCTAATTAACTTTAGGACAAATACTAATGCAATAAGGGCTTAATAGTAGAGACATCACCACATGGTATGAGAAAAATAAAGGGTATAGGTGATTTCTGACTTAAGAGATCTACACAGTTTCCCCCAGGGAGGTAAAATCTGTATCAAAAGGTTAGAGGATATTCCACCCAAAGGGAAGACTTGGAGCTAATGTCCAGCAGAAATGTGAGCTAGGCTTGGGGAGAGAAGAGTATTTTATAATAACTTAGAAGAGTTGGCACAAGGTGAAATCCTGAAGACCATGACAATTATATTTAGTACTATAAGCTCTGCCTCTGTATCTCAAACTTTGGTGGGCGCCCATAATTTATGTGCTGCCCTCATTTCTCTTGTTCGAATGAAAATCTCCTGATAAATATATACACTCGGAGAAGGCAATGGCACCCCACTCCAGTACTCTTGCCTGGAAAATCCCATGGATGGAGGAGCCTGATAGGCTGCAGTCCATGGGGTCACTAAGAGTCGGACACGACTGAGCGACTTCACTTTCACTTTTCACTTTCATGCATTGGAGAAGGAAATGGCAACCCACTCCAGTGTTCTTGCCTGGAGAATTCCAGGGACGGGGGAAGCCTGGTGGGCCACCGTCTATGGGGTCGCACAGAGTCGGACACCACTGAAGCGACTTAGCAGCAGCAAGTATTACTGATTTCATAGGTGACCTCTACCAAGGAGTATCTGCTTTTTTAAATTAAAAAAATTTTTTTTGGTTTAGTTGCGACATGCAGGATCTTCGATTTTCATTGCTTTTGTTAGTTGTAGCATACAAGCTCTGAGTTGCAGCACTTGGGATCTAGTTCTCTGACTGGAGATCGGACCTGCATTGAGAGTGCAGACTTTTAGCCACTGGACCACCAGGGAAGCCCTGCAGAATTTTAAAATTTTTATTATGTATTTGTTTAAGGTATAAAAGAACTCAAGATATGGAAGTATTCATGATTTAAATGGTGAAGACAAAATAAGAGGTGTCTGGTCCCCTTTTCTTTGTCATGAGCATTTTTCAACATTCCAAAGCTTGCTCAGTGTTTGTTTATAAAAGAGGGACATGAGGAAAGAAGCAGTCTTTTGTTTCTAAGGTATTAACTCCTTTCTGGTGGAGGAATTGCAGACGGTATTTATTTTGGGGGGTGGTGGGGACTGACCCAGGAAGGTCTGGGAGTTGTCTTATTATTGTGGAATGGGCACATATTTTATTTATTTTATTTTTTAATCAGATGATAATTGCTTTACAGTGTTGTGTTGGTTTCTGCTATACAAGAATGTGAATCAGTCATAATTATATATATATATCCCCGCCCTCTTGAGCCTCCCTCTGGGCACATATTTCAAAGACACCAAGCAGTCCTGAGCTTCAACTCCAGCTCAGCCTTCTGATTTTGTTTTTTAATTATTTATTTATTATTTATTTTGGCTACACTGGGTTTTCCATGCGGTTCAAGGGCTTCTCACTGCAGTGGCTTCTGTTGTTGCGGAGCCCAGACTCTAGGGCAGGCGGGCTTCAGTAACTGCGACACAAGAGCAATGAGCCTGGAGCAAGTTTCTCTGCTTCTTGGAGATGCCTGTGCAAGCTGGAGGTGATCACCGACCCTTGCCGAGATGGAGAGGAGGGTAGTGTCCCTTCACATCACACCAGGAGGGCTGATTTCACCTGACAGCAAAGTCATTCCCAGCACAGACGCAGAGGAGGGAGGGGCCGTGAGCGTCCCCGGGGCAGCTGCATTTTAGGCCGTGGGGACCTCATGCTCTCTAGCTCAGCAGGGCCCATGGTCCTCTCCCACTACCCTACTGGCCCCCACTCCCCACCCTCCCCAGTTGTTTCTTCTGGTTGGTCAACTTTCGAATTTCAGAGGAAAATTATTTTTTCCAGGAGGCTTTCTCTCACCGGGTTAGGTTCAATATCTTCTCACTGTCAAGGCCATTTCTAGTTCACTAGCACTCAATGCCTACATTCCTTGCTAGACTGTAAGTGCCAGGAGGGTATCAGATCAAATTACAGCCTGGCTCTTGATTGATGGGCTTGCATGAAAGTGAAAGTTGCTCAGTCATGTCAGACTGTTTGCGACCTCATGGATTATAGAGTCCATGGAATTCTCCAGGCCAGAATACTGGAGTGGGTAGCCTTTCCCTTCTCCAGGGGGATCTTCCCGACCCAGGGATCGAATCCAGGTCTCCAGCATTGCAAGCAGATTCTTTACCAGCTGAGCCACAAGGGAAGCCCAAGAATACTGCAGTGTGTAGGCTATCGCTTCTCCAGTGGATCTTTCCAACCCAGGAATCAAACCAGCATCTCCTGCATTACAGGCAGATTCTTTACCAACTGAGGGAAGCAAGGGCTTGCATATTCTTGAGTAAACAAATAAAGGAAAGGGGAAAGGAAGGGAGGGGAAAAGAGAGGAGGGAGGGGAGGTAGGAAGGAAAGTGAAAGTCATTCAGTTGTGTCTGACTCTTTGCAATCCCATGGACTATACAGTCTGTGGAATTCTCCAGGCCAGAATACTGGAGTGGGTAACCTTTCCCTTTTCCAGAGGATCTTCCCAACCCAGGGATGGAATTCAGGTCTCCCAGATTGCAGGTGGATTCTTTAACAGCTGAGCCACCAGGGAAGCCCAGGAAGGAAGGAGGGACCCTATTAAAATTCACTCCATTATCACTATATAAACCATCCAGAGGGCGAAAGGCTGGTGTATTCAGAGAGTTGTGGCAGCCGCTGAGGAAGAATTAGGAGAAGCTCTGATTCATATGCTGTGATCTTTCCAGGCAAACAAAAAGGCAGCACTGGGGCCACTCATTCTTTCAGATGTCAACTTTGCTCTCCGTGCTATTCCTGCAAATGTTTAAATGGCAACATCACGGCCCTGGGGCCTCCTGAACTGCACATGATAAATTCCCACAAACTGATGCTCTTCTGCTTAACAGAGAGCTTCATAGTATCTTTTACCTGCTTTGCAAACTGGACCTCTTTTACTAAGTATGGTGGTGGATGAATATTTTCAGACCTATTGCTGGCCAAAACCTTGGCTTTCTCTGCCCACTGAAGCCGAATAAAAAGTACAGAGACAGAGTTTGGAGGTAACAGAAAGGTGGCTTTAATTGTCAGCTGGTAGAAAGGGGAATACCTTTCCACGCCCTCTCTTTATGAGGAGCCTTGGGGCTTATATAAGATGAAGGCTTGAAGTCAGGAGTCACTAATGATGATCAAAGGTGTTAGGATCTTGATTTCTTCCTCTAACTTTGTTTCAAAGACAGTCATAGGCTGGCATCGGTAACCCAGTAATTGAGTCTGGCAGTTCGGTGGCTCTGTGGCCTTCTTTTTGATTTAAAAAAAAAGAAGAACTATAAGTGGAAGAGTCTTGTAAGGGCAAACACCAGATACGGGATGTATTTAACATAGAGTCATTGAAAAATAGGTGCAAAGTGTAGCTCCTGCAGAGTCAAGGGGGCAGAAAAGCAAACTTAGTTACAGACATGTAGAGTTAGGAATAAAATAAAAAAGCTAGGAATGAGCAGGCCTGGTCACTCTTCTCTTTATCTTCCTTGTCCTCAGAAAAAGGAAAGGGAAAAAAAACCCAAAACCCTCATTTCCCTCTCTCTCTCTTTTTATTTTTTCCTTTTTACTGCTACAGAACCTTTCAGAATAATATAATAGACTATTCCATCAGAAGACATTCTGCTTCTGTTTGTAATTCAAAATATCTTATGGGATCTAAGAATGGAGAAGTTGGATTATTCCTTGCGTTCTTATCTTGACTTCAGGTAGTTCTGGCAAGGGAGGGGATGAAATTAGAGAGATGTGAGGACACAGTGAAAGGAGCCTTTTGGGACTCAGCATTCAATCCAATTCAATGCAAGGAACATCTACGAGGTACTTATTGAGTTGAGTGATTCAAAGGACTAGCAGGTGTTAGACATTGTATTAATAATTAAAATGTTTATGCAAGTATGGTGCTGGATTATCTCATTTAATATTATCAGCTCTAATGTTGGTATTGTACTACTGTTATCCTAACTTTATGGATGAGAAGCCAGGCACAGGGATGAATTTTTTAAAAAGAAACAGAAACAGATCCGTGCCCAGGGCCACGTAAATGTTGAGTGGTGAGGCCAGGAATCCAACAGGGAGATCAGTGCTTCAGTCTGTGCAGTTGGCCACTGCTGGGAATGGGAGGGCAGGGAGAGAACCTGGAGATCCCATCTCCACCACTTAGAAGCACACGGTCCATGTAGATGTCCCAGAGCAAGAACCCAGACTCCATCATATTTTTTATACTTCTCTGCAGTTCTGGGGGCTTCCTTTTGAAATTGGAGAGAAATTTATCCTGCCTTGTACCTGCCACCCCTACAACTCTTTCTGTCCACCTGAACCTACCATTGTGTCCACAGCTGACTGGACCGCAAAAGCTGAAGGAAAATGCACTTTCTAGGCAGAAGAAAAGAGCCTCTGAGAAGTCCCTGTGGTAGCTTTTTCCAGGGACTCAGAAAAGGAAGGTGTGCAGAGAAAGAGAGAGAGACAGCCAGTCAACAGAGAAGGAGGAGCGAGGGGTATGCATGACTGGCCTGAGACATGCTCAGTTTTGTAGTTCAATAACTTGGCACCCTTTAAAGCTTTGTTCTTTAAACATTTACTCAACATTTATTTACATGAGAGGCTGAGTGCTGCCTGGGAAAAAGGCAGAAGAGGAAGCTGTGCTCATTTATTTCACAATCCTAATTTAGCTCTGACTTCAGGCTTCACAGACAACTCAGCCAAGCAGAGGTTCTGTGGTTAACGAGGCTCTTCCATCTTCATACTGTATCCCTCAACCGACCTCAGATCTCATTCTAGCCATCAGCTCTTTTTCCTACAGTATCCCCTTTGGATAGTCTCATCCTCTCCTTGCCACTCTTGAGAGTCATGATTTCCCTGCTCCCACTCCCAAAGGTCTTAAGCTCTATGGTGGTGGTTTAGTCGCTAAGTCGCGTTCAACTCTTGCGACCCCATGGACTCTAGCCTGCCAGACTCCTCTGTCCATGGGATTCTCCAGGCAAGAATACTGAAGTAGGTTGTCATTTCCTTGTAGTAATCCCTGAGCAGATACTTCTCTGTGTGTGTGTTGTTTGTTTTTTCAATTGGAGTATAGTTGCTCTGGACATGAACTTGGGCAAACTTCGGGAGATGGTGAGGGACAGGGAGGCCTGTTATGCTGCAGTCCATGGGGCCAGCAAAGAACTGGACATGACTGGACGACTGAACGACAATGCCAATGATAGTTGCTTTATAACATTGCCTCCATTTCTGCTGTTCAGCAACGTGAGTCAGCCATATGGATACACAAAGCCCCTCCCTCTCTGGTGAGCGTTTGGCTCCAGGTTGTATTTTGCTGTCTCTCACAGAGGTTTCTCCAATGGAATTGCTTCAAGCTGGTCTTTAACTTGTCTCTGAGACAAGGATAGATGAATTGGAGAGTGTCAAGTTCGTGATCATTTGTGGCATTTACCTAAGGGCATTGGGAGCCACTGGAGGGTTTTAAATGGAGTGGTGTGGCCTGTGTTCTAAGCAGACTATGCTGGAGGCAATGGACAGAGTCCTACCTGGGCCTCGACTGGTGGGTCTGGAGAACTGAGGATGGAGGGGATGGAGGAGAAGACAATATTGACATTCCTCAGTTTTCAAGTCTGCCCAAGTCCTCAGCTCTGTTTTTTTTTTTTTTTTTTTAAAATAGTAATCACTGTTGTCATTGTAATCACTTTTGTTATTATAATTTGCAGGGCCCTGTACAAAATGAAAGTGTGGAGCCCTTCTTTTAAAAGTTATCAGAAAGTTTAAGGTAATGATAGTCTGTGGGAGGTTCTCTGAGCTCAGGACTGAGAGACTACATGGGTCACACATCCACAAAACACATCCTGCCAGAAGCCACACCATCTCTGTCCCAGCATATTCCACCAGCTGACTCAGTTATCCCTGCTTCATCATCTCCTTATTTGACTTTTCAGTCAAATATTTGGTTAAATATTTGACTCTATTCTCTTTTTCTGATTTACAGTTTCTGCTTACTGCCTTCTTTCTGAATGTCATTTGGCCTCTGTCTTGCTGCTGACTGATAATTTTTTCTGAATATCTCATTTTCAGACCCTACACACGACAGAGTCTGGTAATATTGACATGGACACCGTCTAACAGAGATCATTTTTGTTAGGAAGAACCCCATCAATAATTAGTCTCAAGGTCATAGGCTGACCCTGACTCAGGTGTCCACTTCTCGCCAGGCTGGCAGGGGCACATGAGCAGAAGGGGGTCTTGTAGCCTCTGCGCACTGGTGCCTAAGTGCCTTTAAGATAGTTTCCGGTGAAGTTGAAAAAGAATAGTTTTATTGCTTTGCCAGGCAAATGGGGATACAGTGAGATTGTAACTGCCAAAACTATTTATCCCAACCCACAAGGGATCTGATAAGGAGTTACAAAGAAATAGTTTAAAGGTGGGGCTGCTGATAAGCACCAGGGTGTGTGCAGGGCCTGCAGAGCCTTTACTCTGGACCCAGGTGTTCTCCTGAGGAGTCTTCAAATTTATCAAAAAAAAAAGTGGTTTTCAAATTTATCAAACTGTGACCTGCTCTCTGGATGGAAGAAAGCTTCCTCAAGTAGTTAACATCATCCATTCATTGGGAGTTTTAATTCTGCAGAAGTGATCAATGATATTGTTAAGTGCATGTTTCCCTTGAGAGGGAACCAGGATCCTGTCCCAAGGCTGTACTACTGTTTCTTCACTGTTCCCCCTTTGTCTCTGCTTCTCCTCCCTTTCCTGAAAAGCAACTGTTTGAACCTGGCCTTTGGAACTTCCTTTTCAGTATTCTGGCCTGGAAAACTCCATGCACTGTATAGTCCAGTTCAGTTCAGTCATTCAGTCATGTCCGACTCTTTGAGACCCCCTGGACTGCAGCATGCCAGGGTTCCCTGTTCATCACCAACTCCCAGAGCCTACTCAAACTCATGTCCATTGAGTTGGTGATGCCATCCAACCATCTCATCTTCTGTCATCCCCTTCTCCTCCTGCCCTCAATCTCTCCCAGCATCAGGATCTTTTCAAATGAGTCAGTTCTTGGCATCAGGTGGCCAAAGTATTGAAGTTTCAGCTTCAGCATCAGTCCTTCCAATGAATATTCAGGACTGATTTCCTTTAGGATTAACTGGTTGGATCTTCTTGCAGTCCAAGGGACTCTCAAGAGTCTTCTCCAACACCACAGTTTAAAAGCATCAATACTTCTGCACTCAGCTTTCTTTATAGTCCAACTCTCACATCCATACATGACCACTGGAAAAACCATAGCTTTGACTAGACGGACCTTTGTTGGCAAAGTAATGTCTCTGCTTTTTAATATGCTGTCTAGGTTGGTCATAACTTTTCTTCCAAGGAGCAAGCGTCTTTTAATTTCTTGGCTGCAATCACCATCTGCAGTGATTTTGGAGCCCCCCAAAATAAAGTCCCTCACTGTTTCCATTGTTTGCCCACCTGTTTGCCATGAAATGTTGGGACTGGATGGCATGATCTTAGTTTTCTGAATGTTGAGTTTTAAGCCAACTTTTTCAGTCTCTTCTTTCTCTTTCATCAAGAGGCTCTTTAGTTCTTCTTCACATTCTGCCATAAGGGTGGTGTCATCTGCATATCTGAGGTTATTGATATTTCTCCTGGCAATCTTGATTCCAGCTTTTGCTTCATCCACAGCCTGGCATTTTGCATGATGTGCTCTGCATATAAGTTAAATAAGCAGGGTGATGGGACAGTATGCAGCCTTGATGTACTCGTTTCCAATTTGGAAGCAGTCTGTTGTTCCATGTCCAGTTCTAACTGTTGCTTCTTGACTTGCATACAGATTTCTCAGGTGACACAGAAAGGCTTCTGTGTCCAGGAGCCCCAGAGAATCCTGCTTGGTTTCACTTCATAGGGACAGATTTCTAGACTTCTCTCCAATAAAAAATTTAGGGTTGGGTCCTTGTCCAGGCTTTACAACTATAATAAATTATAAGAAACTTGATGGGATCTTTCTTCTTATGCTCAGAGGGCTTCTCTCTTACTGGGGAGAAGGGAGCTTAAAGTCTTGGTCATGTTGGGAAGTACTTGTTGAGGACTGTGATAAGAAATACACCACACAGGTTTTGAGTGCCCCCTGCCCCAGGGGTTTCTGGGGAGTGGGATCACCCACATGGCATTCCTGGCCCCATCACTTGATTGTCATATGTCTTTGGACATTTCTTTGTGCCTCAATGTTCTCAGTTGTAAAATTAGGACCATAAGAGTACAGTCCTGGTCTCAGAGAGTTTTGTGATATTGTATGAGATCACCTATTCCTGGCTCAGTAAATGATTTGGCCTAATAACTTCTACCATATATCTTTGTCTTCCGTTATTCCTAAATTTCTCCTCCCCTTGCTGAAGAGGCAAATCGTATCCCTCTCTCTCCAGAAGGTCCATGCTCCTTCCTGCTCCTGTAACTTTGCTCAGAGTGTCTCCACCTAAGTAAGTCTTCCCTCCTCTCATCCCCTCTTTCCTTTTAAGCCTCATCTATTATTTTCACAATGCAGACTCAGTCCAAGGCCTTCATACAGCTTCTCTTGATTATTTCAATCCCACATAGTCAAAGAGCTTAGATCTCAGACTGCAGCTCCTCTTTACAGCTCATAAAATTGAGGCTGACAGAGTCAAGCCTCTTTCTCTTTCCTAATCTCCTATTTACATCACACATCTGTACCATCCCTCATAACCCTTACCTACCACTGCCTCTGTCCTCCTGCTTCCTGTCTTAACAGCTATTCATTTTAGCTTTTAGATTTCAGTTCAAATGATTCTTCCTAAGCCTTACTCTCCCCAGAAAAGATCAATCCTATAGGATGTCCCTTCTCATAGCAACCTCCCCTTGGAAGACTTCATCAAAAAGCAATTCAGGGTTTACTGCTGTAGTTAGTTGTTTAACACCCATCTCTCTCACTTACTGGAATGAAAGTGTTTTTTGGAAATCATTTTCTTATTGGGTTCAGTTCAGTTCAGTCACTCAGTTGTGTCCAACTCACTGTGACCACATGAACCGCAGCACGCCAGGCCTCCCTGTCCATCAGCAAATCCCGGAGTCCACCCAAACCCATGTCCATTGAGTCAGTGATGCCATCCAACCATCTTACTCTCTGTTGGCCCCTTCTCCTCCTGCCCTCAATCTTTCCCAGCATCAGGGTCTTTTCCAACGAGTCAGCTCTTCGCATCAGGTGGCCAAAGTATTGGAGTTTTATCTCCAACATCAGTCCTTCCAATAAACAGCTAGGACTAATCTCCTTCAGGATGGACTGGCTGGATCTCCTTGCAGTCCAAGGGACTCTCAAGAGTCTTCTCCAACACCATAGTTCAAAAGCATCAATTCTTTGGTGCTCAGCTTTCTTTATAGTCCAAACTCTCACATCCATACATGATTACTGGAAAAACCATAGCCTTGACTAGGCGGACCTCTGTTGACGAAGTAGTCTCTGCTTTTCAATATGCTGTTTAGGTTGGTCATAACTTTCCTCCCATGAAGTAAAAGTCTTTTAATTTCATGGCTACAATCACCATCTGCAGTGATTTTGGAGCCCAGAAAAATAAAGTCAGCCACTGTTTCCCCTGTTTCCCCATCTATTTGCCATGAAGTGATGGTACTAGATGGCATGATCTTAGTTTTCTGAATGTTGAGCTTTAAGCCAACTTTTTCACTCTCCTCTTTCACTTTCATCAAGAGGCTCTTTAGTTCTTCACTTTCTGCCATAAGGGTGGTGTCATCTGCATATCTGAGGGGATTGATATTTCTCCTGGCAATTTTCATCCAGCTTATGCTTCCTCCAGCCCAACCTTTCTCATGATGTACTCTGAATATAAGTTAAATAAGCAGGGTGACAGTACACAGCCTTGACGTACTCCTTTTCCTATTTGGAACCAGTCTGTTGTTCTAACTGTTGCTTTCTGACCTGCAAGCAGGTTTCTCAAGAGGCAGGTATTACCATCTCTTGAAGAATTTTCCACAGTTTATTGTGATCCACATAGTCAAAGGCTTTGGCATAGTCAATAAAGCAGAAATTGATGTTTTTCTGGAACTCTCTTGCTTTTTTGATGATCCAGCGGATGTTGGAAATTTGATTTCTGGTTCCTCTGCCTTTTCTAAATCCAGTTTGAACATCTGAAAGTTCATGGTTCACATATTGCTGAAGCCTGGCTTGAAGAATTTTAAGCATCACCTTACTAGCATGTGAGATGAGTGCAAATGTGCAGTAGTTTGAGCATTCTTTGGCATTGCCTTTCTTTGGGATTGGAATGAAAACTGACTTTTTCCAGTCCTTTGGCCACTGCTGAGTTTTCCAAATTTGCTGGCATATTGAGTGCAGCACTTTCACAGCATCAACTTTCAGGATTTGAAATAGCTCAACTGGAATTCCATCACCTCCACTAGCTTTGTTCATAGTGATGCTTCCTAAGGCCCACTTGACTTCACATTCCAGGATGTCTGGCTCTAGATGAGTGATCACACCATCGTGATTATCTGGGCCGTGAAGATCTGTTTTGTACAGTTCTTCTGTGTATTCTTGCTATATCTTCTAATATCTTCTGCTTCTGTTAGGTCCCTACAATTTCTGTCCTTTATTGAGCCCATCTTTGCATGAAATATTTCCTTGATATCTCTAATTTTCTTCAAGAGATCTCTAGTCTTTCCCATTCTGTTGTTTTCCTCTATTTCTTTGCATTGATCGCTGAGGAAGGCTTTTTTATCTCTCCTTGCTATTGTTTGGAACTCCTATTGGGTGCCTGTTGTCAAAGTCAAGTTCCTGTGCTAAATACACAGAGGTCAAATAAATCAAAACATAGGAGGTTGGAGAGAGAAAAATTTATTATGAAAGCCAAGGAAGGTGAATGTGTGATTTGTGCCCAAAATACCCAAACTCCCTCATAGTCTTCAAGGAAGAGTTTAAAGGCGAAACATGCAGGGAGAGCTATAGGCTGTTGATGAGGAAACAGCGTGAAATTCCAGGAATCTCAGCCATCAACCTTCTGGTTTCAACCAGTTTGGGGTTTCCAATGTGCTTGTTCTCAGGTGGAAGTTACCCATCCTGGGTAGGTGCCTTAGTTCCTGTAAAACTCGGAGATATGTGTCAGATTGCTGTGTTTATCCCTTGAGCAGGAGTTAGAACTTTTTTACTGCTGTGCTATTATTTCTTGAGTGCTTTTCCTTTGTCTTTGCACTCCTCACTTCCCTAATTAGTAACTATTTAATTCAGGGAAGGTGTGGGACTGAAGCCTTTTTCCTAGAAACAAGAAATGAGGGACACAGAAAGGCTTTTGTACAGGGGAGGGCCCCACAGGGTCCTGAGCATTTTCATGCCTACTACATGCATGAGAATGTGCTGGCTACTGGGGATTCAGTGTGAACCAGGCAGATTTGATCTTTATCTCCATGGGTTTTACATAAAGTTACCAAATTAAGAAGTAAGAACAAGTTCTTAGAACTTTGGGGATCTTTCATAGATGGGAAACAGTTAAAGAAAATGAACAGTATGAGAAAATTTAGCCCCACTAAACTGAAGCAAAATACTGAAGATATTTTTACAATCAAGGATAAGATAATAGAAATATCTCAAGTACTCTGGGTATAAGTAGAGTGAAGAAAAATATTTTGAAAATGAAATACCATCTTCTTTGGGCTAGATTCTTCTTTTGAAGCCCAAGAGTCGATCTTTATTCCAGTCTAAGTTGTCTAAATACTCCAATGCTTTGTGTTTCTCTGACTGTTTCATAAGAACAGTCTAGTTCCTTATTAGTCAAGAGGCAGAACCCTGAGCACCTGAGCAGTTATCTTGCTTTGTAAACTAATCTGAGTGCAAACAAAGCCCTTCTTTTAAAGTTCAAGAGTTTCATCCATCTTTTATTTAAAGAAACCACAGAGTGAATGGATGGCTTATTACCCAAACACCCAAACTCCCTCATAGTCTTCCAGGAAGAATTTTTAAAGGCAAAACTGGGGGGAGGACTGCAAGGTGTGTGATTGGCTGGTGATGAGGTAACAGGGTGAAATTCCAGGAATCTCAACCATCTGCCTTCTGGTTTCAACCAGTCTATGGTTTACACTAAATTATAAGCACCCAATCCATTATTTTCCAGGCTTCAAATTGTCCATTTAAGGAAAACATCTTCTGCTGGTCGCTTGAAAATACTCTCCTTAGAGATTACAGTGTTCACTGCTGCTGCTGCTGCTGAGTCACTTCAGTCGTGTCCGACTCTGTGTGACCCCATAGACGGCAGCCCACCAGGCTCCCCCGTCCCTGGGATTCTCAGGCAAGAACACTGAAGTGGGTTGCCATTTCCTTCTCCAATGCATGAACACTGTCCTTTAAATGTTAGTAGATTTCAACTCGGAGAAGTCAATGGCACCCCACTCCAGTACTCTTGCCTGGAAAGTCCCATGGACGGAGGAGCCTGGTGGGCTGCAGTCTATGGGGTCGCTAGGAGTCGGACACGACTGAGCGACTTCACTTTCACTGCCTAATGGGCATTTCTGTTTAGCTATCTCATAGACATATCAACAATCCCCAAATTGAATTATGATCTGATAACTCCTTTTTCCTTCTTTATATCTGTTAGTGACAACTCTGTACTAGAAATTTGAGATGCAATCTCTTATTCAAATGCAAATTCATGCATTTTTAACCTATATATCTGCTGAATTTGCCTCCCAATCCCCTCCCCCCACTCTTTCTCCTGACATCCTTCCTTCCCAGCTGGCTCAAGTTTTCATATTTTTCACACTTTCTGTACTTGAACTGTGCCCTCCTAATTTTTCTTAACATTGTACCTCTGTCTTTCTGAATCTTACACTCCCATTGTACCATAGCCATCTGTCTGCAGTTTCCAATTTTGTCAGTTCCATGTTTAAACCCCTTTGGGGGTTTTCTATTATTGCCAGCAGTTTTCTCAACTGGGTAGGGCTCTTTTGAAAGTTTGGGAGGGACAAGGAGGTCTTCATTGTGCTGGACTGTCTCTTCACATTGCGGGACATTAAGCATCTCTGTAAGCATGCTGCTATATGCTGATAGAAAATCTCATTGTGCTGAGGAGTGTTCAGATCAGATCAGATGAGATCAGTCACTCAGTCGTGTCCGACTCTTTGCGACCCCATGGATCGCAGCAGCCAGGCCTCCCTGTCCATCACCAACTCCTGGAGTTCACTCAGACTCACATCCATCGAGTCAGTGATGCCATCCAGCCATCTCATCCTCTGTCATCCCCTTCTCCTCCTGCCCCCAATCCCTCCCATCATCAGAGTCTTTTCCAATTAATCAACTCTTCACATGAGGTGGCCAAAGTACTGGAGTTTCAGCTCTAGCATCATTGCCTCCAAAGAAATCCCAGGGCTGATCTCCTTCAGAGTGGACTGGTTGGATCTCCTTGCAGTCCAAGGGACTCTCAAGAGTCTTCTCCAACACCACAGTTCAAAAGCATCAATTCTTTGGCACTCAGCCTTCTTCACAGTCCAACTCTCACATCCATACATGACCACTGGAAAAACCACAGCCTTGACTAGACGGACCTTTGTTGGCAAAGTAATGTCTCTGCTTTTGAATTTGCTATTTAGGTTGGTCATAACTTTCCTTCCAAGGAGTAAGTGTCTTTTAATTTCATGGCTGCAGTCACCATCTGCAGTGATTTTGGAGCCCACAAAAATAAAGTCAGCCACTGTTTCCACTGTTTCCCCATCTATTTCCCATGACATGATGGGACTGGATGCCATGATCTTCGTTTTCTGAATGTTGAGCTTTAAGCCAACTTTTTCACTCTCCACTTTCACTTTCATCAAGAGGCTTTTTAGTTCCTCTTCACTTTCTGCCATAAGGGTGGTGTCATATGCATATCTGAGGTTATTGATATTTCTCCTCGGAGTCTTGATTCTAGCTTGTGTTTCTTCCAGTCCAGCATTTCTCATGATGTACTCTGAATATAAGTTAAATAAACAGGGTGACAATATACAGCCTTGACGTACTCCTTTCCCTATTTGGAACCAGTCTGTTGTTCCATGTCCAGTTCTAACTGTTGCTTCCTGACCTGCATACAAATTTCTCAAGAGGCAGATCAGGTGGTCTGGTATTCCCATCTCTTTCAGAATTTTCCACAGTTTATTGTGATCCACACAGTCAAAGGCTTTGGCATAGTCAATAAAGCAGAAATAGATGTTTTTCTGGAACTCTCTTGCTTTTTCCATGATCCAGTGGATGTTGGCAATTTGATCTCTGGTTCCTCTGCCTTTTCTAAAACCAGTTTGAACATTAGGAAGTTCACAGTTCACATATTGCTGAAGCCTGGCTTGGAGAATGTTGAGCATTACTTTACTAGCATGTGAGATGAGTGCAATTGTGCAGTAGTGTTACTGAACTGTAATTCAGCTGCTCAAGTATGAAAGCCAATGCTCAAGAGGTAAGTGCTGGTGGGAATGGAATGGTTGCTTTATTCTGAAGGCCAGTGACACAGGGAGATGGCGGACTTGTGTTCAAAAACCAACTCCAAAGATTTTGATCAGCCATAAAAGTTTTTAAAGAGAGGATCATTTAGGGAGGAGGTCAGCATCTTCTTTATCTTACACGGTATACAGACTTTCTTCTGATTGGTCGGTGGTGAGGTAACAGGGTGGTGCTCCAGAAATCTTGTGCTCAGCCTGGAATTACCACCCTTCATCAAAGGTTTTATATTATACACACACACACACACATATACACATTATATATTATAATATGTATATTATATACATATATATACATAATAAATACATATATTTCTTGAGGAGGAGCCAGGGTCCTATCCCTGGGCAGCATTATTGTTTCTTGACTGCTCCTCCTTAGTTTCTGTATTCTCTCTCTTCCCTGATAAGCAACCCTTTGAATCTGCCCTGTGAAACTCAGGGAAGACCAAGGAGGCTGAATGGAGTGTGTTTCCTACAAATAAGAAGCGGGGCACATAGAGAGAATTTGTATCTGCAGGGCCCCACAGGGTTCTGCTCTGTTTAAGGAGGGGGCAGGATGCATCACCACACAATACACCATTTTGGCACATTGATTAATTGAATTAAATTTGTTTTGTAAACACCAGTGCAGGAAGGACATTCTGACCCTCTTTTGTTCTCCTGAAAACAGGAAATAAAATGGACCCTCCCTGGATCAGGAGGAAGAAAGTTATCTTTATACCAGACAGAGGAAGTTTAGGGCCAAAAAAGCTATATAAACAAAACTTCTCATTTATTTATCAGTTTACAGTCCATGTTTGGATCACAAAACGTGGTCCACTGGAAGAGGGAATGGCAAACCATTTTAGTATTCTTGCCTTGAGAATCCCATGAGCAGTATGAAAAGCAAAAAGATATGACACTGAAAGATGAAATTCCCCTGTCGGTAGGTGCCCAATACACTACTGGAGAAGAGTGGAGAAATAGCTCCAGAAAAAATGAAGAGGCTGAGCCAAGTGAAAACAACACACAGCTGTGAATGTGACTGGTGATGAAAGTAAAGCCCTGTGCTGTAAAAAGCAATATTGCATAGGAACCTGGAATATTAGGTCCATGACTCAGGGTAAATTGGAAGTGGTCAAACAGGAGATGGCAAGAGTGAACATTGACATTTTAGGAATCAGTAAACTTAAATGGACTGGAATGGGCAAATTTAATTCAGATGACCATTATGTCAATTATTATGGGCAGGAATCCTTTAGAAGAAATGCTGCTGCTGCTGCTAAGTCACTTCAGTCGTGTCCGACTCTGTGCAACTCCATAGACAGCAGCCCATCAGCAGTAGACCTCATAGGTGACAAAAGAAGCTGAAATGCATTACTGGTGTACAATCTCAAAAACAACAGAATGATTTCTGTTTCTAAGGCAAGCCATTCAATATGATAAATCTATGCCGCAACCAGTAATGCCAAAGAAGATGAAGTTGAACGGCTCTATGATGACCTACAAAACTTTCTAGAACTAACACCAAAAAAAAAGATGTCCTTTTCATCACAGGAGAATGGAATGCAAAAGTAGGAAGTCAAGAGATGCTTGGAGTAACAGGCAAATTTGGGCTTGGAGTACAAAATGGAAGTAGGACAAAGGCTAACAAAGTTTTTTGCCAAGAGAACACACAGGTCATAGCAAACACTCTCTTCCAACAACCCAAGAGATGACTCTACACATAGACATCACCAGATGGTCAATACTGAAATCAGATTGATTACATTCTTTGCAACCGAAGATGGAGAAGCTCTGTACAGTCAGGAAAAAAAAAAAGACCAGGAGATGACTGTGGCTCAGATCATGAACTCCTTATTGCCAAATACAGACTTAAATTGAAGGAAGTAGGGAAAACCACTAGACCATTCAGGTATGACCTAAATCAAATCCCTTATGATTATACAGTGGAAGTGAAAAATAAATTCAATGAACTAGATCTGATAGACAAAGTGCTGAAGAACTATGGACGGAAGATCGTAACACTGTACAGGAGGTGATGATCAAAATCATCCTCAAGAAAAAGAAATGCAAAAAGACAAAATGGTTGTCTGAGGAAGACTTACAAATAGCTGAGAAAAGAGAAATGAAAGGCAAAGGAGAAAAGAAAAGATATATCCATTTGAATGCAGAGTTCTAAAGAATAGCAAGGAGAGATAAGAAAGCCTTCCTCAGTGATCAATGCAAAGAAATAGAGGAAAACATTAAAATGGGAAAGACTAGAGATCTCTTCAAGAAAACTAGGGATACCAAGGGAACCTTTCATGCAAAGATGGGCACAATATAGGACGAAAATGGTATGGACCTAACAGAAGCAGGAGATATTAACAGGAGGTGGCAAGAATACACAGAGTTCAGTTCAGTCGCTCAGTCTTGTCTGACGCTTTGAGACCCCATGGATTGCAGCACTCCAGGCTTCCCTGTCCGTCACCAACTCCCAGAGCCTACTCAAACTCATGTGCATTGAGTCGGTGATGCCATCCAACCATCTCATCCTCTGTCATCCCCTTCTCCTCCCATCTTCAATCTTTCCCAGCATTAGGATCTTTTCCAAAGAGTCAGTTCTTCACAACAGGTGGCCAAAGTATTGGAGTTTCAGCTCCAGCATCAGTCCTTCCAATGAATATTCAGGACTGATTTCCTTTAGGATTGATTGGTTGGATCTCCTTGCAGTTCAAGGAACTCTAAAGAGTCTTTTCCAACACCACAGTTCAAAAGCATCAATTCTTTGACACTCAGCTTTCTTCACAGTCCAACACTCACATCCATACATGACCACTGGAAAAATCATAGCCTTGAATAGGTGGACCTTTATTGGTAAAGTAATGTCTCTGCTTTTTAATATGCTGTCTAGGTTGGTCATAGCTTTTCTTCCAAGGAGCAAGCGTCTTTTAATTTCATGGCTGCATTCAATATCTGCAGTGATTTTGGAGGCCAAAAAAATAAGGTCAGCCACTGTTTCCCCTGTTTCCCCATCTATTCGCCATGAAGTGATGGGACCGGATGGCATGATCTTAGATTTCTGAATGTTGGGCTTTAAGCCAACTTTTTCAGTCTCCTCTTTCACTTTCATCAACAGGCTCTTTAGTTCTTCTTCACTTTCTGCCATAAGGGTGGTGTCATGTGCATACCTGAGGGGATTGACATTTCTCCTGGCAATCTTCATTCCAGCTTGTGCTTCCTCCAGCCCAGTGCTTCTCATGATGTACTCTGCATATAAGTTAAATAAGCAGAGTGACAATATACAGCCTTGACGTACTCCTTTTCTTATTTGGAACCAGTCTGTGTTCCATGTCCAGTTCTAACTGTTGCTTCCTGACCTGCATATAGGTTTCTCAAGAGGCAGGTCAGGTGGTCTGGTATTCCCATCTCTTTCAGAATTTTCCACAGTTTATTGTGATCCACACAGTCAAAGTCTTTGGCATAGTCAGTAAAGCAGAAATAGATGCTTTCCTGGAACTCCTGCTTTTTTGATGATCCAGCGGATGTTGGAAATTTGATTTCTGGTTCCTCTGCCTTTTCTAAATGCAGTCTGAACATCTGGAAGTTCACGGTTCATGTCCTGTTGAAGGCTGGCTTGGAGAATTTTGAGCATTAGTTTGCTAGCATGTGAGATGAGTGCAATTGTGCCATTTGAGCATTCTTTGGCGTTGTCTTTCTTTGGGATTGGAATGAAAACTGACCTTTTCCAGTCCTGTAGCCACTGCTGAGTTTTCCAAATTTGCTGGCATATTGAGTGCAGCACTTTCACAGCATCATCTTTCAGGATTTGAAATGGCTCAACTGGAATTCCACCACCTTCACTAGCTTTATTTGTAGTGATGCTTCCTAAGGCCCACTTGACTTCACATTCTAGAATGTCTGGCTCTAAGTGAGTGATCACACCATTGTGATCATCTGGGTCATGAAGATCTTTTTTGTATAGTTCTTCTGTATATTCTTGCCACCTCTCCTAAATATCTTCTGCTTCTGTTAGGTCCATACCATTTCTGTCCTTTATTTAGCCCATCTTTGCATGAAATGTTCCCTTGGTATCTATAATTTTCTTGAAGAGATCTCTGCTGCTGTTGGTAAGTCGCTTCAGTCGTGTCCAACTCTGTGCGACCCCATAGACAGCAGCCCACCAGGCTCCCCCGTCCCTGGGATTCTCCAGGCAAGAACACTGGAGTGGGTTGCCATTTCCTTCTCCAATGCATGAAAGTGAAAAGTGAAAGTGAAGTCTCTCAGTCATGTCCAACTCTTAGAGACCCCATGGACTGCAGCCTACCAGGCTCCTCCATCCATGGGATTTTCTAGGCAAGAGTACTGGAGTGGGTTGCCATTGCCTTCTCTGGAAGAGATCTCTAGTCTTTACTATTCTATTATTTTCCTCATTTTCTTTGCATTGATTGCTGAGGAAGGCTATCTTATCTCTCCTTGCTATTCTTTGGAACTCTGCATTCAAATGGGTTTATCCTTCCTTTTCTCCTTTGCCTTTCATTTCTCTTCTTTTCAAAGCTATTTCCTCAGACAGCCATTTTGCTTTTTTGCATTTCTTTTGCTTGGGGATTGTCTTGATCTCTGTCTCCTGTACAATGTCATGAACCTCCATCCATAGTTCTTCAGGCACTCTGTCTATCAGATCTAACCTCTTGAATCTATTTCTCACTTCCACTGTATATGCAGAGTACATCATGCCAAATGCTGGGTTGGATGAAGCACAGAGTGAAATCAAGCCTGCCGGGACAAAGAACAATAACCTCAGATATGCAGGTGATACTACTGTTATGGCAGAAAGTGAAGAGGAACTAAAGAGCCTCTTGATGAAAGTGAAAGAGGAGAATGAAAAGTTGGCTTAAAAGTCAACATTCAAGAAACTAAGATCAAGGCACCTGGTCCCATCACTTCATGGCAAATAGATGGGGAAACAATGGAAACAGTGACAAACTTTTTCTAGGGCTCCAAAATCACTGCAGATGGTGATTGCAGCCAAGAAATTAAAAGACACTTGTTCCTTGGAAGATAAGCTTTGACAAACTTAGACAGCATATTAAAAAACAGAGACATTACTTTACCAACAAAAGTCCATCTAGTCAATGCTCTAGTTTTTCCAGTGGTCATGTGTGGATGTGAGAGTTGGACTGTAAAGAAAGCTGAGTGCCAAAGAATTGATGCTTTTGAACTTGGTTTTGAAGAAGACTATGGAGAGTCCCTTGGACTGCAAGGAGATCCAACCAGTCAATCCTAAAGGAAATCAATCCTGAATATTCACTGGAAGGAGTGGGTTGCAAAGAGTAGGACGTGACTGAGGATCTGAACTAAACTGAATTGATCCTAAGCCCAAATCCCTTTGCCTTGTCAGCTCCTCACAAATTTATTGTTTCTTTGTCTAAATGGTATAAAAGCTGCCTGCTTTGGTCAGTTCTTTGAGTCTCATATTTTTATGAGTTTCTGTACATATGTGCAATTAGGTTTTACTCCTGTTGATCTATCGTATGTCAATTTAACTATTAGGCCAACGAAAGAACCTAGAAGGGAAGAAAGAAAGAGTCGTTCTCGTTTACAGTGACAACCAAGAAATGCAAACACAGATACCCAGACATGTGCTGCTACTTCCCCAGCTGACAATCTCCTCTAAGAAAAAACTCTGTATTTCTTACCATGGTCTGCAAAGCCCCCAGAGACCCAACCCGTACCTAGACTCCTGGCCTCCTTACCACACACTTGGTTCTCTGTTAACAGTGACTGCTGTGCTCTGCCACCTGTGTGACAGCTCTTCCAACCCCTCACCCAGCTGACTGCTCACTGCAGTCTTGTCCCCCCAGAAACCTTCCCTGAACTCCTCCCTTGCTTCTCTTTGCCGCTTTCCTCTTGCCCCCACCCTCATTCTGACACTGACTGGACGAGTTTCTCCTCTGGGTATACCCTGCATCCTGGGAATACTCTCCCAACACCCAGACTATCAGGTTACGCGGACCTGTTAATGCTTGATGGCTCCACAAAGGTTTTTGTGGACAGTGCGGAAGAAGACAGATGGGCTTCCCAGGTCTTTCTTTCAGGAAGCACTTGCTGTTTGTAAGGCTGTCCTAAGGCTGCTGAAATAAAGTCCCAGGAACTAGGTAACTTAATTCAATAGGAATGTATTCTCTCACAGTTCTGGAGGCCGGAAGTCTGAAATCAAGGTGTCAGGAGGACAACGTGCCCTCTGAAGGCTCTAGGTGGAATCCATCCAGGCCTCTTCCAGCTGCTGTTGGCTCCAGGCTTGTGTCTGCATAACTCCAATCTGTGTGTTTATCTTCAAGTGGCCTTCTCATCTCTGTCTTGTCTGCTCTTCTGCCCTTATATGGACATGTCATCAGATTTAAGATCAATCTGCATAATCCAGGATGATCTCATATCATGATCCTTAATTACATCTGTGATACCCTTTTTCTGAAAAAAGTCATAAGTGAAGAGGAACTAAAAAGCCTCTTGATGAAAGTGAAAGTGGAGAGTGAAAAAGTTGGCTTAAAGCTCAACATTCAGAAAATGAAGATCATGGCATCCGGTCCCATCACTTCACAGGAAATAGATGGGGAAACAGTGGAAACAGTGTCAGACTTTATTTTTTTAGGCTCCAAAATCACTGCAGATGGTGACTGCAGCCATGAAATTAAAAGATGCTTACTCCTTGGAAGGAAAGTTATGACCAACCTAGATAGCATATTCAAAAGCAGAGACATTACTTTGCCAACAAAGGTCCGTCTAGTCAAGGCTATGGTTTTTCCTGTGGTCATGTATGGATGTGAGAGTTGGACTGTGAAGAAGGCTGAGTGCTGAAGAATTGATGCTTTTGAACTGTGGTGTTGGAGAAGACTCTTGAGAGTCCCTTGGACTGCAAGGAGATCCAACCAGTCCATTCTGAAGGAGATCAGCCCTGGGATTTCTTTGGAAGGAATGATGCTGAAGCTGAAACTCCAGCTTCAGGTGGTACTTTGGCCACCTCATGCAAAGAGCTGACTCATTGGAAAAGACTCTGATGCTGGAAGGTACTGGGGGCAGGAGGAGAAGGGGACGACAGAGGATGAGAAGACTGGATGGCATTACTGACTCGATGGATGTGAGTCTGAGTGAACTCCGGGAGTTGGTGATGGACAGGGAGGCCTGGCATGCTGCGATTCATGGGGTCACAAAGAGTCGGACGTGACTGAGTGACTGAACTGAACTGATGGGTTTAGGAGGTGGACATTCTTACTTTGTGGGACCATTATTCACCCTGTTCCACTGTCTAGCTATGGGGAGTGTGCTAAGCGAATAGCCTCTGGCTGTCAGCTCCTTCAGGTGCCAAGGAACCAGCCTGTAGGAGTGTTGTGTTAGACCAGGTTACCTGATGGTTGCAAGTTGGGATGGGTCACTGAAAATTAGGCCACTTGTTACCTGGCAGTGATTGGAAAGACCCGCAGTCACATTCTTTCTCCTGTACTTTCATTACCTTACACTCGCTGTGACCTACTTTCTCTGGGTTTCTTTCAATAGGAGTCATTTACTGAGAACCTTTGAAACCTGCCACAGAGTGAGAAGTTGAGGTTGTGACAGAAGAAGCCTCATAGATCTCCTTGTCCTCTTGGAGCCAGGCTGCTTGGTCGGGAAGACAGGAAGCAGTGAGAACACAGGTGGGATAATCACTAAGCACCATGACAAACTGTTAAGGAAAAGTGACAGCTTCAGAAAGGGAGCTGGGTCTCTGGCCATCAGCCGCATTTTCCTGAGCTGCAAAGAAGGCCGTGTTCTGAAGTCCAAGTTCTTTCAACACCCAGTCTGCTCTGTGTGCTGAGATAATTAAGGGATTTTTACAAAAGCCTTGAAACTTAAGCTGACCTGTGACGTATAGAAGAGGTCAAACAGGAGAAAGAGAAGGGAAGACAGTCCAGCCTGAACAAGAGGCTAGAGGGCCTGGGCATCTGGAAGGAGAGGGTAGGATTTGCCTCCCCTGGAGGAGGAGGAGAAATGGCCTGGGAGAGGCCAATGTCAGGAGTTGGATGTGAAACTGAAGGACACAGGGTGGATGAGACAGGGCCGAGGTGCGGGGTTCCAGGACCCTCTGCTGACAGTGTGCTGGAAGGGTTTCAGAAAAGGAAGGAGATGAGATTATAAAAGTGGTACTGGGACTTGCCTGGCGGTCCAGTGGTTAAGATTCTGAGCTTCCACTGCAGGGAGCAAAGATTTGATCCCTGGTGGGGAACTAAGATCCTTCATGCCACTTGGTGTGGCCAAAATAATAATAAGTGGTATTTGGGTGTTTTCTTTTTTTTTAAGCTGCACTATGTGGCGAGCATGTGGGATCTTAGTTCCCTGACCAAAGATCAAACCCACATCCCCTGCATTAGAAGCTGGAAATCTTAACCACTGTACCTCCCAGGAGCCCAGGTATTTGTTTTTGAAGAAAAGTGTTTGAGATTCAGTATAGACAAGAAAAGGGCTTCCCCTGCTGCTCAGCAGTAAAAAATCTGCCTACAAGGCAGGAGACACAGGAGATGTGGATTCAATCCCTGGGTAGAGAAGATCCCCTGAGTAGGGAATGGCAACCCACTCCAGTATTCTTGCCTGGAGAATCTCATGGACAGAGGAGACTGGCAGGCTATAGTTCATGGCGTCACAAAGAATTGGATACGACTGAAGCAACTGGGCGCACACACGCCTAGGTAAGGAAAAGTGAGAGGCCAGAAACTGGAAGGTAACTCAAGACACTTTTTGCAGTCACCCAGGTTGGGGACTTGATGTGATTGGAATTCAGGCAGCAGTAACATGAGAAACCCATCTCAGTGTTTGCTTTATCAGCTGGTAGAACTTAAGACAGAGAAATCTTAACTCCAAAGTTAGGATCCTGGGAAACACCCAGAAATAAGAACACTTGGAGGTCATAGAGATTAAAAAAGACTGTGAGCTTGCTCTGGGACCTGTAGAGTTGGGTATTGTCAGGACATTCAGATAGAAATGTCTGACTGTTTGTTAGGGACGCCTTATTGCTGCCGTGTCACTGCAGCAGTCTTGTCCTGTCACTGCTGGGCTGTCACCCTCATGGGCTGTCTCTCCAAGGCTCCTGGGAAGACAGCCTCCTGTTAGCTCCACAAAGGCATCTCTGCTATATTGAATGTGACCTTTCTTTTAATTTATACTATCTACTCTTGAATCTTTTGGTGTGCTAGCATCTGTTTTCCACTCTCTAGTGGATGAAAAGAAGCATCAGGGGTGATCAGGAGAGTGTCCATTTACTCATTTGTTCAATAAATATTCATTGAGTACCTACTTTGTGCCAGTTATTATGCTAGGCACTGGGCATCTAAAAATGAGTAAAACTCCCCTGGTTCCTCTTGTGGTGGGAAAGATGCCAAATGAGGGTGAAGAGAGGAAAATGCAGGATTCTTCAAACAAAAAGCAGGGATGTCTGAAGAATGCTGAAGGGTTACAAAAGGTTTTTAAAAGAAGCAGCATTTAAGCGACACCCTGAAGAATGCTTGGGGGTGACCCGGGGCAATGCTGCAGGGCTGTCCAGCTCCAAAGTCACCTTGCATGGTGTGCTCTGTGTGAATTAGAGGAGATGTGTGAGGACGTGGCCCAGAATGAGGGTTGGGACATGTGCTGGGGGTGGGGGACAGAGAGGGGTGGTACCTCAGATCTGATCAGTGTTTAGACACTGACTCATCCTAAAGAAACTCCTAAGGCATTAATAAATACAAACCAGCATAGCTGTTTGCTAATTTTCATGAGAAATTAGAGTATATATCTTTCACACAGACCAGAGATTGACAGCTTTGAGGTGCTGACTCATGCCAACTAAACTCTCAAGGCATTAATATATGCAAGTCCGTACTCCGGTTTGTTAATTTTCTAGGAGAAACACAGTCGATCTGTCAAGTGGACCAAAGATTGACATCTCGTCCCTCTCCCTGCATGGGGGCCTCCCTGGGGAGCCCAGTTATCCCAGGGTTTCATGGCAGGCCTGGAATCAGAGGAAAGAGCAGTTAGTTACATGACCTGAGGACTTCAGGACCTCAGGCTATGTGTCTGATGTATCCATCTCTCGTCAGGACGAGCTCAGTGGATTTGTCGGGGGAAAGAGAAGTGGTGAGGGCCCGGCCCACCCTGACCTCTTTGTACCTCTCCACTCCAAAGCTTATTAACCTTCCCCACTCTGACAGTCTTCCTTGAAATGTGTGAATGTTAACTATAGCTTGGGATTAACTGCTTACTGCATCCCTTTGTTCAGTCGACTATGCTGTTGATGTTAGCGTTTCATGCCAGGGGCACTCCCAGTGTTCAGGTCCTCTGTGTCACCTCTCTGCTGTCTTTAGTGCATGTGTACAAGCTAATTTGGTATCTTGGACCATTGTAGTAATTGCTACATGGTTTTAGGGCACGATGAATGCAAATCAACTTTTAACCAAGGTAAAAAGCAAGGCAGGTCTTGGTATATACTTTAAGTCCTCTTACCAAGATTAGAACTCACACCTCCTGACTTCTGCTCTAGCCCCTCTCCCTGGCGCCTGGTGCAGGACTAGTTAAACATGCCCTGACACTGGGGCGGCTCAGGCCTGACCTACACTGGCTTTTTTTTGGTCTGGATACTTCGTGCAAAAGGTAGAAGAGTGTCCCCCCAAAAGAAGTCCACGTCCTAATCTCTGAACCTGTGACTATGTACCAAGGGACTGATGTGGTTAAGAATCTTGAGATGGAAGATTTTTGGGGATTATCTGAACCCAATATAATCACAAAGCTTCTTAGAAGAAAAGCAGAGAGGCAGGAAAGTGAGAGAAAGAGTTAAAATGACAGAAGCAAGAGGTCAGAGAAAGAGATTGGAAGATGCATCTCTGCTGGCTTTTCTGGGAGGGAGGAGACAGGAGCCTCTAGAAACTGGAGAGAGCAAAACAATGGACTGTGCCCTAGAGCACTTAGAAGAAATGCAGCCCTACTCCCATCCTGACATAGGGTTTCTAAAACAGAGAACTCTAAGATAATAAGTTTGTGTGCTATGACATCACTAAGCTGGTGGTAATCTGTTACAGATGTGATAAGAAAATGATACATTCAGGTTCTCCTGTCTCCAGGACCTACCTAGTCTTGTCCACCCTCCTGTGTAGAGCCCCTCACTCTGGAAAGTCTGCTGATGGGAGACTAGACACGCAGTGCCTGCGCAGAGTGGGGGTTACGCTTCTCACAAATGGTGCAGCATTTAAAGCTCTAGTTTACTGCTGCCCATACATAAGTGTTGATTCCATGCTCTGGAATTGCAGTTGCAAATCTGAAAATGCAGTTGCCCTGTCACTGCTTGTGCTGTGACACAACCCTCCTAGGTTGCTGGTGGAGCTTCCTTTGAAGCTAGTTCTTCAGATAAGCTCTATGGGAGCCCTCAAGCAAGATGAGAAATAGGTCCAAGATTCTCATCATGATGCAAGTTTCATATCAAAAATGCACAATCAATTGACTGGAACAGGAAATAATTAATCAGGACATTATAGAGCAGTTAAGTATAATTAATTCAAACAAAAGAATGTGAGTATGCAGTCTTAGCTACCAGAGTAATTTTATTTCCTTGCAAATTTAGTTCAAGATAAACAAACATCAGAATAATCTTTTCAGGTTTTTCATGACTCATGGGTTAATTTCCTCCTTTCTAGTTATCAAAAATATTATTAAACTCACACGACAATACCTCTAGGTTGATCATACTCTGTAGAAAAAGCTCCATGCTCCTGGTAAATGAGAAATTAACTCTGACATTAGGAATCAGTTTCCATGTGTGTATGTGTGAGTTTGTATGTGAGGGGATGGTGCTGAATAAAAGCTGGAGGGAAATTTGATTTCTTATCTAATATCTTAAAATCTAAGCACAAATGCATAAAACATTTATGTTGTGAAAACACCATCTGAGAAAGTGACTTATTCTCAAGGGTAAACTTATTGATATTGTGTAGGTTTTTCTTTCCTCTTATCTTTTTTTTGCCCCTAGAGCTGAGAGCTCTTATAAGGAAAGAGGTGAAAAATATAAGGCAATATGACCTGGCTGCAGCACAGCATTATTGTTCTCCTACCCAGTTTTTTTTTTTTCTTTTCTTTCCTTTTTTGTCATTGTTGGGACATTCAAAAAGCCCATAAGACAGGCCTGTAAGCATGGCTTTATGTAGAGATGGAAGAATTCATCATGCAGAAAGACTGGAGGGAGTATTTTCTCCCCTTTGTAGCTTCAGAGAGCACACTGAGCCCTGTTGAGCTAGAAAAATAGAACTGGGTTCATGTGATGGGTGATTACTGTTTGGAAGTGCAGATCCATCACGGTAACAATGGGAGAGGCAGGGCTTCCGGGCAGCTCGCAGGCCTGCAGGGCTTCTCTCTCCCTGATAGATTCACTCCCCAGATTAACCTAATCACAAAGTACAGCCAAAGGGCTGTCTGGTCACCTAAGGTGGAGTTTGTAATGTGCTATTATGTGACAAATATAAACAGGTTCTAATTTCTGATTTAATTCACAGTGTAATAATAAATCAGTCAAGCTCCCGAGAACTTTACTCTGATGCCTTTGATCTCTACCTTCACTGTAGGGGATGGTTATGGATGAAAGTTATGACCCATCAACAGGTTTTGAAATAAATTTAGTGTATTGCACGTGTGCATGCTAAACTGCTTCAGTCATGTCCCACTCTTTGTGACCCTATGGACTGACTGTAGCCTGCTTCTGTGCCCAGGAAGATTGCCATGCCCTTCTCCAGGGGATCTTCCTGACTCAAGGATCGAACCCAAGTCTCCCAGTTTCCTGCATTGTCAAGTGGGTTCTTTACCACTCAGTGCTACCTGGGAAGCCATTAGTGGATTATAACCAGGATTTTTTTGTAAAATAAAAGAATAGAAAAGAGAATATCAAAGCATATCACACAAAGTAAGATGATGGTGTTTAGTTTAGTTAGATGACATTTAGTTTGAAAGATGAGTTGTGTGCGTCTAACTATATATCTATATTACAGCATGTACATTCACCTCCACATCTGCATGTTTGTGTGTACTTAGTTATAATGAAAATCTACTAAACAGTGGCCAAAAAGGTTTGAAAGCATTTGCTGACTATGTTAGACATTTGAATGCCTATTTCACCCACAGAGAGATGCAGGGTAGAGCATCTACTAGCATAACAAAGCTAGTCTACACTGGGAAAGAGAAATGGACAGAGCTAGAAAGAACTGATGGTGCAGAGGCACGCATGCCGATTGTGACTGCTCTGGTCTGGGCAGCTGCCCTTGACCCTCTCGACATTTCCAGGAGGTCTACTCACCCACCGGGCTCTTTACCAGGGTGCCAGGTGCCTGCGAGAGCCCAGTTTCCCCTGTTGCTCTGTGTGCACACAGAGTGAGTTTTCAAATAGCAAACGGGACTTAATATGATTGATTAACTAGGGGAAATGAGCTTACACCCAGTATAAAAGTAGCTTGCTGGGGCAGAGGGAAAGACCTGCTGCTTGAGGTCACCACTCTTTGTGCTGCTCCAAGTAATGGAAATGCATAAGAAATGCTGCCCTGTTGAGCACATAACACGTGATCCTTGAGCAAGAGCTAGAGGGACTCTCACACTGCATGTTTATGTGTACATTTAAGTATTCTAGCAGCACACATAAAACTATAGCAATGATTATTTTATAGCAATTCCTACAACCCTTGGAGTTCACCCAAGTTCATGTCCATTGAATTGGTGATGCTATCTGGGAGCTGGTGAAGGACAGGAAGGCCTGGCATGCTGCAGTCCATGGGAGTCACAGAAAGTGGGCCATGACCTAGCGACTGAACAACAATGACGACCACAGCCCCCATTCCTCCTCTCTCTTTTGTAAAAATACAAGTTTGTATGACACTGTTTTTGTTAAGGTAAGGTTGCCCAGGTACACAGCTCTCATATCCTTGTAGACAGCTGTCCTGGAGCCCCTGTTATTTGGGCCAAGCCAAGGGAATCCCTCTGAATAGTAACCGACAGGATCTTCGACTCAATAGTAACATATCCAATGTTTCAGATTCTTGATTTTTGATGTATATATTTGGGGGTAGTTCTAGTACATGAGAAAGTCATCTCAAAAGTGATGATATGACCTAAGCAATTATCATCATAGCTCATGGCATCCAAAGATAGAGACAGTCAGGTATGATGAACCTCATGATGGAAATACTACAAACCCCAAACTAAGTCTGCACAAACCTCCAACTCTGAACACCATTTTATAAGAAATCGGGGAGAAAAGGAAGCTTATTAAACAACATCACGGGCATGCCACCCGCAGAGCCAAACTGTGGGGAATTCAACCAGACAAAAGACCTGGGTTCTTCAACAATAACAACACAACCAACAGAAAAAAGTATAAACCTTGTTTGGATCCTGGGGCAAACAAACTACGACAAAAGGAAAAGGGAGAGGAACTCTCAGCATTAAAAATTTGCCTGCAATGCAGAAGACATAGATTCAATCCCTGGCTTGGGAATATCCCCTGGACTAGGAAATGGCAACCTGCTCCAGTATTCTTGCCTGGGAAATCCCATGGACAGAGGAGCCTAGCGGGCTACAGTCCATGGGGTCACAAAGAGTAGGACACGACTTAGTGACTAAGCAACAACAACAGGGAACTGTAGATACTAAATGGATATGAGATGATATTCAGGAATTGTTAGTGATTTCAGGAAGTGTGATGATCCTGTCATCATTGTTTTTTAAAAGCATAAGTCTTGGTTGTTTACAAATATATACAGATACATTTATCAGTGAAATGCCCTGACATCTGTGATTTTCTTCAAAATGACCTGGGTTGGGGAGGGAGTGGAAGAGAAAACAAAATCACCTGAGTTGAAAATCCTGACATTGGGTGATGGGAGTTCACCACAATACACTATCTACTTTAGGTATACGTTTGAAACTTTTTCTAATTAAAAAAAAAGTCAGTGTCTATTTTGTTGAGATATTTGTCCTTCTCATAAACATATTGAAATCATACTGCCCGCTATATATTGGGGATATAGAAACAAATTAGTGTTCTGGCTAGGCTTGTCATCATTTCATATTTCCTATTTCTAAGATACCATTGGTTTTAAAACACACAATTATTTTTACTGCAGCTTTTGATATCTCTTGATTTAAGGTCAAAGCCCACTTGGGGTGGGGAGGAGAAAAGACAGCCCCATTAAATGACATATTGACTTTGAGACACCCAGCTTTCAGACTTTCCAAACTACCTATCTTGGAATCAAGGAAGGATGGTGATTCTTATTTTCTTTCAGTTCTAAGGAAATATTTGTTTGTACAACCTGAAGGTTTCCTAAGAGGAAATGTTACTGTGTTCAGTGTAACTGTAGGTTTTTGTCCTTTATATATTTCCTTCCCCTCAGTGTGTCAGAATCCAGCCATCAAGTTGAAATAGGTTAATCTGGTCTTAGCAGACATGTCTCAGTCATCTGGAAGAAGATATCAGCACAAGAAGGAAGTATGGGGACATTCTTTAGAAATTGTGTTTGCAGTTGGTTTAAAACTCTTCCAAGAATTCAAGGTGAATTCAACAGTATGAGACCAAAAAATGTTTCCACAGCACCGTCTTTGCAGGCACAGCTGCAGAGAACAGAGGGAGCTATGACCAGAAGGAACTGATCCTGGGTGGATCAGTTAGTGACTGAGTGACCTTGGATTGTTTCTTACCCTCTCCGACCCTCACATGCCTCAGGAATAAAATATGTCTGGAGAAACTACTGTTGAGTTCTGGAAGTAAACAGAATAACAACATACAGAAGAACACCTATGCAGTATTAGAAGTTAGAAACTCAAGTTCTGACCATTTTCCTAGTCAGGCCCCTATATACTCTGGATGGAAGATGTTAGCCCAGCCTTCTGACTGGTGCTTGTTGCTGAAGAATTCAATTTGGGAGGTATCTTAGCTCAGGCTGCCATAACAAAAATACCACAACTGGGTAGTTTAAATAACAAACATCTGCTTCTCACGGTTCTGGATATCCTGTGAAGTCCAAGATCTGGGGCCCACCAGATTTCCCAGATCTGATGTCTGGTGAGACCCAGCTTCCTGGTTTGCTGAGGCCTACACTGACCTTCCCCTTTTTTGAAGGCACTAATCCCATCATGAGGGCCCCATCCTCATTATCTAATCTAACTCTAGCTGCCTCCCAAGGCCCCACCTCCAAATACCATTATAGGGGGATCAAGGCTTCAACATACAAATTTTGGGGAGACACGTTCAGTCCATAGGAAGTGAATCAGCTGCTTCCACACTGACTTGGAACTTCAGACATAGAAGCCTTGGAACTTTCTTCAGATCTGGCCCATGGTCAACAAACAAGCTCCTCTGTGGCTCTTGTGGCCTCATCCAGGGATGCTGAGGACTGTGTATTTTCTGGGTACCTAGCACAGAGTAGGCACTCATCAGATAAGGATTGAGTAGATGACTACCACTGAGGCAAGGCCACCCAGAGTCCACATCTGGGGCTATAATGTTGCTGCACCCACACCAGTGCTACTGGGTTGCTCTTTTGCTAGGATGTTTATATACCCTCTGTGCATCATGACTGCACTGATTTGGCTTCTGCTCTCAGTTCCATTTCAGAGCTGGGATGAGTATTTACTCCCTTCCCAATGCCCTCTAGACTGGGGTCCAGGCAGCACCAAGCAGCCTTACGTAGAAACCTGGGTGAGCTTGTGGCCTATCCTTGTCCATGCCTGCTGAGGGCTCCAGCTCCTAGCTCTCAGCAGTCAGCCTCAGGTGGTGGTAGCTGGCAGTGGCCATCCCATGGGCAGCAGGTCCACAGCATGCAGAGACCAGCTGGCTCCTCTCCCGGCACCACCCCATCTGCTCAGTGAGGGTGACACCAGGAGAGGATGGGAGGAGCTGGCCAGCTTACAGCCTTACAATATGTGTATGTTCATGTTGCCTTTGAGCTGGGAGAACAAGGAAGGGCTGGGTTGGAAGGGCATCTCACTGTCCCCAGAGAAAGGGCAAGGAAAAGTTCCCTTCTCAATCCCCTTTCTAGACCAGCTGATACTGGGATGCCACCCTTGGGGTATGATACTTACCTGAGCCTAAATTTCCTCATTTGTGTGAAAGATGGAGAAAGTCATCAGAGAAAGCCCTGTTATTAGTATCAAGCAAATGAACTATGGATTAATTTCCTAGATTCCTACCTGCCCAAAGGCTGATGGATGAGACTTGTCAAGTTTGCTGCTGCTGATGACAAAGCAAGGTCTTAAGATAAGAGGACTCCTGCCAAGGTTAGGTGCCAAGCCCACCCCACCATGACCTTACATACCTCTGGAAGAGGAAGGTCTGGAAGAAAGCTGCAGACTGTCTGCAGATTTCCATCTTCCAGGTTTTCCAGGGAGAGGAGAAGAAATTCACTGTTTTTGTGAGTTAGGCAGGTAGTGGAAATGAATGGAGTATGCTTGGGGTCTGCATAGTAAGCATTAACTACCTCTCCCACTTTCACAATGATGCTTTCTCTACTTGCTGGTAAAACAAGTGGTCCTCTGTGTATATGTTTTGTTTTCTCACTTTTTGTGAATTTGTGATCACAGGGAAATTATTCCTCTAGTACAAACAAATTCTAAACTACAGGATCACATTGCACCTTATGGAAACCCAGGAGTTGTGCCACTGAGCCCTTTGTTGGGGGGTGGGCATGGGAACCAGTGTGGCCAGATCTTCTACTGCGTTTATTTAACAAACGCTGGAAATATATTATATATTTTAAATGGAGAGCCTCCTGTTTTCACAGTTTCCTTTTATTCTTTTCTTTTAATAGTGCACATGTTGTTTAAATCTTTGTGTACACCACATAAAACCTACCCGTCTGTGGTCTGTTTGTATCCCACCTTCTGCATGGTACTCTGAATGTTGAAGTGTTCTTGCTAAATTATTCCAAATTTAGCATTCCACATGTGTCTCCTCTTTCAGTTGGGAAGTTGGGAGCTTTGGGAACCCTCATTGACTAAGGGAAGCTATGTCTTTGACCTTAACTTGGGCCTCGTGTCCTTAGGGGATGTCGGGGGCTGGCATGGGCTGGACAGAAGTACAGTCTCCTTCACACAGCAGAATTTCTTTCCTGGGGTCTTTCTATCACCTTGAGGCATTGGTTCCTTCTGTGGGCCACCTCCTGGCTTCTTGTATGATGGATACTAAGAAAGGAACACTGCCCTGCTATTTGCACTTCTGGGAGAGATGTCAGATCAGTAGTGCTAGGGAGAACCCTTCAGGCATGGAGGCCAAGCCCTTCACTTTACACATAAGGAAGAAGAGATGCAGAAATCTCCCAACACCTCCGCAGGCCCACTGCTTGTGGATGACAGCTGAGGGATGAATCCCAGGACTCCTTCCTCACTGCCCAGCACTGTTTACTATCTCCTGCTGTGCCTGCCCACACAGGGCACATTTAGCCCTCCAGGCCTTCTCTGGAGGTTACGGGCATTCGCGTGCGTGCAGAGTCATTTCAGTCGTGTTTGACTCTTGGCCATCCCATGGACTGTAGCCCACCAGGCTCCTCTGTCCATAGAATTCTCCAGACAAGAATACTAGAGTAGATTGTCATGCCCTCCTCCAGGGGATCTTCCCAACCCAGGGATCAACTCTCATCTCGTGAGACTCCTGCACTGCAGGATGATTCTTTACCACTGAGCCATCGGGGAAACGAGATTGGATCTGCATAAATAGCAGACCTCAGAGCAGAGGCTGGGAAAAGTGAGGAAGGCCAAAGGGAAACAGAGGTGGGAAGGAACTTTGGAATATTCTCTCTTGGAAGTGAACAAAATTTTCCTGAGATCCCTCCAAAAAAGGCTTCTTGCTTATTTTGTTTCCAGAGCCTGGGAACACCAATAGGTCATGCCAGGCAAATTCAACTTGCAGGCCACCCTGGCAGAGCTGGTCTCCCCAGTTCACAGAGCTGCTCCCCCAGGTCAGCCAAGGAGCTGGGCACTGGCTCTGCAGAGACTCTGGCTCAACCTCCCAAGGTCTCTCCCTCCATCCTTTCGGCTCAGGGGTTTCCACTATCTTGAGATGAAAAACTACACACTTCTGACTCAGGCGAATGATTTGCTTTTTCTGATAGAATGTATCCTGGGAGGGAAAGAGTGGCTTGAAGATTCTGGTCCTGTGATCTCTAACCTGTGATCTGCTGTTTCATCCTAAATGACGTATTCTTTTAAATGAAGACCTTAAACTTTCTATTAAACAACAATCTATTTTTTTAAAAATTGTTAAGAAATGGGGAAATGTGTGAATTTAGTTTTTTTTCCTTTTCTTGCTTATGATGGGGGTGGGGGAAGTAACATGATTAAACTCTTAGTTATATTCCACTAGACAATTTTATATACATTATCTCAAATAATCCTCAAAACATTTCTGGAAGGCATGATACCTATTTAAAAAAAATTTTTTTTCTATGTTACAAATAAAGGGATCACGGCTCAGAGAAAGTGAGAAACTTACTAAATATACAGCCCAGCTTGGAGGATTGTGTCTGTCATTGCAGCTGTATCCTTAGGCCTTTGCATGGTGCCTGGCTGGGAACAAGTGCTCAGAAGAGTTGCCAATAATGTTATTTCCCCTGTGGAAACCGGTGAGCAATGAGACCTTCAGGAAAGATGAAAAGAGACCTTGTAGGATGAAGAAAAGAAAGAGGTTTGCATAATTAATACTGAAATAAGAAATGACTTTGATTTATACCACCGCATCTTTCTTCCAAGGATTTTGAGGTATTGGACAGTTATCTCACTGTCTCTTCACCAGTCCTGGCAATACTCTTGCCAAGTGAGAGGACATGAAACACAGAAGGATTTAGAAAGGGCCACACACAGAGCCCCGGGGCAGACACAGTTACTTCCTGCTCTGTGTGCCTGCCTTCCGGCCCCACTGGAACCTTCAGGGCACCCCCTCTTCAGTACCTCTGCGGAGAGGGACTTCTGCCCCCTATTCCATTCCATCACCTTGGAGATGACCTCAGCAAAGAGGAATAACTCGAATTCACCTTGGACTCTTAGCAGGTACAGAAAAAACGACTTAGAAGAATTGATTGTAGAGAAGTGTTTACCAGCAGTCTCCAACTTTTTGGCAGCAGGGACCAGTTTTGTGGGAGACAATTTTTCCATGGGCTGGGCGGGGGTGGGGGACTGATCTTTGGAATGATTCAAGCACACTGCATTCATTGTACACGTTGCTTCTATCATTATTACATCAGGCTCCCTCTCAGATTACCTGGCCTTACATCCCAGAGACTGGGAACAACACAGATGAGAAATGACCTCCCAGATTTTCTTCCCCAAATCTGATCTGTAATGCTTTCTGTAAGACCTAAAACATTGCAGGAAATTGAGTTGAACTGAAGCAAAACATCATGTAAACGCAGTGCTGAACATTTCTGTGTTGCTTTTATTATTAGAAAAAAAAGAACGTACTAATAATTTTAGCTATAGCTTTAAGCTTTGCTTTATTAAGTCTGAAATGGTATCTTTTTATCAAAATGACAAAATGAAGGTAATAGAGGAAGGGGCTTTACAGTTGCAGTACTATTAGGAGAGTTCTGTACCCAAACAGGAAATCTAAAGACCTGTAAACTGGAAGCTGAAGCGAGTTCATTCGAGATTCTTAGGTAAACACTTGCCATACCTGTCTCAAAAGCTTGTCTGAGTGAGACACAGAAGTCTTAATTAAATGCAGATGAAAAGGTGTCCTGAGTTGATTTTCTCGTTTAACATTAACATTTCTTGAATTAAGCAGCTCAGTAAGAAACGAGACATAATTGAGTCTTGCTTTTAATTAAACATATAGAGATATATTTATTTATTTACTAGTTCCACTAAGATATTGCTGAATTTTCATTAACGCTGTTGATTTTTTTCTTTCCATAGAACAATACTCTTGTTAATCTTGCTTGAATGCAATTAATTGTGCTGTATTTATCTTCCTGGCTTCACCATTAATTCCAGTGTAGAACCAATTATTATCCAGTGTAGAACCAATTATTTATATTTTTCACTGCTCCTAACATCCTCCCTACTGAACATTCATCAATAATGCTGTGACTCACAGTATACTTTAATTTGGGTGGAAGAAAGTGAGGAATCAGTTTGGAGGAAGAAATGAGAGAGAGGTGTCTATAAAAGATGTTTCATTGGGTAGCATGGATTGGAAATGTCCCTGATGAAGGACACAAGTGCCTACTTTTGGATATAATTATGGTGCTGTGATTGGCTTTCTGCATTACTCTCTTTTTCTTCAGATGCAGATGACAGACTAAGAAAAGACTCCTATAGTTACTGCATCTCGAAACACCCAACAAACATAAACAGTAAAACACCTTAACAGATTGTGACATATTGATTCACAACACACATCTGGCCAAGTCGGGAGTCAGGAGCTGAAACAACGTACGAGGACAGCTCAGATTCTGTCTCTGTGGAAAGTACCCAACAGTCTAAGCATCCAAGGCTTAATAGAAAACCAAGCCTTCAAACGAACTGGGGGCCTTTAATCAAGCACTCTCTGAAGCACGTTTTGTACTCCACTCAAAGGACTGCAGCCAGACAGCCCCACTTGGCTTTTGATTCCCCCTTGAACTGGGCATCATCCGTGGCCATATGAGTAGGCGGAGAAGAAGTAAATAGAAGTCACTTCCAATTCACAGCATGTCTTCAGCTGCCTTTTTTGCTCTCTGCAGACACCCAGGAGCACTGGTAGAGCAGAGACGCTCATCATTTCAGAGAAGAGAGTGAGCTGATTACATATCACCTAAGCCTTATTAAAACCCCCGACTGAAATACTTCCATCGGTGAAATAATATTTACCAGGCCTCTATATTTTCAACAAGCACCTCCACTCCCATGTATCAATACTTGGCTTTAGTCTTTGCTAGTTATTAGCCTAAAGGCAGCTCTGAGTTCTCCCATGAATCTATAGTGATTTAAGGGCCTGCTCTTAGCACACTTTTAGTCTTGAGCATCAGCCTCTGATATGAATGAATAAATGGGTGAGTTGAGTATTGCTGGCAGGCAAAGTGGTTTCTAAAGACCCTCCACATGTTTATGAGGACAAGCTCCTGTCTCTCCAGGAAAGGGCGAATCAGATCTTCCGATGCCTTTCTCTCTCACTTGCCATCCTCTGGTTTCACTGAAGGAACCAGCACACGTACGTGTGTGCTAAGTTGCTTCGGTTGTATTCAACTCTCTGCAACCCTATGGACTGTAGCCCTCCAGGCTCCTCTTTCCATGGGATTCTCCAGGCAAGTATACTGGAATGGTTGCCATGCTCCTCCTCCAGGGGATCTTCCCAACCCAGGAATCAAACCTGTGGTTCTTACCTCTCCTGCATTGGCAGGCAAGTTCTTTACCACTAGGGCTACCTGGGAAGCCCTGAGGGAACCAGAGGGTACACCTAACAAGAACATCGTGTTTGGATGGATCAGGTCTGCAGCGTAGCAGTGCTTGTCGTATCACTTTATATGCCGAGTCAGTTTATGTTTGATTTGCTTCTTTGGCAGTAACCCAACATAGGTAAGTATGAATTCCAGTATATGTTGTGCTCATCTCTAGACTATCATGCTAAGTTTTTTCCTCCCCAGCCAAAGTTTAATAAGAAGGGGAAAAAGATAAATAGTTGACAGTTCCTGAGTACCTACCATGGGCCAGGTACTGTGCTAAATATTTCACATGCATTATCTTATTTCATCTTCATGTGTAAAAGGGAGATGCAGAGGGCCCAAAGAAGTTAGGTTACTTGCACAGGGCCACACAGCTGATGAAGGCACTCTGACTCCGTGCGTACTGCCTCTCCTTTAAGCACCTGCATGGGGAGCCGGCTCTAAGGTTTACTAGGTGATAGAAGAGATGAAATCTAGAAGCGTAGGCAGCATCTCTACTCCAAAGAAAAAGGAACTGTTGTCAGAAAACACTGCAACCGCTGTGGCCTTCCTTCCAGGATAAGAATAAATTTGCTGAATTCTCCTTTAAGGCGCTAATGACTGGGCTGCTGAACTCCATGAGCTATTATTGTTTTCCAGGCTGACACTTGGCTGGTTCTTTCTCTTCTTTACTTTCAGGCTAATAATTAGATCTAAATCCCTGACAGGACTCTAACCACCACCCCAGGGGGTTCTAGATTTCTTTACTATTGCTTGTAAAGATTTCATTTTAAAAAAGCCCTTTGAAGCTATAAGTTACACTCAGCCACAGCTTTAAAAAAAATCTATTATCTATTTGAGTCTTTTGAAGAACACACACTACCATCTCTCTCCTCACCTTGAGAGATCAAATCTTATTTTTATCTCCAATTTGAAGACCAAAGATCCCCAGGAAGACCAGAGAAGTTAGCGTCATCGAATGTCGTTTCCATCAGCACCTGTGTCTTTGAGAGGCTCACTTGGATTGCATCCAGGCTATTGGAATGTTTTAAATATAAATTTTCTACATATATGTGAAAATTATGGTGGTGGCTTTGCTCCTCAGGGGGGAAAATATAAAACTGCTTTTTATATGAACAAACGAATCTCTTGGCCTCATGCGAGGTTGCTTTGAGCAAGGCGTTTAGGCTTTGCTGTTTACCCAATGCTGCACTGCTCTCCTTCACACCCACGCTGATTTACAACCACGCTTGAGTGGTTGTGATCATGGAAAGCAGCTATCTGACCCAAATGGGGCACTCTAAATCCTTTGAGGAGCAAGAAAAGCCACACAAATATGAAGCTGGCTCAGGTGGGGGATCATGGGCCTCATTAACATGTGTTAAAGCCACTGAGTGGCCTCTCGGGACCCAGTCACTCAGGAGAAATCTGTTATGAGACTGTCTTATCACTTTATATTATGACTCCTTTGGAGAATCCCTGGTGCCTTAGAGGAAGGACAAAGAGCTGGCTGGTCTCTCTTTTACTAAGTCTAGTCTATTTACACAGTAAAGTAAACGATTCCAGCCAGAAGGCCCAAGGATGAGATTTGGTAAATATTCCAGCCAAACATTTCCATCAAATGTTTTCCGGGAGATTGCATCAATGACTTTTCCAGAGGCATAAAATAATATGAGTGTTTAATTTTACCAAACTTGTTGCTTTTGAAAAAGTTGAAAAAATGTTTTGTGTAATTTCAAGCACAATGATTTTAAGCCATTAATAAATAAACCACAGTCTGTCAATCAGCTTAAAGAATAAAGATTCTATAATTTTTTAAAACAACTTCCCTTGAATAGGGGTGAGAACAACTGATATTTGTTGATGCTTTCAAATACATCCCTGCCCAGGACCCAGAGTAGTATTTTCTATTCCACATAGTGATAGTTGTTAAGCAACAACCTCAGTTGATAGTTAGGCATATAGTTCAAGATATGAGGAGGCATGAGTTCTATTGAATCAAGGATAATAAAACTTTAAAAAACCCAACATATATGCCTACCAATTTAACTGCAAGAATTAAATGACTGTTAACACTGCAATAAAGAAACGTTTCTTGGGGTAACCAAATATATGCATCCTCTAACTTGCAAAGAGGTTTATGAACATTACATTCTAAAAATGTCTGGTGGAGCTAGGGGTGGAGACTCCCTGGAGAGTGAGCAGCATTCCTAGAATGACTTACCTGGGAGGGTGGGTAAGTCATTCCAACACAGGGCTTACATGAAGGCGGTGGGGCAGCTACTGCTACAACTGTTGGAGAAAGAGATGTAGCAGTTTTCAGTGCTTTCTGGTTGCCCTCAGTATGAGCGCATGAGAGAAAAATTACCCCACAGAATTTACACAGTGATTGCTATGTACCCCAAAACTTCACCCATAATGCAACCTAACCACAGCACCCCCAAAACAAACACTTTTTAAATAAAAATGACTCAGAAGGCCTTTATGGACTGGCTTAAAAAGACTAATTATCATTTATTTAAGAAATTAATAAGTAGAGAGTATATCCAGGGAAGATATAATCCACGTTTTAAACAAATACGCTTTAACTCTGAAAACCACATTTGTTTAGAATGGAAGTCTACCAGATTTTACGTTGTCAGTTTGACCTTGAAGAATGTAGCAGGCAATTCAAAGAAAATTAGGAAGCAAACGATAGTGGTTCTTTTTTTGGAAGACAAGTCTATGATTAAATAAGGTCATTTTAAGAGAGGGATCTGGGCGCCCGGTATAGTGCATGCAGTTGCAACATCTGTAAGGGAAAAGCAGCAGCAGGTTCATGAATCCGCCAGATTTGCCTATCTGGCCTCCAGATTGACATCGGATGGGTCTTCCGACATATAAATCATTTCTCTCCAAACCAGACTCTTTACCAAACATTTCTCATTCTCCAAACTGGGACGACATACCTGGTCTTCCACAAGTGACTATGAACAGAATTGAAAAGCTGCTGTCTTATCACCAAATGACTAAATAAATGCTGAATAAGTGGAGCTCTAATCATTTAATCTACGATCACTTCTATGTAGTCTGCAGTGCTGTCTTTGGCATTAAATAATCAATCCAATTATCCATAACTTAAATACTTCATTTCCCTCTGATCTGATGAATGGGTACTTGAGCATGAAACTTAAATTCTCAAAATAAACACCAGGGGTTGAGTCCCAGCACAGTCTCACTTCAAACACCCAACTCTGTCAATTGTGCAGAAATCTCTGAGCTACTGGTGAAATCATGTCCTACATGGATGGTGTTACCATAATACATTGTTTTCTAAAGCTGTCAGACTTGAGGCCTTGAGCTGGAAGGGTTGCCACACAAAAACGAAATCCAGATGCATCTGGAAGCCTACACCTCCGTGGGAGTTTGAAAGAAGTTGAGCGCTGTTATGAGCTGCACAGAACAGCTTTCTGTACAGGAGGTAGGCTATTAAATGCTTTCTGAACTCCATTAGTTACTCCTGCTGAGTGAAAAAAGTCCTCATAAATGCATAAAAATTAAATTGCCTATGAGGTAAGGAATGAGATGGTACTTTGCTGCCAAATATTATTTTCCATTCAAATGGTTTACAATCACACATACAATGCAGAATCACAGTATATACCTGCAAGAAACAGGCCTAAAATCTAATGCCATCTTAATTTGGTTACAATCACGATTTTGCTTCAGTTAACTCCCTCTGTCCCCCACCCCTATCCCAGATGGAGTCCACAGCTCCATTCCCTCCAGGACAGACAGACATGAGGTTCAGGCTGGCCCAACCTGGGTGTCAGAGATACTGGGCCCCACTGACTGAGAGGCCCCTGGCCCAGGCCGAGCTCCGAGCTGCAATCTTGGGTGGATAGGACTATTCAGAAAGGGAGAGACACTCTTTTTTTCTCCCCTCTCCCCTCCCTGAACTCAGGAGATGGTGGGTACTGGATTGCAGTCAGCCATTCTGCCATCACACACAGGCTCTGAAGAAGGCAACAGGAAGGAGACTGAAGCTGAAAGTTGAAGACTGATCCTGAGGACACTGCTGGGAGGCCCTCTCCAGCTGGACAGGTGAATTTTCAGTTATAGGAGCCAATAAATCCCACTTTTCTTATATTTAGTTTTACTTTCACTTGCAATCAAACTAGACCTAGCTGATAACCAATTAACATGGAGAACCATTTCAATTTGCATTTCAGTCTTAAAGAGGCTGATCTGATTCTACAGATAAGGGGGGACACAGAGGCAGGTAAGTTGGCTTGCTGAGGTCCTCTGCTAGTCCGGAGTATGTACACCCAGGACTAGAAAAGTGAAGTATTCACTCTACCATGGGGAAAACTAATGCATTGGACTTACTTGGAACTTTCAATTAAAACTCTGCTCTGATCAAACATTTACTTTTTGGATATTGTTATACTTTAAAAAAAGAACTTACAAATTAATATTTTAAGTCATCATTTGCATTGGTACATAGGATATGGACCTTAAAATACATTGATAAACTAAAATTTCTCAGTAATGCACTTGTCGCCTGCTGAGGCAGCAATAGAAATAAGCCCAACAAAAATAGCTTAAAATGTTTTATTAAGTATATATAATATTACAGGGTAATATTTACAAAGTTATGTTTTTTAAATAAAAAAGTATCTTGGCAAAGATTGCAGATATTCAAAGCTTCAAACAGTGATAAATTGATTTAATACATATAAAAAGAAAACCTTTAACAGTAACACAGCTGTAAAACAACTTTGGTCTTTAAATCACTGCAAAAAATGGCTACTGACAAATAGCACACCTTTAATTGCTATGGAAAAAAGCCCCCAGGAGAGGATCTCACGCATAGCAACACCAGAGTTTCCTTTATTTAGAATCGTTAATGGATATTTATACGGTGTGGAATCTAATTCTCAACAATGGCTCTTTGTAAATAATGCTCTGTTTAATAAAAACAAAAATGCTTCCGTCTCTCACCAACCCTGATAACAACATTTAAGATTCCACTGATATTGCCTTACAGAGAAGTTCACTACAGATGCTCTCTTCTTTTCAAAAGGCTAAATTTATGGGAAAGCTGTTCTTAAATATTAAGGAAGGGCTGTCAAAAGCCAAAGGCAGGAAAGCTTCCTGTTCACTGCTCATCTCTGAAAAGTTACCTGGATTATCCCTATTAGCCATGGAAGATGACTTAACAAAGGACCCCAGTGGGTGATGGCAGTTAGTGGCTGAAAACATGACACGTGAAAGACTGTTTCTACACAGAATCTTCATCAAATTAAACACAATGTAACGATAAAGCGTTGCCCAACAATCACTTCTCTAGTTTCCAATAACAGGTAAACAAGGGGTGTGCCATTCCATACATACACTACAGATGTCTGTTTTTGAATACCCATGTTAGGACAAGAGAAATCTAGGTGATACAGAGCTTAATTCTTATTAACGAGAAGAAAGCATAAACTCACAACTTTTTCAGCTTTATTATAAGTCAAATCACAATTTGGTTGGTCACTTACTAAAATAACTACAACATCCTGAAAAGAACAATACTCTCAAGTATGGGATAACCCCATTATTTTCATTCTGACATTCTCAGAAAATTAACAGATTGGACCTAGGGTTTTCAGGTGAAAAAACTATCACCTTTGAAGGTTTTCAGAGCATGTGAAATTTGTCTAAAAAGAAAAATTTCTGGCTCACTCTATTAACAATATAGGGAAACTGAAATACAGCCTACTCAATCATCAAATTTACAGAGTGAGCATCTAATGTATGCAAACACTGCAGGAAGAGAAAGGAAAGGGAAAAAAGACTTTTGTTTTATGGTGGAATTTTTAAAACTGAATGAGAGGAGCAAGACAAAAACCCAACAGAGCTAAGCAGAGACACACAAAGTACTAGGAAAGGTAAGTAAGAGATGAGAGGCAGCCAGATAGGCACAGACCTCAAAGGAGAGCCAGAAGGGGAGGAAAGGTGGGGGGATAATGTTTTGAAGGAGAATTTGATTTGTTGCCAAAATGACAAATGTTGTCACTCTGAGAACATACAGTAAATAAAGCTGAAGTCGACGGCAGAAATTGGGATCACTGATTAAAAAAGCATATTATCGGGTAACAGATAATATTGATACTCAAAACAGCTGACAACTTTAATTTGGTGTGACAGAAAACTTACTGTCATTAGAAGTCTAATTTAAAGAGAATGAACTGGCCCAACGATGCCCAAGTAAGACGGCGCCTGCTGCTGTGGTCCCTCTTCCAGAGAAGTTGACAAGTAACAGCAAGGGTAACAGTAACACACCTGGCCTTTCTCCTGCCACCTCTGTGTGCTGTCTAGGGCAGGGACTGCCTCCAAAGACAGGTAGTGTTAAAGAGAACACAAAGGATGGATAAGTCCCAAGACTGAGCCCCAAATAAATGAGAGCTGACTACATATTAAAAGGTACAACTCTGGTTCACAAAAAAGTTTATTATAAGATTTCATATAGAGAACAGGAGTTTGGATCTTTTTCAAGTCCATCTGCTTTTTTCCTCCTTTCATCAGAATTGATTTCTAAATTAACAAACTATATTAGTAAAATACAAATGTTTTCTGAAGGAAGAAGAGCAATGGGAGCCATCAAATTTGTATAAAGGAATAGAGCTCCCTCTACATGTTAATACTTTGGACAGGAACACAATTAGGGAAGAACATTTATTTTTCTTTTTTTCAAAAAGAACTGTTTTCATAGTATGTTCACTTTTCTAAGAGGCATCAGCAGGTCATAAATTTTGGTTTGCCATGGGCAAACCACTTGGTCCCAACGTAAAATATGACAAGTTATTTGGCATAAATGAGGTACATGGGAACATTCGGTGGACTAAGAAATAACTATTAATAATGCAACTACAAATAGCAATGTCTTATTACACAAACAGGAAGAAAAACCAGTATTTTTAGAGGGCACTGGTGAGCAGTCAAAAAGCTTGGCAAATTACCTAGAACTTTTTAAACGTTTTAAGTGATCGACTATTCACATGAAATAGAAGTCCACCCAATAAAGATCTTTGTTTTTAAATGTTCTCGCTAGAAGCATGAAATTAACATTTGCTCTCCCGTAGGTACCTCACTGTTGTCCATACAGAAGAGGTACGTGCCTATCTTACACATGTGCACACACAAACACACACCTGCAAGGGAAGAAAACCTAATAATCTAAAAGTACTCCAGGTGATCACAACTGTCAGAATGTTAATCTTCTAATGGGGGGTAGGAAACGTGGGGGGCGGGTTTGTTTTACTTTTCAATCTTAGGGTAAGTGAATATGAGGCAGGACTACAGGAGGAGATGATGAGTGTTTATCATGCAACACAGATACAACAGTAATAAAACCACCCGTTCAGGGCTGGCCTGTTGGCCTGACGGTGACACACATTATGTTGCCATGCAGGAGACTCATAGTTCAAATCTCAATCTTGGTTTTTCATGCCCCAGATCAGAAAAGAAGCGAAGAAACACTGTAGATTGTGCCTTCAAATCCGAGGGAGGGGATACATATGTTACAACCATAGCTATTTCTGCTGAAAAGTGTGAACATAGTTCTTTGAGAATAAGTCTGGCTCCTTTCTGAAGTGATGCTACTGTGTCACTGGACCATGTTCAAAGAGGAGAAAAAGCGCTACATCTCATACAGCAGAAGCAAATAACAGGAGGACAAGACAGCATGTAAAGGGTCATGTGAAAAAAAAGGGAAGAAAACATCCATCAACAAAATTACCCTCAATCTGGAAAGGGTCTGGTACACTGTATGTTGAGGGGATAACGTGTGAGTGGCAACCCCCAAGAATGAAGACCATGATCCTCAGCAGTATCATATCCCATGTAGGCAGCCGACAAGATGTTCCTAAATGAATTTCTCGTCTGTACTTAATATTATGCCCCTGACCCAGAAGAGGCAGACATTATTCAGTTAACACCATAACAGCCAAAGTGGCGGTGCCAAAGTTTGCTAAGGTTTGATGGAAGCCTCTGTTTTCATAGATTGCTCTGGGTAACCAGGGTAGTGCCAGGAAATTTTCACCTTGAACCAATTTAAGTTGGTGACCTAGAGTTAAGAGGCCCCAGGATCTGGAAGGCATCATTCTTGGAAGTTGCCCACTCTACTTTTGCCCCTAATTGAATAAAAATAACAACAAAAACCTGGATTATCAATTGGGCACACAACACAGATCATAATTCATTTATTAATTAAATTTTAAAATGCTTTGAATAAAAACTTAACTGTAACAATCATTTAAAGGTCAATTATTTACTTTCTCCCATAGATGGAAACCAGTTACTTTTCTTGTTTTCTTCTCCAGGACAATGAATCAAGGCCATGGTGCTTAAACACAAGTGTATTTCTTTCATGTCATTCTACTCTCCAAATCAGAGTCCATCACTCCACTTCAGTTACTCTGGAAAATTGAAAAATGAATATATAATTGCTATGCATGTCTATTTTCTATGCCTTAACAAGTTGATGTATTTTAAAAATTGAAAATTGTTTCAGATATACAGTATCTAAAAATAAGGAAAAATTATTTAATCTTAGATTTGCAAAGGTCACAGACATAAACTAGACAATCCATTAGCCTCTTTAGCTGCAGTAAGCAAAAGGCCAATGCCAAATGGAAATGTAAATCAACAAAATCTGATAACCTCAGTTTGCTGGGTTAGCTGAGAAGAAATCAAGAGAGGTTGATTTTTCCAAAGCAAAAGACACTGATCCTAGAATAATATGCTATCACTTTCATTTTAGATTGACACCATTCATTTAATGTAAGAAAATTAAATATGTGATCAGGTGTTAAGTGAAAGAGGAAATGGGACTGTGGTCCCAAGGGGGCACCTGGTACCTCACTCACCAAAAAGACAGATACACCACGGGCATTGTGACCTGTCAGTAGGAAGAGCCCACCACACAGACATTTGGAAAAAACCCAACAAATTCTGAAGCTAAAATTAACAAAATTAAGGGAATTTCAAAGGTTGCTATAGTTATCACGTGCTATGAAAATACAAAATCTGCTGTCTATACAATGATGCCCAAAAAGTCATATCTTAAGGGAAATTAATAAAGGAAGAGGCACTCAAGGCTCTTCTACTGGTTTTCTGAAAATGGGGAAGAGTTCAGTTTCTTCATACGACTACAGAAGATTGACACCACAGTAGGAAAAGGAGAAAAACAATGAAATTTAAAAAAACAAAAACAAAAAACCAACAACAGAACACGAGAATGCAAACACAGACAAACCATGCCACACTTTCAGGTATCAGTTCTTTTTAAAATGTCATTTAATGTTTTCCTTCTAATCCTGTTTTTTTAGGAGTGCAGTGGTTAGCAGAGCATGCATTTTTTGTAAAAAAGGCTGTGACACAAATTTACAAAAGTGGGATCATTCTGTGACTGCTTACTGAACACAGTCCAGGCACCGTTTTAAACTGAGTTCACCAAACACAACTGGCGTGTTTTTAATCTTATGCAAAAATTAATTGCACTCAGGGGAATATAGCCTCTTGAGTTAAATGCTGCATTTTGCTGTAGAGGGGAGCACATAGGTCACAGACTTTAGAACAGTAAAACTGAAAGCAGACTATTTACACGATCAAGGAATGACTATAAATATCAAAGGTATGAAGAAAGTTTCAATAAAATGAAAACATAATTATTCAAATGTTAACAGAACTCAAATATCAGAATATGATAAGGTAAAATTAAAATGAATGCTTACAGTACTCAATATCTCATACTAAATTAGCTTTAAGAACTAATAAATATAGGTCTTTGAAACAGTCATTAAAAATTAAAAATTATTAGCCCAGAGTCCCCTCTTCAAAAAGCTGGAGTGACTAAATATCTCTTTTTCAATCCTCTCCCAAAAGGTTAGAACCCAATTCTTGCTTGGAAAAGCAGAGATATTAAGTCTTCACAGGCTAAATGCAACAAAAATCACCAAACATGAGCACAAAAGAAACCCTGTCAAGATGATAAAGATTTGTGCCAAATTATCTAAGTGTCTTACAAAGAACATTTAAAGTTTCAGTCATCACACACTGCATCTGAAAAATGTTTGTTTATTTTTTAAAGCAGTTATTTTTCTTTGTTATGAGCAATATGACTGGAGAGTCTGATTAGTGATACCCTACAGCTTTTATATTATTAGTTTTGCAACTTGTAACAGAGTACATAAGTTTTATAAACTGAGAAATGTGGGCCTTTATGATTTGACAGTGTCCCTTAAAAAAAAACACCACACTTTCAAGAAGCAATTTTACTTCTTTTCAACGTCCATATTTTAACCAAGCTATAATTGCAGGTGGATTTTATACTTACCATCATTCATCATCCCTTTTGATTCTTTAAATGCTAAGAATTAGTAACAAGCCAAGCAGTTAGTAAGATTCCACAATTAGAAATCATTTCTAGGCAAACAAATATGCAGTAATATCATGCCCAGTTAATGTTAAGATTACTATTTAGTTACGAAAGCCTTCCTGTGGGTCACACCCACAGGCTCCACGAAGGACACAAAGCCGTTGGGAATACAGATCTAGATTTGGGGAGAAGTGAGATACTCTGGTCTCACTCCATGATGACAGACTGGATCTGAAATTTACAATACAAAATTGAAACTAACTGAGATCCTTCTCTACTGGGGGTGTTACATTTCATCTTGGCCAATCAAAAAGGCAAGAGAGTGCCCCCACCCAAAATCACTTGGCTCGAGAGACACAGAACAGTGCATTTTTCTCTCAGAGGTGACAACACTACAAAAGCAATACTCTTAATTCTTGATGAATAATCAAGAAAAGAGAGGTTAGGCAATTAAAAAAAAAAAAAACTAGATTCTTCTCAAGGCACAGAGAGCATTCTAACTGCTCTTTGGGGGCTAACTCAATTTATTATGATCTGGTAATGGATCAAGACAAACATATAAATTTGTAATAACCACATACCATTAAGAGGTTCCTCTACAGCTTTCTGGAAAATATTTAAAATATATTTACATAAAAGAGAATTTATTTCATGTTCTTTCATACTACAATTTATATATGCTAACATTTAAACTGTATATAAACAGTGAATCCTACAGCCAAAAGACAAAGTAAGGCAATAAAGGTTAGGAAGACAGAGCTTGCCAAGTTTAGCTAATAGTTTGATTAATAACAGAATCATTCTCTTAATACTTTCTGTGCAGAACTTCCCACCCTACCCTACCTCTCTCTGTTCAAGAAATCCTAACTACAGAACACAAACACAGATAGCAACATAATAAGCAATACAGTTAAGCCAGGTAAGAGAGCAATCATTTTCAAGTCATGCAAACTGAACTTGGTAACAGGAAAGACAGGTGTTAGGAATGAAGGGTCTAATGGCAGAATTATATTTAACAGAGGCACTTTTAAAACTTATAGCTGTTTGGGACCTGTGTAGCTATGGTATCAATCTTTTTAGAATGAACACGTGGGGTAAGGTGACCCCCACTTCCCTCACCTTTCCAGAAAGTCTGTGGAGGCCTATCAGCTTTACGGGCATGTGTAATCACCCCTTCCTGCCACAGACAGGACAGAGTCTCACTTTTGGCATCCCAGACAGAGCTATTACTAATCCTTAATCCTTTTTAGGAAGATGAATACAATATAGCCCTTTCCAGATCTTATTTCCATAAAGTAGTTCCTGTCCCTGTCACCATGATGAAAAAATGGCTTTTTTCATCCCCCATCATTTATCCCTTTCAGTTTACCTTCTAAATTGCTCCTTTTCTTGGAATTTTATCAGGTAGCTTATGATACAGAAAAACTACAGTGCAATTTGGAGGAAGAAAAATGCTTATAAAATGGGAGAAAGAGGGAAATGAATCAATTCAGAACAGCTAGTTTTTGGCCATAGTTCCATTTATTTTATAGATTATTGTTTTTAATGAAATAAATTTAATATGAACTTCTTTCCTCATTTTTAAGCCTGAAATATCATTCTGTATATGCACTTCAAATGTGTCCAACAGGTGAGGCAATATATTGGAATCAGATTCTTTCAGCAGATAATGACCATTATTCTTACACACAAACTTTCCAGTTCTGGGCATGAGAAAACAGCACAATCTTAAGGAATCATTTATTCTAACCCATTGCTAGTAAATGACCAAGTTTTAAAATAGATTAGATCTATCCATGCAAAGGTCATAAATGACTTCATACATGTGTGCTAAGTTGCTTCAGTTGTGTCCGACTATTTGCAACCCTGTGGACTGTAGCCTGCCAGGCTCCTCTGTCCATGGGATTCTCCAGGCAAGAATACTAGAGTGGCTTGTCATGCCCTCTTCCAGGGGATCCTCCTGACCCAGGGATCAAACCTGCCTCTCTTATGTCTCGTTCATTGGCAGGTGGGTTCTTTACCACCAGTGCAACCTGGGAAACCCTGAAATAACTTCAGTGTTCTCTTAATTTGATGTCATGGTGAACAGCGAGTAATGGGGTTCAATATCTCAATTACCATTCCTCAGACTAAACCATCAAGTATCACACCCAATTTATTTAAGAAATTTTAACTTACCTTAGGAGGTTGTATAGTCCTGTGATTGGAAGCTGATCACATTAAAAAAATTAGAAAATTAATTTAATAAATGAAAGAAATTAAGGCAATATTATGTTTAATTTTAAGATAAAACATTTAGGGCTAAAACTAAACATGTCAGAAACTCCACTGCAAGAGTTTGGCTTTGATAGACTAAAGGTACAGAACACTCAATCATATACACTGACACAAAAAAATATGCAAACAATCCACTCCAATCAAATAATAAACACACACACACTCTCATTTGTACATGCCATATGTCCCTCAAAATCAGTCACTTGTTACACTTCGTGGTGGAAAAACAGTCATCTACTCACCCCCGCAGTAGGCTTTACACCCCTCCCTACTCAACCCAGCTGGAATGTGGAATTGCCCACCCTTAGCTCCCTGCTGTTGTTCCTGCAGCCCGTCCTTTTTTTTTCTCCTTCCATCTTTCCAGTTTTCAAAGCTCCAGCTAGCTTACAAACTAAAGAAAATATCAGATCCCTCTGAGTTTAGAGAATTATTTGAGGCCAGCTAGTTTTAGCTACAGTCAAGCCCTTCTCTGTCTGTATTCCTTCCTAGCTTTTCTTTTTTTTTTCCCTAGCTTTTCAAATTACCCTTCACTGCCTCTCACTGGATTGGTTAATGAAGATGAAGAAATAAGGGCATGAAGAAAGTGACACAAGAATGGCTCTAGTTGCACAGGGAAGAAGAGAAACGCTCCTTATAAAAACCAAGTGAGAAGGTCCAGGAGCAGCTAAAACTGGTCTTAAATACAGAATCAGAGTCCTACAGATACAAAAGCGTCAAGGGGCGACACCCTGCGGGTCATTCTATAGGAAGAGGATGCTACTGGATGGTCAATTCCACTGATCTCTGGATTGGATGATGGCACTGGATTTATTTATGAGCAGACTGAGGCAGGCCCCTAGAACTGCTCTGGTCTTCTGTGCTCAGTATTTCCTACCACTTCTCCATGCCTTCTCTATCAAGCTTCCAAAGCTGATGGGAAATGGGGGTAAGACCTGAGCCATGGGAAGCCAATCTACAGACAAGTCAGAAGCTTGGTAAGAAAAAGGGAAAATGGCAACTGACTGGCCTGAAAAGTTTCTTTCCCACTGGAACCTGGAGAGAAGAAAGAAGATGAGAAAGCTGGTGAAGGGAAAGAAAGGTGAAAAGGAGATAGAAAGTAAGCAAGGAGAAGCTCAAAGGTTAGAGCCAAAGGTAAGAAAATAGACCAGTGAGAAGACATGAATAGGATCAAAAAAAACAAAAACAAAACATTAAGGAGAGGATGAGCTATCTGGCTAGCAGGCAAAGAACCAAAGAGAGAGAGAGAGGAAGTAAGTACACTGGCAGGAGGGCATCCGCTAGCTCTTGCTACTGAGAGGGCAAATCATGACTCATAGACTTCAGAGATGTGTTGGATTCTTCCAATTCCTAAACCACTTAGTTGTTCCACTCTCTGTGAGGATCAGTTATGTATCTGCTTTCACGAGATTCCGATCTCTGTTAGTGCCATGTGTGGTGTCAAAGTAAATCTCCTTTACTGGAGGCATTTGAAAGTGGTTTGGTTCTTGAGACCAAACAAGAAGAAATGTCTTTTTAAAGTACTATGGAATAAAATGTGTTGGGAATATGGGTAATCACAATTAGCAACCTCTGAAATAAACCAAGCAGAATTATAGAACTTTATTTGGGACAATTATGGTAGTTATATGTATATACAACTTACTTCAACTAAACCATGCCCCGTGTCCATGTTCTATCTAGGAAAATAGAACTTAACAGCCATGTAATGTGAAGGGTCAGAGGTAAGATTTTAAAGCTATATTTTTGACCTCATAAATTGTTAGAATTAGTATTAAGAACTGCCAAGCAACTCTTTTAACAGTCTTAAAAAAGTGTGAAGAAGTTTCTGAGTTCTAATTCTCAGGTCCAAGGAGCATCATATTTGGCTAGCCCATTCTGAAACAAAGAGCTCTATAAAGAACATTGATTCAAAGGGCACCAGTCAGCTGTGACCCCTCTAATGTAAGACCAAACAATGCAGAAGTGAATTTAGCTTGAGTTTATCCTCTCTAATAGGCATATGACCTATGTGACTAAAGAATGATTGTGATTTGTCTGCTGTTGCTATGGGCCTAAGGCATGACAGCCATGTATGTATGTATGTGAGTGTGGGTGTGTGTATAAATCACAAGCCTTAAGCATTTCATGTAAGCTCACTTGCAAAGCTTCTTCTCTACCAAAAACACTTGACACAAGGACTAAATATATTTCCAGGTTTTGAATTTTCAGGGACAACTTTATCTTTTGATACCATATTCACCTCTCCCCAACAATGGGCAAGAAAATTTCACTGAATTTTACATATCTATTCTGTGTCTTTCTAAAACATGTGAGATGTGGTCAATATGGTTCCTGACTGTTAGGTGGTTGATTTGTATCAAAACATTACTATATTCCCTTATACAGAATTAAATAGTAATGGCTTAAGAAAATTAATAAGTAATGACTCTTATGAAGAATGAACATTAGCACCCTACATAGGTAATATACCCAACTTCACTGCTGAGTTTAGTTAGTTCTTTTTAATCTTCTATATTTTCTCATATTGTTATTGTTCTCAACCCTTGATTTCATTTTATGAAACAAATGTTTCAGTAAACAAACTCCAACACAGTTAAAAAATAACACAGAAAATGAAATTTAAAATCCTACTCTTTAAGTAATATTTAAGGCTACAAATTTAAATTGGGAAATAATGAAAATAATGAAAGTTAAATCTCTCACAGGGACATAAACAGCTTGGATTTAAAAGTCAAGACACATTCTTTAGACTTTTCCAAAATAGAACATCAGCAACAAGTAAAAGTTACACTGAAAGCATTTACAATTTTTACTTCTTAATATAAATGCTCAAATTTGCAACCTTAAATGTTATATATACTTATATTTACATATTCAGTTATATATGAAAAATACATCAACTTTTCTAGTCTACCACATTATCTAAAGAGCTACTTCCCTGTACCTTTTCTCTTCTTGTCCTTCAACTGACCGAAGGCATTTCTCTGAACTCTAGTATCAGATAAGTTGATTTGAAAAGTTAATTTAGAAAAGTCTCAAAATGTAAATAAAACCTAACTTAATTCTTCACTTACATATACTTATAAAACTACCATAAAGAAAAAACAGTTTGAGGAACTTGCTAGGAATTCAGTTTCACTTTGAATTTGATGTGAGAATAATACGTTTGTAATGATAATGGTTTCACAGGCTTCTCAGGGGTGTAGTGGTGGAAAAAGGGAGAGAGCAACATCAAGGGGGCAGCAGCTAGAAGATGCCTATTTCCACTGAGTCAGTATCTCCAGACCTGCTGGTCGTCAGACAGGGAAGGCAAGAGAGAGCATGGGAATAAAAGGGAGGGAAATACAAATAATGAGGGGGAAAAAAAGAATAAAGAGCTGACCACCAGTCAAAGACACCTAATACTACATCAGCTGCATGGATACTGCAGGTCACATACTATTCTCAAGTATTAATAGGGAGCAACATCATTAGCAGAGTCATCTTCAAGAACCAGACAAATGGTGATTAAAAAGTCAAACCCAGGTCTCAGGGATCAAACCCAGGTCTTCCACCTTGTAGGCAGACACTTTACTCTATGAGACACCAGGGAAGCTTGCTGCTGCTGCTGCTACACCACTTTAGTCATGTCCAACTCTGTGTGACCCAATAGACGGCAGCCCACCAGGCTTCCTGTCCCTGGGATTCTCCAGACAAGAACACAGGAGTGGGTTGCCATTTCCTTCTCCAATGCATGAAAGTGAAAAGTGAAAGTGAAGTCGCTCAGTCATGTCCGACTCTAGCAACCCTATGGACTGCAGCCTACCAGGCTCCTCCATGGGATTTTCTAGGCAAAAGTACTGGAGTGGGGTGCCATTGCCTTCTCCACAGGGAAGCTTAAAGGGAGACTAATATAAACCAGGGACTTCCCTAGTGGCTCAGTGGTAAAGCACCGGCCTGCCAATGCAGGAGACACTGGTTCGATCCCTGGGTCAGGAAGATCCCCTGGAAAAGGAAATGACAACCCACTCCAATATTCTTGCCTGGAGAATGCCCATGGACAGAGGAACCTGGAGGACTACAGTCCACAAGATCACAAAGAGTTGGACACAACTGAGCAACTAAGCACAAGGCACAGCACAAACGATTTCAAATTAATTATTTAAAAAATAGAGTGGCATTTGCTGTGTTTTCTCATTTTTGGAATTACTCATGCGTTTCTTTGGTCCTAGACAGTAAGAATCAACCAAAAGCATTATCCAGATTATATATTTGAAATTCCTGGCATAGGCTAACAAAAATAAGGCTGACTTACCAACACATTTCATATAAACTAATCCAAGTAATTCTGCTAGAGCTATAATACCCAAACCTGAAATCAGAAGAGGACCATGCACTGGGATACATTCTGCAAAAACAAATGAAGTTCTATATTAGAAATTCATATGCAATAATTGATTTTTTAAAAGAACTAGCAATGACAGTAATAATATTGAGTTTTAAGAAATCACCCTTTTATTAAGAAACAAAAATTATCTACATTTGTTCATCACTATTAAGTCAGTCAATGAAATGACTTCAAATTATTAAAAGAAAAAAATCCTTTGTCTGTATAATATGTACCTTATCACATCAAGACTAATGGGAAATAGTGTGTAAAGCCGAAGGCCCCAACCCACTGGATGGAGCCTAGTTATTTTAAAAGCTCTCTCACAGATATAGGCAGAGCAGTCTGGCTGCTGAAAGAATCAACCCACAAGCCATATACAGCCAGTATACCAACGGCAATGTGGAAAGCACTATCCTCAGTGTGGGGAGCACACGACACTAAATGCCGGCAAGGATGTGGAGCAACAGGAACTTTCATCCACTGCCGGTGGTAATGCAAAATGGTATAGGCACCTTGGAAGACAGTGTGGCAGTGTGCCGAAAAACTAAATATGTTCTTAACATACAACCCAACAACTGCACTCCACTGGAGGAGAAAGTTACGTCCACACAAAGACCTGCACATGGATGTTTAGAGCAACTTTATTCTTAGTTGCCCCAAACTGGAAGCAACCAAGATGTCCTTCAATAAGGGAATGCTTAAACAAACTGTAGTATACAATACAATGGAATGTTATTCAGTGCTAAAAAGAAATGAGCTATCAAGCCACAAAAAGACAGAGAAATCTTAAATGAATATTACTAAGTAAAAGAAGCTAATTTGAAAAGGCAACATACTATGGACACATTAAAAACACTGGTGGCTGCTGGGGTAATTAGGGAGAGGGAAGATAAACAGGCAGAAGAGAGGATTTTTAGGGCAGCGAAACTGAACTGAATGATATCATATCCATGACTATGATCCATATCATTATACATGAATCAAAATCATAGCATATACAACACTAAGAATGAACCCTCATGTGAACTATGCATTTGGGGTGATAATATGTGAGTGTTGGTTCAATGACTATAACACATTTACCACTCTGGTGGGGGATGTTGATAGTGGAAGAGGTTGCTATGGGGGTACATAGGAACTCAGTACTTTCTACTCAAGTTTGCTGTGAACCTGAAACTGCTCTAAAAAAAAATGAAGCCTACAAAAAAAAAGCAAGAAGAAAACAAAAGAGAACTCCGTCCAAGAGAAAGCCCTGCTAAGACAAGGTGAGACTAGAGAAGGCTGGGACTCTTACCTGAGACACAGAGGCTGAATCCAACCACAGAGAGCACATAGCCCAGTAACTGAAGGATCAGTATGCTGATGGTGAAGGAGGACATCCCCATAGCTGGACGGAGGAAAAGCGGGTTGAGAGTATTTAAAAAGCAATCACTTCTGCTTGTATTTTCTGCAATCAGGAATAATAGCCTATGACCAAAGACCACCTCTGGAGTTCTTGTCAGATGGTAAATTCTTTCCCAGTGACCTATCTTCTATGTCTAGATCTGTAATTTTATAACAAATCAATACTTTTCCAATGTACAGCAGGCCAGAGATAGGCTCTAAGGCTGAGAGTCACATGGCTAACTAGAAAAAAATAGATTCTAATATTAACAAAAATGCTAGTGATTTACTCCTAAAATGCAGTTAAAATGACACCAATTACAGGTTGGATATCTACATGTTAAGATTTGCCATAACTGAAAAAAAAAAGCTACTCTTTCTTATTTATAATTCTATTTTGTAGAATAGTTAAAACCTGAAATAAAAATATGATAATAATCATTAGGAAATTATATAGCATAACTTTAAAAATACACTGATATCAAATATACATAAAAATAATTTTTTACAAGATAACTGAATGCCTTGAAAACCCAAGCCAACTTTAAAATAATTCCATATGGATAAAATATCACTAAGAATAGCCTGGGAAATCTTTTAATAAAGCAACTTCTATTGAGTAGTTAAAAAAAAATACAAGACTATTTTAACCAAAAATGCTGTTCTTTAAATGAAAAAGGTGGGAAAAATCATTCCATCACAACAAATACTCACCTATCATAAATACACAGTAATGAAGTAATATTAATATTATTGTAGGAAGTACAATTAAACCAAGTCCCGAAGCATTCTTTGTTGAATATTCACCTGTTAATAATTAAACATAATAATTAATATTTTCCTACAAACCTCCTACTCTTACAAAAGATTACTTAATTTATTAAATGTATTAATCTCTATACCACTCTTATAAACTACAAAAGGTTTAAAAATATTTTCCCCAAAACTTCACACAAAATAAATGACTATTTTTTTTTATTATTCTAGACCAAATTTAAGACATGTAAATGTCAGCACATAAGTCTGAAGACGTCAACCCTTGAGTTGGCTCTGCCTCCTTCTTAACTACTTCACATAATTATAACGAGAAACTCAGATCTCTTACCATTCCCTTCCCTTGCTATACTCAACCTGTCCAAAGTCAAAGCAATTGTTCTTTCAAGTTGTCTTCTGAATTAATCTCCTTCCTCCCCCTGTTAAAGTAGTGCTCAAAATTCTACAAGTCAGGCTTCAACAGTACGTGAACCACAAACTTTCAGAGGTTTAAGCTGGATTTAGAAAAGCCAGAGGAACCAGAGAACAAATTACCAACATCTGTTGGATCATCAAAAAAGCAAAAGAGTTGCAGAAAAACATATACTGCTGCTTTAGTGATTACACCTAAGTCTTTGTGTGGATCACAATAAACTGTGGAAAATTCTTAAAGAAATGGGAATACCAGACCATCTGACCTGCCTCCAGAGAAATCTGTAGGTAGATCAAGAAGCAACATTTAACTGGACATGAACAACAGCCTGGTTCCAAATTGGGAAAAGATTATGTCAAGGCTAAATCTTGTCACCCTGATTATTTAACTTATATGCACAGTTCAGTTCAGTCACTCAGTTATGTCAGACTCTTCGTGATCCCATGGACTGCAGCACGCCAGGCCTCCCTGTCCATCACCAACCCCTGGAGTTTACTGAAACTCATATCCATTGAGCCAGTGATGCCATCCAACCATCTCATCCTCTGTTGTACCCTTCTCCTTTCGCCTTCAATCTTTCCCAGCATCAGGGTCCTTTCCAATGAGTCAGTTCTTCACATCAGGTGGCCAAAGTATTGGAGTTTCAGCTTCAACATCAGTCCTTCCAATGAACACTCAGGACTGATCTCCTTTAGGATGGACTGGCTGGATCTCCTTGCAGTCCAAGGGACTCTCAAGAGTCTTCTCCAACACCACAGTTCAAAAGCATCAATTCTTTGACACTGAGCTTTCTTTATAGTCCAACTCTCACATCCATACATGACTACTGGAAAAACCATGATCTTGATGAGATGGACCTTTGTTGGTGAAGTAATGTCTCTGCTTTTTAATATGCTATCTAGGTTGGTCATAACTTTCCTTCCGAGGAATAAGGGTCTTTTAATTTCATGATCACCATCTGCAGTAATTTTGGAGCCCCCCAAAATAAAGTCAGCCATATTTCCACTGTTTCCCATCTATTTGCCATGAAGTAATGGGAAAGGATGCCATGATCTTAGTTTTCTGAATGTTGAGCTTTAAGCCAACTTTTTCACTCTCCTCTTTCACTTTCATCAAGAGGTTTTTTAGTTCTTCTTCGCTTTCTTCCATAAGGGTGGTGTCATCTGCTTATCTGAGGTTATTGATATTTCTCCCGGCAATCTTCATTCCAGCTTGTGCTTCTTCTAGCCCAGCATTTTGCATGATGTACTCTGCATAGAAGTTAAATAAGCAGGGTGACAATATACAGGCTAGACATACTCCTTTTCCTATTTGGAACCAGTCTGTTGTTCCATGTCCAGTTCTAACTGGTGCTTCCTGACCTGCATACAGATTTCTCAAGAGACAGGTCAGGTGATCTGGTATTCCCATCTCATTCAGAACTTTCCACAGTTTGTGGTGATCCACACAGTCAAAGGCTTTGGCATAGTCAATAAAGCAGAAATAGATGTTTTTCTGGAACTCTCTTGCTTTTGTGATGATCCAGCAGATGTTGGCAATTTGATTTCTGGTTCCTCTGCCTTTTCTAAAACCAGCTTAAACATCTGGAAGTTCATGGTTCACATATTGTTGAAGCCTGGCTTGGAGAATTTAGAGCATTACTTTACTAGCATGTGAGATGAGTACAACTGTGCGGTAGTTTGAGCATTCTTTGGCAGTGCCTTTCTTTGGGACTGGAATGAAAACTGACCTTTTCCAGTCCTATGGTCTCTGCTGGGTTTTCAAAAAATGCTGGCATATTGAGTGCAGCATTTTCACAGCATCATCTTTTAGGATTTGAAATAGCCCAACAAGAATTCCATCACCTCCACTAGCTTTGTTCACAGTGATGCTTCCTAAGGCCCACTTGACTTCACATTACAGAATGTCTGGCTCTAGGTCAGTGATCACACCATCTGGGTCGTGAAGATCTTTTTTGTACAGTTCTGTGTATTCTTGCCACCTCTTCTTAATATTTTCTGCTTCTGTTGGGTCCATCCATACCATTTCTGTCCTTTATTGAGTCCATCTTTGCATGAAAATGTTCCCTTGATATCTCTAATTTTCTTGAAGAGCTCTCTAGTCTTTCCTATTCTATTGTTTTCCTCTATTTCTTTGCACTGATCATTGAAGAAGGCTTTCTTATCTCTCTTTGCTATTCTTTGGAACTCTGCATTCAAATGGGTATATCTTTCCTTTTCTCTTTTGCTTTTCGCTTCTCTTCTTTTCACAGCTATTTGTAAGGCTGCCTCAGAGAGCCATTTTTCTTTTTTGATTTCTTTTTGTTGGAAATGGTCTTGATCCCTGTCTCCTGTACAATGTCATGAACTTCCGTCCATAGTTCTTCAGGCACTCTGTCTATCAGATTTAGTCCCTTAAATCTATTTCTTACTTCTAAAGTATAATCGTAAGGGATTTGATTTAGGTCATACCTGAATAGTCTAGTGGTGTTCCCTACTTTCTTCAATTTAAGTCTGAATTTGGCAGTGAGGAGTTCATGATCTGAGCCACAGTCAGCTCCCGGTCTTGTTTTTGCTGACTATAGAGCTTCTCCATCTTTGGCTGCAAAGAATATAATCAATCTGATTTTGGCATTGGCCATCTGGTGATGTCCCTGTGTAGAGTCTGCTCTTGTGTTGTTGCAAGAAGGTGTTTGCTATGACCAGTGCGTTCTCTTGGTAAAATTCTATTAGCCTTTGCCCTGCTTCATTCTGTACTCCAAGGCCCAATTTGCCTGTTACTCCAGGTGTTTCTTAACTTCCTACTTTTGCATTCCAGTCCCCTATAATGAAAAAGACATCTTTTTGGGGGTGTTAGTTTTAAAAGGTTTTGTAGATCTTTATAGTAGTGTTCAACTTCAGTTTCTTCAGCATTTCTGGTCAGGGCATAGACTTGGATTACTGTGATACTGAATGGTTTGTCTTGGAGCACAAGCTGGAATCAAGATTGCCGGGAGAAATATCAATAACCTTAGATATGCAGATGATAGCATCCTTATGGAAGAAAGCGAAGAGGAACTGAAGAACCTCTTGAAGAAAGTGAAAGAGGAGAGTGAAAAAGCTGACTTAAAATTCAACATTCAGAAAACTAAGATCATGGCATCTGGCCCCATCACTTCATGGCAAATAGATGGAGAAACAATGGAAACAGTGACATATTTTATTTTTGGGGGGTTCCAAAATCATTGCAGATGGTGACTGTAGCCGTGAAGTTAAATGATGCTTGCTCCTTGGAAGAAAAGTTATGACCAATCTAGACAGCATATTAAAAAGCAGAGATATTACTTCACCAACAAAGGTCTATCTAGTCAAAGCTATGGTTTTTCCAGTAGTCACGTATGGATGTGAGAGTTGGACTATAAAGAAAGCTGAATGCCGAAGAATTGATGCTTTTGAACTGTGGTGTTGGAGAAGACTCTTGAGAGTCCCTTGGACTGCAAAGAGATACAACCAGTCCATCCTAAAGGAGATCAGTCCTGGGTGTTCATTGGAAGGACTGATGTTGAAGCTGAAATTCCAATACTTTGGCCACCTGATGCAAAGAACTGACTCACTGGAAAAGACCATGATGCTGGGAAAGATTGAAGGTGAGAGGAGAAGGGTACAACAGAGGATGAGATGGTTGGATGGCATCACTGGCTTAATGGACATGAGTTTGAGTAAGTTCCAGGAGTTGGTGATAGACAGGGAAGCCTGGCGTGCTGCAGTCCATGGTGTCACAGAGTTGGACCCGAGTGAGTGACTGAACTGAACTGAGCTGAACTTCCCGTCTTTACTAACTCCAATGGCAAAAAGAGCTACCATGTTGATATTCCTAAACATTATGCTTATACTGTATTCTGCTCAAAAAACAAGGCTTCTTCCAGTTTGCACTTGTGAGTCCCAGCCTGTCTCTGCTGCTCTTTTCATGTGATGCAGACCCTTCCCCCCAACTCATACTGCCATCCTTCATGGGCAACTGCAATTTCAGACCCATCTGGGTTCCCAAGTTCATTCCCGCTACCAAGTCTTGGCTAATAAAGTGTGCCTCTGTAGTGGCCTAATGGCCATCCTAAAGATATGTCCACCTCCCAGATACTCCAAAATCTGTAAATATTAATGTATATAGTAAAATACATGAAGAAGTTAAGGATCTGAAAGAAGGAATGTCCCCTGGATTTCCCAGGTGGGTCCTGAATCCAGTGACAGGTAGCTTTGTAACAGAGAAGCAGCAGGAAATTAAGTGGAGACACAGAGGGGAGGAGACCACGTGACCATGGAGGAAGCTGGGAGCTACGTTACCACAAGCCAAGGAGATGCACAGATGGCCAGCAAACACCAGAAGCTAGGAGAGCATGGAATGGATTCTCCCCTCCTGAATGGGTCAGGAGGGTGTAAGATAACATCTTTATTTCAGATTTATGACCTCCAGAATGGTGAGAGAATTTCTATTGTCTTAAGATACCCAGTTTGTGGTAATTTGTTAACAACAGCCCTAGGAAACTAACATGCACCTCTCCAGAAATGTCCTCAACCTTATCAATCCTCCTTTCCCTCATAATAACTGTATATCTTACCTGGGATGAAAAGAAAGGCTCCAACAATGACAAGGACAGTGAGCAGTAGTCCAGCAACTAATAGAAAAATGGCTTTCTCCTTCGTATAATTGGATTTATATTTAAGCGCTTAAAAAAACACAAAGAATTACATGAACTCAATCACAAGAAATAAAGCCATTTATGTAACTTACAAGGTACAAAGATTAAACTGGTAACTTACTATAATTGCATAACCTTTGACAAACAAAACTCCACATCATGTCAAGCCACCTCAAATCTCTTTCATAATGAGTCAATGGCTAAATGGTATCACGGCAATATAAATATGGATGCTGACTTTATAGGTGATACTTTATTCCCCTAAAATGAAGTTATATATATCAGGCTTTCTTAATCATAGCATTATTAATACTTTAGGTCAGGTAAGTTGCTGCTGTTAGGCACTGCTCCACACACAACAGAATGTTTAGTACCATCCCTGACCTCTGCACATCTCATACCAGTAATAACCCCCAAACGGTGTCAGTTAAAAATATCTCCAGACATTGTTCCCTGAGGAACAGAACTGCTGTGTCTATTTATGACTGACAGACACACTACTGAGGAGAAATAACTGACTAATCAGTTATATTGAGAAAAAGAGAAATTTGTAATACCTTCTATAAAATTAGTAGAACGTCTGGAAATCCAGATATTTTGTTTTGAAAAAGTATACATTGGACAAATCCCACCCTCTTGAAATCCTGAGGTGGGGGGAAGTGCTTACATTGTTCAATTAAAATACTTTCATACAAATAAACTACAAATACTCCACATGTTTTAATATATATGTTACACTTTTGATGCTGGCTCTGTTGTCAAGAATCCAGCTTCCGTAAAAGAGTGATATAATGCATAAACCTAAAAATGTTATTTTTTTAATCATGTATTTACCCTTCCAGTTTTGTTCTGGTTAAGATTAAAATTAGTGTTTCACCGAGAAAGTTGCTAAGAGTAACCTAAAAGCACACTGAATAGCTGAGAGAAAGAGTGTGTGATTGAAATTCAGCTGTTCCATCCGTACATGATTCTCTCCATGTTATTTACCAATGGGCAGTTGTCTTGAGGAGAATTTTTTCAATAATTTTATATTTAGCATTTAATTTTCATCTAGTAAAATGACAAACAGATAAATTACAGTAAGAACAACTAATAAACTCCTAAATGAACATGATAAGTCCATGTTTAAGGTATTATAACCTAGAGTTAGATTATAACCTATGGCTAAGCATTTAAAAGGTATAATTACCTTTTAAAATCTCTACTCATACTTTGTAACCTCAACTTTGTCCTCTTTAGGGGGATGGAGGGCTAATCGTAATTAATCCTGAAGCTGAAAAGTGAAATTCACATTAATCAGAAAAAAGTAAGAAACAATAAGCTTGCCAAGCCTTCATTTGATCTATCCAGACTTGGAACTTATGTGACTATGACTCAGTCATGTCCCTGCCTTCTTATAGGGCACAGATTTTTTCCTATAAGCCTACTTTCTAGTCTCAAACACTGGCTATGATGATAAAAATTCAGTGCATATGTTACAAAAGGCACAGATAAAGACAGAAAAAGAAACCTTCTCTTTTTAATTTTTTTTTTCAAAATTTACTTTTAATTGGAGGATAAATGCTTTATAATATTGGACATAAGGCAAGGTTTTCATTTTAATCCCATGTATGTGTGCTCAGCCGCTCAGTTGTGTCTAATTCTCTGCGACCCCACAGTCTGTAACCTGCCAGGCTCCTCTGTCCACGGGATTTCCCAGGCAAGAATATTGGAGTGGGTTGCCATGCCCTCCTCCAGGGGATCTCCCCAACCCAGGGGTCAAACCCACGTCTCCTATATCGGCAGGCAGATTCTTTACCACTGTGCCACCTGGGAAGCCCCAATCCCATGTATACTATTAACTAAAAAGAGTTTGAAATTTCTGCAAAAGGCTTCTAAAATAGAAGCTGTTTCAAATTACCTCACAATCAAACAAATATTCATAAGATACACCCCTAGGTTTAACTCAGCACATAAAAGAGCTACAAAGATCAAGCAGCAAGACTTCACCTGAGTCCAGTGTGTGAAAGTTGCTCAGTCATGTCTGACTCTTTGAGATTCCATGGATTGTATCCTCCAGGCCAGAATACTGGAGTGGGTAGCCTTTCCCTTCTCTAGAGGATCTCCCCAACCCAGGGACTGAACCCAGGTCTCCGACATTGCAGGTGGATTCTTTACCAGCTGAGCCACAAAGGAAGCCCAGAGTCTAGTATGCTGCCGCTAAGTCCCTTCAGTCGTGTCCGACTCTGTGCAACCCCATAGACGGCAGCCCACCAGGCTCCCCCGTCCCTGGGATTCTCCAGGCAAGAACACTGCAATGGTTTGCCATTTCCTTCTCCAATACATGAAAGTGAAAAGTGAAAGTAAAGTCTCTCAGTCATGTACGACTCTTCGCGACCCCATGGACTGCAGCCTACCAGGCTCCTCTGTCCATGGGATTTTCCAGGCAAGAGTATTGGAATGGGGTGCCATTGCCTTCTCCAAGAGTCTAGTATAAGTACATGCAAAATGGCTGATTTATACCATTCTTAAGAAAAATAAGAGTTTGAACCTCATATAAAATTCAATCTCTTCATGCTTAGCAGAGCTACAGGAGAAAAATAATGTCAACAACAGAAACAAAAATAAAATGCCACAAAATGCTATTACTGACAGTGTTTTACCATAGAATGGTCTTTTTAAAAACTTTTGGATGTAGCTTTCATTTCTGCTGATTGGTTCAACTACTAATTTTCAAGGCTACCTAAACTATTCCTCAAATTTAAGCAGCAATTTCCAATAAATATATTAGTGGAGTCTACTTTAGTAATCACAGGCAATGAAAGATTATGTCCATGTTTTCTTTAGTGAACCTTAAAAAGGGTTTCTTTTGACTCATTTTCTTTGCTCACAATGGCCATGTTTTAGCAGGTCCCATAGCAAGTCTGCAGAGTATCTTGTTGTTAGGGTCTGTTGTTTTACAGTTGGAATCACATAGCATGTAGCCTTCTCAGATTGACTTCTTTCACTTAGGAATATATATTTAAGGTTCCTGCAGCAGCAGCATATCGTTTAACGATTGACAGCTCATTTGTTTTTAGTGCTGAATAATATTCCATGGTCTGGATGTACCACAGTTTATCCATTCTCCTACTGAAGAATATCTTGGTTGCTTCCAAATTTTTGCAATGATGAACAAAGCTGCTATAAACATCCATGTGTAGTTTTCTGTGTGGACTTCAGTTTTCAACTCCATCTGGGTAAATACCAAGGAGTAGGGCTTCCCTGGTGGCTCAGTGGTAAAGAATTCACCTGCAATGCAGGAAATGACGGTTTGGTCCCTGAGTTGGGAAGAAGGAAATGGCAACCCACTTCCAGTATTCCTGCTTGGGAAATCTCATGGACAGAGGAGCCTGGTGGGCTACAGTCCATGGGGCTGCATAAGAGTCGGACACAACTTAGAAACTAAACAACAACTATTACTGGAAAATATGATAAGAGTATATTTAGCTTTATATGAAACCACCAAACTGTATTCCAAAGTACCCGTACCATTTTGCATTCCCACCAGCAGTGAATGAAAGTTCTTTTTGCTCCACACACTGACCAACATTTGGTGTGGTCAAAACTTATGTTTTTAAGAAAAACCTATAAACTTAGTGCTGCCTGACACAGGAATACCAAATATACAGGGAGACAATGTCAAGTTTTTTTCAACAAATTAGGAATTCCAAGTTTCCCTTTTATACATTCTATAAAATAATTAAATCTAGCCAGCTACTTCTCAGAGATGAGATGGGTAGTTCATTCATTTGTTCTATCTTTACTGTGTGCCTACCATGTACTGGGCCCATTTATTAGCCCAAGTCACATCAACCAAATTGAGGCACAAGTAGAAGTTACTTTATTCAATAATAATAATTGATCACACACCTACTAAGTGACAATCACTATTCTAAGTGCTGGCAGTGAACCAATAATTCTGCCTCAATGCTCCTTATATTCTAATTTATGAATGAATGTGTGTGTGTGTGTGTGTGTGTGTTGGTGGTGGGGAACGAGTGATAGGAAGTGTTACTCCCAGATGTTCTCCTCCAGTTAAGTAAAAGATGTGGGTCTAGCCTAAGCAAGGCTTATTACGTATTTAAGCTTTCAAATTCATGTGAACAGAGACATGACATGTCCCTCTAGCCACCTGAAGAAACGTAGCTAATACTATTGATAGATACTCCATTAAGGCTTTTTTGTGTCTTCGTCACTGATGTAAAGGACATATACAACAATGCAGGCTGTCATTGAAGAAGTCTTGTGAAATTACCAGGTTCAACCTGGAGATCAAATAAAACTATCATTTTAGTTTTCATGACATCCCAAAGATGGGATTCAATAAGCCCATATAGATCCACCACAGGCTGAAGTCCAGCTAACAAAACCCCAAAATTCATGAATTCAATGCCTGTTCTAACTGCATGACAACTAAATGATCCCTAAGTGATTAGTGAGTTTAGTAGTGAGATAGGAAGGTTAACCAGTGAGGTAAAAGACACATCAAATAAAGAATAAATCATGAAGAGAAGACATATGCTTGATTTTATTATTACAGTGCTATCTTCTGATAACTCTCAGAAAGTAATTTTAGGATGTTTTTGGTGTGGATCACAATGAACTGTGGAAAATTCTGAAAGAGATGGGAATACCAGACCACCTGACCTGCCTCTTGAGAAATCTGGATGCAGGTCAGGAAGCAACAGTTAGAACTGGACATGGAACAACAGACTGGTTCCAAATAGGAAAAGGAGTATGTCAAGGCTGTATATTGTCACTCTGCTTGTTTAACTTATATGAAGAGCACATCATGAGAAATGCTGGGCTGGAAGAAGCACAAGCTGGAATCAAGATTGCCGGGAGAAATATCAATAACCTCAGATATGGAGATGACATCACCCTTATGGCAGAACGTGAAGAGGAACTAAAAAGCCTCTTGATGAAAGTGAAAGAGGAGAGTGAAAAAGTTGGCTTAAAGCTCAACATTCAGAAAACGAAGATCATGGCATCTGGTCCCATCACTTCATGGGAAATAGATGGGGAAACAGTGGAAACAGTATCAGACTTTATATTTTTGGGCTCCAAAATCACTGCAGATGGTGACTGCAGTCATGAAATTAAAAGACGCTTACTCCTTGGAATAAAAGTTATGACCAATCTAGATAGCATATTGAAAAGCAGAGACGTTACTTTGCCAATAAAGGTCCGTCTAGTCAAGGCTATGGTTTTTCCTGTGGTCATGTATGGATGTGAGAGTTGGACTGTGAAGAAAGCTGAGTGCCAAAGAATTGATGCTTTTAAACTGTGGTGTTGGAGAAGACTCTTGAGAGTCCCTTGGACTGCAAGGAGATCCAACCAGTCCATTCTGAAGGAGATCAACCCTGGGATTTCTTTGGAAGGAATGATGCTAAAGCTGAAACTCCAGTACTTTGGTCACCTCATGCGAAGAGTTGACTCGATGGAAAAGACTCTGATGCTGGGAGGGATTGGGGGCAGGAGGAGAAGGGTACAACAGAGGATGAGATGGCTGGATGGCATCACTGACTCGATGGACGTGAGTCTGAGTGAACTCCAGGAGTTGGTGATGGACAGGGAGGCCTGGCGTGCCGCGATTCATGGGGTCGCAAAGAGTTGGACACGACTGAGCGACTGAACTGAACTGAACTGAGCTGCACATTGGTACTCTACCTGATGAAGGATAAAGCACATCTGGTAAGTTTTAAAAAAGATTACAACTTCAAAATTTGTATTTAATTATATTAAAATTACTATTTTAAAAATATTTAACACACATTAAAAAAAGAAGGCTTTGTGAAACTGTACTAGATAAAAATGAATAAGAATGCCAATAACAAACTGATTACTTGCCAGAAGGCGAGTAAAATAATTTTATAATGAACACCATGCACTATCCAACTTTCTTTGATGAAACAATTTTGTCAAAATGAAGACGGATGAGAAATCACATTCCTAGTCTACAGGACAGAGAAATAAAAGAGTTCAAGTTTCATGAAGTCTGGGCTTTGAAGTACTTTGACTATAAAAGATAAAAGAAGGCAACACCTAACATACTAACTTCTTTTCTTTAGTTCCAAACATTCCTGGTCTTATGGACCATGCCACCCCTTCAGAATAGATGTAGGAAGGTGGCACGTTTGAATTTGGAAAGAGTCAAAGTAACAGCAACTATATTTCTACAAAAGAGTATATTGCTAAGTTGTAGGTTTGTTCAGTTCCTTCCACAATAAAACCAGTATATAAAAACATGTTTTAATAAGCAGAATTGGATAATTATGTGGACAGGACCAAGGAAAAGCAATGGGAGTTCAAGATTATGTAACAGAATCTTAGTAATAACATTTACTATGATGATGTTTTGCCTTCCTGGATGGAAGTTTCCTAGACAGTTAGTATGTCTTTGTGTGTGTGCATGTGTGCTTAGTTGCTCAGTCATGTCTACTCTTTGCAGTCCCACGGACTATAACCTGCCAGGTTCCTCTGTCCACAGAATTTCCCAGGCAAGAATACTGGAGCAGGTTGCCATTTCATTCTCCAGGGGATCTTCCCAACCTGAGGATCGAACCCAAGTCTCTTGTGTCTCCTGCACTGGCAGGTGGATTCTTTACTTGTAGTGCTGCCTGGGAAGCCCATATATGTCTTTATTTCTTCAGAATGATTTTTCTAATCTACAAAGAAATTCTGTTCCGTTACTTCTTTTAAATGTGGTTTCATGGCCTAATCACTTTCAAAATCAAGCTAGTACTCAAGATTGGACTCAAGAACTTAGCAGGATCTCAAGGGTGTTGTGATGGAGAAATTTTTCCTTTGAATTTTCTAACTGATTTCAGTAGAGGCCTCCAGTCAAAAAACCTCTGAGCAGTAACCAAAATCATTGTGGAATAATATTGAGCAAGGACTAGAAAGTTAGAAAACAAAACGAAAGACGCCTACAATGAACAAATTTGAAATTACAGCTGTCCCTCTCTTTCTCTGGTTCTGATATGCATCAATTTCAGTTACCATCATTTAGTTAAATAACACAAGTCCTCCCAAAACACAGTTTAAATTTCCACCATCCCAATATAATAACTGAGTAATTGAATAAAGTGTAAACTTCACTGTTATCTCTTCAATCCACAAGTCACTATATAAATAAGAGATGTGCATCACCATCAGTGACCACTCATGTCATCCTTTTCAAAGACTGTTGGTGACTGCTCACTGCACATCTGTTATTCAATTCACACACAGACAGCAAAACATATGTTGTGCTACCTCCTGTCTCCCAGTCATAAACCATGGTGACATTTTACAATGGATAATCAAAAAAGGAAACCGGGCAATAAAGATGAAGGAGCAAAGAAACGAGATGTGATAATGCTGGAAGCGAAATTCCAATAGACAGTAACTGGCATTATAGAATAGCTAACTGTGGAATGTAAATACTATTGCCATTCAAGAATCTCTAGATATACAGTTAGAAGAACTCAGTAAAAGTGAACTTATTGGCATACATGAGGACAATGAGGTGGCTGTGACAAAAACAAAGATGTCCCAGAAGTGACTGGCAAAAAAAACTTCATATGAAAGCAACTCTTGGAGACAGTTCATGACAATATATGCATAAAGGATAGTTCAAGACATGAAAGTGCTGGGAGCTGATTAGAGCTTAGAAAGGAGTATGACAATTCACCAAGGTGTAGACAAGATGCATGCTCTGTATTCAAAGTTATATAACAAGAAAAGGCAAGCATTTTGAACCTGCTCTTGATAAAATTCACCAATTCTCAATGTTTTATCATGTACTAAATATTAAATTTACTCTTTTTTCACTTCCTAATACATTTATTATTGACAATAAGAGGTTTTAATGTTTTGACAAAAATTTAAAGGTCATGGAACAACAGTAGTTTTGGCATTTATTATTAGATTGCTTTGCAGAGTTTCAGCTTACATGGTCATGTTTATAGTCCTGCAGTTCTGTGTAAAGCAGGGATTCACTGAATATAACAAAAGTTCTAAAAAAGAAAAAATAAGAACAAGCAATCATATCACAAAGAATTTCAACATGTTATCCAGTTCTCAACATGGAGTTAAACATTAATCCTATAAAAACTGGATATCCTAGTGAGAAGCACTTGAAATCATTCATTACACAGCTAAATGATGGAAAATACCTGTCATATTGACAACGAGTAAGGAAGAACAATCCTGAAAATCAGTCAGGAACATAATTGCCAGTGCGGTGGGAAACTGAGTTGGTACAGTTTTCAGAACAAAAACAAAATACCTGAAACAAAATCCTATTAGAGATTCGTTATTTCAGCCAGCAAATCCATAATTTGTTAGCCAAAGTAACTCGGTTAGCAGAAGGCTCGGTGTTTGATTCTAGGATTCTCTGAGCAGTTGGTTTACCATAAGATTCTGTTCAGACGTTTGTAAGTTAAAGCTAAAGGCAAAGGTATTTCCCTGTGAGGGACCTTTGTGGTCGAAACATGGGCTAGGGCTCACCATATTTGGGAGTCCTTGGCTTGGCTTCCAGAGTTTAGAGGTCTCAAAGCTTTTTTCTCAGTGAGATCAATGGCATCCTGAGACAGAGTTCAAAATACAGTTCTGGTATAAAGAAACTTTCTCCTCAAAGTGAAAGTGTAATCTGATGTCTTTACTGGATGTTTAGCTGATGAAAAGTGTAGGTTTTATTTTGGGTGACCAAAAGAATGACACACAGAGCCAAATAAATCAGAGAGAAATTCCCTGTGTATAAATGATATAAATGAAAGACTATAAATGATAATCAGGAAAAGTTAAAAGGAACTGAAAATCTAGAAAGGGAGAGACATGGGTCTGAGTTACCATTAATACTGTAGAGGCTGTAAGATTCTGCACTCTAAAAAATGCATAACCAAGCAGCGAGTGCAAAACAAAGGGGTTTTCCTTGGGTGGAATCCCCAGGCCAGAAACAGAATGTCTCCCACAAAGAGAACCGAGAGAAAAGTGGATTTTAGATTCATGTCTATCATGAAGATGTGACAGAAGGCACAGAGCATGTACACTTACATATCACAACAGAAACGGGAATGCTATAAAGCCAGGGGCAATGAACATTTCATTTCCACATCTCGAGCACACAGCCCAGTGCCTAAGAATCAGTATGTACCCTGTCAAAAGACATTTATTTAAAAAAGTGGGTCCACATTCTATTCTATCAATAACGGCTTCACTTACTCAGTGTGTATACCCAGATACAGGTTCACCCTTTGTGGGGAAAAAAAAGCACACTCTTAAAATAATTTCAAGACAAGGAAGCAGTATAATGTAGTGGTAAACAGCACTGTATCAAATCCCAGTACCATCAAGAAATGGCTGGGTGACTGTAGGAAAATTGCCTAGTCCATCTGTGCCTCTATTTCTCATCTACAAAATGAGAATGAGAACCCCAGTATCTATCCCTACAGAGTTCCCGAAAGAAGCAGATGTGATTTCAGATGTAGAGTACTTTGCATAGTGCTGTCACACAAAGCTTAGGTGCTATTATCACAAACATTTTAAATGTGAGTGCAGGCTGGGTGAATCAAGTATATTGGTTCCTCCTAAACACACACACACACACAAGCACGCACGCACACAAATGGGCTTCCATGGTGGGTCAGACAGTAAAGCATTCTCCTGCAATACAGGAGACCTGGGTTTGATCCCTGAGTTGGGAAGATTCCCCTGGGGTCGCAAAGAGCTGGACATGACCAAGCAACTAACACTATACACACACACATTTACCTGTTCTAAGATGAGTCTAAATAAACATTGCCACAATTTTTTTTTTAGGTTTATGATCACATTTGTTAAAATATGACCAACAAAAGGGAATTCCCTGGTAGTCCAGTGGTTAAGACCCTGTGCTTTGACTGCCGGGGGCAGGGGTTCGGTCCCTGGTTAGGTAACTAAGATCCCACAAGGCATGGTCAAAAAAAAAAAAAAATATGACCAACAGAATAAGTATAAAAAAGAATTACCCTCACTAACACAAAAATGAAAATTAAGATGATTTTTTTTCAATCATTGAATTGCCAAAGATTTTAGAATTATAATGATGTCAAGTTTGTGAGGTGGAAGATGGGTGTTCTCACCTGCAGTAATAATTGATAAAATGGTGCTAGAAAACATGTTGGCAATATGTATTAATATCATGAGCCTTAAAATACCTTCTCTGCCATTTCAAGTGTTACATATCTTTAGCACACTTACTTTCGTAACATCAAGAAAATTTGGAAACATCCTAATATCCATCAAGATGAGAGTTAAGTAAATTACAGTACAGCCATAAAAGTAGAGCACAGGCAACTATAAAAAGATTTCTGAAAACACAGGAGGAAAATCAGCATTCACAAGTATATAAGCTATATGAATCCATTTATGGGTTTTCCTTTTTTAAGAAAAAAAAGACAGAGAAGTGGGAAATTCCCCAGAATACCTCAATAGTTTATTTCTAGGTTCTGAGACTCTAGATGATATTTGTCTTTTCTTTACACTTCCTATGTTGCATAAGGTATTCTAAAGTGGTATGTATTACTTTTTTAATTCAGAAAAACAATGGTAAAACTTACTTTTGTAAAAATATGGCTGATAGTGAACATACTCCTGGTTCAGTTCACTAATGATAATGCCATGATCAGCACAGTTCAATCAATCCACATGCAACAAGTCACACTTCTGTTAAGTGAGTTCATGATCTTAGAAAAAGGTTACTTCCCACCTAAATCACAAGACATAGGCCTTAACACCTGAGTCTGCCAATAGGATTAAAGGCTTCCCCTAATGTCAGTGGACAAGGTCTTGATGCTATACTAGTTATTTTCTTAATATAAAAAGCTTACTGAAACTCTAAGAAATTGCCATAAGAATTTCAGACATTGTTTTGAAAAAGTTGTGCAATGTCTTGACAGTTGTCTTTCTTAGCCCTTTCTTTGTCTTTTTTGCCTTTTAGACAAAAGCTGAGAACAGCTTTGAAATCACAAAGCATTTCCAGGGTGCTCTACATTGAAAAGAGTCTTTAGAATATATAATCAGTCATCTCACTTCTACTTTTATGTATCACTCTAGATACACATGACTGAAAAAAAAGGAAAGTGAAGTTGCTCAGTCGTGTCCAACTCTTTGTGACCCCACAGACTGTAGCCTTTCAGGCTCCTCCATCCATGGCATTTTGCAGGCAAGAATACTGGAGTGGGTTGCCATTCCCTTCTCCAGGGGATCTTCCTGACGCAGGGATCAAACCTGGGTCTCCCACATTGCAAACAGACTCTTTACCATCTGAGCCATCAGGGAATCCCATAATAGCTAATCTGCTACAATATTTTACTAGCTTTCTTTTTATAAAGGCTGCAGAATAAAATAAGTAAATGAAACCACCCATTAGTTACTCCTTGCCTTATTTAAATATACTTTTCCCCTTTCCTTTCTTTAGTGGCCTTCAATGACTAACTTATTTCATTGTGTTATAAGGAGATGGGAAAGAAATCTTAAAGTTTAAAAGTTTAGACTATCATCTCAGAACTTTACTAATTTAGTAAATTTCCTTTACCAAACTGGTACAGAAATACAGCTGAATATAAACATCAACCAAAATGCAAAATACCATTTTTTAACTACTAATGACAATTCTACATTGCTGATGCTAAATCTGATACAGAAAGATTTTCCCTGAGAAGCTCAGTCACATGATTATCATAGTAAAATATAATCCAATAACATCACTTTCTATGGCTACTTTCTTAGAGGCTGCAGAACTATATAGAAAGGATGACAAAATATGGCTTAAATTGGGCTTTTCCAAGCACATGTATTTTCCTGGGAAGTTCAAACTGGGAAAAATTAAGAGAGGGAAATAATTAATACTTAAAAGAACAACATCCTGAAGTATAGTTGACACATTATATTCATTTCAGTGTACAATATAGGGAATGAACATTTATATACACTACAAATTGATCACTGTAAATCTAGTAAACATGTTACCACACAAAGTTAGACTATATTTTCCATGCTGCACATCACACCCCCCATGACTTATTTATTTTCTAACTGAAAGACTATACTCCTAAATCCCCTTCACCCATTTTGCCCATTCCCCTCAGACCCCCCCCTTCTGATGACTACTGTATCTATGAGTCTGTTTCTATTTTGTTTTGTTTGTTCATTTGTTTTGTTTTCTAGATTCCATGGATATTGAAACCATATGGTTATTTGTTCTTAAGATTGTATATTCAGAGTCTTTTATGTTTCCATGCAAATTTTAGGATTATTTGTTCCAGTTCTGTAAAAAATGTCACTGATACTTTGATAGAGATTCATTACATCTGAAGATTGCTCTGGGCAATATGGACATTTAAAAATATTAATTCTTTCAATATATAAGCACAGAATATCTTTCCATTTTGTTGCTGTTGCTCAGTCGCTTAGTTGTGTCCAACTCTTCGCAACCCCACGGACTGGCTTCCCTGTCTTTCACTATCTCCCAGAGTTAGCTCAAACTCATGTCCATCGAGTTGGTGATGCCATCCAACCATCTCATCTTCTATCTCCCTTCTCCTCCTGCCCTCAATCTTTCCCAGCATCAGGGTCTTTTCAAATGAGTCAGCTCTTCGCATCAGGTGGCCAAAGTATTGGAGCTTCAGCTTCAGCATTAGTCCTTCCAATGAAAATTCAGGGTTCTGTGTTGTTTTCAATTTCTTTCACCAATGTCTTTGTCTTTAGGGTTTTCTAAATGCCGTATCATGTTATCTGTAAATATGACAGTTTTACTTTTTCCTCTTCAGTTTTCTAAATGCAGTATCATGTTATCTGTAAATATGACAGTTTTACTTTTTCCTCTTCAGTTTGGATGCCTTTTATCTCCTTTTCCTGTCTGACTGCTGTGGCAGTCATTCCAATACAATGTTGAATAAAAGTAGTAAGAGTGAGCATCCTGTCTTATTTCTGATCTTTAAGGAAAAGTCTTCAGTTCTTCACTGAATATGATGTTATTAATAGCTGTGGGTTTGTTATACATAGCCTTTATTATGTTGGATATACCCACTTTGTTGAGTGTTTATCATAACTGGATATTGGATTTTGTCAACTGCTCTTTCTGCATCAATTGAGATGATCAAATGATTTGTATCTTTCCTCCTACTAATGTGGTATATCATATTAAATTAATTTGTGGATACTAAACTGTCCTTTCATTTCTGGGGTAAATTCCATGTGATCATGGTACATGATCCTTTTAATGTATTGTTGAACTTATTTTGCTACCATTTTGTTAAGGATTTTTGCATCTATATTCATCAGGGATATTGGCTTGTAATTTTCTTTTCTTCTAGTGTGTTTGTCTGGTTTTAGTATCAGGATTAAATATAGTTTCATAGAACAAATTTGAGGGTGTTCTCTCTTCAATTTTTTGGAATTTTTTGAGAAGGATATCTAATAACTCTCCTTTAAATGTTAGTAGAGTTACCTGTGAAGCTATCTGCTCCTAGACTTTTTTCTGTTCAGAGTTTTTTTTTTCCCTGGTGGCTCAGATGGTAAAAAAAAAAAAAAAAATCTGCCTGCAATGTGAGAGACCCAGGTTCAATCCCTGGGTCAGGAAGATCCCCTAGAAAAGGGCATGGCAACCCACTTCAGTATTCCTGCCTGGAGAACCCCATGGACAGAGGAGCCTGGTGAGCTATGGTCCATGGGGTCACAAAGAGTTGGACATGACTGAAACGACTTAGCATACAATTCAATTACATTTCTAGTAATTGGACTGCTCAGATTTTCTATTTTTTTTTCTTAATCCAGTCTTAGGAGACTGTATGTTTTTAAGAATTTATGTATCTCTTCTAAGTTGTTTAATTTGCTGGTGTAAAATTGTTCTTAGTAATCTCTTACGGTCCTTTGTATTCTTGTGGTATCAGTTATAACTTCTCCTCTTTCATTTCTTATTATATTTGGGTCCTTTCTCTTTTTCTTAATGAGTCTGGCTTAAAGGTTCATAAATTTTATCTTTAAAAAAAACTAGCTCTTAGTTTCACTTATCTTTTTTTATTGTTTTTTAAGTCTCTTTTTCATTTATTTTTGCTCTGATCTTTACTATTTTCTTCTTTCTACTAATTTTGAGCCTTGCTGATTCCTCTTTTCCAGTTCCTTTAGATATAAGGTTATATTGTTTGAGATTTTTCTTACTTCTTGACATATGTCTGTATCACCACAAAATTCCCTCTCAGAACTGCTTTTGCTGCAATGCAAAGATTTTAGATCATTGTGTTTCCATTTTCATTTGTCCCGAGGTATTTTAAAATTTCCTCTCTGATTTCTTCAAGTGACCCAATATTTGTTTAGTAGCAAGCTGTTTAGCCTCCACTTATTTGTATTTTTTCCATTTTTCTTCTTGTAACTGATTTCTAGTTTCATACTGTTGTAATAGGAAAAAAATGCTCATTATGATTTAAATCTTTTAATTAATTATTTTAATGGGGGCTAATTACTTTACAATATTGTGGTGGTTTTTGCCATATATCAACATGAATCAGCCATGGGTGTACATGAATCCCCACATCCCCTGCCACTTTCCTCCCCACACTATGCCTCTGAGTTGTCCCAGAGCATTAGCTTTGAGTGCCCTGCTTCATACATCGAACTTGCAGTGGTCATCTATTTTACATATGGTAATATACATGTTTCAATGCTGTTCTCTCAAATCACCCCACCCTCAACTTCTCCCACATAGTCCAAAAGTCTGTTCTTTACATCTGTGTCTCTTTTGCTATCTTGCATATAGGGTTATTGTTACCATGTCTCTAAATTCCATACATATGGTTTAATATACAGTATTGGTGTTTCTCTTTCCGACTTACTTCACTCTGTATAACAAGCTCCAGTTTCATCCACCTCATGAGAACTGACTCAAATGTGTTCTTTTTTTTATAGCTGAGTATTATTCCATTGTATATATGTACCAAAACTTCCTTATCCATTCATCTGCTGATGGACACTGAGGTTGTTTCCATATCCTAGCTACTGTAAACAGTGCTACAATGAACACTGGGATACATGTGTCTCTTTCAATTTTGATTTCTTCAGTGCGTATGCCCAGCACTGGGATTGCTGGGTGGTATGACAGTTCTATATCCAGTTTTTTTACGGAATCTCCACACTGTTCTCCATAGTGGCTGTACTAGTTTGCATTCCCAACAACAGTGTTAGAGGGTTCCCTTTTCTCTACACCCTCTCCAGCACTTATTGTTTGTAGACTTTTTGATGGCAGCCATTCTGACCGGCGTAAGATGGGTACCTCACTGTGGTTTTGATTTGTGTTTTCTGATAAGTGATGTTGAGCATCTTTTTATGTGTTTGTTAACCAACTGTATGTCTTCTTTGGAGAAATGTCTGTTTAGTTCTTTGGCCCGCTTTTTGATTGGATTGTTCATTTTTCTGGCATTGAGCTTCATGAGCTGCTTGTATATTTTGGAGATTAATACCTTGTCAGTTGTTTCATTTGCTATTAGTTTCTCCCAATCTGAAGCCTGCCTTTTCACCTTGCTTATAGTTTCCTTCATTGTGCAAAAGCTTTTAAGTTTAATTAGGTCCCATTTGTTTATTTTTGTTTTTATTTCCATTATTCTGGGAGGCGGGTCATAAAGGATCTTGCTGTGATTTATGTCAGAGAGTGTTCTACCTATGTTTTCCTCTAAGAGGTTGACAGTTTCTAGTCTTACATTTAGACCTTTAATCCATTTTGTTTATTTTTGTGTATGGTGTTAGAAAGTGTTCTAGTTTTATTCTTTTACAGGTGGTTGACCAGTTTTCCCAGCACCACTTGTTAAAGAGATTGTCTTTTCTCCATTGTATATTTTTGCCTCCTTTGTCAAAGATAAGGAGTCCATAGATGTGTGGATTTATCTCTGGGCTTTCTATTTTGTTCCAGTGATCAGTATATCTGTCTTTTTGCCAGTACCATACTATCTTGATGACTGTAGTCATCAAGTGTCGTCTGGAGTCAGGCAGATTGATTCCTCCAGTTTCATTCTTCTTTCTCAAGATTGCTCTGGCTATTCAAGGTCTTTTGTGTTTCCATACAAATTGTGAAGTTATTTGTTCTAGTTCCATGAAAAATACCATGGGTAGCTTGATAGGGATTGTGTTGAATCTACAGATTGCTTTGATTGGTGTACTCATTTTCACTATATTGATTCTTCCAATCCACAAACATGGTATATTTCTCCATCTATTTGTGTCATCTTTGATTTCTTTCATCAGTGTTTTATAGTTTTCCATATATAGGTCTTTTGTTTCTGTTCAGTTCAGTTCAGTTGCTCAGTTGTGTCCGACTCTTTGTGACCCCATGAATCGCAGCACACCAGACCTCCCTGTCCATCACCAACTCCCGGAGTTCACTCAGACTCACGTCCATCGAGTCAGTGATGCCATCCAGCCATCTCATCCTCTGTCATCCCCTTCTCCTCCTGTCCCCAATCCCTCCCAGCATCAGAGTCTTTTCCATCGAGTCAACTCTTCGCATGAGGGTAAATTTATTCCTAAGTATTTTATTCTTTTTGTTGCAATGGTGAATGGGATTGTTTCCTTAATTTCTGTTTTTTCACTGTTAGTGTATAGGAATGCAAGGGATTTCAGTGTGCTAGTTTTATATACTGCAATTTTACTATATTAATTGATTAGCTCTAGTAATTTTCTGGTGGTATCTTTAGGGTTTTCTATATAGAAGATCATGTCATCTGCAAATAGTGGGAGTTTTACTTCTTCTTTTCCAATCTGGATTCGTTTTATTTCTTTTTCTTCTCTGACTGCTGTGGCTAGGACTTCCAAAACTATGTTGAATAGTAGTGGTAAGAGTGGGCACCCTTGTCTGGTTGCTGATTTTAGGGGAAATACTTTCAATTTTTTACCATTGAGGATGTTTGCTGTGGGTGTGTTGCATACGCCTTTTATTATGTTGAGGTATGTTCCTTATATGCCTGCTTTGTGGAGAAGTTTTTTTTTTATCATAAATGGGTGTTGACAAAAGCGAATTTTGTCAAAAGTTTTCTCCACATCTGTTGAGATAATTATATGGTTTTTATCTTTAAATTTGTTAATATGGTGTATCACATTGACTGACTTGTGAATACTGAAGAATCCTTGCATCCCTGGGATAAAGTCCACTTGTCATGATGCATGATCTTTTTAATATACTGTTGGATTCAGTTTGCTAGAATTTTGTTGAGGATTTTTGCATCTATGTTCATCAGTGATATTGGCCTGTAGTTTTCTTTTTTGTGTGGCATCTTTGTCTGGTTTTGGTATTAGAGTGATGGTGGTCTCATAGAATGAGTTTGGGAGTTTACCTTCCTCTGCAATTTTCTGGAAGAGTTTGAGTAGGCCAGGTGTTAGATCTTCTCTAAATTTTTGGTAGAATTCACTTGTGAAGCCATCTGGTCCTGGGCTTTTTTGTTTGTTGGAAGATTTTTAAATACAGTTTCAATTTCCGTGCTTGTGATGGGTCTGTTCAGATTTTCTATTTCTTCCTGGTTAAGTTTTGGAGGGCTATACTTTTCAAAGAATTTGTTTCTTCCAAGTTGTCCGTTTTATTGGCATATAATTGCTCATAGTAGTTTTTTATGACCTTTTGTATTTCTGTGTTGTCTGTTGTGATTTCTCCATTTTCATTTCTAATTTTGCTGATTTGATTGTTCTCCCTTTTTCCCTTAATGAGTCCAGCTAATGGTTTGTCTATTTTATCTTCTCAAAGAACCAGCTTTTAGTTTTCGTTGATTTTTGCTACAGTCTCCTTCCTTTCTTTTTCATTTATTTCTGCTCTGATTTTTATTATTTCTTTTTTTATTTTTATTTTTATGATTTCTGTCCTACTAACTTTGGGGTTCTACTGCTCTTTTTCTATGTTGCTTTAGGTATAAAGTTAGGTTGTTTATTTGAGGTTTCTCTTGTTTCTAAGATAGGCTTGTATTGCTACGAATCTCCCTCTAAGCACTGCTTTTACTGAATCCCATAGATTTTGGGTTGTCATGTTTTCATTTTCACTTGTTTCTTTTGATTTCCTTTTCAATTTTGTCCATGGTGATCTGTTGGTTATTCAGAAGTGTGTTGTTTAGCCTCCATATGTTTGTGTTTTTAATAGTATTTTTCCTTTTTTTGCTGTTGCTGACATCTAATCTTACTGCATTGTGATCAGAAAAGATGCTTGAAATTATTTCAATTTTATAAAATTTACCAAGGCTAGATATATGACCCAGGATGTGATCTATCTGTCCCATGTGCACTTGAGAGAAGGTTGAAATCCATTGTTTTTGGGTGAAATGCAGATATCAATTAGGTTTAACTGGTCCTCTGTATCATTTAAAGCTTGTGTTTCCTTGCTAATTTTCTATTTGGTTGATCTATCCATAGGTGTGAGTGGGGTACTAAAGGCCCCCACTATTATTGTGTTGCTGTTAATTTCCCCTCTCATACTTATTAGCATTTGCCTTATGTATTGAGTTGCTCCTATGCTGGGCATATATATAATTGTTATATCTTCTTCTTGGATTGAGCCATTGATCACTATATACTGTCCTTCTTTGTCTCTTATTACGGTCTTTATTTCAAAGTCTACTTTCTGATATGAGTATTGCTACTCCTGCTTTCTTTTGGTCTCCATTTGCCTAAAATATCTTTTTCCAGCCCCTCACTTTCTGTCTGTATGTGTCCCTAGATTTGAAGTGGGTCTCTTGTAGACATCATATACAGGGGTCTTGTTTTTATATCCATTCGGCCAGTCTTTGTCTTTTGATTGGGGCATTTAACCCATTTACATTTAAAGTATTTATAAGTATGATCCTTTGCCACTTACTTTGTTGTTTTGTATTCATTTTTATAAACTTTTTCTGTGTTCCCTAGCCAAAGAAGATCCTTTAGCATTTGTTGACGAGTTGGTTTGGTGGTGCTGAATTGTCTCAGCTTTTGCTTGTCTGTAAATCTTATAAAATTTATTGAGACTGTTTTGTGGCCCAGCACATTATCTATCTTGGAGCATATTCCCTGTGCACTTGAAAAGAGTGTGTACTATGTTGGTTTTGAATGGAATATCCTATATATGTGTGTATGCTCATATATATATGTGTGTGTGTGTGCTCATATATGTGTGTGTGTGTGTGTGTATCTGTTCAGTTCAGTTCAGTCACTCAGTCGTGTCTGACTCTTTGCAACTCCATGAATCACAGCACGCCAGGTCTCCCTGTCCACCACCAACTCCCAGAGTTCACTCAAACTCATGTCCTTCGAGTCAGTGATGCCATCCAGCCATCTCATTCTCTGATATCCCCTTCTTCTCCTGCCCCCAATCCCTCCCAGCATCAGGGTCTTTTCCAATGAATCAACTCTTTGCATGAGGTGGCCAAAGTATTGGAGTTTCAGCTTCAGTATCAGTCCTTCCAATGAACACCCAGGACTGATCTCCTTTAGAATGTACTGGTTGATCTCCTTGCAGTCCAAGGGACTCTCAAGAGTCATCTGTATGTATATATAAGTTACATGAAGCCTGACAAGTAATTTTCTGTGCAGATGATCTATTCACTGATGTAAGTGGAGTATCAAAGTAACCAACTACTGTATTACTGTCAATTTTCCTATTATTTGTTAATACTTGCTTTATATACATTAGGTGCTCCTTTGTTGGATACATAAATACTTTTGAATGTTATATCCTCTTCTTGGATTGAGCCATTTGTCCTTATGTAACACCTTCTCTTTTTTTGTCTTCTATTAAAGTCTTTGTTTTAAAGTCTATTTTGGTTGATATGAGTACAGCTGTTCAGCTTTCTGTTTGTTTCCATTTGCATCAACATATTTTCCCAGCCTTTTATTTCCAGACCATGTATGTCTTTGGGTTTGAAGTGAGTTTTTTGTAGGCAGCACATAGATGGATCTTGTTTTTGTGTCCAATCAACCATCCTGTGTCTCTTGGTTGGAGCATTTAATCCATTTACATTTAAAGTGATTACTGATAGGTATGCACTTTTATTGCCATTTTGTTAATTATTTTCTGATTGCTTTTGTAGTTCTTTTCTGTTTCTTTCTTCTTTTAGTTTCTTCCCTCATGGTTTGATGATTTTTAGTTTTGTGTTTGGGCTCCTTCTCCTTTACTTTTTGTGTATATATTATAGGCTTTTGGTTTGTGGTTATCATGAAGTTTACATATATGGATCTATCAGCAGATTATTTTAAGCTGATAGTCACTGAAGTTCAAATACATTCTGAAACTGTTTTTACTCCTCCCTACTCTCAAACCATGTTTTATGTTTTTGATGTCATATTTATATCTTTCTATTCTGTACACACAAATAACACTCACTGTATATAGTTACATTTGATTTTACAAAAAATTATTTTTTGTCATTTAACCTTCACTTTTTAAGTGACAATCCTTTGTCCTTTGAGGATGACCTAGGATGAGATAGATGGCATCACTGACTCGATGGGCATGAGTTTGAGAAAGCTCCAGGAGATGGTACAGGGAAGGCTGGTATGCTGCAGTCCAGGGGATCACAAAGAGATGGACATGATTGAAAGACTGAACTGACCATACTTTTGACTTCAGTTATTGTATTCTTCAGTTCTGATGGATTCTTTTCTTCTATTCTCTAACTCCTTGTTGAAGTTTTCACTGTTTTCATCCATTCTTCTCCAGACTAGTAAGCATCTTTATGATTATTACCTTAAACACTTTATCAGGAAAATTGCTTATCTGTTTCATTTGGCTCTTTTTCTGAGAGTTTCTCTTGTTTTTTCATTTGAAACATATTCCTCTGTCTCCTCATATTGCCTAATTCTCTGTTTATTTCTAGATATTAGGTAGGTCCATTACACCTCCTAATCTTAGATAAGTGGCCTTATGTGGGAGATGTCTTATGGGGCCCAGTGTCAAGGTTCTCTATGGCCACCAGAGCCAGATACACCAGAAGTATCTCCTGTGTGTGCTCTTCTATTGTGGTGAGGCTGACTCCTGCAGGCACACTGGTAGGCATGATAGACTTCCCAACACTGCTGGCTGTGCAACCTGTCAGTCTATGACTATTACCAGTCTCATGACTGCTGGTGGGCTGTGCCAGCCCCAGGTGCTAATATGTGAGAGAGACAATTCCAACATGGTGCCCACCAGCTCAGGCATCAAGAGGGGTACTACAAGATCACAAAAATGGCTGCCACCAGCATCTCAGTTCTGGGGGGTAATCCCAGCTGCCTATGGTCTCCTAGCAAGGCTCTCCATGAAAAGTCACTGGGTCTGACCCAGACAGCTGTCAAGTGCTACCTCTGTGCTGGGACTTGAAGCAAATATGCTTTTGGACACACCCTTTAAGAGCAAAGTCTTGGTATACCACAGTCACTGGTTCTCCCAAACCTAAGTACCACCAGTATTCAAGGTCAGATACTTTGGGCACTTGAACTGCACTGTTCTTGCCTGGAAAATTTTATGGACAGAGAAGCCTGGTGGGCTACAGTCCATGGGGTCACAAAGAGTCGGACATGACTGAATGCATGTGCGTGTGTGCATGCATGCACGTGTGCACGCACGCACACACACACACACACACACACACACATACTTGGTTTAGGACCTCCAGGATGGGGAGCCAGATGTGGGGCTTGACCCCTCAGGGAGGATCTCCACTGCTGTGATTTTCCTCCCACTTAAGGACCCCAAGTGTGGGTTCTGACCAGACCACATCTCTGCCCCTCCTACTCATCTGGTTGTGGTTTCCTCTTTACAGTTGTAGAATATGTTCTCTATCAGTCTTTGGGTCATTCTCAGAGACAGCTGCTCTGAAAACAGTTGTATTATAACTTTGATGTGCCAGGGGAGGTTGTAAGCTCAGGGTGTTTATATGCTGCCATCTTGATTCCTTCTTCTACAACATCCTATCTTATCACCAATGAAGACTGTAACCATATCTTTACCAAAGAAAATAATATTTTTATATATGTTCTGTAAACATTAAAACCAGCTGAGTCAAGGTACTGTTATTATCAGGATTCACAATGCTAATTCTTAAGAAGTTAAAAAATGAAAACCTTCTGTGGAATTAAAAGTGAACCAAAGTAAACTATGAAGGACAATATAGACTTCAAGGAGAATATTAATATTGATTGCACATTCTTACTTATCACAATATCATACTTGCTAATACAGTTCAGCTAAATTAAACATTTTGCCAACACTGCCTCCCAGAAACAACAATTTAACCACTAAAACATAAATGAAAAATAGAAATAAATACTTACTCACAATACCAAACTGTCCCCAGAACAGAAGTATAGCCAAAACTGGGAAAATAACAATGAGGATATTTTCATTTGGAGAGAACCATGAAACTGGGAAGAAAGAAAACAAAAATCACAATTAACACTTACTATAATCACTTTATAAATCCTAACTGTGACTAGTCAACAATGTATATTATTGTGGAGATGGAAAATAAAAATAATTGAATTAAAAGTTCACCTTTAAAATAAACAAACTATACATATAATTTACTTATACAACAAATTTTACTTATGAAACAAAAAATTATTTATATAAGTGCTTTTCACCACATTTTCCCTAACCTATGACTTCTAGAAGGAGGTGGTACGGCACAGGAATTAAGAACAAGGTTCTACAGCCACAGTGTCTGGCTTTGAAACGCAACGCTAATTTACAATCTCTGTGACCTTGAACAAAGTCTTAACCCCTCTTGTTCTTCAGTGTCCTCATTGTTACACTGGACTATTGTGACTGCTAACAAAGTTAATACATAAAAAAACCTTGGCACTTACCAAGTGCTCAGTAAACATTAACTACAATTATAATTATGCACTGCTACAATGAATACCTGTTACATGTAAATGCCAAGAATTTATCTTAAGCTAACAGTGACGCCTTTCTGTAAAGACTGACTCAGGGTATCAAAGTGAGGAAGTTATACTACTGGGTACCTTCACCTTACTCTGACTAAAACCGGACAGATGTGAGCCCTAGCTTTTCTCAAACTTACTCTAGATTAGAAGATGCATTTATGAATAATTAGGCCTCAAATGATTGTTTACGTGTAAAGTAACATGAGGGGCTTTAGGTATTAAGTGAAGTGAAGTGAAAGTCACTCAGTCGTGTCTGACTCTTTGCAACCCCATGGACTTTACAGTCCATGGAATTCTCCAGGCCAGAATACTGGAGTGGGTAGCCTTTACCTTCTCCAGGGGATTTTCCCAACCCACGGATCACACCCAGGTCTCCCGCATTGCAGGCGGATTCTTTACCAGCTGAGCCACAAGGGAAGCCCAAGAATACCAGAGTGGGTTAGCTTATCCCTTCTTCAGCGGATCTTCCTGACCCAGGAATCGAACATGGGTTTCCTGCATTGTAGGCGGATTCTTTACCAACTAAGCTATTAAGGAAGCTTCTATTAATTGTGCAAAGAGCCGACTCATTAAAAAAGACCCTGATGCTGGGAAAGATTAAGACAAAAGAAGAGGACAGCAGAGGATGAGATGGTTAGACAGCATTACTGACTCAATGGACATGAACTTGAGCAAACTGTGGGAGATAGTAGAAGACAGGGAAGGCTGGCATGCTGCAGTCCATGGGATCACAAAGAGTCGGATACGACTTGGTGACCGAACAACAACAACAATTAAGTGTGTTACAAGTTACCTAGAGAATGATATTATAAAATGATACATTCTATATAAAAGAAATTGTGATGTTAAGTCTTCAAAGAAGGTTTGTTGAGTACTTTAAAAAAATTAAGTTTAGTTGCATCTTAAGACCATAATTTTACCTGTGAAATTTCTTCTCTAACAATAAAGCAAAGTAAATGCACTGAAAGCATTTCAGAGTTTGTCTGTATAGAGGGAAATCCTAATTTTATCCAAAGCAAGCACTCATGTTCTTCTAAAATTAACTCTTTCAAATCTTCCACTGTTCTGCCTCTTTATCAGCAAGTAAGGAAACTATCTGGCTTTCATACAGTAAGGCTAACTATGCATTTCCCACCTTAGCTTATAATGTTAAGCTCTGGTAGATGTTAACAATAATCCACAGAATATAATAATGTTATAAACTCTATCTCACAGATATTTGCTTTCCATAATCTAACATTTTGCCCTACACATGCAGAGATTCAATTGGTTTGTTGCTGAAGGTCCCAACAGTCAAAAAATAGTGAGTGAATGAAAGACAGCTTTTTTGGGTGAGGGGTGGATGCTCTCATGGTTGCAGGTCTCTACCAAGAGACAGATGTCTTCTGAATTAATACCTTAATTTCCAACAATTACTGAGCATCTTCCTTTACCAAGAAAAATCCATTTCAATTCAGTCTAAAATCCTACCAAGAGAAACCTTTATGAATTATCCCTAGGTTTTCACATCTAAATGCCCAAAGGATTTAGTAAAAGCTCTATGATTTAATGATTATTCTTAATTGACTTATTTTTCTCTACTTCCTTTATTATTTTGTTTTGAGTTGTGTATATCATTAACTCCCCAAATCCTCACAATTATTACAGGAGGATTAATTAACCCCTCCTTATCATATGGGAAACTAAGGTCTAGATAATTAAGCAACTGACTTCTGACACAAGTTCCCCCTACTCCTTCACCAAACCTACCCTCTCAGTTTCCCCATTTCAGTAGTGGTGACCCCATTTCTCCAGTTGCTCAAGCTAAAAGCCTTGGAATCATCCTTGACTCCATGGTTTCTCTCACACCCTACTTCTGGTCTGACAGTAAATCCTGTGGTTGCTGCTTTCAAGATACAGCCAGTATTTGATCTCATGTTCAAGATGGGCTGAGAAGGAAATGTTATTTCACAGGCCTCCCTGCCTACACAACAGAATGATATTCAACATTCTTGGCATTTATTAACAGAAATCTACCAGTGAAAATAAGAAGTATGTTTGACCTGGTCTGACCACTCATTTTTCATTTATTACACAAAATTTATTAAAAGCCCACCATGGGTAGGGTGGGTTTCCCCAGCAGCTCAGTGGTTAAACAATCTGCCTGCAATGCAGGAGATAAAGGAGATGTGGTTCAGTTCCCTTGATTGGGAAGATCTCCTGGAGAAGGGAATGGTAACCCACTCCAGTATTCTTGCCAGGAAAATCCCATGGAGGGAGGAGTCTGGCAGGCTACAGTCCATATTGTCACAAAGGGTTGGACACAACTGAGCAAGTGAGAATGCATGCATGGATAGGATTTCTTCTAGGTATCTGAGATTCAGCAGTGAACAAGCTAGGTGAAGCCAAGCCTTGAGGAGGGGGAGGGGCTGAGGGACAAGACTCTTGTGGGTAGTAAGGAAAGGCCTCTGGGGAGAGGAACTGGCCCCAAACCTTGGACTGGAAATAGCCTGCCATTTCCAGACAGGGGAGAAGATACACCAAAGGAACAGCAAGTTTGAGCAACTAAATGATGGCCAGTGTGACTAAAATTTAATGATACACGATGAGATGGAAAGAGTTTGCTGGGATTAACATCATGCTGGGTCTTATTAGCTTGTTTAGAAAGTTTGGATTTTATTCTACAATGAAAAGTTATTGGAAAGCGTCAAACAGAAAAATGATTTACTTAAAATCTTCCTTGGTAGCCATGAGGAGAATGGATTACAGAGAAACAGGACTTATCAGAAAGTTAATGCAGCAGTCAGGTAGTAGCACAAAGGTAGGATGTGTTTGACAAATGCAGTCCAGTCTTGTGTTCAGTTTACTCATCAAATTTAAAGTCATAATAGGGAACTGTTACAAAGGAAAGTGACTAGAATGGGGATGCTGAAACTATGAGCAATGATTGAAAGAACTGGGGATTTTTACCTTAGAGAAGAAACTTGGATGAGAAATACCACAGCCCTCCTAGTGAGTGAGAAATTGAAGGGTTGCAAGCTTTAGTTTGATTTCAGGAAGAATTAGAACTGCCTAATAATAGACTAAAATCCTTTGGGAAGTAACAGCTTCCTCATGTCAAACATTTATGTAAAAAGTCTGAATGACCAACTACTTACGGTATGATAGAAGGAAATCATGAATTAGATGGGGAAACAGACTAGATGACTAACAGCTGACTCTATACCTCTAGGCAGAAATAACATGTATAAGAGCTATTTCAAAGATGTGGGGTAGGATTATGAATAAATAACATTATTGACTAAGTGATTCTTAACTGAAACTTATCAAAACCACCTGGGGTTTATCCAAACATCACATACTCTCCAGGGCTTCCCTCATAGCTCAGTTAGTAAAGAATCTGCCTGCAATGCAGGAGACCCCGGTTCCATTCCTGGGTTGGGAAGATCACTGGAGAAGGGATAGGCTACCCACTCCAGTATTCCTGGGCTTCCCTTGTGGCTCAGCTGGTAAAGAACCCACCTGCAATGCAGGAGATCTGGGTTTGATCCCTGGGTTGGGAAGATCCCCTGGAGAAGGAAAAGGCTACCCACTCCAGTATTCTGGCCTGGAGAATTCCATGGACTATACAGTCCATGGGATCATAAAGAGTTGGACATGACTGAGTGACTTTTGTTTCACTTCACTTTACATACACTGCCCTCTCAGCTTTTACTCCAACAATTGTGTGTGTGTGGCTATGGGGGTAGGGGGTGGGTGTCCACAACTTACTCAGTTTAAAATCACTACTGTAATTTATCTTCTCTCATTGACATAAACATGGTACCTCTAACTGGTAAGATGGGAAAAGTATGATGATCACTGAATTGGATATTCAAATATAAAATGAGATTCTAGGGTAAAACCAATGTTTTATATAAAATTATGTATATGACCTAAAAGATGATGCTGTGAAAGTGCTGCGCTCAATACACCCACAAATTTGGAAAACTCAGCAGTGGCCACAGGACTGGAAAAGGTCAGTTTTTACTCCAATCCCAAAGAAAGGCAATGCCAAAGAATGCTCAAACTACCGCACAGTTGCACTCATCTCACATGCTAGTAAAGTAATGCTCAACATTCTCCAAGCCAGGCTTCAGCAACACGTGAACCGTGAACTTCCAGATGTTCAAGCTGGTTTTAAGAAAAGGCAGAGGAACCAGAGATCAAATTGCCAACATCTGCTGGATCATGGCAAAAGCAAGAGAGTTCCAGAAAACCATCTATTTCTGCTTTATTGACTATGCCAAAGCCTTTGACTGTGTGGATCACAATAAACTGTGGAAAATTCTGAAAGAGATGGGCATATCAGACCACCTGACCTGCCTCTTGAGAAATCTATATGCAGGTCAGGAAGCACCAGTTAGAACTAGACATGGAACAACAGACTGGTTCCAAATTGGAAAAGGAGTACATCAAGGCTGTATATTGTCACCCTGCTTACTTAACTTCTATACAGAGTACATTATGCGAAATGCTGGGCTGGAAGAAGCACAAGCTGGAATCAAGATTGCTAGGAGAAATATCAATAACCTCAGATATGCAGATGACACCACTCTTATGGCAGAAAGTGAAGAGGAACTAAAGAGCCGCTTGATGAAACTGAAAGAGGAGAGAGAAAAAGTTGGCTTAAAGCTCAACATTCAGAAAACTAAGATCATGGCATCTGGTCCCATCACTTCATGGGAAATAGATGGGGAAACAGGGGAAACAGTGTCAGACTTTACTTTTGGGGGCTCCAGAATCACTGCAGATGGTGATTGCAGCCATGAAATTAAAAGACACTTACTCCTTGGGAGGAAAGTTATGACCAATCTAGATAGCATATTAAAAAGCAGAAACATTACTTTGTTAACAAAGGTCCATCTAGTCAAGGCTATGGTTTTTCCGGCAGTCATGTATGGATGTGAGAGTTGAACTATAAGGAAAGCTGAGCACCGAAGAATTGATGCTTTTGAACTGTGGTGTTTAAGACTCTTGAGAGTCTCTTGGACTGCAAGGAGATCCAACCAGTCCATCCTAAAGGAGATCAGTCCTGGGTGTTCATTGGAAGGACTGATGTTGAAGCTGAAACTCCAATACTTTGGCCACCTCATGTGAAGAGTTGATTCATTGGAAAAGACTCTGATGCTGGGGGGGATTGGGGGCGGGAGGAGAAGGGGATGACTGCCGGGAGCCAGCACAGGAGTCCCCACCCATGACAAGGTCATGCAGGAGAGCTCTGATGGGCAAGGCGAGTCAGAGCTCGAGGGGGTCTGCCCTCCGGACCTGCCTGAGCATCTACCCCAAAACCAAAATCTGTCTGTTTTACTATTTTATGACTTTCACCAACTCTTCTGACATTAACGGGGGGCTATCCCTGACCACCTTTCTCTGTAAGAAAATCAACTTGAAACTCTAATTAATAAGTCTCCTGGGCATAATAGGAGTGTTTCAATTCAAACCCCTCTGATGACTTTCTAGCTTGCCTGACAGGTTTGTTCAGATTCACAGCCTCCCAACCATGAAAGGCACGGGAAGCTTAAGATATTCTAACAATGCAGAGCTTCTCAGAGAGTTAAAATCGTTAAAATAGAACTAGTAGAGGATTTCTTTGTTGAGCTAATGCTTGCTGCCAAGTTTCCATATCCCTTACCTACTGTGTCCCTAGGAGTGTATTGATTAATATAGTTGGTGTATAGAAATGTAAGTAGTAGCTTTAATGTTTGTAACCTTGGACCCTTGAGTTAATTCTTTTCTTGTTATAGCCCACCACACTTTTTCCCTGTAGGAATGCAACTTTATCTAATGCTTTTGGAGGGTGGCGCCTGACTTTAGAATAATCACCTTTAGAGAAAAATAAGTTTTCTCAAGAAAAGTTAACAGGCCTCCTGGCCAGATGATGTAAATCACCTAAAACTTTTGCATATGATAAGTTTGCAGAAAGAAAGCCTGGCTTCCATAAGGATCAAGGACTGCTGACCTTGCATGACTCTACCCCTTCCCCCATTATCCTTTATGCACAACTTAAGGTATAAAAACTACTTTGGAAAATAAAGTGCGGGCCTTGCTCACCGAAGCTTGGTCTCCCCATGTCATTCTTTCTCTTTCCTTTTCCTTTTCAGGCTGATCTCCTGGAGCGGAGGGGCCCTCTGCGTTCACTTTCCTGCCTGGGCTTCTAAGACCCACTCGAGAAGGTGCCTAAGGTGGGGCACCTTCAGCTATTTGAGAGGGCGCCTGTGGCCTACGTGAACAGAGCAAGTCCTGTGCTGGGGCTTTATTGGCTTTCTGCGTAAACCAAGAAATATCAGCCTCTTTTCTCTCCTCTATTTTCTTAACTGCAAAATTCTTTCCTTATCTTTTTCTCTTTTTATCTATCCTTTCACCAACGCCATCCTCCCGAGGGAATCCCTGGATCCAGCCAGGGCTGGACCCCGGCAGACGACAGAGGATGAGATGGTTGGATGGCATCAGCGACTCAATGGACATGAGTCTGGGTGAACTCCGGGAGTTGGTGATGGATAGGGAGACCTGGCATGCTGTGGTTCATGGGATCGCAAAGAGTCGGACACCTGAGCAACTGAACTGAACTGAACTGAACTCATGTATATGATCACTTTCCTGGTCGCTCAGTGGTAAAGAATCCACCTGTCAATGCAGGAGATGTGAGTTCCATCCCTGGATCTGAAGGAAATGGCAACCCACTCCAGTATTCTTACCTGGGAAATCCTATGGACAGAGGAGCCTGGAAGGCTACAGTCCATGGGGTTGCAAAAGAGTTGGACACAACTTAGTGACTAAACAACAACAACTCCTTCAAATATATACAAGGTACACCTCCATGCACAAAGAACACATTTCCATAAAAGAAGATCACAATAAATTCAAGCCACATTTTTAGTGATGCTTTAGGATTGTGAAGGGGTTTTTCTGATGCATTGACTTGGCTAAGATATAATCCCTAATTATTTAATCAAAGCCAGAATTCTAAGGTGGTTCCCAAACCCTGTCCCCTGCAAGCCTTTTTTTTTTAAAAACTCCTTCCCCTTGAGGGATGGGGCCTGTGAACATGATGGATTTCATTCCCATGATTATGTTGTGTCACATGGCAAAGGGATTTTGCTGACTGTAAATTAAGGTCCCCAATCAGCTGACTTTGAAAAAGAGTGATTATTCTTGAGGGAGAGGAGGCAAACCTAATAAGACCTTAAAAGGATCTGGATTGTTCTAGCCAAAAAAAATAAAAAATCAACATGTGCAAAGGAATCAATAAGAAGAAGATTATTCTTAGCTGACTTTAAATATGGAAGAGGTTCTGGAGCAAGAATGGAGCAACCTCTAGGAACTAAGCGAAGCCCTCATCAGACATCCAGCAAAGAAACAGGGACCTCAGTTCTACAACCACAAGGAAATTAATTTTTCCACAACCATGTGTGCTTGGAACATACCCTGAGCACAGCCTTCAAACATCTTGATTTTAGCCTCATAAGACTGAATGGAGAACCTAGTTATACCATGACCACAACTGTGATCTGCAAAGTGCTGAGCTAATAAATGGGTGCAGTTTAAAGCTGCTACATTTGTGGTTGTTTGCACATGCACTAGAAAACCAACACAAGGATCTCAAAATGCCTTCATGTCAACATTAGGAACATAACACATTTCATGTTGATAATAACGGAAATGGCAACTTTTCTAAACTTGAACAGACCTTTTAAAACAAAACCCTAAGAGCTTACTCAGAAAAAAGTAAAGATTTATGCTTCTAAGTTTTTGAATCACTATACTATACATACAAATAAGAGTAACACATTATATAACTATTATTATTTACATTTAGTAATTTGGTTGTTTACAAGATGTTTTCATGGCAACCATATGCAGTGGTAGTAAACATACTGGTTTTAAAGAAAGACAAAACTAGGTTAAAATCTTGGCTATGACACTGATTTTGAACAAGTACTCAAAATCTCTTACTTCATGTGTTAAATGGTAAGACTTATAACTAACTCCCAGAGTTCTTAAATTAAAGACACAATAAACATAAACTACTTGGTCTTATAAGATTATTTTACCGCGGTACTGTACTATCACTTCCCTGAAATCAGGGATCTCGCCTTAGTCATCACTGAATCCAGTGCCCAGGACACTGCCCAGCACACAGTAGGTGCTCAATAAATCTCTGGTTAAGTAAGCAAGACATTTTGAGAAAGACTTTGATGAAATGGTCTGCATTTAGTGGGTAAAAACAGAGGGCCTGACAGGTTGACTTTCTTATCCAAATTTTCTTGAACTAGAAAATAAAAATGTATATAAAAAGCTTTCTAAATTTGAGTCCTGTGCTCTGTCCATGGTACCATACTATACATAGGCACCAGAGGTATATAAAATATATATATATAAAAGATTTTCTATATATTTGACAGTAGTTCTAAAATACTTAAAAGAATGGCACAAAGAATGGCCACCTTTAATCCACATTCTACTAAGTATAATTCTCTATGACACAATTTCAGTTCCTCATCTATGCCTAAAAAATTGGTTTCTATTGCCTAAATCCCCAATGTCCATATGAGGGCAAGTTCCATTATCACAATACATTTGTATTCCACTGTAACAGTCCTGCTCCAGTTAACTTTTTGTCGGAAGAAGGTTCTTTTTTTTTTTTTTCCCAGTAAAAAATGGATGCAAAACAATGATATGACAACAGCAGATGCTAGCAAGGAGGTGAAGAAATGAGATCACTCATATGCTGCTGATGGGGTGTCAAATGGACCAACCACTCTGGAAACCAGTTCGATGGTTCCCTTAAAAACTAAGCATACACATGCAAACAACCAAATAATCTGTACTTATTCAGAGAGGTGAACACTATGCCCACCTAAAAAACTTCTACATGATTGTAATAGCCAAAAACTGGAAACACTCAAGATGTCCTAAAACAGGTGAACAGTTAAACGAGCTGTGATATGCCTATACCATGGAATATTACTCAGCCAAAAAACACAGAAAGAGAACAAACTGATACGGGCAACAACTTGGTTACATCTCAAGGGCACTGTGCTGACCGAAAAAAGCCAGTCTCAAAAGATTACACACTGTATGATTCCATTTACATGACAGCACTAACGTGACAAAACTATGGACAAGGGGAACAAATCAGTCCTTGCCAGGTCAGCGTGAGGGAGAGCTTTGTGCTAAAGAAATCGTTCTACGTCCTGATTGCAGTGGTAGTTACACAAATATACATATCACAAAATGACAAAGAAATACCCACATATTGTACCACTGTCAACTTCCCAGTTTTGTTTTTTTTTAAAGTTACACAAGATTTAAGCATTAGGGGTAACTTAGAAAAGAGTACACAGCACCCAGTACTGTTCTGTTTTATTTTTGTGAATTTTTTATTTCTGTGAACTTCCTATGAGTCTATAGTTATTTCAAAAAATAAACAATGAGTGCAAAGCCAAATGTCTGAGACCTCTGGTGGAATTTCATACATTCTCACCAATGAATACTTCCTCAATGAATACTTCCTCCAATGAATACTTCTCTCCAAATAATACTTCCTCATTTGAATGGTCCCAAAGTAAACATAGTTCATATTTTTATAGGGTACTTTGAAAATAAAGAAAAATAAAACAATCACAGACACACAAAATTATACACTTTCTCTTCATCTCCAGATGCTGGTATTCCTTTCCCATTCATTTCATTCCATCTCCTGGCCTTTCAAGTCTCATATCTTGAGATTACCTCTCGGTGACCTACACAACTACCAAATGATTGATCCCTATGTCTTGTTTTTTCATTCCAATAAAACTGTACATTCCTTCAGAAAAAGTTTCAACTAGATATTAGATTATGCAATTCCAGATTCGACCCCCTGTTGAAAGGTATACTTTAAAATAAATAAAACAAAAAAAGCTCTTCAGCCTAAATTAGTACAACTTAATACAAGATACAATGTAAGAGAGATTTCTGAGCAGAAAAGCCTTCCAGATTCTGCTAGCCTACTCTAAGCCATCTCTCAGCCTCTCCTCATGGTGCAAGAATCCCTCTTACAACCGCAGGCCAGCTTCACAGCTTGACACCATCCTTTATAAAACAAACATCCCAAGAACACAATTCACACCTATAAAGCACTTCAGTTCACATAGTGCTTGTACACAAGGGACCTCATTTGGTGCTCATCAGACTGTTAGGATAAGACATAAAGGCAGGAATCTATCTTCATCCCCATGTTAGAGATGAGGTAACTTGACTTGGCAAAGTAACTGCTCAACAGCATAAAGGTGAACAGTTAGGTTGCAGAATAGGGGATATAACCCGGATCTGCTGATTTCATAATACTAAGCAATGTTAAAGGATTCTATCAACCCAAGCACCTCATTCCCAGTGTGGTAAGAGACATTTATTAATGGTAAATGCAAGAAGAACAGAGGCAAATAGTGGATCCAATGGAACCGATCTGAGTCCACGAAAAGAGCAGGTTCTCAAAATATGGTCTAATCCTGAGATCAGTAATATAGCTAGCAATTCTAAATAGAGATTTCAAAACAGAAAGCTGAAATGTACCTCTGTGTGGCTGAAGAACTTAGCTGGCACTGCAAGGAATAGGAAAGAAATGAAAACTTTTTACTCAGCTAACTTTACTGCTTTATGCAACTCACCAACTCAGAAAGGGCAGGATCGTGCTACTATAATCAAAGCTGAATTTAAATATATTAAATTGAATCCCTAGCTCTCCCACTTCTTAGCCAAGGTGGGGAGGGGGGAACAACACCAAAGCAAGGCTAAGCACAGGAAATCTCAAGGAATCAGCTATGATAACATGATTTTTAATATTCTTATTCTCCTCCTAATCTGTTCTTTCCAGAGGAAGCATGTTTGGGACTTGGCAACCCTTGATCAAAGTGTAAGGTTAAAAAACAAAAAGGTGAAATAATTGGGAAAAAGGCTTGAAAATAAATCACATGAAAGAAAATACTTCTGATGGCAGCAAACAAAACCTCAGAGGACATGACCCCTGGACTGCTCCCTGCAAATGTCACAGTCCTCAGACCTAAAGTCTGAGGACCATACAATGCACAAATTATCAACCAACAAAGGAGATTTATTGAGAAAAGGAGAAGAGCAAATAAGATAAAACTCATGATCTTAATGCTGCTAAACACTCCAACATTAAGTATTAATAGTATGCTTTTTGATTCAAAGAAGTTCCTAGCCCCATTTTACCCTCCTTTAACAGGATCATGTTGCTGCAGAAGAAATAACAGGGAAACTTTATAGAAGTCTTACCAACACGATATTTTAGTTCTATGATGGTTTCCCCTTCTCTGCTCAACTCCGTTACTTCGCAAGTGTAGTTTCCTAAGACGGCATCACTTTTAGCCATCTTCAAAGAGGCAATGCCACGCAGTAATTCTGATGGTGCGATTTCTGCACTAGAAAAGTTACTGCTAGGCTTGGACATCCGCTGACTTCCATCAAAGATGAAAATGTTTTCTCCTTTAAATTTCCATCTGACATACAATTCAGTAATGTTCTTCGTCTCCACATTATTAACAAAACATGGGATGACAACGGTTTGATTGCAAAGGGTATATTCTACCGATTTGATTGCATTAAATATTAGTTGAGCTGAACCTGGAAAAGAGAAATAAAATTGTTTCATTTCATACAGAATACTATGAGATCTTAGGTATGTTACAAATTCTTAAGATAAAGAGAAGTGCTTCTATTGTTCACTTAAGCAAGTAAGCAACTATAGGGAAGATGGGTGAAGTGAAAAGAACAAATTATTTTAATATTAATGTGCTCAGCTGATAGACAACACTGTACCTCTTCTTTATTCATTCCCACTAACACAAAATATACATTCTCATGTATCCTGGGAATAAACTCAGCAACTGTGTTAGAACATGCAGATGTAGTATCTGGCTTTGGAAACTCTGAAGCTTGTGTATTCTGATATTTAAAGAAAAATACTGACTTTACTATGAGAAAATTTTTAAATTGAAAGTAAAATCAAATAATATATTCAGTCTCAACTTCTATACATTTTCTCCAAATAGAATTTGCTAAACTGATAGGAAGTTTATTTCTATCCCTAGGTTGCATTTCCAAAAAAGGTAGCAGGCTCCACTGTACTTAAATATAAAAAGTAAATCACATGAATCACATCACATCTTTCCACTAGGATGGTAAGCCTTAGAATGCTAAGGATTAAGAAAAAAAAATATTCTCTACAGCTATTTTTCCATTGCAAAATACAGACAGCCACAGACATTCAGTATGCACGTATCATAAAGGATTATACACAATTGAATGGCATTTTCCCACTCCCACATTTCACTGAAACTAAGGAACAACTTCCAAATATATATTACAGGTGTCCCTTTCTTCTAGAAACCACAAACCACCCAAAACAAAGACAAGATGCAAGCTGAAACCAAGATCGGATACTACTAATAAGTAGCATGTATCAGATCAACTCTTTTCAATAATATAAACTACTGATTGTTGCCTTATAAAAGAGAGGTTGAGAAATGGGTCCCCTTTCATGTGGAATGTGCAAAAATGTGGACAAACTGTACTTGTTCTCCATATTCTTCAGCCACTTATGACTTCTTTCATGTAAGCAGTGAGTTGGTGTTTCCTTTCAAAAAAGGATTGACAGATATAAATAAAACCTTAGTTTTAATTGTTCATCTTTAAGAATTTTCCTTTATCAGGGGCACAGGATATTATTACTCTAGGAACATAATTACTCTTCAATAAATGCCCACTGAATTGAATGCTGGGCTGCAGCATGGAATATGAACTGAACAATGCTCAGAAGCCTGAGAACAAATCCCATCTCTGTCTGTTACTTTTCAGGGTGAAACCTTAAGCAATTTGCTTAACTTTCTATGCCTTGGTTTACTCTCTATAAGTAAGAGGATCAAAAAATGAACACCGGGCTGCTTCACAGAATTGTGCATGCTAAGTCACTTCAGTCATGTCCGACTCTCTGTGACCCTATGGACTGCAGCTTGCCAGGCTCCTATGTCCACAGGATTCTCCAGGCAAGAATCCTGGAGTGGGATGCCACGCCCTTCTCCAGGGAATCTTCCTGACTCAGGGATCGAGCCTGCATGTCATGCATCTCCTGCAGTGGCATGCAGGTTCTTTACTACTAGCGCCACCTGGGGAGCCCCTCACAGAATTGTGGTCAGCATCAATGGAGAAAACATTGGTAAGTGCTCTGTACTGTGCTATAAATATGTAAGGTCATACTATAAAAACTAGGCACTCCAGCATCTTAATGTAATGCTCTGGACCTTCTCTGACTGGCAGGTCTAAACTGTTACATTTCTGGGAACTGCAGTCTAAATCAACCCTGTGGTCATCCACAGTTCACCTTCCCCCAGTTCTCTCCGTTTCTAGCCACCTAAATATCAGGAAGCTCTAGACAAAACCTGGACTTCCAACTGCATTCTTCAAAACACTGGAGTTATGAATTATTTCCCCTGAGAAATAAGCACTGGGTGGAGACTATAGAGTGTACAAGGACAGAAGAAAGGGGTTATGATGCTGGAATTAGAAAAGAAGGAAAGTGTCAGAAACTATGGTCAATGATTTTGAAACGGACTAAAAGATTACCAGGAGTCCTTTCAACGGGGTGCTGGGCCTTATCGGACAGATCCGTTTGGAATAACTCTATAGCAGCCTGGGCCTCTTGCCAAGACTAGGCTGTTTTTACAGTTTTGTAAGATGTAGAAAACTGATGGTAATGCAAACGATTCATAACCATAGAGATACAAACAAACTTTGTTCTGCAGTTGATTTGGACCTGTTGGAAGAGAGGAATTTTTTTTAAAAATTACATTTTAGGGACTTCCCTGGCAGTCCAGTGGTTAAGACAGTGCTTCCACTGCACGGGGCACGGGTTTGATCCCTGGTTGGAAAACTAAGATCCCACATGCCACACAGCATGGGAAAAAAAAAAGATTTTATTGCCCTGAGGACACTGACCAACTTTGCATCTATCCACAGATTCATTTCACCATTCCTGACTGCCTATATGTACATGTGTCTTTCAATTCTTTTTTTAAATTAATATTTATTTGACTGCATTGGGTCCTTAGCCACAGCATGCAGGATCTTTAATTGTCGTGTGCAAATTCTCAGTTGTGGTATATGGGATCTAGTTCCCTGACCAGAGATCAAACCTGGGCCCCCTGCACTGGGAGTGCAGAGTCTTAGCCACTGGACTGCCAGGGAAGTCCCTTCCAATTCTCTTTTAAAACCAAGATGGTTGTACCATCTTGTTGGTTTGCTTGTTAATTAATGTGTGAAATAAAAACTTAGACACATGAGCATTTCATATTTGTTTGAGTCAAACTATACCTCCTAAAAATTATCCTTTAATTAAAGAGATACAAGTGAAGAGCTAAGTTACCTCAGCAAAGTTTTTTAGAAGCGACGGGGAAGCCTGGTGGGCTGCCTTCTATGGGGTCGCACAGAGTCGGACACGACTGAAGCGACTTAGCAGCAGCAGCAGCAAGTGAGTACAAAGTGGTCAGCAAGCACTCAGTGACTTTATAACTTGTGTTTAGAAAATGAATTTTCTAAAGCATACAGAAAGCACTGATTCCACTGCAGTATTTGTTGTAATATCAATACAGCCATTTTTATAGCTGAAGCAATTTAAGTTTAATAAATGCTGTCAATAAAATTCAAAGTGAAATTGACCTGGATCAACTATAATTTGAATAATCCTTGCACTAACAATTAATAAATACAGTCCAAAAATGTTGCTTCATCAGCTGTTAACTACAACTTCATCCTGTACAAACATTTGTTAAACAGCTATTAAGCAGTGGAATTATTTGATTTGGTTTTTCTCTATTTTGCCTACTGCCTTCTGATGAAACAGCACAGTGAAGAAAGGATCTAAAATATACAGAGCAAATAAAGGATCATATAGATAATTATCATGAGTAAGTAAACTCTGAATAATCAAGAAATGCCTACAGCAGTCTAATCAGATAGAAATTGGTAAGTATAACCATCCATGATGCTGGAGTTACAGATAAATTAACAAATGAAATGGGAAAATTAACTTATATCAAATGCCAAAAATATTGGACCTTACAACTTCTATGAATACAAACTGCTAGGTCAAACCATCTCATCTGATCTGAAACACTTAACAGGAGGTGCGAATACAATAATGAAAAAAATGTAGGAATCATCTTTAAAAAACAGAATTCTCACCTGGGGGACTGATGAAAGTGAAAGTAAAAGTCTCTCAGTCGTGTCCCACTCTTTGTGATCCCAATACAGACCATGGAATTCTCTAGGCCAGAATACTGGACTGGGTAGCCATTTCCTTTTCCAGGGGATCTTCCCAACCCAAGAATCAAACCTAGGTCTCCCACATTGCAGGCGTATTCTTTACCAGCTGAGCCACAAGGGAAGCCCTGGGGGACTGATATATACTTTTTATAACCCAAGGTCGTTAAGTGCTTTCTTTCCTATATGAACAAAGTGCTATGGATGGGCAAGAGAGTAATTAGTCTTTAGACTTCTAGGAAAATGTTTGTTGCTACTACAGGAAAAACAGAAGACTATCATAGACTCTGTCCATTTATTTAATCCTTCATTCTTTTACCTTTTCACATGTTCCACGGAAAATTTCTCTCCTTTAGAACAACTCTGAAAATACTCTCCTTTTGTAAGAGCTTATCCAATACTCTCCAAAGGAGCCCTCCCTTCCTGATTACTTCAAATTGAGTCCTCCAGATAAGAAACCAGAAGCTTCCAATACTTCCCCCTGGACATTCTTCTGCTGCCCTACCTATCCACACCTCGCTTCCCCTCACTTCTTCCACTTCAGAAACGAACTCCTTCACTTGAGAGCTAGTTTCCATTTCTGCCTCCACACTCATCAATATCAAGGACTTCCCCTAGTTGTTTACCATCCTGTGACATCCCCCAAGTTCATTTACAATAGGTTTTTAAAAGTTTTTAAATACTTGAATATCAGCCAACTGGAAAAAAAAATCCCTTGTACTTGTCTCTCTCTTTCCTAGCATCTAGAAAGATAATCTAAATGCATTTCTTCATCTCTTACTTCCTACATCCCTGCTACCTGGCCTCCACCTTGCCTTCTTCACTACAACGGCTCTTGCCAACGTCGCCAATCATCCCGTGAAAACGGAATGCACATGGTTCGCTCTCCATCTTGACTTCTCTACAGTTCTTGAGCCTGTGGGGAGCCCCTTTCTTGTCTCTTGGCTTCTGTATCTCTGAATTTCCTCCTAGTGCTTTCTCCACCTCATCGCAGCTTGCTTGCTTTACTGAAATCTATTCCTTGACTCACAATACATATTAGGTTGCTAAGGACTTCCTACCAAGCCCTGACCCCCATCCCTCCCCACTCCAGCATTCTCCCTTACTCCAGGTTTTAACTACCCACACATTTTATTAACTGGGTTCCACCTTTCTCCTTAGCTGCAGAGCTTGAGAAGACAACCATGTGCTATGCGTTTCCACTTGGATATACTACAGTTACTTCAGAGTCAACATGAACAAAAATCTATCTACTTTCTGCCTACATTCATCCCAAATCCTCACCTCCCTAAAGTACTTTTTATTATCTAGCAGTCAAGCAGACCTAGATAAGAATCATGCTAGATTCTGCCCTCTCCTCAGCCAGGCGAGTTCTGGGTAGGCTCAATCTATGTAATTGTTCCTAAATCCAATGTCTGCTATATGAATTAACTAGACATTCATCATTTCTGCCTTGAACTATTGCTGCAACCCCTAACTAGCTCCCTGCCTTCAGCCTCAAAGTTTCCCCATCCCAGTCATACATTTTGCACAGTTCCCAAAATAACTGTTCCAAACACAAATGTGCACTCCTTTGCCTAATATACTTTAACAGCACCCTTTCCCCCACTTTCAGGCTAAATTCAAGTACATTATCATGGAATACAAACCAGGTCCTTCAGGATCCTGTCCATCCTCACCTCTTACACTCTCTTATTTCCCAAGTAAGCTTCAATCATAATGACCTAGCAATTCCCGGATATGCAAATGTACTCTCATCTCCAGGCCTTTCCCCACTCACACAAGCTGTTACCCAGCCTAAGGAGGCCCATACCTTTCACTGGAGGTACAAGTAAGAGCACACACTTGGCTCAAGACTTAGCACTTCCTAGGTGTATAACCTTAGGCAAGTTACTTAATTTCTGTATCTCAGTTTCCTCACCTATAAAATGTGACCAGTGATCATGTACACCTCATAGAGATTTTGTGAGATTTAATGAGATAATGAACATGGAGTTCCTACTGCAATGCCTTTCACTTACACAGCAAATGTTCAATAAATGGCAGCTACAATTCACTAACTTTGGCTCTTCCTGAAGGCACAGCTGAGATGTTCAATACTGTCCCTGTCGTTGCTACTACTCAACTCTATTCTTCCCTCCTTACTGCTCCTATTCCCCCTATTCAAGTGCTGTCGCTCAGTTCCAAATTTTTTAACTACTGTTTTACTCTACTGATTTCTCCATTAGGATAAAAAGGTAGAAACACAAGGACAATGTATTCATTTGATATCCTGTGGATCTACTTCAGGGTCCAGACAGTAGGGCTCAATACATTCCTCCTGAATGTAAAAATTTAAAGTATGAATCCCATGAAAAGAAAATCTAAATATCATATCAGGGAAGATTCATTCTTCTTCCTTATTTCAAGAGACTCCTCCACTGTTTCTTACTTCTATAGCCCTGATTGTAGTATCATGAGGCTACATATTTTAATGAAAAATCTAAACCAAGTTGGATGCAGATTGGATGGAACAGTTCCTTTAAAATCACTTGACGTCTCTAAGAATGCTTCTCCTACTGGGCGGTGTTTAAACTGGATGAGTTGCAATGTCCTAGAAAAGGAAGGGCTTTTCAGGCCATAACAAGTACAGAGGAATAAAGAAAGAATACCCGAAGGCCAATGATTATTCAAGTGAACTCCAGGAAAAGGGGCTGGAAAAGATGATTAAGACTTATTGTAAAGGCTTCCTTGAATGTCATTGTGGGAAGTCTGGAGCCGATAACCTAAGTAATGGCAAACCACTCAGACTTAATGACATTAAAAAAATAACAATAACAGCAGTATGAAGGGTGAATTGAGGACAGGAAGAGCTTTGGGAAAGGAGATTCATTAAGAGATGGCTGCAATAATCCAGGAAAATGACAAGTGAAGAGAAGGCCAAAAATAATAGTGAAAGAACAAAAAAAGCAAACGGACTAAGTCAGATGTGAGAGGTAAAGGAGAAGCAAGAAGAATTACAGTTATTAACTAAAATGGTATGTATAACCAGTTAGATTGTAGATTAACTATAGAGTAAAGATACTTAAGAGATTCAGCAGTAAATATTCTTTCAATATTCAATAGTCTGAGTATTAAAAGTACCAGTGGCACACTGAAATGGAGATGTCCAGTGGATCCCAGGATATGTTAATGTGGATTTAAGAAGAAAGGTCTGGGCTACAGAGACTTGGGAATTACCAAGAATACAGCTGATAACTGAAACTGTGAGCATAAACAAGATCACTCAGAGAGTCCTTGCAAACAGAGCAGGTACCAGAGAATAAAATGCTGGGGAATATCAATATTTATGGAGCAAATAGTTAAAGAGGAATAAACTAAGGATGTGAGAAAAGAGGTGAAGTAGGTGAGGCAGCAAATAACACCACTGCAGACACAATGGAAGGGTCTTAACTATGATAGGCAAAATAGATGTTAAGCAGGGTGAGTAAAAAAAAAAAAAAAAAACCTCTAGATTTAAATTTTCATTCTTAGCTTCTTTATCTGCAGCGATGTCAGCAGACGAGGGACTGGAGTCAGACTGCATTTGGGAAGTGAAGGGGAGGGGAGAAAGAAGAGGCAGTGATTCTCTATGAATAAATTTGGCAGTATAAGAAAGCAGGCTTCCTTCGTGGCTCAGCTGGTAAAGAATCCGCCTGCAATGCGGGAGACCAGGGTTGGAAAGATCCCCTGGAGAAGGAAAAGGCTACCCACTCCAGTTTTCTGGCCTGGAGAATTCCCTGGACTGTTTAGTCCATGGCATCGCAGAGTCGGACAGGAGTGAACGACTTTCACTTTCACTTTTGTGGGCTTCCCTGCTGGCTCAGATGCTGCCTGCAATGTGGGAGACCCAGGTTCTATCCCTAGATCAGGAAGATCCCCTGGAGAAGGGAATGGCAACCCACTCCAGTATTCTTGCCTGGAGAATCCCATGGACAGAGGAGCCTGGTGGGCTATAGTCCGTGGGGTTGCAGAGTCGGACACAACTGACTGAGTAACACACACAAGAGAGCAGAGAAACAAGGCAATGATGGAAAGAGCATGGAACTGCTCTTCTTGTTTGTTTTTAATATGGAGTCAAACTTGAGCTCGTCTTCAAACTAAGAAGAAGGAATCAATGAAGAGGCAAAGATCTAAGGTACAAGACTGAAGGATTAAGGTGATTAGGCAGGTTTCCAAGATGGTGGAAGTGCAAGACCTGTAGACAGTGGGGGTCTTTCCTTGGAAAGGTGAATAGGAGCACTTCCGACACTGGTGAAGGAGGAGAATGAAATGAATGTTGCCTAAGATATTACACACAAGTTTAGTGATGGTGGGTGGGAAGTTGAAAGAGTCCACACCACACATCACTATTTTCTGCAGCAGAGTAGGAAGTTAATTATTTGTTCAGGATGGATGATCAGGAATGGGGTAAGAAGCCCCAGCAGTCACTAAGGTGAATGAAGCAAAGCTCATGAGTCAAGACACTTGCTAGAAATGAATCCATCTAATTTCTGCCATCAGGCTTGGGTTCTGGTATGAAGAACTGGAGTCTCAAACTGAATCAGGTTAAATTTAGGGTCAAAGCGAGGATTTAGTCAGATCTCTCCTCAACAGAGACCAAACAAAGTCAGGTTTTTAAAAAGGCAAGTGTCCACAGGTGTTTGGTTCTGACTCAAACTGATCTCCCACTGGGGTTTTAAATGGTCCCTATAAGCACCCCACTCCAGTACTCTTGCCTGGAAAATCCCATGGATGGAGGAGCCTAGTAGGCTGCAGTCCATGGGGTCGCTAAGAGTCAGACACAACTGAGCGACTTCGCTTTCACTTTTCACTTTCATGCACTGGAGAAGGAAATGGCAACCCATTCCAGTGTTCTTGCCTGGAGAATCCCAGGGACGGGGGAGCCTGGTGGCTGCCGTCTATGGGGTCACACAGAGTTGGACACGACTGAAGTGACTTAGCATAGCATAGCAAAAGAACAGAAGTAGTCAACTTAGAGTTATAAGGCCCAGGGCAGTTTAAAGGCAGTAACATCCACAATTATAGCCTTTTCAAGCACTTAAAATATATTAAGTACTATTGAGGTATAAAAACAAAAAATCCCTTCTCTTTATAAACTACACTTTAAGTTATTAAGAGGCGTACAGTCTGAAATTTGTCTGTATGCCCAAGAAGGCCTTGCAAAATGCTTAAAGCATAACATGGGTTCATACTTACTTGAAACAGAATAAGCAATGTTGACAGACCCTGCACTTCCCCAATCCCTTGACTTACTGTTTAACTTGTGTGTGTGTGTGTGTGTGTGTTAGTCACTCAGTCATGTCTGACTTTTTGCAACCCCAACAGGCTCCTCTGTCTATGTAATTCTCCAGGCAAGAATACCGGAGTGGACTGCCATTCCCTTCTTCAGGGGATCTTCCCAAACCAGGGATTGAACCCAAGTCTCCCACATTGCAGGCAGATTCTTTACCAATTGAGCCATTAAGTTCAAATATGCACTTAATTTAAATCCGAATTTAAATCTCAAACCCTGGGATTGACCAGATTCTGATGGCTCAGTGTTAAGTAATCGACCTGCAATGCAGAAGACAGGAGATGAGGGTTCAATCCCTGGGTCCGGAAGATGCCCTGGAAGAGGAAATAGCAATCCACTCCAGTATTCTTGCCTGAAAAATCCCATGGATGGAGGAGCCTGGTAGACTACAGTCCATAGGGTTGCAAAGAGTAGGACACAAATGAGCAACTGAGCACACACACATCATGGAGATGGAATAAAATATTCAGAGCAGGGTGTAGCTTCTAATTCCTGTTTCAACTCCATGTAACCACAGAGAATGAAAATCCAGACTCTACTGTCTTAGTCTAGGTATACCACAATCAAATTTCCTGAATGCTCTATACATTTTTTTCACTTTAGTGCTACAATGTGTTCAGCAAAACTGATCCTACACTATCATTCTTGTTCTTTTATCATAGAAGAAATATCAGCACTAGTACACAGAATGAAATTTGCTTTCTCACAGCCCAAGAGTGCATTATATTAGGCTGAGCCACAAGATACAGAAAATTTTTTCTTGTATAAAAAGGTATGACGGCAAAATAAGCTAAAAGAGAGGTAAAATGGTTACATGAAAACTATGTCTCTAAAAGAAGATGAATGTATTTAAAAAAAAATGATGCCTATTCTAGCTAGAGTTGATTTAATATTAAGGAATGCAAACTTAGTTTTAATAATGCATTTTGGATTTACAATGTTTATCAATTTTGGGGAAACCACCTATTTCTCTATTTTAGAACCTGGCCTTTCAAATCTTCATTAACAACTCAGTGGCAAACATAAAACATCTGCCAAAATACAGATGACAGCATGAGCAAGTGTCCTAATAGTAGGCACTTAGTGCGATGCTTTAGCACCCTGCCTCTAGACTGCTGGGCGGCCCCGGAAATAAGTACATTTAAAGAGGCATTTACTTCCTTAAAATGGCAAATTGTGGTTCAAAGTAATGTATCTGTTAGGAGAAAAGAAAACATTTTTGTTTAAGCCAACTAAATTACTACTAGACTTAGACAATAAAAATGCTTTAAAATCATGTGTACCTGTGATTCTAAAAACTCACTTTAAATAAAGAAAAATCAACCACTGAAAAGACGGTTCCTATCAGTGTCATTATCTGAGTAACCTTTTATTTACCAGTTAGTGAATATCACTGAAACTGATGATGTGCTTTCAAACAACATATAATTGGACATATGGGGGAGGGAGGAGGAAAGGAGAATAGTAATAATTCATTCTGTATCTTGTAAACCAATACAGAAAACTGTATTTTGCCTATAATTAAAAGGAATGGGCATTTTAAATAACTTTCTTTACTATAAAGATCAACTGAATCTGTACTGGCTACCAGGAAATAGCCTTTGACCAGCAATTACTTATAAATGAAACCGAAAGCAAAATCAAACCTGAGTACAAATAAACATACAAACCCATGACTTCCTTACTCATTCGAGAATCTAAATTCAGCCTTCCAAAATACTTGGGTTTACAACTACTTGTGTTCTGAAATGTAACATTTCTTCCTACATGCTCTTTTAAAACTACATATTAAACACACATGCACAAAAATACATTATAGCTTATGACAAACACTATCCCTTCCTGTTTTATATTCAACACTTAACAACTCAAATGTATAATATCTCTGTTTTTTTTTTTTTAGGTCATTATTAACTAACTACAATAAAAGACCATAAATTCTGAATTCTAAGACTCTGTAGGGACTTGAGCATATTAATATTGTATGTAAATGAATGCTAATCATACGTGATCATACCTATTACTAAAGAAGGCCTAACCATTTCTATCCTCAAAAGTACCATTCTAGCAGTTCTTTCTAATCTACTTGAAAATAGGACCCTTGTTTTTAAAACAGTGCATGATTCACATTTTTTTATGCTTCAAACTAGCTTTGAGACCACTGGTCTGATTTAGTAATATTTTATTAAAAATTCATTACCGGGTTCAGTATAAGGCTTTCCGATCATACAACAGGTTTCTGAAAGCAGTATTATCTGAGCTATGATGGTAACAGGAAACAAGATGTTAAGGATGATAACAGAAAACACTACCTTACCTAGTATCAACCCTTTAGATAACAGAGATTGATTATTAAGAGCTCCAACATCTCAGGAGGTTTCACAGAAGGGGAAGAAGCTAAGTCGGGGCATAAGGGCATTTTGTAAACAGCTTGAACTCACAAGCCTTCATAAATGGTAGAGGGAGGCTAATAACCCATTTAAAATCTAATTAATTTAGCATTCCAGAATTAAATGTAACAACTGCTTGATACTACTACTCTAACTCAATTCTGAATTTTACAAAAAGTTCACAACAGAATGTATAGATATGAAGCGTGACAGGCACTATAGAGCCACGAAAATTCCTATTCCTTCCTCAGTTTTTACAGGCGAAGCACACGTTCTAAAAAAGCGAAATGGATTCCAAAAGCTTGGGGGGCCAAAACGCCTTTGGTGTTGAAAGACACCAAATCCCACTCTACCGCAAATGTGTTTTGACTAGAGGTTACTATCTTCATACTTGAAGCGAAGTCTGGATTACTTTTAAAACGGTTCCCCTAAATAATGTAGGAAAACTTGAACGCGCAATTTAGACTGTATTGAAGTGGCTGATGGTGGTGGGGCGTGGGGGTAGTTTCCACTCAGTAAGCTATATTCCTAGGGTTTAAAAAAAAAAAAAAAGCCAGAGAATCTTCTGATTAAACGCTGGATTGGAAATGAAACTTAATTGTGTCCTTTACGTCCTCTTAACTCCTATGTTCGTGTGGGAGGGCAAACGGAGGAAACCCCTTCTAGCAGACTTTGCCAAAATGCGTACTTGCATCACAAGAGGCTGGGGCCCTCCTACTCTCCTTCCTTCAACCCCCAAAACGTTTAAAGCACGGGGAGGAACGGGTACCCTAACAGTTGCCAACCCCTCGCCTACGATCTTGCCCCTTCTCTCCAGAGCTAATTTTTGCGCGAGGTGCACGGTTGGAGTCTTCCTCGGTGGTGACAAACAAGGGAAGATGTGCCCCGCTCTCACCCAGGGGTAAGAGGAAGAGGAGGGAAAGGAAGAAAGGAAGGGGGTGCCGAATACCCGCTGGGCCCTCCCGCTTCCGCACCCCGGGCCTTGCACCCGTGCAAGGGCCCGCTTGTCCCGCGCCCCGGCCACCCTCTCCAGGGAGCCGCCGGGCCAGCCGGGACGCAGCCCACACACACGCGGGGGCGCCGAGACACAAGCTGTAGAGAACCAAGAGCTAGTGACCACTCACCGCAGCGCACCGAGCCGAGCAGCAGAACCACTACCAGGGGCCACATCTCCGCGCCCGCCGCTGGGTCGCCGCAGCCGCCGCAGGCGTCTAGAGCGGGCGCCGCAGCAGACACAGAGAGGACCCGCCGCCACCTCCTGTCACAGACAGGACCCGCTGCCCAGGCTGCCTGGCCGGGCGCGCGCGCGCGCTCCCGCCCGCGCGGGCCGCGCACGCGCACTCGCCTCGTCTCCGCCCCGCCTCGGTGGCTGTTGACGCCGCGCCCTCCAGACTCGCAGCTTCTAGTTCCCGCTCCCGCCTGCTCCCTGGCGGTGGCGCGCGCGGCGCTTCCCGGTCACGCCCCGCGGCCCCAGGCCGCCTCCTCTCACGTCAATGTCCATACACCGCCCCCCACCCCCCACCCGCTGGAGGCTGAGTGTGTGTTCTCCCGCTCACCGGGGACCTCACTGGACCTGTCCCTGTCTGCTGTTCCCTTTTACGTCCCTGGGGACCCCCTATCTTATCTCAACTGGTCCTCTCCTGCGTTCACGCCCAGCCTCACGCTTCAGGAACCCCCTCCCCAGGCGCTCCTCCGAGGCGCTACCTCGAAGCCCACTTCCCTCTGGAGCCCACAGTGGCTCGCCTCTCCCTTCATCCACCGTCCTTCCGCGCGATGGGACCTCCGCGGCTCCACACTTCTCACCCCTCTCCATTTCCCCCAAAGCTCCGCCGCCTGCAGTGGGAGCGCACACCACGTGGGGGCGTCTCAACGCTTCCCCCGCCTGCAGCGAGCCCGGAGGGACCACGCCTAGGACAGGTCGCAGGCGGTCATGTGTCCGCTGGGAACTTCCACTCGCTGCTCGTGGGCTGTCGGGCCCTCCGGGGTTCTCCGCGTCCCGTCTGCTTTGGTTTTTGTCGGCCGCTCTTAGATCCTCCGTTCTTTTTCTCGCCTAGTTCTGTTGTGTTTTCAACCTTTGAAGGGGATTACTCAAGTTCCTTTCGTGGTGGTGAACACTTTGTTGTTGTTCAGTCTCGAAGTCCTGATGCTGAAACCCTAGCAACCATCAGGGGTGGTCGCAACGGTTAGCAGAAGTATCCACGATGCCCCTTCCTGCAAAGTCATTGGGCCTGGTTAGTTCCCTCGCAGTGGTCCCTCTTCTATGCTGTTTGAGTTTACCTTGCTTAAAAAAATGGGTTCGAAGTGTGTCTCCAAGCCACAGTGTGGACAAGGTCTTTGATTAGCTGTCTGAATCACACAGACCACATCATTTATACAGAAGCAAATTCCCTTTTAGAACTCCCTTTAACATTTACCCTAAATGATGAAAATGCTTGCTGAAAAGTCATGCTTGGTGACTACTGTATTGGCGTGCATATTGTCAACTTAAAAATTACATGCAATCCAAATGCTGAGCGTTAGGTTTTATTCAGCAGACATTTTTAGAAGGTAAGCCAGGGAGGGAACCTCTCAAGTAACCCTGAGAGAACTCCAAAGAGGCGAGGGGGGAGGAGCCAGGTTACATAGAAGCTTTGCAACAAAGGGCAGGTAGTCTGAACATGAGAAGGTTATTGTTAATTAAGAAAACCAGATATCCCAAGTTAAGGAATTTAGTACTTTTCTATGTATGGAAGGGACTTCCCTGGTGGTTCAGAGGTAAAGAATTTTCCTACCAATGCAGGAGACTGGAGTGCAATCTGTGGTTTTGATCAGTGGATGGGGAAGATCCCCTGGAGAAGGAAATGGCAACGGGTTTCCAGTCTTCTTGCCTGGGAAATTCCATGGACAAAAGAACCTGCTGGGCTGCAGTCCTTGGGGTTGCGTAGCAAAGAGTCAGACACAACTTAGTGACTGAACCATAACAACTGTGTATGGGAAGATGCAAGAGTCTGGGCTCACTGAAATCATTCCTTTTATAGGCATCATAGCTATCTGGGGCCAGCATCCTGTGTTTTCACTCTTGAGCTTCCTTTCCCCAGGGCTCATAATAGAGTTTGGCTATAGTCTGCTGGCTACTAGATAGCAGGTATTCTTCTACCTAAGTTCCCTTAGGGCTCACCTGCTCACACTGGATGGGTGCAATCGCTGATGATTGTGACATCTTGTGTACCAACCTGCTAGGAAGTATTCCATTTCTCAATATCCACTGCTCCCTTGGTTGTTTTTCACTCACCTGGTGGAAAACAAAAAATCTTCCCACCACAATATTCCACTCCTCCAAATCCTCTACCCATGGTGTCTCTTTCATTGCATCCCCATAGTAATAAAATCCAGGAAATAAAATTACCACTCTCTGACCTTCTGTAGCATTGTGTTATATATACTGCATAACTTTCCCTTTGATTTTGTGTGTGTGTGTGGGGGGGGGGGGGGTGTAAATCTCTTCCCCACAGCATTATCCATTTTTTACAATCAGAGAGGATATATTAAGTATTCCCTTCTCCAAGACTTCCTGTTGAACTAGGCAAACAGAAGGGGTTTTAATAAACATGTAGATGTGACTTGAGGCAAGCATTGCTCCAGTGAAATTTGATTGTTTTTTAATGATTAAAAAAAGAATGAAAGAAAGAAAAAACAATTGCCTGGCAGATATCTTACTAAAACAATGGTTAATAATTATGATGGTAATGATTTGAATGACAGCTTTGACACCCTGAGGCTACCAAAGAGACTGGTGGATTCTCCTCCAACTGCTGCTTCTGTGGATACAAAAGAATCATCCATCAGACTTTGAGCATTCGGGACATTGTGTATCACAGAGCAGCTGGTTGGCTAAATAAGGCTGTCAGCTGTCCCTGAGATCCACCAACCCCCCTAAAGCTAAAGAATGACTGGGGAGGACTGTCCCTAACCTTCAGAGGTGGAGATCAGTGATGCTCTGTTTTATTGTGGGAACTGCTGACGTCATGTGCTTAAGGTAGTTTGTGAAGAAAATGGAATAGCTTAAGTCAGGTGAATGAGAGGCCACCTGGGTGACCACTTCTGCTTTGGGAATCTGACCAGGATATGTTTTGATGGTGGGGCATGAGGAGGCCTGTTCCGGGAGAGACGATCCAAAGCAACCTATCTAAGTTTGATGATTTTCTCTTTGAGATAACCTTGGGCTCCTTTCTCAAGTATCTAAGCACCTCATATTTAACATTTTAACATTCCCTTTTAACATTTGCAAGCATTTTGAGGTGGGGGGGGCGGATTTTGAGCTCATCTTATCTTTACATAAGGAGTTTTCTTGGATAGAAAGCCAAAGAATAATGCATAGAATGTTTTGAACAGAAGTAATACACATTAGGTATATTACCTAAATCTTCACAAGGACCTTGGAATGGGTTTTATGATCTTCATTTCAGCGACAAAGAAGCAAAAGGAAAGAGGGATGATGAGCATGTTGTCTATGATCCTTTGTGTCTAACTCACTTGCCTTCTTTTTCCTACTATTTCTTTTCACTCTATAACATCAAAGATGTTATAGTTTCCCCTTCGTAGGTAAATAAACTCACAAGCCCAAACAATTGCTACCCTATCCCATCATCATTACCCTTACAAATAAGGAAGGTGAACTGTGCTCAGGGAGGGGATGGTGATTAGTCTGACTCCAAGGCCAGCGAAAATGTTCACAAGCTTCCCTTCTCAATTCATGGTCAGTTCCCCTTTCTTTCACTTTCTATCTTAACAGTATATCTACTTTTATCTTCCTCCCCAAACTATACCTACATCCTACCACATGGCCCATATTGTTAGGATATTATCTAAAAATTTGTGTTGATACAGTTGTGTCCTTACTACAATTTTTCATTCAACTAGAACTTTTTTTTGTTCCCATGTTGGTGTGCCATGCTTGATCCTTGATACTTTGGAGAGTTAGCTCAGAACTGTACCTGCCTAACTGTGCAAGGCCTATAATTTGTGGAGGGCTAGATATACCTTTTTATGTAAGTGAACCTACATCAAATGATCCCACAGCAGACCAAAGCCCAGGATTCCTCCACTGTAAGTTCAGGGCCCCTTCTCTGTATTTTCTGTTGTTTGGTACATATCAGTTACTTTGTTATATTAAAAAATACCTGTTTCTTTTGCTTTCTTCCCGTTCAATAGTAACTCCTTCCTAAGCCCAATGAGGGGAGAGGCCACATGAGTCTTGTTCTCTGCTAGCCCCACTGCCTGGCACACAAGAGGTAATCAAAAATCGATCATTAAAATGATGAATGAAAGAATGATCAATAACCTCTCAAGGCCAGGAACTCTATTTTCTATGATTGTCTGGCAAAGTACCCATCAAAAGGGGATGCTCTGTGAACTGCACTAATGAGCTAACCCTGATGCTTGTCTGGTACATCAGAGGCTTTTATCACCATTAAGTTCCATTTTGGGGCTTATCAGTCATCAAGTTAGTTGCAGTACATGATGAATATTATCTCTCTTAGTGTTTCTGAATATAATTTGAGAGGGGGAGCTATTTGTAATGAAGATTCTTGTATTTTTAACAATTCTGGCCAATGTGCTCCTAGCTAATTTTCATGCCCCAGTCAAGTGCTTTACACTTGTAACAGTGGACTTTTCCTTGCTGGGACTATTCTATTTTCAAGCTTCTGTGTTTCAGTCATGCTGTTCCCTCTGCCTCATGTGTCCTCCCCCACATTTTTTTTCCTTCTCTCTTCAAGCCAAAGAATTCCAACTCATCCTTCAAGACTAAGACCAAATTTTACCTCCTCTAAGTAGCTTTTCTCAACCCTATTTTTCCCTTTTCTCTTCACTCTCTCTACCACTTTTAAGGTCTAATAACCTCTTCTATTTGTTCATGCCTCAATAAACATTGTGGCATGAAACAGTTGTGTTCATGACACAGTAAAATGTGTCAGTATATATTTCTTTCTATATACCTGTCCTCTTCTATCATGTTATCAATGAAAAAAATGAAACGTTTCTGGGTCTATTTGTATCTCCAGGGTCTGGCACAGTGCCTGGTTGAGTTCTAAGGGCTCTGTGTATGTTAAATCAATCAAGAGAACTCAGTGTGCTTCGTGTGTACAGAAACACCCCATAGCACACTGAAACACATTAGCCTAAGTTTGAGCTACAGCTATGTACCACCAGCCAACCTTGGACAAGTTATATAATCTTTCTGAGTCTTATTTTTCCTTTCCTCGTTTTAAAAGTTAGATGACAAACTGATAAAAATAATAGAAATTAACTCTTCAAGTTGCCTTGAGAATTTAATAACACTTTTATAGCTACTTAGAGCTGTGTACACAATAATCACACAATCAGTATCAGCTCTTAGGATTACAATCTTCTTATAGTGAGATGGGTCTCCTAGAAGGGCAGTGAAAAGTATTTCAAAAGGATCCCCAACCGCTGATCTGGAGCCTTGAAAAAGCAACGTATTTGGTGAACTGTCTACAATTTTGACTTAAGCTAAAGGCACATGTCTGTGCCCAGTGGGAAGGCCTTAATCCTCTTGCTCTTCTGCACACTGTGCTGGTGACTGAATGCTGAGGAACCCTTGTCTCTCTCACCTAGCTCAGGGCCCAGTGTCCTAGGATGTTACTTCAATTTGACCCAGTTATTAAAGCACAGGTGGTGGTTTAGTTGCTAAGTCATGTCCGACTCTTGTGACCCCATGGACTGTAGCCCACCAGGCTCCTCTGTCCATGGGATTTTCCAGGCAAGAATACTGGAGTGGGTTGCCATTTCCTTCTCTAGGGGATCTTCTCAACCCCGAGATCAAACCCAAGTCTCCTGTTTTGCAGGCAGATTCTTTACCTACTGAGCCACCAGGAAAGCATAGGAGTCCCGGTCATTGAATAAAGCTGAGTAGCAATGAGGGTCTGTGTTCTCTGGGTTTGGTTTGTTAGGCAGCTGAAAAATTTCCATGTGTGGCTGGGGAGATGGATTTGATGAGAGAGATGGAAGGAAACCAGGCAGGAAATGATCTTCTTCCTCCCTGGTGTTTCAGTTAGAGGTGAATACTGGAAATAGAAGCTGCCTCCCTGGAGGAGGATGGTAGCAGGACTAAAGGTTTCCAGTAAGAGATATCCTACCAGAGAGATGACAGCCTGCTCTGGTGTGAATTTCCCTGCAGGTGTCAGAGGTGCACAGGCTTGTTTCGCTTGGGTCACAAGGAAGCACAGTGTGTCCTGCTTTTCCTGCTGCTGCTGCTGGAGGTTACCCCTGTAGGAGGCCCATCCTCATAACAGCTGGAAAGTGCTAGAGAAAGACAGCCTCCACATTAGGCTGCAAAATTGCCACAGGCTTATTTCTTGAAGAGCACATGACTTTTGGGATGCTGGGAAGGCCCCTTGTATCTTGCCTACCTCTCCTCTTTGAGGGCAGGGAATATATATATAGGGGGTCACCTTAGGTACCAGACATTTCCACGCTAGTGTGTCATTTTCTATCATTGAGGGTGATGCGGGCCTGCTCAGTTGTGTCCGACTCTTTGCAACCCCATGGATGGTAGCCCACCAGGCTTCTCTATCCATGGGATTCTCCAGGCAAGAACACTGGAGTGGGTTGCCATTTCCTCCTCCAGGGAATCTCATCAACCCAGGGATTGAACCCACATCTTCTGAGCCTCTTGCATTGCAGGCAGATTCTATCGCTGCCAGAACAAATTACCACAAACGTAGGGACTTAAAACAACACGCATTTATTATCTCACAGTTCTGTAGTTCAGAAGTCCAGTGGCTCAGCTGATTTCTTGGCTTCTGGTCTCACAAGGCCAAGATCAAGGTGTTAACTGGGCTCCTTTCACTTCTGGAGGCACTAGAGGAGAATCCGTTTCCAGCATCACTCCCATGGTTGGCAGAATTCAGTAGCTATAGGACTAATGTCCACAGTCCTTTGCCTGCTGCCTTTTAGGGGGGCTCTTTAGCACCTAGACCTCTTTGGGGTCATTGCAAATAGTTGCATGTAGTCTCAAAACATGTCAGAACTAGCAACAGTACCCAAAATCCTTCTTCTGTTGTCATACTTCTTCTGCCTTCTCACCTTCTGCCACATTTCTATGACTAACTCTTCTGCCTTCCTCTTCTTTTAAGTGCTCAAGTGATTAGATTGGGCCCCTCGGGTAATCCAGGATAAGCTCCCTATTTTAAGGTCTGTAACCTTAATCACATCCACAAAGTCTCTTTTGCCATGTAAAGTAACGTAGTCTCCGACTCCCAGCGATTAGGGGCTGAAATCTTTGGGAGGCATTATTCTGCCTACCACAGTCAAGCTCTTTCCTATTTATGTCCCTCAATCCTCATCACAGTCCAATAAGGAAAGCATGATTATACCCATTGTGTATGTGTAGAAACTGAGGCTCAGAGAGGTTTATATCACAGGTAAGAGATGGTAGAATTGGAGCTTGAATGTTGCTTCAGAGTTCACACCCCTTCCTCTGCTAGGGAAAAGGAACAGTGGAAGCAAAGCAATTGTATGATCTGTTACCGTCACTGTGGTTCCCACTATTGTTTTGCTAGTGCTGTTTCTCAACTTAGTGAAGTAGTCACCATTGTGTCCACCAAGTTTTCGGTTCTTCTCCAGGGTCCCAGAGAAGTGTATCCACTGGGCATCAGCAGAAAACAGGTGGCACACTCAAATGAATGATTTAGAAGAGACTGGTTAAAGGACTGTTTACAAGGATGTGGGTAGGGTTAAAAGAAACTGACAAGGAAAGAAGAGGGGCTCTTAGCTAGCAATAGTTATTGCTCCCAGGTCCCTAGGTCTGGAGGTGCAAAAGGAGGAAGCGATTATGAGAAAGAGAAAGGTGAAACTGAAGGAGGGTTTCTGGGCGAGAGCTGGTGGCCTTTGATAGGGGAACACAGCCACTACCAGCCTGGCAGAGAAAAAGGTGTCAGAGTAAGTCTTCACTCCCATCCTCTGAATTCCTGCCATGGGCAATTCTCAGCCAGAATCCACAGGGGGAGAGGTCTGCGCAGGCAGTTCTTGAAGTTCCGTTTTCCAGGCTCTGCAGAGTATGGAAGGGTGGAGAGTTGGTCTGAGAGAGAATATTCAACACAGCAGGATTATCCCTCTCCATTCCCCTGAAATTGGCTGAGACTGACTTCGCCCAGAGTCTTAGTTTCCTAGGGCTGCCCTATGAAATTACCATTAAGAGGGGGCTTAAAACAAGAGAAATATATTCTAGAAGTCTGAAGCCAAGGTGTCAGCAGAGCCACAGTCCCTCTGATGGCTCCAGAGAAGAATCATCTCTTGCCTCTTCCTAGCTTCTGGTGAAAGTGAAAGTCACTCAGTTGTGTCTGACTCTTTGTGACCCCGTGGACTATACAGTCCATGGGATTCTCCAGGTTGGAATACTGGAGTGGGTAGCCTTTCCTTTCTCCAATGGAACTTCCTGACCCAGGAATTGAACCAGGGTCTCCTGCATTGCAGGCAGATTCTTTACCAGCTGAGATACCAGGAAAGCTTCTGGTAGACCCTACCACTATTGGTGGCAACATTTCACTCTCTGCTTCCATCCTCATGTGGTCTTCTGCTCTGTCTGTGTCCTCTCTTCTTATGAGGACACCAATTGTTAGATTCAGGGCCAAACCTAAATTTAGTATGATGTCATCTCCAGATTCTTAACTGAATACATATGTAAAGGCCTTACTTCTGAATAAGGGCACATTCTGAGGTACCGGGAGGGGACATGAATTGGGAGGGGATACCATGGGATCCCAAAGAGTCAGACAGGACTGAACGATTGAACACGCATACAGGCACTAGTCAACTCACTAGAGCCATTAAAGCATGTCAGATCTGAGCATGGGATTTGCCACTCTCTCTTCCCCTCCCCCATGGCAATCAGCAGCCCTCCAGACAGTGGCTCCTCCCTCAGCCTGGGTCCCGGAGTGAAGATGCAGCAGAGTGGTGCCCCAGCTGATCTACAAAGGAAGCACAATAAGAATAGAAATAAATGTGTCATCTCTCCAGAAGGGATCACATCTGAAGGGTTTAATGACACCGTCAAGCCCTTCACAGATATTTCCAGCAACTAATGCGGCTCCCCCATTCCCTACCTTACCTAAAAAAGAACACCCTGAATACTGGCATTACCCAAAAGGACTTTTGCAGGCTCACTGTTTCTGTGAGTCCCAACTCCACTGGCAACATTTTGCTGCTTATCCTTCCTCTTTGGGGGCCAAGGTGTAAAAAGAGAAAGGTTTTATTTTATTTATTTATTTTATATTTTATTTGTTTATCTTATATTTTATTTATTTATCTTCTATTTTATTTATGTATTGGGCTGTGTTGTGTCTTAGTTGTGGCACACAGAATCTTCATTCCAGCTCATGGACTCTCTAGTTGTAGCACACAGGCTCTGGAGCTCAGTAGTCACAGACTTAATTGCTCTGAAGCACATGGGTTCTTAGTTCCCCACCAGGGATTGAAACGACATCCCCTGCATTGCAAGGTGTATCTTTAAGTACTGGGCCACCAGGGAAGTCCCAAGAGAAAGATTTTAAAGACAGCCTTTTGTGTCCTTAGAGGAGCAAGTTTTCTAGAAAGAAAAGAAAAAAAAAAAAAAAAAAGAATGAAGGCTAGAGCACATGGGTGTTCTTTGAAATTAGCTGCAGAGGAACTGTGTACATTTCAGGCTGACAGTCTCACCTCCAGTTTCAGAAGAGTTCCCCACCTGCAGCAGCTGGGAATGTCTGCTGAGGAACCTTTGTTCTCCACCAAAACCAGGACTCCCTCAGTGTGCTCTTCCCTGCCCTACTACGACCATGACACAAAATGACTCAAGACTCTTGTGCCTCGTGAAGTTTGCTTATTGATGCTACATGAGTTCTACTTTTATGCCAACCTACTTTTCTCTAATACTGGCCTAATTGCTACAGGCATGGACCAGAGACTCAAACTATCATCAGATGAGCTTTAAAAGTGAAGTGGATAAACTAGGATGAGACTCCCAGACAAGACAGATGTATATATTTGGAATCATGAGAAAGGTTGACTAATTCCATGTGCTTTTACTCTGACTTATCTGTGTGTCTTGAATGGCAGCCTGGACTTGAAGGCACCACATGCCCCCTGCTGCTGCAGCTGAAATTTCTATTGCTTTCCCCCAATCACAGGTTCCATGAACCCCAATAGCAAGAGAAAAAGAAAAAGTTATCAAAACACTGTGCTTAGAAGGATGGTTCTCCAAGCTTGGTATCTGGATCAGCAGCTGCTGCAACACTTGGGAACTGGTTGAAATGCAAATTCTTGGACCTTACCCCAGAAACTCTGGTGTGAGGCCTAGGAATCTGTGTTTTGGGGAGTCTTCAAGGAGGTGCTGGTGCATGTGAGAATCTGAGAGCCACCAGCTTAGGGCTCGATCTCAGAAGTCAGGTGGCCTGCCTAGGAGGTCATTCATCTTGGTAAAAACATCATCAGCTCCTCTGCCCCTTTGATTTGGTGGGAAGTCCCACATGTAGTACAGTGGAGAATCCCCTGCAGATAGATTATTAGATTACTAATGCAGGTAGCCTACAGTAAGTGCAAAATGCCCCAGGTTATCTCCCGGCTTCCAGGCATTAGGTCACAAGTGTAGCCGGGCTGTGGTGGTGACCTGAAGACAGAATCACAGAAGCCACAAGAGAAGGGTCTCTCACCTTGGGAGCAGGCTTTCTCTGATATCTCATGGTGAAGGAACTCATACTCTGCCGCTTTCCGAAAGAAACAGATGTGTACTTCCAAGTAGCTTGAGGATCTCTTTAGTGCTATATTGAGTGAATTTAGAAACTGGTTTTGTTGTAGTTTACCAATGGCCTTTCCTGTGTGTCCATCAGAGTACTTAGGACCTGAAATCTGTGCTAATCTCTTCTGAGTTTCTACATACAAGATGCCATTTTGATGAAAATGCAGAAAATTTCCATATGGTTACATAATTGTGCTTCTTTGCCTAGAAAATGAAGTGACTAAAACTGGGGGATTCCCTGGGGGAAGGATGCATCAGTACCCGTTACATCAGATGACAAATTCAGAGGTACCACAGGGCAGCATATAAAGTAGGAGAGAAAAAAAATCATATGCTATCGTAATTCAAAAGAAAATGAGGTGTTCATGTTCAACAGCTACACTGGCTAGACCACCTGGAGCAGGTTCTGGTAAACTAAGGCACAGGGCGCGTCTTAACCCTCTCTATCACTAAGGGGTAAGTGACATTTTTGTCCAGGGGGTATGCCTCTGGAGGCAAGAGAAGGGCTCTGGACAGATGAATCAGTCAGATTTGCTAATGGGTATGTTCCCCGGTGGCTCTGACGGTAAAGCGTCTGTCTACAATGCGGGAGACCCGGGTTCAATCCCTGGGTCGGGAAGATCCCCTGGAGAAGAAAATGGCAATCCACTCCAGTATTATTGCCTGGAAAATCCCATGGACAGAGGAGCCTGGTAGGCTACAGTCCATGGGGTCGCAACAAATCGAACATGACTGAGAGACTTCACTTTCGCTTTCATGTTCCCCTCCAGTTGTTTGGATGGTTCTCTTAATTTTGTTGGCAGTCCTGCAAAGCCAGAGAAACTCTGCTGGTTTCCTGGCACAGCACAAAATCTTGTGAACTAGGAATTTTATTTTTTGTGACTTTTCTGTGATTGTGTTTCTCATGCTCTTCCTCCTTCCACCTTCAGAGCCCTTACTCTGTTTTGGAGCATGGTAAATTCAGCCCCAGAAGGCCAAATGAACATGCCTGTGGTTTGTGCTCTAAAAGTCATCTCACCTTTCCCCGTCTCCCCTCTTTGGGGAGTTAAGTCTATGCTTATCCAGCTTCTTTCCCCTCCCCAAGAAGTGGTTTTGTGCCAGTGGAACTGTAAGCTAGATGAAAAGCTATCAAAGCACGAAGGGAAGGAATCGATAGTAATATGTGTAAGTGTGGGTATATATCACAAGTGACAGGCTCGTTTCCATGCAAGTTAAGATATTCTCAGTGCATCTAATTGATGCCCTGCCTATCTGTGTGTGTGCGCGCACGCACACACACACACACACACACACACACACACACACACTCTTATGGGGATATACACAGCTGGATTCACCCTATAGAGGTAAGTGGACAGCTGCCCATGGGCTGGGATTTGATTTTGCTCTAGAGCCCTCTCTGTGACGACCCCAGATGGCCCAGGCCATTTGCCTGCTGGGAATTCCCACATCACTGGTGTCTTTGGATTCAGGCACTGAAAGCTGTTTAAATGCAAATTATTTTCTAGGTGGTAAAGACATTATTATTCATTAATATTTGGGCTTTAATGAGTTTATTAGCTTAGAAAAGAACAGACCAGAGTCTTTTGGTAATAGAAGCCAGAGAGATATGTTTTAATAACAATAGGTGGAAAAGACTACAGTGAAAGTGAAAGCCTCTCAGTCACGTCCAACTCTGTGACCCCATAGACTATAGCCCTCCAGGCTCCTCTGTCCATGGGATTTTCCAGGTAAGAATACTGGAGTGGGTTGCCATTCACTTCTCTAGGGGATCTTCCCAACCCAGGGATTGACCCCTGGTTTCCTGAATTGCAGGCAGATTCTTTACTATCTGAGCCACCAGGGAAGACAGAGTGAGAATGAAAATACTACAGAAACTATAGCCATAGGCTCAAGGAATAGCATAAGGACATTAGTTACATGGTAAGAAACGAGATGAAAAAAAGGAGCATGGGAAATAAGGTGGGTCCCCAAGTCCATGGGTCATTTAGGCCAGCTACTCCTAGAGATTCTTTCCCAGGCAGGTGTGTTTGTAGAAACCCTTGCTGAGACACTGGTACATTTCACCTTTGCTGTAACATCACTATTTCCAGGGATTTATTTAGCTATTCACAAATATTTATTGAATATCTAGTACATGCCTAGCCACTGTGAGTATATGAGAACAGCAGATGGGACAGACCTTAACGAGCTTGCATTTTAGTGAGAAGGGATATGGGGTGTGGGGAGAGACAACAGACACAATGCATAAGGGAAGCGTGGTAGGTTAAATGCTGATAGGAGCTCTGGAGAAGAAGAAAGCAGTGAGGGGCTGGGGAGGAATCGCCATTTAAAATAAGATGCTCAGAGATGGCTCACTGGAGGTGACCCCTGAGTAAAAAGTGAGCGAGGAGTAAGGAAGCCCCACAGGTGTCCATGAGGAAATCATTTCCAGCAGAGGGGAGAGTAAAAAAATACAAAATTCTGCATCAGGAATCTGTCTGGCTTATTTGAGGAAGGGTGGGGGTGTGTGTGTGGGGGGGGTGTGGTCAGACAAAAGTGAGCACGGGGAAGAATAGCAGGGATAAGGCCCGAAGATCATGGGGCAGGGTGGGGATGAGGTCCAGTTCACACAGAACCTTAAAAGACTTAACCTTTACTCTGAGTGAGAGAGTTTTGAGGGACAGTGTCATTATCCAACCTTCAATTTAATAGGCTATTGCTGGGATTGGCTAGAGATGGTGTGTGCTGTGCTCAGTCGCTTCATTCGGGTCTGACTCTGTGACCCCATGGACTATAGCCTGACAGAGTCCTCTGTCCATGGGATTTTCCAGGCAAGGAAAATGGGTTGCCCTGCCCTCCTCCAGGGAATCTTCCCGACCCAGGCATTGAACCTGTCTCCTGCACTGTAGGCAGATTCTTTGAGCCACCGGGAAAGCCTAGAGATGATAGGTATCTTTAGTAGGTCACAATGTATCTGTTGTGACTCCTTGATGATGCTTCCATAGCAGAAGGTAAACTAGTGAGTGTGGCTGTGTTTCAATAAAACTCTATTTACAAGAACAGGTGGCAGGCCAGATTTGGCCCCTACTGATCCTTGTGTTGTTGCAATAATGCACAGGAGAGATGAAGGTGGATTGGACCAGGTTGAAGTTAGATCAGATATTGGCTACATTCTGAAGCTAGTGCCCTCAGGACTTGCTGTCAGACCAGATGTGGGGTGTGAGAGAAACCAAGGAAAGTGATGAGAGAAACCAAAGATAACTGTAAGGCATTTTGCTTGAGCAACTGGATAAACAGAGTCACCACTACTGAAATAAAGGGAGAAAACCCAGCAGGGAGATTAGTGTAGGACCGAGAGGAGGGTATCAGGAGTCAGTTTGGGAAATGAAAATGCAAGATGCCTTTAGGATAAAGGAATTGGGCCTTCAGTTCCCTCTAACCCTCTGTCCAGTCCTCATATTCTATGATTCCACCACAACTGTGAGAGAATAAACAGCTACCCTAGTGGCTTCTATGGTAATTGTGTTCTTCAGAGAGACCTTCCACTCTGTTTTACCCCACTTTCCCAAATGCAATTGGTGAGTATGCTAGCTAGAGATCAGTTGCTGGAAGGCAGGCACACTGAAAGGGAGCAACTGCCAGCCGAAACTAGCAGGAGCACTTGGAAGAGCAGCATGAATGGTGTGCGTGCTGAGGAGGCTTTGAGAGCTGGAGGCAAATTCCTGTGTATCTTAGTTTCCTGGAGGTTACTCATAATGGAGGGTTGTCAGCCGACCAGGCTAAGAATGTTCAATTTGTTTTCAGAGAAAAAGCAAAACATCTTCTTCGACTTCACCTCAGCTCCACTCTCAGAATGGCCACACTTCAGACCCACTCACCCTCTGCATAGACACCCGGGAGCCGGGCACTGATCCCGACAGCCCCTGGGGACCCTCAGGACACAGACGTGGTCTTTGCCACTAGCTTCTGCAGGCAATTTCCTCCCTCTTTTCTCTCCTCCCTGGGAGGTATATCCTCTGTCTGCCCGAATTCTTTCCACCCAAGAAGTGGCTCGGTGCCAGTGGGGTTGTTTGCTGTGTGGGGAGCTGGCAAACCACTTTGAGAGTGAGCTGATAGTAATATATTTAAAATATGAGCATTTATCAGAGCAGCAGATGGAGGCAGCAGAGTGGAGCTCCCAGAACGGAGGGCAGGGAGTGTTTCATTCAAGTGTAAAGCTCGCACCATCTAGACTCAGCTGGCACCAGCTTCTGAAACCAATGAACAGGAGGGAAACAAAAAAGGCCACCTTTGTGCTAAGTTCCAAAGGTCACAGCGTTCCCTGACCGGGTGTCCTCAGCGCCTCAAAGGCTGCATTCACTACAGAATGGGAGGGAAAACCCTTCTCGGTTGTTTTCCTTAATATGTTTTATTTCCTTAAAGCTGAGTAATTTTGATAGAAATTCCAAGCCTTGGAGCAAATGGAAATAGAGACCAAATTAATGCATTTATGTATGCGTGCATGAATTCATTCCACAAGCACTTACTACATGCCTGGACATGCCAGGAGCTGTGGCATATTCTGGGACAGTGAACCAGGCAGATGTATGCCTGTTGTAATGCCTTAATATTACAGCTGTCAGAAGTATTTTCATTTTAATTTTTTACCACCATCTCCACAACCCACCCTAAAAGTAAGAATATATTTAAGACCTATTCTATACACTATTTGAACTATATAAAAGAGTGTATTTTTTAGTGGTAAATTTCCTGAGGGTCCAAGTGTTATGCTGAATACATTAGTGTGAAAAAAAACTATGATATTAATTTTAAATTGCCTGTTTGAGAAGCGTGTTATTTTTATCATGTCAGGGTAAAGTAGATATATTAGGTAACACTTGGTTGTTATGGATAACTATATCTCTAATCTTCAATCTGCATGCTCTTAGAGCTCTATTGTTCTTTTTATTTTTGTTTTTTTGTTTTTAAAGTCATTTATTCAGCAATGTTTTTGAACGTTTATTCAATTTCAGATTGTGGGATTCCCTGGGCAAGTATGAAGGTGATCAATAGGCAGTCCTGCCCTATACACCTGCCCTCCCACACTGCAGGAGGTTGGGCCAGTACTACATTCAGGAGAGCTAAGGACTGTGGAAGGAAAGAGCCAGAAAGTACCAGGGTTGGAGAAGGAGACTGTGGTGAGAATGATCAAGGCTTGAAGGAAGCTCTAGAGTTGGTCAAGTTGACTAAAAGTTCTCAGCAGAACAGATATTGCTCCCTCCAAGAGTTTGAGAACCTTAGTGGGTGTTACCATTGGTCACTGATAGGAGGCATTTAGTGGATGAAGGCCAGAAATGCTAGATGTTCTGCTATGTATGATTTGATCTTACTCACAAAGACTCATCCTGCATCCAACAGGACATTTGAGTGTTCCACCAGACATTTGGGTGAAAATTTGGTTACAATTGTCTGAGCCTAATATCCAACTCATGTCACATGTAAACACAAAGTATGCTTTACCCAGTTTTAATAAAAAGTGCATTTCTAGGAATACAACTCCCTTATGAGTCAAAGAAAGATTGTGTTCTGTTCTTTTTGGAATTTTGCCAAGAGTCATTCACCAGCCTGAAAAGTCATATCACTGACTGTCTCATTGCTCTTGGCATTTGTGTCTCTGAAACAATACACTTGAATTGGTTCATCTGTACCTATCAGTCCCCTGTGGTTCTAGGCAAACATTTGTTATGTCTTTGAGTGTAGGTGTGCCCAAGCATATACATGCAGAAACATCCATTTTATTCCATACTACTTGCTTTTTTTCTATTACAGTTAAAGTATTATTTTGGATTTTTAAAAATTATGAGTGTATATATATATATCTTATCTATAGCATTTGTTGCAAGATAGTAAAAAGCAGGATACCTTTTAAAATATATAAAATGGGGGCATTCCATCTCTAGGGTGAGAACCCATGACTCGGGCAAAGTAGGTGGAAAAAGCATTCTAGGCAGTACTCTAAAATTTTAATGTGAGTAGAATCACCTGGAGATTTTGTTAAAACATGGATTCTGATTCAGTAATAAGCTCTTGGGTGATGTTGATGCTGCTGGTCCATGGTGCATATTTTGAGTGGCAAAGTATAGAAGATTGTAGGTACAAAGGTATGAAGTCTTCGAAGAGTTTTTCTGGGAAACAATCAGGAACTTTGTATAATCAGAGCACAAAATGTGAAGGGTTGTGAGGTGCAAAATAAATTAAAGAGGGAGGCAGGATCAGATCAGGTAGGACCATGGCCGCCCTGTCTTGACTTCACTTTGTAGACAGTAGAGTGCCCTGAAAGGGCTTTAAGCAGAAGTGTGTAAGGTTACATCTCTGCCTTCATGGGTGATGGCTCTGTCGGATGTAGGAAGTCGTGAGAAGGGCTTTCACAGTTAAGTCCCATGAGAACATAACAAAAATAAGGACCTGAACTGAGGAAGCCAAAGCAGAAGTGGAAGGAAGAAGACAGGTTTGATGATGTGAAGTCAGATTTACTGGGACTTGATGACTGATTGAACACAGGGAGTAAAAGACAGGAAGCATCAAGAATGACTTTCATGCTGCTGGCATGAGCTTTGGGTGTATAATGATGCTATTATTGACTAGTATTGGGAGCAGAGAAGGATATACGAGTTTGAGGGCAATGTTTAGGGAAACTGACTTTCAGATAAATGAATTCCAAGTGTCTTCCCAATCAAAAACTAGAAAGATGTCCAGTTGAACTTCGATGTGAGGACTTTTATTGAGTATATCATGGAGAAAAAGAACCCTGTAGACTGTTGAAAGGAATGTAAATTTGCATAACCACTATGGAAATTAGTTTGAAGGTTCCTCAAAAAATAGAAAAAAAAATACTATATGATCCAGCAATCCCACTTCTGGATACATTCTCAAAGGAATTAAGATCAGGATCTCAAAGAGACATCTGCACTCCCATGCTCATTGCAGTGTTATTTACAATAGCCAAGGAATGGGTGCAATGTAAATACAATGTAAATTTCCATCAACAGATAAAAGAAAATATGGTATATACGTACAATGGAACATTTTTCAGCCTTAAAAAAGAAGAGAATCCTGCCATTTGTGACAATATGGATGAACCAGGAAGATATTATGCTAAGTGAAATTAGCCAAAGTAGGACAACACATGATCCTATTTACATGAGGAATCTAAAATAGTCAAACTCACAGAGCAGAGAGTAGAATGGTGGTTGCTGGGGCTACGGGGAGGCAGAAATGAGGAAGTTATTTGTCTAAGGGTACAAAGAGAGTCCCTTGGACTGCAAGGAGATCCAACCAGTCAATCTAAAGGAACTCAACCTCGAATATTCATTGGAAGGACTGATGCTAAAGCTGAAGCTCCAATGCTTTGGCCACCTGATGCAAAGAACCGACTCATTAGAAAAAGACCCTGATTCTGGGAAAGATTGAAGGCAGGAGAAAAAGGGGACGACAGAGGATGAGATGGTTGGATGGCATCACTGACTCGATGCACTTGAGTTTGAGCAAGCTCCAGGAGTTGGTGATGGACAGGGAAGCTTGGTGTGTCTAAGGGGTTGCAAAGAGTCAGATAAGACTGAGCGACTGAGCTGAACTGAACTGACAAAGTTTCAGTTATACAAGATAAATAAGTCCTAGAGATCTACTACTACAAGCAAAGTGCTTATAGTTTATGATATTATCTTACGTACTTAAAAGTTTTCTAAGATGGTAGCTGTTATATGCTATTACAAAAAATTAAAAATAGTAAAAGGCAGTAGAAAATTTTGGAGATGATAAATATATTGATATTTATGGCATAGATTTTGGTGATGGTTTCATGGATATATACGTATCTCCAACTCATAAAGTGATATATGCACAAACTACATAGAGCTCTTTGTATGTCAATCATGCCTCAATCAAATGGTCTTTAAAGAAGCATATTGTATTTCACTCTAATAGGCATCACTTTCGTAGGAGTTCATCTGTCACACAGGGAGTGGAGGAGGAACATGTGCAGTTCCTACAAGCTCCGTGGTTGTCCAGGCCAGCTGTGATAATGAGAAGAAAAGGGGCAGTACAACATATTTATTTCATTATGAAAAGTGGATGAAGTATTGTAATCATCTGGGAGGTGTCAGAGACTCTTCACAGTCCCATGGACTGTAGCCTTCCAGGCTCCTCTGTCCATAGAAGAATTCTCCAGGCAAGAATACTGGAGTGGGTTGCCATTTCCTTCTCCAGGGGATCTTTCCGACCCAGGGATTGAACCCGGTCTCCTGCATTTCAGGCAGATTCTTTACTGTTTGAACCACCAGGGAAGCCTGTAGAAGACACAGGTAGAATTATAATTCCTGCTTCCCAGGGTCAATCTCTGTCTCTGTCTTTCTGTTTGTGTCTTTGTCTGTCAACATACACACACACATACGAACACACACACACACACACCACAGTCCTGTCTTTGTGTTGTTGCCAGTTTACAGACATTGGGATGGCAGTGAGTTTAAGGTGGTCCCTGTGAGGTCGTGGGCCTGGAGTTCCCTTTTTTGTGTTTAGTTGTATCAATCTCCACAAACACCATGAACAACTAGTCTACTTTGAGAGCTCAGAACCGGTCCTCGCCTTCATCTCAAATTGCTTTATCTTATTTGATTTTATACAAAAAAAATCATAAATGAGAAAACAGAAGCTTGTAGAGAGAGATCAGGTCATATGCCTATGGTCACACAGAGAGAAGGAACGACAAATCTAGCCTGGATCCCATTTCCTTTCTTACTCACTCTGTAATTCACTTCCTCTAACCTCTCCCAGTCACACCTAAATAATGGCTGCTCCTTAACACCCCATGCTGCTTCACACATCTGCATACACTGGATACTTCTGCTTGGACTCCTCCTCTTGGATATTCCGCTGTCAAAGTCCTGCCTAGTATTATGTCAGAATTCTACCCAGGGACCCTTGTATCTGTGGACACTTTCCTGAGCCTCCTGTCTCGATGCCTGTACACATTCTCCTCTAGCATGTACCAGGCTTCACTGCAATGATGTGTTTTCACATCCCTCCCTCTTTCCAGACTGTGGGCTCCTGCAGGCAGGGTCAGTCTTAGTGTTATTGTGTCAGTTAGATATAACTATCCAGTAAGGGGCTCTGAACTAAACTGTTGAGTACAGTCATTAGTGAGTTCTCAGTAAATGTTACTGGACATAATAGTGCCTGGGAAGAACACACCAGTTTCTAGAGAATGTAAACACTAGAAATGCAGGGGGGGAGGGGAATGGCTTGGAAAATCATTATCTTTGAACATATTATTTATGTATAAAACTTTTAATGAATGTCTTCTTCTCCTGTAATCCTTCACCATTAATATTAGGCTTACTTATTAAGTTTAGTTTATTGGGAGTCAATATTTAATTTAAAATTTTAATTCTTATAAGGGTTTTAATAAATAACATGTAATAACTGTCAATGATATTTTAGCAAATAAAGCACATAATTTTTAACATAATTAATTTTTAATAAAATGTAATAGAAAAAGTCAGAGAAGGCAATGGCACCTCACTCCAGTACTCTTGCCTGGAAAGTCCCATGGACAGAGGAGCCTGGTAGGCTGCAGTCCATGGGGTCGATAGAGTTGGACACGACTGAGTGACTTCACTTTCACTTTTCCCTTTCATGCATTGGAGAAGGAAATGGCAACCCACTCCAGTGTTCTTGCCTGGAGAATCCCAGGGACGGGGAATCCTGGTGGGCTTCGGTCTATGGGGTTGCACAGAGTCGGACACGACTGAAGCGACTTAGCAGCAGCAGCAGCAATAGAAAAAGTACTCTATATGCAACTCTACACCTGAACTAGTTTTAGGTCTAATCTTATCCTTGTCTCTTTGTATTGCTCATTCTATAACTTTCTCTCTCTTTCTTCTCCCTATTATTTCTTCAGTAAGGTTCATGTGAAAGAAGATGGACTTTCTTCAGGCCTACAATAAAGCGGGGGAAAACAACAATGACTAAAGAAAAAAATATATAGTTATTTTAATATATAGGAAGATATAAAAATTTATACAAATAAACATTTTTATGTTTAAACATTAAATTCCATTTTTCTGTAGCCTGTGGTTAATTTTATTATAAATCAACATGTATTTAAAATACCTACAATACTGTCTTCCTGGCTTTTGTGATTCAGAAGAGGTTCTGGTGCTTTGAGGCATACACACACACACACACACACACTTTCATATTAATATCTCTAAAAGCATTTAACTAACAGAAACACACTGCTTCTGCTGCTGCTGCTAAGTCTCTTCAGTCGTGTCCGACTCTGTGCAACCCCACAGATGGCAGCCCACCAGGCTCCCCCTTCCCTGGGATTCTCCAGGCAAGAACACTGGAGTGGGTTGCCATTTCCTTCTCCAATGCATGAAAGGGAAAAGTGAAAGTGAAGTTGCTCAGTCGTGTCTGATTCTTCGAGACCCCATGGACTGCAGCCTACCAGGCTCCTCCGTCCATGGGATTTTCCAGGCAAGAGTACTGGAGTGGGGTGCCATCGTCTTCTCCGAATAGAAACACACTACTGTATATAAAATATCAATAGATAACCAACAAGGACCTACTTTATAACACAGGGAACTAGATTCATTATCTTCTAATAACCTATAATAGCAAAGAATCTGAAAAAGAATATGTGTGTGTGTGTATGTGTATAGCTTCCCTGATGGTTCAGTGGGTAAAGATTCTGCCTGCAATGCAGGAGACACAGGAGATGTGGGTTTGATCCCTGGGTTAGGAGGATCCTCTGAAGGAGGAAATGGCAACCTACTCCAGTATGCTTGCCTGGAAAATTCCACAGACAGAAAAGCCTGGCAGTCTACAGTCTACAGGGTTGCAAAGAGCTGGACATGACTGAGCACGTGGCATAAATATATATATATATATATAAAATATAGTTATATATAATATGTATATAACTGAATCATTTTGTTGTATACCTGCACCACCATAAATCAACTATTACTTCAATTAAATAAGTAAATAAAGCAAAAATCAAACCAAACCAAATCCAGTTGCAAACCAGTGTCCTTAGCAACAAAGCTCAAATAGTAAATTGCAAACTTTCACTGTCAACTTAAAACAAAAACTCCCTAAAAGCATATATTAGAATCTTCAGGGACCAGTCACTCAGATAACCTCAGGTAACGTTAGTGTGTCATGCAACCATGTTTCTCAAGCTGAGGTAGCCACACCTCCAAGGATTACAAGAGTTACGGGCCAGGAGATTTGGGAAGCAACTGAAAAAATATGTGGTGTCTCTCCCTAAGATGTTAATTTAAATTAATGGGTTGAACATCATATTTATATAAAAATCAGTACAGATATATTAAGGAGGAGAATGCAAATTTCTCATGAAATTTTAAAGATGAAAATAACAAGAGATCACAAAGAAACGTTGAACTTGTGATCAGCTGCATGGACTCCATCCCAGACTGCTAGTAGTACACAGGCTCTTCTTTTCTTCGGTTAAGTGGAAAGGTCAGAGAAGTATTGCTTAGGATTCACACACAAATAAGGACAAACTCAAGAACTGAACAACAGTTATGTTGGAAATTGGAATATTGTTCAAAGAACAGAGTGAGCTGAGAAAAAGTCCAAGATGGCTCTAGCAAATGAATTATCTTGACATCACCTCAGCAGTAGAGTGTTTCATCCTCTGCCCATAGCATAACTCTGAAGGACTACTTCAACACTCTTTACTCCCACCAGCCAGCCACCCTCTCCTCTCTTTTGTATATCTTTTGGTTTCTTCTTTCCTTTATGTATCTATTGGTTTCTCTAATAATTTCAGTATGTCCAATGGTCTTTCATATCCTTTATAGTCCATTTTCTTCCAGGGTATCTTCTCTTCTGTTCCATCTTCCAAATGCTCAAACCAATTTGTGTATTACATGAGAAACTCTTCAAAAGAGGGAACATAATTCCTGCAATTAATTGCTGTCATATTAACCCTATTTTGATACAGATTTTGTGCCAAGTTGCCTCATAGAGCACCAGCCAGCTTACACGTCGAGTTCAGCTCCCACTTCTGGGGAGGCTGTCTGTTGTTGTGTCAGGGGAGTAACAGTTTATGGATTAAAAGCATGTCAGTTGACCAGGGTCAGGTTTCCTCTGCAGGAGACCATGGAAGTATGTCGTGGGCATTCTGACTCTTGCCTTTTCCAAAACAGGTTCCGTAAAAGATATCAGAAATGGTTGCCTTTGGAAGGATTAACAGCTGATAAAACAAGATAAAGGTCTGAAGCCTGTTCATTGACACATTCTGGATAAACTTATACAGAAATTTAAAAAACAGAAACATTGTTTGAAGAGACCACCTAGGTAATGCAGGTATTCTTTCTTATTTATTAAAAAATTTTTTTCTTTTTTTTTTGTATTTTAGTTATAGAGGGTTGAGTTAACCATACTCCTTAGTTCCCAGCCCACCAGCACTATTGGTCTGAGCAAGACCTCCCTTGGTTGATTTATTGGTTAATTGGAATCCTCTCCACAATATCTCTGACAGATGCTTTAACCTACTTCGGGAACTCACTATCTCTAAAGTGAACAGCTAATACCGTATATAGAGCCTTCCAACTCTTAGATAATTCTTTCTTACATTATACCAAAAATAGCTTTTCTATAACTTTGCCCCAATGTTCCCAGGTTTTTTCTGTAGAATCATGCAGAAAAAAAAATCAATTCTTTCCTCAACTGATAGCTTTCCAATCCCACAAAGTCAGCTATCATGAAGAAGTAAATCTTCATTTTTCTATATGAGATACATTCTTCTTGAGTCTTCACTGATGTGGTCTTAAGACACTTTACAACCTAGTTACCTTCCCTTGGGCAAACTCTAGTCTGACAATGACTTTTTAAAAAACAGGTGTTTAAATATCTTGAAATTGATGTGCTTTGCCAATGCAAAATATAATGAGTGTAACCCTCCCTCTCCCTTCCTTAATTTCAATTTCTATTAATGCATACTAAAATTTGTGTTAGTTTTTAAAAAAAAATAATACCACATTTTTGACTCTCACTGAACTTTATATCTTTCCCAGTGAACTGCTGTCAGTCCAGAGCTTTTCCACCTTGTATTTAAGTAGTTGATTCTTTGAACTTAGATGCAGAACTTAACATTTAACCCTATTAAGTTGTATATCATTAATTTCATTCCACCTTTGTCCTTTGTCAAGGTCTTTTTCAAGTTTGATTCTTTAATATGGTTTATCAATTTTTACTCCAACTTGGAATCCACCTAACTTACTGATTAATATATTTAAGATTTCAGAAAAGAGCAGAGAACTTTGGTGTGGCTCTCAGATTTTAGTGTACAAAAGAATTATCTGGAACATATGTTAAACATGCAGATTACCAAGTCTCATTTCTGGAAATTTTGACTCAGTAAGTGTGGGATGGGACTTCAGATGTGCATGTCTAACAAGCACCACATGTGATCCTGATGCTTTGGTCCTAGAGCACACTTTAGAAACTTAGAAATTTCCTTTAGGCCTGAGTTGACAGTAATGTGTTCATTCATTCTAATAGGGTGGTTGTCTCTGTAGTGCTGAACACATGATTAATACTGAATGAATGATTGAAGGGATGAAGGAATGAAGAATGGGAAGGAAGACTCAGCTAATCACCCACTTTATATTTTCCATTTTAATCACAATACCAATATGATTGACTTTTTCAAATACTCTGTTGCAATTAAACTGTATCTTTGATTCCCCTCTGGGAAAGGTGTTTTGCATGGCTATTCTTCATAACAAACATAGACAATATATTATAAAGCAAAGACATCATTTTGCCAACAAAGGTCCATATAGTCAAAGCTATGGTTTTTCTAGTAGTCATGTACAGATGTGAGAACTGGATCACAAAGAAGGTTGAGCACTGAAGAACTGACGCCTTTGAATTATGGTGCTGGAGAAGACTCTTAAGAGTCTCTTGGACTGCAAGGAAATCAAACCAGTAAATGCTAAAGGAAAACAACCTTGAATTTTCATTGGAAGGACTGATGCTGAAGCTGAAGTTCTAACACTTTGGCCACCTGATGCAAAGAGCCAACTCACTGGGGGGGAAAAAAAAAAACCCGATGTGGGAAAGATTGAATACAAAAGGAGAAGATGGCAGAGGATGAGATGGTTAGATAGCATCAGCGACTTAATGGACTGAATCTGAGCAAACTCCAGGAGATGTTGAAGGACAGGGAAGCCTGCCATGCTGCAGTTCATGGGGTCACAAAGAGTTGTACATGATTTAGCAGCTGAACAACAAAAATTCTTCATAACATATGTCATCTCCTAAGGGTTGTTCTTGTGCTTTCTAAGTGCTCACACATCATGTATTTAATTCCTCTAAAATTTCATTGAGAATTAAGTGGTGTTTAAATGGCAACCCACTCCAGTACTCTTGCCTGGAAAATCCCATGGACAGAGGAGCCTGGTAGGCTACAGTCCAAAGGGTCGCAAAGAGTTGGACACACCTGAGCGACTTCACTTTATATTAAAACCCAGAGATTTCCCTCTACTAATTCCTGCTTGACTTATAAAAAATTAGGGTGTATTTTAAGTGCTTGACTTATTCATTCCCATTCAGGCCATGTTGTTCATCTTTTCTGTTTTAACAGGTTTGCAGATAAGTAAGAAGCCAAGTGCCAGACACTTCAACAAGAAAAGGTTTCTTACTTTTCCCCTGACTTTATAGTTTTGAAAACGTAAAAGTCCACAGAAAAACTCAAAGAATAATACATACAATGTGTTTTACCTAGATCAACAATTACCAGAATTTTGTCCCAGTGTTTGTTTTTTTTTTTTTTTTTTGTATCTAGCAATCAATGCAAAGAAATAGAGGAAAACAACAGAATGGGAAAGACTAGGGATCTCGTCAAGAAAATCAGAGATACCAAAGGAATATTTCATGCAAAGATGGGCTCGAAAAAGGATAGAAATGGTATGGACCTAACAGAAGCAGAAGATATTAAGAAGAGATGGCAAGAATACACAGAAGAACTATACAAAAAAGATCTTCACGACCCAGATAATCACGATGGTGTGATCACTGACCTAGAGCCAGACATCCTGGAATGTGAAGTCAAGTGGGCCTTAGAAAGCATCACTACGAACAAAGCTAGTGGAGATGATGAAATTCCAGTTGAGCTATTCCAAATCCTGAAGGATGATGCTGTAAAGTGCTGCACTCAATATGCCAGCAAATTTGGAAAACTCAGCAGTGGCCACAGGACCGGAAAAGGTCAGTTTTCATTCCAATCCCAAAGAAAGGCAATGCCAAAGAATGCTCAAACTACCGCACAATTGCACTCATCTCACACACTAGTAAAGTAATGCTCTAAATTCTCCAAGCCAGGCTTCAGCAATACGTGAACCGTGAATTTCCTGATGTCCAAGCTGGTTTTAGAAAAGGCAGAGGAACCAGAGATCAAATTGCCAACATCCGCTGGATCATGGCAAAAGCAAGAGAGTTCCAGAAAAACATCTATTTCTGCTTTATTGACTATGCCAAAGCCTTTGACTGTGTGGATCACAATAAACTGTGGAAAATTCTGAAAGAGACGGGAATACCAGATCACCTGACCTGCCTCTTGAGAAACCTGTATGTAGGTCAGGAAGCAACAGTTAGAACTGGACCATGGAACAACAGACTGGTTCCAAATAGGAAAAGGAGTACGTCAAGGCTGTAAATTGTCACCCTGTTTACTTAACTTATATGCAGAGTACATCATGAGAAACGCTGGACTGGAGGAAGCACAAACTGGAATCAAGATTGCTAGGAGAAATATCAATAACCTCAGATACGCAGATGACACCACCTTATGGCAGAAAGTGAAGAGGAACTCAAAAGCCTCTTGATGAAAGTGAAAGTGGAGAGTGAAAAAGTTGGATTAAAGCTCAACATTCCGAAAACGAAGATCATGGCATCTGGTCCCATCACTTCATGGGAAATAGATGGGGAAACAGGGGAAACAGTGGAAACAGTGTCAGACTTTATTTTTCAGGGCTCCAAAATCACTACAGATGGTGACTGCAGCCATGAAATTAAAAGACGCTTACTCCTTGGAAGGAAAGTTATGACCAACCTAGATAGCATATTCAAAAGCAGAGACATTACTTTGCCAACAAAGGTCCGTCTAGTCAAGGCTATGGTTTCTCCTGTGGTCATGTATGGATGTGAGAGTTGGACTGTGAAGAAGGCTGAGCGCTGAAGAATTGATGCTTTTGAACTGTGGTGTTGGAGAAGACTCTTGAGAGTCCCTTGGACTGCAAGGAGATCCAACCAGTCCATTCTGAAGGAGATCAGCCCTGGGATTTCTTTGGAAGAAATGATGCTAAAGCTGAAACTCCAGTACTTTGGCCACCTCATGGGAAGAGTTGACTCATTGGAAAAGACTCTGATGCTGGGAGGGATTGGGGGCAGGAGGAGAAGGGGATGACAGAGGATGAGATGGCTGGATGGCATCACTGACTCGATGGACATGAGTCTGAGTGAACTCCGGGAGTTGGTGATGGACAGGGAGGCCTGGCGTGCTGCGATTCATGGGGTGGCAAAGAGTCAGACATGACTGAGCAACTGATCTGATCTGATCTGATCTGATAGCTCCATAGATTTCTGTCCCCTCAACCAACTAGTCACTATATTTCTTTGTTCTCTTTTAGTCTTGAAAAATTTCTCTCTCCTGTTTTCTGCCTTTTGGGGTGGACATCTGGATTATCTAAATATGTGTCTTGTTTTTGTTTGTTTAGTATTATAAGTGCTGCCTTTTGAATCACGTTGTTTTACATATTCAAAAAGTAAAATTACAGAGGACTTTTTTTTAAGTTAACTTTAAAATTTGCTCCTAAAGGGGGATTGGAGCACACCACAGGGTTCACCATAGAGTCTAAGAAATCAGATCCTGAGTACAGGAGAGGGGGACAAAAAGCTGGGTGGAAGCTTCTGGGACTCTGTGAAACCTCAGGAGGCTTCAGCAAAGCCATGGGGGATTTCTCCAGACAAAGTTAGTCATCAGATCAGTGTCCCTGCTGGCCCAAACACAAGGATGGATTTCAGATCCCAGTCCCGGGTCTGTGAGAGGAGACCTGAGAGGGGACACAGGCTGCCACGCCAGAGTCATTCCCTCTTCCCAGGGTGGTCCTCACCTGATTTGTTGCTGGGGTCCTAAGACCACTGCCCTCCCGCCCCAACTCAGGGGCAGTTCCCACAGAGGCTTTGTTAAGATTTCATCACAATGTCCGGCTCTGTTCAACCCTTCTTCCTTCCTTTAGCTACACCCGTTGAGAATTTAAGGCACATTCCCTAATAAACTCGCACACACCTATCTCCAAGCACTGTTCCAAGCACTGTTCCTAGCACAACATGTTAGCTATGAAGGTATGTGATCCGCAAATGCTATGAAAGTGAAAGTGTTAGTCACTAAGTCTTGTCCGACTCTTTGCAACCCCATGGACTGTAGCCTGCCAGGTTCCTCTGTCCATGGGGTTCTCCAGCAGAGAATACTGGAGTGGTTAGCCATTCCATTCTCCAGGGAATCTTCCCAACCCAGGGATGAAACCCGGGTCTCCTGCATTGCAGGCAGATTCTTTACTGCATGAGCCACCACGGAAGGCCCTGCATACCCATCTCCAAGCACAGCTCCAAGCACAGCATATTAGCTATCAAGATGTATGATCCTCAAATGCTATGATGTAGGTCTATTAGCCATTTTATATGTGAGGACATGAAAACACAGAGTGACTAAATGATTACCCAAACAAAAAAGATGTCCTTTTCATTATAGGGGACTGGAATGCAAAAGTAGGAAGTCAAGAAACACCTGGAGTAACAGGCAAATTTGGCCTTGTAGTATGGAATGAAGCAGGGTAAAGGCTAATAAAATTTTGCCAAGAGAACACACTGGTCATAGCAAACCCCCTTTTCCAACAACACAAGAGCAGACTCTACACGTGGATATCACCGGATGGTCAACACCGAAATCAGATTGATTATATTCTTTGCAGCCAAAGATGGAGAAGCTCCACACAGTCAGCAAAAACAAGACCGGGAGCTGACTGTGGCTCAGATCATAACTCCTTATTGCCAAATTCAGACTTAAATTGAAGAAAGTAGGGAACACCAGTAGACCATTCAGGTATGACCTAAATCAAGTCCCTTATGGTTATACAGTGGAAGTGAGAAATAGATTTAAGGGACTAGATCTGATTGACAGAGTGCCTGATGAACTATGGATGGAGGTTTGTGACATTGTAAAGGAGACAGGGATCAAGACCATCCCCATGGAAAAGAAATGCAAAAAAGTGATGGCTGTCTGAGGAGGCCTTACAAATAGCTGTGAAAAGAAGAGAAGCGAAAAGGAAAGGAGAAAAGAAAAGATATAAACATCTGAATGCAGAGTTCCAAAGAATAGCAAGGAGAGATAAGAAAGCCTTCCTCAGCAATCAGTGCAAAGAAATAGAGGAAAACAACAGAATGGGAAAGACTAGAGATCTCTTCAAGAAAATTAGAGATACCAAGGGAAGATTTCATGCAAAGATGGGCTCGATAAAGGACAGAAATGGTATGGACCTAACAGAAGCAGAAGATATTAAGAAGAGATGGCAAGAATACACAGAAGAACTGTACGAAAAAGAGCTTCACGACCAAGATAATCACCATGGTGTGATCACTCAGCTAGAGCCAGACATACTGGAATGTGAAGTCAAGTGGGCCTTAGGAAGCATCACTATGAACAAAGCTAGTGGAGGTGATGGAATTTCAGTTGAGCTATTTCAAATCCTGAAAGATGATGCTGTGAAAGTGCTGCACTCAATATGCCAGCAGATTTGGAAAACTCAGCAGTGGCCACAGGACCGGAAAAGGTCAGTTTTCATTCCAATCCCAAAGAAAGGCAATGCCAAAGAATGCTCAAACTACTGCACAATTGCACTCATTTCACACGCTAGTAAAGTAATGCTCTAAATTCTCCAAGCCAGGCTTCAGCAATACGTGAACCGTGAACTTCCAGATGTTTAAGCTGGTTTTAGAAAAGGCAGAGGAACCAGAGAGCAAATTGCCAACATCTGCTGGATCATGGCAAAAGCAAGAGAGTTCCAGAAAAACATCTATTTCTGCTTTATTGACTATGCCAAAGCCTTTGACTGTGTGGATCACAATAAACTGTGGAAAATTCTGAAAGAGACGGGAATACCAGATCACCTGACCTGCCTCTTGAGAAACCTATATGCAGGTCAGGAAGCACCAGTTAGAACTAGACATGGAAGAACAGACTGGTTCCAAATAAGAAAAGGAGTACGTCAAGGCTGTATATTGTCACTCTGCTTATTTAACTTCTATGCAGAATACATCATGTGAAACGCTGGGCTGGACGAAGCACATGCTGGAATCAAGATTGCCGGGAGAAATATCAGTAACCTCAGATATGCAGATGACACCACCCTTATGGCAGAAAGTGAAGAAGAACTCAAAACCTTCTTGATGAAAGTGAAAGTGGAGAGTGAAAAAGTGGCTTAAATCTCAACATTCTGAAAACGAAGATCATGGCATCTGGTCCCATCACCTCATGGGAAATAGATGGGGAAACAGTGGAAACAGTGTCAGACTTTATTTTTGGGGGCTCCAAAATCACTGCAGATGGCGATTGTAGCCATCAAATTAAAAGACACTTACTCCTTGGAAGGAAAGTTATGACTAACCTAGATAGCATATTGAAAAGCAGAGATATTACTTTGCCAACAAAGGTCCATATAGTCAAGTCTGTGGTTTTTCCAGTAGTTATGTATGGATGTGAGAGTTGGACTGTGATGAAAGCTGAGCATCAAAGAATTGATGCTTTTGAACTGTGGTGTTGGAGAAGACTCTTGAGAGTCCCTTGGACTGCAAGGAGATCCAACCAGTCCATCCTAAAGGAGATGAGTCCTGGGTGTTCATTGGAAGGACTGATGTTGAAGCTGAAACTCCAATACTTTGGCCACCTCTTGAGAAGAGTTGACTCATTGGAAAAGACTCTGATGCTGGGAGGGATTGGGGGCAGGAGGAGAAGGGGACGACAGAAGATGAGATGGCTGGATGGCATCACTGATGCAATGGACGTGAGTCTGAGTTAACTCCGGGAGTTGGTGATGGACAGGGAGGCCAGGCGTGCTGCGATTCATGGGGTAGCGAAGAGTCGGATACAACTGAGCGACTGAACTGAACTGAACTGAAAGGTACAAGGCTTGACTCAAACACAGACAACTGACAGCCCTGTCACTTCCTGGTCTGCCACAAGTGGCTCTCCTCTGTGATAAGTGATGGCTGTTGGCACACTCAGTATGTTAACGCTATCATTTTTTCCAGATGCTTCCTAAGCAAAGATGTAGAAAAACTCCCTGTAGATGTAGCGTGGGAGGGGATTTGTCCTGATGGTTCAGGAAAGGCAGGTAAAGGCAGTCTAACCTGAATCCTTGTTCTTCCAGAGGGCTTTAGCCCTAACTGGGAGTTCACTTCACCCTCTGAGCTGACTCCCCTCAGCTCCTCTAAGCTGAGCTCAGTTTTCCTCTGGTTACATGTTACACCGGCCACTCCCACTCTTGCAAAAGGAAAGAATATGCTCAGCACAAAAATGAAAAGAGAGATAAATAAAATAGGTTTCTCTTCTTGAAGACAAGAAAGAGGTAGTTGTTTCCTGACCTATTTGGGTATGCTTTCAGAGCCTGTGTAATGTAGCTTAACCAGCCTTAATGTAGCACTGATGCAATCTGCCCTGCTTTCAACAATCTCTTTAAGGCATGACTTGTTTAAAATTCTTGATAAAAATCTGCAAGGTCAAAATAGCCACTTCTATCTATAAGGAGACTCAAGGAATCATCGTGACTGCTTTTGCAGTTCACAGTTGGGATTTCTTTCCACCCCACTGATTTTTTTCAAGCCAAAAGATAGGATGACCAACTGTCCTGCTTTTGCCTGGGCTGAGAGGGCTCCCAGGATGTGATATTCTCTTTGTTAAAACATGTGAGTCCATCACCCTACAGTAGACACTTTATGACCCAGCACTATTGTGTTACAGGAAATGCCTGTTTATTGTGTATGCTTTTATCTCAAAAATATTATATTTTATTATTAAACTAGAAAATTTAGAAGCCATGGAAAGAAATATGGGAGAAACTAAAAACCACACAAATCCATAATGCAGTGATCACGATTTAAACATTTTGGCAACTTCCATGCATTTTCCTTTGGGTGTGTGTGTGAGAGAGAATGTGTGTGTGTACATGTATTTTACAAATCTAAATTGTGCTGTACAAATAATTCTGTATCTGATTTTCACTTAGCATGAGTGTGCCTCCATATCAGTAGATACTTTTTTAAAAACACCATTGCTAATAGTTGTATGCTTTCTGTTGAGGGTTGCTACACTTTATTTAACCATTTTCCTATTGTTTAGCATTTGCACAGATTTTTTCCCGTTTAAGATAATGTTGCTTTGAACATGTTGCTTTCAGTGTCTAATGATTTCTTTTGGAAAGGTTTTGAGTACTGAATTGGGTGAAAAATTATGGGCTTAGTTAAAGCTACTGAATTCTATCTCTAAAATGCTTTAAAAAAAATGTACATCAGCAGTGTTTATGCTTGCTCCACTGACCTCCTGCCAGCGCTAAGGATTTTTCCAATCTTCATCAATGTTACAAATTTTTAAAAAGTTACTCTAACCAATCTGCATTTTTTGTTTATGAATAAAGCTTAAACCTCTTTCATATACTTGTCATGTGAATTTTTCTATAAATTGTTTGTTCATATACTTTCTCAGATTTTATATTTAATATCTTGCTTCTCAGTTTATATGAACTCTTTATAGACTAACTATAATAACTCTTTTTATGTCATACTTGCTTCAGATACTTTTCCTGATTAATTATTGGATCAGTTCAGTTCAGTGGCTCAGTCCTGTCCGACTCTTTGCGACCCCATGAATCGCAGCACGCCAGGCCTCCCTGTCCATCACCAACTCCTGGAGTCTACCCAAACCCATGTCCATCGAGTCGGTGATGCCATCCAGCCATCTCATCCTCTGTTGTCCCCTTCTCCTTCTGCCCCCAATCCTTCCCAGCATTAGGGTCTTTTCCAGTGAGTCAACTCTTCGCATGAGGTGGCCAAAGTATTGGAGTTTCAGCTTCAACATCAGTCCTTCCAATGAACACTCAGGACTCATCTCCTTTAGGATGGACTGGCTGGATCTCCTTGCAGTCCAAGGGACTCTCAAGAGTCTTCTCCAACACCACAGTTCAGAAGTATCAATTCTTCGACGCTCAGCTTTGTTTACAGTCCAACTCTCACATCCATACCTGACTACTGAAAAAACCATAGCTTTGACTAGATGGACCTTTGTTGGCAAAGTAACCCAACCTGTTTAGGGCCTGAATAAAACAAAAATGTAGAAGAAGGAAAAATTTTCCCTTTTTGCTTCCTGCCTGTTGAGCTGAGATGTTGGTCATCTCCTGCCCTTGGACTGGGATCTCCCCAATAGGCTTCACTGACTCTTGGGCCTTTGGACCAGAGCTGTACCACCTGCTTTCCAGGGCCTCCAACTGGCAGATGGCAGGTTGTGGGACTTCCCAGCCTCCATAATCTTATGAGCCAATTCCTTATAATGAATCTCTACCTATACATATATTATTGGCTCTGATTGTCTGGAGAACCTTGATTTATATGCTCCCCAATCTCAGATTCCTGTCTTTCCCAAGATGTAGATGTACCACCTGCTTTTGTCTTTATCATCCCTTATTTTTTAAAAAATAGTTTTGTCCTGTATATGTTTGTGCCTCTGACCATATGTTTAGTTCTCATATTTTTGAGCTTTACAAAAATAGATTCAGTTTTTAGCTTATCTACTCAGTCTTGCTTTTTTCCTGTTAAGTACTATAGATGATTTATCCATATTTTATGTGGATATATGATTTATTCATCTTCACCCCGGATAATATTTCACCTCATGAATTATATATATCTTATGTGTACATATTTTCTGATGTTTAGATGGCAATCCACTCCAATATTCCTGCTTGGAAAATATCATGGACAGAGGAGACTTGTGGACTATAGCCCATGAGGTCACAGAGTCAGATACAACTAAGCAACTGAGCATAGCGCACAGCACACTTATTGTTGTTTAGTTGCTAAGTCATGTTTGACTCTTTTGCAAGCCCAGGCTCCTCTGTGCATGGGATTTCCCAGGAAAGAATACTAGAGAGGGTAGCCATTCCCTTCTGCAGAGGATCTTCCTAACCCATCTCCTACATTGCAGGCAGATTCTTTGAGCCACCAGGGAAGCCCAGGTATACCTATACATACATGTGTATATTAATACACAGATATGGAATGACTGGGTTGAAGTGCATGTTCATGTTCAACTTTATAAGCTACTGCTAAATTGTTTTCCTGTGTGGTGGTACTAATTACATTCCCAACTGCAGAGTATAAGATTCCTGTTGCTTGACTTCCTTGCCAATACTTTGATATTTTCAAGTATTGAAATCTGGTAGCCATTTTTCACTCAGAAGATTTGCACTCTTTTTAGGCATATTTTTCCAAGCTCCTAAAGTCTGAAAACTAGTTCTCAAAACAAATCCAACCTCTTTGGATTGGGGCTTCTAGTTTCTCCTGGAGGTCAGTTCACCTTGGCATGGTGACTTTCCAAGGAAAACACTTAACAAGCTGTTTGTAACATGTCTTGCTGGGTTTGACTGTTCAAGCCCTTCGAAGAAGAGGCCACATCAGTTTGGACAAGTGAACAGCAGATGGAGTTAGAAATTGGGAAGCTTGGGCTCTACCTTGGTTCTCCCCCTGCCGCTTTGCAGGGCAGGCTTATAAGTCATGTCACCTCTCAGCATTCCATCTGCTCACTAGGCAAAATAGAGCTGACCTTCCTCCCTGCCCTGCAGTGAAGATGAAATCCTGTTGGGGAGCACTTTGAAATCTTTGGATGAAAAGCACGACAGAAGCGCCAAGTGTGATTGTTACCCATGCCAGCAACACTATAAGACAGAATAAAAATAGGAAGCAAAGAAAATTTCATTTTACAAAAGCATCAGGGAGAAAATTGGCTGGTCACAATGTCAGTCCCTGTTTTTGGTTCACATAGACATTGGCTTTTATAAAATTAAAAAAAAAATGGAATGTACACATTTTTGTCTTTGCCAGGCGGAAACCCTTTGATCATCGCCATCCCTGTGACATCAAATGAGTCACTGATGCAGAAGGGAGATTAATACCTTAGGAGATTCTGTGAAACCAGTTCTTTGTAGTTAACCCCAAATCTTGCCTTTCATTATAAGGCAATAAAGCCACAAAGTTTGAAGAGAGGTTACAGGTTGAAGTTTGGGGAGGGTCTAAGCCTCAACACTGTCATAACTTCTATGATATCTTCAGCTGAAATAGACACCTGGCCTCTGCTAAGACACTCTTAGACCCCTGTCTGCCCTTCACATGAGCGCATGAGATTTAAATTCTCATACAGGACCTTTACGACAACCTTTGACATATTAGGAACCTCCCAAATAAAGTGAATCAAGTCAATTAAGGTTTAGGTTCATTCCAAAAATGACTTAGGCATAATTTTAGTAGCTTAGACCCGTCTTAGGTGTAAAGCTGTCAGTGACTTGTGAGGAGCTGTAATCACTTTACTTATGAATTGACTGCACTGTGGAGACAATTTCAAATCACATAAACAACCGTTTCAAACCCTGATCTTGCTGGCGGTTGACATCAGAGGATTTAGAATAAGAGATTTTTGATTCTTTTGCCACGTCTTCATTACCCAAGTTTTTTTTTATAGTGGAATTTTAAAAAGCCAACCCCCTCCAGGGTGGTTTGGTTGCTGCACCACACTGAGAAGCTGAGAAAGTAAAAGGTTAGAAGGTGTAGCCATGGGCGTAAAGGGGGACGTGAGTGGCATGAGTCCACCCACAGCAACTGTTCCATGAAGTTCTGAATCACTGTGCTCAGCAGCTAATTTCCACCCAGGAAGGCAGAACTACTGAGCCTACAGAAACGTTTTGTTCCGATTTTCTCAGAGAGAGGGTCCTCACAGTATTATTCTGTGGAATAATTTCTATTCTAAATAGCATAATTAAATTATTTCCCTAGAATTGGCAAGGGGTGACTTTGGTAGAAATACTTTCCACTAGGAAATGCTCCTTAAGAAAATAATAATGTCCCCTGTAGTACTCAGTCAGATGGCAATCTCTGTTTATTCTATTCAATAACCTCATGAGAAGGGTCATTCGCACTGGATTTTCCATTGCTTACCTGAAGAAATTACTTGAAAAGTAGAAATCCAACCTGCTGATGGTTTCTTTATTTGCCCACACCTAGTAATTGTTTTGACTGATTTTTCTCTTTAAATTGACAGATTATTTATGCCTCTGTGAATTAAAATGTTACTAGGGTCTTTCTTCCAGAGAAGGCAATGGCAACTCACTCCAGTACTCTTGCCTGGAAAATCCCACGGATGGAGGAGCCCGGAAGGCTGCAGTCCATGGGGTCGCTGAGGGTCGGACACAACTGAGTGACTTCACTTTCGCTTTTCACTTTCATGTATTGGAGAAGGAAATGGCAACCCACTCGTGTTCTTGCCTGGAGAATCCCAGGGACGGGGGAGCCTGGTGGGCTGCCATCTGTGGGGTCGCACAGAGTCGGACACGACTGAAGTGACTTAGCAGCAGCAGTAGGGTCTTTCTTCAAAAAAATTTTTTTTTGCACGTTAGAACTGTCCATGCTGTCTGTGTACGCTCAGTCAAGTCTGATTCTTTGTGACTCCATGAACTTCAGCCTGCCAGGATCCTGTCCATGGGATTTCTCAGGCAAGAACGCTAGAGTGGGTTGCCATTTCCTCCTCTGTGGGATCTTCCCCACCCAAGAGTTGAGCTCAAGTCTCTTGAGTCTCCTACCGCCTACATTGGCAGGCGGACTGTTTATCACTGTGCCACCTGGGAAGCCTAGAACTGTCCATAGCCAGGGTAAAACTCCATTCTCATCTTCATCATTCTTATTTGTATAATATAAATTTCTGATAATGGTAGGAGACTGGATAACTGTGCATCCTAGAAATACCAAGTTGATAGAAACAATAGAGCACCATAGGGAAATGATGGCATGTTAAGAGAAAAAGAATATGAAACTGTATCTGTACCATGATTTCAAACACACATGTTATGCCCATGGACTGAAAAGGGAACATGGACAAAGGAAAAAGATGGTTGGTTAAGATGGTGGGATTATTAAAGTTCCCCCCACTGGTTTTTTTTTTTAGTTCTCCATTGACACTCTTACAATATCACTTGTATATATTATAACTGTACAGTTATATATATATATATATATATTATATATATAATAAGTACAATTATAAAAGTATTCTATTATCCTGGGTGGCTCAAATGGTAAAGAATCTGCCTGCAGTGCGGGAGACCTGGGTTTGATCCCTGGGATGGGAAGATCCCCTGGAGGAGGGCATGACAACCCACTCTAGTATTCTTGCCTGGAGAATTTCATAGACAGAGGAGCCTGGCGGGCTACAGCCCATGAGGTCACAAAGCGTCGGACACGATTGAGTGACTAACACACACATAAAAGTTTCAGTTGGGTGCAGGAGAAGATAAATCATGAACCGAGTAAAGTATACACAGCAGATCCCCTCACTTATCTGGCCCCACAGGGGTCTGAGTTGCTGAGCACTGTAGAGCGATCCAGGTGGAAAGAGCAGCTTGACAATCAGAAGTGTTTCTGGTAAATTGCCTGACAAGATCTCGGAAGAAAAGGACCTAAATCTTCAGTGATCCTGAAATCTGTCATGATCTATTTTCTTATTTGAAGTAAATATTTCTCTTCCTTGCCTAATTTTGTATTTGTAAATCTGCAATTTTTTTTTTTTTACTTAAAGAGGGCTCTCTTAATTATAGAAGCTTCATGCTCACCAACTTTGAAGGTGCCTTTGATTACTTGGGTCCTCAGAAGGTCCACTGAACACCACCAAGTGTGAAGTCAGCCACCAGATTCCATCCCTGACTTTTCCTAAAATCACTGAGAAAATGCTGTTGTGTTGTGTCACCACACTCCTGATTCCACCTGTCTCCTCCTAAGCTGTTTTCAGTTCTTCTTCATGGGAAAAGCAGCTCAAAATACCAGTTCAGAATCTCAGGGTAGGGAAGGGACCTGTGCATGCGTGCTAAGTTGCTTCAGCCATGTCTGACTCTTTTGTGACCCCACGGGCTGTAGTACTCCAGGCTTCTTTATCCATGGAATCCTCCAGGCAAGAATACTGGAATGGGTAGCCATGTCCTCCTCCAGGGGATCATCCCAAACCAGGGATCAAACTCAGGTCTCACAGATGTATAGAACAGTCTTTTGGACTCTGTGGGGGGGGGGTGATTTGAGAGAATGGCATTAAAACGTGTATAATATCATATAAGAAATGAATCGCCAGTCCAGGTTCGATGCAGGATACAGGAAGCTTGGGGCTGGTGCACTGGGATGACCCAGAGGGATGGTATGGGGAGGGAGGTGGGAGGGGGGTTCAGGATGGGGAACATGTGTACACCCGTGGTGGATGCATGTTGATGTATGGCAAAACCAATACAACATTGTAAAGTAAAAATATAATAATAATTAAAAAATTAAAAAAGAAAAAACTCAGGTCTCCTGTGGCTCCTGAATTGCAGGCAAATTCTTTACCATGGAGCACTAGGGAAGCCCAGGGAAGGGACCTACCTGAAGGCAAAGTTCAGTCACTCTTCTGATGTTCCATTCTCCTCTTCAGCCTTTCTGAGCCTGAGCTGCAACCCATAGCCAGAAGCAACACATTCAGCTCAGTTCTGTTCAGTTGCTCAGTTGTGTCCAACTCTTTGTTACCCCATGGACTGCAGCACGCCAGGCCTCCCTATTCATCACCAACTCCCAGAGTTTACTAAAACTCATGTCCATCGCGTTGGTGATGTCATCCAACCATCTCATCCTCTGTCATCCCCTTCTCCTCCTGCCTTCAATCTTTCCCAGGATCAGGGTCTTCTCCAATGACTCAGTTATTCGCATCAGGTGGCCAAAGTATTGGAGTTTCAGCTTCAATATAAGTCCTTCCAATGAATATTCAGGGTTGATTTCCTTTAGGATGGACTGGCTGGATCTCCTTGCAGTCCAAGGGACTCTCAACAGTCTTCTCCAACACCACAGTTCAGAAGCATCAATTCTTCAGCGCTCAGCTTTCTTTATAGTCCAACTCTCACATCCATACATGACTACTGGAAAAACCATAGCTTTGACTAGATGGATCTTTGTTAGCAAAGTAATGTCTCTGCTTTTTAATATGCTGTTTAGGTTGGTCATAGCTTTTCTTCCAAGGAGCAAGTGTCTTTTAATTTCACGGCTGCAGTCACCATCTGCAGTGATTTTGGAACCCCAAAAATAGAGTCTTCACTGTTTTCACTGTTTCCCCATCTATTTGCCATGAAATAATGGGACCGGATGCCATGATCTTAGTTTTCTGAATGTTGAGTTTTAAGCCAACTTTTTCACTCTCCTCTTTCACTTTCATCAAGAAACTGTTTAGTTCTTCTTTACTTTCTGTCATAAGGATGGTGTCATCTACGTATCTGAGGTTATTGATATTTCTCCCAGCAATCTTGATTCTGGCTTGTGCTTCCTCCAGCCCAGCATTTCTCATGATGTCCTCTGCATATAAGTTAAATAAGCAGGGTGACAATATACAGCCTTGGTGTACTCCTTTCCCGATTTGGAACCAGTCAATTGTTCCATGTCCTGTTCTAACTGTTGCTTCTTGACTTGCATATAGATTTCTCAGGAGGCAGGTCAGGTGGTCTGGTCTGATTCCCATCTCTTTAAGAATTTTCCAAGCAACACATTAGGAAGGCTTTTTTCTTGCCTTGAGTCATATCCTATTTCTGTTGGTGTTGCTCTGTGCTTCTGGGCTCAGGAAAACAAGTCCAGCCTTTCAGATGATAATGGCAGAGCCCAGGGAAAAGGAAGTAACTCAATTCTCCGTGGACTTCACAGTGAAGGGTTTTAGTACAGTGTTGACTTAATCATTACACTAACTCTCTGAGGTAGTATTATTAGTATTATTACCTAGTGTTATTAGGTTTAGTAAACAAACTAGAGAATGCATAGTTAAATTCAAATTTCAGATAAAAGCAAATAATTTTTAATATAAAGATGCCTCTTCCCCTCTCCCCAAATTGTGACATTAATGTGTGCATAGAGAACAGCTACCAAAGTGTCATATATGTTACTGGCATCCCTATTGTTATGTCCATTTTGGAGTCCTTTCACTCTCCTCTTTCACTTTCAAGAGGCTTTTGAGTTCCTCTTCACTTTCTGCCATAAGGGTGGTGTCATCTGCATATCTGAGGTTACTGATATTTCTCCTGGCAATCTTGATTCCAGCTTGTGTTTCATCCGGCCCAGATGTGAATCTTAAAAATACATTTTCTGGATTTTATCCTAATGCATATGGTCTATAGACCTATGACTAACCAAATGGTTTTTTAAGTATGATCTACAATGAGCAATGCAAACATACAGAATATGGCCTTCGAGGCATTCAATCCAATGACTTCATGCAAATCGGAGGACACGAGGCCCTGAGAGACGGAGGGACTTGCCCAAGGTCACACAGCAAGAAGGATCGATTAGGAACTCAAATTCTGCCCTCTTCTCTGGAGATCTTTCTACCAGGTTTCCAAGGAACATCCTGCTAATGAGTGTTCTACTATAAAATTCATTTTTAAATTCATGCCTTACTATATTTCCCTCAAACAGGCATTTCGATGTTTTAAGATCACAAGGGCCTCATAAAATTACCCAGAGGAATTCTAAAAAGGCAATTGAAGACAGAATTCTTCATTTCAAAATCTCTGTTTTTCATGAAGACAGCTTTTTTTTCCATCAGATAAAATTAAATTTTTCTTTTTTCTCTCCTGGTTTTCTTCTAATTGTGTTTAGGTCTTCCTCTTAAAAATTCTTTGAAATAGTTCTTTCTTTCTATACATTAGTCACCGTACACTACTTCCTTTTCGGCAAACAAAATTCCAAAACTTTTTTAAACTGTTAGTCTTTTTCCCTTATCACAATTCATTTTTCCTACCCTGTTTAATCAATTATATAATTATTTTCTCAGCTTCCACATAGTTTGCTATTGTATATGTCCTAGTTCTCTTCTGGATGAGAAATCTCTCATTTCACACAATAGTGACAGTGCTTTTATTATTCTTCCTGTCACTGAGTGGGGACAAGATCAAGAACCAAACAATAAGACTTTTATTTACAGTAACTGGAGAGCTGTCTTGAAAGTTATCACAGGCCTCTGCCATTGTGTGCTTCCATCTTGGACGGGCCATCTAAGACACGTAGGATGGCAATGATTTTGGTCTACTAGACCACAGAGTCTAATCCCGTCATTTCACGGAAGAAACTGAGGTGACCAGGTCATCCTGCATAGCTTGCTAGAGGCAGATACTTGGGCCTCCAACTCTCAACACACTGTCTTTTTGTCCTTTGTGTGGTGAGTCCCCGGAAGTCCTCCGAAACTCCTTGAGCTAAACTCCAAACCAGGATTGTAGTCCATTTGTGTTTGTGTCAATAATATGGAAGAAAAGAGGATGTCATGACTCCTGGGTCAACAATAAATGTACATAATAATTTGCATAATTTGGCTGATTAGTTTTAAACTGCTCCAACTACTACCTTCAATTCATCTTTGGAAGTTCTTCCATCTATCAGAATCCAGAAATGGTCATAAGGATCCTGCACATGACTTTGTATTGGCCAGCGGATTGAACCAAAGCAAACTATTAAGCTCTCCTTGCATTTGTAAATTAAGGATGCTGATAGCACCTCCTCACGCTGCTGTTTTTGAGGATTAAATTTAAAAATGTATGGAAAGGGCTTCATGTTCATAACAACTCAGTAAATATTAACAACTGTTATTCTAGCTACTGATGAGGAAATTACTTGATAGTGTTTTAATAAAAATGTATAAGGAAATGTAAAAGAAAACTAGTGCAAGAGTAACAGTAAGAAGCATCACGGTACCAGATCCAAGCCCTGCCTCTAACCAACCATGGGGCCAGAGAGAAGCAGGCGCATCTCTCTCGATTTTTTAATCAACAAGTCTAATTCTAATCTCTAAATGGGAGAAAAGGACTCCAGAGAAGTGTAATTTAATGGACTCAAAATCTGTCAAACCAATCCCATTTCAAGCCAGAAGAAGGTGAACCCCTGCCAGGAACCACCGTCTTCTCCACAGCCAGGAAGCTATTTCCTTGATCCACCTCCATGACTGAAGCTATTGCTGGGACACTGCTCTGAAGCACTGTGTCCCTGAAGCAACCCAGAAATAATTCCATCCTTGCCTTTGCGTGAGCCACCTGCCTGAGCTCCAGCCAGAGAAGAGAGCAGATGAACAATGAATGTCACTGCAATTAGTTTTGGCAATTAGGCAGGCAATTAGTTCTGCCGCATGGAGAATGGGAAGAGAAAGTAAATCAGTGCTGAGAGGTGACAGGGAAATATGATTAGGACATCAGGTTCCAGTGACACCAGGTGGGAAGGCATGCATCAGCAGTCCAATCTCCCCTTTCCCTCCACTTCCGTGATAAAGGAGGGTGCTTTCCAGAGGCCCTGGAAACAGCTCTGTATGGAAGGGGCTTCCGGTCCACAGTTCTCTTCTGTTCTCAGGGTCACCAAACACCTCCAGTGTTCACGCCAAGCTAAAGCTCTTGCTGGTTTCTCACCAGGAATTCTGCCCACAAGTAAACAGAGCAATAGTTTCCTCTGGGTTGCTTTCTCTTAGTTGAAAATATGTTTGATTTCTTTGTTTGCTATTTTCTGGCTTGATGTTTATTTGTTTGTTTTAATTGCTTTGGTAGCTCTCTCTGTGCATGCTCAGTCGCTTGAGTTGTGTCTGACCCTTTGCGATCCTATGGACTGTAGCTTCCAGGCTCTTCTGCCCATGGAATTTTCCAGGCAAGAATACTGGAGCAGATTGCCATTCCCTTCTCCAGGGGACCTTTCTGACGCAGGGATAGAACCCTGTCTCTCATAGTTCCTGCATTGGCAAATGGGTTTTTTTTACCACTAGCACCACCTAAGAAGCCCATGAAAACAACAACACAACGTTGAATTTATTACAATATTGTTTCTGTCTTATGTTTTGATTTTTTGACCATGAGGCATGGGGGATCTTAACTCCCCTATCAGGGATTGAATACTCACCCTTTTCACTGGAAGGGGAAATCTTAACCACAGGACCTCCAAGGAAGTCCACATTTTGCTTGGAGTGGGTCAGGGGGAGATACTATGTAATTGTATCATGTGTTGAAAGAAAAGAAAAAACAACTGAACTTTAAAACCAAAGACCTGGGCTTGGATCCCAGCTTTGCTTCTTGCCAGCCTCTGAACCATAGTTTCCACAGCTCCAAAATGGACATAATAATAGGGATGCCAGTAAAATATATGACACTTTGGTAGCTGTTCTCTATGCACAAATTAATGTCACAATTTGGGGAGAGGGGAAGAGGCATCTTTATATTAAAAATTATTTGCTTTTATCTGAAATGTGAATTTAACTATGCATTCTCTAGTTTGTTTACTAAACCTAATAACATTAGGTAATAATATTAATAATACCTACCTCAGAGAGTTACTGTAATGATTAAATCAACACTGTACTAAAACCCTTCACTGTGAAGTCCACGGAGAACTGAGTTACTTCCTTTTCCCTGGGCTCTGCCATTATCATCTGAAAGGCTGGACTTGTTTTCCTAAGCCCAGAAGCACAGAGCAACACCAACAGAAATAGGATATGACTCAAGGCAAGAAAAAAGCCTTCCTAATGTGTTGCTTGGAAAATTCTTAAAGAGATGAGAATCAGACCAGACCACCTGACCTGCCTCCTGAGAAATCTATATGCAGATCAAGAAGCAACAGTTAGAACGGGACATGGAACAATTGACTGGTTCCAAATCGGGAAAGGAGTACACCAAGGCTGTATACTGTCACCTTATACAAGGCTGTATATTGTCACCTTAAGCTTATTTAATTTATATGCAGAGTATATCATGAGAAATGCTGGGCTGGAGAAAGTACAAACCGGAATAAAGATTGCTGGGAGAAATATCAATAACCTCAGATATGTAGATGACACCATCCTTATGACAGAAAGTAAAGAAGAACTAAACAGTTTCTTGATGAAAGTGAAAGAAGAGAGTGAAAAAGTTGGCTTAAAACTCAACATTCAGAAAACTAAGATCATGGCATCCAGTCTCATCATTTCATGGCAAATAGATGGGGAAACAGTGGAAACAGTGACAGACTTTATTTTTGGGGTTCCAAAATCATTCAGATGGTGACTGCAGCCATGAAATTAAAAGACACTTGCTCCTTGGAAGAAAAGCTATGACCAACCTAAACAGCATATTAAAAAGCAGAGACATTACTTTGCCAATAAAGGTCCATCTAGTCATAGCTATGGTTTTTCCTGTGGTCATGTATGGATGTGAGAGTTGGACTGTAAAGAAAGCTGAGCACTGAAGAATTGATGCTTCTGAACTGTGGTGTTGGAGAAGACTGTTGAGAGTCCCTTGGACTGCAAGGAGATCCAGCCAGTCCATCCTAAAGGAAATCAGTCCTGAATATTCATTGGAAGGACTTATACTGAAGCTAAAACTCCAATATTTTGGCCACCTAATGCGAAGAACCGACTCATTGGAAAAGACCCTGATGCTGGGGAAAATGGCAGGAGGAGAAGGGGAGGACAGAAGATGAGATGATTGGATGGCATCCCCGATCTGATTGACATGAGTTTTAGTAAACTCCAGGATTTGGTTATGGACAGGGAGGCCTAGCATGCTGCAGTCCATGAGGTCACAAAGAGTCTGACACGACTAAGTGACTGAACTGAACTGTTTCATATTTTAGACCAGGAAGTTCTATTTGCCTATTATAATGATTCGAGAGCTGCCTGCTCATTCTCAGGCCAAACAGGAAGCAGACTGTTCTTTTTCCTGTTTCCTGCTTTGTTTAGGGGAGGGCGCACATTTTTTGTGGCAAATCCTAGCCACAAACCATTCAAGAAAGCACCTGTGCCGTTCAGTGTGGCCCGTGACTTCAGTTCCTCCTGAAGGCCCTCACTGAGCTGCTCACTGCTGGGGAGAATGTGTGCTCTGTATGGCCGCGGGGCCAGGTTGGGGCATCAGGGACATCAACCTGGGAGTGACTGGGAGAGGCTTCCTGCGGTGGGGTGGAGGCTCAGCCACAGATCTAACGGAAACACCTGTCACAGAGAGGTCACTGAAACTTGAGAGATACTTGAGGACTCTGGGCTCCACCATTATTCTGGTTAGAATGCACTTATCAGATCACAGTGCCATGTAGGAAACCAAGAAAACCACAGTTTCGAGCACTGGCTTGCAGAGATAATAAGCCAATGAAATAGATCTGTGGTGGGGGTCAGAGGGGCTGGGACCCAGGCAAAGCCTGGGAGTGAGAGTAAGGACATAAGGGGGCCAGACACAGTAGTCCAGGGTCTTGTCTCACTTCAGATACGTGACCTAAGACCTGGCTCTGTGTGTGTGTATGTGTGTGTGTGTGTGTGTGTGTGTGTGTGTGCTCTCACATGCGTGCACACACAGGGGAGGGGCTGTCACTGGAAAGGAAGCGTGGGGAAAGGGAGGGAGAAGAGAATGACAAAACCATGAGAAGATAAAAAGCATCTGAAATGTTGAATTACTACAAAGTATTCTGAGCCTTTGTCTACAGTCATCGCTTCCATACTGCAGGTTGTGGCTTGCAGACGGTTGTTAGATCAATTTAGTCAAGCATGGGTTCTTAACTTGGGTCCATGTATGTGGCCCTTTTTCCCCACAGAGGTCCAAAGATAAGACTATTTCAATACAGTTGACTTTCTTTGTAATCCTATGAGTTTTGTTTTGCGTATTTAAAAATATTAGTCCAAGAAGGAAATCCATAAGTTTTACCACATTGAGTAGAAATGGCACCAAAAAAAAAATTAAAAATCCCAAGATCAAGACCAATATATTTAAAAAGTTATTATTGATAGACTAGATTAAAAAGAAAAAGAACAATTTGAGCTTCACACATAATAAAGGTGATATTGTTTTGTGAAATTTTAGTTTCAGATATATAAAAATACATATGTGTACAAATGCACATATGTACAAACACATGCATGTACTTATACATATAGATATTTATTTCTGGGCTTCCCAGGTGGTGCTAGTGGTAAAGAAAGTGAAGTGAAAATGTTAGTCACTCAGACATGTCCAACCCTTTGTGATTCCATGGACAGAGAAACCTGTTGGGCTACAGTCTATGAAACAGTACAGTTTCTCCAGGCCAGAAACTGGCAAGAATACTGGAGTGGGTTGCCATTTCCTTCTCCAAGGGAATCTTCCTAACACAGAAATTGAGCACAGCTCTCAACCTCCCTGTTAAGGCAGGAGACATAAAAGATACTGGTTCAGGAAGATCCCCTGGAGGAGGAAATGGCAGCCCACTTCAATACTCTTGCCTGGAGAATTCCATGGACAGAGGAGCCTGGAGGGCTATGGTCCAGTGTTGCAAAGAGTCAGACACAACTGAAGTGACTTAACTTGCACACATATTTATTTCTAACAGTAGAGTATGGTCAAAAAGTTTGGTAACCACTAATCTATTGGCTTCTAGGCATGAGGATAAAAATTTTAAAAGCCAATTTAAAAATTGGGTGTATAATGTGATAAAATATTTTGGACCAGAGGTTTCTGCAGACATTTGATACTGTATACTCCATACAGTGACTTCATCCCAGCCAACCTCTTGGTGAATGGTGACCAGCTGACCCTGATCACAGTCTGTAATGCATGGCTGCATTCCTTTCTATCTTGTTGAGGCCTGAGTTCACCTGAAGTGACGAAACCTCTTAGACATGCATGTTGGTTCTTGTGGCTACAATGTGCCAAGAAGTGTTAGAAACAGAGGTCTAATTTCCTGAGATGTGTGTCTTCTGTTGTTTTCTGCCAGAAAGTATGTTGTTTTCCTGCCAAAACAACAAGACCATCTGAAGACACAGAGAGAACAACTCCCACTGAGGGTGGCAGCAAAAAAAGAAATGCCAAAGTGAAGACAGGGAAATAGGGGCTAGAGAAGTGAGATGTGCAAATGTTCAGGAAAAGAGGGGGTAGGGTCACCAAGGAGAGAAAAGCAAAGAGAAAAAAAAAAGTGTGTGAGGCAAGCAGCAGGCCAGCTGAACTGCAGTGTAGTAAGAAGTTACCGCTCTAGTCTGTTAGCCCCCTGCAGGATTCACAGCATCAAGGATGGTGAAACTAAAAGCAAGAAAAGGCAGTTCAGCAGGAAAGATCAACAAAGACAAAGCCTGGGACAAGAACAAATTGGGATTACACTTGAACCAAGACAGAGACGAAGAGGGCATGGCAACCCAATCCAGTATTCTTATCTGGAGAATCCCCATGGACAGAGGAGCCTGGCGGGCTGCAGTCCATGGGGTCACAAAGAGTTGGACACAACTGAGTGACTAAGAACACAAGCCAGAGATACAGCCTCCACTGTTAGCGACCTGTTGCTAATTAATTAGTATTTTTAAAATGAAACTCATATTGACTTCGTTAGCGTAGAAAATGTAAGCTTCACCAGGGCAGGGACTTTGTTAACCTTGTTTCCTAGATCCTGGTAAAGGCACAGTCAATACTTGTAAAGGAATGTTAATTGATCTGCCAGTAGTTGTTTTTTAAGATTACTTGGAGCCACAAAGGAAGTCCAAGAACACTGGAGTGGGTAGCCTATCCCTTCTGCAGGGAATCTTCCCAGCCCAGGAATCGAACTGGGATCTCCCACATTGCAGGTGGATTCTTTACCAAATGAGCTATCAGGGAAGCCCAGTAATAAATAGTTCAGTTCAGTTCAGTTGCTCAGTTGTGTCCGACTCTTTGCCACCCCATGAATCGCAGCACGCCAGGCCTCCCTGTCCATCACCAACTCCCGGAGTTCACTCAGACTCACGTCCACAGAGTCAGTGATGCCATCCAGCCATCTCATCCTCTGTCCTCCCCTTCTCCTCCTGCCCCCAATCCCTCCCAGCATCAGAGTCTTTTCCAATGAGTCAACTCTTCGCATGAGGTGGCCAAAGTACTGGAGTTTTAGCTTTAGCATCATTTCTTCCAAAGAAATCCCAGGGCTGATCTCCTTCAGAATGGACTGGTTGGATCTCCTTGCAGTCCAAGGGACTTTCAAGAGTCTTCTCCAACACCACAGTTCGAAAGCATCAATTCTTCGGCACTCAGCTTTCTTCATAGTCCAACTCTCACATCCATACATGACTCCTGGAAAAACCATAGCCTTGACTAGACGGACCTTTGTTGGCAAAGTAATGTCTCTGCTTTTCAATATGCTATCTAGGTTGGTCATAACTTTCCTTCCAAGGAGTAAGCGTCTTTTAATTTCATGGTTGTAGTCACCATCTGCAGTGATTTTGGAGCCCTGAAAAATAAAGTCTGACACTGTTTCCACTGTTTCCCCATCTATTTCCCATGAAGTGATGGGACCAGATGCCATGATCTTCGTTTTCGGAATGTTGAGCTTTAAGCCACTTTTTCACTCTCCTCTTTCACTTTCATCAAGAGGCTTTTGAGTTCCTCTTCACTTTCTGCCATAAGGGTGGTGTCATCTGCATATCTGAGGTTATTGATATTTCTCCTAGCAATCTTGATTCCAGCATGTGCTTCTTCCAGCCCAGTGTTTCTCATGATGTACTCTGCATAGACGTTAAATAAACAGGGTGACAATATACAGCCTTGATGTACTCCTGCTGGGAGCCAGCACGGGAGTTCCCTCCCATGACAAAGGTCATGCGGAGAGGCCTGATATGCAAAGGCAAGTCAGGACTTGAGGGGCCCCCCTGGACCTGCCTGAGCATCTACCCCCAAACCAGAATCTGTCTGTTTTACTATTTTACGACTTTCACCAACTCCTCTGACATTAACAGGAGGCTATCCCCGATCACCTTTCTCCGAAGGAAATCAACTTAGAGCTCTAGCTAATTAGCCTCTTGGGCATAATAGGGGTGTTTCAATCCAAACCCCTCAGATGGCTCTCTAACTTGCCTGACAGGTTTACCTGGACTCCTACAGCTATCCATACGATTGTTTACAGTCTCCCAACAGCGAGAGGCACGGGAAGCTTAAGATATTCAAACAGTATAGAGCCTCTCGGAGAGTTAAGAATTGTTAGAACTAGTAGAAGATTTCATTGTTGAGCCAATGCTTGCTGCCAAGCTTCCACATCCCCTGTATTGTATCCTTGAAAGTGTATTAATTAATATAGTTGGTATGTAGAAAAAATAAGTAGTGGCCTTGGTGCTAACAACTTTAGACCCTTAAGGTAATAAATTCTTTCCTTGTTGTAAACCCACTGCACCTCTGCCCTATAGGAATGCAGCTTTATCTAACACCTTCAGAGGATGGCGCCACACTTTAAAATAATTACTCTTGGAGAAAATAAGTCTTATGGTTGACAGACCTTTATCAGAGTCATAAAATGTTAACAGGCCTTCTGGCCAGAAGATGATGTAAATCACCTAAACCATTTGTATACAATAAGTTTGCAGAAAAGAAAGCCTGGTCTCGATAAGGATCAAAGACTGCCGACTTTGCATGATTTCACACCCCCTATTATCCTCTATGTACAACTTAAGGTATATAAGCTCCCTTTGAAAATAAAGCTATGGGCCTTGCTCAAAGCTTGGTCTCCCTGTGTGTCATTCTTTCTTGTTTCCTTTTCCTCCTTTTCTCTTCTGATCTTCCTTCAGGCCAAAATAATTGGAGCGTGGAGGTCCTCTGAGACCACTTACTTGCCTGGGCTTCTAAGACCCACTCGAGAAGGTGCCCAAGGTGGGGCACCTTCAGCGATTCGAGAGAGCGCCTGCGGCCTCTGTGGTCAGAGAAAACCTGGTGTCACAGGTTATATTGATTTTCCACGTAAACCAGTTATAATGAGCCTCTAAAATCTCTGCTTTGCTATCCTTAATCGCCAACGCCGTCATCCTGAGGGAATCCCTGGATCCAACCTGGGCTGGACCCTGGTATACTCCTTTTCCTATTTGGAACCAGTCTGTTGTTCCATGTCCAGTTCTAACTGGTGCTTCCTGACCTGCGTACAAATTTCTTAAGAGGCAGGTCAGGTGGTCTGGTATTCCCGTCTCTTTCAGAACTTTCCACAGTTTATTGTGATCCACACAGTCAAAGGCTTTGGCATAGTCAATAAAGCAGAAATAGATGTTTTTCTGGAACTCTCTTGCTTTTTTGATGATCCAGCAGATGTTGGCAATTTGATCTCTGGTTCCTCTGCCTTTTCTAAATCCAGCTTGAACATCTGGAAGTTCACAGTTCATGTATTGCTGAAGCCTGGCTTGGAGAATTTTGAGCATTACTTTACTAGCATGTGCTGCTGCTCAGTCACGTCAGTTGTGTCTGACTCTGTGCAACCCCATAGATGGCAGCCCACTAGGCTCCTCCGTCCCTGGGATTCTCCAGGCAAGAATACTGGAGTGGGTTGCCATTTCCTTCTCCAATGCATGAAAGTGAAAAGTGAAAGTGAAGTCGCTCAGTCGTGTCCAGCCCTTAGCGACCCCATGGACTGCAGCCTACCAGGCTCCTCCATCCATGGGATTTTCCAGGCAAGAGTACTGGCATGTGAGATGAGTGCAATTGTGCGATAGTTTGAGCATTCTTTGGCATTGCCTTTCTTTGGGATTGGATTGAAAACTGTCCTTTTCCAGTCCTGTGGCCACTGCTGAGTTTTCCAAATTTGCTGGCGTATTGAGTGCAGCACTTTCACAGCATCATCTTTCAGAATTTTAAGTAGCTCAACTGGAATTCCATCACCTCCACTAGTTTTGTTTGTAATCATGTTAGTGATAAGCAGAATTTATGCAGCATTTTTTTTAAGTCACTCAGTCATGTCCGACTCTTTGTGACCCCATGAACTGTGCCTAGGCTTCTCTGTCAATGGAATTCTCCAGGCAAGAATACTGGAGTGGGTAGCCATTTCCTTCTCCAGGGGATATTTCCCACCTAGGGATCAAACCCAGGTCTCCTGCATTACAGGCAGATTCTTTACCATCTGAGCCACCAGGGAAGTTGGGAAACATAGGGCTTAATAGTTTAGAAATCAATTTCATGGATATTATATCATTCAGTCCTCACACGGGCCCAGCAGTTATCACCATTAGTATCCTCATTTTAAAGATAAGGACACCAGTTTAATGCCATTTGATGCTAAGTGCCTGGGATTTTAATCCATATTCTCAGATGCTGAAGCCAATGCAGCACTTTGCCTCTTTTGGAATGTTGTACACTTAATGTAAAAGTCTTGTAAATGTAAGTTGTTGTTGTTTAGTTGCTAAGTTGTGTCTGACTCTTTGCAATCCCATGGACTGCAGGATGCCAGGCTCCTCTGTCTACAGGACTCTCCAGGCAAGAATACCAGAGTGGGTTGCCATTTCTTCCTCCAGGGGATCTTCCTGGCCCAGGGATCAAACCTGAGTGTCCTGCATTGGCAAGTGGATTCTTTGCTGCAGAGCCACCAGGGAAGCCCTTGTAAATGTAAGTAGCCATATCCATACTAGCATACTAGCATCATCCCAGGTGGCTCAGTGGTAAAGAATCTGTCTGCCAACTCAGGAAATGCAAAGAGACACAGGTTTGATCCCTGGGTCGGGAAGATGCCCTGGAGAAGGAAATGGCAACTCACTCCAGTATTCTTGCCTTGAAAATTCCATAGACAGAGGAGCCTGGTGGGCTACAGTCCATAGGGTTGCAAAGATTCGGACACGGCTGAACAACTGAGCACATACATATCCATACGAGGTCTGTGTGTTTGTTTGGGGCCTCCAGGAAGCCAACACTCGATGGAGTTAGGAGTACTGGAGGAGGAGGGAGTACCACATGTGAAAGACAAAGAAGGAGGGAGCAGGGTGTGGCAGCAATGCTGAACTGGCATTCCCCCCTGTGAAAGAAAAGGCAGAAGGAAGCTGAATCAAGCTCTGAGGGCCTCACACCATGATACAGATCTAATGAAGTCTTGACCAATACAAGGGGAATCTCAGAGCGAAGAGTAGTGAAGCCGCATATTGGGTAGAAATGGTGAGGCCTTGACCCCTCGCCTTTCTAATCAGTGTCTGAGTGCTCAGGAAGTATGTGTCCTCAGCTTGCAAGCTGAAGCGGATTCTGCAGGCTCTGCATCTGGATGTTATCAGCTAGTTGCACATCTTGTAGCTGAGTGTCAAGCTCTTCTTCAAGGGGAGAGGCAAGCAGTGCACCCCATGGTCAGTACAGCAAATATTGAATGTTACTTAAGATATGATATTTTCTCTGCAATTCCAGTTCAAGTATGCTAGCTGGATATTGTTTTATTTACGATACTTTGAGGACTTAAACGTCCCAGTTTGAAAATACTGAATTCCTACCTACAGAGTTGAGAGAAGAAAAGAATTACACTAGGTTGAGCAATTAAAATCTGATACACTGGATCAGGTCAACTGTTACAAAAACACAGGTGCTGCCGCTCCATTTTTCACATTGTATGGCGGCCTTGGCAGATTGATCAACTCTTCCTCTTGAGTTGTATTGTCTGCCTCAGAATTATTCTCAGCATAGTGATCTGGACAGCCACTACCAATCTATCAATGTTGGCACTGGAGATGAAAGCAATTTATCATCCTGGCACTAGGTAATAGGGGCAAATATAGGTCTTTGAGTAGGTGTGTGTGCACAAATGTGTGTGTGGGTTGGTGAGAACAGCAAGTTGAGAGAGATATAATGAAGATGAACACTTGAACCTGCTTAGCAGTTTGGGCCTTAAGTTCAAAAACTTTGTGAAAAAACATTTTCACTGAAGTACAGTTGATTTACCATGTTGCATCAGTTTAAAAAGAGTTTAAAACATTTTAAAACAAAGTCTGAACCCAGGACACTTTGTCCTCTTGGAAGCAATGTTATGACATCTGGTCCCATCACTTCATGGGAAATAGATGGGGAAACAGTGGAAACAGTGTCAGACTTTATTTTTGGGGGGCTCCAAAATCACTGCAGATGTTGACTGCAACCATGAAATTAAAAGACGTTTGCTCCTTGGAAGGAAAGTTATGACCAACCTAGATAGCATATTCAAAAGCAGAGACATTACTTTGCCAACAAAGTCCATCTAGTCAAGGCTATGGTTTTTCCTGTGGTCATGTATGGATGTGAGAGTTGGACTGTGAAGAAGGCTGAGTGCTGAAGAATTGATGCTTTTGAACTGTGGTGTTGGAGAAGACTCTTGAGAGTCCCTTGGACTGCAAGGAGATCCAATCAGTCCATTCTGAAGGAGATCAGCCCTGGGATTTCTTTGGAAGGAATGATGCTAAAGCTAAAACTCCAGTACTTTGGCCACCTCATGCAAAGAATTGACTCACTGGAAAAGACTCTGATGCTGGGAGAGATTGGGGGCAGGAGGAGAAGGGGACGACAGAGGATGAAATGGCTGGATGGCATCACTGACTCGATGGATGTGAGTCTGGGTGAACTCTGGGAGTTGGTGATGGATAGGGCAGCCTGGCGTGCTGCGATTCATGGGGTCGCAGAGAGTCAGGTGTGACTGAGCGACTGAGCTGAACTGAGCTGATATACAAAAGTCAGCACGTGAATCCTTATTTTCTCATTCATAACTATTAATAGAGATGCTTTTGGATCCTAAGACTCAAAACTCATTGACCTTATCGAATAGGGATTTACTTTTTCTCCCATAATAAGAAATGTGTAGATAGGCAACTGCCGGCATAAGCTCAGGGTTTTAACAGTGCATCCCTGCAAATCTGTTGCTTTCCTCATAGTTACAAAACAGTTGTTTTTGTTCTGGGTGTTGCTTTCAATGGTAGAAAAATTTGGAAGTGAGGGTGCTCTGATTCACTGGAGAAAAAAAGAAGCTTGCTAAGAAACCTCCCCTAAAACACTTCCATTTACATGTCATAGGCCAGAGAAGCTTGTCTCTAGCTTCAAGAGAAATGGGGAAAGCACAGATTTTGTTTTCCAACATCAATAGTGTGAGGTGGAAAGAGAGAAAGGATTGGGAGCAGTTCTTGAATAGCTAACCAGTAGTAAATGATACACTGTGTGTGTGTGTCTGTGTGTGTGTGTGTCTGTGTGTGTGTGTGTCAGTTGCTCAGTCCTGTCTGACTCTTTGCGACCCCATGGACTGCAGCCCACCGAGCTCCTCTGTCCATGGGATTCTCCAGGCAAGAATATTGGAGTGGGTTGCCATTTCTGCCTCCAGGGGATCCTCTCCATCCAAGGATCGAACCCCTATTTGCCCTTGTGTGTCTTGTCTCCTGCATTGGCATGTGGGTTCTTTACCACTAGTGCCACCTAGAGGATAGTAATAGATGGTGAAGAATCTGCCTGCTGCTGCTGCTAAGTCGCTTCAGTCATGGCTGACTCTGTGCGACCCCATAGATGGCAGCCCACCAGGCTCCCCCATCCCTGGGATTCTCCCGGCAAGAACACTGGAGTGGGTTGTCATTTCCTTCTCCAATGCATGAAAGTGAAAAGTGAAAGTGAAGTCGCTCAGTCGTGTCCGACTCTTCGAGACCCCATGGACGGCAGCCCACCAGGCTCTTCCGTCCATGGGATTTTCCAGGCAAGAGTACTGGAGTGGGGTGCCATTGTGGTAAATGGGGATTCAACCCCTGGGTCAGGAAGATTCCCTGGAGACGGAATGGCAGTCCACTCCAGTATTCTTGCCTCGAGAACTCCATGGACAGAGGAGCCTGGCCACCTACAGTTCCTGGGATCACAGTCAGACAGGACTGAACGACTACACTTTCACTTTTCTTTCACTTCTTCATTGATTAAAGTGACTCTCAGATATTCTTGAGCACAGGTAGAAAATACTGTTCACTCTTCTATTCATTTCCACTTTCCAAATGAACTGTCCATGTATCAGTACTTTTGTTGGCTGAGGGTGGATTCTACATATATGTGCTTTAGCAAAATAAATGCTTATTTTGAGCTTCGAAGAACCTAAGTCTTAAAATCTAGTCATTAGATAATTTTGACCCCAAATATTACTGATAACTCACTATTCACTATAAGACTAACCTAACAACTCAGAGCAAACTAGGAGAATTCTAAAATTAAATTAGCAATGAGTTATAAGTAAAGATAATGGTGGCAGAAGTTGAAATCTCCAGTCCACTCATAATAACAACACTAAAAATGTAGAGTGTATTTACTCAAAATTGCAGAAGTTCCAAACTATCTCCATGCATTTTAGTAGGTCATAGGCCAAAATTGACAATCTTTTGGTGCTATTCAGTCTTCTTAGTAGAATATAGGAGTAAGTCCTTGGTAAACTCTAATATTGTATTTTAGTAATTCTTAGTAACATACTTTGTTGATTATTAAAAAGAAGATCTCATCATATGTAAAAAAGAAAGTCTAAGGCATCTTATGTCATTTCCTTCCAAGAACTGGAGGAAGGAAATTTTGGGGATTAAATTTCGGTCCAGTTTTGCAAAATATATTGAACCCTATTTTAAAGAATCATGATGTAGTAGAAGAGAGAACTTCTTCCCTGGTGACTCAGACAGTAAAGAATCTGCCTGCAATGTGGGACACCTGGGTTCAATCCCTGGGTTGGGAAGATCCCCTGGAGGAGGTCTTGGTAACCCACTCCAGTATTCTTGCCTGGAGAATCGGGTAGACAGAGGAGCCTGGCAGGCTATTGTCCATGGAGTTGCAAAGAGCTGGACATGACTGAGTGACTAAGAACAGCACAGAAGAGAGAATTGTCTTGAAGTCAACTCTGGGATTTGAATTTTCATTCCAGTTCTGACTACTTGAGGGCAAATCTCTTAACTTCTCCAAACCCTACTTTCCTCACCAGTAGACCACATGTTAATACAGAAACTCTACTTACAATCAAGTCGTAAGTGAATCCATTTATTGGAAAGTTCCCTGGTGGCTCAGATGGTAAAGAGTCTACCTGCAATGTGGGACACCTGGGTTCGATCCCTGGGTTGGGAAGATCACCTGAAGCAGGAAATGGCAACCCACTCCAGTACCCTTGCCTGGAAAATCCTATGGACAGAAGAGCCTGGTGGGCTACAGTCCATGGAGTCACAAAGAGTTGGACACTACAGAGCAACTTCACTTTCTTTCTTTCACTTTCAAAATGACTAAACTTCCAGTCCCAAGTGCATTGCTAGCAACAGGAGAATGCATCAGTTTTGTAAACTTTTAATTAAGGCTGATCTTGTTCATACATGTGCTCTACCATGAACGTCTACCTGAGACAATAGAACTTGGCATGCAGAATACATTGAATAAGTATATTTTGAATGAGTGAATGATGTATTTTCTCCAAATCATCCTTGTGTGTGTCTAGTGGAAGTCTGTGCAGGCAGATGACTGCTCTTCTTGGGAATCTCCCAGGTCCTGCACTGTCCCTTTGTGGCTAGTCCCCCTTCTCACCATTTTTGCCCTTGTGTGGATGTAAGGCAGACTGGAAAAGACTTTCTGTTTGGCAAGAGACAAGCGTTTCAGGAGTAGGGCCACATCAGCTAATCCTTAAACTTCTCCAATGCTTAGAATTACACACGGCTCCTACCCAGCCCATGTCTAGCCACGTACTCAAATAGTGTTCCACCATGCCCCTCTTCCTTTCTCTTGATGTTATTGTCTGTTGGACCATGCACAGCATTTTTATGTGGCATGACTTGCTCTTTGTCCTTCAGAGTCATTTCTACTCTGAACAATTCATTCTACATTCACACGAAATATTCCTTTTTTCACCACTGTAAAATTTTAAAAATCTCTTCTGTTTCCATGGTGATTGTATATCTTGACAAAGACTTCTAACACTCTTATGCTCTTGGACTTACTGGACCTGATGTGGATAATAATGTTTGGGAAAATGTCTTAAAATAAACACAAACACAGCAAAATGCACTGATGGCAAGCAATGTGGTTTTAGAGTCCAAAAGGCAGCATCCCACATTCCAACATCATCTGCTGCTACCATGCAGTGTGTTCTCACAGGAGAGTTTTGTTTTTATCTGAGCACATCCATAGGTTGAAAGCCGGCAAATGAAGAGTGACTAACTAATCTACTTTCTTCACAGGTTTGTTGTTGGAATAAAGTGAAAGTGAAACTATGGCATGTTATTCAGATCTTTGTTATCATTTCCATGAAATGTGTCCCATTTCCACACTTCCATGTTGGGACACCAGGTGCAGATCTTCCCCCCGTGGCAAAAGCGGAAACTCCACGCGCAGCCCCTCAAACATACGAACGTGTGTGCAGTCGTCTAGTTTCCTTTTTTCCTTTCTCTTCTCTTTCTTCTCTCTTTTTCTCTGTATCTTTTATCTGCCTCTGTCTTTATGATATTTCAAATTGAAGAAACTTGTTGATGCTGTTATAGATCAATACCTATATGGACTAGAAGAACCAATAGAGGAGTCAGGAGTCAGGCTGCTGCTGCTGCTGCTGCTAAGTCTCTTCAGTCGTGTCTGACTCTGTGCGACCCCATAGACCGCAGCCCACCAGGCTCCCCCGTCCCTGGGATTCTCCAGGCAAGAACACTGGAGTGGGTTGCCATTTCCTTCTCCAATGCATGAAAGTGAAAAGTGAAAGTGAAGTCACTCAGTCGTGTCCAACTCTTAGCAACCCCATGGACTGCAGCCTGCCAGGCTCCTCCATCCATGGGATTTTCCAGGCAAGAGTACTGGAGTGAGGTGCCATTGCCTTCTCTGCATAAAGTGGCTAAAACCCAATAAAAATATCTAACTTCTACCTATTTCAGCCTGGGTGTGGTACATGTTTTATTTACAAACATATACACAGATACACACACAATCTCATTTAATTCTCCCAATTATTAACTCTATAATAATTTTATGACATTTTTGCATGAATAAACAAATCGGATAAATTAAACAACTTACCACACACACACACACACACACACATATCCTGCTATCAGGAGGAGCGGTAGGGCTCCTAGTTCAGAGTTTACATCTCTCGCAGCAGGAAGAGGAATAGAGACAAAATTCCCAGTTGCCTAGTTGACAATAACTTGTGAACTCTCTTCATTTTCATAGGAAAACCATTCCTATTATTTTCTTAATGTTGCTGTTGTTTAGTCGCCCAGTCGTGTCCAACTCTTTGTGACCCCATGGATTGTAGCCCACCAGGCTCCTCTGTCTATGGGATTTCCCAGGCAAGAATTCTGGAATGGGTTTCCATTTCCTTCTCCAGGGGATCTTACCAACCCAGAGATCAAACCACGTCTCCTGCATTGGCAGGTGGATTCTTTACTACTGAGTCACTTAATAGAAGAAAGCAAATCATTTGATAAATGTTTTGAGTTGGACTCAGTTCAGTTCAGTCGCTCAGTCGTGTCTGACTCTTTTCGGCCCCATGAACCGAAGCATGCAAGGGCTCCCTGTCCATCAGTTAAAAGACACTTGCTCCTTAGAAGGAGAGTTATGACCAACCTAGACAGCATATTAAAAAGCAGAGATGTTACTTTGCCAACAAAGGTCCATCTAGTCAAGGCTATGGTTTTTCCTGTGGTCATGTATGGATCTGAGAGTTGTACTATAAAGAAAGCTGAGTGCCGAAGAATTGATGCTTTTGAACTGTGGTGTTGGAGAAGACTCTTGAGAGTCCCTTGGACTGCAAGGAGATCCAACCAGTCCATCCTAAAGGAGATCAATTCTGGGTGTTCATTGGCAGGACTGATGTTGAAGCTGAAACTCCAATACTTTGACCACCTGATGGGAAGAACTGACTCATTGGAAAAGACCCTAATGCTGGAAAAGATTGAGGGCAGGAGGAGAAGGGGACGACAGAGGATGACATGATTGGATGGCATCACCAACTCAATGGATATGGGTTTGGGTGGACTCAAAAATGACACAAATTGAGATTAAGGTGAAGGATTTTTTTTATATCCAGAGTACCTGTGTAAATTATGTTGCAATTATGTTTGGCTGAAAGTTTTTATAAATAATAAAGAGGAGATTCACTTACTGGCATTTCTGAACTGTTATAGGGATGAGGAAGATGGAGATGCCAGATCATGTTCATATAATGTAACCAAATAATGAATGATCAATTTTTATGTTGAGTTATAGAATCACACAGTTATAAACAATTTACATAGAAGGAGGGGTCACAGAGATAACCTACAGGAAAACAAGATGGATTTTTCCAGCCAAACTTGTCTTGGCTCTCAGATACCTTGGACATATTGTCAGATATTTTAAAGATATTTTTCCTCTCACACTTCACTTTCACTATCTAGAAGCCAAGTTGAGGCATTTTCCTCGTTGAGTGGGACTTGTAAGGACTAGCTCAAGAGTGGAGAAGGCTGTAGGCAAAACTAAATGTGGAGGAAATGATTGCTGCAGCTGCATCTTGTTTCAGGGTTTTGAGCCCCAAGCCCTATTCCTACCTCACCCCCACCCGGGTGCCTCAAATCTCTGCAGACACAAAATTCTCCACAGAAGTGGCTCCCAGCTCTTTTATCAACGCCACCTTAGGCTTAACTTCCCTTCTGCCACCATCCAATATTTAACAATTCAAATATTTATTTCTTCAGGGCCTCAGTTTGTGAACACTAGTTTGAACTAGTTCCCATAGTTCTTATGATCTAAAAGTGTTTTTCTTTCAAGTAAGTGGTTTGCATTTTGGTATGGTGATGGTGCTTGCTCAGCAGTTCTGTTGTGTCCGATCCCTTGCAATCCCACGGGCTGTAACCCACCAGACTCCTCTGTCCATGAGATTGTCCAGGCAAGATTGCTGGAGTGAGTTGCCATTTCCTCCTCCAGGGGATCTTTCCCACGCAGAGATGGAACCCGTATCTCCTGTGTCTCTGCATTGCAGGTGAAATCTTTATCACTGAGTCATTTAACAAAGGTTAAAAGAAATGCCTTAGTTCAGAAGAATGGTGTCATAGGACTGTTAAAATCCCACTTCCTCCAGGAAGCGTCTCCTGCCTCCCTCCACCCTCACAGGCTAAAAGTTTCTAGAAAGGTTCACAAGAGGACTGTGCTTTTCCTGCAATGGCACTGAGCACCCATTATTGTAATAATTGCTTAGTCGTCCCCCTCCTGTGCCCACTGTGAGTTCTGTGTGTGCTGCAGCCTCATGTATATTGATATACATATACTGCTATATGAGTTTCCACCTAGTTCCGTCATGAAATCCTTGGAGGACCTCAATAAATACTTGTGGGTTGAAGAATGAATGAACAGTGCTAAGAATTTCAGAGGCTATAGAAGAGTGAGGAGAGAGACGAGCAGCATTTTGGAAGCCAGATGGTTTTCACTTATGCCTTCTACTTAGTCATTTTATGAGGCTAGAAGGCCCTGCTGACAAACTGCTGAAAATGGCACTTGAAGATAGCAGACATAGGTTTCAGTATCACTTTATGCGCTTTGGAAGCCCATTCAGCATCAGCTGTAAATGGTTAGTTAAGGAATAACTACAGCGTACAGCCTTACAGTACAGTCCAGGTGCAAAAATTACACAGAAAGTACTGTGGCATCCACGTTTTACTCAATGAGGGAATCCATTGTTCAGGTTGAAACCAACATGAAAAATTCCCTTTCCATCAGTAGCAGGAGAAAATGAGAAGAAAAACGAAAGTAAAATCTCTCCAGTATGGCATAGAATGCAGTAAGACCCTCCTTACAAGTTGTTTTGGTTTCTGAGATTTCAATCAAACACAGTCAACCTTGGTCAGAGAGGATTAAATAGAAAATTTCAGAAATAAACATTTCTGAATGCAACATTTTATGTTGCGTGTTGTGGAGAAGGAAATGGCAACTCACTCCAGTATTCTTGCCTGGAGAATCCCATGGACAGATGAGTCTGGCGGGTTGCAGTCCATGGGGTTGCAAAGAGTCAGACATGACTAACCAGCTGAACACACACAGACATACAAGCTGCATGTTGCTGGGAGAAGCATGATGAAATCTCGCTCCATCTCTCCCAGGAGGTGGATCAGCCCTTTGTTGAGTGTATTCCGCCAGGTAGTCATTTAGGTTATCAGACCAAATGTTGCCGTATCACACGGCAACTTGTTTTCAGGTAACCCTTATTTTACTTAATGATGGCCTCAAGGTAATGATGCTGGCAATTTGGATATCCAAAAAGGAACTGTAAAGTGCTTTCCAACTTTAAGTGAAAAGGTGAAAGTTCTTGACTTAATACAAAAAGAAAAAAAAAATGGTTCTCTGTGGTTGCCAAAATCTATGGTAAGAATTAATCTTCTTTTTGTGAAATTGTAAAGAAGGACAAAGAAATTAAAATTCAATACGGGGCTTAAGTAGTCAGTTAATATGGAAAAATTTTTAAATCTGTACAAGAAGATACCTTGAGAGAGAGAGACCATATTCACATAACTATTATTACAGTGTATCATTACAATTATTCTATTTTATTATGCATTATTGTTGTCTATCTCTTACTGTTTATAAATTAAACTACATCTCCTAGTTTATAAATTAAACTTTATCATAGCTATGTATATATAGGGAAAAAACCTAATATTGATGTATATAGGGTTTGGTGCTATCTGTGCTTTTGGGCATCCACGGAGGGTCTTGAAATGTATGGTCTATGGATAAGGGCGGGGGCTACTCTATCAGATAAAAAAGCCAAGGACGCTTTTAGGGAAACAAAAATACAAAGGACTGTTTCAATATCCCAAGTAAACAGTGGCTAACATTTTGACTCAGTCACTGGAGAGAATGAGACCTTCCTTATCAATATTAATGAATACTCTTATCAGGAGTGATAGTTTAGTTCAGTTCAGTTCAGCCGCTCAGTTGTGTCTGACTCTTTTCGACCCCGTGAATCGCAGCACGCCAGGCCTCCCTGTCCATCACCATCTCCCGGAGTTCACTCAGACTCACGTCCATCGAGTCGGTGATGCCATCCAGCCGTCTCATCCTCTGTCGTCCCCTTCTCCTCCTGCCCCCAATCCCTCCCAGCATCAGAGTCTTTTCCAATGAGTCAATTCTTCGCATGAGGTGGCCAAAGTACTGGAGTTTCAGCTTCAGCATCATTCCCTCAAAAGAAATCCCAGGGTTGATCTCCTTCAGAATGGACTGGTTGGATCTCCTTGCAGTCCAAGGGACTCTCAAGAGTCTTCTCCAACACCACAGTTTAAAAGCATCAATTCTTGGGCACTCAGCTTTCTTCACAGTCCAACTCTCACATCCATACATGACCACTGGAAAAACTATAGCCTTGACTAGACGGACCTTTGTTGGCAAAGTAATGTCTCTGCTTTTCAATATGGTATCTAAGTTGGTCATAACTTTTCTTCCAAAGAGTAAGCGTTTTTTAATTTCATGGTTGTAATCACCATCTGCAGTGATTTTGGAGCCCAGAAAAATAAAGTCTGACACTGTTTCCACTGTTTCCCCATCTATTTCCCATGAAGTGATGGGACAAGATGCCATGATCTTAGTTTTCAGAATGTTGAGATTTAAGCCACTTTTTCACTCTCCTCTTTCACTTTCATCAAGAGGCTTTTGAGTTCCTCTTCACTTTCTGCCATAAGGGTGGTGTCATCTGCATATCTGAGGTTATTGATATTTCTCCTAGCAATCTTGATTCCAGTTTGTGCTTCCTCCAGTCCAGCATTTCTCATGATGTACTCTGCATATAAGTTAAATAAGCAGGGTGACAATATACAGCCTTGACGTACTCCTTTTCTTATTTGGAACCAGTCTGTTGTTCCATGTCCAGTTCTAACTGTTGCTTCTTGACCTGCATACAAATTTCTCAAGAGGCAGGTCAGGTGGTCTGGTATTCCCATGTCTTGAAGAATTTTCCACAATTTATTGTGATCCACACAGTCAAAGGCTTTGGCATAGTCAATAAAGCAGAAATAGGTGTTTTTCTGGAACTCTCTTGCTTTTTCCATGATCCAGCAGATGTTGGCAATTTGATCTCTGGTTCCTCTGCCTTTTCTAAATCCAGCTTGAACATCTGGAAGTTCACGGTTCACATACTGCTGAAGCCTGGCTTGGAGAATTTTGAGCATTACTTTACTAGCATGTGAAATGAGTGCAATTGTGCGGTAGTTTGAGCATTCTTTGGCATTGCCTTTTTTTGGGATTGGAATGAAAACTGACCTTTTCCAGTCCTGTGGCCACTGCTGAGTTTTCCAAATTTCCTGGCATATTGAGTGCAGCACTTTCACAGCATCATTTTCCAGGATTTGAAATAGCTCAACTGGAATTCCATCACCTCCACTGGCTTTGTTTGTAGTGATGCTTTTTAAGGCCCACTTGACTTCACATTCCAGGATGTCTGGCTCTAGGTGAGTGATCATACCATCATGATTATCTTGGTTGTGAAGATCTTTTTTGTACAGTTCTTCTGTGTATTCTTGCCACCTCTTCTTAATACCTTCTGCTTCTGTTAGGTCCGTACCATTTCTGTCCTTCATTGAGCCCATCTTTGCATGAAATGTTCCCTTGGTATCTCTAATTTTCTTGAAGAGATCTCTGCTGCTGCTGCTGCTAAGTCGCTTCAGTCGTGTCTGACTCTGTGCGACCCCATAGAAGGCAGCCCACCAGGCTCTCCCATCCCTGGGATTCTCCAGGCAAGAACACTGGAGTGGGTTGCCATTTCCTTCTCCAATGCATGAAAGGGAAAAGTGAAAGTGAAGTTGCTCAGTCGTGTCCGACTCTTAGAGACCCTATGGACTGCAGTCCACTAGGCTCCTCGGTCCATGGGATTTTCCAGGCAAGAGTACTGCAGTGGGGTGTCATTGCCTCCTTCAGAAGAGATCTTTAGTCTTTCCCAATCTGTTGTTTTCCTCTATTTCTTTGCATTGATAATTTCTTATCATTGAAGTGATAAGAGCTGGCCAACTAGGCTGCAACCTCTCAAGGCAGGCAGGAAAGGCTTAGCTGAACTAATAGTACAAAGAAGAAAGGAAAGTTTACCCCGAGTCAGAGACTATTAGTCTTTCCTGTGGGAGGCTTCAGTTCTCAGTAAGGAGGAATTGTAAGTTTTATCAAAACTCCACTATATGGAACATATAGTTTATTAGCACAATTACGGCTAAGTCAACTGCATATAGCTGTCAGTAATACAGTATTCAATCATTTAAAATTCTTTTTTTCTATCGCTTTCACATCCCTTTGTCTTTATGATATTTCAAGCTAAAGAACCTCTTTGATGCTGTTATAGATAAATATATGGAACAGGTGAACCAAGAAGTTAATACATAAAGTAGCCAAAACACAGTAAAAGCATCTAACTTCTACATGTCTATTTCAATCTGAGTGTTTCTGTTTTACACACATACAATCTCATTTAATTCCTCCAATAGCCTTACTGTATAATAATTTATTGCCTCTTAAAAAACTTTCCATTGAAATATAGTTGATGTACAATATTATATGTTATAGGTGAACAGTATAGTGACATAATTTTTAAAGGTTATACTCCATTTATGGGTTGCCCAGCTGGTAACGAATCCACCTGCAATGCAGGAAACCTGGGTTCTATCCCTGGTTTGGGACAATCCCCTGGAGAAGGGAATGGCCACCCACTCCAGTATTCTTGCCTGGAGAATCCCATGGACAGAGGAGCCTGGAGGGCTACTGTCCATAGGGTTGCAAAGAGTTGGACATAAATGAAGCAACTTAGCATGCACTTCATTTATAGTTATTATAAAATATTGGCTATATTCCTCATGTTATACAGCATATTCTTATAACTTCTTTTATGTCTAATAGTTTGTGTATCTTAATCTGCTGTGTTGTCCCTCTCCTGTTCCCTCTCCTTGTTAGTAACCACTAGTTTATTCTTTATATCTGTGAATCTGCCTCTATTTTCATTATATTCACTAGTTTGCTGTATTTTTTAGATTCTATTTCATTTGGAATCTTAAAAATGCCTATTTTGAGATGAATAAACAAATCAGTAACTTAAGTAACTCCGTCAATGACAACTAGAAACGTGGAACATGAATTTAAAGCAAGCTTTTCTGGCTCCAATGCCTTTACTCTTTTTCCTGACTATCTTGGGAGATAACAGGTACAGAGTAGCACAAATTCAGTGTTACAATTATCATTTAGCTTAGATAAAGATGCAATATCCTCTTTCATAGGGAATGCATTTCTCTATTCTTGAAGATGAAATTGTTTTAAAGCTGCAAGATACAACTCAGCAGAACTACTGAACAACTCAGAAGCTATCCATGAGTAAGTTTTCAACCCAACTTCTCCATGGTTGCTTACTTCCTTTAGCCTGGGCCAGTGGATAAAACGGCCACGTTCCTGGCATGCTGATCTCATCCATTGCAGATGTTCCTGAATGGCTGCCTTGAGGCTCCAAGGTTTAGGTGAGTTCCTCCAGGATTCTGCGCACCTTCCACCTTCCACAGGCCACCTGGCCGGGTGAGTGGCATTCTCTGGCACCAGTTCAGTGTCTATCACTCCTACTTCTCCTTACTTGCCTTACCGTATGACCTAGAACAGGATCAGCATGTTGGTATATTTTAATTTGCTCATAGGCCAAATCACAGTGCTTATATTTGCAACTCTGAAAGTTGACGGAGAGAATAAATAGAATTAAAATTCATACTAGCTTTGGGACAAAATGAAACAATCAGTAATTCTTAGAACTTATTCAGTCCTCTCTGCTCTTATCTTGGAAGACAGTTAAAGATAATGTTTAGCTTTCTTTTGTTATTACCTGGAACCTGTGTTCCACCTTTCAGGATAGAAGCTACAGTTTGCCAAGATTAAAATTCACTTGATCTTTAGGCCCTTTGTAATGTTGGCAAAAAAGTAACTTCCTGTTTCCTGTCAATAAAAGCCAACAAGGCTACTGAGGCAGATACATATGGGTTGAATTTCCTTTCAAAAATAAATATTGGTTTAAATCTTAAGGGGAAAGCGGTTGGCCAATGCATCACATTAGACTTCTGCCATGTATGATGAAACCGCCACCACTTCCCTGTTCCCCTGTCACTCCACCTGCTAACAACCACCTCCTGAACAAAAAGAGATATGTTTGATTCTTTCACAAAGAATCTGGAATATGTTATGGGCCTTTTAATGGAGAATGAGCTCTTTTATGGTCAAAAGAGGCCACTGAGTATACAATAGACAGGTTTAAATTTGATCCTTTTTACCAAGGCAGGACAAGGTCAACCAGAGAAGGAGTTGTTGATTTTGACATTTAAAATATGTTACAAATCCCTAGGCTTGTAATTCAAGGGACTGTATAAGCTAATCTTTAGTCTAACCACAGAGAAAATTTAAAATAAGAAATATAATTTTAGAGAAAATATCTGGAAAAAAAGAAAATCAATTAAGTCACTAGAATAACTTGTTCTGCATTCTTTAGTGTCAAGTTTAGGATTTTAAAGTTGAAGTTATACTTTCTGTTACACTCCCCTTTCTCAAATGTCCTGCAGATGTTTGGGAAAAGCTGCAAGGCCTGAAACAATAATTAATTCAGAAGAAATATTTTCTTTTTGAAAAATTCATACTACCACTTCTACCCTTTAATTTTCTATTATCCATTCACTCCCCCTGCACGGTTTACATACAGACATCACACAAAAAACCTTTTGATCCTTCTTTCATTGTGCCCCAGCCAGTTTCCCTTACCCTGCTGAGGGGCAGAGCAGAGAATGCAAGATTCAGAATTGAGAGGACCATATTCAGGTCCTGGCCCTGTTACTGATGAGCTGGGCAACCAGGCCCAAGTCACTCTGTTGGAAAGAACAAGTAAAATGTTGTCTCCATACTATTCTCATGAATACAGAGTGCTATATGTTCATAGTATTATTGGTACCAACTTGAGTAAGACACTGTACCTCTGATGGAAGCCATGGCATAAAAATTGCATCTGCAGCCTCTGGAGCAAAAAAAAAAAAGAATTAAAATTCATATACACTGACACCATGAGTACTTTGAGTATCACTGCTGCTGCTGCTAAGTCGCTTCAGTCGTGTCCGACTGTGCGACCCCATAGACGGCAGCCCACCAGGCTTCCCCGTCCCTGGGATTCTCCAGGCAAGAACACTGGAGTGGGTTGCCATTTCCTTCTCCAATGCATGAAAGTGAAAAGTCAAAGTGAAGTCGCTCAGTCCTGTCTGACTCTTAGTGACCCCATGGACTTCAGCCTACCAGGCTCCTCGGTCCATGGGATTTTCCAGGCAAGAGTACTGGAGTGGGGTGCCATTGCCTTCTCCGTTGAGTATCACTAAGAGGGGAGATATACAAGACATTACGTTTAGAAATTGTTTAGGAGCAGCAAATGGAGAGAAGTAACATTTTTGCTTAAAAAAAAAAAAAACCCACATCACAACCCCTTCATTATGTGCAGCACACAATTTAACAGGTGTGTGATTTATTCATTTATTTGCAGATTCATGGCCAAACCATTCCATCACAGCACATTGTCTGTGAAGCAAAACACATTTAACAACAAACTGTATCAGCTTCTTCAGAGACACCAAATTAGCTGATCTCCAGAAATCCTTTGCTGCCAGTTGAAAAAGGGGGTTAATAATCATCAAAATGGTGAACATGAATAATTAAACTTGACCTCAATAAACTTTTTTCTGTCCTAGTATTTCTGGGTCATCAATAACCAGTGCTTGATATGAAAGGAAAAAGTATTTTTGTGCATTATTTCCATTGGGAAAATAGTGAAAAGTATCAGTTTCTCTACATGTATCTGGAATGGCCAGTGGCCCCGGGTGGGAAATTTGCTTTGGCACTGCCCTTTCCACCTTTCCCTGTTCTTCTCTTGAAGGAAGATGGTCTTCTGATTGGTGCGAGGAGGGACACATTTCCTTATTGGTCGAAGTTTAAGTGCTGGTAGGTCACGGTTCTTTTTCTCCTGGCTACTTAGACCCAAGTGCTCCTAGGAGCTGCACTTGCCTGTCTCAGGTCTCCAAGTGGTTAGCCTGTCACTGATACAGTGACAGGCTTAGTCCAGCAAAGTCACTCGATCTGGCTTCTCCACTTGCAGGTGGCTAATAAGTCACGGTCCAGTAGGTTCCCAGGTATAAAGTTACTGAGCAGAGAACTAATAGGTCCGGGCTGTACTTCCGCACAGGTTAACCAAACGCCGAGTGTTCTCTGGCTGGTAACAGAAATCGGATCCGGTGCTAGGTCTGCGCCGTTTTATTCTATCCAGCTTTACTGCCGCTAGTGCTGATACCGTGCTTTGATACCCCGCTTGCTTCTTTTGCCAGGTTCTTAACTGCGTGGAATCGGAAGGTGAGGATTGGATGAGTGATTTTTACTCCCAAACTCCAGTAAAACGGGAGGATGCCAGCAGAGAGGGAGGGCAGCAAGGAGACGGGTAGGGAGTATGTCGTGGAGGTGCGTGTATGCCTGTGGGTGTGTGTGGAGAGAGAGCTGCTTTTCATTCTGCCTGTCTTTAATACATTACAATGCCCTGATTTAAAAAACTAAAAAGCTACTTTCAAAAATGATCCCAGGGACTAGAAGGCTGTCGGCACAGTGGGAAACATGCAATCAATAAGTAAACAGACCGTGTCAACTGGAGACCTTTCAGAACAACACTTCTACGCGAGGGTGGAGGGGGTAGGGTGCGGGAGGGGGGAGTGGTAGATTTAGTCTATTTAAACATTTCCCAAGGTCTCTATTAAATTTCCAGTAATAATGTTTCTTCCTTTCAACTGCATTGCATGTTTGCCTTGGACTGAAAATAGATTGGACTGGAGACCACTTGATATTCATCCTGTGACTATTTTAGTATTGGGGCTGGACCAAAAGAAATTCATGCTCAATGAAATGATTTTCACTTACTGAGAGGAATTCACTTTTTGCTTCCTTCAGCAATTCATCAATCTAATGGGAGAAATAGAAGCTATCCTAATAATGAGAATAGACTTTTGGGAGCAGGAGCCAATATCAATACTTTAATAATGCAAATTCTACTGCTATATATTTGGTTTCAATCCAAATTTCCTTTTAATTAAGTTTTCTTGCCATGCATACTCCTCTTGTCCTCTCTCTCTCTCTCCACACACACACACACACACAAATTAATATGTATATATAAAATTTTTTTCATAGCACAGGTGTCACATTTGACCAGATCCCACTGTCTCTGAACAACATTGATAATGCCATGGAAGATATCACTATTACCATCATCATTATCATCATCTTGATAAGCATTTTTACAACATTTTCAATGTGGCTCTCAATCTGTTTTTTGGATAAAGTAAATAACTCTTGTCTGATATATTATAGCCCAAAACAATAACACTAGTTGAAAATAGCAGACAATGTCTTTTTAAAGTGACATATTAACATAATATATATGTATCAAAATTTCATACTGTGTCCTGCCTAAGTTTATATAACATGCTGCTGCTGCTGCTGCTAAGTCGCTTCAGTCGTGTCCGACTCTGCACGACCACATAGACGGAAGCCCACCAGGCTCCCCCGTCCCTGGGATTCTCCAGGCAAGAACACTGGAGTGGGTTGCCATTTCCTTCTCCAATGCGTAAAAGTGAAAAGTGAAAGTGAAGTCGCTCAGTCGTGTCTGACTCTTAGCGACCCCATGAACTGCAGCCTACCAGGCTCTCTGTCCATGGGATTTTCCAGGCAAGAGTACTGGAGTGGGGTGCCATCGCCTTCTCCATTATATAACATAGGATGGTCTTAATCTCTTAAACTAGAAGGGCTACCAAGTTGTGTTATTTCATTGTTTATGAATGCATGCACGCATGCTCAGTCACTGTCGTGTCTGGCTCTTTGTGACCCTATGGACTGAAGCCCACCAGGCTCCTCTCCATGGGATTCTGCAGATAAGAATATGGGTTGCCATTTCCTTCTCCAGGGAGTCTTCCCAACCCAGGTATTGAACCTGCAGCTCCTGAGTCTCCTGCATTGGCAGGCAGATTATTTACCACTGAGCCACTTGGGAAGCCCCCTGTTTATGTATAGAACCATTTTAAATATTTTTAGGGTAAGTGGTTCTGAGCAGCAGGCCTCGATCTTTCTGAGGATGGTATGAAATCCTGTGGCTCCTCCCATCTTGTCCCCCTACCTTCAGGAGGATGCTCCGGGAGTCCCATAGTTAGCAAGCATTTCCCAGTCTTTTGCTCTTTCATTTCTGATCTGCTCCTGGGCTATTTCTAGCCTGTTCCTGAACTCTGCTTTATCATGCCCTACTCTATTTCCCTTTATTCCTTGAACTAGGCCTTTGATTTGGAGCTCCCTTCAAGAACTCTTGCCTCCCTTTCTATCTGCCTGAAAAGGGATAACCCACCCTAGCAGACTCCAGATACAGCTGCTGACCTAGTTTCTCTGGTGGGTGGATTTGGACAGCACAGATTCAGACCATAATGTGGTTTTTCTTCATCCTTCTTTATCCAGTCATTAAACATTGGATTTCCACAAGGCTTAGCCCTGGGTCCTACTTACTAACTCTAGAGGAAGGAAAGTCCACACTAGTTAACAAAATTGATACTAGATTCTGAGAACCACACTCAGAGTTTTAAATACCTTCTGCCACTTCATATTCCCAAAAGGGCTATAAGATAGGAAGTGCTATTGTCTCTGTATTATAGATAGGAAAATTTGGTTTAGCGTATTTGAGTCATTTTCTCATGGTAGCACAGCTAGGAGGTAACTGAGCTGGGATTCAAATCCAAGCAATTTTACTCCAGGACTCCTGCCCTCAACCACCACTCTGTGTTAACATAGGGTGTATGGAATCTCTAGGTAACCTCATTCACACCTGTGAATGCAATTGCCATCCAAGCATGATGACTCCTGGACTTCAGGTACCTGCCTCTAGATCTCCATTTGGGATGTCTCAAAGACACTTCAAACTAAACATACCCAAAGTTTATGTAATTATCCACCACCACCCTGCACCTGACCAACTCATACACAAATCCCACCCTCTTAAGTATTTCCTCCATCAGGGAAGGACAGGGTCTTCCATTTGGTGGTATAAGCCAGACACCTGGACATCATTCCTGACTCATCCCTCCCCTCTCCTTCAATCCTATATCCAATCAATGATTAAGTCCTGTCATTGATGCCTTTGAAATATGTCTCAAATCCTCTTCTCCCCATCTCCATGGCCACACGCTTTGCCCCAGCCACTGTCATCACTCATCTGACCTATTGCCGTAGGCCCCTGAGTAGTGGCCTCACTTCCAGCCTTGGCCCTCTTCATCTGCTTGTGACACTGCTGGATAAGAGGCCTTTTAAAATGCAAGCTGACCATATTATCTCCTGCTTTCATGGCTCTCATTGTTCTTAGATAAAGAACTACCTACTTAACAGGACTAGAAAATCCAGCCTCATGTGGACCCCCTTCTCTCTGCTGTCTGTAGTCAGGACTACTTGCCTGCTTGCATGTGGGTATCTTCATCCTACTGCTCCGAAATGCTCTCCTCCCCTCCACCCCCCAAGTTTGGTTAACTTACTCATTCTTCACCCTTAGACCACATGTCACTTCTTCAGGGACACCTTCTTGCTGCTCCTCCACTCCCCACCTTACTAGACCGGGACAGGTCTCCTGTAATATATCTTTATAACACCCTGAACCTCATTGTCATAATAGCTCAGTTTGTCATAATGCCTTTGTTTCTGTGTTTATTTACTCAACAACTTTCTTCCTCTGGTAGAATATAAACTCCCAAGGGCAAGGACCAAGTTAGTTTTTGCTGACCATTGTATCCCCTGCAGGCATTGATAAATATTCATGGAATCAACATGAGATGAATGACTTTTACAACACAACAGAATTAATTTTGAATGCAACAGATTAAATGGCAGGAACTAAATCTCTGTTGAATGATAGGGAATGTATTAAATTTTAAGGTAGTTAAAATTTTTTGACTCAAAACTCTCTTCTTCTGGTGTAAGCTTCTTGCCACACTCTGAATATTTCATTGTATAATCCTTTTAATTTTCTCAGTGACATATGACAAAATCTAGTCTTTTCCACCCCTGGGTTTTGAAACTTGACCTCACTGTAGTGTATGGCAGTCAGAGCGTGCTGCTTTGGGATACTGCCTGGCTGTTCCCCTTTCTACCACACTCACCAGACTTCCTTGCATTGCCAACTTTCTGGGTTCCCCAGCTATCCTGCCTTCAGGTCAGAGCCTATGGCTGGCCCTTGGTTGGGGTGATTCTATTTTTGGCTCCACCCTTGGATTTTGTGTCCCTACAGCTTCAGCAGAAGTGGAGAGTGCAGAGCTGAGGGTAGAAGGAAGAGAGGGTAGGAGTTGGGGTATTGATGGGCTCATTCCAGGTCCCTGACAAGAGGGTTATTTGAGAAGATCTGACCTAGAATCCAAACAGCCTAGACGAAAGAACACGGAATGATGAGAACTGCATGAAAGGATGAGATACTAATAGGATTCAATATTTTCAGTGTGCTTTGGGGAAATGATTAAGTGCCAGATCTACTAACGCTGAGTCTCTGAAATTGGTCCAGAAATCTGCACTTTTATATGCAGCCCAAGTAATTTTGATACATGTGGTCCCTGTACTGCACTTTGAAACAACACTGGCACAGAGTCACCTTTTATTCAGAGCGCTGTTAACACTTATTTTCAAAAAAGGCCCATATTCTCAGCTCTGCTGACTTGCTTGGAACAAGATACCTATATTTCACCAGTGGGCTGATCCTCGGGTCCCTTCTATTAAATATAGTAATGGGTATCACTGTGTTTTTATGCTTAGAAACATAGAGGAGCAGCTACCTATTTTTCTTTGTGAATCCCAGGCACATCTGTTGCTGCACACCTGGCATTCTCTGTAACAGGTGTATGCTCAAGATAGCAATGGTAAAAAATCAGATGATGTTGGCCCAGATCACAATTTGCAGCCTGTTACTCCTGCCAAATGGGTCAGTTGAGATGGAAACCACAATTTGAGCAGATGTGTGTTAATAATTTAGGGAAGAGTCATAATTTAAAGGAAAGAGTACAAGAAGATGGGCTGTCTTGTAAAGTGGGAGAGGTGATTACCAATGGCCCAGGAACCTCATTTTCTTTCTTCCTCTTTATAAGCTCTCATTCCACCCTTACTTTTTTTTTTTTTTTTACCATAAAGCATTGCTGCTGCTGCTAAGTCGCTTCAGTCATGTCCGACTCTGTGCGACCCCACAGACGGCAGCCTACCAGGCTCCCCCGTCCCTGGGATTCTCCAGGTAAGAACACTGGAGTGGGTTGCCATTTCCTTCTCCAGTGCATGAAAGTGAAAAGTCAAAGTGAAGTCACTCAGTTGTGTCCGACTCTTCGCAACCCCATGGACTGCAGCCTACCAGGCTCCTCCGTCCATGGGATTTTCCAGGCAAGAGTACTGGAGTTGGGTGCCATTGCCTTCTCCGACCATAAAGCATTAGCTACTTCTAAAGCCCATGAAGGAGATGAAGGCTGGAAATTTGTCTGAGCAAAAGAAAGCTGTGGCATCAATTGTGGAGACCTCAGTTGGAAGACTGGTAGGTTGTCTGATAGGCTGTCAGGTCATCGGGTTCAGACCCCCATTATTTAGATGAGGCAATGGAGGCCCAGGGATGTTATGTGATTGAGCCCTGGGACAGGTTCCCTTATCTTTTATTCTGTCTGGAACCCAAAGCTCAGCTAGAGTCCAGATGTAGTTTGTTAGTTCTTCCCACATTTTATTGCAACATGCTAACTCTAAGAGTTCTAGGGAAGAGAAATGGTTAGTGATGTTCTCTCTACTACAGTGGAGATTGTATGACTACAGGCACCTCTCCCATCTTGTTCTTTATTGTAACCTTAACATTTAAAACAGTGCCAGGCACACTGCAAATGATTGATAAGTCTTAATAAGCCCTGGTAGCTTCTATTTCTGCATTTCTGGGAACCTTGAGCTGCCTCTGAGAAGTCTGGCTACTCTAATAGAGAGGCCACATAGAGAGACCGTGTGCCCAGTCGAAAACTGTAGGTGAGACCTTATTTGGAAATAGGGTCTTTGTAGGCAGAACTGCATTAAAATGAGATCATATGGATTAGATGAAACTTAGAGCCAATAGCTGGTATGCTCATAAGAAAGTGAAAAAGTGAAAATGTTTGTTGTCCAGTCTTGTCTGACGCTTTGCAACCCCATGTACTATAGGCTGCTAGGCTTCTCTGTCCATGGAATTCTCCAGGCAAAAATACTGGAGGGAGTTACCATTCCCTTCTCCAGGGGATCTCCCTGACCCAGGGATTGAACCAGGTCTTCCGCATTGCAGGCAGATTCTTTACCATCTGACATAAGAAGGTCATGTAAGTACATAGACACACACCGGGCAAAGGCCATGTGATGACAGAGGCAGAGATCACAATGATATAGCTACAAGCCAGGGCACCTCAAAGATTGAGAGCAACTGCCAGAAGCTAGAAAGAGTGACAAAGGATTCTTCCCTGGAGCCTTCAGAAGGAGCATGGCCCTGCTGACACCTTGACTTTGACTTCCAGCCACCAGAACTGTGAGAGAATACGTATGTGTTGTTTTAAGCCAGCAATTTGTGGTACTTTGTTTCAGCAGCCCTAGGAAATGAATACAAGTGAAGCAGCCTTGGAACGACATGGAGGGGGAGCAAAGACCAGGCATCCAGTAATCAGGTGGGCTCTCCAGGTGACTCTAGCCCCAGCCTCCATCAGACCACAGACATGGGAGACCCCAGGTGTGACAAGCAGAACTGTCAAGGGACCTCAGACACATGAGGTTCCACAGCATGGGGCACCTTGGACAGTCCAGCCCAGTAAAGCCCCCAGATGACTGCGGCCCCTCTGTCATTACACAGGCTAGAAGAACCACCTCCCTGAGCCAGTCCTCTCATTGCACTGTGAGAGATAATAAAATGGTTGTTTTAGCCACTACACTTTGAGATGGTTTTACACACAGCAATAGACAACTAAAATATTTAGACTCCTCAGAAGTAGACTTTGAGATAAGGAAGTGATTTATTAGGAGGTATTCCTGGGAACACTAGAGGTGAATGAGGAAGTGGGACAGCAAAGGAGAGACAACCAGGCAAGGCTGTAGCACCAAAGTCCCATGGAGAGTAAGTTTGACCTAATCTTGCAAGAAGCACTGGAGACAGTGAAAGTCCTAATGCAGCATTGTCCCCTTCAGGGTCAAAAATGCCGGCATGTCTAAACTCCTTTACATTTCAGTCATTGGTTAAGAGCTGCCCCAGGGACAGATAAATTCTCAGTCACTTCTGGCTCTCTGGGGGGTCGTGGGGAGGAGGTTAGGGGTGAAAGTAGCTCTTCAGCAAGGAGACACAGGCACTGGGAGTGAAGACCAACACAGAAGCAGATGTGTAAATTAGAAAAGAGAGTGACCTGTTCATTCCAGCTTACCGAGGACTGCATTCAAAATGGAAAGTCCCACATCTCAGGAACTTTCTCAGTTCTAGGGAAGTCAAGCTGTTAGTTGGCCACCCTAGAAAGCGATCCTAGGGGATGTGGGCAGAGCCTATGGATATCTCTAAACTGGAGAAAGTGGGGCCCACAGGACTCTCCAGAGGCACCTCTGTAAGAGACCAGGGATGCTGGAGGTCAACCAGCAGCCAGAAACCCTCTTAATGATAAGAGCCTGTAAGCTATGATGACTGTAAATGATTTCAAACTGTTTCAAACTCTGTAGAAGGGCTGAGGATGATCAGAGTGGGGAAATATCTTTTACTTTGGCAGTGAGAGGCATGGGTGAAAAAAGAGGAGCAGAAACACACTGGTATGACATGAAACCCAACAATGGCCTCACAGCACTGCATCCTCCATGGGCGAGGTCAGACAGGGAACAAGAAACCCGGGAGTCAGAGGTGGGGGACAGGAAGAGATGGATTTACTGAAGGGATTTTAAAAAATAATCTGTGCTCCATAAGAATCATTTGGATGTTTTCTGATGGAAAAGAGTTCACGGATGAAAATGAAGGTGAAAGATAGTCAGGAGAGGGATGAGGCTGGTGGCTGGTGGCTTCTGCAGGGAGATGAAATGGAGTCCCAGTCACTTCAATTACGAGCAGAGAAGCTGATTTATGTAATTAACCGAAGAGAACTAAGAAATTTATTAGCAGGGATGAGAACTCTTCAGTGAGAAAAGGCAAAAGATAATGGGAAGATTTCATTAAGGTTTATAGATTAATGAATGGTTTGGGGACAATAAACATAAATATGTTTATTTAATCTAGGCATATTAGATGAAAGGGGTTGGTTTTTCAACCAAGAAAGAAATGTTTATAGTATAAATGAAAGGAATTCTATTTCATTTAATTCAACAAGTAAATATATGGAAGAGTCTCTGCTAACAGGGTATAATATGTAGGCTAAATACATAAAGAGGTTCAAGACAGATTTGAAGACATTACTGAGTACAAATCTATATCATATCATTAATGAAAGATGTTTAAGATTTTCTTGTCCGTTTTTCATTTTTATATAAGTATTTAGGAAATACAAAAGGCCTACAGTGAAAACTTGTTCTCTTGCAGCTGTTCTATGTTCACCCAGCCCTTGCATCTCCCAAAAGTTAATCACTATTATGGACTTCTTGTATCTTCTATTTTTAAAAATGCATATGTAGACAAATAAGAATAAATTCTTTGAAGGCAGGGAGTTTAGTTGGTTTTGTTTGTTGTCATATCCTCAGAGTCTATAAGAGTTCCTGGGACATTGAAAGTATTCAATAAATATATACTACGTGATCAAATATATTTACCCCCAAAAGTGTTAAACAAATAGCAGCATCCTATACATAATTGCTTGTTGCATCTTGCTTGAAAATATTTATTTGAAAATATGTCCTCAAGATCTTTCCTTATGTGTACATAAAGACCTTCTTCATCCTTTTATAGAAGGCAATGGCAACCCACTCCAGTACTCTTGCCTGGAAAATCCCGTGGACGGAGGAGCCTGGTAGGCTATAGTCCATGGGGTCGCTAAGAGTCGGGCACGACTAAGTGACTTCACATTCACTTTTCACTTTCATGAACTGGAGAAGGAAATGGCAACCCACTCTAGTATTCTTTCCTGGAGAATCCCAGGGACGGGGGAGCCTGGTGGGCTGCTGTCTATGGGGTCGCTCAGAGTCGGACACTACTGCCGCAAACTTAGCAGCAGCAGGAGCAGCAGAGCTGAGTTATACTCCATCATGTGGATGTGCCTTAATTTATTCAGCCAATGTCATTAATGACTACTTAGTTGGTTTCCAGGTTTTTGGTTTTACAAACATCACTGCAGTGAATAATCTCACGCGATTCTTGTATTTGTGGGATGCATTTTCAGAAGTGCAAAACCAGTTTTTAAGAAGTCATGTCCTCCCCCAAATGTCTCAGATAATGGTGACAAGATTCTTGATCAAATGGACCACTGACCTGCCGTACATGACATTATTATGTTTTTTTCAGTAGTCACTGTTGACGCCAGGTGTCTTTAGCCTGGTTAAAAAAAACCAGAGAGTTTTGCAGAATGAGGAATAGTGAGAAGGATTGGGAAGCAATGAAATTTCACATGGATGCTCAAGACTAGGCTGAAACATCACTGCAGAATCGAATCTAAAAACCCCAGCTCTGTGTGGCCATTGCTTGGATGGCTAAGCTGTTTTCACTGTGATGTATAGGTTTTAATTGCCACTGTATCATATAATACACATCTATATTTTTACTTATTTTCTAAGGACAATTGAGTACCCAGGGTTCTCTGCTGATCTCGCTTCATCATAGCCTTTTATTTTCATCATAGCCTTGGGGCTTCGATCTTATTATTTTGGTCAGACTGTGACACCGGGGCCATCAGGCTGAAATGACAGTTGGTTTATCTCAGTGTTGCTTCTTACAGGGGAGGGCAGAGCCGCATTGGACGTGGATGATGGTGCTAAAAGAAAACGGTTTCTGAATCCTTAACCCAGACACACATGGCTATGCTTTTCACTGCCATGTTTCCACAGGAAACATGAAAATAATGATACATGCCCTGCACCCACTGAGAGTGTGGTGGTGAATATTAATAAGATAAGCTTCAAAATTCAGTTTGAGCTCTTCAGCCCTGAGGTTCTTGATAAAAATTGGTTATAGAATTAGTGAGATAAAGAAGCACATTCCAACCATGACCATTTTTCATTATAGAATACCTGACAACTGCTTTAAGCCTGGAACTCCAGTACAATACCTGAGAACTTTCAGTACAGTGCATATGTATTTTTAATATTTGGCTTTATCTTCTTATGTACTTACTAATTGCCAGGGACTGTGGGTAGTTGAGTCAGTCACTGTGCTATGCTGTGCTGTGCTTAGTCTCTCAGTCATGTCCAACTCTTTCCAACCCCATGAACTGTAGCTCCTCTGTCCATGGGGGTTCTCCAGGCAAGAATACTGGAGTGGGTTGCCATGCCCTCCTCCAGGGGATCTTCCCAACCTAGGGATCGAACTCGGGTCTCCCGCATTGCAGGTGGTTTATTTACCATTTGAGCCACAAGGGAAGCCCAAGAATAGTCTCGAGGGGAACTTCTCAACCCAGGAATTGAACCAGGGTCTCGTGCATTGCAGGCAGATTCTTTACCAGCTGAGCTACCGGGAAGCCCTTAATCAATCCCTAGATATGTTTTAAATGTTCACTGGGTTCTGTGTAACCTTCAGTATCAAAAAGAGCCCTGGGCTGCCAGCTGGGAAATGACTTTTCTCTGACTCCTCCCCAACCACCTAAATGCTTGTGGGCAGCCACTCACGTGAGCCTCAGCTTCCTTTTCATCAAATTAGGGTAATGATTGCTGCCCTGTGTGTCTTTGTGGATGAACGGGAAAGCTCAGAGAGAATGGATGGGCAGGTAGTTTAGTAGGATGCTGTTGTTGTTTAGTTGCTAAGATGGTTTGACTCTTTTGTGATCCCATGGACTGTAGCCTGCCAGGCCCTTCTGTCCATAGGATTTCTCAGGCAAGAGTACTACAGTGGGTTGCCATTTCCTTCTCCAGGGGATCTTCCTGACCCAAGGGCTGAACCCATATCTTCTTTATTGGCAGGCGGGTTCTTTACAGCTGAACCACCAGGGAAGCCCATTTAGGAGGATCAGATCAGATCAGATCAGTCGCTCAGTTGTGTCCGACTCTTTGCGACCCCATGAATCACAGCATGCCAGGCCTCCCTGTCCATCACCAACTCCCGGAGTTCACTCAGACTCACGTCCATTGAGTCAGTGATGTCATCCAGCCATCTTATCCTCTGTCGTCCCCTTCTCCTCCTGCCCCCAATCCCTCCCAGCATCAGAGTCTTTTCCAATGAGTCAACTCTTTGCATGAGGTGGCCAAAGTACTGGAGTTCCAGCTTTAGCATCATTCCTTCCAAAGAAATCCCAGGGCTGATCTCCTTCAGAATGGACTGGTTGGATCTCCTTGCAGTCCAAGGGACTCAAGAGTCTTCTCCAACACCACAGTTCAAAAGCATCAATTCTTTGGCGCTCAGCCTTCTTCACAGTCCAACTCTCACGTCCATGCATGACCACAGGAAAAACCATAGCCTTGACTAGACGGACCTTTGTTGGCAAAGTAATGTCTCTGCTTTTGAATATGCTATCTAGGTTAGTCATAACTTTCCTTCCAAGGAGTAAGCGTCTTTTAATTTCATGGCTGAAGTCACCATCTGTAGTGATTTTAGAGCCCAGAAAAATAAAGTCTGACACTGTTTCCACTGTTTCCCCATCTATTTCCCATAAAGTGGTGGGACCAGATGCCATGATCTTCGTTTTCTGAATGTTGAGTTTTAAGCCAACTTTTTCACTCTCCACTTTCACTTTCATCAAGAGGCTTTTAAGTTCCTCTTCACTTTCTGCCATAAGGGTGAAGGTCCATTAAAGATTACTCTATTAATGTCTACGCAGGGCACTCATACTTTAGTAAAGAAAACGAAGATGTCAGGAAACAAGGGCCACACACTTTAGACTCGGGCTTCTCAACCTCAACTGAACTATAGACCAGTAACATATCTAAGGTTTCTACTCTGATATATCAAAATTATATAGGTCTATATATGTGTAAAATATGTAAACAAAATTTATGTAAAATATGCATTTTGTTGTTCAATTGCTAAGTCGTGTCATACTCTTCGTGACCCCATGGACTTCAGCCCACCAGGTTCCTTTGTCCTTGGGGATTCTCCAGGCCAAGAATACTGGAATAGGTTGCCATACCCTCCTCCAAGGGATCTTCTCAACCCAGGGATTAAACTTAGGTTTCCCACATTGCAGGTGGATTCTTTACCATCTGAGCCACCAGGGAAGCCCAAGAATACTGGAGTGGGTAGCCTATACCTTCTCCAGGGGTTCTTCCCAACCCAGGAATCGAACTGGGGTCTCCTGCATTGCAGAAGGATTCTTTACCAGCTGAGCTACTAGGAAAGCCCCCAAATATACGTATATCGATATAAAATATAGGGAAAGCAATACTTCAATGCTAGCAACAATAGAAAAAGGATTTCTCTTTCAGTCAGCTCATACCAAACAGGCCTATGAGGGAAGCTGGTTTTCTGCTCCTTGAGGAAACAGGAAATGTTAAAGGGACCCAATGCCAAACTCAGAGCCCTGCCAGCCCACATTCCAGACCTGGGAACAGGCCCATGTCCTTTGAATACCCTTAGGAGCTTGGTACAGACTCCATTCCAGGAGCTCTGGGGACTCCGTGAAAGGGCGGGGGGAACTCTGTTTATTTTGTTTTGTTTTTCTTAAAAGTGGACAGCTAACTGGAGGCTGGTGATGCTGGTATCCATGGTGGTGATTAGAGTCTAGCAGGCAGCGAGAATTCACTCAAATGTATATTGGACTAAGCAGATAATGCAGAAGAGTGAAGCAGCCAATATAAGAATTCTTTTAATCCAGCATCATTACATTTCATATTCAGAACTGCAACTGAGCACCTCATTTCAAGGATATCCAGGAAGACTACTGTTCAACAGAGAGCATCACTCCTCTTGATTGGAGTCCCAGATGGGAATGGAGGCTTCATGTTGTAGCATCCTCTGATTTTTAGTTGAGGCCTAAATCTGAATCTTTTGTGACCTTATTCTATCTGTATACATATATACTCATATATACATGCATGGATCATTATGTGATAAAACCTGGGGTAGTCTCCTGGGGATACCTGGACCCTCCGGTGATGGAGAGGAGTTGATGATGTCAGGCAGAAGTAGACATGATTATAACAACCATAACATGTTTTCTTCCAGAGCTCAGCCCAAGCTCCAAGGGTTGAGAGGCTGCTGGGCCATGGCAGAAGCAATCATCAACTTTCCAGGGACTGGCAGTTGAGGAAGGTTACTTTACAACTGTTCAGATTTCCCATTATTTGTCCAGGATCATGGATTTCCCTGGCCATAGGAGAATTAATGTGCAGACAATGGCACTATTCTTTGGCAGCTCTATGGTTTCCTAAGGAAAACAATATCAATTGTATTGAATATTACAGGAAAGGTGGGTCCAGGAAATGGAACTTGGTCATTCCTATAGTCACAAACACTGGCTGTTTCTAATAAGGGGAAAAGGTAAACAGGCTGATGATTGCCCTTTGCTTTTGTAAAACAGCAGAGCTGAAACGTAAGAGCTAAGCTGCAGATCTCCTGTAAAGTAATTCTGGGGAATTGTTTGCTCCAGAATTGGAAAGGTAAGTACTTCCCAATGATTTATTGTCTTGCTTCTTTTCACTCCCTGCAATTTCCCAAGTGCTAAGTGACAGGCAAGAAAGTATCTGCCAGGGCACAGACTAGAACTATGAATTTGGATAGAGTACTTCTATTCAGCTGATTATTTCAATTTTCTCACCCATTAAAGGGTGTAGCAAAGAACATGTTTTCAATACGCTGTGAATGCTCATTTGGAAACCAAAGGCTTGATTCTTTTCTTTTGCTATTAAGCCTGCATGTAGAAATCAGCCATACCTAATTTAAGCACACCTGTTTCCATTTTGATGATGAGATCAAGGGATTTATAAGCTGAGGCAGACAACCCCAGGGAAGCGGGAGGGCAGGCACTGGTGCCACAAGTGGTGAAAATCAACACACTGAACACCCAGAAATGCAGTCACGTCCATGATCCCCATTAACATTCACAGCTTCCCCAGAGGGAGGAATCCTTACCTTCATTTTATAATGAAACGAGTTTTTTTTTTTTCTTTTTTTTGAAGATTCTAATTAGAAATCAAAGTGAAAAATAAAAGCGATACACAGGAAAGGAGGAGGAGGAGGGAAAGAAGAGAAACATTAGAAGCTGCCTCCTCCTCACTTGCCTTTAACTTACTTGATTACTCTTTCCTCCTTTCCTCCCAGCGGACAGTCCTTAAAGGGAAGCACTTCCAACCTTTGGTTCTTATCCCAGTTTCTATTTCTGAAAGATCTTATCCACTCCAGGCTTGAGTTATAGCCTCTGGAAGATGACTCCCACCTCTACTCCCAATTCTGTCCTAATTCAAGAGGTGTGTCAGCCTTGCTTGCTCCCAGCTCCCTGTACACATAAATGAGCAGGACTAAACTGTTTATGGGTAATGGGTAATGGGTATATGTGTGTGTTGGGGGGAGGGCGGGACAGAGTTACTCCAGCCCTTTCCAGAATCCTAGTGAGAGAAGGTAGGACCAAAGTGCATCTGCTTAAACCAAGAGGTCAGGAATCTGACTGCAGGGGACACCTTGGATCAGCAGCACCCTCTGGAAATAATAGGGCTGAGTGGGTTTCTAGGGCCGTAAAATTTTCTGGACACTTTGGATCCCTTCCCAGGTAGGTTCATTGCAGGACACCCATCCATTATCCCTCCAAATCCTATTTCCCTACCATCCCCAAGGCCTGGGAAGACCAGCTCTTCCTCTCATTCTCCACAATCTGGCCTTACCTGGTTTGGCATATGGTGTCATACCCACTCTGCTCTGACCCTTGCCCCTGGATTGAAACTCCAGGATTTGCCACTTCCTGATTCCAAACTGGACTAAATCGTGACATCCCCCGGCAGAGCTGGTCTCCCCATACTGGTCCCCTCTGAGGAACAGAAGCTTGGTTCATTTTCTCATTCTCCATTTTACTCTGGAGTCAGGTTCCTCCACCCTCTCCAGTACCAACTACTGACTGACAGCATCAGCAGCTGTCTATTTGAATGTATCCACATATATGTTTTCAACATGCTTCAGATCCCTCAAGACTTAAATAAAATAGGGTCTCTCCTGACCATGACTCTGGATCCTTCTTTATGTTCATATGGAAGAAGAGTCAGTGGCATAGCAATGTGGCATAGCATAGTATAATTGTCATCCATAGCTGCCCCAACTTCCTCACTTTTTTCTATTGATACCTCTCTAGAAAGTCATGTGTCTTCTCTCCCTCCCCTACTCATCTCCCCTTGCCGTTTTTGTGTGACTTTGCCACTAACGGGGTGCCTTGGTCAATATTTTTCTTCAAGCTGTGCTGGAAATTTAATATAAGCATACCTTGTTTTATGGTGCCTTACTGTGCTTCACAGATATAGTGTTTTTTTGTTTGTTTTATTTTGTTTTTTTGTTTTTCCAAATTCAAAGTTTGTGGCAACCCTGCACTGAACAGGTCTATCAGCATTAGTTTTCGAACAGAGTTTGCTCACTTCATGTCTGTGTCACATACTGGTAATTCTCATAACATTTTGAATTTTATTATTATTACTATTGTTGTTATGGTGATCTGTGATCAGTGATCTTTCATCGTTTTGGGGCATCATGAACCATGTCCATCTAAGCAAACTTAAGGATAAGTGTGTGTGTTCTGACTTCTCCACTGACTGTTCCCCAACTCTCCCCCTCCTTGGGCCTCTCTACTCCCTAAAACACAATAAAGTTGAAAATAGGCCAATTAGTAGCCCCATGATGACTTCTAAGTGTTTAAATGAAAGGAAGGGTTGCACATCTGTCACTTTAATTCAAAAGCTAGAAATGATCAAGGTTAGTGAAAAAGGCATGTCAAAAGCTGAGACAGGCCAAAAGCTTGGCCTCTTTTCCAAATAGTTGACCAAGTTGTGAATGCAAAGGCAAAGTTCTTGAAGGAAATCAAAGTGCTACTCCAGTGGACACGTGAATGGTAAGAAAGAGAAACAGCCTTACTGATGGTATGGATAAAGTTTTAGTGGTTTGGATAGAAGATCAAACCAGCTATAACATTCCCTTAAACCAAACCATAACCCTAAAAAAGGCCCTGACTCTCTTAAATTCTATGAAGCCTGAGAGAGATGAGGAAGCAGCAGCAGAAAAGCTTGAAGTCAGCAGAGGTTGATTCATGAGGTTTAAGGAAAGCTGCCTCCGTAACATCAAAGTATAATGGGAAACAGCAAGTGCAGGTTATCCAGGAGATCTAGCTAAGGTAATCCATGAAAATGACTACATGAAACAACAGATTTTTTTCAAAATAGATGAAAGTCTTACATTTGAAGAAGCTAGCTAGAACTTTCATAGTGAGAGAGAAGAAGTCAATGCCTCACTTCACATCTCAAATGACAATGTGACTCTCTTGTTAGGGTCTAATGCAGCTGGTGACTCTAAGTCGAAGCCAGTGCCCATTTACAATTCTGAAAATTCTAGGGCCCTTAAGAATTATACTATATCTACTCTGCTTGTGCTCTAAAAATGAAACAACAAAATCTGGATGACAGCATATCTTTTTACAACATGACTTACAGAATATAAGTCCATTGTTGAGATTCACTGCTCAGAAACAAGATTCTTTTCAAAATATTACCACTTACTGACAATGCACCTGGTCACCCAAGAGCTCTGATGGAGATACATCTTGTTTTCATGCCTGCTAACACATCCATTCTGTAGCTCGTGGATCAAGGAGTCACTTCAACTTTTAAGTCCTCAGTTCCGTTCAGTCGCTAAGTTGTGTCCGACTCTTTGTGACCCCATGAACTGCAGCACGCCAGGCGTCCCCGTCCATTGCCAGCTCCTGGAGCTTACTCAAACTCAAGTCCATTGAGTCAGTGATGCCATCCAACCATCTCATCCCCTGTCATCCCCTTCTCCTCCCGCCTTCAATCTTTTCCAGCATCAGGGTCTTTTCCAATGAGTCAGTTCTTTGCATCAGTGGCCAAAGTATTGGAGCTTCAGCTTCAGCATCAGTCCTTTCAATGAATATTCGGGACTGATTTCCTTTAGGATTGACCGCTTTGATCTCCTTGCAGCCCAAGGGACTCTCAAGAGTCTTCTCCAACACCACAGTTCAAAATCGTCAATTCTTCAGTGCTCAGCTTTTTTTTATAGTCCAACTCTCACATGCATACATGACTACTGGAAAAACCATAGCTTTGATTAGACAGATCTTTGTTGGCAAAGTAACATCTCTGCTTTTTAATGTGCTGTCTAGGTTGGTCATAGCTTTTCTTCCAAGGAGCAAGCATCTTTTCATTTCATTGCTGCGGTCACCATCTGCAGTGGTTTTGGAGCCCCCAAAAATAAAGTCTGTCACTGTTTCCATTGTTTCCCCATCTATTTGCCATGACATGATTGGACCAATGCCATGATCTTAGTTTTCTGAATGTTGAGTTTTCAGGCAACTTTTTCACTCTCCTCTTTCATTTTCATTAAGAGGCTCCTTAGTTCTTCTTCGCTTTCTACCTTAAGGGTGGTGTCATCTGCGTATCTGAGGTTATTGATATTTCTCCTGGCAATCTTGATTCCAGCTTGTGCTTCATCCAGCCAGGGATTTCACATGATGTACTCTGCTGCTGCTGCTAAGTCACTTCAGTCATGTCTGACTCTGTGCGACCCCATAGACCGCAGCCCACCAGGCTCCCCCATCCCTGGGATTCTCCAGGCAAGAACACTGCAGTGGGTTGCCATTGCCTTCTCCAATAAATGAAAGTGAAAAGTGAAAGTGAAGTCGCTCAGTCGTGTCTGACTCTTCGGGACCCCATGGACTGCAGCCTACCAGGCTCCTCTGTCCATGGGATTTTCCAGGCAAGAGTACTGGAATGGGGTGCCATTGCCTTTTGCTTATAAGTTAAACAAGCAGGGTGACAGTATGCAGCCTTGATGAACTCTTTTCCTGATTTGGAACCAGTCTGTTGTTCCGTGTCCATTTCTAATTGTGGCTTCTTGAACTGCATACAGATTTCTCAAGGGGCAGGTCAGGTGGTCTGGTATTCCCATCTCTTGAAGATTTTTCCACAGTTTGTTGTGATCCACACAGTCGAAGGCTTTGGCATAGTCAATAAAGCAGAAGTAGATGTTTTTCTGGAACTCTCTTGCTTTTTCAATGATCCAACAGATGTTGGCAATTTGATCTCTGATTTCTCTGCCTTTTCTAAATCCAGCTTGAACATCTGGAAGTTCACGGTTCACATATTGCTGAAGCCTGGCTTGGAGAATTTTGAGCATTGCTTTGCTAGCTTGTGAGATGAGTGCAATTGTGCAGTAGTTTGAGGACTGTTTGGCATTGCCTTTCTTTGGGATTGGAATGAAAACTGACCTTTTCCAGTCCTGTGGCCACTGCTGAGTTTTCCAGATTAGCTGGCATATTGAGTACAGCACTTTCACAGCATCATCTTCCAGGATTTGAAATAGCTCAACTGGAATTCCATCACCTCCACTAGCTTTGTTTGTAGTGATGCTTTCTAAGGTCCACTTGACTTCACATTCCAGGATGTCTGGCTCTAGGTGAGTGGTCACACCATCGTGGTTATCTGGGTCGAGAAGATCTTTTTTATACAGTTCTTCTGTGTATTCTTGTCACCTCTTCTTAGTATCTTCTCTTTCTGTTAGATCCATACCATTTCTGTCCTTTATTGAGCCCATCTTTGCATGAAATGTTCCCTTGGTATCTCTAATTTTCTTGAAGAGATCTCTAGTCTTTCCCGTTTCATTGTTTTCCTCTAGTTCTTTGCATTGATCACCGAGGAAGGCTTTCTTATCTCTCCTTGCTATTCTTTGGAACTCTGCATTCAAATGGCATATCTTTCCTTTTCTCCCTTGCTTTTAGTTTCTCTTCTTTTCTCAGCTATTTGTAAGGCCTCATCTAAATACTAAAGAAATACATTCCGTAAGGATGTAACTGCCTTAGATAGTGATTGCTCTTATGAATCTGGGCAAAGAAAAGTGAAAACCTTATGGAAAGAATTCACCATTCCAGATGCCATTTAGAACATTTGAGATTCATGGGAAGAGAGCAAAATATCAGCATTAACAGCAGTTTGGAAGAAGTTGATTCCAACCCTTATGGATGACTTTGAGGGGTTCAAGACTTCTGTGGAGGATGTAACTGCAGATGTGGTGGAAATAGCAAGAGAACTAAAATTAGAAGTGGAGCCTCAAGATGTGGCTGAATTCCTGCAATCTCGTGATAAAACTTGAACAGATGAGTTGCTTCTTATAGATGAGCGGAGAAAGTGGTTTCTTGAGATAATCTACTACTAGTGAAGATGCTGTGATGATGTTGAAATGACAACAAAGGATTTAGAATATGACAAAAACTTTAGTTGATAAAGCAGGGGCAGGGTTTGAAAGAATTGACTTCAATTTTTAAAGAAGTTCCACTTCAGGTAAAATGCTATCCAACAACCTTGCATACTACAGGGAAATCACTCAGGAAAGGAAGAATCAGTGAGTGCAGCAAACTACTTTTGTCTTCTTTTAAGAAGTGGCCACAGCCATCCTAACCTTCAGCAACCACCACCTTGATCAGTCAGCAGTCATCAACATCAAGGCAAAAAGAGGATGACTCTTTGAAGGGTCAGATTATGGTTAATATATTTCAGCAATAAAATATTTTAAATTAAAATATGTAGATTGCTTTTTAGGCATGTTACTGCACACTTAATAGACTACAGTATAGTATAAATACAGCTTTTATATGCACTGGGAAACCAAAAAAATTTCTGTGACTTGATTTATTGTGGTGGTTAAGAACTGAACCACAGTATTGCAAGGGTATGTTTGTACATGTATTAAATTGCTTTCAGAGTAGTAGCTGTTCCATAAAGGACTGTTATAATTTAAAAACTGTACTGCACTATTATCAGCTTGACTTACCGCTGTCCTCTTATGTTGTATATCTTTGCATTTAGATTGAATGTATCACAGCATAATGGGCTCAAATACACTATTGTGGGGCCTTGGGCATGTGACTCCTCTGAATCTCAGCTTCACATCTCTAAAATGGAAATAATACCTCCCTCAGTTGCAACATGAAAGCTGATCATATAGATAAAATGCTTAGCACTGTGCCTGGCATACAGAGCAACAGTCAGCATTATCACTACCCTTTGTGCCTTTGCTCATGTTAGTCTTAGAATGCTGATTATCCTCCTTTTCATTTTGCAAAATTCTAGAGACCTGGCTGAAATACCCTTTTTTCCCAGTGGAGTCATCTTTTCTCAATCATGTCTCATTGCACCCAGGTTTATTATTACAGTTTATTGCATTATGTATGTTGATTTGCCACTTTTCCTCCTTGACTCATCCTGGTATTCAGAATGCTCCATTTTAGCTTTCTTTTCCCCCAGTGTTCCTCTAATACTTCCTCTGGACCATCTGATCCCTTCATATCATAACACACTCCCATGACTGTCTTTCCTTCTGCTCGAATAAGTTTTCCCATTTTTCTTTACAACTGGACTCTTACTCATTCATCAGGGACCAACTCTATGAATTCTGTTTCCTCCAAGTTAGAATTACTCTTTCCCCCAGCTTCAATAACACTGTTTATTTCTCCCTTAGGAAACTTGGCATTAAAACATTTTAATTATATGCATCTATCTTTCCCATTAGAATGTGAACTCTTGGAGGGAAGGACAATGTCTTATTCTTATCTATTTCTCTCAGTACCTAATACTGTGCTCAAAATAGAAGAGTAATTTATCCATTTTTTGTTGTTGTATTTGTCCTATATAAATGCACTAAAAAAGCATCTGCCTAAACCAAGAGGTAAGATATACGACTGAAGGTGGCACTTCTGAATCAGCACTACCTTCTGTAAAGCTCGTGGGTTCCTGAATGGTTTCCAAGAACCAGATGAATAGATGGTTTAAAATGTATCACAGGGGCTATCTGAGATAAAATATCCAGTGATGAACATAAATAATGACCAACAAAGTCCAGGAAGCATAAAAGAAATTGGGTCATATGCAAGGGCAATAAGTCAGTAAAACTAAGAAAAAAATCTAATAAACTCTGGCTGTGGTCTTAGTTCCTGTGCTTTATGAATAATCCTTATTGAAATTTATGCTTGTGGAAAACTGGCCAGTTTCAGTCTCAGCATGATTAGGTCAGGGACATTTCCTGTTATCAATAGGAAGCTGCTCTACAATTAAATGGATCAATGATGCAGTGAACTGAATTAGTTGTTTTTTTATAGCCAGGTAATTGAACTGGTTGTGCAGTCTACATATTTTTAGTAGTACAAGCGTGATCTTTGAGTCTATCATGTAAGAAGACGCTTGGACTGCTTTAGCTTATTGATTTGAGAAGCAGTAAAAGGAACTGAGTTTGGTTAGGAAGACAGTGAAATAGCATTGATAAAGTGGTGCAGTGGATGCACATGTCACATGCTTAGTAGGTTTATGCGGATGGTGATTTTTGAGAACAATTTCCAAATCTGGTCTAATTCAGTTAGTACTATAATAATATACCTTCAAATATGGTGGAATGTTCTGTTGTCTATTTACTGCATTTGGTTCTGGTCTATGGAACATCACAATACTTACTATTCATGGCATGCTGGTAAACTGCCTCTCTGTTCTGTTTTTTTTTTTTTTTACACTTAAAAAATCTGTTTATTTTTATTGAAGAATAATTGCTTTACAGAATTTTGCTGTTTTCTGTCAAACCTCAATATGAATCAGCCATAGGTGTACACATGTCCTCTCCCTTTTGAACCTCCCTCCCATCTCCCTCCCCATCCCACCCCTCTAGGTTGATACAGAGCCCCTGTTTGAGTTTCCTGAGCCATACAGTGAATTCCTGTTGGCTATCTATTTTACAAATGGTAATGTAAGTTTCCATGTTACTATTTCCATACATTTCACCCTCTCCTCCCCTCTCCCCATGTCCATAAAGTTTATTCTTATGTCTGTTTCTCCACTGTTGCCCTGTAAATAAGTTCTTCAGTACCACTTTTCTGGATTTGGTATATATGCATTAGAATATGGTATTTATCTTTCTCTTTCTAACTCATTTCACTCCATATAATAGGTTCTAGGTTCATCCACCTCATTAGAACTGACTCAAATGTGATCCTTTTTATGGCTGAGTAATATTCCATTGTGTATATGTACCACAACTTCTTTATCCATTCATCTGTGGATGGACATCTAGGTTGCTTCCATGTTCTAGCTATTGTAAATAGTGCTCCAATGAACAACGGGATAAATGTGTCTCTTTCAATTTTGGTTTCCTCAGGGGATATGCCTAGGAGTGGGATTGCTGGGTCATATGGTGGTTTTATTCCTAGTTTTTTAAGGAATCTCCATACTGTCTTCCATAGTGGTTGTATCAATTTACATTCCCATCTACAGTGCAAGAGTGTTCCCTTTTCTCCACACCCTCTTCAGCATTTATTGTTTGTACTTTTTGATGAGGGCCATTCTGACTGGTGTGAGGTGATATCTCATTGTAGTTTTGATTTGCGTTTCTCTAATAATGAATGATGTTGAGCATATTTTCATGTGTTTGTTAGCCATCTGTATGTCTTCTTTAGAGAAATGTCTGTTTAGGTCTTTTCCCCACTTTTTGATTGGGTTGTTTGTTTGTCTGGTATTGGGTTGTATGAGCGGCTTGTATATTTTGGAAATTAATCCTTTGTCAGTTGTTTCATTTGCTATTATTTTCTCCCATTCTGAGGGTTGTCTTTTCACCTTGCTTAGAGTTTCCTTTGCTGTGCAAAAGCTTTTAAGTTTAATCAGGTCCCACTTGTTTACTTTTATTTTTATTACTGTTACTCTAGGAGGTGGGTCATAGAGGATCTTGCTTTGAATTATGTCATCGAGGATTCTGCCTATGTTTTCCTCTAAGAGTTTTATAGTTTCTGGTCTTACATTTAGGTCTTTAATCCATTTTGACTTTATTTTTGTGTATGGTGTTAGGAAGTGTTCTATTTCATTCTTTTACATGTAGCTGTCCAGTTTTCCCAGCACTATTTATTGAAGAGGATGTCTTTGCCCCATTGTATATTCTTGCCTCCTTTGTCAAAAATAGGGTACCCCTAAAAATAGGATGCATGGTTTATTTCTGGTCTTTCTATCTTGTTCCATTGGTCTATATTTCTGTTTTTGTGCCAGTACCATACTGTCTTGATGACTGTAGCTTTGTAGTATAATCCGAAGTCAGGAAGGTTGTCTCCTCCAGCTCCATTTTTCTTTCTCAAGACTGCTTTGGCTATTCAGGGTCTTTTGTGCTTCCATATGAATTGTGAAATCTTTTGTTCTAGTTCTGTGAAAAATGCCATTGGTAATTAGGTAGGGATCACATTGAATCTGTAGATTGTGTTTGGTAGTATAGTCATTTTCACAATATTGATTCTTCCTAGTCAGGAACAAGGAATATCTCTCCATCTGTTTACATCATCTTTGATTTCTTTTATTAGTGTCTTATAATTTTCTGTGTACCATTCTTTTGTCTCCTTAAGTAAGTTTATTCCTAGATATTTAATTCTTTTTGTTGCAATAGTGAATGGGATTGATTCCTTAATTTCTCTTTCAGATTTTTCATTGTTAGTATATAGAAACGCAAGTGATTTCTGTGTACTGATTTTGTATCCTGCAACTTTGCTAAATTCACTGATTAGTTCTAGTAATTTTCTGATACTAACTTTAGGGTTTTCTATGTACAGTATCATGTCATCTGCAGACAGTGCAGATCTGCATCTGCAGAAGCTTTACTTCTTCTTTTCCAATCTGGATTCCTTTTATTTCTTTTTCTTCTCTGATTGCTGTAGCTAGAACTTCCAGAACTATGTTGATTATAGAGGCAAAAGTGGACACCCTTGTCTTGTTCCTGATCTTAGGGGGAATGCTTTCAGTTATTCACCATTGAGAATAATCTTTGCTGTAGGCTTATTATATATGGCCTTTACTATGTTGAGGTAGGTTCCTTCTTCATTTTTTGAAGAGTTTTAATCATAAACGGGTGCTGAATTTTGTCAAAGGCTTTTTCTGCATCTATTGAGATGATCATATGGTTTTTATTTTTCAATTTGTTAATATGGTGTATCACATTGATTGATTTGCATATATTGAAGAATCCTTGCATCCCTGGAATAAACCCAATTCAATTGTGGTGCATGAGCTTTTTGATGTGTTGCTGAACTCTGTTTGCTAAAATTTTGTTGAAGAATTTTGCATCTATGTTCATCAGTGATATTGGCCTGTAGTTTTCTTTTTTGTGCTGTCTTTGTCTGGTTTTGGTATCAGGGTGATGGTGGCCTTGTAGAATGAGTTTGGAAGTGTTACTTCCTCTGCAATTTTTTGAAAGAGTTTTAGAAGGATAGGCATTAGCTCTTCTCTAAAAGTTTGATAGAATTCTCCTGTGAAGCCATCTGGTCCTGGGCTTTTGTTTTTTGGGGAGATTTTTGATCACAGCTTCAATTTCAGTGCTTGTAATTGGGTTGTTCATAAATTCTATTTCTTCCTGGTTCAGTCTTGGAAGATTGAACTTTTCTAAGAATCTGTCCATTTCTTCCAGGTTATCCATTTTATTGCCATATAGTTGTTCATAATAATCTCTTATAATCCTTTGTATTTCTGCATTGTTTGTTGTAACCTCTCCTTTTTCATTTCTAATTTTGTTGATTTGATTCTTCTCTCTTTTTTTCTTGATGAGTCTAGCTAAAGGTTTGTCAATTTTGTTTATCTTCTCAAAGAACCAGATTTTAGTTTTATTAATCTTTACTATTGTTTCTTTCATTTATGTTTTCTGCTCAGATCATTATGATTTCTTTTCTTCTACTAATTTCCAGGTTTTTTGTTCTTCTTTTTCCAGTTTTAGGTGTAAAGTTAGGTTGTCTGTTCGATGTTTTTCTTGTTTCTTGAGGTAGGATTGTATAGCTATAAACTTCCTTCTTAGAACTGCTTTTGCTGCATCCCATAGGTTTTGAGTTGTTGTGTTTTATCATTTGTTTCTAGAAATTTTTTTATTTCCCTTTTGATTTCTTCAGTAACCTGTTGGTTATTTAGAAACATGTTGTTTAATCTATATGTGCTTGTGTTTCTCATGGGTTTTTTCTTATAATTGATATCTAGTCTCATAGCATTGTGGTAGGAGAAGATGCTTGACATGATTTCAATTTTCTTAATTTTACTGAGGTTTGATTTGTGACCCAAAATGTGGTCTATCCTAGAGAATATTCTGTGTGCACTTGAGAAAAAGGTGTACTCTTCTGCATTTGGATGGAATGTCCTGAAGATATCAATGAGATCCATCTCATCTAATATATCATTTAAGACTTGTGTTTCCTTATTAATTTTCTGTTTTGATGATCTGTCCATTAGTGTGAGTGGGGTGTTAAAGTCTCCTACTATTATTGTGTTACTGTAAATTTCTCCTTTTATGTCTGTTAGTGTTTGTCTTATGTATTGAGGTGCTGCTAACTTGGGTGCATAGATATTTACAATTGTTATGTCTTCCTCATGGATTGATCCCTTGATCATTATGTAGTATCCTTCTTTATCTCTTGTAATCTACTTTATTTTAAGGTCTATTTTGTCTGATATGAGGATTGCTACTCCAGCTTTCTTTTGCTTCCCATTTGCATGGAATGTATTTTTCCATCCTCTCACTTTCAGTCTATATGTGTCTTGAGATCTGAAGTGGGTTTCTTGTAGACAGCATATATATGGGTCTTGTTTTTGTATCCATTCAGCCAGTCTGTGTCTTTTGGTTGGAGTATTTAATCCATTTTCATTTAAAGTAATTATTAATATATATGTTCCCATTTCCATTTTCTTAATTGTTTGCAGTTGATTTTGTAGATCTTTTTTCTTCTCTTGAACTTCTTGACTATATAAGACCCTTTAACATTTGTTGTAAAGCTGGTTTGGTGGTACTGAATTCTCTTAACTTTTGCTTGTCTGAAAAGCTTTTTATTTCTCCATCAATTTTGAATGAGATCCTTGTTGGGTACAGTTATCTTGGTTGTAGATTTTCCCCTTTCTGTACTTTAAATATATCCTGCCATCCCCTTCTGGCCTGCAGAGTTTCTGCTGAAAGATCAGCTGTTAAGCATATGGGGTTTCCCTTGTATGTTACTTGATGCTTCTCCCTTGCTGCTTTTAATATTCTTTGTGTTTAGTCTTTGTTAGTTTGATTAGTATGTGTCTTGGCATGTTTCTCCTTGGGTTTATCCTGTATGGGATTCTTTGTGCCTCTTGGACTTGATTGACTATTTCCTTTTGCACGTTGGGGAAATTTTCAACTATAACCTCTTCAAAAATTTTCTCATACCCTTTCTTTTTCTCTTCTTCTTCTGGGACCCCTATAATTCGAATGTTGGTGCATTTGATATAGTCCCAGAGATCTATGAGACTTTCCTCAGTTATTTTCATTCTTTTTACTTTATTCTGCTCTTCAGAAGTTATTTCCACCATTTTATCTTCCAGCTCACTGATTTGTTCTTCTGCTTCAGATATTCTGCTATTGATTCCTTCTAGAGTATTTTAGTTTCAGTAATTGTGTTGCTTGTCTCTGTATGTTTATTCTTTAATTCTTCTAGGTCTTTGTTAATTGATTCTTGGATTTTCTCCATTTTGTTTTCAAGTTTTTTGATCATTTGTACTGTCATTATTCTGAATTCTTTTTCAGGTAGTTCGCCTTGCTTCCATGGCTGCCTGGCTTTCCTCTAAAGGCAATTCCCACCATGATCTCCTCCCTCACATCTCCTTGATCTGTCTCTCCGCAGTCAACAGCAGCCCTGGCCCTGGGATTGCTCCACAATCCCTAAACTCCAGCTCCCAGCTGCTGCTCCTTCCAGGGGGCCAGTGTTCCTGTCTGGGGTATGTATGGCTGTGGCAAGGACTGTCTGATCCTCATTCCATTTAGGCTGCCACAGATCAGCTGTTTTAGCCTTAAATGTTTCTCCTCTGACTCAGACAATTGGCCTGATTTGGGGATCAGACCCCTGCTTCAGTTCCCCCACCCACTGAGGGCCAGTCCAGTCCTACTAACAATCCTGTTTTTCCCACCTAGTTCCTTTGTCCTACTGAGTTTTGTGTGGTTCTATATATTCTTTCCACTGATCAGGTCCTCCTGTCTATGCTCAGCTGGTGTTCTGCATGCACTTCTGTGTCTGAAGGTGTATTCTTGGTGTATCCATGGAGAGAGATGTACTCCACATCCACCTACTCCTCTGTCATCTTGTTTTCCTCTTGTCTTTTTGTTTCTAAAGCCATGATTTTTAGTGTTTTCTTATTTCTATGGTGTAAATACTCCCATTAATGGCTGATTTTAAGGTACAGCGGTTTAACAACCACTCTCAAAATTTCTGTATCTCTGACAATGAGCTCTTTAGGGGCTGGTACACCATTGCAAGCTACTACAAACAGTGGAGGTGAGCCTATTAAAATTTAAAATCATGCAGTCTTAGGACTAGAAGCATCCAGAATATGTTAGTCCTACTCCTAACATTTCAGAAGAAGAAAATTAATGCTGAAGATAAGTAACATCCTTAAAGTCATACAGAAAATGACTAGAAAAGTTGGGATTGGAATCAAGGTGTCTGGACTCCCCATGGAGTGTTCTATGCCAAAGCCTTTATACAGGGAGTAGAGAAAAAAGTAGTTTTTGGCTATGAGTGGAAATCTGATTGTATAATCGTGTGTTGGGCTATAGATGGGACAGGATGGGTGGCGGGCTGTGACATGAAGCTCCCTCAGAGTTGCTCCAAACTGTGTTAAGAATCGCTTAGGAAACTGTGCACTTTGTAATCTTGGTTTGTTAAATGGGCAGGGCACTTAACCTTTTATGGCTTTGGTTTTACTATTTTTTAAAGACAGTTTTTAATATTAGTATGTCTTAAACTCTAGTGGTAAATAATCTAGGGTACTTTATTAAAAATCATTTCAGATGGGGTTAATTTTAAGATAGCTCACAGAAGAAGCACTAATTTAGATCCTCTTTGAAGACCCTTTTGGATCTAAGGTAGTTTATCTATTTACTCATAGCCAGGAAACATTTCTAGAGTGGTAATTCCTTAAAGGAGTTCTTAGGTTAGCTGCATCAAAGGCACCTGAGGAGCTGTCTAAAATTTCTGAGCACCCAAGTTTCCACCCAAGACCTGTGCAATAATTGAGGGAGAGGAGGGCTGGGAAATTAGATTTTTTTTTTTTTTTTTTTAGAAGTTGCCTATTTGATTCCATACTAGAGTTAGGAACTTCAGAGGTTTCCAACCTAGAGAATGCTGTGTAGGGTAAGGAAGTGATAACTTGCTGTTGACTACTGATCCATAGAGTAGGGGCTATGTACAAAAATTTTATCCAATAGTTTCTCAAATAGGGGATGGGAAAAAGCAGATGATGAGCTCTAGGGCACTATTGAGGAGCAACTGGAAAGCGTCACTGTAGTTCTTAAAGGAGCAAGGACAAAGTATGGAGTGGACCAGGTGGCCTGAAATAAAGTACTAATGGTGACTCAGCAAATCACAGGTTTGAACTTTGCATGTCTGTATTGAAAGCACCCAATTACGGAAATCTAATGCTTGAGATGTATTCTTTAGAACATGTTAACATGAACACATTAAGATGGTTCTTGCCCTCCTCTTCCCCGTATTTGTAAAAAGATTTGTCAAACGACAACAAACTAGTGAATCCAAAATTGATTTTACCCTTTGAAAGACCATGCCACCTTTTCAAATATAAAGTTTTAGGAATTATGACTTGGTTGTTGGGGACATTCAGTTTTTAAAAAGGTAAAGCTTTGACAATGATTTGCTATTTGACCACAAAATAGGGAGGATCCTTTCTAACTACTTCAATCACATTGTTATAATGAAGACTGCTTTGAAGAAAACACAAAAAGCATTTCAGCCTGGCAGAAAAGAGTTTTAAGAAGAAAAGCATTTGGGCATTTAATCCTAGGTTCTCAACAAAGGTTCCTAAATCCTTAAAGTCTACTGACCCTCAGCATTCAAACCCATCCACGTCACGCAGAAGAGTTTTGAATCAGAGAATTACATGTTTTCTCATTTTCCTTCACAGATCCACCTGTTCTAATAAAAGGTTGGAAAATAATCTAAGATTTGCACACTGATTTTTCATACCCATTTACCTAAATCTACATTCTTAAAGGGCATTCTCAGTGAAGAGGGTCTGCTGTTACATTATTTGTGAAAAGAAAAGGAACTACATTTGCTGCTTGCAGATTCACAGTGTAGATGAGAAGTCCTGAAGAAAATGAAACTTGTTTAATGTTTTTCAAATTTACTGGTTATAGAAACATTTGCTTATGTTTAAACTCATGGGAAATGCTGACCTAGGTTAATTAAGAGGGCAGTAGAGAAATAGTTCTTTAGAGGTGTCAGAAAGTTGTTCCTACTTCATCAATGAATAAATGATTATGTAAGTTTAAGACATGTTCAGTGGGCCATATAATTTTATTGGAGAGGTCATACGATTCACACAAGTTGCCTATTTGAATCAAAGGGAGATTTACTTTATATGAAGCATATCATTTCCAAGAACCATCATTTTTTTAGCTTTATACTTTGAAATAATTTCAGATTTATAGAAAAGTTCTAAAAATGCACAGTGGATTTCTATATATTTCTATATATTATTCTCTCAAATCTCAAAATGTTAACCATATTTTAAAAATCATTCTTCTTCTCTATGTGTGTGTGAATATACAAATACACACACAAGTATACATTCTTTTCCCTGGACCATTTGAGAGCAAGTTGCTGACATGATGCTTCTTTGCCTCCAAATACTTCTGTGTATTGCTAAAACAAAGGACATCCTTTTATATAACTCCAGTACAAATAGCAAAAAAATAATGTTGATTTAACACTATTATCCAGTCTATAGATCTTAATCTTACCTGTCTCAGTAATGTCCTTTTCTAACAAATAAAGGCTTTTTTATTTTTTTTGCCCAGTATTCAGTCTTGAATTGTTTGTTGCATTTAATTATGTCTCTTTCACCTCCTTTAATCTGGAGCAATTCCTCAGTCTGTTTTTCATGACCTTGGAATTTTTTTTTTTTAATTTCACAGCTTCTCTTGATCTTTTTAAAATTTATTTTTAATTGGAGGATAATTGCTTCACCATATTGTGCTGGCTTCTGCCATACAGCAGTATGAGTCAGCCATAAGTACACTTTTTTAAAGAACATAGGCCATTTTGTAAAACACCCCTCCATTGGATTTGTCTGATGTTTTCTCATGACTATTAACAGATTCAAGTCATACACTTTCAGAAATGTGTGCTCTTTTCAGGAGAAACATGATATCTATTTGTTTCGCTGCTAGTAACGTTAACTTTTGATCCCTTAAAGTGATATATCCCAGGTTTCTCCACTGTCAAGTTATGATTTTTCTCTCTGTAGAATATCTCATGGGCTTTGAGATTATGTAGATACTCAGTTTTTCATTAAACTTTCACCTACTAGTTTTAGCATTTGTCAGGAAATGGCAACCCACTCCAGTATTCATGCCTGGAAAATTCCATGTGCAGAGGAGCCTGGTGGACTGCAGTCCATGGGGTCACAAAGAGTCGGACACAACTTAGCAACGAGACAACAACAACGTACATAAAGAAGGAAATTGAGGCCAGTTCAAATTACTGGTAATACTGTGCCATTTTTCTAACATGCTTTGGAAATGCTTATTTCATTCTCTGTGCTTCATTTGGGTAATTATTAAGAAAAGTTAATTCTTCAAATGTTTACTATTATTATTATATGATCAGTGATCTTTTTTTTTTTCCTTTTTGGCCATGCCATGTGGCATTTGGAATCTTGGTTCTTGACCAAGCATTAAGCCCATGCCCTCTGCAGAGGAAGCATGGAAGCCTAATCACTGGAACACGAGGAAATTCCCTGATTAGTGATCTTTTTTTCCTCCATCAAATTCCTTCTTATTTGCTACTCAAGATAATTAGCTATTATCCAAATTTGTCTCTCAATTTTCTGCTTGAAGAGTACTTTTCCTTCTTGACTATTTAAAAAGTACCAGCAGAAGTGGAGACCTTTCCTCTCCCCTCCTTCCTGTCTATCCTTTCTCAACCATCCTGGGAAGTGGAAGTGAAAAGTGAAGTGAAGTCACTCAGTCGTGTCCAACTCTTTGCGACTCCATGAACGGTAGCCTACCAGGCTCCGCTGTCCATGGGATTTTCCAGGCAAGAATACTGGAGTGGGCTTCCATTTCCTTCTCCAGGGAATTTTCCCAACACATGGATCAAACCCGGGTCTCCTGCATTGCAGACAGACAGTCTGAGCCACCAGGAAAGTCCACAATTTATTCACAGTTAAACTTCTTGTTCACAACCTGATGAGTGGGCCTTGATTCTATTACTATGACTTGTAACCTCAGATGATGGTTAGCAGTTTTTAGCAATACAGTATTTTTTAATTAAAATATATACAATATAGTACAATGTAGTTTTAAAAGACAATGTTATTGCAGACAATAGAGACTACAGTTTATTGTGAACATAACCTTTACATGCTCTGGGAAACTAAAAAATTCATGTGATATACTTTATTGTGTTATTCACTTTATGGTGGTAGCCTGGGATTGAACCTGCAGTATCTGTGAGATACACCTGCATGGCAGTTGCCAGATGGTGATTTCTAAATGCCATATTTCTTTTACTTTAGCTGTTATCGTACCGGGAGGACCCTTCTCTTCTGCCATTGATTCATTTATCTCTACCTGTATGGACTCATCGGAGAAGACAATGGCACCCCACTCCAGTATTCTTGCCTGGAAAATCCCATGGACAGAGGAGCCTTGTGGGCTGCAGTCCATGGGGTCGCTAAGAGTCAGAGATGACTGAATGACTTCACTTTCACTTTTCACTTTCATGCATTGGAGAAGGAAATGGCAACCCACTCCAGTGTTCTTGCCTGGAGAATCCCAGGGACGGGGGAGCCTGGTGGGCTGCCGTCTATGGGGTCACATAGAGTTGGACACAACTGAAGCAACTTAGCAACAGCAATATGGATTCATAGTTTGTTGTTTTATTCTCTGGGTTATAACTTATTACTATAATTATTTGTTTTGATGCTCAGTTGTCCCAGATTGGCTAGTATGATATTCTACAGTCTATGTCCTTTAGCCATATCCTCATCATTTCTTTGCACATGTCCTTACTATCTGGCAAAGAATTCTGGGCTCATCTGTGCTTTCCCTGACCTAGCCCAGGAATTAGTAATTTTTCTAAGAAATCTGTTTTCATTTTTTTTTTCGTTAAGTAGAAAATTTAGAAACCAAGATCTAAGTGCTAGGTATTCTCATTGCTATCTACTGTGACTGTTTCTAGACACTCTTAGAGGACAGAACTAGTAAACACATGTATATATGTATTTGTATTTCTATATCTATAAATATTTATATTTTCAATTAATCTAAATGTATGAAAAATCCATGAGTTCATACTAATGCTGCCAATTCCAATCCTGGACCTATAATTACTGCCTTGAAACTGTGTCAGATCTCAGACTTGGTAACATTAATCTGCTGTAGAATAGGACCTGCAGTATACTCTGGAACTGCACGATACATCTACCCATTCAGTTACTAACTCACACCCTATGTGCTAGGACCTGGTTCAGTTCAGTTCTGTTCAGTCGCTCAGTCATGTCTGACTCTTTGCGACCCCAGGAATTGCAGCACGCCAGGCCTCCCTGTCCATCACCAACTCCTGGAGTTCACTCAGACTCACGTCCATTGAGTCAGTGATGCCATCCAGCCATCTCATCCTCTGTCATCCCCTTCTCCTCCTGCCCCCAATCCCTCCCAGCATCAGTCTTTTCCAATGAGTCAACTCTTCGCATGAGATGGCCAAAGTACTGGAGTTCCAGCTTTAGCATCATTCCTTCCAAAGAAATCCCAGGGCTGATCTCCTTCAGAATGGACTGGTTGGATCTCCTTGCAGTCCAAGGGACTCTCAAGAGTCTTCTCCAACACCACAGTTCAAAGGCAGCAATTCTTCGGTGCTCAGCTTTCCTCACAGTCCAGCTCTCACATACATACATGACGACTGAAAAACCATAGCCTTGACTAGATGGACCTTTGTTGGCAAAGTAATGTCTTTGATTTTGAATATGCTATCTAGGTTGGTCATAACTTTTCTTCCAAGGAGTAAGCGTCTTTTAATTTCATGGCTGCAGTCACCATCTGCAGTGATTTTGGAGCCCCCCAAAATAAAGCCTGACACTGTTTAGGAACACAGAAACAAGAAAGATTTTCTCCTTATCTTCAAGTAGCTCAATCTATTAGAGATGATGGAGGAAAAAATGACAATATAGTACAAGTTCTGTTATTCACAGGGCTCTATGGGAACTGAGAGGAGGACCACCTGGCCCAACCTGAGTAAACTGGATTATTTCAAAGGAAGTAAAAATAGGTTGCTTACACTAGTTATTGGAAGTTCTTAGATTATTGCATTTGCATGAAATAAAGAGTGCACTTTGTTTCTGAGTAAAAGCACATTTTATGGAGAGCTCTCATTTATCTAGAAGGGGTCTTTGCATTGATTGAATTTGTCACATTACTATTTAGCCAAGACAATACCTATGCAAATAAGTTCCAAGGAAACTGCTGTTAAGTTTGTGGGTCCAAATGTTAGGTTTTGGTCTTTCTGTTCTGTGCCTCCCAATGACCATAAAGGACGGGAAAAATGTGGGACTTCATTTCAAACTACCTATTATCCCAAATTAAATAAACTGACTTTGCCACTGTATTGATTGCCACCCTCTTGAGTAATGGGCTTCCCTGATAGCTCAGCTGGTAAAGAATCTACCTGCAACATGGGAGACCTGGGTTTGATCCCTGGGTTGGGAAGATCCCCTGGAGAAGGGAAAGGCTACCCACTAAAGTGTTCTGGCCTGGAGAATTCCATGGAGTGTATAGTCCATGGGGTCACAAAGAGGCAGACAGGACTTTCACTTTCACTCTTGAGTAAAAGAATAGTTTATGCATACTGATTTATCTAAATGTAATCTTAAACTAGAAAGTTTGAAAGAAAATGATTTGTGTGTGTGAGGGTATATATATGGAAAGTAAAGGCTAAAAATAAAGCAGGGTGGAAATAAAATACTCGAATGAAAAATAAGGGGATTTTATTTTTTCTGTCATATATATATACATATATATGCATACACATACACATATATATAGTATTTTAATAAAAATTTATCACTAGATCCTTGTTTCCCCCTTATTTTCAAAAAATAAGTGTGGGCTGTCTTCTGGTTTGAGCACATCTCATCAGTTTCCCCCAGTTGCAAGTCTGGTCACTCTCATATTGCTTATGTCACCAACTTAGAAATCCCAGATGAGAAAGTTGCTCAGTAAGATATGTAAGTAAAGACTGCCAGTACCAGGAGGATGATTGTGACATGACTTGCTATCCTTCCTTCTGCTACAAAATGATTCTTTAGTATATCTGATACCACAGAAGAAAGTAGAACTGAGAAATGTATACACCTTTTAATTCACTACAGAAACATAATCAAACATGACTGAAATATTTATTTTTTATCAGGGAACCTTAGATCATAGTAGATATAAAATCAGTTTAGTCATGAAATGGTCATGGTAAATAATAAACTTCAAATGTTAATAAAGATACTGAAGTTTTATTCTAATGCTTTTTTTAAAAAAATGTAATTTTAGGTAACCATAAAGTTGAGGCAAGGGTAGTTTGGAATTTTGGAAAGAATTCCCAGCCATTGCTGGCTGCGTCTGGGAGCAGAAGCACTTGAGATGACTGTGTGTGTATCAAATGGAAGGGGCTGGCTTGTCCCAAAGGTCCACGTGCTGACAGCAGCAGCAGCACCTGCAGAAAGCATGGGTCCTACCCACTCTGCACCACGTTCCTCTCTCTCAAATGCAAGGAACCATAAGAACAGTGAGCCACCAGGTCAGGGCTTTACTATATGTAATGATTAGTGAAAGCTGCTTTGAAAGTGAGAATTTTAAATTACTTTATTAAATATTATATTCAATTTAAAAGTTTTGACCATCCATAATCATCATGATACAATATGTGTGTATATATGTAAAAAAATACCCATCAACATGCTTTAAGAGGAATAACTGTGCTTTGTAATCTATGCAACATGAAATATGATTTTCTATAAAAAACCAATAATCAGAAGCATGATAAATGGTATGTTTTAATAAGAGCCTATTGCAGATTCTGGAATGATTGTGGCATGCATGTCTCTTGTCATGTTGGACTTTTCCTTCAGTTTCGACTGGAGTAATGTGTGTTCCACAACACCGATTCTAATGTCCATCTGAACGGTTTCTTGCTTCAGCTTTGTTAAGCTCTGTTTAATCTTCACCAGAGGAGCTGCAGAATGAAAATAACATGGAATAAAAATTTTCATTTGGAGTATCAGTTTATTACAGAATGGTATGACATTTTCCTCACTTTGTCTTAAGCCAAAAATAGGGTTAAAAACAGCCAACAATTTACTGACATTCACACAGTTTTGCTGTGGCATTTTAAACACCTGAAATTTCTAGGCTGGGAAATGATGTAGCATTTGATGTACTGAGGCTGAACTTCTTTTCTAGAGGAAGAATTGCTAAAGGGGTGTATAATGATTTCTTCAGTATTTTTTAATGGGCTAGTATATTTGTCTAAGGAAAAAAGGATACTATGGGAGAAAGGAGATTAAAAAAGGGATGCAAAGGGAAAAAAGAATTACTTTGAGACACAGCTAATGGGCTCATTCAAACATACTGCAAACCCTCTATACATCACCTTTTGAAAGATCACTCAGTATGTACCATTAACACTCTAAAATCTTTCTAGAACATAGAAAGGCCTTTGGGCAATCACCACCAGGCCATGTCAAAGTAACTAGCTCACAATGGAGGATGATTACTGTCGGAATATTAATTCTTCCCTATCTGACCCTTGACTATCAGGCCTACTGAGGGTGAGTGAAAAAGGGAGTCATCACATTACCACCTACACTGACTGTTTTTGTACCATAAAATGGAATGATGAATCTCACTGGATGAAAACAGAACAAAATATTACTTTTTTTTTTAAACAGGCATATCCTATTTCTTTCTTTCTTTTTTTTTTTAAATTTTATTTTATTTTTAAACTTTACATAATTGTATTAGTTTTGCCAAATATCAAAATGAATCCGAACAGATATAGTTTGAATAAAATCCTGAATGATAGTAAAAATGACTCTTCTCAGCTCATTTATAAGGAAAATAGTATACTGATTATCAGACATCATTTTTGTACCATGTACCCCTCCTTCAAACAAATTCATTTTAAAAAGGAGACTTCCTATTTATTAATACCTTCTAAAAAATACATTTCTTAAGGAGAGACACTTTTGCTTATTTTCTTCTTAAAATTCGTGTGTACTTACCACCGTCGGTCATACTGCTGCCTTTTTCTTCCATTTCTTGTTTCACCTTTTCTAGCTCTTCTGTAACCTTTCATTGAAAACAAAAGTTCTCATGAGCATTGGATTTTAAAGAAACTTCCAAATTTTTGAATGACGTATTAAGACAAATAATTCAGACATAATACACACATAAAGGGATACAAAGATATTAGCAGTATCCTGGACATAATTTGGGCTTCCCAATTTGAACAATAAGATAAAGTATGCAGACATGCTAAGCTTTTTATCTTCTAAGCATGCTCCTATTGTTCAGTCAGTTCAGTGCAGTTCAGTCGCTCAGTCATGTCTGACTCTTTGCGACCCCAGGAATTGCAGCACGCCAGGCCTCCCTGTCCATCACCAACTCCTGGAGTTCACTCAGACTCACGTCCATCGAGTCGGTGATGCCATCCAGACATCTCATCCTCTGTTGTCCCCTTCTCCTCCTGCCCCTAATCCCTCCCAGCATCAGAGTCTTTTCCAATGAGTCAACTCTTTGCATGAGGTGGCCAAAGTACTGTAGTTTCAGCTTTAGCATCATTCCTTCCAAAGAAATCCCAGGGCTGATCTCCTTTAGAATGGACTGGTTGGATCTCCTTGCAGTCCAAGGGACTCAAGAGTCTTCTCCAACACCACAGTTCAAAAGCAGCAATTCTACGGCGCTCAGCTTTCTTCACAGTCTAACTCTCACATCCATACATGACCACAGGAAAAACCATAGCCTTGACTAGACGGACCTTTGTTGGCAAAGTAATGTCTCTGCTTTTGAATATGCTATCTAGGTTAGTCATAACTTTCCTTCCAAGGAGTAAGCCTCTTTTAATTTCATGGCTGCAATCACCATCTGCAGTAATTTTGGAGCCCCAAAAAATAAAGTCTGATACTGACATCACCAAATTACTTTCTCATTAACTCTCTCAGGTTATAACATGATAGAATAAAAAAGATCTAAGTTGTTTTTTTTTTAGGCATTAGGCACTCAAGCCTTGCAGTTATCTCATAGCATCTACCATGCAAGTCTCTAATGACTAGTTATTAATTAAAATACCATAAACATCCTAAAAGCTTTGCTAATTCTAAAGATTTACTAGGTATCTTTCTTAATATTATAGTTTTGTAAGAGAATATGCCACCTCTTCCCCTATAGGACACTAAAAATAACATTTATGCCATATGGCTATATGTAAAAATATTCTAACTGCTTTATCCAAACCATGAACTCCAAGAAGCATACTGTGCTGCTATACTGGCCCTTATATATACTCTACATCATACTCAAAATTGTACTATAGTCTCTGTTATTAGCAAACTTCCAAACTAGAATTAATATTGGTGGAAAGTATCACCTTTAAAAAACTGAAAAATTTTTGATACAATTTAGAACCAAACCATAATTATTGTAACTTAGTAGTCTTTATTTTTTATCATACTGGTGAGTAAAAACTTCCTTGGGAATAAAGTGCACATCCAAGTAAAGCAAATTAATTTTGTTCAGGCATCTGAAATGTTACAACTGGGGATAACTACATACTCCGAAAGAACTAAATGGTTCCCTGGACTCCCTTCCAGTGTTAATTTACCTAATGTAAGTGAGCACTTTAGTTCTGTATAATGTTTTATCTGCCTAGAAGCACCACAGGACTACAGTCTAAGTATTTCTAAAGTAATATTTTTATTATTTTAAAATAACTATTTACTCCTCAAATAATCTCCAGGAAAAAAGCTTAATTCTACTGTATAGAAATGTGTGTGTGTGTGGGTGTGTGTGTGTGTGCGTGCTCTGTTTGCTCAGTCATGTCAGACTCTTTGTGGCCCCATGGACTAGAGCCCACCTCTGTCCATGGAATTCTCCAGGCAAGAGTCCTGAAGTGGGTTGTCATTTCCTTCTCCAGGGGATCTTCCCGACCCAGGGATTGAACACGCATCTCCTGTGTCTCCTGCACTGGCAGGTGGATTCTTTACCACTGAGCCACCTAGGAAGCCCACTATACAGAAAAGTTTGTAACAATTATACTTGAGTATATCCAAAGATAGTCTTAGATTTTAGTCCCACACTGGCTACTGATCTTTTCAGGTCTTTTTTCCTCTCAGCTCTTCAGTGAGAAGTGGGAGTATATATTATTAATATATATATATACACACACACACAAATATTTAAAGGTAAGACCTAATACATAAAATATAATACATGTATTATTAATATAACTAATATATATTAGGTCTTCTGTTTCTTGCAAAATGATGAAAGTAAATACAACAATGTATGTAAACATTGTAAAAAGTCTTCTTTTTAGACTATTCTAAAAATACTCTAAAAATCCCTTCTAAAAAGTCTTTAGAAGGGAAAGGGTTAAATGCCCGTCTCAATTTGTGGACAGAGAAATAGGATCACATACAAGTTATCAACAACAATCATTTAAAAAATTATATCTTAAATACTAATATTAAAATTTACTATAGACATTTAAGTAAATACTTAACTCTTCTATATATTAATTATAATTATTATGTTTTTAAAAAGATTAAGGAAGGTTATAAACGTGCTAATATCATCAGCATATTTTACATTACATTTAGTAAAACAATTTTAGGCATTTTGTGGAAATAAGTAGGTATATAAATATCTAACTGATTCATTGAAAAGAAAATTTAGGGATTTTTCTCCTGAAGAAAAGGATTTAGAGCCACAGGAAGCAATTACTAAAGTAAACAACTGTGGCTGTAGCAGTATTAACCCATCCATGGCTGTCAACAGCAGGGCCCTGCTGCCAGGTGAGAATCTGGGTGAACCGTGCGTACCTCAGACAGGATTCTGGTCCTTTCAGTTACTCCACCGTTTCCCTGCTGGTAACGCTCCCTTGCCTGAGGGAGAAAATATTTTGTTTAATGGCAAAATCAAAACAAGCAGATTACTTAAATATGACCTCTTTGTATTTACAATTTCTGCATATCATTCTATGACAACCCCTTCCTTGTCTGTGAATACATTTGTGAAAAGCGACATTTTAACAGCGGCTATTTGAATGTTCCTAACAGGCACCATGTGTTTAATGAAAACACTATATAAGGCTGAACTACCTTAACCACCATGTACTGACTGTGTAACACTCAGGGCCACAGTTCACAATAAAAATTTGTCCTCAGCCATTCCTCAACAGTTTAGACAATGGCTCTTGGTTGATCTAATCTGCCTGCTATGCAGAGAAAACTCGTTCTCAGAAACAATAGAACATCAGAATCAGTAATTAGTAAGATTTAACAAGCAGTATGAGAATACAGAAATGTTCTTGGGAACTAATTTAACAATTATTTAGTATCAGTGTTTGAGAAATACAGGGTGGCTTTAATCAGAGACTTTTTACAGCATTTTAAAAATAAAAATACCCATGAATACGTGTGTATATGTGTGAACAGTTAATTAAACAAACAATAAAAAATGTGAAGGTTAGCTTCTGCTTCGTCTTTGAGAACTCCTAAAAGTATTAATATAGAAGTATCTCCAGTTTATTCCCATTCTTTTCTCCTTCTAACCTTGTCTGCCTTCAACTGACATTGGTAAGTGCTCTTAGTGGTCTTCCTCAACATCAGGAAAGTGGGGAGCATAAATCCCAGAGAAAAGTCATTAGATCCCTACCGTTGGAACAAAGCATGGCTGCTTTCAAAGGATGAAGGTTTTTATTTTATTTTTGGTTGAAATTCTAAAACTTTGACAGGATCAAAAAATGTGCTCATTTAATTAATTAAACTGCTGTCTTTGAATGTGTCTTGCTTTCATATCCCTTATTATGTGGTTGTAAGCCATTATGGCAAGGCTGTCTTTTCCCCCGACACATGTATATGCATACTCTTCTACTTCCTCCTACTCAGACAGTAAATTAACAGCAGACTTAGAAACAAAACCAGGTGTCCTGACACCCTGTTCCTTTTCTAAGGAATATATGACTTCTTTTACTTCAATCAGATGAAGAAATGCATTTTAAAGACTCCTAGGATGTCATTTCTATCGCACGTAAAATGGAGATGACAAGTTCCGTTTGCTTCCAAATGCGGGCAGAGAATTACTGTGCTGCTGTTTGTGAAAAGTACTGCATGACCCTCTAGAAGACAAGTGCTGTGTCAAGTTTAGGGATCAGAGTCATGAACTGGAATGAGCCCCAGGCATCACTCTTCAGTTACCTCACTCAGCTGGGCTTGAGCCGCACGATATTCCTGAACCAAGTGCTCCAGCTGATTGTTGATGTACTTTTCTCGGCTGCCAATCTTTTCCAGAGTCCTACTAATTTCATTATGAAGTCTGTCCAAAAATCCCTAGAAATTTCATGAAATTTTAATAGGCAAAGAATGCACAAATATGATTTTCCAAAGTAGTTTTAAATGGGTTAAATCTCCCTCTGTTCAGCCCACAAATTCTTAGTTACAAATAAAAAAGATGAAACAGTTTGAAATTTTCAGTAACAAAAAACTCTGCAAGGAGAATTATTTTAGTCACACTCTGCAGAATGTTAAAATTAAAAAGCACCTGGTAGTGTTAGTTGATTTATTTGTCCTTATGCAAATCCAAAATGTGTGTGAGTGGAATTTGCTTTAAAGTTCACAATCAAAGTAGGTAAGGGAATAACATGATTTTCTTATAAGCACAATTCAAAGATGACTGGAATATTGCAGCTGGAAGTAGATCATTAAACTTATCGCTCTAGTCTGCAGTGACATCATTGGGTGACACAAAAAGGATGCCAGTTTTGAGTGGTATTCAGAGGGAATAAGGGGTTCTATAGCAGATTCATACTTAGGCATGAGCAATCTTACTATGATTGAATTGTGTTTTCCGAAATTAATATGATGATGCCTTCCTTTCCCCCATCTCCCCTCAAGTGACTGTATTGGAGCCTTATAGGAGGTGATTTTGATTAAATGAGGTCATCAGAGTGGAGCTCACAGAACTGGTGTTGTTATAATATGAGGAAGAGATATCATAGCTCTCTTTCCCCATGTGAGGACACAGTGAGTAAGTGGCTGCATGTGGCCAAGAAGAGAGCCCTCCCTACAACCTGGTCAGCTGGCATCCTGATATCAGTCTTCTAGCCTCTGCAACTGTGGGAAAATAAACTTATACCGTTCAAACCAAACCAAACCAAACTTATAGCTCCAGTCTGGGAACCAGAACCTTACTCCAGCTTGGCTTCCTTGTGGTAGTCTCCAAAAGTCCCTATTCCTGGCAGGGCAGCAAGCCTGGAAGCTGTAGGTTCTAGGCATTGCTGGCCTGGCACTCTGTTATTCTTCGGGATTCAAAGAGGAAAGAATGATGAAATGATTCTAACACGCCTACATATATAAATAAACTACATCTATACTATAAAGTATGCAATAAACTATATATATATATATATATATACACACCCACATCTTTTAAATAGTTACCTTTATTTAGTTGGTTTAAATCTTAGGGCTGCTGAAATATAATATGGTATATTTGATCAGTAAACTCCTCAAGGGTAAGGACTGCGCCACTTTTCTTTCATGTCTTCCCTTAACAGGTACTTCACAGATGAATAAATGGACTCACGGACTCATCTGAAGTAAGTCACATACCTTGGTTTCCTTTAGAGCAGATTCAATCCCACTTTTGTGCTGGTGCATTTGGTCAACATGGATTCTCCAATCCTATAGGGATAAGAGCATAGAGAAACAAGTGAAAAATACATTTCCTTCTTTCTTCTACAGTTTTGAAGCTATATTCTTTATTTTAATTACTTTGGTTGCTGCTCTGTTTCAGGTAGGAGAGGCCTATATATAGCCTGCAATCAGATTATAAGGAAATATGTGTAGAGCACTTCAGGATAAAAGGTTCTAAATAAATTTAAATTATTTTATGTGTTCACAGAGTGATGTCTGACAATTTGAATATAAATCATCCCTGCACTGCTGGTGGTTAATATTTATGACTACCCATCAAAATAGAAAAAAAAAAAAAACTAATTACTAGAAAAGAAATACTTGTTTAAACAGTAACAATTATGTATAACAGAAGCAACTCTGGAATCAAGTTTTTTTTCAGTTGCTAAGTCATGTCCAACTTTTTGTGACTCCATGGACTGCAGCACGCCAGGCTTTCCCATCCTTCACCATCTCCCAGAGTCTGCTCAAACTTATGTCCATTGAGTTGGTGAAGCCATGGAACCATCTTGTCCTCTATTGCCCCCTTCTCCTCTTGCCTTCAGTCTTTTTCAGCATCAGGGTTTTGTACAATTAATTAGCTCTTCACATCAGGTGGCCAAAGTATTGGAGCTTCAGCTTCAGCATCAGTCCTTCCAAAGAATATTCAGGGTTGATTTCCTTTAGGATTGACTGGTTTGATCTCCTTGCAGTCCAAGGACTCTCAAGAGTCTTCTCCAACAGCACAGTTCAAAAGCACCAATTCTTTGGCAGTCAGCTTTCTTCATGGTCCAACTCTCACAACTGTACATGACTACTGGAAAAATCACAGCTTTGACTAGATGTACCTGTGTCAGCAAAGTGATGTCTGGGCTTTTTAATATGCTGTCCAGGTTTGTCATAGCTTTTCTTCCAAGGAAGAAGTGTCCTAATTTCATGGCTGCAATCACCATCTTCAGTGATTTTGAAGCCCAAGAAAATAGCCTCTCACTGTTTCCATTGTTTCCCTATCTATTTGTCATGAAGTGATGGGACTGGATGGCATGATCTTAGTTTTCTTAATGTTGAGTTTTAAGTCAGCTTTCTCACTCTCCTCTTTCACCTTCATCAAGAGGCTCTTTAGTTCCTCTTTGTTTTCTGCCATTAGGGGAGTATCATCTATATATCTGAGGTTGTTGATATTTCTTCCGGCAGTCTTGATTCCAGCTTGTGACAGATATATCCATTGCAGCATTTCACATGATGTCCTCTGCATAGAAGTTAAAATAACCAGGGTGACAATATATAGCCTTGACATACTCCTTTCCCAACTTTGAAACAGTCCGTTATTCCATGTCCGGTTCTAACTGTTGCTTCTTGACCCTCATACAGGTTTCTCAGGAGGCAGGTAAGGTGGTCTGGTATTCCCATCTCTTTCAGAATTTTCCACAGTTTAGTGTAGTAAATGAAGCAGATGTTTTTTCTGGAATTCTCTTGCTTTTTCTATGATCCAATGGATGTTGGCAATTTAACCTCTAGTTCCTCTGCCTTTTCTAAATTCAGCTTGTACATCTGGAAGTTCTTGGTTCATGTACTGCTGAAGCCTAGCTTGAAGGATTTTAAGCATTACCTTGCTAGCATATGAAACGAGCACAATTGTAAGGTAGTTTGAACTTGTATCATATATCAAATATTAGTTTGTCCCTTGAAATTAAAATGGGGCTCTCTTGTTTAGACTTCAGAGTCTCTCTCTTAAGAAATCTCTATAATGATTATTAGAGTTCATATATTTGAGATATATTCTACTACTTTGAGACTGATCTAAATTTGTGTGCATATTTAAAATCTATCCCAACATTTTAATTTCCTAGAAGAGATTCTCAAAATTTTTGATTTATATTACTAAAGGTAACAATTTTAAGACTTGAGAAATATTCATCAGAAGAGAAAAAATATTAAGGTGAGTTGAAGTAAGTGATGGGGCCAGGCTATCCTTCAATCACACATACCTTCCTGCATTTTCTCCCTTCCTGCTCCCATTTTATATCTACACCACTTTATGAAGGAAAAACTCTTTTGTGAATAGTTCTAGTGTAATAATTTCTTAACTTTGAAACGTGTCTGTGATTATATGGTAAAAAATCCTTGGATATTTCACACATATCAATTATGAAATTACATTACATCTGCAAAGAAGCTCAAAGAGCATCTAGCCTGACCTTCATCATTTCACAGATAGAGCAAACAGACGCTCGGTGACAGAAAGGGCCGTGTCCAAGGCCCCAGAGGTAGTGGTGCATGTGGATCAGAAGCCCAGTGTACTAATCCCCACACAGTATCTTTTGGCAGTTCAGAGTTAATAAAAGGAGAAACTGGTTGCTTGACATCAGTGAAGGTGCTAGTGAAAGAAGTGTTTGTTGCTCAGTTGTGTCCAACTCTGCGACCCCACGGACTATAGCCTGCCAGGCTCCTCAGGCAAGGATATTAGAGTGGGAAGCCAGTCCCTTCTCCAGATCTTCCTGACCCAGGGATCACACCTGGGTCTCTTGCATTGCAGACAGATTCTTTATTGCCTGAGCCACCAGGGAAACCCTAGAGCAGAGAACAAACAGCACTTTGCTGTGTCCTTAAGCATTTTTTCTGTCTCATGAGTGGAACGTATCTCAGAATACAAGCGTGGAAAGAATCTTGAAGATCATTGATTCACCCATCTAATAGTCATCTATAGCAATGCCTGGACTGCTCATGACCTATGACTATGGTTAGACAGACGTGACCTGGAAACAGGCCCCTCCAACTAAGCCAGTCAACAAAGGAAAAGGAAGGAGAAGCAACTGGCTGACCTCCTGCAACTAGATCTAATGTGGTTAAGTTTTAAAATGGGAACCTGTTTAAGCTCAAGCAAGCATCTTGATGAAAGATAATGAACCTAACAAGTATCATTATAATAATTTTGTAAAGAAGTACTCATCCTGCCTGATTAAAAAAAAAAATGTTAGAAGCTTAATAAACATCAAGCTCAAGTATTCCTATCAGTCTCTGTCTCTGTCAATAGATATATATGTATATGTGTGTATATATTTACATATATAAATGTATAAACATACACATATATTTATACATACATTTAAAATTTAGTGTAACTGGTGTTTAAAACAGTTTTGTGTTCTACTTTTTTCTACCTAGCACTGTTTTCGATCCAACAAATGTTTAAAACATGCATTTTTTTCATGTTTTGATATTCAAAGTATTTTGAGAGAAGCAAACATGCCTGACTCATCTGTGCATAACTATGATAACTTACATTGATGTTAAGCTCCATGGAGGAGCTGGCGTTTCATTGGAACCTTGAAACATGAGCACTAGCATTTCAACTTGCTGAAAAGGAGGGGGAGAGGAACAGTATTTTAGGCTGAGGGAGTAACAAGAACAAGGGAAAACAGAAAAATATATAGAGAACAGTAGGCCAGGCTGGCTAGAATATAACACACAAAGTTCTTAGGGTGGGGTGGTTGAATCACAAGGAAACAAAGCTGGAGATGGTAGGTTAAATTAGATCAAGGGCTTTAATTAAGGAGTGTGGATTTTATCTTGTAGAGATAATGGAGAGCTATCAAAGATTTTTAGTTTCAGTTTTAAAGACAAGTCTGTGTTTTGAGAAAGTAACAGAGTGAACGACTAATTAGAAAGGTTGAGATTGAAGGCAGGTAGCAGACCAATTAGAGAAGGCAAAGGCAACCCACTCCAATACTCTTGCCTGGAAAATCCCATGGATGGAGGAGCCTGGTAGGCTGCAGTCCATGGGGTCACTAAGAGTCGGACATGACTAAGCGACTTCCCTTTCACTTTTCACTTTCATGCACTGGAGAAGGAAATGGCAACCCACTCCAGTGTTCTTGCCTGGAGAATCCCAGGGACGGGGGAGCCTGGTGGGCTGCCGTCTGTGGGGTCGCACAGAGTCAGACACAACTGAAGTGACTTAGCAGCAGCAGCAGACCAATTAAGAAGCTGTGTCATGGTCCACTTGACAGATTAGCAGGGGTTTATCAGAGCAGTGCTTGTAAGAATGGAAGGGAAGGGGTGGATTCCAGGGACGTTGCAGAGACAGACTACAAGTATTTGATTACTGACTCAGGGGAAGTGTGTTGATTACTAACTCAGGGGAAGTGTGAGGCGGCTGAAGGGGAGGTGGGCAAGTAGACAGATGTGGGCAAGGAGACAGATGTCTGCAAGGTTTCTAGCCTTAGGAACTGAGAGCATAGTACAATCACAGTGTGACAAGAACAGAATAGATTTCAGGGGGTCAGAAATACTGAAGAATTTGGTTTTGGACTTTCTAATTTGATAAGCTAATGGGACATTTGTGTATTCTTATTGCTTTTTAAAGTGGAAAACTAGTAATGATCTATAATTATCTGCCAGGCAAATTTGAATGCTTGTTTTCTTAAAATCTTTGAGATGGACACATTTCCTGACATACAACTATTTTTATAAAAGCCTTATAAAAGTGTTCTTATACTTTAACCCAGCAATTTCACCTCTAGAAATTATTCCCAAGGAAATAATTGGGATACACACAAAGGCCAATGTATAAGCTCTGTGTAAAACAGTAGAACACTCTCTAAATATCTTAACAGTAGAGGACGATTTAAACTAATTCTGCAACATATATTTCATTCCTAAAAACAACGTCGTATGGTAACATTTTTATAAAGCTCACAGCAAAAGTCAAGGATACACTATTTGGAGATGTACACACATGTTGTGTTAGTCGCCAAGTCATGCCCGACTCTATGTGATCCCATGGACTGTAGCCCACCAGGCTCCTCTGTCCATGGAATTCTCCATAAAAAAATACTGGAGTGGGTTGCCATTGCCTTCTCCAGGGAATCTTCCCGACCCAGGGATCAAAGCTGGGTCTCCTATATTGTAGGTAGATTCTTTACTGAGCCACCTGGGAAGGACACACATATATGTGAAAACACTAAAAAGGAAAAAAAAAAAAAAAAAGAAGAGGCAGTAGCAGCTACTGGCAGTACACAAATCAGAGGACAGTGATTACCTATGGGGTGGGGGTGGGGAGGGGCAGCAGCAGGGCAGCACATGGACAACTTCCAGGGTATTGTAATGGCCCAGTTCTCTCTCAGGTTGGGTACTGGGTTCATAAGTGCTCATCACTGGATTTTAAAATTCCATATGATTTTATATTCAATTATATAACATATATATACACACACACATATATATATATTATTGTGTGTGTGTATATATATATATATATATATATAATATTGTATATTAAAATGTTAAATTCATATCAAAAATATTTCACAGGAAAAAAAAGCCTGTTTTTCACACATGTAGCATACAGTAAGGTGAAAAAACACTGCCAATAGAGTATATTCATTAGTTGTCCACGTAGTAAAAATTAATATCTGTGTATATTTATATGTGTTTATTAAAACAGGATTTGAATATTGGTATTTTAAATTTCTTCCTCTTCTAACAACACTTTCCCAATTTCCTATAAGAGAATCTTGTCAGTTTTAATCATCAAGGGAAAAAATGTCAAAAACTTTCTGGGTGCCCAAAGACATTTCTGAAAGGGGTTTAATATAGCTATAATAGAGGACATAAATAATTGTACTTGTAACATTTTAAAAACATGAATGTTGTTGTTTAGTTGCTAAGTTGTATCCAACTCTTTTACCCCATGGACCGTAGCCCACCAGGCTCCTCTGTCTTTGGGATTTCCCAGGCAAGAATACTGAAGTGGGTTGCCATTTTCTTCTCCAGGGGATCTTCCCAACTGAGGAATCGAACCTGTGTCTCCTAAGTTGCAGGCAGATTCGTCACTACTGAGCCATCTGGGAGGTCCCAAAACATGAATACATAGCTTTAAAAAACTACAAGTGAGAGAGTTAAAAACTTTAGAAAGGTTAGTGGTAAGAATGGAGAATATAGGTTTCAATGATATGTTAGGATCCAATCCTCCAAATAAGGAGCAGTAAGAAGAACTGTTAAACAATAACAGCAATTCTTAAATAAGAGAGAATCCATTCGGTTATGAGGCACTTTTAAATACTTTTCTCGTCTGAGACAACGTTTGAGAGCACTAGTAGATATTCCTTGTCCCTTCTTTTTCACCGCTCTCCTTGCCTGTAATAGGGTTATGTGACTTGCTGCTGGCTGTGGGGGAAGTGCACTTCATTGCTCCAGTCGTGCTGGCCTTGCCCACGTGATTCTCTTTGGCCAGTGGAATGATGACGGACAGGGCCTATGCCAGGACTGTGCAGAAAATCTAAGGGGTATCATCAACTCACTTGCCCTTTCTTTCAGCCATGATAATAGGCAAGCCCCACAAAGGGTTTATCTTATAGGTCTGAGAATAAGAAACATGGAAAGCAGATGGAGCAAAGCCACAGCTGAGCACACATTGGCAGATGCATATCTTGAATGAGAATAAATGTATGTTATTATTGTTGTAAACCACTGTGATTTGGGGGTGGTTTGTGATACAGAAATCTGACTATATATACATAATTTATAGGGAAGAAAAGAATCAGGTTAAATGACCTTTCCAAAGTTTCATGTCTGGAAAGTGGAAAGCATTCCATGCTGGTGCCTCTTAACATACTACATGCTGCTTTTCTTTGTCATAAACTGAACTACCAAAGAGTACTTAAGGTAAACCAAGACTTCTTTTTGTTACGTGTCAAGTGAGATCACACGGACTACGAGAGGTTACTGGTCACCTGTTTCAAAGTGCTCCACGTGTGTCTATTAAGCATCATTTCTCATCGCTATTGAAGGTGACCTTTTCATCTAATCTAGCACATTTCTTCTCTCTATGGAAATGAGAAAACTAATAATGATAGAGAATATAATTTCTTTAGACTTTCCTTCTATTTTACAAATCCTTTCATACAAAATCTTGTGTGTAGTTCTGTCACACAAAATCTTGTGAGGTAGATGGCAAAGGTATTGTTGAAACTATAATCCTCCTCCCTGTTCCAAATTCTTGAGTACCAAATTATATATCTCCTTTTTTCAGAAACTGGAGAACTGTGATAACATCTCTGCAGATGGTGATTCACGGTATACCATAAAATCAAAATGCATGAGATCTAGTTACAAAAGTTAAGGTGACTGGAAGACTACAGATCTTTGGGTTTTACTTCAACAGAACAACACCTAAACAATTTCCTTTGCATACATAGAGACATTTTGTTTTTTCCCAACTTAGTGCTTAAAGCGCCTCTCTGAAATAGCAGGGAAAAGAGAGTCTGAAACATGAGCTAGGGATGGCAAATGAAACTTTTATCTGTGTATAAGTTCTACTAATTTACAACTTGTGAAATGTCAAACTCTCAGTTTTTTTTTTTTTTCTCCACCCAAGTTTGAGCTTCTTTATGTGTGGAAAGGCATTGTGCCAAAGACTCTTGATATAGAAAAGCTGAGGCAGGCACCTTCGTGTGTAGTGGGATGGTTTTCTTACAGGCTCAGGAAAAGTCCATGCCAGGGCACAGCTGACTGATCTATGGGCGCCTTTCGCTCCAGCCCCCAACGGCAGGGGCAGGCCCTGATGTCTTGAACTGCTTTCCATCACAGAATGTTACTTCTGCTGTATGTCCCACCTTTTCCCTCTATTCTTATTGTTCCTCCCTCAATTCTGTTATGAATAATTAGTGATGAAATCTTCATTCATTGTTCTGTTTTTATAGTTTTATTTTAATGAATATAAAACCATTTACAACAGCTTTTACGGGCTCCCTCCATGAAAAGTGTCTAACCCATTTTTTCTTTTTAAACCTTTGTTTCAACTCTGAATTCACTTTCTCTGGGAATTTTTAAAAATCACTCTGGGGAGGAAATCCTATGTACTTTACATCCATTCTGAGATCTTTTTAAGTCTAATAATAGCAACTTCAATGTTAATATTCAAGGAATGCTTTATATATGTCAGGCACTATGTTAAACATTGTTTCTAAAATGATCACATATGATTCTCTTAAAAACTTCATGAGGATATTGAGATGTGGCTACTTCAAAGTAGGCTGCCCAAGCTCACACAGGCAAATTGGGTAGAGCCTAAACCTCCGAAGACCACCACAGGATATCAAGTCGTGTCTCTGATGAAATGCAGTAAAGCACAACTAAAAATTTTATGGGGTGATGGTTAAAGGAGTCTTTAGTTTTATATTTAATATTTGAATTTTTATAAGAATGTATTTATATATCAATAGTATAATGAAAAAATATGAAACATTTTAGGATAAACATATGTAATTAAAAACTTTTTCACAAAGAAACAGCCACACCTACATGCTTTGCCTGTGTGTCTCGTTTTGTTTTTGGCCATGCTGCATGGCCTGTGGGAGCTTAGTTCCTCAATCAGGAATTGACTCTGCGCCCTCAGCAGTGGAAGCTGGGCAACCAGGGAATTCCTATAGCTATATGGCATTATCAGTGAGTTTTCTCAAACACCTAAGAAAGAAATAACAACAACCTTATGTGAACCCTACCAGAATATAGAAAAAAAAGGGATAGCAACTGCCAACTTGTTTTATAAGAACTTCAGAGCATCACACGAAAACCTGACAAAGATATTTAAAAAACAAGAAAAAAAATACAGATCAGTATCTTTTGTAGAGATATAAAAACCTAACAGCCAACAGAATCCAGTAACATACAAAAAGATAATATAACATGATTAAGGTATATTAATTCCAAAATGCAAGGTTAGTTTAATACTCAATAAACCATTATAACATGAGAGAAAACAAGAAGAGAGAAAACAAGAAGAGAGAAATCAAATGGTCATTTCAATAGATGAATAAAGAAAAAAATCACTTGAAAAAATTTAACATCCATTCATAATAATAACTCAACAAACTAGGAACAAAAAACAAAGTTCCTTAACCCATCTTATGATATTTATAAAAGTCATAAAGCTAACATCATCCTTAATGGTAAAACTGAAATATTGAAAGCGTTCTCCTTACTAATGCAACGTATATCCAACATAGACTAGGATTCTTAAACAGTATATTTCAGACAAGATAAAGGAAATAAAAGGGATAAGGCTTATAAAGAAAGAAATAAGATGGATGTTATTTGCAGATAATATAATTGTATACACAGAAAATGCAAAAGAGTCTACAGGCCTACAGTTAGAATGAATAAGTGAGTTTAGCAAGTTTGCTCGAGATGTGTACAAATACACACATACACAGATAAATGTATTTTTAAATAGCAGCAACAAATAAACAGAAAATAAAATCTAAGAGATACTACCTAAACAAACAGACCAATGAAATAAAACAGAATGTCCAGATACAGACCCACAAAAACATGTTCTCTTTTTATGACAAAGCAGAGCACTGGTAAAAAGAAAATTTTTAAAAATAAATTGGGTCAATTGCATAAACATATGAAAACCAAATAAATCTTGAGTTCTGCCTTACACTCTCACACTGTATATAAGAATAAATGTTAGATGGACTGCAGATCTCAATGAAAAAGGTAAAACAATACAGCATCAAGAAGAAAACAGGAGATTATCTTTGTAATACTGGGAAGCAAAGATTCTTAAACCTAGATTTAAATAAAGATTATTGAAACAAAGATTAAAACACAAATATCAGCCATATGCCACTCTCTCCAAAACACATCATTTTGAGTATATTACAATTAAGCCATTTTATCACAGTACACCAATAAGAGTGAAAAGAAAGCCAAAAGGTAGGTATTTACAATACATATTAATATATCTGACAAAGGACTCATGTCCAGGGTATATAAAAAAAACTTCTTTAAATCAAAAGAAAAAGCAGGTAACCCAACAGCAAAAGACAAAAGGGAATACCCAATTGCCAAATAAGCATATGGAAATGGGCACAACTTCATCAGGCATCAGGAAAAAGCAAATTAAAATGACAATGAGACATCACAGGCAACTCACCATGGTGATTAAAATAAAAGAGACTAAAACTATACTAAATGCTGAAGAAAATGGGAGCAACCGGAACTTTCAGACAAGGCCGGAAGGAGTATAAATTTGTATAATTACTTTCAAAAACTATCAATTATCTGGCAGGGTCTGCCAAAGGTGAGCACACGCAGACACTATGACCCAGCAATTCCATTCTTAGTAGAAACCGTAGGAGAAATGTGTACTTATGTTTCCCAAATGACATGTTCAAGAATTTTCAAATCAGCATTATGTATGTAAGTCACAAACTATAAACAACTCACATAAGCCAGATGTGGGTTACCCTGGCAGGGCATGAGCTTGGGTTAGGCAGCTCTGTATTGAAGGAGCTGACAGCTGGAGGTTGTCTGCAGACGGCACTCTCTGAAATTGGGCAGCAAGGCCTTGCTTGGAAGGGGACCTGGACAACTCATCTGTGTTTTAACCAGAGGGAGACAGACCTAGTTATTAAAATGATAACTGTCGTTGCAGTCATACAGAGATAGGGCCAAGGGTGAGCTGTGGTCCCAAAGCGATCAGTCTCAAGATTTCACTCTGGAATACTGATGTTCCTGTGACATGTTTAATATCCCATCCACAGTCAATGACAAAATTCTCTGGTAATCTGATAGCAGGAAATCAGGTTAAATCAAAGAGGCAGAGAAGACAGCTTGATAGAAGGAGCTGCATATGGCCAAGTTCACTGTAGCAAATATTTTTGGAATAGGTCAATAATTTATCATACTCTTTGCAAGGATATGAGCAGCATATTTCCCTCCTCCACCCAGAACACTCCCTACTCTAATGACAAAATATTATCTGTATTCTCGCTTTTTGCACTCTGCACAAGCAGTTTTGCAATCGCTTCTTCCTGTCCTAATTGTTACATTAATTTTCAGCTTCATTACTGCTCACATTTATGTATTCGTGTGTGTATGTGAGCGAGAGAGAAAAAGAGAGACACTGTGCATTAAATTAAATAATTTTTTCATGAGATTAAATTACTTCCTTAATGAAAAATGCCCACCAGGTTGCAGGATAATTGCAGAATGTGGTTGCCTTGAATTTTTAAATGGGAGATTTTTCTTTAATTGTCAGCAGCTTAAAGTCTTCTGTGGTACACCTTTTTGGTGTGGAAGCAGGATTTTTCTAAGTGTTCAAAGAACTAACCATATGACTTAGGAAGAGTTCAGTATGTATGTTCGGTGTATGCTATATGCTGCAGGGGGTGTGGGAATCATGCTAGAAATATGTATTTCCTTGGGAAAGTTCTTGCTTCCTAGATATTCCTCTTGTACAGAAAATAAGACGTGCACATAAAGGGTAAGCAAAGGCTATCATAACAATCACTGGGATCCTCACACCTGACTGTAATTGCACTGAAACTGGAGATCCATAATCTCTCCATAAAATACCTTGTTAGATAAAAAAATAACATCTCTAATGTGTGCTCAGAGATTATCTTTACTGATTACCATCTGCTACTAAGCATTTTCATATGTTGACTCAGTCTTATTATTCATGCTTACTCTATCCACAACCCTTTTAAAAGTCCAAATCTTCTGAATGAAGGCTTCCAAACTTTAGATAGAGTCATGACATGAGCTTTGAGAAGAGATTTGGCAAGGCAGAGAAAGGGGCTCTTCTTAAAATGCAGGAACACTCTCAGGCTGACTCAGAATGTCATTATTTCACAGGACGCTGAGGAACCATGGTGGAGGGCCAGAAGGGATGACCTTGCCAGTCCCTCTCAACCTCAAGAATTAATCATCAAAACTTTGATCTCATACTGATACTCAAAAAACAAAAACGGAAGTCATCTACATATTTGAAGAACTAAGAAACATAAATCGATACCATGGCATAAAGAAACAACCACATATAATGGGATAAAGACTATGGGGGTAACAATCTGTACAAATGTTAAGAAATTTGTAATAAAACATTCTGATGGTGAGAACTGCTCTATTGATTGGAAAAATGAGGCAAGGCAATTACAAAGTGCATTTCATAGAGAGGTCCATATGATAAATGGTTTCTGCTTCAATTCATATTTTATATTAAGTAATTAAAAGGAAACATGAAATTATACTTTGCAATAATGAAATATTTAGGCAGTCTAGAAATTCCAGTTATAATCAATGTGTATTAACTCCACACTCTCAATCACAAACGTCTACCTGAGGTATATCTGCCATGAGGCATGAATCACTTTCCTCTACAGCATTTACATAACATGTAATTTTTATTGGTTATTTACTTAAAAATCTACCACTGTTGATGTTCTTTAGTTAGAGCTGATTGTAATCTCTAAAGCAAAAACTGTTTCAAATTGTGATAAAGGAAACCTTTCGGGATCCAGTTGAAACATTTATCACACTCAGGGTAAATAGGAAGGAAAGCATCATCAACCAAGTTTAAACACAGAATATCCTGAATGTTCAGCCACAAGCAGCTAAAAATCATTTCCAGGTGCCTAAGGATGGCTAGATTTTCCTTCGCCCCTTTGTAGTATTTTCAAATGCATAATTATGCCTAGTATACTTTGCTACGACCCTGTCCACGACCCACAAGCTACAAAGAAAAAAAAAATACAGCTGACCTTGAGAATACAACTTAAAGTCCACTAAATGACACCATTTTTTAAAAACAATACAAAAATCCAAAACAGTACTCTCTTTCGTGTAGTCTCCCTTAAAGAAAGTGTGCCTGTAAAAAAGTCCGTCAGTGAATATTTCCTTTCATTCTCTGAGACAACCTGCAGTTGAGTAATCACACTGGCTGCTCTAAAAATGTATGTGTGTCTAGTTAATTTAGGCCGTTTATTTTGATAGCATTCACCTCTTTTTGATTATAGCAGGTGTTTCAAGGATAAATTTGCTGAAAATTGTATTTTGTTTAAACAACAGCAGCATGTACATTTATGGCCTTACTATATTAAAAGGCATTTATTGTCTGGCAGCAATAGATACAATTACAAACATTTGTGACAGTAATTGGAGCTATTACTCCTGCATGGAGCCTCATGGAGATCAACTTATTGCTACCTGTATTTACATGTATTACTGGTAATTGCAAAATTTGGTGCCTTATTTTTTAAAAATTTTGTGAATATTTTTCAACAAAAGGTCTACCAGAAAATCTGTAGGAATTACAACTGTAGTTTCTCCATTATTCAAATAACAGGCAGAATCACATCTTCTGACAAATATGTATGTAAAATGTATTCCTGTATCATAGCTCACAGACTGTTCAAGATGGATTTAGAAAACGCAGAGGAATCAGATCAAACTACCAACATCCTGGATCATAGAAAAAGCAAGAGAATTCCAGAAAAACATCTATTTCTGCTTCATTGATTGATTACACTAAAACCTTTGACTGTGGATAACAATAAATGGTGGGAAATTCTTAAAGAGATGGGAATACCAGGCCACCTGACCTGCCCCCTGAGAAATCTGTATGCAGGTCAAGAAGCAACAGTCAGAACCGGACATGGGACAACGGACTGGTTCCAAATTGGGAGAGGAGTATATCAAGGCTGTATACTGTAACCCTGCTTATTTAATGTATATGCAGAGTACATCATGCGAAATGCCAGGCTGGATGAAGCACAAGCTGGAATCACAATTTCCAGGAGAAATATCAATAACCTCAGATATGCAGATGACACCGTCCTTTTGGCAGAAAGCAAAGAGGAACTGAGGAGCCTCTTGAAAGTGAAAGAGGGGAGTGAAAAAGCTGACTTAAAACTAAACATTCAAAAAACTAAGATGATGGCATCCAGTACCATCATTTGAGGCAAATAGATGGGGAAGCAATGTAAACAGTGACAGACTTTATTTTCTTGGGCTCCAAAATCACTGCAGATGGTGGCTGCAGCCATGAAATTAAAAGACGTGTGCTCCTTGGAAGAAAAGCTATGACCAACCTAGACAGCATATTAAAAAGCAGAGATATTACTTTGCTGACAAATGTCTGTATAGTTAAAGCTATGGTTTTTCTAGTAGTCATGTACGGATGTGAGAGTTGGACCATAAAGCTAAGCCCCGAGGAATTGATGCTTTTCAACTGTGGTGCTGGAGAAAACTCTTGAGAGTCCCTTGGACTGCAAGGAGATCAAATCAGTCAATCCTAAAGGAAATCAGCCTGGAATATTTATTGGAAGGACTGATGCTGAAGCTAAAACTCCAATACTTTGGCCACCTGATGTGAAGAACTGATTCCTTAGAAAAGACTGTGATGCTGGGAAAGACTGAAGGCAGGAGACGGGGCCGACAGAGGATGAGATGGTTGGATGGCATCACCAACTCAATGGACATGAGCTTAAGCAAGTTTGAGAAGCCTGGCATTATGCAGTCCATGGGGTCGCAGAGTCGGACATGACTGAGCGACTGAACTGGACTGAGCTGAGCCCACAGAATATATAATACATTTTTGCTCATGTTTACAAGGATCCTTTCTAAATGTTGAGCTTTAAGCCAACCTTTTCACTCTCTTTCACTTTCATCAAGAGGCTCTTTAGTTCTTCACTTTCTGCCATAAGGGTGGTGTCATCTGCATATCTGAGGTTATTCATATTTCTCCCGGCAATCTTGATTTCAGCTTGTGCTTCTTCCAGCCCAGTGTTTCTCATGATGTACTCTGCATAGAAGTTAAATAAGCAGGGTGACAATATACAGCCTTGATGTACTTCTTTTCCTATTTGGAACCAGTTTATTGTTCCATGTCCAGTTCTAACTGTTGCTTCCTGACCGGCATACAGGTTTCTCAAGAGACAGGTCAGGTGGTCTGGTATTCCCATCTCTTTCAGAATTTTCCACAGTTTATGGTGATCCACACAGTCAAAGGCTTTGGCATAGTCAATAAGCAGAAATAGGTATTTTTCTAGAACTCTCTTGCTTTTTCGATGATCCACTGGATGTTAGCAATTTGATCTGCGGTTCCTCTGCCTTTTTTAAAACCAGCTTGAACATCTGGAAGTTCATGGTTCATGTAGTGCTGAAGCCTGGTTTGGAGAATTTTGAGCATTACTTTACTAGCGTGGGAGATGAGTGCAATTGTGCGGTAGTTTGAGCATTCTTTGGCAGTGCCTTTCTTTGGGACTGGAATGAAAACTGACCTTTTCAGTCCTGTGGCCACTGCTGAGTTTTCCAAATTTGCTGGCATATTAAGTGTAGCACTTTTACAGCATCACCTTTCAGGATTTGAAATAGCTCAACTGGAATTCCATCACCTCCACTAGCTTTGTTCATAGTGATGCTTCCTAAGGCCCACTTGACTTCAGATTCCAGGATGTCTAGCTCCAGGTGAGTGTGAGTGATCACACCATTGTGATTATCCGGGTCATGAAGATCTTTTTTGTACAGTTCTTCTGTGTATTCTTGCCACCTCTTCTTAATATCTTCTGCTTCTGTTAGGTCCATACCATTTCTGTCCTTTATCGAGTCCATCTTTGCATGAAATATTCCCCTGGTATCTCTAATTTTCTTGAAGAGATCTCTAGTCTTTCCCATTCTATTGTTTTCCTCTATTTATTTGCATTGATCACTGAAGAAGGCTTTCATATCTCTCCTTGCTATTCTTTGAAACTCTGTTTCCGAATGGGTATATCTTTCCTTTTTTCCTTTGCTTTTTGCTTCTCTTTTTTTTCACAGCTATTTGTAAGGCCTCCTCAGATGACCATTTTGCTTTTCTGCATTTCTTTTTGTTGGAAATGGTCTTGATCCCTGTCTCCTGTACAATGTCATGAACCTCTGTCCATAGTTCACCAGGCAGTCTGTCTATCAGATCTAGTCCCTTAAATCTATTTCTCACTTCCACTGTATAGTCATAAGGGATTTGATCTAGGTCATATCTGAATGGTCTAGTGGTTTTCCCTACTTTCTTCAATTTATGTCTGAATTTGGCAATGAGGAGTTCATGATCTGAGCCACAGTCAGCTCCTGGTCTTGTTTTTGCTGACTTTATAGAGCTCTATCTGCAAAAATATAATCAATCTGATTTCGGTTTTGACCATCTGATGATGTCCATGTGTAGAGTCTTCTCTTGTGTTGTTGGAAGATGGTGTTTGCTATGACCAGTGCATTCTCTTTGCAGAACTCTATTAGCCTTTGCCCTGCTTCATTCTGTACTCCAAGGCCAAATTTGCCTGTTACTCAAGGTGTTTCTTGACTTCCTACTTTTGCATTGCAGTCCCCTATAATGAAAAGCACATCATTTTTGGGTGTTAGTTCTAGAAGGTCTTGTAGGTCTTCATAGAACTGTTCAACTTCAGCTTCTTCAGTGTTACTGGTCAGAGCATAGACTTGGATTACTGTGATATTGAAAAAGTTGGCTTAAAGCTCAACATTCAGAAAACTAAGATCACGGCATCCGGTCCCATTACTTCATGGCAAATAGATGGGGAAACAGTGGAAACAGTGGCTGACTTTATTTTTTTCATCTCCAAAATCACTGCAGATGGTGATTCCAGCCATGAAATTAAAAGACGCTTACTGCTTGGAAGGAAAGTTACAACCAATCTAGATAGCATATTAAAAAGCAGACATTATTTTGTCCACAAAGGTCCGTCTAGTCAAGACTATGGTTTTTCCAGTGGTCATGTATGGATGTGAGAGTTGGACTATAAAGAAAGCTGAGCATCAAAGAATTGACACTTTTGAACTGTGGTGTTGGAGAAGACTCTTGAGAGCCCCTTGGACTGCAAGGAGATCCAACCAGTCCATCATAAAGGAGATCAGCCTGGGTGTTTATTGGAAGAACTGATGTTGAAGGTGATACTCCAATACTTGGCCACCTGATGCCAAGAGCTGACTCATTTGAGAAGCCCCTGATGCTGGGAAAGATTGAGGGCAGGAGAAGAAGGGGACGATAGAGGATGAGATGGTTGGATGGCATCACTGACTCAATGGACACGAGTTTGGGTGGACTCTAGGTGTTAGTGATGGACAGGGAGGCCTGGCGTGCTGCAATTCATGCGGTCGCAAAGAGTTGGACACGACTGAGCGACTGAACTGAACTGAACAAGGATCCTATCAATATAGCCTATCCAGCAACCAGAGTACAAGTCTTAAGAAATGCTCTTTATTCCAGAACTGTAATAACTGATAAATCTGTATAGGTAAGAAATATTTAGAAAGCTAAATTTTATTAACACTCTTCAACACACTGATGGCAGAAGATCAAAGCAAGTTGACCTTCCACTGCTTTGGAATGGAAAAAGTACCCTCTATTGCTTCCAGGTACAGATTTGTCTACAAGACTACAAAGAGAAAGCCTAGCATTGTACACTTCTGCAGGATTTGGCTTATAATACGAAGAGACTTAGAAATAATACAGCAATTCTGTGGTCCCTTCAGGTTCATTTAAATGGAATTCCACCTCCTGATTAATGCAGGCCTCTCTATTGCTTTTACGTTTTAGCTAGCACAGTGACTGGAGAGCCCAAGGGCTCAAGACTATTGTAATGATTCTACCCTTAGCACAAAGACTTCCTAAAAGGTTTCTTGCTGTGAATTACCCAAGGCAACATCTGTATGGTTTGTTTACATTAAAACAAAATCCAATTGCTTAGAGTTGAAATTTAAAGTTTAAGGTTCTTTTTACAAGTGCACCCTGACAAAGCCTGACTCTGAAGAACAAGTAAGGATGTAAAAAAGCAGTTCAGTGAATCAAAGGCTTGAAATAATTAGAAACACATGCTGCAGTACTACCTAAGCTTTAAGTAAAAAATCATCTCTTTATCTGAATTCCTTGTAATGAACCTGAAGATTTACATAATGACTAAAGACATTTTGGTAGAAAGAAGGGGTACCTAGCCAACTATCTTTTAAAGCAACAAAGCAGGAAACATTTAATTATAATTTGGAAAAAAGTCTATTTAAGTCATTAATCAAAATTCTAATTACAATATTCATAGGGCATTAAAGCACGATAGAACATTTGCTCACTGCATTAAATACCTAATATTAAATCATTCTAATATACAATCTTTTAGGAATAAATACTGCATAATTGAAAAAAAAGAATCTGTGTAAGGTTTAGTTGAAAACTGATTTCACACTTGCTGCTCTTCCTTATTTGTGAAATAAATATTATTAATGATTACTTGGATTCTACGTAAAAACTCTTGACTTGAAAAAAATCATTCTCCTGATAAAGATTAATAAGATTGATCATTTTAAGAAGATACTTCCCTTTGATTCAATGACTCAAGTTGAGAAACTGAACATACAAATGGACAACAGATAATAGCCAGACCATTACTCAAAATAGAATTCTGACCCACAGTCTGTGGCCACTACTTCAGGAAGCCAAGCCACAACCTGTGTACAAGTGACCAAAATGGTCAGCACTTAATAACTGTCGGCTTCTCCGATTTTTGGCCCCCGCTGCCACCCCATTTCTAATGTAGGCCCAATCAGACAAAGCCAAATATCCTCCCCTAACCGATCACGAGAGGCCCTGTTTCTAGTGACCCTGCCTCCAAATTTCCAGTCACATCTGAACATTTGAAGCCTTTCCTTTTTTGTACTATAATTCTTTTAAATATTCCTGCATGCCTTAAATTCTCTGCCAAATGCAAGTGGTGGTGGCTGATTCCTTGCTATAGTAAGCTCTGAATAAATAGACTTGCTCTCATTTAGGTGGGCTCTGTTTATTTTCATAAAGTCAAATAAAGGCTTACTTTTCTATAGTAAAAAGAAAACTAAAAAAAGAATAATTCTCCTTAAGAAATGGCATTAAGTATTTCCTTAGCAATCAAAATTAATCAAAAATACAGAAAGTGAAATCTATATGAATATGCATGCAATTTTCTATTTTCCCAGAAATAGAGGACATGCAGTATTCTTTGGCATCTCAGCTTCAATTATTTTATTATTCAACGCAACAACTGTCAACTGATTCACTATGGCAAAAATCATCACAATACTGTAAAGTAATTATCCACCAATTAAAATAAATAAATACATTGTAAAAAAAAGTTTAAAAATTGCTATCATAGAAATTAAAATATTTCGATCAAGTAGGAAATATTATCCTTCAATAATCATCATAAAGTAACCTGGAGAAGAGCCCCTCACACAGTTAAAAACAGATAACAGCAGTTACAACCCATAGGCTTTTCTGACTGTACATTCTTGCATCAATAAGTAATTATGTAAGATTTCTAATTTCATTTTCTATTTAATCATCATTGGCTTTCTGTTCTCCATGTTTTCTCTTTCAACTGGATTTTCTTATTCAACAACCATTTGTTCTCTAAAATGACTCACTAGCCAATCCACTTCCAGCTAGTGGATTGTGTTCTCAGATCTTATGGGCCTTAGGCTTGCCCATACCCTAACCACTAGCTCTTGTGTGACACTGCCCTGTCATTTCTCCACCCAGATCTTAGACCTCCTGGTTTGATCCTAACCTGCTAAACTTGGCCAAGCCATCTTGCTACCTGGTGCTTAGCTGGACAGTGATGGTAACCTTCTAGCACTACAGACAATCATCTAAAGTTATGCTTTATAATTTTTAAGAATATGTGGAAATACATGATGAAATGTTAGGTGAAAAAAAGAGGTATAATTTCAACACTATACACAAAAAGCACACAGCAACATGTATTAAGTGATTCTTCTGGCACCATTCTAAGTGCTTTAGATATGTTAATTCACTTAATACTTTTAATAACTTAGGGTTTATAATCGGAGAAGGCAATGGCAACCCACTCCAGTACTCTTGCCTGGAAAATCCCATGGACACAGGAGCCTGGTAGGCTGCAGTCCATGGGGTCGTGAAGAGTCGGACACGACTAAGTGACTTTACTTTCACTTTTTACTTTCATGCATTGGAGAAGGAAATGGCAACCCACTCCAGTGTTCTTGCCTGGAGAATCCCAGGGATGGCGGAGCCTGGTGGGCTGCTGTCTGTGGGGTCGCGTGGAGTTGGACACGACTGAAGTGACTTAGTAGTAGTAGTAGAGGGTTTATAATGAATTCCATTTTACAGACGAGGAAACTGAGACATAGAGTGGTTAAGTAACCTACCCACAGGGTCCAACCGCTAATAAGTGTTAAGAGTCAAGATTATTATTCAAGCATCCTGGATTCAGAATTTGTGCTTTTAAACCAGTGTGCTATATAGTCATTAATTGAATAGGTAAGAACCCAGGTTGGAGGCTCAAATATTGTGTCTGTCACTTACTGCTGCTGCTGCTAAGTCGCTTCAGTCATGTCAAACTCTGTGCGACCCCATAGACGGCAGCCCACCAGGCTCCCCTGTCCCTAGGATTCTCCAGGCAAGAACACTGGAGTGGGTTGCCATTCCCTTCTCCAATGCATGAAAGTGAAAAGTGAAAGTGAAGTTGCTCAGTCGTATCCAATTCTTCGCAACCCCATGGACTGCAGCCCACCAGGCTCCTCCATCCATAGGATTCTCCAGGCAAGAGTACTGGAGTGGGGTGCCATTGCCTTCTCCACTGTCACTTACTAGGCAGAGGCAAATAACTTCTCCTTGTTTCAGTTTCCTCATCTGTATTAAAAGGTACCTGCATATCATAGGGCAGTGGACAGGATTAAATGAGTTAACAGATGTGAAGTGCTAAGAACAGCACGTGGCACAAAGCAAACACTGAGCAAATATCATTTACTACTATTATTTTCATCATATTATATATACCTTTACTAGGGAAAAACTAGAAAGATTTATTACAAAAAATATGTATATGAATCCAACTATATCCTATTAAAAAATATAAGGCTGACAGTAATCAATATTCCTTAAATGATGGAAGCATTAGTGCAGAAATTTTGTAAACTCCTCCTGAACACTGATACAGACACAAAGAGGGCTATGATAGAACACAATAATATTACAAAACAATGCTGTAACATAAAAATAATCAATATTTATTAGGCAATAACTATGTGTCAGATACTGTTCTTGGTGCTTTACAACAACTCCACGAGGTGAGTAACATAATTAGTCCCTTTTTAGAGATAAGGAAAAGAGGAACAGAGAGGTACAGTAGCTTGCCCTGGATCACACAGATATTAAGTGGTAGAAATATGAATTTCGGGTGCCCATGGAAGGTGTGTGAGATAGGCTCCATCGTCCCTGGGTCTTTATAACTGCCACAGTTCTATTAAGTTTCTGAAACTTTGTTCAATAAAACAGGATTTGATGGTGGGACTAAATGTGTTCTCCCTAGCTTCTAATTCACAGCACACTGCTTGCCTCCTCTCCCCCTGAAATATTATTTCTGTATTACTTATATAATTAAAAATAAAACTTTATTTTAAAAAGACTCAAGAGATTAGGATAATTCTTGAGCAGTTACAGATTTAAGTCTAGTCTGAGTATAATCACAGATGTTTGCTCTTAAAGTTTTACATTCCATCCAAGTAGGTGTGCAACAGTTGTGGGCACTTATTATTGGATCTAATAAAGAACAATGGTGGCTTAGTGGCTAAGTCATGTCCAACTCTTGTGACCCCACGGACTGTAGCCTGCTAGGCTCCTCTGTCCATGGGATACTCCAGACAAGAATACTGGAATGGGTTGTCATTTCCTTCTCCAGGGAATCTTCCTGACCCAGCAACTGAACCTGGGTCTCCTGCATTGCAGGCAGATTCTTTATCGACTGAACTACCAGAGAAGCCCAATAAAGAATAAAAAAATAAAAAACACAGCAGAAAGGAAAGATTAGAGAAATAAAGAGGAAAAAAAGAACAATAAGATGTAGAGTTGCAGACTAATAGTTGTAGATAATTTTATTAGGTGGCACCAACATCTACTCTAGCTTAAGTGTCCTCAGACTGTCCTTCTAAGGAACTGATGCCCTAGCCTTACGCACTTGGCCCTAAATGAAGCATTAACTAGGGCTGAACGACCCAGATTTGGCTGAATTTATTGACTCTCTTGGCAGAACTTCTGACTGTGTCTTCAGACATATTTTTCCAAGTTGAGGTAGATCTGAGACGGATATACAGCTACTCTAGAAGTAATCACCAGGAGCAGTCTCTGTATCTAGCTCTAAAAAGGGAAACCGCTCATACAGGCCATTCAAGCCAGCATATGACAAAATCTTTTATCTTCAGTTGTGGAATATATTATTTGTAGTTTTGGCAACATATTTATTTCCCAATTGTAATTTGTTTAAGCTAATATTAAAATTTATTTGCTTTCTTTGGGAACTGGCAATAGTAACAAGTAGTGCCAGAAACAAGGATAAGCTAGCCTTGCAATAAAAACCTGATTACAAGATGACACATATACAAAATAAAATATTGGTGTATGACAGGATCTCATCAAGCATACAGACTGTCATATGCAAAAAGAACAGAAAAGATTTACTTTTTTTGCAGTTGTGAAGCATACAAGGAATAAACTGAACTTGTAAGAAAAAAAGCAAAACAAATGCTTGATCTGGTGCCAAATAAATATGCAACTTTTTTTACTTATAACACCAGGTCATTTTAAAGAAATTTATAATGGCTTTAAATAATGGAAACTCTGCATTACTTATCTCCTACATCTCTATGCTACTTAAAACTTAATCTAACAGTGATCAGTAAAACACATTGATCTGAAAGTAAGTAATTTCTCACCACCCACCGCCAAACATGAAGTTGAAATCTTAAGAGGTCCTAAACAACCTGCAGATGAGCAAAAGGTTATTGTTTTGTCCAAAAGTAAAGGGGAGGTTTTGGTTTTAGTGGAGTCAGGAGTTGAGGAAGAAGGGGATCTACCATGATGCTGGAGTCAACCTCTCCTGAAGAAGGAGGATAATGAGTCCGTGAGAAACCACATATATTACCAGATTACTTTACTTTTGAGACATGAAAAACATTTCTCTATTCATTAGCACCTTATTTTCTCAAATCAATGTATAATTTTATTTTTCTTAAGTGAGCTGAATAAAGAATTGACCTTAAAGCTGCAATTCCCATTTGCTACAGCTGAAATACTTAGGGGAAAAAAAGGGTTTATGAACTAACTACTGGACACAAAGACCAAATTATCTAGAGAAGAATTCAGGAAAAGCAATCAAACATGATTTTACATCAGTATGTTTTACCACAAAAATCTAACTCAAAATGATAATTCACATATTCTAAAAAAAATACCAACCCCCCTAAAAACTTTATCTGACATTTTTGAGTATTGCCTGTAACAGGGATTGTATAGATAATTTAACACAGTATATCCTCGTAAGGTCAAGGCTGGTAATGAATGGCATGAGACTCAGTTTAACTCTGAACTAGTTAATTCTTCCCCGATTTTGTAAGAATCCAGGATTTTGATTACTGCTATACTGGTTTATAAAACCATACAGGTTAGCAGTTACATTTATATTCTCTCGTTTTTTATTCAATTACTTCTATTATATGGTGATCAAGACCATTAGTGTGGTCCTATTATTATCCTATCAAACATCCTATTGTGAGATGTTTGATTTCAAGAGTTTACTTACCTTGAAAGTAAACAAATTAAACTTGTTTACTCATGGAACTAAAATGTGCTTGAGAGCTCCCAACTACACAATTATTTTAACATGTTCTAATTACAGTCACAATAGTAGTGATCTTTAATTTTATGAAGAGAATTTGTTCTGACAAAACTAAAAAATGAGAAATTACATTTTAAGAAAAAGTTACATTTTTGCAAATTATGACTTTCAGCAGAGATCAAATCAGGAAAGAAATTCTTATTAATATGTATTTATATATAAGATATATAAACAGGAATTTACCCCCGATGTATGCAAATAATAACTGTCCTCCATAATGACTGGGTAAATATATGGTAAACAGGGCTGCAGGATTTGCCATCTACTCTAGAGAAAGCTTGTTCCACAGCCCTTCACAGTCTCGGAAGATCTCTGAGGTCCTTATTTTAAGACTGCCCTAGGAGTGGACTGGCCCTAGGCCCCGTCTTACCTTCTCCAGGATTCAACTCTACAAGCCCAAATCCAGACAATCTAGTATGAATTAGCTTCCCAGAAACTGAGAACAGCAGTCTTTGCAAGGCTTCTACTTTGAGGATAGACACACAACCACATTTGCAGAATGACAAGTTTCCCTGGAACCTTGTTCCATAATTCTGGAGCTTGTCTCAGGTTCCAAAGATGAAAATCCTTTCTTTTTTATTTTTTTTTTAACCTAGATGTCTCTCTAGCTCTTTTTAGAGATTACTATATAGTATTGTCTAAAGAATAGGATTGTCTAGTCACTTATTAGCTTGTTCTGAAGTTCTTACTCATAAATTGTAGGTAAAAAAGCAGAAACTTTATTAAATGGGCTGGTTCATTTGGCCTTATCTTCAAATATATTTTGCATATGATTTCTTGACTATTTTCTTAATATTTAGCTTTTAGTCACGTGTACTGAGTAGATTATGTAAGGTAACTTCCAGGACGTCTTCTGTTTTGCCATCCAGCAGAGATCTAAAACCACTTTTAACTCTACTCAGTTAGTATACAGTCACAGAATTCCAATTTCATTCACTATTCACGTAGACAAAATATGACTGCCAAGAAAATATATCAAAATATATTGAGAAAATACACCTTACTCCCAGGGAAACGTGATATATTCCAAATCATTTTAAAGATATATTCCTTGATTTGTGGACCATATAATGTTATATATTCATTCAACAACAGTTTACTAAATCTCTACTAAAACACTGGAAACTGAATCCCTTCTTAAATCATTTGTATAAGTGGGAGTACCTTTGATCCTAAATGGCCATATAAAAATCTATCTGACCAAAATGTGTTCTCTCTTCTATACCTTATTGTCAGTCCTGATCGTGACTTTCAGTTGTGGTAGTACACGTTCTACTTCCAGACTCCATTCCGCAGCATCTGTTGTAGATTCCAAAATATCTTCTTGTTTGGCAGACTCGTTCATATCCTAAGAAAGGAAAGATATCACAGGATTGAGAGTTTATAAAAAGAAATGGTAAAATTTTGAGGCATTTTAGCAGCACTGCACAATTTATATCAAGCACGGTAGTGTTAAAATTATAGCAGCAGAAGAAATTCTTTTCTGTCCTCCTATCCATGTTGAAAGAAGATAATGCACCAAGCTGGTAGAATAGCAAAATAAGTATTTAGAATTATAAAGAAGCAAATTTGTGATGTAACTATTTTTTTTTACAAAGAATAAGGCTTCTGAGATATCAGAGTGAACTCAATAGGAATACTGTCAAATGGACAAGCCATTTAGGTATGTTAATAACAGCTGAAAAGATACAAACACTCACATGTTTGGTAAGAAAACACTGTCTTAGATTGAACTCACTGTACTGAAATACAAACCCCAAATCTGAAAAACAAGATAAAATTCCAGAAGCAAAGGGCACTTGATTTACAAATTTTATATTTATAAGGTGATATTTTGGTTAGGTTAAACCATAATAAGCTTAAAAATGTGATTTAATGCAGACCTATTTGAACTCAAATAGGGTCAACTTTCTGCATTTGATTTCTGCTGTTGAGTAATAAGATCATTCATGCCTGTTTTCAAATCAGAAAAGGAAAACTTTTCCTCCCCATTTTATTAGCCCTATACACTTCAGCATTAAGTGTGTATGGATCTGAAAACATACAGAACATAAAAACTAATGATTTAAAGATAAAGCTTATAGTCAAATCTATGGTTTTTCCAGTAGTCATGTACGGATGTGAGAGTTGGATCATAACGAAGGCTGAGCGCTGAAGAATTGATGCTTTCAAATTGTGGTGTTGGAGAAGACTCTTGAGAGTCCCCTGGACGGCAAGGAGATCAAATCAGTCAATGCAAAAGGAAATTAGTTCTGAATATTTATTGGAAGAACTGATGCTGAAGTTGATGCTCCAATACTTTGGCCACCTGATGTGTAGAGCCAACTTATTGGAAAAGATCCTGATACTGGGAAAGACTGAGGGCGGGAGGAGAAGGAGGGACAGAGGATGAGATAGTTGGATGGCATCACTGACTTAATGGACATGAGTTAGAGCAAACTCCGGGAGATGGTGAAGGATGGGGAAGCCTGGCATGCTGCAAGTCATGGGGTCAGAAAAAATCAGACATGACTGAGCGACTGAACAACAACAAAACATAAAGCTTAATATGTTAATTTTGGTAGTATTTTTCCTTTTATGCTCCCTTGAAAAATTATTTTAAAAGTAAGGAAAAATGTTAATGTAGAAAAAAAGAAACTTGAGGGACATAAACAGCCAAATACAATGTATAGACCTTCTATGGATTCTAATTTAAATAATCTGTAAAAGGATGTTTTTGAGACAATCAGGGAAATTGGAATGTGGGAGTATTAGATTATATTAAGGAATTATTATTAATTTTATAGGTATGATAATGGCATGGTGGATATGTTTTAAAAAAGACTTATAAATTAGAGATAATTGCTAAAATAAATATTTTATTCAACAAGTGAATTGATGTAATGTCTGAAATTTACTTTAAAATACTATGGGGCAAAGAAAAAAAGAGGCAGGGGCTTCAAAGGAAACACAATCAACCAAATGTTAACTGTTAAACTGGGTGCTACTGCCTAAGGGTTCATTATCTCATTCTAATTGTGTATATGTTTGAAATTTCCCAAAATACAACATTTAAAAGACCAGACTATATAAACAATCTCACGGTGAAATTACACTCAATGTGAATTTATGTCACTAAAAGATATTTTTATCCAGTCTAACACCAAGTATAAGAATAACCTTATATCGGGATTTGATTTTATGGGGAGCTTGAGGTCTTTAGGGGCTTTGAACTCACTCCTGACTGAGTCTCTAGGGCACTGCTAACATGAGAAAGCCTCTCTCCCTCTCCTACCTCCCAGTTCATATCAGCAAGTTCGAAATAGGCTAAGAGCCTTAAAAGGAGCATATACTGCTTTTTGTTCAGAAAGTCTGGGGGCTATACAGTTCTAACCATGCAGTTAGAGGATGGGTAACTAATATATGCTTTTTCACTTCACAATATGTGGTCTGAATTTATTCAGTTACATTCTATTTTTAAAAAACCCAGAAAGTATGAAAAAATACAGGTATTACATTAAGAAAAGTAAAATGTGGAAACTCTAATTGAAAAATGTTCAAGATCCTATTTTAAACATTAAAGTGCTCATTTAAATATAGAAACATTGTATTATATTGAGCACCTAATATAATGCTATATATCTGTAAAAACCAAACCCAAGGTAGCACATAGCACCAAAACTGGGGAGTGGCGGTGTATTCACAAAACAGACATGTGTGAAGTTATATAAGGATGTATGTGACAGCATGAGAAGAGGTACTGGATCTCTCAGGGGAAATGTAAAGCCACAGGAAATGTTCTCAGTCATGTAACTCAACACAGATACTCATTAACATTCATATACTTGCACAATTACTGGCACATTCCAGTTCCCCTCCCTGGCTCTAGGAAGCCCAATTCTGACCAACTCATTGTCTGTAACAAACAGGGTGAGGTCTTATGAGGATGAGGGTGAGGGTAGGAGGGTGGATGCACTGCCAGTGGGATATGAGCCCTGACATCTGGGGCGTGTGTATGGTATATACACAGGCTTGCTCCTGCCAGGATTACGAGCCCCCACGTCCCAACCCTGCAGAGCCAGGTTGAGTCAAAAAGGGACATGTCCTCTGAAGCAGCAGTTTTTCTATGATTCTTAATAGATGTTCTAATCAGTGATTTAAAAATCAGTTGCTTTACAGACCCACTGTCTAAGTGAACTGAAATTGGTATTCTTGATGAAATACCCGAGCCATTGCTCCCCAAGACTATCCTCTCATCCCCATGCCCCCTTCCTCCTTTCCTTACAAGGAGGGTGGAGCCCAGAATCACCAAAGCCATCCACATTCCCACTTTCTTCAGGCCTGAACATAGGATTATTCAAGTCGTGCATAACATACGTAAAATTTTTACTCAAGGAAGGGCACATTTTTCTGATTTTCACAAAGGCAAATGGGTTAGCATCGGCCCTGTCTGAATCAGACTCAGAATCCAAGAGTTAACAGAATACATGAAGATCAAACACCACATCAAGATAGTCCAGTGCATGAGCTACTATTTATTTTACACTGGGCCCTTCAGTAAGCTGCATTTACCCTTCTTAGCTTATTATTTGGTTCTGGTAAGCAATGATTTGCTAACTCCTACTCCCAATATCCTGAAGTGATTTAATGTAGTAGCTTGAAAGTTTTCACTCAGTCCTAGGCTATAGTTAATATACTTGGGGAAATAACCTAGGTTCCTAAATGAAAAAAAAGCAAAAAAAAAAAAAAAGCACATTAGATTTGGTAGAGTAGCATTAACGTATTCAAACTATACAGTCTCTTTCTACTTCCATCTTTGCACATATGTTTCATAGCTTTGTTCCTCACTCAAAATTTCCTAATGCCTAATAAGTGGATACATTCACTGAGCAAGCCCTACATATGAAGTATAAATCATTTTAACCATGCCTTGGTTATAATACTTTGAGAAAATCTTTCCTTTCTAATTGTTTCTCTGATAACAAATGGTATTTTATGTGAAGCTATTAGTAAAGAGAAATAAACTGCTGTTTCCATTTAATCAAAATTTTATATCATCATGATGAAGTCCCTCTCTGAAACAATATTAACTAAGATAAAGGATGCCTCTTGGGAAATTGCATTTTCTAGTTAATGTTGCTGAAGAAACAATTAGAAGCTCAATAATACATAAGACTATCCTGAAGTCTCATTTATAATTAATTAATTTACCAATAAGCTATCTGTTAAGCTTCTACAACATGCAAAGTAAGAATCCAGGCACTGTGCTTAGTATGGGATGACAGAAGGATTTAATTCCTGCCTGTAAAGAGTTCATAGCCTATTAGAAAGCATCTGAGGCTAGTTAATGCAGGTAATAATTGGTCCTAAGAAAGAGAAACTGATGAGAACTGACCCTAAGACTGCCAAAGGAAGAAATGAAGATAACAGTCTAAGCCATCCCATAATGTAACCTTGATGCATATCACCCAAAGTCAGTTCAAGGATCAAATATGCAATGGTACTAGCCTGCTCTGAATCCTATTCCATAAAATAGTCTCCCCTTTGCCCAGGAAATATGAATGGCATAGTTTAGCATCTGAAGAAATTCTATGTTCTCTGTGTGTGCATTTATGTACACACACACACAAATATATACAAGTAGATGTGGTTTTGGTCATATGATGATAGAGAGGTAATAAGGAAAGGCCCTGCATATCAGAAAGGGAGATCACATGAGGGTAAATAAAGCTGTTGGATGGGTACTCCCGAGAGTGAAGCTCAAGGCTCAGGCACCCATGAGAACACATTTCTGATAACAGATACCTCAGGTCAGACACCACAGAGAGATCACAAGTTCAGACTGGAGCCTGCTGAGAGGACCTAGATCATGAAGGCCTGGGCAGAAACTGGACTCACCGACTTCCAGGTGAAAATGGGAGATGAAGGGAGATTTAGAAGATCCCAACACATAACTAGTAGTGAAACAAGAGCATGGGGAGGTGCTTAAGCCTGCAACTGCTGCTGCTACTGCTGCTAAGTTACTTCAGTCGTGTCCGACTCTGTGTGACCCCATAGATGGCAGCCCACCAGGCTCCCCCGTCCCTGGGATTCTCCAGGCAAGAACACTGGAGTGGGTTTCCATTTCCTTCTCCAATGTGTGAAAGTGAAAAGTGAAAGTGAAGTCGCTCAGTCGTGTCCAACCCTCAGCCACACCATGGACTGCAGCCTACCAGGCTCCTCCGTCCATGGGATTTTCCAGGCAAGAGTACTGGAGTGGGGCACCATTGCCTTCTCCGGCAACTACCAAGCCCAAATCCCTGCCTCTCAGGAAGATCAGACACCACTGTCAGAATGGATTTCAGATACGGGGAATGCTAACATGTACTGGCTGTAACTATTAAGTTACATAGTCTCTTATTGTACTATGCTGTAATACAACAATGCCTTAAAAGCAGAGAAATCTGGACTGACTGATCCCACACTAAACAATCCCAGATAACTGTAAGTTTTGCTTTCTAATGTCTGCTTTTAAATTGTTCCTAGAGCTGTGTTCATTATGATGATGCCAGTGGTCACCTGTGGCTGTCTTCCTGCTTGTCTGTAGCACCTCTCCCTTCTCCTAAGCTGCTGTGGATTTAGAAACCTACTAACCAACCTTGTTAGAATTTGGGCAACGTTGGGCTTCTCAGGTGGTGCAGTGGTAAAGAATCCACCTGCCAATGCAGAAGACTCAAGAGACCTGGGTTTGATCCTTGGGTTGGGAAGATCCCCTGGAGAAGGAAATGACAACCCACTCCAGTATTCTTGCCTGGGAAATCCCATGGACAGAAGAGCCTGGTGGGCTACAGTCCTTGGGGTTGCAGAGTTGGACATGACTGAGTGACTGAGCACAAGAATACAAGAGAAAAAAGTGAGCATTCAGGGATGAAGGGTAGTGAGGTTAGGACTCTTCACAGAAAAATTTTAAATGAAGTGTTTATTCTTATTTTGGTTGTTCAGGGGTCTTTTTTGAATTCTGCCTCATTTGCCGCATTTCCAAGATAGGCTAGATGGCCAAAAGGCTAATAGAGTATATATAGTATTACTATGGATTAAACAGGGTTTCTCCTAAGGGTATCTAGTGCCCTTCTTTCCCATCTATCAATAAAGTTAGAGAAAGGGGTAAATAAGTTATTGATATTTCAATCAGAGTATTTCCTCAAAATCTAATGATTTTAACAAATTATATTTAAGGCAGAGATAAAACCATTCATGTCGCTACAAGTCAATTCTTCTTCATGATTAAAGAAGCACAAAATGTGAATCTAATTCATTATTTTCTTTCCAAATTAGGTTTTACATGATTTAACACTATATTACTGTGAAGAAAAATGTTTAATACCATACAAAAAGTATCTTCAAATTTGCTCTGAATAACCAAATTAAACCCTGGCTAATCTATCAAAAGAAATAGACGGTAGCCTCCATCTTGAAATATATGAAGTTCACAAAAGTTTTAAGTTCAATTTTAAGACTATCAAAAGAAATTTTATTGAGTTATAATGTGAACCAAGACTTGAACAAATTTTGTTCCCATATACCCAAAAGGGTAAAAAGAAAGCTCCCCAAATTAACACAAAATAAATTTAATTTTCCAATAAAAGATCTGAAATTGTTTTTGAGTGAGAATTTAACCTCCAATATTATTTCTGTTTAACACATCAAACTACCTTTGCTACTTTAACTACTTTAGCTACACTGGTATACTAAGTGCTAAGATAAAATAATTTCCATAGACTTTTTATTTTCTCAAACTAAAACCAAAGAAAGTAACACAGGAAGTGCGTCTGGAGGAAATAATGTAGACATTATACTTGGTGTTGCAGAGTATGTAAAATAAGTCTAACTTTTTATGGCATAAACATCTGTAAGGCTTCTTTTCTTTGAGATGGCAACAACATGGATATATCAGTGCCCCAATACTAGGTGTTGCAGAGTATGCAAAATAAGTCTAACTTTTTATGGCAGGAATTTCTATAAGGTTTCTTTTGAGACTGCAACCACATGGATATACCAGCACTCAAATACATTTGAAGAGCTCAATTCAAACCTACTGAGAGGAATATTAAAATCCAATTAATTGTCAAGATTAAATATTCCCAGGACTCAGGGAATTAAGTTGTCTTAAGAATCACCACAGTATGACGTAAATGTTAAGACAATGAGTCAGGCATCCCATCTCTGGTCAAATTCCACCTTCATCACTTACTAGCTGCTAGTCATTAAATCTCAGGGTCCCCATCTGTAAAATGGAAGTAATAATTGTACCCTCTCCACATTGAAAGTGTTGTTATGGGGATTAAATTAAATGATGCATTTGAAAGGCTTTCATAATACTTGATACATAATAAGCCCCCGATATATGTTAGTAGTTATAATTACCATCACCATTATTATATGCCAAGCATGGTATTAGACGCTTTTACACATAGGTTAAATGCCCAGTAATAAGACCATGAATCAAAGGAGCCTTATTCCCATTTTTTTGAATAAGAAAAATGAGGTAGAGAGTAGTTACGCAATTTTCCCAATGTCACATCATTAGTAAGTGGCAGGGCCCAGGCAAGGTCACCCTAGAGCACAAGCTCTGAAGCACCTTACTATATGGCTATCAATCCTTTGTCATATAAGTTACAACTATATTTCCCAGTTTCTTACTTGTCTTTTAACTTTATGGTATTTCCCATCCCTCCATATATAAGGTTTTAATTTTTATGCATTTAGATTTATCAGTACTCTTCCTTTATGGTTTTTAGTTTTCTCGCCATGCTTTATCATGCCTATTTCAACCCATGAATATTACACTTGCCATTCATATCTTAGGCCTCATCAGTTTTTAATTTGTTGATCCATATGAGGTTTATTTGGGTGTAAGATATGAGGGAGGAATCCATCTTTTTTCTCGAAATGAACAGCTTGTTATCATCACCATTTAATTGAATCTCTGATTGATTTGCATTTCTTCATATACTAATATAACCATATATGTGGATTATTTTTTAACTCTGTACTACTTCAGTAATCTATTTTTGCATCAGTATAATTTTTTTCAGACTTATAAAAAATCACACAAATAGCATTAAAAATTCACATATACCCCTCATCCAGATTCACTAAATGTTAGCATCTCACTTGACGTCAGGGCAATTATGTGTAAAGGGATACAATGTTTATATCTAGGTGCTGAGATCTGAAGAAATTTTTAATTTTTTCTTTGTATTCTTTTGGGCTTTCATTTAAAAGAAACAAGGAATATATTTTACCTTTAAAAAGAATATAAAGTTTTTTCAATAAAAACAAGTAAAAATGTAAGTTTGATTAACTTCCAAACACTAGCTGGTACAGGGGTGGTAAATGCTTTAGGAGTCTGAATAACAGAGAGAAGCGCATTTTAATGGCAATGGTGAAATTTAAGTTTAACTTTACAAGGATGTTTGGGATGTAAACAGGCAGAAGAGGCAAGTCAAGCATTTACATAGGCAGGAAAGCATCATAAGCCAAATATGAAATATGGAATGAACATAGCTTGTGAAGATCATATGAGATGAGAGACTAGGAGATTAAAAAGCTAAATATTGGGAAGCAAAAGAAAATTGAATATATCGTGAAGACCTCAGAGGCCAGGCTGAGGAATGTGAATTTTGTCCTCTAAGCCAGAGGACAAAGAAAAGTTACAAACAAGGTAAAATAATTTAATCTAACAAATCTTTATTTACTACCTACTAAATACCAGGTACTGTTCTACTCCAGGGATAGTGAATAAAATGATAAAAAATCCTCATAAAAGAATATTTTAGTTTTGTTTTATGAAAATTTATAGCTTGTAGATCTGTGAATCATAGGATTAAATGGAGCTGGGGTGATAAGGAAAGGTATCACTAAGGAGGCAGGATTTGAGCTGAACCTTAAACATTGAAGGGTCAGGTAGACAGATGACGGGAAGGCATTTTAGGTAAGAGACAAAAGAGGATGAGATAAGAGCAGATATACTCATGAGGTTACCTTGAAACCTCATGAGTCTACCTGGAAAAATTATCCCAGCAAAAGAAAATAAAGTTGGCTATATGGACAGTTGTCAAATTGCTAGGGGTTTTGAAAGCCAGACCAAAAATGTATTGCTTTGTTACCTGTCTAAACTTAGCTGTAGGCAATGAAAACCCAACAAAAGTTATTGGATTCAGAATGATCTGGCAAGTCATGTTTGGGGTAGTAACGTCAAAGAGTAAGAGGAAATTCTAGTGGTCCAGTGGTTAGGACTCCATGCTTTCACTGTCGAGGGCCCAGGTTCAGTCCCTGATCAGGGAACTACGATCCCACAACATGGGGAAAAAAAAGATTGAGGAATAAGAGGAAAAATATTTCAGCAAAGGGTGGAGATGGGGAAGGTGAATATGAGAGGGATTTCAAAGGCACCATCTACAGGTCTTAGTAACTAACTACATGTCCTGGATGAAAATGAATCAGTTGTCAGATATTCAAAGCACTAACACTCTGAGGGGTAGATGGGTGCAGGTGAGGGTTTTTAAGAATATAGGTTTATAGAAGAGCGAACATTCCGGGTACACATCTAATGTACTGAATTTTATAATAAATTACATGCTATTAGTGTTGACTAAGGAAGTAAAACCCATCCATTCATAAAATGACTGCTTTCAAATGATTCCTAGAAAAGATCCTAAAATTACAATACTTTTCATTAGATTCCCCTTAGTCATCTCTATAGAGGAGATCCTATGCGACAGCAGACTGAGTCCAATGGGCCTTCAGTAATAATCCAGCGACAGATAACAAAATTAAAGCCATGCTATCACCAGAGCTTCCTAATTTACATCAAAATGCAATCTTCCTTATAACTTACATGCTATATAAGCTTCTTACTCAAAAATATTCATGGTGGTCTAGAAATTTGTATTGTGAGACTGGGGCTTTTTTCTATTCTCCTATAACACCTAAGAATGTTTATAACTAATTACAATCTCTAAGAGAGGTGAAAATTATACAAAATAAGAAATTCATCAAACATACACTCTCTGCCAGCACCATGCTAGGTGTGGTCCCCAAGTTCTATTAATCTTAAAACAACCCTGGGTTGAATTATGTCCCCACCTAAAGATAAGAAATTGAGTTAGAGAGAGGATAAATCATGGCCACGTGGTCAGGATTTTCTATCTAAGGCTGCTTTTCCACTGTAGCACTGGCCTTAAAGGTATGGACTCAGAGTTGGAAAAGACCTTGAAAAGTCCTTGCTTCCTCACAATAAAACCAGGATGAAGATGAGGATCTTTCCTATTTCAAATGTGGATTCAAAAGCAACGCTAAAGATCAAGCAAAACTCTCTTTTAAACCCAGCAAGAACTGCCATTTGAGTCTCCTCTGAGCAGTGAGGGGTGCAGCTTTTTTCTCTAACCTACATTTCCTATTCACCTCCAGATGTGAAACTGCTGGGGTGGTACGGGTTAGTTAACAGAGAAATAAAAGCATTTGCTCAGCCATAACGCATTCCATCACACTCAAAACATGTGGCGTTTTAATTGTTTCTTCTGTGAAGTACCAATGATAGAGCACAGGCACAGCACAGAGAGGAGAACTCACCCCCATTGTTTTAGGAAAGGAGAAGAAAGAACATTTTCCTCAAGCAGGAATCAGAACCAGGGATAAACTATGGGGCATGTCATGTTGTAGCATGGTGTATTTTCCCTGGTATTACTCAGAAAGACACTTTGTTGAACAGTAAAGTGTAAACCATATGTAAAGTGAAGAAAATGTAAAGTATTTAAGCTATTACTCAAAGTAGATCTATCTTCTTTCCCTTTTTTATTACAATATTGCAGACTTGCCACAGTGACACCCTAAACTACAACTGAAATGATTTTTATCCTAAGCCCAGAGCTTTACTTCCTTACAGCTTTTGCCTTTTAAGCCAAACATTCTCTCATTCTTGCTACAATGAATTTTTTGCTAAGTAATTAAAAACCAATTGTGTTTAAACCTTTTCAGAGAGTTGGTTTTGTGCTGTATAACTTAGGATTTGGTTTCTAAAACCTTAAATTTAGCATCTCAAGGAAGAATGGTGTCTATGGCACGTTTGAAAAAAATGTTTTGAAATGAAGTGATGGGCATTTAAAAATAGAATTCAGAGAGTGTGCAGCTTCCCTCCCATTTTTTTTTTTTTTTTTTGCTGGGGGAGAAGAATGAGACATCTGCATTATGCTGCCAGATCGCTACTGCTGGGATTCTGTTGAGCTATAGAATGGAGAGGTTTTTCAGAGACCACTCATAATTACAGCCTAGTTACCATGAACATGCAGGCACTTTCCAATCAGCATGCTCAAATTTCAAATGGTAATAACCAGAACACCTGCCGAACACCTTGCTTCTTTCCCTGCTCCCACTCCTCACATCTTTGAACATTCTACCACATCACTAACCCTCACAGGCCCTGACCAACTGTCAGAGCTTCATTCCCCACTAGTGTCCCCCACTCCATGGCCAATCGCACAGATGCTTTTAACTCAATTTCAGACTTGGAAAACATTCGGAAACCAGAGGGACTAAGAGAATGTGGAACTCCTGGGGGCTAGCATTTTTTTTTCTAAGAAAAAATTCAAAATTTAGACAAATAGCCTGCAAATCAAACTCTGGAAAAATAAAGCAATTCCTTACTAGTTTCAGGAATTGTTTTCTTGCACAGTATGGGCATAAACCTCTGCGATGTTGCAGGTTTGGCTTCAGACCACTTCAATAAAGTGAATACCACAATAAAGCAAATCACACAACTGTTTCCGTTTCCCAGTACGCATAAGAGATATGTTTACAATACACTGTAGTCTGTTAAGTGTGCAACAGCATTATGTCTAAAAAATAATGTACATGCTTTAATTAAAAAAGATTTTATCAATAAAAATGCTGTCATCTGAGCCTTTAGCAAGTTATAGCGGTAACATCAAGATCATTGATTAAAAAAAAAGATCACTGATCACCAATTGCCATAACAAATATAATAATTATGGAAAAGCTTGAAACACTTCTAGAATTATCAAAATATGACACAGAGACCAAGTGAGAAAATACTGTTGGAAAAATAACACCAGCAGACTTGCTCAATGCAGGGTTGCCACAAATCTTTGATTTGTTAAAAAAAAAAAAAAAAAGGCAGTGTCTGCAAAATGCAGTATCTGCAAAGCACAATAAAGTGAAGTATCACAAGATGAGGTATACCTGTGTTATTGGTAAAACTATAATGCGTTAAGAGACTAGAGGAGGAAATCACAGCAAAAAATGGCTTCAAAGTATATTTTTTAAACCTCAAAGTAGATAACTATTCTGAAAAACACCTGCTTCCACACAAGCCAATGCCATCACCGCAAGCATTCATGATTGATAGGAAGCACCATTTTCTTAGAACCCCGATTTCAGTGTTCATGAAATGCTGCTGCCGCATCATGCTCTGATTAGGCAGACATTGCAAAGTTTAGTCAATGGGCATATAGCATCTCTTTACAACTTCTTCAAATTAGCAGTTATAGGCTTCAGCTATTTAGTGGGAGTAAGGACGCTGGACCTTTGGATTTCTTTCAAGGAAGGACTTGGGCTCAGCTGGGCAGCAAGTGGCTTTCCTGCTGTCAGCTCCCTCGGGCTCTGTCCTACATGCAGAGCTACCGATCCTGGGGGTTGCCTCCTTCCCAGGGCAGCCTGCCTCCAGAGACCAAGCCCAGCAGGCAGCACTTCTCCACAGCTTCTCAGCAGGCTGGCCAAGGCTTTATCAGGCCTAACTCACAGTTCCGTCCACCCTCAGCCCAATACCGCTTTCTCATCCTGTCTTTTCACCATGAACATCTTGCATCCCAAACTGTCTCAGTGTCTACTTCCAGAGAACACAATCTACAGCGTATATCTGTTTCATTTGCCTTCTCTCTTGTTCCTACCACAAGTCTCAGGAAAATGCTCATGTAGAGCCAGCTTCTTGAGTTACCACCATCCTTAAAAGCAAACTTCTCAGGGTCTAGACTATGCTTTATTAAATGAACGAAAGGAATATAAGTAGATTTCTCCCTGCACGATCCTACATGGTACATAGAAGAGAACCCAATTATTGCTGAGAGATTCTCTTCTCTATGAAGATTAAACTATACTTTCTCATAAAATTATAAATATAAAATAGCACCCATTCACATGTGTTTTCATTCAATATTATTCAATATCAAGCATGTTCTACACAACAGGCACAGGTAGGTGAAAAAGCAGTTTAAAAAGTTTCTGCTCTAGAGGAGTTTGCGTTCTACTGGTTGAGACAGACCATAAACAAATCAGATGAGTGTGATGCTAGAGCCTGTGAAGAACCATAAAGCTGGGGGAGGAGACAGAGAATGACTGGAGAAGCATCTAATGTTTCAAAACCACAGGTAGAGGGGACAGCTGTAGCCACATGCTGCTGGGCTGGCATAGTCACGTATACATTAGGAAATCAATTTCCTAGACAGAATCCACCATTCTTGTTCTAGCGACGAATTCATCGCATCAACTTGAGTGACATAATATTTCTTCTGCATTGTGAGCCCACCTGCTTCATGAAACATAAAATCTTAAATCTGTGTTACTAACTATACAGCAGCTCTGTCTTAGGGAAAGAGCAGCCTGAGCCACTGAAAGCTCTAGTCAGATACAGCTGTCTCAGGCAGATGGCTGTAGTGGGCAACATCATAAACTTGCCAGATTTTTTAAAATATGAAAGGGTTTTCTGCCTCATTAGTACTTCATGGCTGACCATCCACAAACACCTGGTGTTCAGACTTTCTCCTCTTGTGAAAACACAACCATATAGTCTTAGCTCAAAAAAAGTACAGGTTATATATGAATACTATCGACCAAAGGAGCTAATACTTAGATCATTTATAAAGTCACTGGTAGAGCAAAAACCCATCCTTACACAGTTTAATGGAGGTGGAAAATTGAAATTAGGACCAATCAGGACTTAGAGTCATGGTAGAGGCAAGTTAAATTACTTTGCTCCTTCCCAATACTCAAACTACGTAGTCTAGAGAGAATCACAGGTGGCCTGCACAGGCTTCTATTTACACCATCAATATAAGAATGAATAGTACAAACAACAAATTCTTTATAAGAATAACTGTGTATGCAACTCTCCTTTTGTTTTTTTCTTCACACTTTAGAACTCTGTCATCACATCTTCATCACAAGAACACCAAGCACCAAAGCATCCTTGCTTAAGTTAGGAATCTATGCCATTGAACTCTTTGTTATAAGGTAAAGGAGAAAAAGCAATAGACTTGGGAGTTTGAAGAAACTGAGCTAAAATTAAGGCACTGCAATTTATTTGCTTTTTAAAAGATTAAACTGTCTCAAGGTTAGAAATTTCAGTTTTTGTATCTGTAAAAGGCAGAGGAACCAGAGACCAAGTTGCCAGCATCTGCTGGATCATCGAAAAAGCAAGAGAGTTCCAGAAAAACATCTATTTCTGCTTTACTGACTATGCCAAAGCCTTTGACTGTGTGGATCACAATAAACTGTGGAAAATTCTGAAAGAGATGGGAATACCATACCCCCTGACCTGCCTCGTGAGAAATTTGTATGCAGGTCAGGAAGCAACAGTTAGAACTGGACATGGAACAACAGACTGGTTCCAAATAGGAAAAGGAGTATGTCAAGGCTGTATATTGTCACCCTGCTTATTTAACTTATATGCAGAGTACATCATGAGAAACACCGGGCTGGAAGAAGCACAAGCTGGAATCAAGATTGCTAGGAGAAATATCAATAACCTCAGATATGCAGATGACACCACCCTTATGGCAGAAAGTGAAGAGGAACTCAAAAGCCTCTTGATGAAGGTAAAAGAGGAGAGTGAAAAAGTTGGCTTAAAGCTCAACATTCAGAAAACGAAGATCATGGCATCTGGTCCCATCACTTTATGGCAAATAGATGGGGAAACAGTGGAAACAGTGTCAGACTTTATTTTTTGGGGGCTCCAAAATCACTGCAGATGGTGACTGCAGCCATGAAATTAAAAGACGCTTACTCCTTGGAAGGAAAGTTATGACCAACCTAGATAGCATATTCAAAAGCAGAGACATTACTTTGCCAACATAGGTCCGTCTAGTCAAGGCTATGGTTTTTCCTGTGGTCATGTATGGATGTGAGAATTGGACCATAAAGAAAGCTGAGCATCAAAGAATTGATGCTTTTGAACTGTGGTGTTGGAAAAGACTCTTGAGAGTCCCTTGGACTGCAAGGAAATCCAACCAGTCCATTCTGAAGGAGATCAACCCTGGGATTTCTTTGGAAGGAATGATGCTAAAGCTGAAACTCCAGTACTTGGGCCACCTCATGCAAAGAGCTGACTCATTGGAAAAGACTCTGATGCTGGGAGGGATTGGGGGCAGGAGGAGATGGGGACGACAGAGGATGAGATGGCTGGATGGCATCAATGACTTGATGGACGTGAGTCTGAGTGAACTCTGGGAGTTGGTGATGGACAGGGAGGCCTGGCGTGCTGCGAGTCGGACAGAACTGAGCGACTGAACTGAACTGAACTGAACTGAAAACGGAGGTAACATCTTCTCAAATACCTTAAAAAGTCAGGAAAGGATGTGTTTTAAAGTACTTTGAAAACTATAGTGATTGGCAAGTATATTGTTATAACTGAAGCTTGGCTGTATTTAAATGTTAACAGGTTATTTTGAAATAATTTTCAATTGGGCAAGAAAAGTTTATTTGTTGATTTAAGAAGCATTTAGTCAGTACCTTTTGTATTACACTATGGAGAATATAAAAAATGATAGTTATTCCTGTTACCAAGGAGCTTATACAAGTCAGATTTAAGAGAAGGAATGTAGGGGGAGGTGTGGTTTTGGTTTTTGCCAATAACTTGTAAGTACTTTCTATGTGCCAGACAGACATCGTATAAATGCTTTATGTGCAGTAGCTCTTTTAATCTTTAAAAAATCTTTGTTAAAGGTAATAGTTTTATTCTGATTTTATGGATGATGAAGATACGGCATAAGAAAATTGGAAACCTACTCAAAGTCATACACCTAGTAAGTACTAAAAAGTCTCAAAGACAACTCACACAGTCAGGCAAGATAGCCACATTATATTACATACATCTCAAGTTGGGCAGAAAACACACCCATATTGTTAATAATAGTTACAAATGCTAACAATACTATGGCATTGAATGATAAATGAAGAGACCACCTTGGGGTGAGGTGGCCAAGGAAGTCTTCATGATATGTACCCAAAACTAGGTCCAAATTTGTTTGCAGAATTAAGATAAGAAAAATTAAATAAAGTACAAACAAGATTTTGTTTCATACGTATTTTTGTGGCATGCGATAAGTATCATTTTATTGAAATATAACATACATATAGGAAAAGACAAAAATCCAAACTGTACTTTGAAATTATTTCATTAAGTGGGTTCTCTTTTATAGACTGGGCTTATTTCCTAATTAAAATAAAGCAAAAACTGACTTGAAGCAACTGACCATCTATTCATATACCAGTCTTAATATAATCCATTTTATTTCAAAGAATTACCTACAATTTAAGTATTTTCCTATAATGAAGACCATTACGGGCCATTATAATGGAAAATAACTTGAAACTGACCCTGAGTTGATATTTCATGATATAGACAGAGGCTGTTTCACCTGCCCCTCTGAGTTTTATATTTGCTAAAATAATTTCAAGAGCTACTTTTCAAATGACACACAGAACAATGGCCAGAACAATGATTTCTGCTTGCTTCCATTCCCAGCACAATACATGTACTGACTGCTTGTTGGTCCTGCATGTATCCTGTGTAACTCACCAAGCGATAGGTCTGGGCCTTCAAAACGTTGAGATCAATAAAGTTTTCTTCATTGTCTGTCTCCTCTTCCTTAGGAAAATAAAAGAGTTTAAAAGTTAATAATTATAAAAGTTGTAATTAAAAAATATATTTCCAGATTTTTTTTACAGTAGGTCCTTGTATGTTATATATTTTAAATATAGCAACGTGTGCATGTCAATTCTAAACACTTATGCTAAGCTCAACAGGAAGACTAAGAAAGGACATTTAAAGCCTAGTAGTGTGCATAAAGTAGGGCATTATGTTATCTGTTTTTTGAGGTTTTGATGATGCCATTTAAAAATAGGACCTGCTTTTTTTTACAATCACTTAAGAAAAAAAAGAGCTGTGAAACTGCTGCTGCTACTGCTGTTTGCTGCTGCTGCTAAGTCACTTCAGTCATGTCCGATTCTGTGTGGCCCCATAGATGGCAGCCCAACAGGCTCCCCTGTCCCTGGGATTCTCCAGGCAAGAACGCTGGAGTGGGTTGCCATTTCCTTCTCCAATGCGTGAAAGTGAAAAGTGAAAATGAAGTCTCTCAGTCATGTCCGACCCTCAGCGACCCCATGGACTACAGCCTTCTAGGCTCCTCCGTCCATGGGATTTTCCAGGCAAGAGTACTGGAGGGGGTGCCATTGCCTTCTCCAGCTGTGAAACTAGGGATAAATAAACATAAGAACAGAATAAGCAACAGTTAATGGAAATTTTGAGTAAGATGACTAAAATGGACAAAAATAAGAGGTTGATAGATATGGAATACTCTCACCTACTCCAGGGACCAATCACAGTAATGTATATTTTTGACATCTCATCTTCTATATGCTTAAGTTTAAAGATATTAAATATTAATTCTATATAAGGATGTAAGATATTAACTTTGTATCTTAGATATTAACTATCTAACAAAAGGATAATTCAGGTAGATTCCAAGCTGGTCCTGATTCTAAGCCCAACTGATGTGGGGGACAGGGTCAGAAGAGACCCTTTGACAAGCAATCTCCTCCCCAATACACAGTAAATACAGAGTTTGAGCAGGCTGTATAAGCAGGTAGGACAAAATGTTAAAATGTCTTTGTGGTGACAAGTGACAAAGTGGGTGGAGCAATTTTAACAAGAATATCCAAAGCTTAAAGACATGATAATGAGGCCAATAGAGCTTGGTTCTAAAGTCTTGTAAAGAAAAACAAAAAAAATAAGTGAGAGTTGTTTGGTGGACACTTTCACATGTAGAGCTGCACAAAAGCGGCAGTCGTAGATTTCAAAGATAACCCTTGTCGTTAAGCACTTAGAAGTATGTAAGACAGTGGTTCTCAAAATGTGGTTCTTAGATCAGCAGCATTAGTATCACCTGGGAGCTTGTGACAATGTAATTTAACCATCCCAGATCTACAAAGAAACTCCTAGGGGTGGGGCCACTAAGCTGAGACATTAGAACTATGTTAATCTTTGAGAAATTAGAAATATTATAGTAAAATATGAAACAATATAAATGCAAATAACATACAATCAAATAACGTTCATTTTTTTAGGGATGGAGGCAGTGGGGCCTAGATGTGTAGACAAAACTGATGGGTTTACATCTTAAATCCTAAGCATATATGCACAAGCACATCTTTGAGAAACAGCTCAGTCTATCCTGTGTTTGCACTAATGATGGTGTACTTAACCAGAGCAAATGATAGAGATGCCAGTGACTCAGTGCCGATGGGAGAAGAGACGAGTTTATAATGCTTTTATAATAACCTAATCAGTACTGTTTACATAGGTGATCAATAAGTACTTGTTGAACTGTGGTCGATTGAACACTATTAGGCAAAAAGCTTTAAGAGTAGGTACTAGAAAAAGAATTTAAGTTATTAAAAATTATTAAGAAAGCAATCAAAATGAATTTGAATATAAACAGACTCAAAAAATAGCTTTAAATGAAGAGGATTTTAATCTCAGTAATTTAAAAGGTACTCAATTTCCTGTCATTTCTTTGCCTAATATGTGTCTTCATTCTCCTACTGCCAATCACTAAGGATATGACTGTATACTGTGAGGACATTCTGTGAGGACATTCTGTGAGGACATTCTTTGAGAACATTCTGTGTCATGATCCCAATCCTCCCTTCTTCCCTCTCGGCCACCCTCCCTCTCTCCTCCCTCCATCCCTCTCTCTCACTTTTCAGTTATCAATGTGTCCTAACTTGATTTGACCAGTCTAAAATGGAAGCTTTTGAGTTTCTTGTTGATCACAGAAGAACTTTACTTTGTCAGAAATGATCTTTGCCATCTGTGAGCTATCCCACAAACTCTGGCACCAAATTGAAGTAATATCGCACCATCCAGAGGCTTTTGGCATTGACCCAGCTCTCCTTACTAAGAGGAATGGGAGAGGTAAGAGGCCTCCTTAGAATAATATAACAACAAGGAAGAAGGAAAAGGAAAAAATTCAAGAGACATGATATAAGGGAACTAAGAGCCTCAGACACAACGCTTTGAGGAAGGCTTCAGCTTGGTCTTATGACAGCAGAAGGTCTTTACTTCACAGTTGGCAAGAAATGTGTGAATAGGATGCTTTCTAGTTTGTTTCTCTAATTTATACAAACAGCAATCCTGCTTTGAACTTTAAATGGTTCTCAGGGAAAAAAAAAAAAAAAACCCTCTATTTTGTAAAAGTTACAAGCAATGTTGTGACAGATGATTTTTTGTCAAATATTTAATGAACAGCTACTATGCACCAGGCATTGCATAATAAAATGGAGACAACAAATGTGCAAAATTGGTTTATGCCCTCATGGAGTTTTCCTTCTGATTAGTTGGTTTTTGTACTTTTTTTCCCTGACTAGCTGTTTTGAGTTATAGGTCTTTGAAGCTAAATATTGATGCATTAGGACCAGGTATCTGTAGATAAACTATTTACTACTAATAATAAACAGTAACTAAGAAACAAGATGAGGAAATATCTGAGTAAAATAAGTGAGATGAACAACAGGGACTGAAAGGAAAGATTTATTACACAAAGAATAAAGTCTAAACTCCCTAAAATGACCAAAATGATCTGGACCTGGTCTTTCTTCCCCGCTAACCCTGGAGACGGGAATGGCAACCCACTCCAGTATTCTTGCCTGGAGAAGTCCATGGGCAGAGGAGCCTGGCAGGCTATAGTCCATGGGGTCGCAAAGAGCCATACAAGACTGAGCAACTAACACACACAATCTGAAGTCACTCTCCTCCTCACTCAGGAGAGCTGGCAGCAATGATTTTCCCTCAGTTCCTTGATCATGGTAAGCGCCCTCCTTCCTCTGAGTTTTTGTACATGCAGCTCCACCAGGGTCTTGCCCAGTGCCTGCTACATAACAGGTGCTCAATAAACACATGAATGACTACATTTTTACCTTAAGTTTAAAAATTTATCACATTAAGAAAGATATCTTTTAAACTGGTTTTACAATGGTCTTTTTCTTTTTATAGATAGTAATCATCTTTTTTAAAAAAAATTTATTTATTTTAATTGGAGGCTAATTACTATATAATACTTGGTGGGTTTTGCCATACATTGACATGAATCAGCCATGGGTATACATGTGTCCCTCAACCCGAACTCCCCCCCTCCTCCTCCCTCCCCATTCCCATCCCTCTGGGTTGTCCCCGTGCACCAGCTTTGAGTGCCTTGTTTCACGCATGGAACCTGGACTGGTCATCTGTTTCACATATGGTAATATACATGTTTCAATGCTATTCTCTCAAATCATCCCATCCTCGTCTTCTCCCATAGAGTCAAAAAGTCTTTTCTTTACATCTGTGCCTCTTTTGCTGTCTTGCATATAGGGTCATTGTTACCATCTTTCTAAATTCCATATATATGCATTAAGAAACTGTATCGGTGTTTTTCTGACTTACTTCACTCTGTATAATAGGCTCCAGTTTCATCCACCTCATTAGAACTTATTCAAATGTACTCTTTCTAATAGCTGAGTAACATTCCATTGTGTTTATGTACCACAACTTTCTTATCCATTTGTCTACCGATGAACATCTATGTTGCTTCCATGTCCTGCTGCTGCTGCTAAGTCACTTCAGTCATGTCCGACTCTGTGTGACCCCATAGACAGCAGCCCACTAGGCTACTCTGTCCCTGGGATTCACCAGGCAAGAACACTGGAGTAGGTTGCCATTTCCTTCTCCAATGCATGAGAGTGAAAAGTGAAAGTAAAGTCACTCAGTTGTGTCCGACTCTTAGCGACCCCATGGACTGCAGCTTACCAGGCTCCTCCGTCCATGGGATTCTCCAGGCAAGAGTACTGGAGTGGGTTGCCATTGTCCTCTCCATGTCCTATTTGTATGGAAATACAAAAAACCTCAAGTAGCCAAAGCAATCTTGAGAAAGAAGAATGGAACTGGAGGAATCAACCTGCCTGACTTCAGGCTCTACTACAAAGCCACAGTCATCAAGACAGTATGGTACTGGCACAAAGACAGAAATATAGATCAATGGAACAAAATAGAAAGCCCAGAGATGGATTCACACACCTAAGGATACCTTATACTTGACAAAGGAGGCAAGAATATACAATGGAGAAAAGTCAATCTCTTTAACAAGTGGTACTGGGAAAACTGGTCAACCACCTGTAAAAGAATGAAACTAGAACACTTTCTAACATGATACACAAAAATAAACTCAAAATGGATTAAAGATCTAAATGTAAGACCAGAAACTATAAAACTCCTAGAAGAAAACAAAGGCAAAACACTCCCTGACATGAATCACAGCAGGATCCTCTATGACCCACCTCCCAGAGTAATGGAAATAAAAGCAAAAATAAACAAATGGGACCTAATTAAACTTACAAGCTTTTGCACAACGAAGGAAACTATAAGCAAGGTGAAAAGACAGTCTTCAGAATGGGAGAAAATAATAGCAAATGAAGCAACTGACAAAAAATTAATCTCAAAAATATACAAGCAGCTCATGCAGCTCAAAATCAGAAAAATAAGCGACCCAATCAAAAAATGGGCCAAAGAACTAAACAGACATTTTCCAAAGAAGACATACAAATGGCTAACAAACACATGAAAAGATGCTCAACATTATTCATTATCAGAGAAGTGCAAATCAGAACCACAATGAGGTACCATCTCACACTGGTCAAAATGGCTGCAATCCAAAAGTCTACAAACAATAAATGCTGGAGAGGGTGTGGAGAAAAGGGAACCCTCTTACACTTTTGGTGGGAATGCAAACTAGTACAGCCATTATGGAGGAAAATGTGGAGATTCTTTAAAAAACTGGAAATAGAACTGCCTTATGACCCAGAAATCCCACTGCTGGGCATACACACTGAGGAAACCAGAACTGAAAGAGACACGTGTACGTCAATGTTCAGTGCAGAACTGTTTATAATAGCAATCATCTTTTTTACACATATGGTTTAAAATATTTATACTACTGACAAAATACATTAAAAACTTTAAAGACAGAAAGCATGAAGAGAAAATAATCATCCATAATCCTCCCCACACATAACTAATGTTAATATACTGGTGTTAACTGTTTTTCTGTGTATTTTACATAGTTGAGTTTGTGCATAAAGTATGTTATCATCCCCATGTCACTAACATTTCTTTTAATGGCTATATGACATTCTACCATATGCATATGTCTAATTTATTTAATGGTTATTTTCAGCATTCACTATAAAATAATGCAGTGATTAGTATCTTTGCAGCCTACAGTAGCATAATAAATTACTTTTAAGTTAAAATACAGACTGTATGTATTATCTATTGATTAAAAAAAAAATCACCTGAAAAATGTAATTGGTCTATGACAGTAAAATATACTACAACATTTTTCTTCTCCACCATTTTCACTTTAAATCATATATACACTTTCTAAAATACTAGTGTCAACTCATCTCTGATTCTGAGGAAGAACTCTTCTTCTCTACCATTCTCCTAGTCCAGTCTGTTATAAAGATATGATCATTTAATTTCACACTATAGATAGAATTTTAAGAATGAGAATATGCCCAGAGGTTGCCAAACAACTTAAATAATGTTGATATTTATAAGTATTTTTAATGTTCCTGCAGGGTAGGGTACTAATCATCTTAATTTCAGAAGCATAAAGGAGTTCCTGAGAAATGAATGGTATTCTTATGAAGCAGACTGTATTAATTCAAAAGTCTATTGCTGTCTTCTAAATTCTCTATTATTTATGGTCTATTTAAGATCATGAATGGTTAACTGTTTACCTATATAACTAGTGGTCGACCATTTTCTGTCTATATTTGAAGAACCTCTGCTAAATTCACACCATAATCATTAGTGAACATGAAAATTAATTTAACCAAAGGTTTAAATTACTGATATTTGGCACTCTATTCAAAAGCTTTTTTTTTTTTAATCTACAAACAATGAAATAAACTGATCCAGATAATGGAAGTCTAGGGGAATTCAGAGAAGGGAAATGAATTCAAAGGTGAAAATGGACAAAAAAGTTCAGCAACACACATACCACAAATTCTTCATCCACTTTATTCAATGTTAATTCTGCATCATCTTCTGCAACAGTTTCTTCTTCTAATTCTTCCACTGGGTATGCTGGTCTAAAATAATAAAGCTTTACATGAGATGAGGGAGAAGGCAGTGGCACCCCACTCCAGTACTCTTGCCTGGAGAATCCCATGGACGGAGGAGCCTGGAGGGCTGCAGTCCATGGGGTCGCTAAGAGTTGGACACGACTGAGCAACTTCACTTTCACTTTTCCCTTTCCTGCATTGGAGAAGGAAATGGCAACCCACTCCAGTGTTCTTGCCTGGAGAATCCCAGGGACGGGGGAGCCTGGTGGGCTGCCGTCTATGGGGTCACATAGAGTCGGACACGACTGAAGTGACTTAGCAGCAGCAGCACATGAGATGAGAGGGAAAAACAAAACATTTCAGCAGGGCAAAAAGGTACAATGTGAGTATTAAGGATCCTCCCCACTCTACGCCAGTTCTGGTTCTTTTTCACCTGCCCCTCTTCCCATAATCAGTTAAATGTTTCACGTATCCTTCCTGAAACTCTCTATGTAAAGAAGCAAAAACATTTATTTCCAAACTTGATGATTTAAGTAGTAATACATGAATGGGATGGTACCATGCATACTATTAGCCAACCTACTTTCTTCACTTACTAATATACCATATTTAAGTACATATACAGTTGACCCCTTGGAGAAGGCAATGGCACCCCACTCCAGCACTCTTGCCTGGAAAATCCCATGGATGGAGGAGCCTGGTGGGCCGCAGTCCATGGGGTCACTAAGAGTCAGACATGACTGGGCGACTTCACTTTCACTTTTCACTTTCATGCATTGGAGAAGGAAATGGCAACCCACTCCAGTGCTCTTGCCTGGAGAATCCCAGGGACGGGGGAGCCTCGTGGGCTGCCGTCTCTGGGATTGCACAGAGTCGGACAGGACTGAAACGACTTAGCAGCAGCAGCAGCAGCAGCAGCAGCAGCACAGTTGACCCTTGAACAACATAGGTTTGAACTGTGTGGGTCTATTTAACACAGAGATTTTTTTTTTAATCTATAGTAAATACTAACTATTACATGATTCTTGTTAAATCTACACATGTGGAACTCTGGATACGGAGGAACAGCTTATAAGGAAGCCCTACCCACTCCAGGATTCTTCAAAAATCCAAAGGACAGAGAAGACTGGTGGGCTACAGTCCATGGGGTCACAAAGACACGACTGAGTACCTGAGTATAAGCACAAGCACACTAAGTTACATGTAGATTTTCCACATCCTTAACCCATGCACTGTTAAAAGGTCAATTGTGCATCTCTCTCTCTCCCTCCTCATCTCTTTTTCTTGCCCTCATGCTAGCTCTCTCTCTTAACATATTTGCACTGTTTTCAATCGAACAGCAGTACCATAGCAATATAACCAGCAACTTATGGATGAACATTATTTTTCATTTCCTTACTAGTTCAGTTCAGTCGCTCAGTTGTGTCCGACTCTTTTCGACCCCATGAATTGCAGCACGCCAGGCCTCCCTGTCCATCACCAACTCCCGGAGTTCACTCAGACTCATGTCCATCGAGTCAGTGATGCCATCCAGCCATCTCATCCTCTGTCGTCCCCTTCTCCTCCTGCCCCCAATCCCTCCCAGCATCAGAGACTTTTCCAATGAGTCAACTTTAGCATCATTCCTTCCAAAGAAATCCCAGGGCTGATCTCCTTCAAAATGGACTGGCTGGATCTCCTTGCAGTCCAAGGGACTCTCAAGAGTCTTCTCCAACACCACAGTTCAAAAGCATCAATTCTTCGGCACTCAGCCTTCTTCACAGTCCAATTCTCACATCCATACATGACCACAGGAAAAACCATAGCCTTGACTAGATGAACCTTTGTTGGCAAAGTAATGTCTCTGCTTTTGAATATGCTATCTAGGTTCATCCTTATACATCAAGTATAATGGCTGGGCCAACAACTATGTATATTTTGTTGTTTTGTTCAATATTACTAAAAACAACTTCCAAAATGTCACCCTAATTTAAACTCCCAACAGCAGTGATGCCTTTTCCATACATTTGCCAATATGGTAAATAAGCTTCAATTTTTGTCAATCATTAAGGGAAAAAAATCCCACTCTTATTTTAATTGCATTTCTTTCACATGAGAGTGGTTGAATGCCTTTTCATGTTTTAACTGGTTATATGTTTTTCAGTGAAATGCCTATCAATGCCCTCTGCTTTTGTGTATATTAAGAAAATTAATACTTTGCCTAACCCTGTTAGGCACTTCCCTTGTAGCTCAGTCGGTAAAGAATCTGCCTGCAGTGCAGAAGACCCGGGTTCGATCCCTGGGTTCGGAAGGTCCCCTGGAGAAGAAAATGGCAACCCACTCCAGTATCCTTGCCTGGAAAATCTAAGGGACAGAGGAACCTTGTGGGCTGCAGTCATTGGGTCGCAAAGAGTCAGGCACGACTGAGCAACTAACACTTACCCTGTTAAGATATTTTTCTTAGCTTATTACCTAAATATTAGCTATTCAGGACTGTTATAATTATTATTACATAGACTTGGCAACGTTTTCTTGCATGAATCCTAATTTTCACATCATATATCTAACATCCCTTCGTGGATCACAGTCTTGCTGTGACAAAGGGGCTTGCATAACTCAAAGAAGCTATGAATCATGCTGTGCAGGGCCACCCAAGATGGACAGGTCATAATGGAGAGTTCTGAGAAGATGTGGTCCACTGGAGGAGGAAATGACAAACCACTCCAGTATTCTTGCCTTGAGACCCCACGAACGGTGTGAAAAGGCAAAAAGATAGGACACTGAAAGATGAAGCCCCCAGGTGAGAAGGTATCCATTATGCTACTGGAGAAGAAAGGAGGGCAATTCCTATTAGCTCCAAAAAGAGGGAAGTGTCTTGGCCAAAGCAAAAACGATGTTAACTGTGGATATGTCTGGTGGTAAAAGTAAAGACTGATGCTGTAAAGAACAATATTGATAGGAACCTGGAATGTTAGTGTCATGAATCATGGTAAATTGGACATGGTCAACTTACCATCTTGTGTGGTCAAGTAGGAGACAGCAAGATTGAACATCTACATCTCAGGAATCAGTAGACTAAAATGGACAGGAGTAGGTGACTTTAATACAGAGGATCACTATATCTACCACTGTGGGCAATAATTCTTTAGAAGAAATGGAGTAGCCCTTACAGTCAACAAGAGTTCGAAATGCAACACTTAGGTACAAACTCAAAAACAACAGAATGTTATAGATTTGTTTTCAAGGCAAGTCATTCACAGGAATCCAAGTCTATGCCCCAACCACTGATGCTGAAGAAGTTGACCTGCTCTATGAAGACCTACAACACCTTCTGGAACACCTAAAAAGATATCTTATTCATCATAGGGGATTGGAATGCAAAGTAGGAAGTCAAGACATACCCAGAATAATAGGCAAGTATGGCCTTGGAGTTCAAAATGAAGCAGAACAAAGGCTAACAGAGTTCTGTCAAGAAAATATGCTGGTCATAGCAAACACCCTTCTTCAACAATATAAGAGATGACTCTGGCTGTTCTTTGTAGCCAAAGATGGAGGAGCTCTATACAGTCAGCAAAAACAAGACTTGGAGCTGACTGTGGCTCAGATCATGAGCTCCTTACTGCAAAAGTCAGACTTAAATAGAAGAAAGTACAGAAAACCAGTAGGCCGTTCAGATATGACCTAAATCAAATCCCTTATGTTTGTACAGCAGAGGTGATAAATAGATTCAAGGGATTAGATCTGATATACAGAGTGCCTGAAGAACTATGGATGGAAATTTGTGACACTGTGCAGGAGGCAGTGACCAAAACCATCCCAAAGGAAAAGAAAAGAAAAAAAGCAAAGTGGGTGAGGAGGCTTTACAAATAGCTGAGGAAAGTAGAGAAGTGAAAGCAAGGAAGAAAGGGAAAGATACCCCAACAGAGTATATTTTTGAATGCAGAGTTCCAGAGAATATCAGGGAGAAATAAGAAGTCCTTCTTAAGTGAACAATGAAAAGAAAGAGGAGAAAACTACACAATGGATAAGACTAGAGATCTCTTCAAGAAAACTGGAGATATCAAGAAAACAAATCATAAAAGGATGGAACAATACAGGACAGAAAAGGTAAGGACCTAACAAAAGCAGAAGATACTAAGAAGAGATGGTAAAAATACACAGAAGAACTATACAAAAAAGGTCTTAGTGATCCAGGTTACCATGGATGGTGTGGTCACTCACCCAGAGCCACAAATCCTGAGTGTGAAGTCAAGTGAATCTTAGAAAGCATTACTATTAACAAAGCTGGTGGAGGTGACTGAATGCCTGTTAGCTACTTAAAATCCTAAAACATGACGCTGTTAAAGTGCTGCACTTCACACATCAACAAATTTGGAAAACTCAGCAATGGGGACAGGACAGGACAAGGTCAGTTTCCATTCCACTCCCTAAGAAGGGCAGTGCCGTACAACTACTGTAAAACTATGCTCATTTTACATGTACATGATCAAACTACCATACAACTGCACTCATTTCACATGCTAGAAAGACAATGCTCAAAATATTTCAACCTAGGCTTTAGCAATATGTGAATCAAAAACTTACAGACTAATATGCTAGATTTCAAAGAGGCAGAGGAACGAGGGATAAAATTGCCAACATTTGCTGGATAGTGCAGAATGGAGAAAGCAAAGGAGTTCCAGAAAAATATCTGTGTCTGATTATTTAACTTATATGCAGAGTTTGGTTCAGTTCAGTCACTCAGTCGTGTCTGACTCCTTGCAACCCCATGGACTGCAGCAAGCCAAGCTTCCACATCCATCACCAACTTCTGGAGCTTGCTCAAACTCATGTCCACTGAATCGGTGATGTCATTCAACCATCTCATCCTCTGTTGGTCTCTTCTCCCGCCTTCAATCTTTCCCAGCATCAGGGTCTTTCTAGTGATCAAGTTCTTCACATCTGGTGGCCTAAGTATCGGAGCTTCAGCTTCAGCATCAGTTCTCCCAATGAATATTCAGGACTGATTTCCTTTAGGATTGACTGGTTGGATCTCCTTGCAGTCCAAGGGACTCTCAAGAGTCTTCTCCAACACCAGAGTTGAAAAGCATCAATTCTTAGGCACTCAGCTTTCTTTATATTCCAACCCTCACATCCATACTTGCCTACTGGAAAAACCATAGCTTTCACTATGACAGAGAAGGCGATGGCACCCCACTCCAGTACTCTTGCCTGGAAAATCCCATAGACAGAAGAGCCTGGTGGGCTGCAGTCCGTGGGGTCACCAAGAGTCAGACATGACTGAGCGACTTCACTTTCACTTTTCACTTTCATGCACTGGAGAAGGAAATGGCAACCCACTCCAGTGTTCTTGCCTGGAGAATCCCAGGGATGGGGGAGCCTAGAGGGTTGCCCTCTATGGGGTTGCAGAGTTGGAGACGACTGAAGCGACTTAGCAGCAGCAGCAGATGGATCTTTGTTGGCAAAGTAATGTTTCTGCTTTTTAATATGCTGACTAGGTTGGTCATAGCTTTTCTTCCAAGGAGCAAATGTCTTTCAATTGCATGGCTGCAATCACCATCTGCAGTGATTTTGGGGCCCAAAAAAATAAAGTCTCTCACTGTTTCCATTGCTTCCCTGTCTATCTGCCATGAAGTGATGGGACCAGAGGCCATGATGTTAGTTTCCTGAATGATGAGTTTTAAGCCAACTTTTTCACTTTCCTCTTTCACTTTCATTAGAAGGCTCTTTAGTTCTTTTTCACTTTCTGCCGTAAGGGTGGTGTCATCTGCATATCTGAGGTGATTGATATTTCTCTCAGCAATCTTGATTCCAGCTTGTGCTTCATCCAGCCCAGTATTTCGCATGATGTACTCTGCATGTAAGTTAAATAAGCAGGGTGACAATATACAGCCTTGACGTACTTCTAACCAGTCTGTTGTTCCATGTCCAGGTCTCACTGTTGCTTCTTGACCTGCATACAGATTTTTCAAGAGGCAGGTCAGGTGGTCTGGTAAAGAGATGGGATATCCCATCTCTTTAAAATTTCCAGGTTGTTGTGATCCACACAGTCAAAGGCTTTGGCATAGTCAATAGAGCAGAAATAGATGTTATTCTGGAACTCTCTTGCTTTTTCCATGATTCAGTGGATGTTGGCAATTTGATCTCTGGTTCCTCTGCCTTTTCTAAATCCATCTTGAACATCTGGAAGTTCTCAGTTCACACACTGTTGAAGCCTGGCTTGGAGGATTTTGAGCGTTACTTTGCTAGTGTGTGAGATGAGTGCAATTGTGCGGTGGTTTGAACACTCTTTGGCATTTCCTTTCTTTGGGATTGGAATGAAAATTGACCTTTTCCAGTCCTGTGGCCACTGTTGAGTTTTCCAAATTTGCTGGCATATTGAGTGCAGCACTTTCACAGCATCATCTTTCAGGATTTGAAATAGTTCAACTGGAATTTCATCACCTCCACTAGCTTTGTTAGTAGTGATGCTTCCTAAGGCCCGCTTGACTTTGCATTCTAGGATGTCTGGCTCCAGGTGAGTGATCATGCCATCATGCTTATCTGAGTCATCAAGATCTTTTTTGAATAGTTCTTCTGTGTATTCTTGCCACCTCTTCTTAATAGCTTCTGCTTCTGTTAGGTCCACACCATTTCTGTCCTTTACTGTGCCTATCTTGCATGAAATGTTCTCTTGGTATCTCTAATTTTCTTAAAGAGATCTCTAGTCCTTCCCATTCTATTCTTTTCCTCTATTTCTGTGCACTGATCACTGAAGAAGGCTTTCTTATCTCTCCTTGCTACTCTTTGGAACTCTGCTTTCAGACAGGTGTATCTTTCCTTTTCTCCTTTGCCTTTAGCTTCTCTTCTTTTCTCAGCTATTTGTAAGGCCTCTTCAGACAACCATTTTGCCTTTTTGCATT